>NC_132979.1:7466250-8840000 GCF_047496725.1 Anoplolepis gracilipes | reverse complement strand
ACTGTCCGTTTATAGTTGAATTCTATGTACAAATTTGTACGTGTGCGTGTGCGTATGTATTATATATTAAATCTATAAGCATATTTTAATTGCTAGACAAAGAATAAAAAATTGCTTTGTAACAAACAGATTTATTTAATTAAAATATCGCATACTTTATCATAAACTAGAAATTAATTTAAAAAATCTGTCTCACGAATAAACATCTTCTTTTTAAAACTGTTTGGTTCTATATAGTCTTTGAATATTTATTACAATGTCATTTTATTATAATAATATCTGTAAAATATTTTATCTTATTTTCTAAATTTCTAAATTTATTCTGTGTTTATTTTCGTTAATCGCATAAACCTATAATTAGGCAGATTTTACATTTGAAATACATTTTGTGTTATATTTATTTAAGACACGTTGTTGAATTTCGCAATTAGAAACTTTATTAATTACTGTTAATTAATGCCGATTGACATACTCGTGCACGATTAGTAATAAGTGTCTTTAAATATCCTCGAAAGTTCAATTTTTATTAATAAAATATTTTACATAAATATCGGCAATGTAGGTTAGGTCACTTCACAAGCAGTAATGTATCCTAAAACGCTCGAAAATCTGCTCCTGAATGATTAGAAAAACATATTTCGCAAAGAAGGTATCGCTAAAATTCGTGGGAAGAGCGATACCTTATTTGCACTGTAAATGCATTTATTTGCGTTTACTAATATGCGATTCATGTTAATAACTTTTGGGAAAAGCTGATCAGATAATAATAGTACAGCAATTTTGTCCCGGCGTTATATTGGAAAGTGCATTTTTGTACAGTATTTTGTATGTTTGGTAAGAAACTTATTACATTTTGTGTGTCTACGTACTTTTAAGTGTTTTAATGTGTTATATATTCTTACGTTGAGTTGTTGAAGATGGACTGAAACATTCAAATAAATGCGTTTTTTTATTTAAAAAAATTTGAATTATTTGCGTTCTTTACATTCTGTGCTCCTATTGTCTTCCCTTTTTCCATGACGGAATCGTATAGCAATATTAGAACAGAAAGAAGCCTGAGGCTATAATTATACGGGCAACTTATTCTTAGCATCGATAAGATATTATTAAAGATCGTTAATCTTAGGTAAATTTCATGACTGTCAAGTAGTAGGAGAGATAAGATTTTAGAAAAATTTTTAAAAAGAGCAAATAACAAACGTTGTCTTTGTTTGGACTCTCATCAATGTCAAAAATTAAAAATAATGAATAGTTAGAAATGAAATAAGACAATCACACATAAAATAAAATCGGATGTACAAAAATTAATAAATTACAAACGTAAAATAAAAAAATGCTCAAAAAAATAATAAATGTTTTATTATATCAAATTACAGGTTTGTTATCAACAATGTAAGACAAATATTAGTACAATAAAACAATTATTTTGTTGTTCTTACTACATAAAAGATCTATATATTTTTTAAAATAAAACAATAGTTGGATGAGATTTACTTATTTACAATAGCGCGCAGCGAGATTTTTTTCAGTCACGCTACATTCTGTAAGATCCATCGGTCTTTAATATAAAATTATAATTTGATTTTGGTTATAGTTTAATAAAATATTTAATTAAATATAAAGAAAAGACTTAAGGAACAAAAAAATGGAGTTAGTATTTTAAAAATTTTTAATGTGCAACAACTTTAATTATTATATAAAAGTAGTAAAAGACATCAGATTTTATAAAAATTTTGAAAAAGAGCAAATAACAAACGTCTTTGTTTGGACTTTCATCAGTATCAAAAACCTTAAGTCGAATGAATAATCCATTTCTACATTTTTATAAAAGTAGATATTAGATACTTAGCGTCATAATAGTTTTATGAAAAGAAGCGACCGAAAAAAAATTGTGAATGTAATGATGTAATAATGTTTTTAAACAGTCAGTACCATGAATGATACTTAAGCTTAAATAACACAAAGACAAAGATATATCCTAAAACAAAAAAAATAAGTCAGAGAAAGGGAAAACCGAATTTATCACAGAGAGGACAATTCTCATTGCGAAGTTAATTTTTCACAGCAGAAAAAATCATAGAAAAAGATTTTATTAATGTAGATAATTTTCTTTATATCTATAAATAATATATAATTAGCATTATAAAATAAGAAAAATTTATGTTCCATTCTAGTCATAAATTTTTTACTACAGTTTTCATAGCAGCATATTAAATGTATTTAGACGTTTATATGTTCAACACATTTTTCTTTGAGTTCTCAGATTATTATAAAATTATTATTAGATTATTATTTATATTTTATTGCAGTTTGGTTTCTTTTTAAGAAGAAAATGCATTACACACTCTTCGTCGATCGATCTAGCGAGGGAGTGTGAGACTCCCCCCCCGTCTATAAAAAGTAGTATACTTACTAAAAACCCTTATGTTTCTCAAAGTGCATTTTCTGAGGAGAAACTTTACATTTTGTAATACATTTATATACACAAATATGTATTATAATAATGTACAAATATGTGTGTTACACATAGAATTAATTATGTTATAAATATATATTACAAAGTATGATATAAAATTTATTAGAAGTTTTTAGATCAAACGTAGCTGATAGTCTATCACGACCAAAAGAATTATTAATAAATTTCGATTACGTCTCTCTCAATTAAGAGAATCTGGAATTTTAATGAAATTTTGTATTATTATACGTGGTCTTTCAATTTCGTGTAATTTACAATTGAATTTTTTTACAATAGATATACATAAATATAATGCAAACGTGATTTTATACAATAATATCTTATACAATCTTAATAAATATATAATGTGTACATAAGTAAATTAAATTTTATTATAAATATAAATTTAATTTTTATCCAATAATCTTTTTTATAATTGTTTTTCTTTTTCTTTTTTTATATATTATATTTTATTATATTTTATGATTTATATATAATTTATATTTAATGATTTCTTTTTATTTCTCTGAAAAAATATTACATTATTTTTATATTTTTTCCCTTAAATTTAAATTTAATTTTAGAGCTTCAATTTTATAGCTTTAGATTTAATTTTATTAAATTTTATTTTCTTTTCCAATATCCTAATAGCTATAGCAGACCAAGTAAACTCTACTTGCTGGTTACACTAGCAAAAATACATGATAAAGCGATTTGGGGATCCTAATTGGGAATTCGCAGTAAGATTTAGGAAATCACGATCATATATATTTTTTACGCCTTTTCGCCAGTTTACCATTTTGACCACGTATTATATTTTTCCAGCCAGTTGGACCTACCTTTGTTACTCCTGGCTATAGTTATTTTAACTCGATTTCTACGAGCCAAGAATTGAGGAAGAAAAATAACTTCTTCTACTGCCGGTAATAATTATCACCGGCAAATAAGACGACTTATATTCATTTAGGATCGTATGATATTATAATACAATCGTTTTGTAAATGCGTATCGTTAGTCGTCGAAAGTTACAAAAGATATATAACAAATATAATCATGTATACACCGAAAAAATTGTACTCTAAATGTAGACTTTATAAGCCTTCTTAATAGATATTCTTAATAAATAAGAATAATTTTTTACCGTGATATATTTTAAAACACCTTATTTATAATGAAATTAAAACTATTGTATATATTAATATATTATATATATTTAACTTGTCAAAATTTTAATAAATAGCAAATGTCCATTTGTAAAATTGCTTTTTTTTTTTTGTTATTGGAATTCATAATCTCAAATATTAAATAATGATAAGAAAATATTCTATTCAGTATATAAGTATATTCTTACTTGCTAAGAATATCTGAATACTCTTTAGAAGATTTCTTTCTTAAACTAATTGTAAGAAGAACTTCTTAATGTTTATTTTAAAGAAATATATTATAAAGTTAAATGAAATATTCTTAAGCTGAGAATATAATTTTTTCGGTGTATGTAAAATATATTAGGATGCATATCAATCCCTCTGTCGGCAGGTCATTAAACATTTGTATCTTTAAAATTGTTTTATAAAAATCTAATATATATAATTAAAATAAATATTTCATGTATGTCTTGCATAAAACTGGAATAAATCATATATTTTTATTTTTTTTAATATTTTTCTTTTTCTTCCAATTTTAATATACAAATGGTATATCTATTTTAACAAAAGTTAAAAAAAAAAGTAAATGAAAAATGTAATATAAAATTTTCTTTTGGAATACGTACAAAAAGATATTTTTTTATAATTTAAAATTGACCCAGAGTACGGCATGCATGCATTCCGCCGTCCGAGGGTTAAAGCAACAAATTTATCTACAATCTACATCTTTATCTACAAGTTTATTAATCTACATCTACAAATCTCTACACAAATCCATTGCTTTAAAATATAATAAAAGCTTTTTACCACTCACCGACACTGATGTGCAACAGCGGAGTTGTTGATATTGAATCTATACGTTGTCTGTAACATACAAATATAAAATATAAATTATAGCAGCGCTTAAAATAATTAATATTTAAGAATTTATTATTATATATACTCATCAAATTATTATTATGTACTCATCAAATTTTATATTCAATGCGTACAATAATAAACAGATATATAAATATCGAATAATTATATAATTAAAAAAAAGAACTATTTTTTAAATAAATAGACTTTTATAAGATTTATGTAAAAATCTTTATCTCTGAGTTTCTCTTGTTGAAATCAATCAACTAAATAAACTGAATTAAATCATATACGTGATTTATAATAATTAATCTACAAATAATAATATATAAATTATATTTACCCTGGGGTTGCTCCGCCGATGCAGGATGCCTCTCTTAGATCTCCTCCTCCTCTCAGATTGTAAGGGACGTTAGGAACTATTGTTTTATACGCGCGATATACTTTTTTTAATTTGTTGAAACGGCACAAAAATAAAATCGCGCAATATTTTAAACCTTACGAAAGTAAAAACGCGCGAAAGTTTGGACGGCACTTCCGCACTTTTACGCGCGATACTTTGACGGCACTCCCGAATTTCGAAACGATCGAAAATCTCATTTCATCACGCACGAAAATCATACTTGAAGTCGACAAGTCGGGCGCAATCAAACTCCGACCAAGAGTTAAGTCCGAATCGGAAGAGGACGGAAGATCGAGGGAATCGATCGCGAATGGGGTACGCTCGATTCTCGTTCGTGCAGTTCCGCATCTCAAACCGACTCAAACTCATTAGGCACGATTTCGGATGAGCATATGTGTCTATCATATAGACAGTCCACATGATACGTCATAGGGCTGGTAGACGGATCAAGAGGAACACCCATTTCATGAATGTTCAACAATCTGAACATTTATCAACTGGATCGGATCTCTTTACTGAGCGTAAATCATGACCTAAATCCTCCAGTCGACGTTCTCAATGCGATACATCGTATTGCCGGTACAAGAAAAGGGGCCCATCAACAATTTATTCCAATAATCGACCGACCTCTAATCGACTAGGACCGAAACCCTTTAGTTGCCGAAGCACAGACCATGCTCTCAACAACCGATTATCGAGCGTTAGCTCAATATTAACCGCGCGTTCAAGTATCTCTCTATACTGAACATACGTCTTACGCGGCCGACATTCGTCTCAGCCGCGATACTGAGGCGTATAAACGTTGTTGCCCAGTAAGAAATGACGATTGAAAAAATGCAAATTAAATGCCGATAATCGACATCCATTTGACAACATCTTCCTCAATCAATCATTTTTCACTGGAAAGCAACGCTGAGAGAATCCCAGTTAGTCGGCATCAAATACGATCCCCGACAACATAATTTTGTGATCGAAATCAGGAAATATGAACGAAAACACGACCGCGATCGCGATGAAGCCGAGAACCGAGACGAATGTCAAAAACAATAGCGCGCTATATGTCACCGAGGTCGAATGTTATTATTTTATTTCGAAATCATTTTAGACGTATTTTAACACGTTAAGATTTATCGTAATATTGCATATTATTCGTATTATTATTACGTATATTATCGTCGCGAGAAACGTGTACGGTGCGCTCGACCTCGAGGTGACCGAACGCAAGGCGCACGTTCTGGCGCCGGCGCCGACATCGGAGTAAAAACACGTGCGCACACTACGACGGCTGGAGTAAGAATGAATGACTCATGGCTGTCACTAGTCACGTACGCCGTACGCGCTGGGCTCCCCTCCCTTACTATGGAATGCGTGACGTCAAAGACAAGGTCGAGTATGCTCATTCTCTCTCTCTCTTTCTCCTCGCGCCAGACAATAACAAATACGCACTATACTACGTAATATAATTTAACGCGTTGAAATATGTACAATCAAATGATTCTAAAATACATATAAAATACCTTAACTAAAATAATATTATTATTCGATTTAATGCGATATATTTAAAATACATGAAACGCGATTACGAAATTTGTAAAATACTTTAACGAAAGCAATCTTATGACTTACTGTATGACTATTATAATTGCACGATTTATTTATTATATTCGTAAAAAATTATATCAATGATGTGTGCGTGTGCGTGTGCGTTTGCGTGCGCGTGTGCGTGTGCGTGTGTGTGTGTGTGTGTGTGTGTGTGTGTGTAAACAATTATTTGTAAAAGAGATAGAAATTTATATTATAGATACACATATATTTATAAACGTATAATAATTAAATATAAATTAATAATAAAAAATATGCACAAATTTACTGCCTGTACTTATTACATTTACTAAATATGTATAACTCTCTGTAATTATAGAAATTTGTCATATCATATTAAATAAATGTTCTCTCTTTCATCGTAACTATATAATTATTCATTTATATATATATATATATATATATATATATATATATTACGTATGTTTGTTTTTTTTCTATCAGAAAAAGAAAAAGAAAGAGAGAAAAGAACAGATATTCTATCACTAAAAATTAATGTATTAAATACAATTTATTAATATTTTAATATTTGTTTATTATAAAAAAGTTTTTTATTAGATGTGCCTGTTTTTATTATAGCTTATACTATTTAATTTATTCGATTAAAATATCAATTTTTATTAATAAAATATTTTACATAAATATCGGCAATGTACTTCACGAGCAATAATGTATCTTAAAACGCTCGAAAATTTGCTTCCGAATGAATAAGAAAACATATTTCGCAAAAAAGGTATCGCTCTTCCCACGAATTTTAGCGATACTTTCTTTGCGAAATATGTTTTTCTAATCATTCAGAAGCGGATTTTCGAGCGTTTTAAGATACATTACTGCTCGTGAAGTACCTACATTGCCGATATTTAGGTAAAATATTTTATTAATAAAAATTGAACTTTCGAGGATATTTGAAGACACTTATTACTAATCGTGCATAAGTATCAATTGGCATTAATTAACAGTAATTAATAAAGTTTCTAATTGTAAAATTCAACAACGTGTCTTAAATAAATATAACACAAAATGTATTTCAAATGTAAAATCTGCCTAATTATAGGTTTATGCGATTAACGAAAATAAACACAGAATAAATTTAGAAATTTAGAAAATAAAATAAAATATTTTACAGATATCATTATAATAAAATGACATTATAATAAATATTCAAAGACTATATAGAACCAAACAGTTTTAAAAAGAAGATGTTTATGTGTGAGACAGATTTTTTAAATTAATTTCTAGTTTATGATAAAGTGTGCAATATCTTAATTAAATAAATCTGTCAAATTATAATACTTAATAATCGATAATCAAATTTTCCAATGGAATCTTAATGTGTATAATAAATTTTAGCTTATAAATAAAAACATAATTATATTAATGCAAAAGAAAAGTTCTATAGCTAAAAATAATCATTAAGCGTTGCAAGACTGATTATTTTAATGAAAAAAAGATATCTTACACATATCGAAACATTAATGTTTTGAAAAATGAGATATTTAAAAAAATTTTCAAAACAAAAAAAGTAATATTACAATTGAAATGAACAAAAAATTAAGAAGCACGTGCAAAACTAATATTGTTTAACTAATTCAACTGAATAATTAATAGCAACGAAATAGTTCAACCATTATGTTCTCATCGCATCTTTATAATTTTTATATCCACTCACAACATTTATTGTTATACAAGTATAAAAGCAATTAAAATGCAGCAAATGTTACTTAAATTTTCGATGTAAGATAAAAAAACTTTGAAACATTGAAAATCTATTAAAATATATATTTTCTTTATTCTAATAAAATATATTCGTGACGATATGTGTTACGATACCTCTCGATACATGTAACATTCTTAAGGAGTTTTGTAACGTCTTAAGCAATATTTGCATCTCAAAGCTGTATAGCTGATTGGCTATAGGAAGATTAATAAACGAGCGTCGTGTAAAATCCTTACACATATCATACATAAATCAATCAATCATAATAATCATAAATAAAGTGCGCTTTGTATATTTCATGCAATGCTCTTCATATTGTATGTAGCATAGATAATATGAAACGTCTACGAAAAATTATTAAGAACAAATATTTAACCTTCACTGAACATCAATCTTTATCCTTGCTACTTTTTACGTCATTTTATTTGCAATGTTGGAAAATGAAGATGAAAGAGATTGCAAATATATCAGACAATAATGAAAACATTTTGTGTTTGAAAAATTAGTTGACGATTACTTATCGTTTATTAGCAGTTTCAATAATAGGAAACTTAATCAATAATATCATCATAATACAATTAATTTATATTATGCAAAACATCAGCTCTGTACTTATGCTTATCGATCGTTAAACTTAAAATTTATACTATATATATATACATACATACATATATATATATATATATGCGAATACAGTGGGACTATATTATATATGATATTATAATTAATATTGTATGAAGTTTGTAGTCTTATTTTTGTTTTTCTCGAAAACTATCACTCATATAATAAAAATGAATAGGATATAAAACGTGTATTTTAAAGAGAATTACAACTTTTATTTGAAACATTTTTTTTAATTTCCAGTATTTGATAAAATAATTGGAAAAAACGTCAATTTTTGTATGTAACTTTTTAGTAAACAACGAGCGACGGCTAAAACCTTTTAAGCGTTACTGAGGATGATGATCTTGACAACATATGTCAAGGTCATTGACTTCTGAAAGGGGTGACCTTATGTGAATATTTACCAAATACTTTCATTGAAATCATTAAAACATTAAATTTTATGTGAAATAAAATGAGCATTTTTTATACATATATTGTACATATATATATATACATATATATATACATACACACATATATATACATATATATATATACATACACATATATATATATATATATATATATACATACACATATATATATATATATATATATATATATATATATATATATATATTACTTCATAATATATGTTAAAGTGGAAAAAGATTACGCGCAGTTGCAATTAATAATATGTAATAAAATATTAATGTATGTATATGTTTCGTACTTTTGAGATCCACAGTTATGGATCTAGCACGGACACGAATCATAATTTGTGGATCTAGCACGGACGCGAACCGCTGGAAAGTCGATCCTGCTACGTAGTTTTACCGGCTCTAAAATCGATCCAGTTAGCGCCACTGTACCGCGATGAAAATGGGTTCCCTCAAAAACGGCTTCATGGCGCCTCTCTGCCTTAAGTAACGGTCAATCTGACAATGAGTCATTCTTCTCTCTCTCTCTTTCTTTCTCTTTTATTCTTGTTCCTCTCTCTCTCCTTTTCTCTCTCTTTGACAGTTCTTAAAGATCGTGATACATGAAAAGTTTTAATCACTGTAAAAGCTATAAGCCAATCACAGTCAAGTACTCTGACAGCATAGTAGGAATATTTAATTGTGATTGGTTGATTCATTTACGGCCTTATAGTTACGACTAAACTTTTTCATGTGTTATGGCCTTGTCATTGTCAGTTCCTAAAAAAGGGTCTGACGACGTTTGTCGAAGAGTTTGTTATAAACTGTCGTACGTTTGATATAATAAAGAAACATGTCGTTAAATACGGCACATACCAACGGTGGAGTTCTTCTCCACGCTGGCGAATGGTGAGTCGCATTTTATAAATTTATATTACTTAAATTGTAAAACCATATATTATTTGTCTCGAACATTCTTAACATGACATAATTTTTGCAATACGCAATACGTCATAACTTTTAGCGACGATTAGTTTATCGCCAATGTCCTTGTTGAATCAGCCTTAATTACACAATCAAATAATTCAGAATGTTTAAGCTATTTATCTATATGTTTATTTATACAAAAAAAATATATATTTTGTATTTTGTGAATTTATGTTTGGATAATCAGTATAAAATTGCACAATTTTTATATAATTAACTTTTAATATGTAATTATTTTTGTATAAATAATTTATCATGTAATATGTAATTATTTTCAGCATAATACTCTTCTGTGACAATGTCACTATGGAATTTCACGGACAGGAGCAGCCAGAATTCATTGGGAAGAAGCAAGGCAGATTATACCTGACGACACATAGAATGATTTTCAATGCTAAAGATCAAAAGGAAAAGATGCAATCATTCAGCTTTCCATTTGTTACACTGAGCGAAGTTGGACTGGAACAGCCAGTCTTTGGCGCAAATTATATAGGGGGCAAGTGCCGCGCCCAACCGAATGGTAACTGGATCGGGGAATGCAAATTTAAATTACGATTTAAGAGCGGAGGAGCAGTGGAATTTGCACAAGCTCTGCTGAGAGCTGCGTCAATGGGTAAATATATTTTTCACAATTAATAATATGTATGTGAAATTAAACTATATTTATGATTTTGTATATATCCAGAATATCCATATGTATTCTTTGTATCAGATAACAATAGAATTATCAATAGTATTATCAAGTGTACTGATAAGAATTTATCTTCAAGTCTTTTGTAAAATATTAAATGTGTTAATTATATTTCATGTGATTTTTAGCTCAACGCAATGGTCCTGCTCATGACGCGCCACCACCATATACACCTCCATTATCTGATTGGTATCCGGCACAACCTTCAGCTTATCAGCCCCCTCCAACTGGATATTATGGATGGATGCCTCCGACCAATGTATTTCCCGATGTTCCACCAGGTTTAATATCGACTATTTATATTCATTTTTTTATAAAAAAATATTCTACATGATCTTAAATACGCCTCCTTGATAGCCACACTACCATTATTTTAAATGGCCAAATTTTGGTTAATTTTTCAAAATAGTAATCTGTAACAATCTTTCTTTAACATTCTGATTTTTAAACATGTGCATATTATAAAAGATAGTAATAAATTTTTATAATATATATATAAGATTTTTATAATATACAGGGTGTCCCAGACTTATCACCTATTAATGGTTGATTCCTGAAGCCGTTTGGAGACGAAAATCTTAATATCAAAATGTTACTAGAATTTTCGTCTCCAAACAGCCTCGGGAATCCACCATTAACAGGTGATACGGTAAGTCTGGGACACTTTGTATAATAGATTTTTATAATATAAAACCAGAATGGGTTTGATAGAAAGAAAGAGAAAAAGACAGTTCTTTTGTACAACTAATATAAAAAAATAAACAAACTTTATTTTATTAAACAATTGAATTTTTTCCTGATAAATTTTTTATATTTATCTCGCAAGCATAAAAGATATTTTATATTTATTTTGCAAGCATAAAAGTAGATGTATTTAGATATTTGCATTTTATATATAACATACAATCAGTACTCAAAATCAAAATGCTTGCTTTCAGTAGAAATAACTATTTCTTATATATTATATAAATGCACTTTTTATCTCATATTATATAATAAATAAATATATATATATATATATATATATATATATATATATGATATTTGAATATATAAAAAATATTTAAACTGCTCCTTTTCTTTTCTAGGAAATACAGTCTTCATGACGGATAGTCCGCCACCGTATCCCGGTATACAGCCGGGATATGGATATGCAAGTGGGCCACCGCATCAAGGAGGTGCAGGCATGGGACAGCCAGGAGCTCCCGGATGGGCTAATCCGAATTACAATGGCCAGCCGATGTCTCAAGCAGGTGCGTATCCCGGCGGTTATGGACAACCGCCTTATAGTGGTTATTCACCTAACCCACCACCGTACTCGGCGTAAAAGCAGCTATGCACATCCTGGATCTTATCAACAGCCGGGACTTTATCCGTACTCACCTCAATACTAACGAATTGTAACAAAATTGTACATCTGTATATCTATAAAAAATTATGTGCTTCTCGTTAAAATTATGACAGTTTTATGAGAAGAATATTATAAATTCAATTAATATATAAATTTATAAAATATATTACTACACTTTTCTCAGAGATGCTAAAGAAATATTACGTCGAATCTAAACAACGAATTATTTTCGAATATTTTGTGTACAAACGTGCAATAGCATTTGGAAGAATTATGAAAGAATATATTAGATATTCTTTCGAGAATTAAATATTTGTATTTGCAAAACAGATTTTTTTTTAGTTACACTATATCTTTCACAATTTCATTAAATATAACAAATAATTATATTTATATGTATTAATTTCACGAAATTATAGTTAGACATATTATTGAAATATATAGATATATATAATTTTATATATAATTATATATGTATATAAAATTGTATATATGTACATAAAATTAGTTTATTATATATACAATATTAAATATTGATTAAAGATAATTTGCTGTTTTTATTCAAACCTATCAATATTTGAGAGACTTCTCTTTATTTCAAAAAACAAAAAATCAAATAGCTAAAAAAATTAATTCCACAATAGCAAACTTGTGAATATTAAGTAACGCGATTGCCTAACTTGTCCTTACTCGATCTAAAATAGGATTGGCTTTCACTTTGCTCAGTTAATATCTCATAGTTGTCAGTTGATAGTGCGAAACGACTTGGACCAATAGATCTAATACTTTCTGTGCCTTAATCAATTGCTTCTTATTATGATATATTGTGAACTTTTTAAACATTTTTTTTTTGTATACAAATGAGTGTATAGACAAAGGTTTTTTGTTATTGATAAATGATTACATCTATAATCTGATAAATGCATTAAATAAAAAATAACGGCGAATAACAAAACAAATTTAAAAATCCTTTATTCAAAATTTGCCGTCATTAAAATTATATTATTATATAATACATTGATACGATTTTTGATAATTATTTAACACGTTTTTATGTACGTTAACTATATTAATTTTTGATAAACAATTGCATAACAAGAACAGCAGTTAGAACTTCCAACAATACCGCTTAAAATCATGCCAGAAAAAAATAAATTCGGTGCATCAAATAGAAATAATGCTTGTATGTATTTCATTAATATCTCGATATTAATAATACTAAAAATATACGGATTATGCGAAATAATTTATCGTCATCGCACCAAATTTTAATGACAAATTGTCACTTCTTTTTTAATAAAAATGTTTTATTAAATGGTAATCGTCAGAATTTTTCAAATTCATATTTTAAATCTCTGTACATAATTTATAAAATTGTTAAAATAAATGTAGATTTATTATTATCATATCTATTTGCATTTTAAAAATGTAATATAAAAAATTTAAATTTTAGAATTTAATATAAAAAACTATCTGCTTTCTTTATAATTTTGAAAAGATATAACAAGCATTTCTGAAATCGCTTTTTAGTTCTGCAAAAAACTTGTCATTGAAATTTAATGCGACAACAAAATATAATATGTATTGTTAATTTATATTCAAGTACACACATTATTCGATATTACCTTTTTTTTACTTATCAGATGCAAAGGCCGCTGAAGCTGCGCAGAGCGCATATTACGATCCTAATAGACCTCAATGCGCTTACGTTCCACCACCAGAATATTATGTAAGCATTATATTTTTTTTTTTTAGATATAAGATATAACATTATAAGGTATTTTTGTATTGTTGGCAAATAATTTTAAAATTTTAATTTTTTGAAAC
The DNA here is from genome assembly GCF_047496725.1 of Anoplolepis gracilipes. Classification (NCBI taxonomy): domain Eukaryota; kingdom Metazoa; phylum Arthropoda; class Insecta; order Hymenoptera; family Formicidae; genus Anoplolepis; species Anoplolepis gracilipes. The sequence continues at coordinate 8,825,939 of NC_132979.1, read as the reverse complement.
ACGGACTCCTCTTACAAAAATTATTTTTTTTTTTAAATGCATATAAATTATTTTTGCTTTGTTCCTTTAATACATAAAACGAAATATCTTATTCTATTATGTCATAATTTTCGATGTTTTTTTATCGCGAGAGAGATTATTTTCAATTAAAATTTTTTTTTAATTTATAAAATTATCAGAAAAAATCAAAGTCATCACCTTATTTCTATCGTAATTATCTACAGTCATATACAAGAATATTTTTCCTAAATTAGGAAGATTTCATACTGTACTAAAGAGCAGTATATACTTAAAATCTCTCAATTTCGGCGTATGTAATAAATTTTTTCGTCATTTCAGGAAAGTCCGCCGGCTTATGCTAAGAAGTATCAGTGAATATATATGTATGTTGCATAAGTAAATTATAAAATGCAATCGATATGCATTCCACCTTAAGCGAGTACTGCAAAATTGTATGTTGTCGCGTATTTAATGTTTTACATACCTATGTTCGTTATGTGTAAGCAATTCTTGAATCGAAACTAGATTCAAAAACGAAAGCTGAAGATGAATGCGTTTTTTTTTCTTTACAACACTATGCAATGTTAAAGCACAGGCATTATACTGTAAGGTATTTGCAACAATACCACCATGTATTAACGCGAGTATTTAAAATAATTTCTTCTGTACACGTTATTCCTTGAAAACGATTGTGTATTGTTATGTTTCACGCGAGTCTATATAATTACAGAATAAATGTTTAACACGCATGTAAATATGTAAACTATTAGTACAATTATGAATTCGCATACATAAACACACGTATCTCTTTTTCCAAACCTTTATTAAAAATTACAAAAAATGCATATAATATTGACAACATGATACTACAAACGATTGTAGTCGAATATAAAAACAAAGATCAATATCGATGTTTGAAATATATTTTTATACAAAATTATTTCTCTGTCATAACTGGAGAGAAAAAGAGGGAAGCTGATTTATTTACAATAGCTTATTAAAAAACTATATTATTTTTGTTTTTTTTTCTGTATAACAAATCACTTAAAATATGTTTAAATATTTTTCTCTTCAACAATATTATTTTACTTATTCAAATAGCAAAATGGCAAAAAATTGCAGCATTAAATAATGAAATGCTGGATAGGAAATGATATTAATATATCATATTCAGTCTCATTCTCTGTGTTTGCGAAATGATAAAAAAAAAAAAAAAAAATAACTGCTTAGAGTCCTATCCAAGCAGCTTGTACATTATATGTGTATATAATATACACATACATATATATGATAAGAATAATGGCATGTAAAAAGGGCGTGTAAAAAGGCTTCTTCCAAGTTTACCCATACTCGGAAGTGATTGTCAAACTAAAATTTCCATTTTCAATGTGAGTACTGTGATACCAAATCCTCGTATCCAACAATACAACGTCCGCCGCGTTGACGATGAATTTAAAAGACGTGCATTCGCTGTCGCATTCCGGCGTCGGAGCCACACTCCACGTTTTACTGCCTATTACCTGAGCTTGCCACATGAGCCTCGATATATAATCCAACTAAAAAAAAAAATTGAAAATATTTACAAGCAATTTTAAGAGAGTTCATATCGCTCTTTCTTTCTCTCTCTTCGAATAAAAAACTCGGGAAAGGAAAAGAGAATAAAAAAGGAGATAAAAGGAAACAAGTGAAAATAGAACAAGATCTCTTCGAGAAGATTCCAAGACTAATTGTAAGACTAACGGTATCATAAAGGAAGAGTTCAACCCATCAGGTCTGTTTTATAGCTAAACTGGTTACACTGGAATTTCATAGTTTTCTTTTTAGTGAAGATAAACTCTGAACTAGTGAAGAACTACTGAAGTGCAGCCAGTTCAGATTGGAATAGACTTATTATTTCACCTGTTGATGGCCGGCCAAATTCGACCGATCAAACCTGATTAGTGAGAGCCATTTATTTCATAAACTTTCTTCCAGAGGATTCCAAGATAAATTGTAAGTCTAACGGTATCATAAAGGAAGAGTTCAACTCATCAGTCACCGATCAGTTCTTTATAGCTAAACTGGTTGCACTAGTTGAGTTTTAGCTTTTTTTTTCAATGTAAAGGGAAGAAGATAAACTCTGAACTAGTGAAGTGCAGTCAGTTCAGCTATAAAGAACAGATCTATTCTTTCACCAGTTGATGGCCAGATTATGGAGCCTTTTTATTAATTATTATTAAAAAAAGAGAAGAAACAGAAGAATAAAAAAAACTTACGTGCATGACGGCACCCTCTTCATAACCCATGAAGATATAGTTGCTGCGTGGAATTTCCGCGTCGTCCGGCAGGAAATGGGGCACGCTGTAAAACCGCTTCATAGCATCCAGAACACGCGGATGACAGTTTTTCCAGCCGACGTACCAAGGATTCTCGCCCTCCCGATAAAGCGCCCGCGTCTCGCTCATCGCGAACACCTCGCGCAAATTCGCAAAGTCGCTCTTGAAGCGCAAAAACTGGCACTCCTCTTCCACCGATTCGTACGCGCCCTCGACACCCTCGTACAAATCCCGAAAAAACTCTAGGGTGTAAACATCACGCGCGGGCCAGTCGCAGGCCGCGTTTTTTATTACCATAGGTCGGGACGAGTAGGAGTAAGTGCGAAATTCTTCCCTGGTCAAGTTGGGCAAAATTAACGGCGCTTCAACGTCGCGGCAATAATCGCAATTCGATATCGATCTCGTGAATTCCCAGACGAGATAATTATTCGGTAGCAGGCATCGGGTCTCTTGAAATGTCTTGATTATATTCGTATTTAGATATCTATTAAATATGCCGTACAGGAAGAGCACGAATAACATCACCATCAGTATCTTCTTCGTGAAGCTATAACTTTTCTTCGTACTTTCGAGTGTCATAGTGATGGATTTTAAATCGTTCATCGTGGCCCCTCGTTGGATATAATTTTTGGTTAATTTAAGAAACGTTTTTCGTACAAATTCTGCATTATTCTCTGTCACTGCCATCCTTTAATTTAAATATAATTAATGCTTGATTGTGGAACTTTTTTTTCACTTCTTATAAGAAATTATTCATGGTGTTAGCTTCATTTCTGTGGCTTCTTACAAGCCGAATTTATTTCCCCTTTTCGTACTGTGAAATAAATCAAATTTTCAATATCCCACACACTCTTGCACTTGTATTACATAGTTTTTTGTTATAAAATTTGAATCGAGTGTTTGACGGTATTAATAATAATATTACGATCGATTACTATAGTCGTTCTTCGTACTGTTAACATTGCGTCTGTCTGTACTTACGCTTATCATATTATCATTTATTCCTTGGCACAAATACTGATGTATATTTGTATTGTACATGAATCATTGCTTTATTTAGAACTTGAATAAACTGTCTATTTACATTGCATTTAGAAGATTGTGGAACCAATCTGAATTATAAGTAATTCAAGATTCTCCCCGAGCAATATTTTGCCGCGTTATTTGTCACAACACAGACTCTTATCAGGGAAACAAATCATGTGATTCATAAAACTTTATCAAATAATAATAATAATTATTATTATTATTCATATTACATATATATATATCGGGTGTTCCTATATCTATCTTTGAATGAAATAATAAGAATGATAAAAACCACCTGTAAGACGCATAAAAAAATATAAATAAACAAAAATACATACTTGGACTTAATTAATCATCAATCATCACGTGACAATCATCATCGTGTCTCCACAGATCTCAAACCGATCAACTGTTTCGCGAAACGCACAAGCAATTAAACTTTTATCAATACAAAAATTTAATAATAAACATTATGTCAGTGTATAACAATTTTTTAAAAATATTTCTAATTTCACCAAAATGATAGTCACTTTAGGAACACCCTGTACATATATGCGAAGGCGTATCATATATGTGATTCATAAAACACTATCGAATGATATATATGATATAATACAGCTGACAGTTGGGCGCAACATTTTGCTCGACCTTGAGCTACATACACGCGACTGCGAGAGCTGCAAAACTACTCTATTGATTATACAGTAGAAGACTTTCATCACCCGGTTGGTGGGGATTTCTCTCCTTCCAACGGCACATTCACATCTGTCTTACGAATGGAAGCTGTGTGCAGCTAAGTACTTTAACAAGACGTTTCCTGCGTAGCATGTTCAACAGATGTGCTCTTCCGCCTCTAGTAGAAAAATAGCATGTGGTGCACGCACACGTTTAAAAATGTTTTTCATGTGAAGAATACAGGGGAAGAACGTATAAAGTTACTTTGTACCACTTTTAGAGTAAAACGTTTTTTAAATTTGCATACCTTTTTTTAAGTGACTCCTGATAATGTTGTTTTGGAGCTCTTGAAATAATCTTGATAACTCACTTAGCGTGTTTATTTTTATGAAAAAAAAAAAAAATAAATAAAAATTTCTCTATTTTAGTGTGACTATAAACATATTCTTTCTTTGTACATTTTTCCATCCGTTTTCTTTTCAACTTGAACAGGTTTTTTTTTTTAATAGAATAATCTAAAACTACTTCATCAGAGCTACAACATTGCAGTTATCTCGAAAAGACGAAAGACTTCGATATGTTCTTCCTTTGAACTCTTCATAGCATCAACAAGATAATATATGCGATTTAAAATTATTGTTATAATTCTTGTATCTAGTCAGATCTAGAATTACGATTAAAAAGATGGAGAAGCATTAAAAAACAAAGTCTCAGACGTATTTATTTTATCAAATCACACACAACGTAATGTACAAATCCCACTCAAACTTCACCTTCTGAAGTAAATCTTTCTTCGACGCAAATCTCTCTTAAACAGTTATTAACTGCTATATGAATTAAAAATTTTGATTTTGATCTTATTCACGCGATCATTATTTTCTTACACAACCGGTTATAAAACCTAACTTACAACATTAAAAGAGCGTACATAATTTTTTTCATATATATATAGTTCTCACAGATCGTGGTATAGTAATCTCTGTCTTTTTTTTTTTTTTTTTTTTTTTTTTGACACTTGTTACTTTTTGCTACTAGATCAATCATAAAATAGCTCTGGATTTTTTGTTATAAGCGTAAAATATTCGTTGTTAAGTTAATAATAAACGACATGTAAACTTTGTAATCACTTTTTTATTCACGAGAACTGTTTTTATTGATGATGAAAATATGTGTTGCTGTTATGAAAAAAAAGAAGTATATATACAGGGTGTCTTGGATGTGCACCATCTCGCAGATTTGTTGAGGTCATTTGGAGGTGAAAATTCCAATATTAAAATATCGAAATTATATTAATTATTAAATAGCAAGCGTTTAAAGTTGATCAATTGGATTATTCAACATTCGCAATTTTAGTCACGATAACAAAAATCTGTTACTGTGAGTTTGTGTTAATAATAAAAAAGTTATGTAATTTTTCGGACTTTTAAATGACTGTCATTTCTATAACAAAAAGAAAAAATGTCTTTCAGAACCTTTGTTTGCGTATAGGTAATCTGTTTTTTTTTCTTTTTATTGTTTTAGTACACGGAACTCGGCCTCTCTCAAAATTTGTACAGATTTTTCCATTACACCTTGTATATACAGGGTGTATCGGAAATCGTAGTACAAACGAAATAGAAATAATTTATCATGCAAAGCTTTATATAAAGAAATTTTATTCTAAATTTCCAATTTACATTTGCAGAAAAAATTATCTTTATTTCGCTTGCGTATATCACGATGCATATATCATGATTTTTTTATATTACCCTGTATATAAAATCTTTAAAAAAATTATATATATTGTTGCAGAACCTGTATAAAAAAAAAAAAAAATAAATAAAGTTATTAAAGCTCAACGTGTATCAAAAGTAGACCTCATACAGTCTTTAAGTTATATTATATAGAAGTTATATATACAAATATCATCGTATTAAACTATTAACTCATACACACGCACATACGCACATAAACTGAACGAGTTATATAAAATATTATACAAAAACAAAACGAATAATAACGAGTGAATTATAGGTTGAAATGAATAATATAGGTTGCATAAATAATAATTGCTTCAAAAGTTTACTGGTAAATGTAGTATTATTTCATTTCTTTTGTTGCAGCATCTTCATAACAGAAAACACTATACAAAAATGGTCTAATGGGTCATTTCTATGTAATTTCTCGGCACAAATAAAAAAAAAGTATTGTTTCTTTATTATATTTATTATAAATTATGTAGAGTATTTGTTCTTCAGGAAAATAATTGCATATTTACTGGAAATATATATATATATATATATATATATATATATTATATATCCTTCGTAACAAAAAAGTTAACTGATCTATAAGATAGAATTTTATAAAAATCCTTTATTGAATGAATAAATAATACGTCAGTATAATTAATATTTTACTCCAATTAATAGTTTAGTGAATTATAACTCTTGTATCATGATATACACATTAAAATAACATTTTTATTTCAAAAAAGTTTTATCAATAGAATCTCACACATTCACGCACGCGTACACACATATTAATAATTTTTACAAATTTTGAATAAAATTTGCAAATATTAAAAAATCTATAGATACGACATTTTGATAAAATAAAAACAAAGAATTTAATCATATATTCAAAGACGCATATAATATTATCACAACACATTGTTATGGAAGTTCCACTAATCACAGTTCTCATGTAAAAGACTGTCCAACTTACATTCAGCTGTGTAGAAAATTCAGAGTACACTTAAATCTTTTCTATGAAAATATAAAACATTGGTATATATAGTGCAATTACATCTTTTTTCCCAATAAATCAAGACTTACTGTCACCTAAATTATTTTCTTAGCAAGATAGACTATATTTATTGGGTATTCTCGATGAATATAATGCAACTCAAAATAAATTATTACTTACTGTTAAAAATGTGTGTGACTAGCTGACAGTTTTTGTGTCAATGGAACAGCAGTGTTTGTATCAATGTTTATACCTGATTTAATTTTGCTTTCACAGAAACTGAATTTCCGCGAATCAATCAGAAGTAACACCATTTGCCAAGAATAGCGTCTTTAATAGCAGATATGTACTGTGCAGGGACCCAATATATCCAATATCTTGATGCTTCCGTAGTGCCTAATTGTATTGCCTATAAATTTTAAAGATTATTATTAGATTAGTCATGAAATAATGTTATTTTAAATTTGCAGCATAATAATAAATCTAATACAAGCATAATATGTACCATAATGTGATACTCGGGATGATCGTGAATAGGTTCACTGTGAACACCTTTTATTGAATTCATAGGTATTTTGTCTGTTCTTTCTTTCGTGCCGATCCAAAGTTGATCTTGTTCCAATTTAAATGTTAATCTAACTTTTCCTCCAGATTTGTTTAACATTCCAGCTAATGGAAATTCGGGCAAAGGTTCCTATATATACATATGTCATCAGTTGTACTTTTATCATAAATATATAAAATTTATATAAATTATACAACCTTGCTATCTAGTATTCCTGGCATCACATCCTCTGGAATACCTTTATCTAAGACTTTCCTATGCACTTTCTGTTGTGAAAGAGGTTCTTTATTCACTGAAGAAACAGCTTCATCAATAAGATCTTGTTTTGTTGGAATTGAAACAGCTAGTACATCATCTAACTTTGATCCTACTATCATAACTTTGGCACCTTAAATATTATAAGACAAGATTAAAGAAACAAATTTAATGCAACAAAAAAATAAATGCTTTGTATAACTCTAAGATATATATAGCCGTGAGATTACCTTTTGTTATTCCCAAATTCCTAAGAGTCTGCTCATCTTTGGCTAATCCTTTAAACATGACTTTCTGCATTGCCTGCGGCACTGAGATAATTTTCTGCAAATGTGTCTTTAATTCGGCAACCGTACCGTCTAAAGCAAAATTCACGCTAATCTTCTGTTTGTTGTAAATCACTGTAAAATTTATATTCTCTGTGGGCGGTTCTTGCAAGGCAGTCGCTGTTGTATCCTGTGGTTCGTCGATATTATTCTCCTGTTCTGTTGTGAGTTCCTTTGTGTCTGTTCCCAAATTTTCCATTGACTTCGGATTCGATGCAAGCTCTGAACACGTGGACGAGTTGCAACAGCTGTCATTGTCATCATTCTTTACCGTATCTAGAAAGATAAAAGAGATTCTTCAAAATTACACATCTTTGTCTTCTCACAAGAACTCTCCTCGTGCAATTGCATTGTATTATTCTTTATTATTATATTTTAATTATTATTATAATTCAATTATTTTTCAGATCGGTTAATTTGTACGAATCAAATTTGAAATAATATGATATTCGCTGCACACATTTTTTTTTGACGAAAAGCGTAAAAGGTTAACGTTTTTTGAGTTACATCTAACTCTTGAAAAAAAATATATAAAATATATATTTTATCGATGATAATCTACAAATGCTACAAATCTAAGAAATTTTCGATAAAAATATAGAGAGAAAGAGACAGATAGAGATAGAGATAGAGATAGAGCTAGAGATAGAGAAAGAGAAAGAGAAAGAAACAGGTCATAAAATTATCTGATATACACAAATACACGATAATGCGTTTTGACGGAACATCGCGAACTGTCTAATCAGCTGATTTTCTTTCTTACACGATTAGAGGGCAAGAAAGGGTAAAAGATGAAAAATTGTTCTGAGCAAAGCACATGAAAAATAAACAGGATTTAGCAAACGTACCAACGTACTCCATGTTGAACCGTGTTCCATTGGCCAATCAAAATTATCACAGAGAGCGCTGCTAATCATAATATCTGTGACGTATGTTTTCCACAATGACTTTCGAATTTTTAAATCCATATATATTATTTCTATGAAGCGTGTGATAATAAAATTGTACATACATGCCAAGAAGGAGATACATATATTTTTATAAAGATAAAAAAAAAAAAAGAAGAAGGTTTTTAGGTGAAAATTGTATCAAATATTAATGTAAAAAATAATTGAGACTATCATTTTACCGATGACCTCTTAAATATTATATAAATGTCAAAAATGATAATAACAATTACGTTATAATGTCAATATCATAAAATGTTTGTCAATTAAAATCACACACTAACAAAATCAGAATATGTTATTTGATTAAAACAGTTATCAACTTTTGTCTTTAATTAATACATGCATTTATCTCGTGATTTATATTATGTATTACCAAGTCTGATGGTTTCCTTGTTAGAGAGAGAGATACTATACCTGAGGTCTATGTTTGTCTCTTTTGCTAGTATCTCATTGGTTATTTTGTCTTCTTCCATAATTCAAAGGGGACAAAATAACCAATGAGATATTAGCAAAAGAGACAGACATAGGCCTCAGGTGTAGTATCTCTCTCTCTAAACCGGGCGCGCGCTTGGCTATCGCAATGCAGTTCATTTTATATGTTTATGGGGATTATGTAAAACCGGGCCATGGCGCCTCTCAGGCTTCTCTCTACTTATATGTCTACTTGTGTTTTTTTTCTACCTGGAAAGTTCTTTCCTTGAAGGAATTGCAAATTAAAGAGTTGGAATTCGACTAATCAGAACAAAAGAAACTAAAACTTTTTATCCTGATTGGTCGTATTCCGATCTTCGATGCATAGCCTCTCGCGATTGGCTGTCACGTATCGCCGCATGTAACATGTGCTTACGTATAGTAAAAACTAACCAAGTTGATCTTTCACTTCGCGTGCTCTGCCAGAGAAAGACGATGGTGAGTCTTGCGTTTCTTCGATGTATCCATTTATTTCGTTGGACATCGTGTTATTTTATACGTGAGAGTACTTAAAAAATAAATCTTCAGGATTTGATTTCGTTTCCTATGTGTTTCAGTCGGCGCATAAGACATTTATCATCAAGCGAAAGCTTGCCAAAAAGCTGAAGCAAAACAGGCCAATTCCACAATGGGTGAGAATGCGGACTGGAAATACTATCCGGTAAATTTCAATTCTTAATTTAAAAATTCGTCACAGCTTAACTGCACATGTAAATTGAAAGATTTTCTTGCTAGATATTTAATCTGCACATTAATATCCAACATATTTTAATTTAGCCATGTTTATAATTATTGATTTTTAAATTTTGTTTATTTCATACTTTAATTGTACAAATATTGTTTTGCGTATGAATGAAATTGTATCTCAATTATAATAGTCTAATTGTATTTGGCTCATTTGTATTGTATCATAATTGTATTTTAATCATAGAAATAAGGTAAGTTTTTTAATTCGATTGATCAATCGCATAAAGTATAAATACAATATATGCTGCATTTGCATATCATGTGATTGATCAATTGATGAAATAATAAACTCTTCTATACTTGCGAATAAATTAACAAGATGTTTTGATAAAATTTTGGATCATGTTTTTTTTATTTGATGTTATCTTTGCATAGATTATATTGGTTTTCTCCTTTGTTTTTGATGCAAAATTGTTAATATTACAATTCTGATATAAATCAATTTTTTTAAAGCTATTTTTTTCTCTAATCTCGGATTTGATATTATATCAATTTTCTTTTTTTTATAAATTAAAAAATTTTTATAGGCTGTTTTTTCATATATAATTTATTTTCAGATACAATGCCAAGAGGCGTCACTGGAGGAGAACTAAATTGAAGCTGTAAAACCATGATGAAACTACATGCATCATATGATTATTATAACAATATAATGTATGATTTAAGAATAATCATGGATATATTAAAACCTCAAGAAAATTAAATATTTGTCATAATCTTCAGTATCTGCGACAGTGCAAATAAAATTAAACTGTTTATAAAACAAAATATTTTTTAATTTATATATTTGCATATTAGATTTCATCAAAGAACATTTACAAAGAATTGGGAACTTTACGTTTATGCATCTGCTTTAACCAATCTTCTAATAATTCTTCACCAGTCTTGGGATGTGGCAAATAGTAATGCTTAGGTGGTGGTCCTTCCTCCAAACGTACAAAATAATGGACATGCCTATAATGAATTGTTCCCTTGCGACCTTTAGCATGGCGTCGTAAACCTTTTATTACTACACCTTTATTACTAAATGATTCTGCTGTAAAAGTATTAATTAATTTATTTTCAAATTGTTAAAAGATTTGCAACATATATATAAGTGTATAACAAAATTAATCAATCATTGATTAATATTATTTGTATATACTTACCAACCCACAAGTTACTTTTAAATTCGACGTTGTGGTTTTCTACAGCTAAACGTTGAGCTTCCAGTATAACTTCTTTAGCAATTTCAGCACCTTTCATATGCAGAAAGCTCAACTGTTTTACAGCTTCGTCCACAGACATTCCTCGCACGAAGCTGGCAACGTACCACATTTTTTTTGGACTATATTTTATATTGGCTTTCATATGGCATACATACTGGAAAATAAATATACAATAAGAATGACAAATAAACAATTATTTAAAATTATACAAAATAGACTTACAGCGGGTCTTCTTTCTTCATCTGGCTTTTGAGGTGGAAAAATAGTCTTGTTATAATCAAGAAAATGTGTTGGACTCTGGTATTTTGATAAGTTAGTCCTACATATCGAAGAAAGATGGAAACTGCACGTTGGTATAAGATTTATTGTCTTTACTGTGCTTGGTGAAACATCCACTCTATTTATGGCAAGTCTACCATAAAACGCTAGATGTTTCATGCATTGACGAATACTTTGCATTTTCTATAAATATAAACCTGTATAACAATAGAAATCGGTAAGTATTACAAGTAAATTAAATAGAGAGAACTATAAAAACCAAGTATAAAAAATAACATACTTTTTAAAAAATTAATCATTAAAATTTATAAATTTAAATACATCAAATAAATTTTGACAATTAAGAAGTAAAACTAATTAAGATAAATTTTATCAAATAATTTTTTAGAAATATTATTTTTATTTTTTACACTTGGCTTGTACTTAATTTATTTATAAAACAAGAGAGAGAAAGATGTAAAATATACCACATGACAAGAAAATTATAATCTATTAGTAATAAAAATATAACAAATACTCCAATATACCAATAAATAAAATATAACAATCATTCCAGAAAATTTTATAACTCTTTGGTAAAAAATAACGTTCTCTCTTGAAAGTGCTCATAAAACATAACCTAATAATAATAATTATATTATTTTTTACTATACGCACACACATATACAGATGAAAATATTCTTAGAAAGAAAACTTTTAGTTTGTTCACAATTTGAATATATCAATCGGATATCAATTCACTTTATTTTTACGAAGATAAATAATACTTGATTTCGATTCGTGATACACTATACATACATATACACCCGGTATATATGTGCGCATGCGCGCTGCATACATTTTCTTTCGTTTTCTTCACCAATTGCATTCATTTTGAACTTTTATTTCGACAAAAACAATAAATATTGAAAAATAGAAAATATTTATTGTTATTGGAAAATAAACGAACATTACATTTTTGATAAAGCTTTCTATAAAAAATTTAATTACATATTTTTTTATACAGTAATAAAACAGTACCATAAAATTATATATAAATACAAATATTTATATATAGACAATTTATAATAGTAATGTAATACAATTTAATTTATATGAAATATCAAAATATTGACATAAACAATTTATAATTTCTACTGTATTTACAATTTTTCTGTAAGTTCGGGTACAGCCTTAAATAAGTCTGCGACTAATCCATAATCTGCTACTTGAAAGATGGGAGCTTCTGGATCTTTATTGATTGCTACAATTGTCTTAGAATCTTTCATGCCGGCAAGATGTTGAATTGCACCCGAAATTCCAACTGCTATATATAGATTCTAAAATTATAATTATATGAGATTTACATGTGTATACAAAAAGATTGAGAGATAAATTTATTCTAAAATCCTAGAACAGCACACCAGAAATTTACGATAAATATTCATAAATCTTTTTACTATTTACTAATTTAAAATATTTTATACATGTATATTAAAAGAAAAAAAATTATAAAAACTGTACTTGACATATTACTAAAATATATATTTTATATAATATTTATAATAAAAAAAATAAATATTTATAGCAATATTTTGATAAATATTTCTCAAATATTTGCTAAAATATTTATGATAAATCTTTATAATTTCATTCAATCTAATATTTATAAAATATTTAAATTACTCTAAATAAAATTTTGTATATATTTTATAAACATTGTGCTGTCTGAGATGAAATTATCTACACAATTATTAATTTTACTCACGGGTGCAACAATTTTCCCTGTTTGTCCTACTTGCAGATCATTTGGAACATATCCTGCATCAACCGCAGCACGAGAGGCTCCAACTGCTGCATTGAGCTTGTCTGCCAGTGTGTATAATAATTTGAAATTTTCACCAGATTTCATTCCACGTCCGCCAGAAATTACAACTTTAGCAGATGTCAATTCCGGTCTGTCTGATTTACTGAGCTCCTGCTTGATGTATTGCACTTGATTTGAGGTATAATCGCCAGTAGGAAGATTTTCGCACTTAGCATCACCACCTTCCAAGGGTAGTGGTTCGAAAGAGGTGCCTCTTACAGTTATCACTTTCACGTTGTCCTTAGATTTAAGAGTCTGAATAGCATTACCAGCATATATGGTGCGTACAAAAGTATCAGATGTTTTTATGTCGACGATATCACTTATTGGAGATACATCTAACTTAGCCGCAACCTTAAATTAAATATGTTTATATGGATTAATAAAATATAATAAATATAATAAGATTATATAACATAAATAAAATATATGTAGTTGTGATATATAAATACAAATAATATATAAAGATACTCTTGGAAATATAGTGCACTAACCCTAGGAAGCAATGCTTTGCCAAAGGCACTCGCACCAGTTAATATGTGTGTGAATTTGTGTTCATTACACAGTTTGAGTATAAGCGGTGTCAATGACTCTGCAGTAAATCCTTTAAATGCATCACTATCTGCAAGGAGGATTTTGGATACACCTTTGGCCTTACATGCATTCTGTGCAACTGTGTCACATTTTGTGCCAGCAATCAATACAGTTACATCGCCACCGATTTTCTTGGCAGCTGTTAACGCATTACAGGTGATTGGTAGTAAATTTTCATTGTTATGTTCCGCAATGACCAAAGTAGACTCATAACGTATTGCTGAGCCAAACTGCAAGTAAATTATACACATGTTTAAAATATTTAAATTTTTATATCAGACATATTTCATATATCAATAAATAAAATTAAAAAGATTGCCATTTAAAAATCTACTTTTACGTACAAAAAAATTCATCAATAAGCATCTTAAAAATTGAAAGATAATTGCACAAGTTCATATTTATCGATAATATGTTAACAATTAACAATATAGCTCAATATAAATGTAAGTAAAATATAAATATATGTAGTTATGACACATAATACACTTTTGGAATAATTAATAATACTAAGCTACAAATATAAATATTAGCAAAATATTTTATGTTTCTTGCATAAATTTAATGTAATGAATATCAGAATTAGAATGAATCTTTAAGTTATAATGCAAGAGATACGAATTTGGAACAAAATACAAATGAATAACGAATGGAACAAATGAATAACGAATGGAACAAATGAATAACGAATGGAACAAATGAATAACGAGAATACATTCAAAAAAAACATGCTTACTTTCCTAGCAGCTCGTAATGTTCTGGCACAGGTGAAAAACATTATGAAAATTTAATTTCTTTTCTCGATTTTAATGCACGTACTAGAAAAATAATGCTTTATGACGGTGACGGAAGGTCCAAAGTTCTAACAGCAGAGATCAGAGATATCAATCAAGTGGGGGGTGGGGGATTTACGTAGGTATGATAGATTTAAGGGAAATACGTATATATTAAAAACATATAATTCAGACAATATGTATTTGAAAGAACTGTGTATTTATTGTGTTTGATATTTATTTGCAGCTAATATATATAAATATCATAAGACCTTTTTCATATTATTTGGACACAATGCTTATTGGCCAGTTGAAATGACCTTTGATTGGTCAACCTAAACTGAATTGACTATTTGTATTTTTATTAATTGGTTGATTGTTTTCGATCAAAAATGGCAAAATTAATTTTTTTAATTTATTAAAAATTTAATAATCATATACGCTCATTAATAGAATTTTATTCATATAAATTAAGAATATTACCATTATATTATTATCGATTTTTAAATATAAAATTAATACATTTTTTAAAATAATCTTTTCTGCAATATTGGCGTCGATTAATTTGCATGAACAATTTCCGAACATCAAAAAAAAATATTTTAGTTTTATTCAAGCATACTTTATTAAGCTATTTTTTTGATAATAAATATGTATTTATTTCATTTCAACTTGAAAATCTCTATTTGCGAGAACTATTTCAACTATTTATAATTATGTACACTGATTTAAATATCAATAATTACACTTCTTCTCTTTTAAATAATAAAAATATAAATTACATTTTAATTTGTTAAGCAATGGAAGTCAAAATATACATGTATTTTAGTAATTTAAAAATGAAATATTACAATGAGAAAAGAAAATCCTACAATTTCCTTATATTATCCTCTAATTATTAGAGGTGTAAACTGTAAGTGCGATACTTTTTTAATATTTTAACATAATTTTATTGACATTTTATTAGTTTTTTATTGATACAATTTAATTTGATTCATTATAAACATTACAAATATCTCAATTTATCTTCGTTTTCTACCACCAACTTTTTTGTGTAAGTCTCGTTTGCCTTTTCCTGCTTTTGGTTTTTTAGCATTTTTGCTATGTTTTAATGAATCTTTCTTCTTTTTGTTGTTCTTAGTTGCAGATTGTTTTATTCTGTAATATAAAAAAAATTAATTATTACAAATGTTAGTATACAAGTATGTATACATATACGTACTGTCGTGTCCCACACTTCCTGCCACTTTCAAATATATGTCTAATATAATATGAAAAAAAATAGAATTTTTTTATGTAAGCAATTATTTCCTCTTGTCTTCAATAAAATCTTTTATTCAAATGCACTTTAAATAATCTTTTAAGGTATAACTTTCTACGAACACATTCTATAATTCTTAAAAAAAAAAAAAAAAAAAAAAAAAAAAAAAACACTAAATTTTTTTCCAATTGATGTTTTAATACAGACTTTAATAATCGACTTGTTGAAGACAAGAGGAAATAATTGCTTACATAAAAAAATTATATTTTTTTATATTATATTAAACATACATTTAAAAGTCTCCTAGAATTATTTGGAACTTTTATGGAACCTATTCTTTTAAATTTGACATATCACATTTTTATTACTTTATTACCTAACAAATATATAGAAACACACAAAATTTCATGGTAAATAGAATAAAACAGAGAGAGCAATTAAATTATATCAGCAAAGTATAGTGTCATTACTTTACTACGCTAAGTGTTTAAATTTAATTTCAACATTAGTGTATTCTTTAATTATCATCTATACCAACAAAAAACCAAGCTATAATTAACAACCTGGAGTTTTTACTGTCTTAACTGTAGAAAAATAGTTAGAGAGTTTTGGAGAATTCAATGAAACTATCAAAACTTTACATTTTACGGAGCCAGTTAAAGTTAGCAGGGCATAACAATATATATGTAAAACAATATGTATTATAATTAAATCACAAATAGAAACTTACTCTGCAGTCCCTGTTGAATAACTTTCATGGAGAATTTTTGCCTTCTTTTCTAAAATGCTATCTACTAAGTTTTTATTTTGAGATTTTTCCTCAACAACATTTAATGGAGGTGCTTTTCTCTTCCTTTTCATCCCAGACACTTCCTTGGCAATTCCCTTTGCATCCTTCTCCTTTGGTAGTCTGTAACAATTTTACATTATTGTTTTGGGGAAAAAAATCAGAGAAAATAAGTTATAAGACATGAAGAGCATACTTAGATTGGAATTTTCCAACAGATGCGGTCGATGTACGTGCTATGGTCAGAGCTTCAGAAAGCTGTTGAGAATTTGAAAAGTGGTCTCTAGTAGGTAGACCGACTCTTGGCAGTTTTATATTTTTTGATTTGGCTATGTTGTGAAGCCTTTGTAATTCGTTTTTGGACTGTCTTTCCTTTTTATCTAGTTTGGCTTTACTAAACGGATCAGTGGTTGGATCAGCATCATCTTTAGCTTCTATCAACCATTCCTTCTGTTCCTGAGCTTTTGTTCGTTTATAACCATAGGTAGGTATCCATTCCTCAAAGAGTTAAAGATTAGATAAATTGAAAACTATATATTGTATTGTAAACTTTATATTTAATTATTTTAAACTAATTAATATATATATATATATAAATTAAATTATTAAATATAAAGAAATTTTAAATAAGACTAAATCTCTTACTTTTAATTCCTCATCCCATTTTAGTTTAGATTTACCCTTCTTCTTGGTCTGTATTCCCTTCTGTTTGGCAAACTGTTGCCATTTTGTTAAAGGTTTGGGTTTTGGAATAATACGTGAGCGTGGCAACACAAATTGGGGTTTGGGTAATACAGCTATTATAGCTTCATCAACTCGTTCTATCGGCAGTTCCCAGATTTTGTTAATCAGTAATTGTACATTGTCTCTCGTCAAATCTTTCAAATATGAATTTCGTTCCGATCTGTGAAATGCAAGTATAGATTGAACAACAACAGTATTATAAGTTATTATAAATGAATTATAAATTTGTTTTATTATTGATTATTAAAAATTAATATATAAATTGTTTAATTACTTGATAGCCTTCACATGCAAAGTATTATAATCAGATGCAAGTAAGGTTCCCAAATCAATGTCAAGCTCTTCATCTTTATGTACTGATGTAGATTTACTTGGATCTGCTTTTTCTTCTTCATTTAAAATTGACTTGACAATATCCATGAAAAACAATTTCTTGTAATCACATGTAACTCAACGTACTCACGTGTACAGGTTATAAGTACAGTTTACAGAAGACAGAACAGAAGTACTTTGGTTTTCAAACGCTTTAGGAGCTTTAGAAAAAGTTACTAGAAAAAGTTACTGAAAACTCGTTCAATTGACCAATAGGACAAAAGACAAAAATGTTTTCGTTCTACGACTGGTCAATCAAATACTAGTTTACATAAATTTTACGAACATACCTTTGATGCGATTATTTTTCTGAGTTGGTACTACTGTTTAGTACCTGTGGTGATCTGGCAGCACTGATTGGAGTCTCTAAATTGTTTCTAACGAGTCGTCAATTTTGATGCTTTGTAATCATTGTAATTCTACGTTATGAGATTTATTCTAACGTGTATTTCATTGTAAATAATTATAAATTAACATAGATATATTAAATATATTAAATATACGATTACATATAGCGATTTCCACGAATTAGCCATGGTAAGGTTTAGTATAAAAGTCCATCATATGATATAGCAAGTATATACCACATCCCCGGCTTTTTCTCTGTGTTTTGATTACGTTAAACCTAATCAAATATATTTTTAATTTCAGTTATTCTATTCCTTCTTCAAATCCTTGATCGGAAAGGACGTAGTTGTTGAGTTAAAAAATGACCTTAGGTAAAGTATATTATGCAATAGTAAAATATAACTTCAAATGACAGTAGAAATCATTAACTTGATATTTTTTGTTTTAGTATTTGTGGCACATTATATTCCGTCGATCAGTACCTGAACATAAAATTGGCCGACATTAGCGTAACAGATTCCGAAAAGTATCCTCATATGGTACGTACAGAATTTTCTATTTTTAATATACCATTCAAATATGGTTATTAAAAACTATATAATATATATAACCAAATATAACTGAATCGTATGTTAATTTCAGTTATCGGTAAAAAACTGTTTTATTCGTGGATCTGTGGTACGATACGTACAACTTCCAGTAGACGAAGTAGATATCCACCTCTTAACTGAAGCGGCACGCAGAGAAGCAATGAATGCTCAAGCAAGATAGTTTATAGTTATATTAAGTATCATTTATATGAAGATTTTTTTTTCTTCTCTTTAATACATACATTTACATTCTATGTAAAAATAAGATATAAAATTATTTTGCTTTTTTTACAATTGTGGAAAATGTGAATAATGTATTACCTTTCTATATAACTTTAATATATATATATGAATCTTTATTCAACTATATTCAAAATTAAGTTACGAATAGCTAACGAATAGCTATATTAAAAATCTTTGAAAAATTAGTATGTAATATAATGAAGATAAATTGTACAATTAATCACATTTATTTGTTCATTTGTTATACTTTATAAAAATAATTAGAAATCACATAATCAGGATTTATCTGTTCATCATATTATTTCCAGTCTGATAAAGTTGTATCATACCAGATATACTTTCCTTTTATTTCTGTATTTTCTGGTAATAAAGCACAATAAACAGGTGCAACAGCTCCTTCATCTGGTGTCAAAGATCCTTTATGGCTGGTCATATCTGTGTCTACGTAACCAGGATGTACTGCATTCACTGCAATATCTTTTCGGGAATCCTTATTAAATATAGATTGATGAATCCCAGCCAAAGCAGATACTGCAATTTTACTTGCAGTATATGCTGAGTTTGACCAACCAGCTTGTAGATGAGTACCAGATTTTGCAGCACTAGAAACGAAGGTATACGTATGCGTGCGAATATATTTTAAAAGATTTTTTTTACTAACGTATGAGCCTCTACACAAATAATTAAAATTATATAATTACTTACTTGACAAATTCGTGCATAATTTCATTTAATTCTGCTTCAGTTAGATTTGGATCAGATAATTTCTGTTTCAATGCATTGCCAGTAATGTTGCAAAGGCGTCCGTTACTACTAGAAACATGAACTACTCGAGCATGTGGTCTAAGTAATGGATATAGTGCAGTACACACTCTAAGTAAACTGAAATAATTTACTCGTATTGTTTCTTCAGCTTGAATCCCGAAAGGTTCCGTAGCATTACTCTGTAATATATAATCGAATGTTAATATACTTGTTATTGACTAGTTTTAGTTCTACAAGTGTTCTTTTCTAAATAGAATTCCATATTTTATTTACATAAATTCTCTTATATTGCTTCTGTATATAAAAATATTACAAAAAAAAATAAAAAAATCTATATCTTATGAGATGTCTTATGACATAATTGACATTTTATAATATAAAGTATGTAATATAAAATATTAATTTTTAAATAATTTTGTACTGTTTTTTTATCTCTTTTATAAAAAGAATAATATGAATTGAAAAAATCAATTACACTCAAAGAAATATATAATTACATATTGCAGATGCAATGCCATATTTGTTATAAAAATAAGGCCATTAATCGAGTTTATAACTGATTATTTTATATTCTATGACAAACTTAACGAACTTTAGTGAAAGAGTAAATACTTTTATAAAATATATTTCACATACATCTTAATTTGCCAAAATTATAAAATATCTTGGAAACTATTGAATTTTTGCATACATAAGTTTGATGCAACAAAAATAACTTTGAAATCTCTTGCAATTTAAAATTGAAAAAAATATCAATTTTGCGATATTTTATTTTAGTTTAGCAGTATTGCTCAACGTATAAATTTTCATAAGATATCAATCCTAATCTTTCATAAGATAAGATAAAATCTTTGATAAGATAAAAGTATATAAAAGATCCACATGTATGTTTAGCCAAAAAAAAAAGATAAAATAAGCAAATTATTCTTTAAAATTGATTTTAAAAATTATAATAAATTTTAATATTTTAATTACTCTAAATGCTATGGCTGCATTGTTAATTAATACATCCAAACCACCATATGTGTTTTTCAAGTAATCCCGCAATTTCGTGACGCTCTCGTCATCGGTAATATCCAATTGATGGAATTTCGGTTTCAAACCTTGCTTCTCCAATTCACTGACAGCATTCAAACCGCGAGTGACATCACGAGCCGTTAAGTAAACATGCCCATTGTATTTTTGACAGAGGGACTTGACAATGGCATAACCGATACCTTTGTTCCCACCTGTTACCTAATAATGAGATAACAATTACTTGCAGTTTATGAAAATTTCTCTATTAAAAATAATTAATAATAGACATGCAAGAAAGTTTTATTCTTTATTTTACTATTTATGCCTAATTATACGCACTACGGCCACATGTTCCATGTTGTCTCACGGAATGTAGAATTCAGTAGAATTGATATTTTTTTATGATTTGACACTGCTATGAACTGCTATTAACTGCTACTTTCAACAGACTATCATTTATATTATCAGAGAGAAGCCTGACCTGATGTCACGCTGATTAATCTGCTAGAGGCGCTGGCAGCGATCTGTTTTTTTTTATTGCATAACATCCTCCTTCCAGCCCCCTCCTACCTATCTACCACAGACCACAGACTTCTATTAGAATAGAAGCCTATCCAAGACGGTCGTGAGATTATTTATGAATTAGAGTCGGACCTCTTATCCTACGACCTTCTTATGCTACGAAACCTCTTATCCTACGACAAAAAATCCTCTCATGCTACGACCGCGAAAGGGGAATTATACCCCCACTCTCAACTTTTTGTCGTAGGATCAGAGGTTTAAAGGGAAGATTCCGGACCGAAAATGTCGTAGGATAAGAGGTCCGACTGTATATCATATATATTATCTTAAATTAAATTATTAAAATATCATAAATATTATCTTATATTAAATTAACTTTTTTATATAGTGACTATGTCATGAAAATTTAGTATAATTAACAAAAATTATAGTAATTATATAAAAATTCATGAAATAAAATTTTATTTCTAGAAGACAAATCTTTACTTCTTTGATCATTTGTATAATTTAATATTATAGAAACATATATACAATATATATATATATATACAGTGTTTTTCGTTATCTAAATAAAATTATCTAAATGTCTTTATTGTTTATTTTATCTTTTATTTATATAATTAAAGTATATGACATCTTTATCTGTATCTCAGATTAAAAAAAGTAGTATTTTTTACAAAATATCTAAGGTAATGTAATCAGTGCCATTTTTCTCATTCTGCGTTCAATCATATCTCATATAACTAAATCCAAGAATTTAGATTCTCTTAATCAATATCCAAATGTGAAAAACATTTTCTTAAAGTATAACACAACATTACCATCATCATTCGCGCCAGTGGAGCGTCTTTTCAGTTATGGGTAATAGAGATTTGTACCTCGGAGAAATCGTTTATCCAACGATCGTTCGAAAAACTATTGTTCTTAAAAAATAAAAACTTGTAATTTAACTCTAAACCTTTAATGTATTAATACTGAAATATATGCTTATATTTTTTATAGTTTTCTGAAGTGTATTATTTTTATATAAATTGTAATTTTGAATATTATCTTAAAGGTATCTAGATAAAACATTCAACTAATTTATCTTTCATCTAGATATATATAAATTAAGATTATCTTTATCTTATTTCAAATACAGATGCATATATTTTATCTTATCTATATCTACATTATTTTAAATTATCTAAGCGCAACACTGTATATATATATATATATATATATATATATATATATATATATATATATGTGTGTGTGTGTGTGTGTGTGTGTGTGTGTCGTAATAAAATGTTTTAGCGATGAATTAATATTGTTTGATTCTTGGCGGAATATAAAAGACTTTATTATATCGTTTGTCTTGTTATTGTTCGTACTTACAATTAGTAGTAAAATATTAGTAAAGATATGAACGCTTCTGTTGAATTTTTTCCTAAACGCGATTGTGACATATATCAAAATTAAAATTCACTATATGACTACAGTTAATAATTAATTATCTTTTAATAAACGACATAAAACTATATCGCAACGATAAATTATCCAAACACGATTATTATTGCAAATAAAAATTAAAGCAATCAGAATAAAAGTTATTCTAAATTATCGTTAAATTATGATATTATTATTATTAATTCTTATGATGAATAATATACATATTTCTCTAACAATATATATATATATATATATATATATATATATATATATATATATATATATATATATATATATAAATATATATACATATATATATAGAGAGAGAGAGTCATATATATGTATATATATTTTGTCCAGTTTTAAATTTTGCTAAAATACGAGCATAAATTAATTCCAGCAGATACAGAAAAGGACCTTATCATCAGATGAACAAATACTTCATTATGAGCTCCTTACCTGATCAAACAGTCACAATGGAACACTACATACCTACACCAATTAAATCGTTTGAACTAAACACTTTAAGAAAATATGATTGCGGGCGTGTCTTTAAACGATGTGAAGTCAGTTTGCTCCAACAAACCGAAATCTTTCTTCATCCAGTATTTTTAAGATATTGTGCTAAGTGATTATCACTTGTTCTAGTCAATGCACAGTCTCTCTGATGTACATATTTAAAATAAAGAACGATAGAACTTATTGTTAGTCAGTTTATAATCGTAATAAATATGTATATATAAGCTATAATCATATAGTGAAGGTGAAACGCAAAAATTTGCAATCCTTGCTTTATTGCATTGTAAAATAAGGTTTCATCTACAGTAAGTCATTTATTTCATTTTCCTTTGAACTCTCTTTTGTATGTGTTACATAAAAATGATCATTGATTATTTTCTCTTTTTTTCTCTCCAAAAAAAGTGCAAAGTTTCACGAGGGAGAGAGAGAATGTTAAGTGTTTCAATACAATAATGGAAATCTATTTATATTTTATTATTACTCGATTAGGCTTTTTCAATTAATTGTAATACACCAACATCTCCAGCTAATAATACAGTGTCGCCTAAATAGAGGAATTCACATTAATTAAAGTTGATAAATAATAGTAATAATAATAAATAATCTCAAGTTATGTGTATTGCTTTTATCAGATGACATCAGTAAACTTTATATTATATTGGAATGGTATCGTGTTAAAAGAGTCTGTCTACCACAGAGGTAGACATAGATAAGTACTATTTTTTTCTGTCAAATTGTTTTCTGATTGATCAACGATTTTCTATCTTTCTTATTTTTGATCCATGCACATATAGCACATTTTTCTACTATTGGACAGAAAAGGCCAAAAATAGGAAAGATAAAAATGTACATATAGTACTCATTTTTCTTCTTGCTCACAATCAGCGCTTTTTTCCCATTCGAGTAAACATTCCAGTATAGCGTAGAGTTCACTGCGTGACATAGAAATATGTACAAACCTGTCTGAAAAATTTGAGTTGCGTTTTTAGCACCAACAATACAAGGAAGACCGTATTCTCTCGCCACGACGGCACCATGACTTATAAGACCGCCCAATTCTGTCACGATTCCACCTAATAATGGGAAGTATGGACTCCAACCAATGTCGGTGCAATGTGTGATCAAAATATCTCCATCTTGTATATTTTTCGCCTCGGACAGATCAGTTATCACGCACGCTCTGCCTTCCACAGAACCGTTACAAATTGAAGTACCCTCAATCTTTGTACATCCTTCATAAAGTGAGGTGTCGAGCGTCTTCTGCAATGAGAGATATTGTACATGTTATAATCATTAGAAATATTAATAACAAACATAGACACAAGAAAATATATTGACAAATTATTCAATCTAGATAACACATACAATGGAAATAATTATACAACAATTATACATACCTGTACTGGTATAGGCATGCCATTACTGAATTCTGGAAATTTTAATTTTGCTGCTTGCTGATAAATCTTTCTTCTACGTAGTGTTCTGAAAGATTTTAAATAAATTCATGCAGTAATGAGTATTGTAATATAATATTCTACGAGCATAATATAATACGTAAACGATCAAATTTAAACTCACTTTCGTACGAGTGACAAATTGTGATCATTCAAAAGTTGCCCGATCTCTTCGTGCGTAAAAAAAAATATAAGATTTTCATCAGGTATGTAACTTTCTGCAACCATTAAGGTAGCGAGACGTTTGTATGCTAATCTCAATGTATGTACAGTAGATACAAATATGTTTTTTGACATTTCTCTGCGTGTAACCGCTTTTCGGCAAAGAGGTGTCACTTGTTGCAGAAGCCATTTGGTGGACGATGACATGGGCGTTCTCAAAGCTGCGATAGTTTCCTGTATATTAAGCGTTTTGCTCTCATAATTCTTTTCGACAGACATTGCTTGTGTCTGAAAACAGTGTGGATGGAATATATATTATACATATACACAGAAATTTTATTAAAATATTTCTTAAATATTTTTCGATGCGATATTCCTTTGAAATATGTATTTCATACCTGAATCGTGTTAATAATATAATCGTACTTAAATATCCAAGGTTCGGAGATTAAATCTAATTCATGAATGCCTCTGTGACCGTGCTTGTCAAAGAAGGCACGCAGTTCTTCTGCAGCCGGTAAACAATTCGATTTCAACCAATCTATAGCTTTCGCGGGTTCGATTTTACTAAACTCTTCCGCTTTGCCGGTTTTTCTGATGCACGATGCTATTTTACCCAGGATTATGGGTACTTCGGTGCTGATGACATTGGTACACGAACTTAGCAAAACAGCGATATCCGCAAGATGATCGGATGTAATATTGTCACTACCCTTTGTTAGAAGCGACATCGCTATCATCTGGTAAGAGATGCTCGTCATAGATGTTATGTTGTGGCACTGTACTATCTAAAATATATAAATGTTTTAATAATAATACAAATATTTTTTGTAATCCGTTAACAATTTAAGGGATGTTAAATTCAACATTTCTTCTAGATGAAGACATTTATTATTTTTTTAAATTTGCTGAGATAACTTACTAAGAAGATTTCTTTATATTTTTTATTTAGAACATTGTACAGATTACGAGATGTATCAAATTCGTTGGCGTTCCAAACAAATTTCTTAAATGCGTCGGTCGCTACTTTTATTATCGCATCACTCATCCATGCTGTTTTAAACAATTCATACATCAAATACATTTTCCGCCATCTGCTTGTGGTACCGTATTTTTCTACCGCGGACCGGTGTATTTCGGGCGTCATTACTACGCGTCCGGACATGGCTAGGTCTGTCATTTTATTTGATAGCGTTATCTCTTTGTCAAGCTCTCGTAAAACACACTTAAAAAAAAGAAAAAGAATTATCAATCAGTTTACTCATCTCACAAATGTGATAGATGCAAATACTTACGCTGGAGTAATTTATTGCACCTCTCATATTGACCACATGAATAAACGTGCAATCAAGATTATATCTAATGCCAACTGACAAGTTTATTATTTTTATAATGGTAGAGTTCGACAAAGGACTAATGGGATGTGGAAGCACTTCCTCGATGTTGGCAAAAGTCATTAAGTCGACATCGGACGGAACTTCCGAGTCTAACTCGTGCATTAGCTCAAAGTCTGTCCATGCGTTAATAGTAGTGATGGGTCGTGCTTGCAAAAGGAAAATTTGCTCGCCGATAACCGCCCATTCTACATCTCGAGCGGATCCAAAAAACGATTCCAAATGCAACCCTATTTTAGCTAATTTCAGAGCGATGGCATTAGATATCGATATCCTCTTACTTTCCTGTTCGTTCAGAGTGTACCTAGTCACAACATCATCCTTCAGCGATATCTTCTGTTCCTTACTCCCTATCACAGAGGCGCCTATAGCTAAAGTGTTGTTCAACTTCCTATGAATAGTTAGAGTATCAGGCTCAACCGTCCCTGATACTACTGTCTGTAAGAAATATTAGGACACTTTATTTCATATTATTTAAATACGAGAAATTATAAATAGTACATACAGAGCAGACTTGGGAACGTTACTTCATAAAAGTAAAGCGTTACTGTTACCGTTACTTGTTACTATAATTCTAAAAAGTAACGCGTTACCGTTACCGTTACTAAGAAAGTAACGATTCGTTACTTTTTCGTTACTTTTTTGTTAGTTTTTTGCCGTTATTAAAGATATTCCAATATTCACTGCCAGTATTGACAATCTATACTATTACATACACACTGGGTCCACCTTATTCGTTAATTGTGGAATGAGAAAAAGAGCACAAAGGAATAGAAGAAAAACTTTTTTCCTGGAGTCGCGCATCTCACAGTTAACAAATTAGACCAGTGCTATAAAATTTCAGTAGTAAATAGCAGAATAAGCAAATTAATGGTTCTCTGCACATTGGACGCAATAAGCGATATTCAACGAGAGCTTTGTTTTTTTAGGTATTACATTCGAAAACAGAGCTCTCATTGGATATTGCTCATTCTGCAATTTAATATTTAAGAAAAATCCAGTATGCCGGAATCATAAGATGTAAACACAAATTATATATATATATATATATATATATATATATATATATTATAACTATGCAGAGTAGTATATCTATTTGACATCAATTGGACATACCTCTCCTAAACCATAATTAGCTGTGATAATGATGCTAGATGGATCACCGGTTGTAGGATGTCTAGTAAACATAACGCCAGCTGTTTCCGCGTCGATCATTTTCTGAATGCAAACACCCATAGATACTTTTATAGGTAGTCCATTCTGCCGTCTGTATATGCAATCATCATCATCAAAAAAATAAATCTGCTCGTTCTCTCATTCTCTGGGCAGGATAGAAAAGTAAATTACCTGTATTCGACGCTTTGATATGAGAATAAGCTTGCCCAACATTTAGCAACGCATTTGATAATGTCATTTGCATCCTTCACACCTAAATATGTCGAGTTTTGACCAGCGGCCGAAGTTTCCTCGCTATCTTCTCCAACAGCGCTCGATCTTACAGCGTACAGGTTGCATACATCTTTTTCATTTACAGACATTTCTAATTCCTCTAAGCCCTCTAATATTGCTTGCTTAATTTGTTCTTCAACCGGAGTAGTTTGAATAACGGACACTGTCCTGAGAAACAAAGAAGATTTACAGCCACAATACACTTTCAAAAGTAGAAACATTAAACGCATACTTTTCACAATAAGTTTTAAGATCCTCCTTCTTTTTGCCACGACTGATATCTATTATATCATTGATCAAATCCTGCAATTGTTTGTGATGTTGCAATTGTCGCTCCAGAGCGAGGCTCGTTACACAGAAACCTTGGGGTACTATAAACTAGAAAAGAAAATAAAAGTTTATATTTTCATTATGATGAATTTGTCGCTTTTCAAGTGCATTATAAATATATATTCGTACATCATCAGTGATAATAGATGTCAGAACTGCAAGGGAATATGCCTTTCCTCCGACAATGTTCTCATTTTGACATTGTTTATCAGCAAAATGTAAAATATATTTATCCTTTTGTTCAAATGTGTTAGGTTGTGTCAAATATTGAACTTTGGTTACTGAGTTCTTGATTTGCTTCGATCCAGTATATGGACAGCATACAATCATTAATCCAGTACCTATACATTCGTATAATTTCTTAAACAAGATAGATTTAAGATTGTTCTTTCGAGAAATGTAAGTCTCAATTTAGCACAGTTACAGGGCTTCTGAATCATTACGTTAATATACCTCTGCTTCCGTTTAGTTCTACATGCAGATTACGGGTTGTATACGCCCAGGATTGATCATCGTAATAGGTAATTGCATCGCTTACTGTGTAATTGATAATTGCGTTATAATTTTTTCCAGCCGCTAAAACAGTCGCATAAATATTAATAATGTTGCATTATATATATATATATATATATCATACAAGATATAAAAATATATTTAATTATAATATAAATATATATATAAATATATTTTCTGTAAAAGTTAGTTTGTAAGGTACTGGTTGATAATTATAGAAACAATAAATTTAAATCTCGAAGATTAAAAAAGTCAGATATAGGATAGTCGTGTGTCAGTTTCATAGAAAAATTAATTTTTGTGAAATTTAATTGTAATTTTTAAAGAAATAAATAAAGTATCATATTATGTTATATTATATCATATTATATATATAATTCTTTTATGTATAAATATACAAAGTGTGTAAAAAGTTCCGGAATCCTTGAATATTTTGAAAATTAAGTATTTTTGAAAAAAATATTTATTTTAAAAGTAGGGTTTTAAATGACTTCTCTCTCTCTTGACAATGTTATCCAAGATCATACTAATATTGTGATATAATCCCGATAAAAATTTTTATGTATAGTTATGCAGAATTGAATATAATTATACAGGATTCTACACAATTGTGTAAAAATATGTATAATTATAGATGACACCGAATAAATGTCATATAAAATGTTACGTATATTTATATATAAATGGATTGATAGCTGCAATTAGAATTATGTATATGTAAGCTTATACATACTTATACACAATGCTGCAATTATATATAATTATATATAAAATTATGTATAAAATGGACAAATTTCGTATATAAATTTGTATAATTAGATTGTATAATTTTGTCTGATTATATATACAAATTTTTTACGTTACTTAAAATCTTACAACTTTTATATTAAACATTTTTTTCGAAAAATCTTTATTTTTCACGATATTTTAAGATTTTGAGATTTTTTTTTATAGACGCTCTATACGTATAATTTGCCAGTACGTATGTGATACTTATATAATAATATGACAAAATAATATTGTATTTGAAAATATACCTGTAAACGCAATCTTGTAATTCATAGGAACAGTATCTCCTTTTTCAAAGTCGCTCAATTTTAAATCAGTCCAATCAATTTTAGATAACGTTCCATTCGCTTCCTCAAGATGGCCAAACTGCATGCTGTAACAAATTTTGTAGCATTAATATTTTATTTCTCGCTTTATGTTGTTTTAATTAGAAAAAATTCATTGTTATATTCATGTAAAATTTGTTCTCTGATAAAATCTCGTATTTTAAGAAATATATATAAAATCTATATTAATCAAGTAGGAAAGCCTTCTTTAATTAAATAAAATGAAATAGTTTAAAAAGGCATAAGGAGCTGTACAACTATAAGAAAGTGAAAATGAAAAGTAAGAATAAAAAGTTATTTAAAAAGTATAATAATTTAATAATCGTAAATAAAGTAACATGTTACATGGAGAATTTTAAATAAATTTGACAGTTTAACTGTGAGTGTGGGCGGACGTTTCGACTCATTTTTAAGTCGTGCTCAGCGCCTACTATTCTTACTCTTTCTTGTATATATAGTATACAGTTATAGTATACAGTTATTTATTTTAAATTACTACATTTATATATTTTTATTTCTTTCTCTTATCTATTTTTAATTTATACTTTTTATTTTTTGAAACCATATATAAATTTGTGTATTTACTTATTTATATATTTTTATTCTATTTTTCATATTTGATTTAAAATTTCTTTTATATATTGATGTATTTTTCGTTGACTTCTTTATTTAAATTTTATACTATTGACTCACATTAACGTTTCATTAACTTCGTTTTAATCGTTCAATACTTTGCTTGATTGCTTATTCCATGCTAATTCATTTAACTTAAAATTTTTGTCTAAATTATTTCATTGTGACATAACTGCGTTAATTCAACCACGCCTACATCTGCGCATAACTGTTATACGTTTACAGGCAACAATCAAGCTTGTCCACAATTTGAACTTTGTCAACGACAATGTTCAAAATTCAAGGATGGCTAAAAATAGCTTTAGATATAACTGTTGCGACCATCATATATAGATTTTAATTATCTTATTGCGTTGATATCACTCCTACTTAACTGTAACATGTAGATGCATAATTTTCTACTAAAAAATTTTTTTGCGTTCTTTTGCGTACTTTATTTCGTAATTTTAACTGGAATATACAATAGTAGGCGCTGAGGATGACATAAAAATCAGTCGAAATGTCCGCCCACACTCACAATTAAACTGTCAAATTCTCGATGTAACACGTTACTTTATTTACAATTATTAAATTATTATACTTTTTAAATAACCTTTTTTTCTTACTTTTCATTTTTACTTTCTTATAATTGTACAGTTCTTTATGCCTTTTTAAACTATTTCATTTTATTTACTAAATATATATATATATATATATATATATATATATATATATATACACATTAAAATGACTACTCTATATATGTATACACATATAGTATGTATATGTATCTGTACACTCGCGTGCGTACGCACATACACCGACACAAACACATACGCACACACACATACATTCAGACAGTGGCGTAGCCAGGGGGGGCTATAGGGGCTCGAGCCCCCCCCCCTTCCCCCCAAAGATTTTAAGTCTCAGTGACTTTTCTTGAGAAAAGTCTATGAATTACAGCCATAGAAATATTTTTAGCCACCCCCCCCTCCGCCCCCAAAAAACCTAAGTCTGGCTACTCCACTGCATTCAGATATACAAATATATATTTTATTATAACGTGTTATAGTTTGTTCATCTTACTGTGAGAAACTATGTTTGGTCTCGCTCACACCAAGATAGTACATCGCTCCATGCCTTGTTACACCAAAAAATGTTATGGTTTGCCGAAATTGATAAGATTCGTGTTTACCCCAGCGTCGCTGGTACAGCCCTCGTAAATAAAATGCATCCGTTTTTGAATTTTTAAATGTTATCTGCCCAATAGTGGATCCCCAATGATCAAAACCTGTATGGTCCATTAATTTACTGTAATATCGGAAAAAGAAAAAAAAAAAAGAAAAAGAAGATTTATTGTTAACATATTGTTAAAATAGTAATTCACATTATTATATTAATAAAATTTTACATTTTATGTATCCAATTGGGATTTTTCCATGGTTCACGTGCCAAAGCGTCTGCATGCAAATAAGTACTCCAGTCACCTGGCCATTCTGATGATTGAGACTTTCCTATAAATCTGAAAAATGAGGTGATCTTTTCATATAGGTAATTCGTATTTTTCACATAACTGTTTACTTTTACTCACATGAAATTTAAACGAATATGTTCCACATTGTCTTCGTTACATGTGTCTTCTTGACATTGTTTCCAGAGAAGACCATTATAAGTGATTCTCCAACGTCGTGGTTGTAACGATTCAATTTTTAGACCCAATGCCGACCATTTTTGATTTGTATTTTTTGTCATAGATTTATCAGGATAATCTACACACATACACATAAGTGTGAGTTTATTCTCTATTATTATTAATTATATTATACATATGATATTAATTGAATCTTACTAGGCAGCACATAAACTCGACCATCCGATAAGATTAATTGCAAGATTAATTCCACTATGTGACATCCTCTGTGACTCATTTTAATAAATAATGAATTGCCTTTTTGGTCAGTACCATAGAAAGATATGCTATCGCAACTCTGTATAAAATAAATAAATAATAAAATAAATAATAAAAAATTTTTAACATATGATTAAAGCAAAGCATTACGCACTATTACTTACATTTTCATTCACAGTAATCTTTGGATTATCCATGCATGATTTTAAAATTTCTTCTATATCGAAAACTTCTCTATTTTTGTTTTGAGCTCTGTTCTGTTTCGAGATACACCAAAGAACCCACCATCGTTTTAGAACAAACAGTACATCTAAAAAAACATGATTTTTAATTTTTAAAGATATATATATACAAATTCTTCGTTAAGTCGATTATCTCAAAATTAACAGAATCAATTTTTATGAGACTGCTAAATTTTATTATTACTCTAGACACGCAGAACAAAAATTATGTAAAGATTATTTGTCTGAAAATGTCTTACCTAAACCAAGATAATGTGACAGTTGTCCTTTTATACGTTTATTAAACCAAAAATATATCCATGTAGCGAGAATAATTGAAACCACAATCTGCACAATATATATAACGCATTCCATTGTGTAATGTTTCACTTTACACGATTTGTAATCTGGACGATCAGTATCTAATGTGAAATAACGTTTGAGATTATTACATGTCGAAACACTAATATGATTTAAAAGATATCTAAGACACTTTTGTCTGTTATCAAGCACTAACACGTTAAAATTGTTTTTATTGGATTTACATAAGCTATATTGTAAATGATTCACAGGATATAAAACATAGCACACCTCTCTCGCGTATGTAAATTGTAATCACTCGTATTTAGAATAGACCGATAATAGGCGAGCTTGTTAAATAAACGTCCAAACGACGAGTATACTGTTTTTGTCTGACGGCAAATTGACTCTTTTCCTGTTATCTCCCCGAGAGAGGGAAACCTGTTATATAATCCCCTTCTATAAATCTGCTGCTATTAAATGCGTCAAGGACAAGAGATATTGATGCATTGATTGCATGAGTTGCTTATGATTTATCTGATTACAAATTTATTACAAAATCTGTTACCGAATCATTTGTAAGAAAACTGAATGGTAGCAGATGTTGATATAAAGAAATGTATTTTATATATATTTTTAACAAAAACTTTAATAATAAATGAATATATATATATATATATATATATATATATATAAATATATATATATATAAATATATATAAATATATATCTTTTATAACAATTTTTTTATATAAAAAAGTATATTATAAATAAAATTTTTACACATTAACTTTATAAACACTATTTATCGGTGCATGAAATTATTATGTAATTTTTTCAGCAAACCGAGAAGAAAGTGATAATAATAAAACAAAAAACTTTGATAAAAATCAACAAAACATCGGCAAGGCTTAATGTTTCAGTGTCGCTCTGTAGATTAAGGCTATTTTTTTGTTTCTTGATATTGATCATTTCAGATGTTAGTCTTTTTATGTAATCCGGCTCCCTGTCAAGTATGTGTATATTATCCCACCTAAAATCATGGTCATTTAAGATTCTGTGCTCCGTGATTACCGATGCTTCTTGTGAAACTGAGTTAATTTGTCTTTTATGTTCGTTAATGCGTGTTTTTAATAATCTTTTTGTTTGTCTCATACGATGCGTCACATGATGTGCATTCTATTTTGTAGACAACTTTGTATTTAATGTTATCTTTGGGAAGCGGGTGTTTGTGTGCTTTAATAAAATTTTTTTTATGAGAGGTAAAAATTTTTCTGAGATGTTGCTTATATTATGGGATTATGGTTGCTTATTATGGGATTATTTTCTGCGTTAAAAAATAAAAACTTTAATGTATGATTGATTGTGTCAAAAATAAAACTAATGAGATACCCATTCTGCTATAAAATGTCAATGATGTAACATAGATTTTTTTGGTGGAAGAATGGATGCGATAGACGGAACACTTTGTCCACTAAACACTAAACCAATACTAATGCCTTTCTTTTGGCACATCGGATGTTGGGAGTGAAAGTTTAAGTATCTCCTTGAAAATGTAGGTTTTTGAAACCAATCAAAAATAAGGTGACCATCATTATTAATTATTATTCTTAAGTCTAAAAAATTGAGAGTGTTATTCAAATTGATTTCTATGGTGAATTTTAGCCTAGGATGAAAGGAATTTAAGATGTCAAGTTCTAACTAGGCTTAATTGAAAGCTTGTGTTTGATTATAAAGAAAATTTTTATACTCACTCTATACGTCTTAGTGAAAATTGTTCATATTTTGACTTTCGATCATACAATATCGTAAACGGTAATATTATGATCAAAAGTTAAAATATGAACAATTTTCACTAAGAAACGTCATATAAACAAAGTAATATTCACAGTATATTCCTCTTAATCGACTAACTAGAGAGGTACGTTACTGCAGAACACTCCGAGAAACTAGTCCCCTCTATTTGTTGATTCAAGACGGTAGACTATAAATATCTTAAACTTTGACTTCATATTTTTTGCATTACTCTTATTATACAATAACTAATTTTTAATATTTGAATACTTGCGCTGAAGAAGGCTCGAAAAATCAATCCATAACGTTCGATACATGTTATTATTTTATTAATTTTTATTTTGTATTATGTATTTCATAATTTTTTTTTGTTTTTATCTTTTATTTCTTATTATGTATTTTATTATAATTTTTATGTTACTGTATTTTAATTTATTAGTTACGTTCAATTTTAATTTATACTTCTTGGTTACTACCGTCACGATTACAACCACGTTTACATTGTGCTCCGACTTTTAATTTATGGCATTTTTTTTGACTTTGCATTAAATAATTTATATAATTTAGATCATACGTGTATGGATCATTCACGCTTTTGTACCACATCTTCTTATTATTAATTATTATTTAATTAATCATTAAATTCAAGAGTTTGCATACATTTGAAATTAGTTGCGGGTACCATAAAAGTTTTATGATAAACTGTGCTGCTAAAAATCACTAATAAAAATCCCTAAAATATTCCTTCCTCTTAGAAGGAAAAATCGAGATCTATCTATGAAATAAGAAGGCCTAGGATATTCAAAGAATCTTTTATGGATGTTTCCTCCGCTTTTAAAGAGATCCAAAAGTTGTTCTATATTATTGACAAAATTTAACCTAACATAACAATATATTTGCTTAATATAAAAGAGAGAGAGAGAGAGAGAGAGAGAGAGGGGGGAGAGAAAGAGGGGGGAGAGAGAGAGGGGGGAGAGAGAGGAGGGGGAGTCATATATATATATATATATGTATATTTTGTCCAATGTTTTAAATTTTGTTAAAATACTAGCATATATATAAATGAATTCCAGCAGATACAGAAAAGGACCTTATCATAGATGAACAAATACTTTATTATGAGCTCCTCACCTGATCAAACAGTCACAATGCTACACATGCATCAATTAAACCGTTTGAAATAAGCACTTAAAGAAAATATGATTGCGGGCGTGTCTTTACACGATGTGAAGTCAGTTTGCTCCAACAAACCGAAATCTTTCTTCATCCAGTATTTTTAAGATATTGTGCTAAGTGATTATCACTTGTTCTAGTCAATGCACAGTCTCTCTGATGTACATATTTAAAATAAAGAACGATAGAACTTATTGTTAGTCAGATTATAATCGTAATAAATATGTATATATAAGCTATAATCATACAGTGAAGGTGAAACGCAAAAATTTGCAATCCTTGCTTTATTGCATTGTAAAATAAGGTTTCATCTACAATAAGTCATTTATTTCATTTTCCTTTGAACTCTCTTTTGTATGTGTTACATAAAAATGATCATTGATTATTTTCTCTTTTTTTCTCTCC
This sequence comes from Anoplolepis gracilipes, assembly GCF_047496725.1. Classification (NCBI taxonomy): domain Eukaryota; kingdom Metazoa; phylum Arthropoda; class Insecta; order Hymenoptera; family Formicidae; genus Anoplolepis; species Anoplolepis gracilipes. Next base: position 8,789,749 of record NC_132979.1, on the reverse strand, counting down.
AAAAAAAGTGCAAAGTTTCACGAGGGAGAGAGAGAATGTTAAGTGTTTCAATACAATAATGGAAATCTATTTATATTTTATTATTACTCGATTAGGCTTTTTCAATTAATTGTAATACACCAACATCTCCAGCTAATAATACAGTGTCGCCTAAATAGAGGAATTCACATTAATTAAAGTTGATAAATAATAGTAATAATAATAAATAATCTCAAGTTATGTGTATTGCTTTTATCAGATGACATCAGTAAACTTTATATTATATTGGAATGGTATCGTGTTAAAAGAGTCTGTCTACCACAAAGGTAGATATAGATAAGTACTATTTTTTTCTGTCAAATTGTTTTCTGATTGACCAACGATTTTCTATTTTTCTTATTTTTTTTCCATGCACACATAGCACATTTTTCTACTATTGGACAGAAAAGGTCAAGAATAGGAAAGATAGAAATGTACATATAGTATTCATTTTTCCTCTTGCTCACAATCAGCGCTTTTTTCCCATTCGAGTAAACATTCCAGTATAGTGTAGAGTTCACTGCGTGACATAATAAGAAATATGTACAAACCTATGTGAAAAATTTGAGTTGCGTTTTTAGCACCAACAATACAAGGAAGACCGTATTCTCTCGCCACGACGGCACCATGACTTATAAGACCGCCCAATTCTGTCACGATTCCACCTAATAATGGGAAGTATGGACTCCAACCAATGTCGATGCAATGTGTGATCAAAATATCTCCATCTTGTATATTTTTCGCCTCGGACAGATCGGTTATCACGCACGCCCTTCCACAGAACCGTTACAAATTGAAGTACCCTCAATCTTTGTACATCCTTCATAAAGTGAGGTGTCGAGCGTCTTCTGCAATGAGAGATATTGTACATGTTATAATCTTAGAAATATTAATAACAAACATAGACACAAGAAAATAGATTGACAAATTATTCAATCTAGATAACACATACAATGGAAATAATTATACAACAATTATACATACCTGTACTGGTATAGGCATGCCATTACTGAATTCTGGAAATTTTAATTTTGCTGCTTGCTGATAAATCTTTCTTCTACGTAGTGTTCTGAAAGATTTCAAATAAACTCATGCAGTAATGAGTATTGTAATATGATATTCTACGAGCATAATATAATAAGTAAACGATCAAATTTAGACTCACTTTCGCACGAGTGACAAATTGTGATCATTCAAAAGTTGCCCGATCTCTTCGTGCGTAAAAAAAAATATAAGATTTTCATCAGGTATGCAACTTTCTGCAATCATTAAGGTACCGAGACGTTTGTATGCTAATCTCAATGTATGTACAGTAGATACAAGTATGTTTTTTGACATTTCTCTGCGTGTAACCGCTTTTCGGCAAAGAGGTGTCACTTGTTGCAGAAGCCATTTGGTGAACGATGACATGGGCGTCCTCAAAGCTGCAAAAGTTTCCTGTATATTAAGCGTTTTGCTCTCATAATTCTTTTCGACAGACATTGCTTGTGTCTGAAAACAGTGTGGATGGAATATATATTATACATATACACAGAAATTTTATTAAAATATTTCTTAATCATTTTTCGATGTGATATTTCTTTGAAATATGTATTTCATACCTGAATCGTGCTAATAATATAATCGTACTTAAATATCCAAGGTTCGGAGATTAAATCTAATTCATGAAAGCCTCTGTGACCGTGCTTGTCAAAGAAGGCACGCAGTTCTTCTGCATTTCAACCAATCTATAGCTTTCGCGAGTTCGATTTTACTAAACTTTTTCGCTTTGCCGGTTTTTCTGATGCACGATGCTATTTTAGCCAGGATTATGGGTACTTCGGTGCTGATGACATTGGTACACAAACTTATCAAAACAGGGATATCCGCAAGATGATCGGATGTAATATTGTCACTTCTCTTTATTAGAAACGACATTGCTATCATCTGGTAAGAGATGCTCGTCATAGATACTATGTTGTGGCACTGTGCTAACTGAAATATATAAATGTTTTAATAATAATAAAGATACTTTTTGTAATCCGTTAACAATTTAAGGGATGTTAAATTCAACATTTCTTCTCAATGAAGACATTTATTATTTTTTTAATTTAATGAAATATCTTACTAAGAAGATTTCTTTATATTTCTTATCTAGGACATTGTACAGATTACGAGATGTATCAAATTTGCTGGCGTTCCAAACAAATTTCTTAAATACGTCGGTCGCTACTTTTATTATAGCATTACCCATCCTGTTTTTTAAACAATTCATACATTAAATACATTTTCCGCCATCTACTTGTGGTACCATATTTTTCTACCGCGGACTGGTATATTTCAGGCGTAATTACTATGCGTCCGGCCATGGCTCTATCATTTTATTCAATAGAGTTATCTCTTTGTCAAGCTCTCGTAAAACACACTTAATAAAAAGAAAAAGAACTATCAATCAGTTTACTCATCTCACAAATGTGATAGATGCAAATACTTACGCCGAGTAATTTATTGCACCTCTCATATTGACCATATGAATAACCGTGTAATCAAGATTATATCTAGCGCCAACTGACAAGTTTATTATTTTTACAATGGTAGAGTTCGACAAAGGACTAATGGGATGTGGAAGCACTTCCTCGATGTTGGCAAAAGTTATTAAGTCAACATCGGAAGGAACCTCCGAGTCTAACTCGTGCATTAGCTCAAAGTCTGTCCATGCGTTAATAGTAGTGATGGGTCATGCTTGCAAAAGGAAAATTTGCTCACCGACAACCGCCCATTCCATATCTCGAGCGGATCCAAAAAATCATTCCAAATGCAATCCTATTTTAGTTAATTTCAGAGCGATAGTATTAGATATCGATATCCTCTTACTTTTCTATTCGTTCAGAGTGCACCTAGTCACAACATCATCTTTCAGCGATATCTTCTGTTGCTTACTCCCTATCACAGAGGCGCCTATAGCTAAAGTGTTGTTCAATTTCCTACGTGTAGTCAGAGTATCAGGTTAGGTTAGGCTCAACCATTCCTGATACTACTGTCTGTAAGAAATATTAGGACACTTTATTTCATATTATTTAAATACAAGAAGTTGTAAATAGTTCATAAAGAGTGAGGAAAAAGTATTGAAACCCTGAAAAATCTCGAAAAATATAAATTTTATAGGAAAATGGTTTAGACAAAAGTGTATGGTTTCAAGGGTTTCACGGCTACTCAAAATCAGTTGTTTTCACAGCTATCTTAAATCATTTGTTTTCACGGTTACTCAAAATCAGTTGTTGAGAACGGAAAGATATGTTACATTTTATATCAAAGTACTGGAACTTTCAAGTCTTATAACTCGAAAAGTTCTTAATAAAAAAATATTTTGGTATAATTTTGGAAAGAGCTCTTGAGATAAGCTACAAGAATATGCAATTAAAATAAGTCATTTCATTTAAGAAATTAAAGATAACCTTCACATGACCTTCAAATGACTATCCAAAGTCAAACCAATGGTATCATCTTATGACGCTCTTGAAACCATACAACTTTTTCTGAAACATTTTTCTCTAAAATTTATTTTTTTTGAGATTTTTCAAGGTTTCGATACTTTTCTTCATCCTGTATACGTACGTATACAGGGTGTCTCATAATTAATGAGCCAACGCTCGTGAGTGGGTAGAGTACAGTGAACTAAACAAAAAAGTATTGTCATTTTGCGATTTTTATAATAATTATTAAAATATTAATTAAAAACGCTTAGCGAATAATATTATACATATCTACAAGATGTCTGGTAATAATCGTCTTAACTCTCTAGGGCAGATAGAGCAGGTCCAACTGAACATAAAAGTCCTGTATCATTTTGCGATTAGCGCAATAATTATTGAACTATTAATTAAAAACGCTCAGGGTATGCTGAGGGTACGCTATATGCGGCGCGCGCTCCTACGCTGAGCGTTTTAAATTAATATTTTAATAATTATTGCGAAAATCGCAAAATGATACAGGACTTTTATGTTCAGTTTGACCTGCTCTATCAGCCCTAAAGAAGTGGGGCGATTATTACCGGACATCTCGTACATATGTAGAATATTGTTTGCTAAGCGTTTTTAATTAATATTTTAATAATTATTGCGAAAATCGCAAAATGATACAGGACTTTTATGTTCAGTTTGACCTGCTCTATCAGCCCTAAAGAGGTGGGGCGATTATTACCGGACATCTCGTACATATGTAGAATATTGTTTGCTAAGCGTTTTTAATTAATATTTTAATAATTATTGCGAAAATCGCAAAATGACCTAATACTTTTTTGTTCAGTTCACTGTACTCTATCCGTTCACGAGCGTTGGCTCGTTAGTTATGAGACACCCTTATATATATATATATATATATATATATATATATATATATATATATATATATATATATATATATATACCTGAGCGCGCGAAATTCTAGTCCTGTCATTCGTAATCTTTAAATCTTTCTAATTTGAAAACTATTGTAGCCTCGACATTTTTGTATTAAATTTTTCGCCTTTAATGTTCTAAAGAACCTGCCATTAAAATATTTACCAAAATTTTCGGGACACCCTATATATATATATACACACACACACACACATATATACAGGGTAGACCATTTTAATCCATCCAGTCGAATATCTCGAAAACCAAGCCCGGGAGAGAAAAATGTTTCAGACAAAAGTTGTATAATTTCGAGGGGGCCATAAGATGATACTATTGGTTTGACCTTGAAAAGTCATTTGAAGGTCACTTAAAGGTCACTTCAAGTTTTTTAAATGGAACACCCTATATATTTTTACATATTCTTGTAGCTCATCTCGAAAGCTTCCTAAAACACTTATGACAAAGTATTTTTCATTAAGTATTTTTTGAGTTATAAGGCTTCAAAGTTGCAGTATTTTGACATAAAATACAAGATATCTCGTAAAATATTCATTTTTTGATTATCTTATTCTAATACTTTTATGCACAGAATAATGAGACGAATCAATTGGTGTAAAGAAAACACATAATTTGTGTATTTACTTATTTATATATTTTTATTCCTCATTGTCTTCGTTGCATGTGTCTTCTTGACATTGTTTCCAGAGAAGACCATTTTAAGTGATTCTCCAACGTCGTGGTTGTAACGATTCAATTTTTAGACCCAATGCCGACCATTTTTTATTTGTATTTTTTGTCATAGATTTATCAGGATAATCTACACACATACACATATGTGTCAGTTTATTCTCTATTATTATTAATTATATTATACATATGATATTAATTAAATTTCACTAGGCAGCACATAAGCTCGACCATCCGATAAGATTAATTGCAAGATTAATTCCACTATGTGACATTCTCTGTGACTCATTTTAATGGATAATGAATTGCCTTTCTGGTCAGTATCATAGAAAGATATGCTATCGCAACTTTGTATAAGATAAATAAATAATAAAAAATTTTTAACATATGATTAAAGCAAAGTATTACGCACTATTACTCACATTTTCATTCATAATAATCTTTGGATTATCTGTGCATAGTTTTAAAATTTCTTCTATATCGAAAACTTCCTTATTTTTGTTTTGAGTTTTGTTCTGTTTTGAGATGTACCAAAGAGCCCACCATCGTTTTAGAACAAACAGTACATCTAAAAAAACATAATTTCTAATTTTTAAAGATATATATACAAATTCTTCGTTAAGTCGATTATCTCAAAATTAACAATCAATTTGTATGAGACTGCTAAATTGTATTATTATTCTAGACACGAAGAGCAAGAATTATGTAAAGATTATTTGTCTGAAAATGTCTTACCTAAACCAAGATAATGTGACAGGCTTTTTATGCTTTTATTAAACCAAAAACACATCCATGCGTGAATAATTGAAACCACAATCTGCACAATGTATATAATGCATTCCATTGTGTAATGTTTCACTTTACACGATTTGTAATCTGGACGATCAGTATCTAATGTGAAATAACGTTTGAGATTATTACATGTCGAAACACTTGTATGATTTAAAAGAGATCTAACAATAAGACACTTTTATTTGTTATTGAGCACTAAACACGTTAAAATTGTTTTAATTGGACTTACATAAGCTGTATTGAAAATGATTCACAGGATATAGAGTATAGCACACTTCTCTCGCGTATGTAAATTGTAATTTCTCGTATTTATAATAGATCGATAATAGGCAAGCTTATTAAATAAACGTCTAAACGATGAGTATACTGTTTTTGGCTGACGGCACATTGACTCTTTTCCTTTTTATCTTTCTGAGAGAGAAAAACCTTATAATCCCTTTCTATAAATCTGCTGCAATTAAATGCGTCAAGGACAAAAGATATTGATGCATTGATTGCATGAATTGCTTATGATTTATCTGATTACAAATTGATTGCAAGATCTGTTACCGAATCAATTGTAAAAAAACTGAATAGTAGCAGATGATGATGTAAAGAAATCTATTATACACTATCCTCCATAAGTGTGGAAACATCCTATATTTTACAGATAAACAGGTGTACGGCAGTGATCTATGCAGGTTTTTGATATAAACATATCATACGACAACAAATAATTCCATCTAGGACACTTGTAACACTTTTACATGCCAAAAATATATCGGTTATTATTTCATAATACCAAAGCGCTGAAAGTTGAATTTTGCGTGTTGATCTGTTATAGCACGTACTCTGCTATAATTACAGCTAGTGCAGCGTATTAGATGTAGTGGCGCCTGTAATGTGTGCACGAATTATAACTACACGTCAGAGTGATAAGAAGTCATTTGTAAATGTAATTTAATTTAAGTTTTTGTAAAATTGATAAAATTAATCACAATTACTGAAAATGACTCCGACGCGTCAGATTCCGTATAAATCACGAGTCAAGATAATTAATATAATTAGTAAATAAACATTTACAAACAAAAATTAATTGATTTTATTATGTATTTTCTTTATATTAAAAATATTTAGAGTGTTTTCAAACTTATGGAGGGTGTATATATATATATAATAAGTATATATATATATATATAATAAGTATATATTGTTTATAACAATTTTTTATATAAAAAAGTGTATTATAAATAAAATTTTCACACATTAACTTTATAAACACTATTTGTCGGTGCATGAAATTATTATGTAATTTTTTCAGCAGATTACGAAGAAAATAATAATAATAAAACAAAAGACTTCGATGAAAATAAACAAAACATCGGCAAGGCTTAAGGAGGAACCTGATTTGGAAGGCTCTATTTTGCGTAATTTTTTTCTAAATAACTATACAATCAATCATTTCAAAATTTTAAGGGTGCTTTATTACATATTTCAACATAATAAAAAATATTTTTTCATTAAAAAATATTAATTTTTTAATTGAAAGATGGAGCCGTGTTTGTAGCGCCAAATGATTTTTGGGTACACTCTGGCGGTCGTAATTTTTATCTGAAACGAAAAAACCAAATATTTTCTTTAATTGTATATAATTACCTTCTATTTGAACTAAAAAAATTCAAAGAAAAGCAAAAATTGAAAAATTTGTATACGATTTTATAAAAAATTACAATTTTTGCGAAAAAATTTTGATCTTTTTTAACAAAAAATTAGTTTAATTTAACTTTTTCCAAAATTTTTTTAGTTCATATAGAAGAGGCACTAATTATCTACAAAACAAGCCTAGAAATAATTCGATCGATCAATTAGATTTTTCTCTATCGTGTACCCAAACTCAGAAAACATGGTTTTGAGAAAAACGCGTTTAAAGTTTATTGTGATCAAAAGTCAAAATATGAACACTTTTCACTAAAAGAAACGTCCTCGTAGTCGTCGCCCTAGTTTTTGAATGCACAGCATGCAGCCGTACAAATAAGTTGTACATTTGATACAATGGTTATACTTTAATATATTTGACTGCTATTGAAATGAAATAATTCTTATACATTCTCTACTGATCGTGAGAAAAAATGTATTGAGATTAATTTTTTGTTCAATTTATCAAAACACATAAGTTTTACAAGATTTACAAAAATTGTGCTAATTGTTTTTACAGAAATCTAAATTCGTTTTAACTGAAAAGTACTGCAAAAAAATATATCACGGAAATAAAATTAGCTGCCGTAGTTAAAAATTGCGTATGGTAACTAAACTTCCGTTGTAATGTGTACATAGAAAAAAAGAATATTCTTATTTTGACAATATCTTTAGTTTCAAAATATAAATCTTGAAATGAGATTATATTGCGTCAAACAAAGAAAATTTGCTTGGATGAAGACATTTTATATAGTTCAACCAAGAAAAATATATTCTCATTATTTAAGAATAATTTTCTTGAATAATTAATATTGATTTACATTAATTGATTGATTTATTATTTGCCCCTTAAGCTTTGATATTTTAACGACAATATATAAGGGGAATCGTTGGATGGAGAGGAAAAATGTTGGATAGAAAATAACACATGTTCAAATCGGAGATTATAATTTTCTTAAAGTTAAAATAATTATTTTATTCTTGAAATGACAATTGTAATATTGAAAAAAGATTATAATATTGTTGAAATTTAGGGTTTCTAAAAAGATTATAAATTGTTGCGTATATATAAAACAATAAACGCGTTCATATGAGTGTATAAGTTTTAATTTGACACTTAATTTTTTTCTCTATAAACATCTTAGCCGTGACCTATTTTATTTAGTTGAAATTTTAGCTATCACAAGGTTTTGCTTTTTTTCTCTTTCTCGAATACTCGCTAATTCATTCACTTACTGTTACGCATGCGTAGTGCTAATTGTGCGCAGTTTAACGAAGTGATGTTATATATCTTTGACATAATCAGTTAGTTCCGCGAGAACTTTTATTACTTTTATCTTTTGGTGATAGCGCTTTTTTTTACAGTAGATTTATAAACAGTAATTGATGTTCGTTCTTACACAATCAAAGCATAGAATGACATTTGTAAAAATAATATTTATATGTTAATATATAATATATCAATAATTGTTAATATGTAATATATCAATAAGATCAATGTTAATATTAAAATATCATTTAATAAAATAACAAGACTCACTAACTATAAATGAGCAGTTATAATATTAGATCGTAGTGTTTTGCCTAAAAAATTATTCCGAGAAAGAACAGAAACTGTTACTTGCATTAACAATACGAATTGCAAAAATTAATTTAAAAAATTAATAATTATAAATATTTTTTAATTATAAAACAATTTTGAAATAACTAGAAAATAAGATAAATAATTTTTTAAACATAGTTTATTGTTGTAAAATCTTATAAAATTGTAAAATATGATAGTATTACACTCACTTGTTCATCATTATTATTTAAAAATTAATTATTTTAATAAAAATAATATAAAAATAATTATACTATACTTTTATACTATTATCAATAATGTAGGTTCTTGATTTTTTGCTTTGTACTCAACATTGTCCTTATATATTTAATTTTGGGAAGTATAAATAGATCTGTGAACCGGACGAATATAGATAGGAGAGATATGGAAACAATATTAAGTATATCATACGGTTCTCATGTGACACGAGATAATGGCTATGAATGAGACAGCATATGTGACGTTATTAAATGTAGAGAGAGAGAGAGAGAGAGAGAGAGAGAGAGAGAGAGAGAGACTAAATTTAGCGTAACAAACATCGAGAGGAAATACTTGAAAATTCAGTCATGCGATCTGGATCCACGGCTTCCCATTCTTGCATGCGGAATTCATTTGCGTCTGGTATTTGTCTCGAAATACATATGCCAACACAACGCGGTGTCATCACGCATCCGCTCAATATGTCTATTACCATTGCTTGTATGTTATCATCGTTATTATTGCCATTTATGACGTTATATGTACGAATTATTAGTTGTTTCCTACTTTAGTGTAATCGAAAATTAAATAATAAAATTTATTTTGTTTGCATTACATGAATCTTCTATTTTATTTGAGATAACAATAAGATATTTCAAAGACTTGCTGTCCATCTCTCTTTTAAATTTGATATTTTTTTAGAAAAACATCACATATATTCTGTCTATTTTTATATTTGTATTACACATGTCTATTTTTATCATTATATCCCATTTTTAATTTATTTGCCTTTGTGTACGTAAAAAATTATAATTGTGTAATAGATATAGTAAGTATTAAACATAATATAATTTTATTTATCATGCACAAGACAAATTAAATTCTTAGCATAATTAATATGCCATATTAATTAATGTTGTGACTTATTTTAATTATTCTATAATATAAATGTAATATAATTGTTACATACGGGAGAGAGACAATTTTCTTTTATATTTATAGAATTTTTTTAAATTAAAATAGATCTGAATTTATAATAATAGACATAAAAGAGAGAACTTGTCATGAAATTTTGTTCTATCAAAAATTTTTGTGACCTAGTTTTCGTACGCAACATTGTGTATACATAAGTTTGTTTTATATTAAAAGATCTTTACTTTTACTATGCATATATTTAAGAAACGTTATCAACTCCAAAGCATTTACACAGAAAAGTGTACGGTTGAGGTATTCAACATAAGAGTATGCTAATGATACTCTGTGATATACTGACAGTTAATTATATTGTCTTTTGACAAATAACCTTTTGCTAAACAAAGCTATTGACAGATAAAAGCGAAAGTGTTTATGTCTATAAAAAAAAGTTGTATATATAATATTTTTTAGAAGCGAAAAGTAAATTATTGAGTGGTCAACAATGTTGAAAGCGATGAAAGAAATTCCGAAATGGACATTCTGGCGAGATCTTCCTGAGTATTAAGATAAAAAGCACTAGAAAATAACGGAAAAGTATCGTCTAAATTCGATATTATTTTAGAAGAAAATACAGCGGGCAATTTATATAAAAATATGAGGGTTTCTTTCGCAAAGAGACACAAATATCGAAATATCTTACATAGGTGAATAGATAAACGAAAACTTACACTTACAATACAAATTACAATATAATTTTTTGTCAAATATTTTAATATCATTTTTTTATTATACATGACATCCTTAATAGCGGGAAAAAAAGAAAAAGTCTTCAAATACATATATTTCATTGTCAATGTCACCAAATGAGTCTCTAAATAAATATACAACGAAATTCTTATAGATTTAACAAGCGGTAGTCTTACGTTATTTCACATTGATATAATCAAGAAATATTCTACAAGTATGGATATAATATTTATATTTAATATATTTCTTAATTATTATTAGAATTATAAATGCAAAAGTTTTTTCTGAGTGCTTATAAAATGACTTCGATTATATTGATTAAGATATTATTATATTATATTCTATTTACTTTTAGATGCTATATCTAGAGAATAATAATCTCTCAAAATAATAATCTTCCTAAAAAAATTTTTCGTTTTTTTACTATATATTTTTTGCTTTATTTAATCGAAAGAAATTGCTAATAATCCTGACAAATTGCATAAACTAATTTTCAAATTAAATAAACGGTTACTTACTATTAAACTGCGTTTTACTTATGTTATAAATGACACACATATATGCAGTTATATAAAGAAATTTGTTAATATGCGAAAATTTGTTTCACGGTATTTATTTGAAAACTATTAAGTATTTTTGTCAGATTCCTATATATATTGCGTGTGTATGTGTGTGTGTGTGTGCGTGCGTGTATGTGAATAAGTATCTAATAAGAAATAAAAGACAATATATATTGGATGTTATAAAATAAAGTTAGTTAAAAAAGTTCTTATATATTTTTGTAATGTCAAACTTGTGATTAATATTTAATAATTGTATTTTAATCAGTTTCATATAAAAAACTGTTTCGTAATAAATCAGCAATTTTGCAAGCTATTTTGTGAAGTGTGAAAAAAATACTTACAATTAGATAAATCGTTTTTTAAATCGTCTTTAATAATTTGTCTTTTGATCTTTACTATTAAAAGTAGAATTATATAACTTATTCTTTCCGTTTTATTTATATTTAATGATAAATTAAAGAAGCAGCAACAATAGTTCATTAATGGATTACATATCCATATTATACAAAAGAAATTATTATTTATATTAATTTATCATCATTTATATTAATTTTTATTATACTCTAGAAGAATAATGAAAAAGAGAGCTCTACGTTTTAATTGTTTTCACCAAATATTAAATTTATAAAGTTATTATAACGTTCAATGTGTACTAAGAAAATTAAAAGAATATATTGTTGATATTAATTTATATATATTTCTGGCATATTGATTTGTAGTTAGTTTTATAATAAGAATAGCAAATAAGTTTGAAAACCCTGGATATATGTAATAAGCAAAGATACGATCCTCGTATTTTCATGAAAAAGATAAAAAAAGGCGCCAAATTTATACACCGGTTATCAAAAACTATTACCACAAAAAATAATATTATACAAAAAGCAATTTTTTTTTATCTTTCTTTAAGAAGGTAATTTTTTAAGGATATAATATGTGTTAAACACTTAAATTTATTTTTATCATGCGCAAGACAAATTAAATTCTTAATAGAATAATTAATTTGTCATATTATGATTTATTTAATTCTACAATATAAATATAATGTAATCGTTACATGCGCGAGAGAAATGATTCTTTTTTAGCTATATATATAGAAATTTTTAAATTCAAATGGATCTGAATAAACTAATAGTAGAAAAAAAATGCAATCACATTTGTCGCGAAATTCTGTTTTATCGAAAATCCTTGTGACATAAACACATAGTTTTTTTCGCGTGCAACATTGCGTATATGTATTTAAGTACATACAGCCACCGGCAAAACGGTGTCGAAATATTTTTCAGGCATCCTGCGGTGCGCGCTTATCTTCCCGCGAGATAACACCCCCGATATCGAAAATGCGAGCCGTTCGATCGACCGTGTCGTATCGAAAGCCCACTGAGCGTCTCCTGAACGGAACCCCACCCGGTATATACCACACGTCCCTATATATATATATATATATATGTGTCTATGTATTGGCCGTATATATTCATCTATGTATCTGTGGTATTCTGTACACATACGAGTATACGCAAACAAACGCGTATCGACATATATATATAAATGTGTGCTCGCATCGGGCATATACATAAGGGTTGATAGTGCTCGAGCGAACGAGTCACCCTTACGTGCAGGGCGTGGTCAGGGTCCACCAATCAGAGGACGGGGAGAGAATCTCACCGAAAGGCCAAATCGAAGCAAGTAAAAATTTCAGCGGTCGCGTCAAACGCCGACGCTAAAGAGGATGAGCGCGGTTGATCCGGGCTTACATTTTCCTTATACTCACTCCCGGTAGCGGGACTACACTCTCTAATCCTCCGTTCCTTTACAAACGGTACTTCACGTGTGATTTTAATTTTATTCGCGTCTTATTACTCATAATTTCTTCCTTTTGGTAATTTTTTCATGAATTTGGCCTATAATATTTACAATTAATCTTACGACTTATTTGTAAAAATGATTCATTTGATGTAATCTGTCTTATGAAATTTTTGTTTAATAGAAAGTTGTATAGATTACAGACAACTTTATAAAAATAATTTTTTATTTCTTACTTTAATAATTATAGCTATCTCTTTATATCTATGATATATACTTATCTTATCTACCACGCATGATAAGATTTAGAAAAACACTAAAAATATTTTAATACAAGAATATAAAACAGTCTAGATGTGTATTTTGTTTTAAATTACTTTTATTTTTTTCCATATATCTTAAAATTATAATATATAATTATACATAATTTATCATTATACTATTATATATTATATCCCAGAGAGCACAAAATATTTATAATAGTCATTATCCGAGTGAACTCCACAGTACACGAGTCAACAATTTAATATCAACCGTCACTATATATTGTTAACGAATTTCAACGATCATTGCTATTCACATACAATATTATAAGATCAGTGATTTTTGTAATGTTGACTCTGTTGTCTACCAAAAAAATTTTTTAAAAAACACATCGGAGACGGTCTTAACAACTAAGTTAACAACTTTATTACACTTACATTTATAAATTATTACTAATAATTCTCGTTCTATTAAAATTGTAAATTTGTATTTTTACTATTGTGCTGAAGAAGACTCGAAAATGAGCTCGAAACGTACGCACTCGAATTATATTTAATTGTTAATTTAATCTCTAAACATTTATCGTTTAATATAAGATTAGGTAATGATGCGATAGTGCGATATATATTTGTGATATTATAGATTTATTATTGGTGATTTCACGACATATGTATGATAAAGTTGAAGTTTTTGATATTAATTATAATACATTTTACTTTGTCGATTAATTATATGGTTTGTTAATTATCACCTAACTCGTTTATCAGTACACAGGTTTGCTTTCTAAGGCCGTTTGTTATTTATCGTTCTTAATTTATAATAGTTATTTAAATATTTTATAAATATTTTTAAGATTTTAGATTAAATAGATCATAAATATTTACCATAAATATTTTAGCAAATATTTGAGCAATATTTACAAAATAATTACTATAAATATTTATTTTATATTTATCGTAATATAAAATGTTTCATCTATATTTTAAAAATATGTCAAATAAAGATTTTTATAAAATATTTATATATAATATTTCAAAATATATATTATCATAAATATTGTGTGCTGTCTGGGATGTTGCTAGTATAATTATATATTATTTATTATATTTTAGTATTTATAATTACATTACATACATATATCACGTAATAATAAAGAGCAGATATAAATCATCAAGATCACAATTTTTCATATATCACACTATTAACCGTGCGTCCATATAATTTAATTCAACATAATCTTGTATCGCACATAATTTGGATTAACATAAAATCAGATTATAATCAGGGGCGAATAGATTTGCGAAATCGTGTGTTTCGAAATTAAATTCTCTCGGCGAATACACACAGATATTCTTTCACAAGTTTCTTACTAAAATTTCGATCGCACAGCGAAACTATCGGGTGTTGCTGAAAAGGGCGAAGAAGGATATCTACATGAGGAGAGGAAAGAGGAGGGATGGTGACGTTAGAAGAGAAGACGAAGTGGTAGAGTCTGCGTTTAATAGCCGTAGTGTTACCTCAGAGGCCCTTCGCCATTAAGAATCCCGCAAGAGAAAGAGGGGGAGGAGGTGGAAAGGGGTCCTCCCCCCATTCTTTGGCCACCCTCGTTCTCCCTCGGGCTTCTCTCCGGGACATATTACACATCGCGTCCCGGTAATGCGGATACGATACGCGGCTATATATGCCCGCCTATGACTATACATGACTATATACGTCGCCGGAGAGGGTATACTGTACCACGAGGGTACACACTAAAATCATTAGGAGCACGTGCGCCTCGCAGCGCGCAGAATCCCGATCCCTTACCATTAGAATGCTTAGACGACGACGCTGTCCTCCTATCCTCGAGATCAATATCAAAACAACGTCGCGTGACCGCCCACAATCGTAGGATGAAAGCAAATCCAGGGACTTGATCGATGTCACACAAAACCAATTGTATCTGCGCAATTTTTATTTTTTTTTCTCCTTCATATAGAGCGGCTCGGCCGACGAAAGGTTCTGATGGAGATTGGATGAAATTTTGTTAAACACTCAGGTATCTGAAGTATACTTACATGCACTACGTAAAAAGATTTAAGCGCTATTTTCTTTCATATAAAAAAGGCCAATTTTCAAATAGGTGCAACTTCCTTAAAAATAATCAGAATAAAATCAATAAAAAGGCTTTTCGAGACTTGATGTTTCTAGTTTTAGAATCTTTAAATGAATTTTAATTCTTTCTATTTGTTACAAAATTACATTGTAAGAAAACGACGTTCATCGATTGAACAAATTTTTCAAAAGTTTGTCCAACAATAAGAACATCGAATTAAAAAAAAATCCTACGATTTTATTTATTTGATGTTAAAGAGTTTTAGCTTTAATTTCTCTTTCTAATGAATGCTCTATGGCCAGTATTTATAGTCCATTCTTAAGACATGTTTTTGGTCGACTTAAGACTACGTTCAGCCAATCAGATGGCCGAATAGAATTTTAAGATTTTACTTAAGACGAGCTTGAATATAAGAACGGACTATGAATACCGGCCTATGATTTTTTCTCGCCAAGATATTCATTATTAAAGCAAAATTGAGCTATTGACTTTAAACGCTTATAACTAGTGAAAAAAATGATGGTACAATAATCATTAAAAAAGCAATTTCAAGAGAAAAGTTAGTGTTTTAAAATGATCCTATCGTTTTTTCAATCCTTATTCATTTTTAAAGCGTGTACTTGTTACTTAAAAATCAAGTAAAAATTGCACTTTTATCTTTTTTTATTTAAATCAATACAAGTTAATGAAAAAACGATAAAATTTTCATGAACTCTACAACATTTGCAAGTAAAAATCATTTTAGTTACTTGTTTAAAAGGCCAAAGTGTTAAGTTTTTTCTGTATATTTTAAAAATTTAATCTAATGATTATCATACGATCATTTTTTCACTAGTTATAAACATTCAAAGTCAATAGCTTGGTTTTGTTTTAATTATGAATATCTCGGCGAAAAAAAATTATAGAATATTCGTTAAAAAAAACTATTAAAGCTAAAACTCTGCTTTTTAATGCTCAATTAATGAAATCATGCTAGGATTTTTTTTAATTCGATATTCTTGGATTAAATTTTGAAAAATTTGTTCAATCGACGGACGTCGCTTTTTTTACAATATAATTTTGTAACGAATAGAAAGAATTGAAATTTATTTAATGATTCTAAAACTAAAAACTTCAAGCTTTGAAACACTTTTTTATTGATCTTATTCAGATTATTTTTAAGGAAGTTACAACTATTTGAAAATTGACCTTTTTTTATATGGAAGAAAGTGGCCCTTTAATTTTTTTACATAGTGTAATATAAAGGTAAGATTGCGATGGTAAAATTTTCGAGTATTCAGATGATAAAAGGTGGTTCGTTAATATGGACAAGATTACATGAGATTGATAGCTTGGAATTAATAAATCAAGATACTCTTAAAATTCTAATAAGTGCAGTATATTAAAAAATGTAAGAAAAGAATGTACTGAGAGTTTAGCAAAGTTTCATATAAAGGCAATGTAACAATATATTGAATAAATAAACGTGATTTGAATGATTAATTGAATCACTAAACAAAATTTTAATATATTTATATTTGCACTCGCTTATGGAATAAAGATCGACGATAAATATCGTTTATGCGTTTCAGAAAATTTATCAAATTAAAATCAATCAGAATTTTTCAAAAGAATGAAGAATTCTAATTTTGACGATAAATAGCTCACAACATGTAAAGATTATTCGAGAGAATAAAATCCATATATAAATAATATATATGTATATAATTATGTATATATATGAAATGTGTTACAGGCAAAATAATAATAAAAATAAACAAATAATTATAAGAATAATTTTTTATTTCTTTTAGAAAAAATAAAATTTAATAAGTGTGAAAAAAATTAAATTTATATATCATTATACGTGAGCAATTTTCTCTCTTTTATTCAAATTTTATTTTTTCTGAAAAAAAAATAATAACAAAATTATTCTTTTTATTTTTTTCCGACTGGAAAATCTATAGATTCAAATAAAATAAATTAAAATATTTTATATTTAATTATATACAGAGTGTCCGGTAATTAGTGAAAAACCTGTTCATGGTAGATTCTTGAGATCATTTGAAGTCGATTTTTTCTCAACAAAAATATCGAGAGACGTCATCATTTTTTGCAAGTTTCCAATTTTTATCATTATATATCTTTGTAATTAAGCCTTAAATTAAAATTCTATTACAGTAAACTCTATCTGAAATTAACTAAAGAATGTAGTTTTGGTAATTTTTTAACTTCAAAAAGTTTAGTTTGCGAAAAGCACTTTTTTTTTCAATCGCTTATAACTCGGAAATTATTGATGCCTATTTTCGTTGAGAAAAAATCGTCTTCAAATGATCTCAAGAATCTGTTATTTGCAGGTTTTTTACCAATTACCGGACACCCTGTATATTGATATTTAATATCGTCATATTAAACTATGACGTCAAAAGTGAGAAATCATATGAGGTTTTTTGTTGCGAAATACATGAAACAAAATAAATGCGATTACTTGTGTGTGTTCGATAAAATAATAAATTAATAAATGATAAAATAAATTAAAATTCGAAAATTCTTTTAATTCGAAAATTAATTAATAGCTTCTTGATCAATTATCGTAAAATTTCTTTTAAAAATAGAATACATATAGATAAGATATATGTACTTACATTTATTAATGTAAGATAATAAAAAGATAATTTTCTCGGCGTATTTTATAATCTATATTATCGATAAGTGATAACATTTAAAAAAAATTATTTATTTTAATGTATTTCACAAGAAGAACCTCATGATTTTCTGCTTCTGATGTCGCAATTCAGTATGACGCGAATAAGAAAAGAGCCTCCTTTAATCTTCGAAAGCCTCAAATTAATACAAATAATAATGTTTGTTAATAATAATATTCTATATTGTTATTTTTCCTATGTTTTATTAATACAAAGATTCTTCTTTATTCATATATAACAGGCGATACATATAGCTTTTGTCGAGTAACGACCCCGTTACGTTGCCTGCATCATCTTCGTGTTTTGACCGCGAAGCCGAAGGGAAAGAAGAACGTCGCTTACACAATCTTGGCGCATCTACTTTTCTAAATTATGTTGCCCTTCTTCGCCATCTCGGCTCGTGCATATAAGAGGTCGCCTCAAAGGAGAAAGAGCGAGTGAAAACGAGCGACCAGAGGGTGCTAGAAGATGCGGAGAATGCCGCAAAAGAGAGAAAGAGAAAGTGTGTGTGTGTATATGTGTGTCTGTGTTTGAGTCTATCATCTGTATGTGTAGAGAGAGGGTGTATGTGCACGCGTGAAAGGGAGAAAAGGACAGCCGATGAAAATAAACAAGCAGAGAGGGAGAGAGAGAGAGAAAGCTGCTTAAAATTCATAAGACGCTCTGTTTACTTACTAAAGATACGCGGCTTGCCTCCGTCGCACCCCAATCCCGTGCCCCTCAACATGACGGTCCGCACCGACCCCCCTCCGCTCCCCCCACCCCCATTGGTCTCGGCGACGCCGTGTTTTATCGCGGAAAAATAAAATTATTGGTTGCACTTTTCTCCACGCGAGAATGAGGCTGGAGAACCGAACGCCGGTTTCCTTTTTGTCATCACCCACGCCGAGAGAATCCTCGAGATGCGAATTTTCTCGCGACGTTTAAGCCAAAAAGGAAACGCCGAAGGATGCCAGGGGAATATATATATATACTATATTTGTGACGTGAGATAGGTATCACGTGCTTGGACGTTCGATGTAGATGATGAAAATAATCTATAAACGATAGTACATTTTTTTTAAATTACACCCGAAAATTTTAATTCATATATATCTTAACACAATTATGCTTATTTTTAATTTTAAGCTTTTACAAAGCTTTAATGTATACATAGGGTGTCCCATTTTAATTCCTCCAGTGAAATATCTCGAAAAATATGGAAAATTCGAAAAAATGTTTCAGACAAAAGTTGTATGGTTTCTAGGGGGACATAAGATGGTGCCATCAGTTTCACCTTGAAGAGTCACATGAAGGTCACGTGAAGGTCATTTTGAATTTCTTAAATGAAACATCCTATATATTTTTGCATATTCTTGTAGCTTATCCTGAGAGCTTTCCAAAACATTATGATAAAATGTTTTTTCATTAAACATTTTTCGAGTTATAAGGCTTCAAAGTTGCAATATTTTGACATAAAATACAGGATATCTCGTAAAATATTCATTTTTCGATTATCTTACCCTAATACTTTTATGCACAGAATAATGAGACAAATCAATTGGCGTAATTAAAACACATAGTTATCTTTAAGAAAAACTCTGAATTTGCAACTAGCAGTTACACATTTTACTAAGAATATGTAACAAAAAATAGGGGGTGCCATTTAAAAAAATTGAGATGACCTTCACGTGACCTTCAAATGACTCTTCAAGGTCAGACCAATGATACCATTTTATGGCCCCTTCGAAACCATACAACTTTTGCCTGAAACATTTTTTTCTCCTAGGCTTGGTTTTCGAGATATTCGACTGGAGGAATTAAAATGCGACACCCTGTATATTATTAAAACTTTTGAATTGTTTTAAGGACGGATTCTCCAGCTAATTTAAAGACGATTTTCTTCAAAAATGTCGAGGCAAATTATCATTTTTTGCAGTTTTCAATTTTTGCCATTGTATATCTTTATAATTAAGTCTTAAATGTTAATTAATTTTTTTAATTCCAAAAAATTTATTTTAAGCGATTAAAAAAAAAGCTTTGACTCAAACATTATTAATGCCTCAACATTTCCACTTAGGAAAAATCGTCTCCAAATTAACTAGAGCATTTGTCCTTAAAAGAAAATATAGAAATTTTGGGACACCCTGTATATAGGCATATCTATTGCATTAATCATTTTCGGATCGTACGCAAATCAATGAGGAAGAATGATGAAAACGTCAACTCCATTTTTTTTTTCATTAGCTAGAATTACTCTTTTATTATCCTTCACCCTCGTGCCAACCGCATTCTAAAAGGATCCAAAGACCTGTTAATTAGCACGGGAACGCGATTATGAATGTTGCTTCGATCGGCGTCAGCCGGCAGTAAATCAGCTGCCGCCGCAGGCGACCTTGCGCGGAAAGAAAAGGAAAAGTCGTTCAAGGCTGAAGGGAGGTCGACTCGAAGCGCGCGAGAGTGCGACTCGAACGGCTTGGAAAGAGCGTAGGCGGCGGAAACGAGATAGTCGCCTGATTATCTCGGACGAGTTTTCTCAACGGCTTTGCTTGCCGTCGACAGTGTCGTTACGCATATACTTCTTCCGGATATGCGCAAACGGGCGGCTGTAGTTGCGTGTGTAGTTGAGGGGTACATGTATGTATGTATGTATGTATGTATGTATGTATGTATGTGTGTGTGTGTGTGTGTCTGCTTCACAGCCACACTCACTTCACCGCGTTATAATCTTCTCGTTGCTCCCGGCGACGTCGAATAAAGTACTTCCCAGTACTGCCGGTAACGCGAGGCACCAACTATTAACTCATTAGTCGAAGTTCTTCGTATTATCGCATTCTCTTTGAGAGATCGCGCTGGTGTTCCCGTACTTACGGTACCGTACGGTACCGTACCCGCCGGGCGGATTGGATCGGGCATTTGAGGAAGACGGAAGTGGAAACAGAAAGGGAAAGAGACGAAGAGAGAGAGAGAGAGTAGGACGGCGTACGTGAAAGGAGATGGGTGGTGGTGATGGTGTGCATTGCGGATGGTAGGACGCGACGACGGAGGTGAGATGGAGAACTACGGGTGACGGAAACGGCGAAGGTGAGATGGGCGATGTGGGTGGTCGACGAATAGAATACGTATAGGTAGCGGTAAGGGTTGGTATGGCACGGTAAGGATGGTAACAGTCTCGGAAGGAAGAGCACGAGGCGGGCAGTGGCGGGGGGTGGTTGGCCGGAGAAAGGTGGTGGGCGAGGGTGGTTGCACGCCCGGCATTGTTTCGAACAGGCGTGTACACGTACATACATCTATTTGGCACATAGGTAAAGCATCTTAGAGACCGCGTAGAAGGGAACTACGTAGGCAACGGTGTAGAGCTAGAGGAAGAGTTGCGGCAGGCGAAGAGAGGAGGGCCGGGAATAGGGGACGGTGGTTGTGAGGGCTAGAAAGGGAGACGACGTGAGTACAGAGAAGCAGAAGCAGTAGCAGCGGCGGTGGCAACAGCCAGCCAGCCAGCCTGCCATCTTGCCACAAACTTGACTCGACCAATCAGCGTCGAGGCTGTGGTCACCGTTGTACCTTCGATCCTTTCCCCTCCCACATCTTGCTACTTCCCTTCGGCTTGCTAGATTCCCTCCGTTCCTTCTCGCGAGCTTGTGGGCTCTTCCTCGCCGCTACTTGCTCCTCAGGGTTCTCTTCTTCCTCGGTCTACAAGCAGCCCCATAGCAGCACCTGCCAGCCAACCCTTTAATTCTAATCAATTTACTCTTGCGCGAGATCCCCAACCCCTCGTGCAAGCATATCCTCGTGAGCGCGACCGAACCTCAAGATCTTACCCACCCCCTCGACCCCTCAGTCGCTACTGGTACCCTGCCACCACGCAGTCGCTACTGCCACTCGAACCCTACTGCGCCCGATAACGGAACGCCGTTATTCGACCGTCCGGAACTCTCTCCGTCACAATAACTGGCTAAATAATTAGCATGGGGAGATTAATCGCCGGGAGTTAAGTCGAGGCTGTGCATTAACGATCCTCTTGTGACCCGCATCTGGGTACAGGCAGGACATTCCTCTGGAATAAGTCAAATTTTAACGTTGCTTTAGCTTTGGAAAACACAGACCACGTATTGCAAATAAGTCTAGAATTAATTCATGCCCAAATAATCTCTCACAGATTGTCTTTTACGAAGAAAAAAGAAATATCATCCTCTTATATAATATCATTATTAATTTATTATTAATTTATCTTTTGACATGTTACCTAATCTTTATGTTTACGAAACATGCAGAAAGAAATTAAAACAATTGACATGCGTCATCTATTTTATTATAATGTAATATATTCGATACGTAGACTCTATTGCATGAAGTTTACGGGCAAAAATAATTGTGAAACTTCGTACTAGGTCGCAAAGGGTTGATGATGAACATAAGTTAGAGTAGCATATGTGGGTGGTATGAATAATTCGATCGATCCGGATCCCAACGCGATGGCTGAAGTTTACGCGCGTGCTACGTTTGCAGGAGTTCGGCGGTGCTTGCATAATTTAGTTAATGGCTCGTAGACTAATGGTTAAAGTCCATGTTTAAGCGTCGTACCAAGAACCCTTCTCTAAAAGTCCGCCTCGGGATTCCAGTTGCCTTCCCACACATATTCCAATTTACGGTTACGTTGCATTAGACAATTTTCACTATTGGCCAATAAAATTGGGCTACTCAAAATTTGATGTAAATCCTTTTTTGTCAATATTTCACTGAGATTTCAATTTTTAAAGAAGAATTACAATATTTGCATGATTTTGAAAAACAATTGCATTTTATAATTTATATATAGTTTTAAATGTAATTATTTTTTTCGTAATTTTTTAATGCAAATTAAGCGAGAAAATCAATAATAAAAATTACATTATTTGAAATTGTCGAATACGATTCGGATATGACGGAATCCTCCCGAACGCGATGTGATGTCACAGTGCAATATCTGCATTCGAGGAGACGCTAATAGCGCTAAATAGCGTGAAATAGCGTCTCCTCAAACCTAACCAATATATACAGTGACAACACACTATTTTTATTTATTAAAATATCCAGTTATTGTGAAAATGGGCAAAGGTAACACGTACAAAACCTGTTTTATACCTCTATGTAAAAGTACAACAATTAAAACACCCAATAAATTGTTTTTCTTTGTACCTCGAGGTCAAGAATGACCGAATATCGCAATACAGAAAACAAACGTTCGAAACTATTGCTCTGTGACGTCACGCACTCCAACCAATCAAAATCGTTTTCTCACAATTTAAATTTTATTAAATTTTAATTTAATTTTTTAATACCTTTTTATTGATTAAAATTTAAAATTTTCTTATAAATAAATTTATAATAATATATATTTAAATTACATATATAAAAAAATGTATTTTTTTTAATGCAAACTCCCTATTTATTTAATTTTAATTTACCGATTAAATATTTTCTAAAAAGAAGAAATATGGGGAAGAATCCATGAACAAAGGTATATACACTCGCAAGTGTAACACATAGGTACATTATGAAAACGGCGATAAATTTGTCTCGCGGGCAAGGCGGAGAAGGATGTTACCCGGGAGAAAATGCAAAAATATATCTCCTTTATCGTCGCCGATATATCGGCCGTATTGCACGGTCGCGGTGATAAAGCTATCTCAAATAAATCGAGAGAATGTCGGCCTGATTACACATCGTTCCCCAGGATTGGCAGAGAGTAAGCGCGGCTTAACTCTGGCGGATCCGATCCGATCGCACTATCGTCCCATTCGATCACTTTCCTTTTTCCTCTCACGTACGCTGACGTACGTATTCGCGATGCCGGAGTGGCAGGGATTCCGGCCGACGGCGATGGAATAGACGGGGAGCCCGATTTATTTATGTCGGTGATTGGGAGAACCCGGGGAACACACCAAGGGCTTCCTCCCCCGCATTAATACCGTAGGGTGGCTTCCGTTTCTATGATTCCGATACGACAAGCGCAGCTCGAGTCGCTCTTTCTCGAAATCGTTTAACGTTCCATAATTGAAATGTAAGTAGGGAAATAATTGTCATTCTTATGCTTCTAGAATATATAAAAACTATATACATTATATATAGAATAATTACACATTTTTATATAAAATGTCTAGTACACATATCTAGTACAGGCTTCTGTTAACGTTTAAATTCTCGTTTTGTAATCCTGTTTGGTGACCTGGCAAACGTCTTGAGCAGAAGAACACGAACCTGTCGGCATTTCTCAAACTCGTTATAATGAGCGGACGCGTGCACGTGAAACAAGTTTATTACCCTCTAAGAGTTTCTAAGCAGTGTGTCCCGACATCCGAAGAGGGGTTGCTCTCGAGGTCTTAAGTTCTTGACACTTTAACCTGTCGAGAAAAACTTTACCTTACCTTAATTTTCTTCCGGAATTTGTCGAAACTAAAGTTCCTCCATCCTATTTGCGCCGGATTATACATTAAGTAATTGCAAAACAATTTTTCCTGCGAGGCGCAAATATCATTTTTTTTTAAATGACTGATTACCTGATAATAATTTGCTAAAAATGGATAATAACTGAGTGATGGAATAAAATAGAAAAAAAAATTTATTGCGATAAGGAATTTATTATTTTTGCGATATAATGCTCAAAAAATTGTCAGCCTAACGAGTCTGATCCATAACATAATTGCGTCAACCGCGCTCGATTAATAATCAATGAGCCATCGATCTCACGAACGAGAATACTTAATTGGCACACGAGATAATTATATCGCAGACACACTCGACGAGTCCCTAACATTAATGATCCTTTAAATTGGTCGTCTGCCGTCAAAAATAACTTCAAGTTCAACAATGCATTCTATACTCTTGTGTGCCGACCATGTCGTGTCGATTAATTGGTCTCATCTCTCTCATCTCGGATGATATCTGAAACAAAAAAGGTAAAGAAGGGGATGAGAATGCGCGAGTTGATAAAGCCGTGCTCTTAAAATCACGCAAAAGTACTTAATAAAGCAAATGAATGCGTCGCTGTTTTGACGGGAAATCGAGGGAGAGGGTGGTAACGGGGTGCGGAGAAAAGAGTGAAAACACGAAGGCGGAAATGCGGGAGAGGTGGTCGATCTTTTTCTCGAGGGTAGAGCTCACCTCCCCCCCCCCTCACAACGATGACGATGACGTCGGTGGCGACGGGTCGAGTGGTTTTCAAGCTAATAAAAAAATTACCCCGCCGCATGAAAAAACCCGACGACGTATAAAACGTCGCTGAGAGAGAGCACGACTCGCCTCCTCCGCCGACGCCACCCCCGTCGATGTTATTCTGGATCTCGGCGCGAAAAAAGAGAAGAAAAATATAAAGTCGACACCCTTTTGGTCTGCATTTATTTATTTAGGCGACGAGTTAGACTGTTTCTCCATTTATTTAGATTACTTATTTCTTGGCATTGTGGAATACTTTCTCAGAAAATATAAGCGAGCAAATTGTAAGCAAATCAATTTTTTTCATTTATTAATACCAATAAATATCAATGTGCGGGTGTAAAATATTTTTAATAATATTATATGTAAACAAAACTGTTTTAAAATTAACTTTTTTAAAAAAGTATTACAAATTTCTCAAATTTTCGGCTAAAAAGTCTTATTTGCATAAACATATTTCTGACAAGAAAGGATTAATAAAAAATTACATGCAAGAATTTTAAGTATATTATATGTCTATAACTTTTTAAGTTATGCAAGAATCTTTATTGCTAGATAATAAAAAGATCTTCGAATAAAAATTGAATTTACTGATATTACTTCGCGAATATGTTCGCGTGATTTATTAAAACAGGAAGAAAGAGGTGTGCCAAAGGTCGAATGTATTCTCCGAGTATTAATCAGCGAAGTGAATTTTTCGGAGGAAACGCGAACAACTGAGATTTGTAAGTAACGGAAAGTCCATAATCAAATCTTGTTCCTCTCCATTGACTTGGACGTTACGTTGGCAATAGTGCCAAACGCAGTAAGACAACTAACATTTTATACTATACAGACAAAATGCCGAAACCCTTCTAAGTTTGCCATACAAAAATTACAATATATTCTATAATATTGTATAATAAATCTTTCTCTTATTTCGATCTGCCTCATGCCATATTATTTAATTGCCTTGGTATTAATCAAGTTAGTGTTAATTATTCTTTGTCAAGTCTTTAAATTTGTATATCTGATATAAAAATCTGTCCGCGTATTAATAACTAAATTTAATTTATTAATAATTTATTAAAATATATTTTAATATAAATATATTTATTAAATTATATTTGATTTATGAATTCTTTATATGTAATTAATTCTCTTATTCGTAAAATTAAGAAATCTCGTAAAGTTGAAGAATAGATTAAAAAAAGCGAGAGAAAGAGAGAGAAAAGAGATGCGAAGAAACCATCCAAGCTAGACAAGTAAACTTTAAATCGAATTTTTCTGCTTAAATACAGCTTTTAAATATCACTTCACTAATTAAAAGTGATTCTCTGTAATCCAAGCTTATAAAAAAAATCTGTTTTAACTGGTCCTATTCTTTTACCCAGCAACTTCTTGTTTCTTTTCTCGGTCATCTCTTTTTCTTTCTTCCTTCGCCTTCCTTCGATGTTTTTCTTTTTTCTTTCGTAATTTTTGTATCCTGTTCTCTTCTTTTTTTTTCCACCATTCTATTCAAATATCTCGCTCTCTTTCTAACAGAGCACTGGCAGGTCGGCTTAATTACCGTTCAAGTGTTCTTTAAAGAGCGAATTACACGCTCAATGTTTACCGTGAGCTTTTCACTTTCGTCGTACCATCGTACTCGCGTCGTTTTCTTTTTCCCGTTTCTCTTCACGGCCGCGCTTCCTAATGCATTTAACGAGCGAAAAAGACAATAAATGAAAGAAGCGAGCTGTTTACTAACACCATTTCTTTTGCATCCCGCAGAGTTTTTTTTTTTACGCTTATAATTCTTTCTTCACGTTTGGGTTACGTAACATATTTCTTTTCTTTTTTCGCGTGTTTTTTCACGCAAATTTATTTTCACGCATGTATTCATGTTACATCGAGAAGACAATAATTAATTATCAAGGTTTTTATTTCTTGAGATAGAATGCCTCTAATTTTTATAACGATAATAAATTTCTGGACTCATTTTTTTTTTCAAAGTATTAATAGTTTTTCAATTTACACATATATTTCGATTTTTTGCAAATTAAACTTTTTAAGCGCAAATAAAAATAACACATAATACATTATTATTCACTTTAATTAAGTATACGTATTTTATATTTTATATAATATATATTTTCTTTCTCTTATTACAATACTATTTATATATTTATTTATAAATAGATATTCTTCAGATATTTATAAATTTCATATTCACCTCATTTTTGCATGTCTCGCATGAATTAAAAAGAAGGAAAAGTTGAGAAGAAAAGAGAGATCCTTTCGAATTGCGCTTGGAAGACTGCAGGAATAGCGATTTGTATCGGGAAAAGAATTTTCTCAGTGAAACTAGAGAACAAAAAAGAGAGAGAGAGAGAGAGAGAGAGAGAGAGAGAGAGAGAGAGAGAGAGAGAGAGAGAGAAGAGTTAAAAAAGACAGTTCAGAGAGGAGATCCTTTTATTATTTTCCGTGTAACAGTTACATTGTTGAAAGAAAATAGCAAGAGAAAAAGGAGAAAACTATCGCAACAATTTGTTACTTTTAACAATTATTTTACCTTGCACTTCGTATCATTTTTATGATATTTTTTTGTGGTAGCACTAAATGATTTTCATTAGCTCATATTACAATATTTGATTTGAATTAAAAATATTAAACCCAAAATTTCTGGAAATTCATCAATTTTTGATAGAGAAATAAATAATAATAATTTCTTTCACTTTACATCCCGTGCAACAAAAAAAATCTAATTTTTTGTTGAAATATTATTGTGCAATAATAAATCACATAAATAAAAAAAACGCAAACGTATTTTGCTAGTTTATTATATATAATTTTTATTAATATATTCTGTTAAATATATAATTTTTATTAAATATAAAATAATAAAAAATAATATAATATTATATTTAAAATTGGACGTACTCAATGAAAATTAGATGAAGTTTTTCTATCAAAGGTTGACTTTATTTATCATCTGGGCGTATCTATTTGTAAGGATCTATCTTTCGATAAGCATATCCAGAATATATATGCTTTTAAAGTGCTCGGATTTGTCTCTCGCTCCTGTAAATATTTTAAAATCGAAGAAACTTTAAAACTATTATTCTGCACATTAGTTAGGTTGTTGTTAGAATATGCAGTTCCAGTTTGGACTTTTTATCAAATAAAATATCACATATTAATATAATAATGTTTAATTTCTAAATTATATCACAAAAGTTATTTTCTTATTTTGCTTAAATATTAATTTTATAAAAATCTGAATAAATATATAGTAAAGGCCAAAAACAGAGCTAAACAGCAGTTGTAAGAGCGAACAAGTTTATAATTAAAATTAAAAACAAAATATAATTATGATAATTACCAAACGTTTTAATCCTTTACTTTAAGATTCTCCTCAGTGACATACAAATACAAAAATCTATGAATTTTCGACCAAACGTAATTCTAATATAATCAAAAAACTAGAAATGCATATTTTTCAGACTAACGTAAATTATAAATAAAATACACACCATATTGCTCTATTCTTTAAGTTAAGCTAACATTGATTTAAATTTAATTTAATTTCGTTTGTTCTCTACTAATGTCTCTCTTCTTTAATTTAATTTATGTGTACTAAAGAGGATTGATTAAAATTATTTTCAAACAAATAAATAAAAATATATAAGGAGAAAAAGAGCACAATTATTATTTAAAATATTCTTTTTAATTTTAAGATACTTTATGTTTTTAAAATACAATAAAAAACTTATATTTTATTAAATTTTATAATTATTAAACGATAATTTTTGCTTATTTTCATTGAATATGTCCAATTTTGATAGATGTTATATCGTACTTTTTATTATTTTACCCATAATAAATAATTATACAGGACACTAGTAAAGTAGATTGCGTTTTTTTTATTTTTGATATATTATTATAGATTATTATAAATTCAATTAATATTTTAACAAAAAAAATTCGATGCGCCTTTTTTGAGCGTAGTTTTTTATATCTATTTTTATGTCTTCTTTTTATCTCTCTCTTTCTCTCTCTCTTTACAGTTTTGTGATTACTACGGATGGAAACATGCAGTTTGAGAAGTGCGAGCATAAAGCGTGGTTAAATGAAAAAAATCGAAGCTCATTACCGCTCGTTTCGAACCACGAGGCGAGAAAATGCGAACGTCTTGAGGTACTTAAATGTCCTGTTTTCTATGCTCAGAGCACCATGACGCCAGGCAAGTTGCACTTTTAGCTTAAGCTCAATTCAAAATAGAAAGGAGTCGGCTCGCTATGTTCATTTTTTATGCAAAATAGTGTTATGGAAAAATTTATTGTCATTTTATTCGGCGCGATATATACATACATACTTTTCATTTATTTTATTGAAAGATAAAACTACTATTTATTTACTATATTTATTATATGTATATATAATAAATAATATTAAATAGAGATATAAAAAAAAAATATATATATATATATATATATAACATTTCATTACATATTTACAATCTCTATTAAAAATATAAAAAAAATTAAAAAATAATAATTATTTATAAATAGAATGTGTATGACAGATGTTTGACAAGTAGATATAATTTTTATTATTTTTATGGGAATATGATAACAAACAGTAGCAACATTTAAAATATTTTTTAATGCGTTTTATTAAAATTTTAACCATCTGTCAAATATGAAAATAATTATCACCTTATCAAAATAACGAGAAATCTTTTTTTAAAAAAATAATTATACAGAATTAATTATCAACGTGAAAATATAAGAGACAAACTCTGAAACGTTAAATATTCACACATTAAAATACTTATATTTACGATACTCGCAATTCGACAGCTAAAATCTTATCCTTGCCAACTTCCGGCAGGCATGCTTTCTCTATGCTTTTCCTCGATATCTCTCTGCCTCAAAGATAAAGCGGTTGTTGGGATCAGGCGAGCTTTCAACCTCCTCCCTCTCGGCAGCGACGACGAGTCAGCCCAGGGGTTCCTTCGTGTTTTCTCTCTTCACCCTCCCCCATTCGATTTTCCACCATTTCCCGATCGTCCGTTTCCCCCTCGTCTCGTCCATTTCCATCAGTCTCCAGTGACGTTTATACTTTCGAGAACGGACTCGGGGGGTTGTACGGGGCCGAGTTAAGGGGGTGGTCGTGATCGAGTGGGTGCCAGGAACGGGAACGAAAAAGGATGCGGGAGAAAGAGAAGGAGGAAGAGAAGGTGGCAAGGGAAACGGAGTAGAGGAAGAAGAAACTAAAAAGGGGGAGTACGAGAAAAGGGGGTGGTAACGGCCACCATCGGTCGGAGGCGAAGCAACCCTCGAGAAGGGTCTCCCTCTAATATATTGCCTCACCCGCAACCCTCACGCGCCCTAAACCATCCCTTATAGCCGCCATCTTGAAGGACTCCCCTTACCACTCTGTTTCGCTCTCTCTCTCTCTCTCTCTCTCTCTCTGAGTCTTTCTCACTTTCTCTGTCGTATCCTCAGCCCCCTCAATTCCTCCCTCTCGTCCCCGGACTCTGCGGCCTGCATTCACCCGCCCACCTACGATCGAAAATCCCGTTAGACTTATACGAGCTTAGCCCGTCCATTTTGACGACGGGTTGCGTGCCACCCTTCGCCAGCTACCCTTCGGCTCTTGGAATTCTCTCTACGGAATTTCGTAGAGACTTTTTTTCTCACTGTTATAACACCCGCCGTTGTTTTCCAAATAGCGCCAAATGTTTCGCCGGGTTACGTGTTAGATCATAAAGTTTTTTTTTTCATTCTTCAAAAACGTAACCGTTCGAGATTAGCAACTTTTGTATTTTTAATTAATTACAAATTGATGATTTTCAATGTTAATCGATACTTTTGGATAATGTATTAATTATGAAAGAAAACAGAAAATGTTTAGAAATCAATCAATTTTTAATTTAACGTAATATAAATTCTATTAATTTTTCTATTTAATTCAATGTAATGTTAACTTAAATTATAGAAAGTCAATATGTATTTATATTATATTATATATGTATTTATTATTACACAGGATGTCTTAAAATTACCCAATATTTTAAGAGTGAATTCGTTGGTCAATTCAGAGGCGAATTTTTCTCAGCGAAAATTATCAGGCATCAATTTTTTAGTTATAAATGATTGAAAAAGAAGAGTTTCCTGCAAACTAAATTTACTTTTACTTTTTAGTTAAAAGATTAACACAATTACATTAACGTTAATTATATTCTTCAGTCATTTTGGATGGAGTTTATTTTAATAAAATTTTAATTTAAGTTACAAAGATATAACATGTAATAGCAAAAATTGCAAGTTTGCAAAAAATGTATCTATTATATTATATTATATTATATATGCATTATATATGTATTATATGCTGCATTATATATTGCGTTTTTAATTAAAGATTGATGATTTTAATTTATAATAAAAATAAATTCTAAAAATAAATTAATTATGGAAGAAAACAAAAAATATTTAGAAAAATATCAATCTTTAATACACATTATAAATTCTGAATATTAATTGAATGTATTGTTAACTTATAAATCATAGAGGCAATGCATTTAGTTATTATTTTATATTTTTATTATCTGAGATTATGCTGATTTTAATTTCAGATTAAATAACAATTTTGCTAAAAATGTGTGGTTTTCAGATTTTTATAACAATTTATATCATTTTCTGCTTTACTCTAATTAATTTCTTAATGTTATGCGAAATAGTTGCAATTAATTAACAACATCATTGAATTTAATGACGATTTTTTAGCCCCATGTCAAAGAACACGAACAATAATTCATGAATAGCTCCACGAATAGTCTGAATATGTTCACAGTCAATGTACACGAGCTCCATTTTGATTGCGTGAGGGGGAGGAGGAGGGGGGGAAGAGAAGGCACCTCGAGTCACCCTTTAGTCGCTCATTGTCGCTGAAAATTCATGGGCTCTTTCGCACGCAGAATGGGTTGATGTTTCCGGTTTATTCCCGGAATTCCGTTGTGCGAAGGGTGGTTGCACCCCACGAGGAATCCTCCTTATGACCATCCAGGGTCCACCCGGTGTGTAACCGACTGCTCGAAGGGCGAATTGCATTTTTCGGAGGCCTCGCGTGTTCGCGGCGAGGCCTCACCCCCTCTCTCGACATTACAAGGGGGTGCACTTGGCATTCTAGTACATTGTCGTGGGATTTGATTATGTAAAACAGCGGCCTCCCTTTCTCCTGTTCTTAGCCCGTTTCTCCACTTTTTCTCCCGATAAGCTTTATCGCATTCTCGTTTCACACGGCCGTTTATACGAACACGTGTTAAAAGTTAAGATGTTGGTTTCTTCCTCTTAAAAAAAAAAAAAATTCTGTTACATATATTTGAAACTATTATGATCACAAAGTAAGCGTAAATCATAATTAATTAATTTAAAACTGATATAAAATGATATGCTGACTCTTTTGTCGATTTTATCGCCTGACAGATGAAAAACTCACCTCTTCGTGCTTTCTGTAAATTTTACAGCTCGAAATAACGATGACGCAAACAGCTGACGTTACTTTAAAATCGTGGTAGCATACTTTTTATATCGATATAGAGGTAAGTTTTTTTGCAATCATAAATCATCCCGAGCTGGCGACGAGATACTAAACAAAGCGTTCTTCCGACGTCATATTATTCAGAAGTAACGACCAAAGTACCGCTGTGGAAAGATTCCATCATTTTTTTTATGCTTTGATCCAAGGTTGTTCTGGTCCAGTCGGAAATGGATTTTTCTCTATGACAGTCATTATTTCCGGCAGAGAACGAATGACAATTTTCAGGTAACAGCACCGATATTTCTACAAAAATATTCCATAGTCAAAGTTTCTACTGATTCGAAGAAGCTGTATTTAATATAAACGTAGGCCTTCTCTTGATTGCAGATGCTCTGCATCTAATTATAATTTGATTATCTCCATGAAAAATTAAAAGTATAAAATAAGAAAATATTTAAATATATTGAAATAAAAATAAAATGTAATAATAAAATATTTAAATATATTGGAAACCTTGAGAGAGATGAGGACTTTTGTACATTTGAATTTTCTTTATTATTAATTTAATTTAGAACATACTAACTCTAAATCAAATTAATGATAAAGAAAAGTCAAATGTACAAAGGACCTCATCTCTCTCAAGGTTACAAGAATTATCAAACAAAAGAAAAACAAATAATATGACTCAGAGTTGAGAATTTCCTCGTCCTTTTCAAAAATCAAAAATTGATGGGCAGAAATGTCACTTCGAAAAATCATACCTTCGATACTTAAATTTATATCGGGTTAAATTAATTTTTTTCTTTCCTAGCGCTACGATCGTAACAGGCGCTATCAGAAGCTACTGTTTCGTATTCTCGCTTCCCTTTCTCATCTCGTCACAACGCAAAATCGATCGAATCCCTCGGAGGCAAGCGGAGGTAAGCCTCGGGCTTAGATACCTAGGTACGTCACTGGATTTGAATACTGTCGTTTCTCGATTGTCGCGGATAGCGTGCTATCGGAGAGAGAGAGAGAGAGAGAGAGAGAGAGAGAGAGAGAGAGAGAGAAAGAGAGAGAGAGAGAGAGAGAAAGACTATGTGCGAACGAACGAAAAAATATAAAAAGGAAAAAGATGGGCAAGAAGCTCAAGAGACAGGAGGAGAGCTGGTAGGATGGCAAGCAAAATAGAATGTCTATAATTGAAGATCTGAGAAAAGGGTTGCGCGCTTTCGAATAAGAAGCAAAGTTATTTTTACGTCGTGAAAAAGAGAGAGACATTGCGGCATTCTTTGAAATATCTATAACTTGCAAAACGAATATAAAGAATATTGTTCCTGCATTTTTATAAAATAGACAAATATTTTAGAAAAGTGATTTATTCTGAGCTTTTTATTTTTGGCATTTAAAATTATTTTTATGTCAAGTCTTTAGAGTTTTTCTTTAGAGTCCATTTATTTATTTTTTATTCCATTTTTTATTAAAACTTCAAATAAAACTATATTGTGCTTATTAAATGTTCTTCTTCTTCTTCTTCTTCTTATTATTATTATTATTATTATTATTATTATTATTATTCATATTTATATATATGAACAATACGCGCTTCTACCGACGTTTCGTGTCTGAATTTCTGTAGCTGTGCTATTTAGTAATAATAACTTTTGTATTATGTAGGGATTATTTAGAAAATATCAGGCTAAAAAATACTTTATAAAGTGGATAAGATTTCAAAAAATAGTGCAGTTGAAGTGAATGTATTTTACACAAAGCTAGAAGAATTTTACTGAGGTATTAATTACTTTTTTATATTACTTTTTATAAAACCTTAATCATAACAAATGTATTTATATACATGAATTGAAATTTTATCTCATATTGCAATACACATAATTACCTATTAATATTTAATAAACAAGTAACACTTTATAAAATAAATCATCCAGAATCTAAAACGAAGTAAAAATTGTTGCACTTGAGAATGTTGGGATCGCTAGTTAGCGTTTTATAAAAAAAAGATCAAATCAAAATTCAAACTGTAAAACATTTCATTTTTAACCATGATTTGAAATATGGCCGCATTTTATATAATAATATTTTATAAAAAAAATCGGATTTTGTAATTTAGCTGCGACATACACTTATATAATAATTTGTTAAGATTAGCTGAGGAGAATCGTACAAAAGTCTCCGCTTCATTCAACTGCAGCGTGATATAATAAACTTTCAACTTCTCTTTATTAAAGTTTCAGAAATGGAGACGTCACACAGAGCGTGTAATAGTAAACAACGATATATAATTTGCAGCATTAATTTGTATAAATTCATAGATTTATTTGGTTTTTAAGTTCAAGTGAGAGAGAGAGAAAGAAAGAGAGATAGAGAAAGAGTCTTCGATGTATCATCCATGAATACTACTGTCAATTGGGAATCACACACACACCACGTGGTGGCGAAAAACGTATGCGTTCGCCAAATAAGGAAAATAAAAAGAGAGGACAAGCCGAAAGCGAAAGAGAAGGAGAGAGACAGAGGCAACGAGAGAATGGAAAAGGCGAATGTATATAATTTGGGTCCCCGATGGCAGCTGCGTGGGTCCCGATATGCAAAAAAGGGTTTGCCGCGCACGGAATTAGAATATCCTCGCGGTCTCATTTGAATTTCAATCTCTCGCCGATGCGCCGCGGACACTTTTTGGCGCCCTCTCTCCCCCCCCCCTCGCCTCTCAACCCTCCCCCCTTAGGGAGAGCCCCCGGGTTATCTGCCTGCCTACCTACCTATCTAGCTAGCTACCTACCTAGGATATGTCCTCAGGTAAGAGAGGGATGTGGAAAGGGTTGGCAGCGGGATGTGACGAGAGATTAAAAGAAGAAAAAAAAGAAAAAGGAGAGCGCGAGAGAGTCGTATGTGCTCTCCATTAAAAATCGGGCACCGCTTACCTGACGTGCCTGGAAGTGCCGAGTTACAACGCACCGGGAGACGCACCTCATTAGAGCCAAGGGTATTTCTCCCCCTCCCCCTGTCCCCCAGGTTGCTCCCATTTCCACTCCTTTGGAGGATCCAACCGACGGATCGGCCAACCGTCAAAATATCCGGAGAGCTCTTTAATTGTTCGATTTGTGTTTCACGCATCCCTCGGTCATTCGCGGGTTTTAAACTTTGAACTTATCCCTTTGGAATAATTTGGCGCCACGCGCAACGAAGCCTCTCTCTTGAGAGGGAAGTTGCATTTTTTTTTGTTTTTCTAAATATCTTGGAAATTTTGTTTTATTTTAAGAAATTACTGAGGGTTTTTTTATTTTAATCTTTCGATCAAGATTTTTCGTCGAACAATTAAGTTGTACGATCCATTTGCGAGTTTACGGCCTCCCTTTCTCTTTACTTCCCTTATCTTCCATTGATGACAAGCGTATCAACGCGAGGCGAACATAATTTTTACACAAGTCCAGAGTATAAAACAGCAAAAATGTCAAGTAAGGCAGAAATTAAAGCTACATAGAAATCATCATTAAGTTTGATATATGATGTATTGATGAAACAATTATGCCTTTACGATGGAATGCGCTCGAATTTCGATATCTCCTACCAATATCTTTCGCCATCATACCTTCTGCAGGATGTTCAAAGAGCCCCATCAGAGGAGCGTTAAAGGAACGAGGTCACGTGGGGGGATCTCCGTCGTCGAGTCACATCAAAAGTTTACGGCGCTCTGTAACGGACGAGCGTACACCATCACGGGTGCATTTTGTTATCCATATCTCGTAGCATGCACGCGCAAGCAGACGGAAGGGGGGGGAGAGGGTGGTCGCCGGAGGGCAAGAAAACGGGAGTGAAAGAGAGAGAGAGAGAGACGACGAGAGCGGAGTAAGATAGGAAGCTATAGCCTCAAGCCTTTCCCTCTGTACGTAAGGGAAGGTTCTCTACTCGTTCTTCAAGGTGGTACAGTCGGTGGTAAAGTGTACACCATTTCCCGTGCGCGTGCAAAATCATCCCGCCCTCCCGTTGTTTACGTCGATACCATCGGGCGTGTTCGATTGGGTCTCCGAATTCAGGAGGCGAATTGGACGGAACAACTGTTGGAGGGAGAGTGAAAAAATATATTAGGTTGATAGAGTAAAACAGCTGATGAAAAGTGCAATAAAATGTATCTCTCAAAAAAACTTGTTTACTGAAAAATAAATTAAAAAACGATGATTACATTAAATATTCGTTTAAAAGAATTATGGAAAAATTATAAGAGACTTCTTTTTTATTTTAATCGAAGTGTTGGGACATTAATAATATAATAAAAATTGACAGGTACAAGAGTACAATTGGTGTGATTATTAGAGACATTATTCGCATTCATATTTGCCATAATATGCAGATTTCTAAAGGGTTCCAAGAAGCTAAATGAGAGATAGTTTTTTTTTAAATTTGACACCGTTATTTGATGGAAACGAATTCGAGAAGTATCGATATGCGTAGAATATAGACACGTGAAAGAAAACTGGGAGAAAAGAGAGAGAGAAAGAGCTTTTATCGTATTTGGTCTTGAGCTTTTCGCGACGCGAGAAATATCGCGCGCGCACGCGTTTGAAAAATCGTCGAATGCGCGAGTGTATTTGTGTGCTCATCGTACGAGCTCGGCTAATTTAACGCGCAAGCTTCATTGGTAGGTATTAAACGAGATTTTGCACTTTGCGCGGACGTGTTTTGTAGCGAGGATTCTGTAAGACCGACGAATGCACAGAACCGCAAATTTTGTAGAGCACGTCAAAGGCAAGCTACTAAGCAAAATTAAATGGAAGAAATGAATATATATATATTAGGCCTTATAAAAAGGATCTGATAATACTTTCAATGTTTTTTTATTAAACCTTTCAAGAGCGTTAAATTTGAGTTAAGTGATTAAATTATATATATATATGTCAACTTTGACATTGAAATAATTGTCAATTTTCTCAACTCACAGAATTTAATTTTTTTTTAATTATGTTTTTAAAATTTTATTAAATAAAGATGTTTTCAGCACGAAACATTTTTCTATATCTCAAATAGTTTTCGAGATACATTGAAAAAAGCAAGAAGCCGCTCTATATATGAGGGATGGTTTCACCCTTTAAAATCATTTTCGCACGGAAAATTTCTAAATTTATTTATTCACTTCCCCTTATGAAAGGGGTCTAAAATTTTATCAAAATTAGAATTTTCAAATTCCCCTTCTTAGTAGAAAAAAAAATATTTAATAATAAGATATCTATTCCGGCGAAAACTTATGAAACTAATATCATGAATCGTTAATACATAATTATTTTCGCAACCACCAAGGAAAATTAAAGCTGAGAATGGCCATGGGATTTTCCGATCGAAGAGCATCAGCTGTCATCTCCGAGACGTGACTCGTAACGTCCAAATCGTTACGCCCGTCCCGAATTCCTTCTGAAGGAAAGAAAGGAGCGGAGGGGCGGGGGGGGACGAAAAGTAGGAGGGTAAGGGGAGGAAAGTTTCTCTTCCTTCGCCCTCGTCGTCCGGATTCTTGGCGGTAGCTGTACGACGTCGAGTCCGTCAAGTAACTCGCTCGTGAAACCTCTCTCTCCTCCCATCCTCCCTCTCCCCCTCCTCCCCCGACTCTCTCACGAAGCTCTCGTGTGTGGACCGCGCGCGAGTTTGCCGTCAACGAAGACGGGGGTGACATCGGGGCCGCGACGTCGCCCGGGGAAACTTTAGTCCCCGGATGCGCGCATCCCGTCCCGTGCTCTCCCGCGTCTTCGTTCCCGTGGCTGCACGCCTGGAAAGTTTTGTACGCTGGTACATCCCTGCGAACCGCCACCGCCACCCCCCCCCTTCTCCCCGCTCCCTTCGTTTCTCGTGGAACGGAGACCGCCCTTATCCCCGGCCCCCTCCTTCCCCCCTACCCTTCCCCCCCCCGTTGCCCCGGGGATTTTGGTTAGAATATTGAATCTCGCAGAGTGGAGGCGCGCTGTAACGAGAGCACGAACGCCAACAACCCGGCCAACGTCGTCGTCGTCGACGTCGTACCCCGTCGTCGACGTCGGGGGCACACCGGGCGTTGAATAAAATCATGTGCCATCGTGTAGATGATTCTCTCTCTCTTTCTGCGCGATCGTTTATTTAAAAAGTGTTTTACGCATCTTGTAAAAAACTACGAGGGAGGAATCAGATTTTTGTGATCTGAATTTTCAGATCCGAAAGCAATTTCAGACGATCTGTCTTAATCATCAGACTCATTTTTCTGAAAATTTAGACACTCTTCTGTAACTTCTGTTTGAAAATTGTGTCTGTAGGAAAACTTTATTTGCAATTCATTGAGAAAAAATAATTGCTGCACAAAGTGTTTAAAGTTTTTTTATAGACACATTGTAGGAATTTCCAGAAGAGTGTCTGAATTTTCAGACATTCTTAAAAAAAAAGACTAATAATTGATTGTCTGAGATTACTGTTAGACACCTAGATCTAAAAAATGAGACAAAATGTCATTTTTCTGAAAGTTCAGACATCCTTTTGAAACTTTTGTCTGAAAATTTGGACAGTGTCTGTAGGAAAACTTTATCTGCAATTGTAAAAAGATAACTGTAGGACAAAGTGTTTAAAGTTTTCTTATAGACACATTGTATAAATTTTTAGACAGAATTTCGAGAAGAGTGAATTGAGATTCTTTAAAGATATGACTCTAATAATTGATTGTTTGAAATTTTTCTTTCAAACACCTAGATCTAAAAATAAGACAAAATGCATTTAATCTTTTAGGCAATTTCTTACAGTGTTATTTTTACAATTGTATGCAAAGCATAGGTAAAATGCGATAGCAAATTTTCAGATCTGAAAGTAATTTTAGACAATCTGTCTGAATCATCAGAATCATTTTCTCGAAAATTCAGACACTCATCTGAAAATTTGGACAGTATTTGTAAGAAAACTTTATCCGCAATTTATTTATTAAAAAAATAACTGCAAAACAAAGTGAAGTTTTCTTATAAATACATTCTACGAATTTTCAAACATTCTTCAGAAAAGTGACTCTAATAACTGATTGTCTGAAATTATTTTCAGACAATTACAATTTTAGATCTAAAAATTAGACAAAATGTATTTAAATTTTTAATCAATTTCTTACAACATTATTTTTATAATTGGATGCAAAGATAGTATAGGTAAAATGCGATAGCAAAGTTTTTATCGGTAACTGAAAGTATCTGCATTAATTCTAGCGTTTCCATAATCATGATATTGTAACGATGCTCACGCCGTATGTTTATATCCTTCGGCGTAGCGGTTACGAAAAGTTAATGCGCTCTCGCGTAAGTTGAAAGGAGTAGCCTGATATTCATGATACGACGACCAACGAAAAGCTCTTCGTGTTTTGTATAAATATAACATTACATTTGCAAAGGTATGTAAATTTCATATGTTACATCGAAGAAAATACGAATAGCATCACGAGGGAAATTTGTCAAAATAATCCATACAATTACGATAACTAAATAGGAAAAAGAGGTATAATTATGTACCCTTTAAATTTTCAGATCTGGGTGTCTGAAAGTAATGTCAGAAAAATTGTTTTAATCATCAGAGTCATTTTTCTGAAAAATGTCTGAATTTTCAGAAGAGTGTCTAAATTTTTAGATATTTTTCTGAACTTTCAGTAACTCTGATTGAGATAAATTATTTGAAATTATTTTCAGACCTAAAAGGTATAATTATGTACTTTTAAAATTTTTCAGATTTGAAAGTAATGTTTGACAATTTGTCTTAATCATCAGAGTCATTTTTCTGAAAAATGTCTGAATTTTCAGAAGAGTGTCTAAATTTTTAAATATTTTTCTGAACTTTCGGTAACTCTGATGATTGAGATAAATTATTTGAAATTATTTTCAGACCTAAAAGGTATAATTATGTACTTTTAAAATTTTTCAGATTTGAAAGTAATGTTTGACAATTTGTCTTAATCATCAGAGTCATTTTTCTGAAAAATGTCTGAATTTTCAGAAGAGTGTCTAAATTTTTAGATATTTTTCTGAACTTTCGGTAACTCTGATGATTAAGATAAATTATTTGAAATTATTTTCAGACCTAAAAGGTATAATTATGTACTTTTAAAATT
This sequence comes from Anoplolepis gracilipes, assembly GCF_047496725.1. NCBI lineage: Eukaryota > Metazoa > Arthropoda > Insecta > Hymenoptera > Formicidae > Anoplolepis > Anoplolepis gracilipes. The sequence continues at coordinate 8,748,574 of NC_132979.1, read as the reverse complement.
TTTCAGATTTGAAAGTAATGTTTGACAATTTGCCTTAATCATCAGTGTCATTTTTCTAAAAAATGTCTGAATTTTCAGAGCAGTGTCTAAATTTTTAGATATTTTTCTGAACTTTCAGTAACTCTGATGATTAAGATGAATTATCTGAAATTATTTTTAAATCTTCAGACAAAAATGTGTCTAAACTTTTAGGGCGTATTCGGGGAGACGCTATTAACGCTAACAGCGTCGTTCTATTTTTGTTCAAACTTTTAATGAGTAACAAAGATAGAATGACACTATTAGCGCTAATAGTGTCTCTTCGAACGCGCCCTTAAGCAATTTTTGACAGCGTATGAAACGAAAATATAAAGAATAAACCCGACGATTCTGAGGGAACGAATTCCTTTTTAATTGGTCAACGTGTCTGGCACGAAAGTAAAATCCGCGTGCTGGCGACTCATGATGTACGAGGGTCAGGCCATGTTTCCGCCTGTTTTGACCACCGAAGGGGCCCGAGGCTGGGCCGCACGCCCAGGGTCAAGGGATGACCCGACACACCGGGTCATCGCGTCCCGGTCGCGCCCCGAATTTCGCGCCCGGAAAGGGTTGTTAGCACGCGCCTGGCCCGGCCTGGCCCCGGTCATAGAGAGGGCCAAATTATCGGATAGTCCACCACCGGGCGATAGAACGTCCAGGTACACGGTTAGGACGATCCAGGAGGATGAATGGGTACGGATGGTCGAGATGACACTCGTACTAACGTTTCCAACGATTTTGTTGGCATCAGATAGCGACGTCGAGTACGTGGACGAACGGGCACCTGCGTCGTTTTCGGCAAAACAGGATCCTTTTCAAAACGGCACGTGGGGGAACCGTTGGTCGCGGTTGGTCATATCTTTTTTTTTTTTAACTTGGAGACTGTCCATCTTTATCTTTTTGACCTGATATATTTGATGCGCGCATACAATCTACCTTCTTATTTCAAAAAGAAAAAAAAATTTGAATTATGTATTTGTAACAGAATTTAAAATTCTTTTTAATTTTGCGATTTTTATCTCAAGAATTAAAAATATTCTGTTCTAGCTTATAGGATACTTTTGTTTCAATAATACTTTATCGTTTCTGTATCTCTCATTCACAACAGATAACCAATGATGGCACAGTAAAATGTGTGAGCAGCGACGTTCAAATGACACACATACACACACACACACACACACACACACATATATATATATATATATATATATATATATATATACATATTTGTGCTTGCATATAAAAATATATCGGTAACCAGCTATATCGACAGCAAAATAAGGGCTCGCCATGGGAGGGGTGGTTAGGTTATACGAGGGATGCCTCGCGAAGCCATAGACGTTCGGTTCCATCTATCTACCCCCTTCGCTCTCCACGTCTTTCTCCTCCCCCACACGGTCGGCAGAGCCCTCGATATTAAAAATTTCAATATCCTAGCCCCAGGGGTGGAAAACACATAATGTATTCAGGTGACGTCCCGGCCATTCTATCGGCGAGAAAAACGTACAGTTTTCGAGGAATCGAACTCACCCTCTTTACCTCCCTGGCTCTGCTCGGCTGGCTTCGGCATCCCACCACCGCTTCGACCCCTCATGTCCGCTCTCTTTCGTCCCCTTACACGTCTACGTGATAACCCTGCGACGACGACGGCGCGGGCTTCTTTGTTTCTTTCTGTCCTCGCATAGCATGTGGAATATTTCCACTCAACTGGGGATCTCACACGTTTCTTCGAAAGAGAGAAAGAGAGAGGGAAAAAGCCTCTGCCTACTTTATCTAAGAAGTGACAATAGCGCGCGATTTTTATGCAACTCTTGAGATTGTCAAATAATTGAACAAGTCTTTGGAAAAATATCATGGAATGTCAAATTCCAAACTTTTCTATTTTTACTTTATAAAAGTAATAAGAAATTATATTGGCATGTGAAGCTGTTGTAACATTTTCTAATAAGTTTCACACATATTTAAGAATAAAAATATAAGTTACATTTATCTCAAAGTAAATAATTACTAGAATAATTTTATATATATTAATAATAAATATTAATTAAATAACAATAATAATAATAAAATATATTAATAATAAGTAGTAAATAATAATAACAAGTTAATTAATAATTTTAAAATTTTAAACATTTATACAAAGTTAAACAATATCTTTTTATTGAACCAAAATGTAGCATCAATATCAGTGGATACAGGATTAATTTGATTTCTAGCGAAAAGTACTGTTAAATTGTCAAAAATAATTCTGTAAGTCGAAATTATCAAGCGTAAAGCACACTTTGTTTTGTCAGTGTTTGCTTCAACATGGAGAATTTGCATGGAGCCGTGATCGTGCGTGAGACTACGGTTACTTCTTTACGGAAAGTGCGGTTCCTTTCCGAGGGGATTCGACTCCGCGAGCAAAGGAATTCGATCATCGCGACTGTCGAGGAGCTTTCTGCCGATAGAATGGCGCTTCCAGGGAAGATACGATTCCACCGCTGTCGTTTCAATCGCGCGTACTCCCATCCAGCGTACACGTGGATAAAGTATCGGTGGACCCCGCGAGATTGGGAGACTGGGAATGGAGAAATTGGTAGAAAGTGAGTCTTCGAAATCAACCCCCGCAAGAAAGGTTCTTCGGAGACGAAGAAACCAAGGAAAATGGGTGGGATTGGGGGGGGGAGGGGGAGGAAGCGGACTCGAAGGGGGATAACGGAATACGAGCTTCAGCAGTTTGCGGACCGTGGGGTCTAAACAACTTAACGATAAAATTTATAGTTCCGTAGCACGCCTACCCTTAGCCCTTCCTGGGGAGAGAGGAGGGTCAATCGACGAGGGACGATCGTGAGAGTTGAGTGTCGGGTACCAAGGGTAGAGAGAAATAAGAGCGGGAAGAAGAGGGGAAGGAGGAGAAGGAGGAGGAGGAGGAGGAGGAGGAGAGCGGAAGGGACCTCAGTCTGCGTATACATATAGAAGGTGTCTCTCTCGTACAGGACTTTTACCCTGCAGAGTTGCGTCGTAATTTATGGATGCCGTTCCCTTATCCGCAGGATACGAACTCCACTCTCCCCACACGTTTGCTGTCCTTCTATCGATCCTATATACCGCGACGAAACGGGTGTCCGCAAAGTGTCGCCCAGGGTCTTAGAGAAATTCGTACGACTTCTCTTATCAGCTTTTAATTACTTCGACCAAGAACAAAGTAGCTTTGATTTATCTCGATTTTATCACACTTTGAGAGACATAGTAATTTTATTAATTCTAGAAAGATATATTTATTTATTTTTTAATTAATTAATTAATCAATTAATTTTTTTATTTATTTAATTTATATTGCATATATATTATATATATATATATATATATATATATATATATATATATATATATATGTATGTATATATTAAAAGTTTATGATCGACAGATGTGCGGACAAATAAAAATAAATATTTGTGAAACCTGCTGGAGTTGATGCGCGCGGTGCGATTTAAACGGGGTTAGCGAGCGCTTTAATCGGATCGAGATCGATTCGAAAATATGAATAGAAAAAGTTTCTCATAACATTTTCATTAAACGATGCGATGAAAATATCAGTACGTTAGAGGTAATATTTCTAATCTGAATATAATACAATGCTGATGTAATACGATCTTGTATAAGTTGGCTTCCTTATTTGGCCCTCTTCCTCAAGATGCAAACTTTAAATTTATGTATGATTACCTCCACTCAAACTACTCATGTTATTTTCTGCGCAAGTTAAAGCTGGAAGTTATACCAAGTTATTTTGTATCATACATATATATATATATATATATATATATGGAAGTATGTGTGCAAATATTTTATTACGTATAATATTTATTAAATATTGCATAAAATATTCTGTATTTATATTCAAGAAATTCTTTTAAAAAAACTGTTTATATTCCAATATTATATATATATATATATATATATATATATATACAATCTTATATAATATATATAATAATATATATAATGTTTTATAAAAATAGGGAGTAAGAAAACACTATATATATACAATTGGATTAAAGTTATGTTGTACGATCATAACTATAATAATAACTCTACAATTTCATATATTTCCAACTAATTGTAAAAGTATTAAATGATAAAAAAATAACTATCTCACGCTGATTCTTCAATCAGCACTCGCGAGTCACCCGTTGCATAGCGAAACACACCCTGTACAGAAATGCTTGGTTTGCCGGCGCGCTGGTGCTTGCCGTACACCTACAGTCGTATGTTTACGTATGTGTGTGTGTGCGCGTGCGTGCATGTGTATATGTGCGCTAGTCCACCCTCGAGGGAACACGGTGCGGTAGAGAGGATGAGGAATGCTGGGGTTGAAGAGAGGGCGAAAGGAGGAGAGAGGCGAGGGGGAGGGAGGGACAGTCGGGAGAACGAGAGGATGGGAGAGGGCGAGAAAGGGCAGGGAGTGCGAGAGTGAAGGCTATATGAGAGAGGGATAGAGTTATATGTAGAGGCCCGTCTTATATTGATTTCTGTCCACGCCACCTCCGCCCCTCGCAACCCCCTCGCAACCCCCGCGCGAACCCACGTGTACGGCTCGAACGGGAGGTGGCAGCGTCAGATGTGGAGAGACGAGAGAGGAGAGTCGTAGGAGGGAATGAAAGGGCGAATGAAGAGGAATAGAGAGGGAGAGAAAGAGAAAGAGAGAGAGAGAGGGAGAGAGGGGAGGAGAGAGAGAGAGAGAGAACTTGAGAGAACAAGACTGACAGGAGATACAAGTAGGAGAAGAGCGGGTGGGGCGGGGGGAGGGGGGAGATGGGACTCGCTCGCCGCACTTTCCACTGGCGGCAGGAGAGGCCCTCGGGGGTGGCACTCTGTCACATTCATCCCCCAACCACCGTCGGCAGCCCCTCATTCAAATAACAGCAGGGACCGCCGCCGCTTCGGTGGATGGGCTGAGAGGGGTGAGGAGAGTAGGTAGGTAGAAGAGTCGGGTAGATGGCAGCGGCGGAACGGGGGGGTGAAGTGGGGAAGGGGGGGACAGAGGGTGAGTTTCGTCCGGCCGAAGCACACCTCGATCGATTGGGCTTGTCCAAGGGTGGAAGAGAGGTTATTCCCCCTCCCTCCCTATTCCACCGTCCTCCCATGGCCGTCTCCCCCATCCTCCCCCATAGTACTACTCTGTTCCTTCGTCCTCCTCCTCCACCTCCTGTCGCTCCCCCCCCCTCAACCCCCTCGTTCTCTCGAGAGCGCCCAACGCGAGTGGTGCGCACGTATATACATGTGTATGTGACGCTCTACGCGCGCGTATATGTGGCATGGCGAGGGGTTGCTATGGCGACTCACCCTCGGCACGGGGGTGAAACGCCATTGGCCGGCGCGGGGCCTCGACCGATCCCCCTTTCTCCCCCTCACCCCTACGTACGCATGAATGCGTACGTGCGTGCGAGTGTGCGTTTACTTTCTCTCGCCACTGTCCACGACTCGATTTGTTCTCGCACCCCCCCCCTGCGATTTTTTTCGGGGGAGAGGGGGAGGAGATATGCTTTCTCGATGACCGTTTGTGCGATTTTCTCGATCCGAGAGATCTCATCTCTTCAGGTTCATGATTAAATCGCTGATAAATATAAAAAAAAAGAAATTAGAGAAAATACAAGAAAATTGCATTTTTATTTTATATAGTTATTTAAATAAAATGGTGCGTTTATAAGTAACAAATGATACATAAGTAAATAAGATAAATTATGGTCAGTTGAGTTTTTCTTGAGAGTTATATATTCTTTTAAATGTTACATGTAATTAATTTATGACGTATTACTTTGACGAAAAAATAATTATATATATATATATATATATATATATATAACACAAATGTATCATAAATAAATATATTTTTTTCTATCCGTAAATTCAGGTCCGGGATACCGTCGCGGAAAATGATCGCGTCGCTTAAGCACGAAAAAGGTGTCGAAGGTCGAAGACTACGTTTTGAGGCATGATTCTGTTTGCGGGCGTTACTTTTTTCCTTTTTCTGCGAGTAAATGGAGAAACTTTATAAAGTTCTCAACGGCGGCTAAGTTTCCTCTCGTCGGAAATATCAGAGGCCGGGTACGACAGTGAATTTATTTAAAACGGAAGTGTAGGCGGAAGTGAAGCGCACTTCCCCGAGAAAATCTTTAAAGCATCACGATCAACTCTCGTCACCTAATTTCGTTCGTTAAGCGTTTAGAGCTTTAAAGCTCGCGTGTTTAAAGATTTCCGTTTAAAATCTCGGTTGGGAAAAAAAATTGATCGGAGAATTTTTATTTTGAGAATCACTTTGCATTGAGGGCAGCTTACTTAATGATGCGCCTCTTTGTGACGCAATGTTATGTAAATTATAGATAAAATAAATTACTTGTAAAAAAATTGTCACTCATGAGAGAAATTATTATTAACATTCAAATAAATAAATACGCTTTTTCATTACTTTTAAGTTTTATTAGAAATCAAATATTTCATTAAATAAAAATACAGCAGGACAAAAATAATTTCACACTGAAATCATATTTATAAAATTGTTCATAAATCTATATAAAACAGAAAATATTACAATTATTATCTATTTATTAATCAAGAGTTCTAACTCAATTTTAAGATAAAATGTCATCAAAATTAGTGATAGATGCAAATCGAATGGAAAAGTTTCCGCGCATTCGTGAGATGCGAGAAACGACGAAAGAAAGCGGGAACGCGAATCCGCGATGAGGGAAAACTCTCTCTCGTGATGGTTCCGATGAGAAAATAAGCCTCGCTAAGTGCACGTGACGCCAGCACGCGCTTGCACCGATGAAAGAATGAGAGAAAGAGGGAGAGAGAGAGAGAGAGAAAGAACAAGCTGCCTGTGGCGAGAAACTGGCGATGGAAGTCGTAAAATAATTTAACCCACTTTGAGAAGAAAATTAACAGAACGGCGAAAGTCTTTAAGATTCGCCGCGTCTCCCAGCCCCCTCCTAACACCCCTTCCCCCTTTCCCCTCCCCCCCCTTGCCGGCTACCGTCACCGCCGTTTGGCGTTCCGCTATCCTTATCCGCAGGCATCCGCGCGCTCTTACTTCCTTATTCATTGAGCAACCGCCACCCGTTCCACCCCCTTCAACCCTCCTACCCTCTACTACGCCACTTTCTTCATTGACTCTTTCTTTCCACTGCGCGGGAGAACGTTCCTCCTTTCATCTCGCTCCCTCTCGTTCCCTCTTCTTTCCTGGCTTCCTTTCGAAAGATAGCGTTCTCTCTCTCTCTTTCTCTCTCCTTTCTTTCTCGCTCTTCTTCTCTCTCGTGCTACTCTTCTGTTTTTTCTCTAATTATGAATGAAAGCGTCGCGACGTGCGTGGGAGGAGTGTAGTAGTAGCATTACTAGTAGTAGTAGTAGTAGTAGCAGTAGTAGTTCGTTACCCTACGGCATCGTGCCACAGAAAGAGTGGAGAGGGAGAAAGGGAGGGAGGGAGAGAGTTAAGCGCCGCAAACTGAGACTACGTAACACCCTGCTTTGCATACATCTTTCTCTTTTTTTTTTTTTTTCTTTCGCGCTTTCTTCGCCTTCGATGAGACCAGGACTCCCGCCGCCGATGACGATTTAATTGCGCGGTTCGTGTTTGCAAGAATTTATGTATTGATTTAGCGTTAAATTCGACAGGTCATGTAAGGGAAATAATTTATAATTAAAAATTATAATTAAAAGATATAATTAATTCTATGTGTGTGCTTTAAGAATTTTATAAGTGAATTATATTTGTAAAGTAATAACAAAAATAAATTGATAGCTAAATAATTAAAAATTTATAGGATTCGATTAAGATAAAAATATATGGCTTTGCTAAAATGCATTTTTTTTATAACTCGGAAAATATTTTATATTTAGTTTCTTTAATAATTTTTAAGCTCTGAAAATTCATTTATTTGTACGAATATATATTTTATTGCTATCCTTTTGTTTACACTTTTTTTGTAATTATGAATAACAGATTTATTTGAGTAAACGATTGTAAAAAATTGAGTTTTTTTAATCATTTTGTTAGGTATAAGTAGGCTAGTAGTATCTTAACTTTTGCAACCCGGGTTAACTTACCAGCTATTCTTTGCTCTTTAAACTCTCTCTACGCAGGGGAAAACTGCATTATCATAAAGTTTTATACTATCAGTCATCGCAGAAAGTCCCAATTTTGTTGCAGATTGATCGTTTTTATTTTCAGAAATTAAAACGGAACTTTATATTACAAATATATATTTATTATAATTTGTATTCAAAAAAGATATTTAAAAAGTAAATATTAAAAAAATAAATACAAATTATATTAATAGCACAAATATTGATTAATATCGTAAAATAATTAAGTAAAAAATTGATTTGTATAAACATGTATTAATTTTTACTCGAGCAACATACACACTTTGCCAAGAAAATTTCTAAAGCATCAACTCTCGTCACCTAATTTCTATCGTTAAGTGTTTAAAGTCATATGAATAAAAATTTCCGTTTAAAATCTTGGTTAATCGATTGCGAGATTTTTAAAATCATTTTCCAAGAAGAGCTTATTTAATGATTCTTCTCTTTGTAAATTAAAATGAATTACTTGTAAAAATGTCACTTGTGAGGAAAATTATTATTAATATTGAAATAAAAACAAAATAAAATACAAATATAATAAAATAAAAACATTAGACGTTTTTTCATGTAATTCTCATTATTTTTGAATTTCACTAAAATTCATTAAAATAACAGATTGAAAATAAGACATTTTATGAAATAAAATTTAATACACGAACAAATAGCACGTAAAAATAATTTCAGATTAAGATACTATTTATAAAATTGTTATAAATATTAAATATAATTATTATTAATATTTAATATTCGATTTAAAAAATACTAAAATAAAATACAAATATAATAAAATAAAAACAGTACGCCTATTTTCATGTGATTCTTATTATTTTTGAATTTCATTAAAATTTATTAAAAAAAAAAAAAGATTGAGAATAAGACATTTTATTAAATAAAATTTAATACAGTTTAATAATATTATGGAGAAATTTTTTTGAGAGAATAAAATGTTAAATATTTATAAATATATAAATATTTATTCCTACTAAAATAATTACGCAGAAAATTCATTTGTACAAAATTTGTATTAATTTTCACTTGCAGAACACACATACACACACATACGAATTTTATATATAACAATTAATTCCGGCTGTCGTCGTCCTTCTACGCTTCTGCGTCATTCGCGCGCAAATCCTTAAGACTTACGGGAGTCGCCGGAGTGTCGTTTTCCATTATGCAGCTTAAGCCGAAGTGTACCTATGGGGGTCTGTTTCCATCTACTCCCTAACGAATCCTGGGAGCGTGCACGCACAGATGGTTGTGCACCATATATGTTTGCACGAGCCGCTGCGCTACGCGCACAAATTGCCTCGTCAGTATCAGCCAGCAGCTTTCCGCTTTGATAAGACGGCGGGCCCGGTTTCGTTTGTCTTAAGCCCGCCTTGCCCGCGGCGGAAATTCAAATTACACCGTGTGCCCGCCGAAGGAGGTAAACCGTGATTTATCCCGCTTACTATGCACTTGTTACGAAAGTCGCAAAATCTTATCGCATCGTAATCACTGTATGTACATACAGGGTGGGGAGAAAGTAAATGTTTTAAACAAAAGTTGTAAAGAACTCTTCGAGTGGGGAATAATTTTCATTGTTTGTTGAATTAATTTGAATTTTCAAATAACCCTCCCTTTTTATTGTGCACATTTTTGCAGCTGATATATTGAAATATGTTTTCAAAATAATATAATTAAATCTTATCCCGTTATGACTTCTGGTCTGGAACTTACTGTCATTAGAGTAATCTAAAGTATAGTTAATCAAGAAAGATTCAATCATATTATTTCTCGATATCAATTATATAAATATATAATAAAAAATAAGGATTTTTATTTTTAAACAATTCAAGAGATTTTTACATTAATTCTTGCAGTGACAAGATCGCAAAATAATATGACCATTCGATGCATCTCTTTGTTTTTTATATCAATTTGATTTCATGCTTACAACGAAAATATTTTTCTTCTTAATTATTACTTTTTATCATTTTATTACTTTATTTGATATTATTGGAAATTATTGTTACATTTAAATTTAGACATAATAATAATTATGTTATAAATATTAAATATAATTATTATTAATATTTAATATTCAATGAAAAAAATATTAAAATAAAATGAAAATATAATAAAATAAAAACAGTATGCCTTTTTTTATGTGATTCTTATTATTTTTAAATTTCATTAAAGTTTATTAAAAAAAAAAAGATTGACAATAAGACATTTTATTAAATAAAATTTATTACTGTTTAATAATATTATCGAGAAATTTTTTTGAAGAATAAAATATTGCTAAATATTTATAAATATATAAATATTTATTCCTACTAAAATAATTACGCAGAAAATTCATTTGTATTAATTTTCAATGTTTGTTTGAAACATCTGTTTTTAAAAAATCTAGTTTTTGAAATAGAACGTTCTGTTACTTTTTCTCCATCCTATATGTTTGTGTATACATTTAATAATTTTATATTAGAAATATTGACTTTCGGATGTAACAAACTTTAAAAATTTCAAGAAACGCGTCGAATATTTATTATTTAATTATCTTTAAGCATTTTCGAAGATTCGATCACAAGTCGAGAAAAAAATTTATCCAATGCATCAATATCTTGCTCGGGGAGCATAAGTAATGAGGTTTAAATGCCACCTCTCATCGATTAATTAGCAAACTTGTCGAACGACCAACAATCATCCTCGAGAACAAATGCGCGATATTAGCTATTAATCGGTTATGAATATCGCGTGCGCGGTTGCGTATATTATGCACCAGGTTAATCCTATCGGGAGACATACGCGAGCTAATTGTCGTTTAGCGAAGAATGCGTCTGCGAGGAGAAGACGATGTCGACGATGGCGATATTGCATTAATAATAGGGAATGCAAGGCGTGGAGCACGCGAGGTATCTGCATTAAACCCGACCATAAGACCCGATCTCGTATTCTTTGATTTGCTGCTTAAATATGGAATGCGCCCGATGCAATTAGATTTCGAATACCATCGAAACGGAGAGGCATTGACGGATCCGTGGATCATAAGCAAGTGAAGCATAAATGGCTTCGCGGATTCGCGTAAACGTCGCTTTACAATCGTTTCGTCAAAATAACGCAAAATAATCTGGAAAATATAACTTCTTTTTATTCCAAAATTATTTAATATTTTCTAACAGTATTCATAAAAAATTTAAGATTAAATTAGATTAGATTTTGAAAAAAATTTTATCTAATCTAACTTAACTTAATTTAGTTAAATAAAAAAATATTAAATTTGATTGTATGCTTACAATGAAAATACTTTTTTTCTTAATTATTATTACTTTATTAGATATTAATGTTATTACTTTATTATTAGAAATTATTATTTTTAAATTTAATGAAAAGTCGCGAAATTTATATTTGTTCTGAAATTATTTAATATTTTCGAACAGAATTTTTATAAAATTTAAGTTAGGTTAAATTAAAAAAAACATTTTTTTTTAATCTAATCTAATTTATTTAAATGTCGATAAAAAATATTAAATTTGATTGCATGCTTACAACGAAAATATTTTTCTTCTTAATTGTTATTATTTTGTTACTTTATTAAATATTATTATTATTACTTTATTATTAGAAATTATTGTTAAAAATTTAAATTTAGAAGTAATAATAATTATGCGTACACTTGTGTAAAATTTACCCCTTCCCCTTATCTGACAAATATGAAGACACGAGTCTACTTTCGAGAACGAATTCTCGCGTGTAATCGGATTTGGTTTTACGTCGGGCCTGGTTTTATTCGTTCTCGCATGTCGACGCATAATCAAGCGGCGGCAAACGACCGCTTTGTTTTCGCTTTGCCTATCCAGTGTGCAATTTCCGGTTTCTTCCTTTCGCCCCAGTAGGCATAGAACGGCAAATGAAGATTAGAGCCGAGGTGATGCTCTCTCGTTTATCGAACGATCATCACGAGGGTCGGATAACGTCGTTACTCGTCCTCATCGCCCCACATCCGCGTTCGGATCTATATGGCTAATTAAATCCATTGCATCTCACGGTCTCTCTCTCTCTCTCTCTCTCTCTCTCTCTTTAACTTTCCAATAACAAGCTGGCAATTGCAGTTGCACCGCCGACAGAATCGACGACGAATGAAAATACCGCTGATTAATTTCTCACTCGCGGCTGTCTAGACGATACTTCGCTATTCAATCTTGTTTTCGCGAGTTTCCGCGAAACGCGCGACATTTATTATGACAATGTGACTTTTGTGACTTTGTGTATAATCCACGTCATGATAGCATTCAACAAATTTAAAGTTCTGCAAAGTATTTGATCTATTTGAAAATATAGTTTTTAAAGAATTTGTGCAATAGGAATACATATGGTTAATATCGAAAAAAATGGTTAAATTTTTTTAGGTGACATTAATATAGAAATCAAATCAAATCTCATAATTATATAAATATTATATATATAACAGAAGGACGAAATATTTTATAAATCTATGTTAATTGAATTTTTATCGGATTCTCTGAAGACATACTCTAACGATCTTTGTTAAGGGTGAGGAAAATTAGATACACGTAATATATTTTGAAGAATTATCACAAACAGCTGATTAAATCGAGATTTTAATAGCGGACTCTCAATATGTATATCAAAGCAAATGTCAATATTTTTTCTTCCTTAGAGAAAAAAATGTACGTGCAGTATACAAAAAGAAAATTGCTAAAAATTATTTTATTATATGTACAATTAATTTACCTGGATGCTGGAATGCGTATCATGTTGCGGAATTTCTCGCGAGCGAGATTAAAGGTTAATATATCACACAGATTTGCGAGAGAGGGGTTGCTTTATTGACGTAACGTCACGTCAGTCGGGAAGGAAAGACAGCGCGCGTCGTAAATCTCTCGGCGTGGCTTCGTTGAGATCGCTTCTGGACGATTACGTCCAGGACGTGTGTGCCGCCCTTCCGGGCCGTCCGCGTCGGATTGACTTCCGGCCCGAACAATTTCCTCCGCGGGCTCCTCCGTACTGTATTTAATCCGATTATAGGGAACGGCACGCGCGCGAGAGAGAGAGACGTGGAGGATATAGGTTCATAATATATATATATATATACATATATATATATATATATATATATATATATTGGGGGTGAGAAACTTTTGGCGGAGACCGCGGCTAAGGCGGTTTTCAATTCTCGACGATTCCACCGAATTCGGTAACAGTGTTAGGGGGTAGTAGTAGTAGGTAGAGTCTCTCTTTGGCCCGACGTTGCGCGACCCACACACCTTCCCCGCGACACCCCACCCCCGTTTTCTCGCTCACCCGGCCTCGCCGCCGGCTGCTGCGGTGATGCTTCGGTGGATGTACAGGGTGGCTGTGCTAGCACGAGGGGGGTTTAAGACAGCGTGTGTGGGAGTGGGCGTGGCGTTAGGGTGGCCGCTGGCCAATCAGCTGCCGGGGGTTGCTGGCCACCCCCGACCCCCACGTGGTCCACATCCCCCAACATACATATTGATCTCGTGGTCCTCGCCGACCGTCACACCCCTCCGTACTCTATCACCGTTCCGTTTGTCCCCATCCCCCTCTCCCTTCATCCCCTCGCGGTTCGCTTCTTTCTCATCCCCCCCGGTCCTCACTCTGCTTCTTCATTCTCGTCTCGCCAACCCCTCCCCCGAAAGAGGTCGAGTCTGACCAGAAGTGTAACGTTATTCCAATCGTGCCGTCTGCTTTTTTTTCTTCGTCCTTGTGTGTTCAAAAGAGAGAGAGAGAGAGAGAGATGAATTATGATTTCTTCTCTTCTCGAAATGTCTTTTGTGAAGAAGCGTCATTACGATTGATCCATTTTCAAATATCGATTGAATACAGAGATAGAGATAAACAAAATAGTATCATTTACTGGACTGCAAATGTAAAATATCTGATGATGAGTTTATGAATTAATTATAATTTTATTTAAAAAATTTAGTTGAATATTTTACAAATCACATAAATATTTCTCGTTAGAAGCTTTAAATAATTAATCGAAATAATTAGTGCTCCCATTGCGACAAAATATTTGAATAGTTTTACAAATATCTATTTAAATTTTACTTATTTCTCTCTGTTATTTGATTTATACATCTTCTGTATCTGTCTCAAATTATATAAGGCTCCCATTTTTGTTCAGTAGGATCTTTGGATTATCATCGAAAACTGATAACGGGATGAAGCGAAACAAGCTAATTTCTTCGAGATTTAAAGAATCTGTGCTCAATTAATAACGCAAATACTTTGGTATTCAATTATATTTGAAAATACAATTATTACGAATCGGTCGTCCGATAATCATTGCACGTTTACGTCATTATTATCCTACTTGCGTTCGTATTAATTAAAACGTTGGGGATTGAATTCAAGACAAAATGGGAATTTTGAAGCTCAGAAACTCGATATAAATCGGTTTGCTTTGACAAGGAATAACGCGATTTACGAATCTAGTTCAATTAAAAGTATTTGCATGCACGTAATGTCTAGTAAACATTTATTAATATTTAACGCATCCCTTAAAGTGCATCGTCATTGTCACATTAGCATTGCGTTATGGAATTACAACGAAAATATCGACAATCAATTTAAACAATTTAAACAAAAACAATTCTTGTCCGAAAATAAATTGGAAACAAAGAGTTATTCGAGGCGAATTGAAGAAAATTACGATATTATAAACTCTATTTTTCTCGTTTTAAGAAATATTTTAAGAAACAATTTTTATATAAAAATGATCGATATATAAAAAAACAGCCATTTAAAAATTTTTGAAAAGTCATAAGAAATTAATTCTAAAATATTAACTCTAATTCTAATTAATTCTATATAATATCAATTCTAAAATATAAAATGTTTCGTAAAGAAAAACACGTATTGATAGGCACTCTTAATTTAATGCGCAATCACGTTTAAACAACTATGATTGCCATTAGAAAATTATAATATTGTTCAATATAATTTTAAATAACTTCATTTGCCGCATTTCTCATATTTTGTCTAAAAAATTAATTTTCATCGAATTTACATGTGTCGCTGAGTAATTTATTTATAGCTGCGACAGACTCGATCCAGATTAACATTTTTATCATTTTGTCGAAGGTCTTCGGCCTTCTCTACGTTTCTAAATGACTTTTCGGCAACGGCTCTCTTTCGGCGTTGCTAGAATTTTATTGCCGAGTTTTACGTCGAGTTATTCGTTATCGTTCGCGTTCCCGGTGATAACCAGCGCGAGAAGAGCGAAGTTCCGAGACTGCCGGAGAGCCTCGTGAATCTTTGAACGATGTCACGTTCGTTGTCAGTTTACCGCGAAGGCGCGCGTTTGCACGTTTAAATTGCAAGCTCCGTCTCCTCTCTTCCGCTCTCCCCTCCACCCCTCGCTTCTTCTCACGGTTTTCGTTCTCCGAAAGTCGTTTTATCGCCGTCTCACTCCTGAAAGATTTACATTCTTCGAGTCGCCGGCCTGACAAATAATCTCGTCAATTAATTGGCTTGAAATAACCGTTTGACCTGGTCGACCGCGATTCGTCGGTATTAAAATGAACCCGTCTGCATCTTATGGATCGTGTCAATTCTCATCCGCGAAATCTGGTTGAACCATTGATTCGAGAAAATTTTACGACCTGAATATTGCAAGAAAATAATATTATAGAAGAATGATCTGTGTTTTTAAATTGAATTGTCAGATTGAAATGTTTAGTAAACGTTAAAGATTAAAGCGGGTTAATTGTTAAGAATTCGTATATCAAAGAAAGTATAAGATTAAAAAGATAACAGTAGGATAGCTTTTGCATGTGATTGATTGTGAGCACATTTATAAAGAATAATATTAAGATAAAGAAATATTATTTATTTTATTTTTATCAAAATTATAATGATAAATAGACGCTAAATGATTTTCAAATTTTTACATTATTAATTATCAAAATAATAAATATTTATATAATAATTAGCAATTTTTGATACAAAAAGAATTCGTTGCAAGTTATTTAATTATTAAACTGTATTTTGTTCCAATATATTCGATGCGTTTCAAAGTAATCTGCTCATTATTATTATTATTATTATTATTATTATTATTATTATTATTATTATTATTATTATTATTATTATTATTTTATTATTCGTGAATGATAACGTTTGACAATTTTCGCAAGCGACGAGAAACGATTGATGGCAATTGCAAATCCCGGGGTCCGATCGGAAGCCGTAATTTCTGCCAGTCGATGAGACACGTGATTCGCATACACGAACAAAAAAAGTGGAGGGGTCAGCGGAGGGGGCGACGGAGAAAGTCGTGAATGTGCGCGACGTGAAGGCACACAACAAAGCTGTCCCGGAGGTTCCATAAAACCCGGTTCCCGGGCTTTATCCCTTTACCCGTCTCCTCTCTCTCTCTCTCTCTCTCTCTCGCGAAACAATGCGGCTTGCGCAAAAACAAAGGAATAAACACCGTAAGACAAAGGACGGCCGTTTGAATCCGTAATTTGTCCCCGCGGCTCTTTGTTTTACGCTCTTTTACCTACTGCCTCTCCCAATGGAGCCTGTACCCCTCTTGCTAACTTATTCCCGGTTGGACCCCTTCAGCACGCACCTTTCTTTCGAAGGATATCCGGAGAACCTTCCCTTAAACCCGAATTTTGCGCGACTTTTTCGATCACTTTTGTATAATAAATTCTGACTTGATATGCAGGATTTAATCACTAGGATTACACGTTTATGAAGATATCGTGTTTGATTAAAATTTTTTTACAAAGAGGGGAAAATTCTGTTAAAGACATTTTGTATTTAAAAAAATATCGACGAAAGATGTTCGCAATATTAATTCCTTAAAGATCACATATGATTCATTTTGATTTTATCGATATTAATAATAATAATAGTAATAAAACATCTCACGAAGATTTTAATTAATAAGAAAGTGTTTAAAATTCATTTTTTAACTTTTATTCTACATGATTATTTTCTACAAAGCTGTCAAAAAATATCCGAGACAGCATACAATATGTATAAAATATATGCGAAATATTTATAATAATTATTTAAATATTTTATAAATATGTATCTAAATAAATAAATAAATAAAATATTTCGTAAATATATATATATATATATATATATATTTTGAGATTGAATAGATAATAAAAATATATCATAAATATTTGAGAAATATTTACAAAATATTATTACAAATATTTATCTTTCTATTAAAATATTTAATTTATATTTTATTTAATAATATGTCAAATACAGTTTTTACGATTTTTTTCTCTTAATGTGTATAAAATATTTATATAATATTTTTAAAAAATAAATAGTAAAAATATTTATAAATATTTATCATAAATATCGTATGCTACTTGATATTCAAAATTTTTTAAGCACTTTGAGTGACAGCTAAAATCGTGACAAGACATTGTGACCAGGAAGAGAGCAAAAAAAAAAAATATGTGACTTATAAGGATTAATTGTAACTAAAATGAAGCGGCGACGTAGGATTTAATCGTATCTTTGCCCCCACAACTTTCAAGGGCACAAGCGCGTTCAAAGAGGGCGCGTAAAATTCTTCGCGGAAACTTCTCTCGACGAACTCTTTCCTCATTTCCCGCGTAGTTGAATTATTCACAAGCTTCTTCTCGCTTTTGTTTCTGGGCCAGGGTCGCTTGCAACGATCCTCGCCGCGTTACCATCCCTCTCCTTCACCCCTTTCTCATCCCTCATGCCTTGTCGGTCGACGAACTTTCTCTTAAGTAAGATATTTTCCTAACTACTTTGCCATAGATCCTGCCCCGCGAGATGACGAGAGACGTTATTCCAGCTCCTCGGCAACGGATACCCTGTTAACTTTTGTTTTTATTCTCAATAGCTTCCGAAGTTGAACGTTTAAAATGAGCTTGTTTTAATGCTCGCGAGTTATCGCAAATAAAATTGTATAATTAAACACATGTAATACAAAAGTCACAGTAAATGACATTTTAAATTGTAGCTTCGAGATATTTGAATAATGTCAAAATTATATTAGCTCTTACAATTAATAATGACAAGACAGTTTTATCTTAAAATTATGCATTTTGATCGTCCGACGCAAAATTTTCCGAATAATATGACTTGATAAAAAGTGATAAATTTGAGTACGAATTAATATAAAAGAGATTTTAGGTCAACAGAGTTTCCAACTTGTGTTGTATAATCAAATCAAAAAGTGAATATATATATATATATATATATATATATATATATATATATATATATATATATATATAATATGTATAAATTATGTGTTTTTTTTTCTCACACGTCTTGGCACATATTGTTACCTCAGCCTTTCGAAGAAACCAATTATTTTCTATTCAAATCGTTTCTCAATCCCCGTCACTCATTTACATGGGAATATTTTTCGATGCCTCCCGTAATCCTCCCATAACCCTTTGAAGCGTGATTTATAACAGAAAGCGATTCTCAAGGAACCTTCGCCGGATGGTGGAGCATCACGTACGAAATTTTTTGGGGTCAACGAGAGAGAAAGAGAGAGACTCACACACACGCACGCACATAGGAATCCTAGAAGAGACCTCGCACGGTTTCCACGCGCTTCCTTCGCGAGAGCAAAGGGTTGCGAAGCAAAGGGTTGCGTGAAAAGTCTCCGAAAGGGTGTGTCTCGAATTTCTACGGTCTCAGCGGTCTTTTTCACAGCTTCTTCTCGACCAGAAAGAGATCGACGCGCTTCTTCCCGTTACCATACCCTTTATTAATTCCGGCGGATCGAAGAACTTTCCGTTCTCCCCCATTAGCGACGTTGGTAATCTGTTCTCATAGAGGTGGCATGCGTGCATAGATGTGTGTGTACGCAAATGTAAATGCTTATATATGTGTCACGAGGGTTCTGGGACCTCGGGGTCTTTAGGCGGAAGACGGATATCAGTTATTGATGGCGCACAGCCGTCGCGTCTTTAGGTGGAGAAGCTGGGGCCAACGACACATCAAGGAGATGACACGGATAGAATTATGCTTCCGACGCCTACGAGGCCAAATCGGGCCTCGGGTTAAGTCGGATCGACGCGGAATTATGTACGTGGTTAATTCCGAATCACGATTCCGCGTGTCACGTGTCCCGATAACGCGCGCATCAGGGAGTGCTCTTCGGTTCTCTCTCGAGTGACGTCTGTGGCGGAAACGCGCGAGGGGACCGGAATGAAACGCCGACGGAGGAATTGTGCGCGTCGTCAACGTAATTCACGTCAACGTAATTTAGATGAAGAAACGTGCCGCGATTACCTTATTAATAGAAAATTGTGCGTAGAAGCAGATAAAGGTGAAATAAATATATAAGTAATTGCCTAAGAATTCAGATACATTTTTCTCGGAATTTTCACACTTAGGTGTCTGAAAGTAATTTCAGATAATCACTTAATCATCAGGATCATTCTTCCGTATTCTGTGAATATCTGTGAAAATTCAGACACTCTTCTGAAAATTCGGACAGTGTATCTGTAAGAAACCTTCAAATACTTTGTTTTTTTTTTTTTTTTTTTACAATAAACTGTTAGATGTCACGCTGTCAGAATGTTTTAAATTTTTTCTGAAGATTAAGACAGAGAGTATCTAAATAAATTATTTTAGATAAATCTTTATTATAAATAGGATCAAAAATTCGGACAAAAACGTATCCGACTTTTTAAGCAATATTTTACAGTGTAAAAAGAATCGTATTTGAAATTAACGCGCATTTTAGGAAAAATGTCAATCATCTGTTATCATAAATTTCTCTCCCTTTTTTCAACCAAACAGTTACAATCGTAGTTTCTCTAACCGCTCATCCATCCGTCGAAATATTTATGCAGCTTCAATCGTCGGAGGATGCTTCTGCGAACAATGGCCTCCGGGCGTTTCCGCGCGCGTCATCGAAATCGTTTTCATATTCGCCGGAGCAAAAAGGGTGACATACATAAAAAGGCGACGGAAAGGGACGGGATTGCGATTCAGGGGGTCCCCGAAACGCGGAGACGAGCACGCGTTTCCCGGTATTCCCATATGTGCGTGTACGCACATTATACATACACACGCGGGATGCATGAATTTATAATTTCCACGCATCCCGCGGTACCCCTTTCCCCCCCTCTCTCTCTCTCTCTCTCTCGTGGTGATTCGAGCTGTCGGTCGCGTCATATAAATCAAAATCAGACGCATTGTGAGGGGTGGCGCGCGCGGTGAAGGGGGGTAGGACGGGAGAAAAAAAAAGAATGGAAGAAAGGAGGAAAAACTCGGTCAAGCTACAACAAAACCCCCCGTAGGGTTAGCCAGGTAGAAACTCTGCGATATGTGTATGCGAGTCGCGGGGAAAGAGAAGGCGAAGGGAGACAGAGAGAAACTAGGAAGGAACGCTTCGTAGTTCGTGGGGTCGGGTGGGGAAGGGGGAGGGGAGAGAGAGAGAGAGAGGAGGGGAAGAGTATCGGTCGGATATACATATGTATGTCGGCCGAGGGTACAATGTATTCAAATTGCGAGAAAAAGGGTTGTACCTTCCGCGGGAACATTTTATAGGTGATGGATATAAAAAAATGCGACAGACTGGTTAACGAAGCGAGATGGTCCATTGAATGGGGGATCTCAATGGGATGCTGGGATGACGACGATGATGCGTCTCCGATCGTATATATATATGGCATTCCGTATACCAAGTATACAGGCGCATAAGCCAGCGCTAACTAGGTGGATATCGACGCCATATGCCAAGACCCTTCCGGTGAGCGCAACCTGTCCCCCCTTCCCCCCACTTTTAATCTTCTTTCATCCTCTTTCTCTCGTTAAAATGTTTTTAATGGAAATGTAACAACTAGTTAATTATCCCTGACTACGTTTACACGAGTTTAATAACATCCGTAGTTCTAAGGTTAGCCAATCACAATCGTTCCATCTTCATCAGGGGAATAGCTATGATTGGTCAGTTTTAGAAGTACGGATGTTATTAAATCTGATTAGAGGGTGAACGTGTAAACGTAGTCTCCATCTTCGAGATAGAGTTTTCACGAAGTATGTTTACTTGTAACTTAAACAAGAAACAACAAATATGACGTAGAGGCGTGGGGTAAATTTTCGCGTAAGTCAGGTCGGGAATGATAAATGACGACGTTCTCGCGGTTAACCGTCGAGAATGATCGAGGAGTAACGAGCCGATAACGAGGATAAAAAGCCAGAAGAGACACGAATATAAACCTTAGTATCTAGTTGGCAGAAGAAGAGCTAGCGGAACAGACGCCGCCGTCTCTCTCGCCCCACCCGCCAGCCAACCAGGCCGCCCCCCACGATCTTACCTCTCGCGGTGGGAATAACGGTCTTGCCTCCTTAAAGCGGAACTTTGCCGGTGCTTTGGCTTTTTAAAACGAACAAAAGAACGCCGACACGTCTTAAATGAACGCGCTACTTGTTGCACGTTGGAGAAAAGGGGTGGGTCGTGCAGACACGGGCCGCGACGGAACGAGGGGGTGAGTGAGAGACCGGGGGGGGGCGGAGGGGAAAGGGGACGGGATCGGCGAAAAGGTAGGGGGCAAAAGTTGGCCCCCTACCTTTAGCGAGAGAGAGGGAGAAAACTCGGTAGGCAGTCGTAGGGGGAAGTAGATAGGATTCAAGGGGCTGGAGAGGAGGTGGAAGGTGATGGTAGGCGTCTGCGGCGGCGTCGTCGACGGGAAAACTGTTTCTCTTTTGTTCTATCATCCGGAGAAGCACTCACTAAGGTGGGGAAGGGAAGGGGAGGGGGAGGGGGAGGGGGTGCGCGAGAAAGTCGCAATTAAAAATGTAGTTCAAGGCCGACGCCTCGAGGGGAGGCTTCACCTTGGCTTCTCTTTTTCCTTCTTTCAACGCTTGCATCTCCAGCCTTTCCCTCCCCCTCTTTCCTTCTCTCTCTCTCTCTCTCTCTCTCTCTCTCTCTCTCTCTCTTTCTCTCTCATTCATTTTCTTCTTCTCGCTTACTCCGCTTACAGCAGCGTCGGCACGGATTTTACGCGCCTCTTTACTTCCTCGTTCCTTTCCTCAAGGAGCTTTTCAGTGATATTTTCTTTTCTTTGAAACTCGAGGCCGGAAACTTGACGATTTACAGCTGTGATGTGCGGGATTATCATAATATCTTTCGCATTTCTTGAGCGCCGGTTTCACATAGCGAATTTTCGATGAGCTACCTGAACGATCGTTTACCGTCCCTGATTGTAAAAACAATTTTGTAATTTTTCGTCGCGTAATTACTTCTTTCCCGTCAGAAATGTACAATATAATTTTTCATAAATAAATAATCTTTGTCAAAAAATTGTACGCGTTTAACTCTAATAAATAAAAAATACTAAGGTAATCATAATTTCTGTCGCGAAGAGTCATTTTTTTTTTTTTTTGACAGATGAAACTACAGTTGTTTTTCTTTTTCATTCATACATTGTAAAAAATTATATAAGAATTTTGATATAAATCTTCAGATCTGGGTGTTATCAAAGTCATTTTTCTGCGAAGGTTCTAGAAATTCAGACACTCTTCTAAAAATTCTCTCCGACTATTCCGGACAATGTGTTTGTAAGAAATTTTGACACTTGGTTATTTTTTACAGTGTACATACGTTACATAATTATTATTTTTGCACAAGTTAAAAAAGTATTGTTAATTAACTGTAAGTAGACGCGAAAGCATGCATCAAATTCATGCACACTCGCTGTCATCATTATACCCGCCCAAGTTTATTACGTTATTATAGAACTTTCCGCGATACGCGCCGACTTGTAATTTGACGTTGAAGCTTCGATAAACGAAGTTGAGACATTCAAACGAGCGATCCAATAAACCCTTTCAAAAAGATCTCGCTTCCCTTATTTAATTTATTGTTCGAGGATCTTACAATGCGTTCCATTTCATGTAATCATCGTTTTTATTTATAATTAGTTTCCCCTTTATTTGATTACGCAAAGTATCTTCTTTTTTTCCGTTTCTTCCAATATTTTAAAATGCAATAGTTTACGCAAAACTTGACTTACTGATTCTCTCAAGCCTTCATCACCCTTTTTCTACTCCCTCTCTCTCTCTCTCTCTTATGCGAAACTCTCGGCAACCCCGCTATTCGAAAATTGGGCTTCGCATACCGAACCCCTTTGTATCCTCCTCTTCAGATTTCCCGATATACGCGATAAACTGTTGCAGGTATACATCCAGGTATTTTATCTCCATCTTTTTCTCTCTTTCCTTGTCAGAGAGACAGAGTTAACCCGTTACCTGAGTCGGGGCTTCCCCTCGCGGCGTGTTTTCCGCAGTAAGTTCCGGACCCACTTTTTTTCCCACTGAAGGCTGTGCATCACCTGTGCCGTTTTCGGGATTACTTTTGTCGGTTTGTGTTGTCGGGAGACACCCCGTAGAGACAAGGACAAGCGAGCGCGACGCTCGCGAAAGTCGCGAGCGAAAGCGAGATGGGGAAAAGCACGATCATTCAGAGAGAAGCCGGTACAATAAAGGGAACAGCATTATTGGCTTTTCAAAATGGTATTTACCGAAAATAACCAATCTGAAGGGATAATGGCTCAACTCGTGACACCCGTTTGTGCCGATCGACCCCCGTTATTTCCCTCTTGTCCCAGTCCCGCGAGTCCTCTCGACGATGGTTTATATCCCCGACCTTGGGGCTAATTATTTTCCAATTAATTGGCATCGAGACACATTGATAACTTCAGACAGTCGATTATTTGCGGTTGCGAATCTAGCACATTTCAAATATATTGTTTAATCATAATCTAATTTTGGTCTATTGTAGTCATTAACAATAGGGAGTTTGCATTAAAAAAAAAAAACATTTTTTTATGTATGTAATTTAAATATATATTATTATAAATTTATTTATAAGAAAATTTTAAATTTTAATCAATAGAAAGGTATTCAAAAATTAAATTAAAATTTAATAAAATTTAAATTGTGAGAAAACGATTTTAATTGGTTGGAGTGCATGACGTCACAGTGCAATAGTTTCAAAAGTTTGTTTTCTGTATTCTGTATTGCGATATTCGGTCATTCTTGATCTCGAAGTACAAAGAAAAACAATTTATTGAGTGTTTTAATTGTTGTACTTTTACATAGAGGTACAAAACAGGTTTTGTACGTGTTACCTTTGCCCATTTTCATAATAACTGGATATTTTAATAAATAAAAATAGTGTGTTGTCACTGTATATATTGATTAGGTTTGAGGGGACGCTATTTCACGCTATTTAGCGCTATTAGTATCTCCCCGAATGCAGATATTGCACTGTGACGTCACATCGTGTTCGGGAGGACTCGATCTTTCCGGATCGTATTCGACAATTTCAAATAATGTAATTTTTATTATTGATTTTCTTGCTTAATTTGCATTAAAAAATTACGAAAAAAATAATTATTTAAAACTATATATAAATTATAAAATGCAATTGTTTTTCAAAATTATGCAAACTCCCTATTCTATTTATTCTCTCATATATATTTATAAACGTAAAATTAATTATTCATTTATTAAGTTATATAATTATTAATCTACTCAAAATTGAAAAATCTAACACAAATATTATTGTTAAATTTTATATATATTTTTTATTAATGTTAAACAAGGGAAAAATTATCAACAACTACTAAAAGTTAGAAATTTATGCGAACTGACGGAAAAAATATTTCTTCTTTTCTATCCGCTATATATCGAGAAATCTTCTTTATTATTTTATTATAATAAAGAAGAAACCTTCCGTGCTTCTCTCCTTTTTGACGAGGCAGTGACAATAATACTCGTTCCTTTTCTTTTCGAGAAATTAGTTCTCTTGTTGGCTTCTACATTAAACTCGAACGGAATTCCGGGGCTCGCGCGACTCTTGACGTCTCTCGCGAGGGAAATTGACCCCCGAAGGAAGGGTATTCGAGCGTGTCACGCGCACGTGGCGCCAAGACGTCTTCCTACCCCCGACGCGTCATATTGCTTGAAGAAGAAAGAGGAATAAGAGGCTGCGCATACGAGCGTACACGCGGAGAGCGATGGGCTGGAAGGAATCGAAGGGCGAATTTCATCAAAGGCGGCTGCTAATACGAAAATTCTCTTTCTTTCTTTTTCTGTCCCCTTTTCCCTCTCCTCCGAATTATCCTTGTTTGTACGCCTTTCGAAGCCTGACTGTAAATCCTTCGCGAAATACCTCGTGAATGTCGACAGAATTTCTCTTAAGAGAGAGATTACGTCAGATTTATAATTTCTTTTTATATGTATGCTACTTTTGTGTTTTGTCATTTACAATCAACTGTAAAGGTCACATTTTGACCTTATCGATATTTTAATAATAAGAATATCTTGAAAATTTTAATAAAAAATTTGTTTTTAATTTATTTTTGTTATACATAATCATCCTTCTATAAATGTTAAAGAATACATAAAACTATTGTAGAGTTTTTTCAAGCTTTAGCTTTAAGACTGCAACAAGATATTACGATACGAAACAGAGTAAAAAAAATGTATAACCTACAAGAATGATTATATGTAAATCGGAGTGATCTCTCGCCGTTTAATTAAGCTGACTTTATAAGAAATGTATTGAATAAGAATACATTTATAAGAGAGCAATTTGTTTTTAAATCATTTCTTATTCGCTCTTTAAAATTCAGGTATATACCCATCTTTTTTATCTTTCTTCACGGTAGTAATGTCGTAAGAATTTGCAACGAATCTTTTCCAAGAAATCGCGCTCGTCAATAATAAAGGATGGACAGAGAGAAAAAAAATCACTCGGAGCGAACGCTGATAGAATCGACGGAAGATTTGGGGATATTTTTCCGGTTTTTTACTCTTCGCCCTTCTTGCCCGAAGACTTCCGTCCCTTCGGGCACCCTGATTCAAAGTTTGTCCTTTCGCGCGTCCTCTCGTTACGTATTCCCGCCGAAGGATGATGTCCTGGATCCGCTAAATTGCAGAAAGGGACTGGGTAAGCGAAAGAGGAGAAAGGTAAAGACGCAGAGAGAGAGAGAGAGAGAGAGAGAGAGAGAGAGAGAATTGGAGAAATTGGTAAAAAGACTTGGTGAGAAATCGGAGCGTGTTGGGAGTACGGAATCGAATCCTCGCGTCGCATTGAAAAGATGGCGAAGGTATACTTGGGTGAAAAGGGAGCAGATCAAAATCAAAGGCGACTGGCAAGTATCTCGAGAATACAGCGAGCGATACATGATAGATTTGCGATAGATATGCAAGCGCTATATAAAGTTAAAGCTCGACTTTGGATACATTTTTCTTTTCATCCGATATTATTAAATATTTTTCAAAGTAATTTAAAAATAATCGCGTAAGAATACATCGTTAAATTTTATCAATGTAACAACGTTTACAATATCCTCAACAATGACTAATTTAATCTGCAGAGAAAATCTTTTTCTCCTTTATTCCAAATAAATAATCGAGTGTCCAAAGGGCTGGCATCTGTAATATTACTAACCCAGGACTAAAAGGTTTAAAACCCTGGATTTTTCCGACTAAAATCCAGACACCTATAATTCGTAATATAAAGTTATTGAAACTACTAAAATGATCAAAATAGAGGAATCTTCTATTTAGATTTTTAGACAGAAAAAATTTCAAAAATTACAAAAATTATAAACTGAGGGTTAAAAATACACAAAAAGAAGTTTATTAACTTTTATATACTTTGGTAATTTTTACAAATAAACTATTGGTACTTAATAAAAAATGTTATACAATTACAATCATATTAATTAATATAATAGGAACATATTCTAATATTTACCAATCAATAACAAAATTAAACATTACCAGACGCTCGAAACCCGGACAACTTTAAAAAATCCCCCCCCCCCGGATGTCCCCGGACGCTTAAAAAACTAGGACAAATCCGGGAAAAACCGGACGGATGACAGCCCTAAGTGTCCACAACCATTATTATATGGTTTTCGAAAAATTTTATCAATCGAGATGTAAATAGAATCTTTTCTTCCTTTACCCTGGATCGGCTTCTTTCAATTTTGCCTGACAGTGTTTGTGTGTTTCAACGCTTCTCTTAGCGCCTCCTTTATCGCTACATATCGTCCAACACCCTGGATCACATCCTCTCGCGGTGATCTCGAAAGGTGAAACCACAAAAACAGAGAGAAGGGAGGAAAAAAGAGCGAGACAGAGCGAATGTATGTAGTGGCGGAAGGTGCGAGAGGAGAAGAAACAGGCGGTGGCAGCGATGGTGGCCAGGGGGCAGCGGGGTAAGGGAAGGGGGCAAGGGAAGGACGTGCCTTCATTTGTTTCAGCGGGCACGAGGGTGGGTGGTTACGTCACGTGTTGGTCGTCATGGTAACCTTCTGAGCTTGCCAAAGAGGGGATCCATCGTGTTGCCGGTTAAGACGGCCAGAGACCCTGATCCCACGGGATCTCCCACGCACATGGATTCCCGGTCGTGGATACCGGCGGAGGGGGGGGGGAAGGCGACAGAACGGGGATAGGATTTGTCGTTTCTCGAGCGGAAATCATTGGTTCCTCCGCTTTGAAGTCGCTCGATCATCGAACGTCAGGCTGTCCGTTTGTCGAACGCGCGATGATAGGTATTTCGCGTCTCGGATGAAGCGAAGGTATCGAGGCAGCTATCGCGAGGATACATCATTATGGTTTGATAATAAGAAATCACGGCATAAATGACGAGATTCATATTTTGGATCTCGTTGAGAGATTGAATTTTGACAACTTTGATAAACACTAATTGAACTCATGACTTTTCAAAGTTGCTGCCATGAGACTGAATTATTTCTAGTGCCAGTTTATAGATAATTAGATATCGATGCGTGATTTTCGAGGTCTAATGTAAAATCTTTGCTAGAAAAATATTTAGGTAAAATTTTCGAGAAAGAGAGAGAGAGAGAAGAAAAATTTTCTAATTTGATTTATTGAAATATTAATCTTTGTAAATATTCATAGGCAAAGAATATTAAAATTTTTTTATATAGAATTGGTTTATTAGTAGCCCTGTAATTTGTCATTTAGTTAATTATCAATTATTTTCAATAGCTTCTTTGTTACCAATCATGATAATTGCTTGCTTATCGAACAGGAGCTAGCTATGAGAGGTGAATAAAGTCTTATGCATTACATGATCTTATTACTGTTTTGTCAGGATCATTAGAGGGAGACGAGAAGAGGACTAGTTCAAATCTGCCAGGATTAACGCAAAGTTTTACGGTCGGTTCGTTATATTTTGCGTGTATATCGATGCGAACAAGATGCGACACGATTAAGTGCGCAAGAGTGTTTCGTAGAATAGAGGAAACCCCCTCGTGCTCGACGAGACCCGAAGGCATCTCCAGAAAGGAGGTTCCGTGTCCTCGGGGCTGCACGAATGCTTGCACTTGCCGGCACGGGAGCCTTACCAAAGTACGAAACTGCAGCAGCCTCACCGAGTCTTCACGTCGTAATTACACGAGCTCTCTCCATCTCTCTCTCTCTCTCCTTCTCTTTGTACGGCGGTTCGTTCGCATTTCCTTGTCTTTCTCCGCGTTCTGGTAGATGGAATCTCGAGAAACCACCTCGGTCCGGGTCGAATTCCATTAACATCGCATGCTCGTATTTCGCCAAACGATACTCGTTATGCGAGCAATTAATATCTCGCGTTAATCCTTTTCGCATTGCATGGAATTTTCATCAAGAAAATTCGCCGGCAACTCTTCAGTACCAAGTATTTATTTATTTATTTATTTATTTATTATTATCTCAGCAGCATTCTTTGATTAAGGACAAGGAAGATTAAAAGATAATTGTCAATTATACTCGACGATCTTAAATTTATCTCTCTTGACGTTAATAACGTAAAAGTCTATTGGGTTCGCGAGTTTGGGTTTCACGTCTTTGACAGGCAACCTTTGAAACGTCCTGACATATTCGACGACGAAGAGAGATTTCTGTGGGAGGGGGGGGGTAGGGGAGAAGGGATGTTCGTCGAAAAATAATTATCATAGCAGAACGCGACACGCGTCGGTATTAGGTATTGTTTCTCTCCGCGTTTGAAATTAATTTGAAGTTGCCTAAGCAACCTCCCCCCCTTGGGCGCGCCGCAAGATGTCCCGTTCCCACTGCCTGCCAGTCAATAAGGAATACCCAACGAAGCAGTTTCGAACTTGCTTCGTCAAGGAAGTACCTAGGGAAGTACTCGAGCTGCTCGATCTCTCGGAAGTTTCTCTAATTTCCGCTCCGTGTACGATTCCCGCGGAAAAAGCTGCCGATGACAACTTCTCGAGACAATCGCGCGTACCTCCAATCATCGTGGAAATATATTTGTCGCGCTGCTTAATCACTTGTAAACCTTTTTTTCTACATATTACTAGGATGTAATTTTCATCTCGAGAGTGCACACAAGCTTGAGTCATTCGAAATATATTTATACGCAAGACTTGTACGCTTTCGCATCATACAACACGAATCCAATGTCTTCACCAATACAACTGTTTGACATATTGTATTTGTACATATTTGAACATTATAGATTATATAGAAACGAAGAAAGAAAAAGAGAGAGAGAGAGAGAGAGAGAGAAAGGAAATTTAGCACCATGTTGTCGCCTTGAACCGGTGCAACGTCGGCTTGTGACCCTCGCTACTGGCGCCGGGGGTGGTTTTCGGGGTCGAGACGCGGGCGGGTGAGGCCCTGCCAAAACCACCCTACCGTACGTCCTCGCGCGTACATGTACCGGAGGAGCAGAAGGAGCACGCTGTACGTGCAACGGTGCACGATAAAGCCCCTCGTCGTCCTGGCAGGATGCAAGACGTAAGACGCCTAACGATCTCTCTTCCCTCTCACTCTCCCCCGTCCCTCTCTTTTCCCCACCTCCTGTCTATTCTGTGTTTCACCGTAGCTGCTCCCTCACCGACTCTCTACCTTCTGTCTATTCTACTTCTCCTCCCCCTCCCCCTCCATCCCCTCCGTCTACCTCTTTCGGCCCTCACGTCTAAACTCCGAGAACGCGGAACTCGATGTAGCGAGACTTTGCAATTGCTTGCCTGGTGGCTTAGCGTCTTACGCAGACTTGCGTGGCGCGTCCTGCGTAGAAACCGCCACCAATTTGCGCCAATTTGTGTTTGGCATCGCTTCTTAGAAATCTTCCCGTCATTGCTCTCTAAACCACTCTCGTCTCCTCAGCCCGCGCGAGCGGATTCTCTTCTCGCCGAGGCCGCCGTCAAAATTGTGGCAGTCCGATTTTCAAAGAGTTTCTTATCCCTTGCTTCTTCCTCCTCCTCCCCCCCCCCTCCTCTGGTCCCTTTTGCTCTCTCGTAAGATTTCGTACAGTGTATGGTCGATGTTTGCCGCTAATTGCTCGCTTCTTGTAATCCCGCGTATCACGCGTTGGCTTAATTAGAGTTTGATGATATTAATACGTCATTAATCACGATATTTTTGGTCTTCGCGAGATTATTAAGGTTCTTGATTAAATTTGATCCTTTATGCACATATTAGAGTTTCTTAAGTTAATTTTGAACGATCTATAATTTGTGAGCAGAATTTCAGAATTTAAGAGATAGATGTATCTATTTATCATTTTATATCTTAACATGTACATTATAGATATGTATGGGTTGTAATTCCTTAATATTTTTTTGTATATACACAGAACTCTATATTACAAATTTTGTTGAGAATTATAGATCGTTTAGACTTGTGATTGTAATAATGTAATGTCTTTAATTTAACAAAAATTTATTCGCGATTTCTTAACATTCAATTTTTTTTTCTCATACTTCTTTCCTAATAAATTGCGATAATAATTTCTTTTGTTTGTAAAAAACAGAATCTTAGATAATAAAAAATAACCGCAGACAGTGTCTAAACAGACTTAGCGTGTTAAATATGCTATCTGAATTTCTAGACGTTCTTTCAGAAAAATGACTTTGACAATTAAGATATATTGTCTGAAATTACTATACTTATTAAAATTATATAGACAAAAATATGTCTGAATTTTAAGGCAATTTCTTATAGTAGACATCCTTTTTCCTCGTCCATTAAGAAACATTCATCGTTCACGATGCAAGACACAATCGAGATTAATTGGTTACTGTCGGATTGCGTCACTGATGTCGACCTGGTCACCTTCTGGTCACCGGCTCTCAGCTATTGGCGAGGATAGTGACGCGAGCCGTAAATCAGAATCGTAATGCGCGGTGGGCTGACTCTGAGGAAAGGTTGTTTGGGCTGACCCCCGACCTGGGTCAGGGGGCCCGACTGACCCGGGGGGGCCGAAGTGAACTCGGAGGGACGGAAAACCGGAAATTCAACCGCCAATCGGATCTCCTCTTCGTACTCGTAGCTTTTTTTCTTTCTTTCTCTTCATCTCTCTCTCTCTCTCTCTCTCTCTCTCTCTCTCTCTCTCTCTCTCTTTCTTTCTCTCCTTCTTTGACCTGGACTCGAGCCTGGCGATAATGTTCGGTCACTCCTTTTCACGGCACGCGCTCTCGGCACCGGTATTCTGCGAGTGATTTATCGGCGGGCCGATGTTTAATCGTTTATTAGCACCTACTGTCTCGTTTCAAGCCTGCGAGAATATTAATATCTGTCCCGAGCGAGTACTCAGCCGGATAGTTTTATGCGCGAGCCACGTAATTCACGAGGAAACCGTACCTGTCAAACAGTGGTTGCTGCGACGTCGCCGTCGGAATTTTCAATTGAGTGACAGTCTGTCGCGTAATTTGAATATTAGGTGCGTCACCGTGGCTAATTCGCCGACGTTGATAATGAATAATGGAGAAGATAAGCGCGATGCGAACAATCGGCGACGACACGGAGCTTACGTAAGGAAAATGAATTGTGCAAATTGGAGAATCGATGATACAACAAGTCATTGATATACTCGGGGTATAAATACGCTGTAAAAATTACCTAGGAATTTTATATATATTTATATTTATGTAACAAATATATTTTTGTCTGAATTTTCATATCTGAGTGTCTAAAAATAATTTTACACAGCCTCAATCATTAGAGTGTTTTTTTTTCTGAAGGTTCAGATGGAATGTCGGAAAATTTACATACTCTTTTGCAAAATAACTGCACTGTAATAAAATACTTAAGAATTCAGACAGCTTTGTCTGAATTTTCAGATCTGTTTCTGAAAGTTTAGAAAAATATCTAAAAATTTAGATACTCTTCTGAAAATTCGGACAGGACGTCTGTAAAAAACCTTCAAACACTTTGCTTGCAGAATATAAAAAAATAACTGGAGACAAAGTGTTTAAAGTTTTCTTACAAACACACTGTTCGAATTTTCAAAAGAGTGTCTGAATTTTTAGATATTTTTCTAAACTTTCAGAGACATAACTCTGATGATTAAGACAGATTGTTTGAAATTACTTTCACTCAGATCTGAAATTTCAGACAAAAATGTCAGAATTCTTAAATAATTTATTACAACGCAACAATTTTTTACACACAGTGAGTCTTGTTATTTCTAAAATATCCTCATGTTTTATTAACTTAACATTAACATCAATATTTTTTTTTTGAGTATAATAATTTTTTATTATTATAAAAAGATGCTTTAAAAGCAAAAAAAAACTGTTTAAACGCTGCGGGTGATGAAACGCTGGACAGTTTTTATTTAATGCCCGCTCAAATTTCTTCGTGCTTGCACGATTTAATTCTAAAGGTTTCTCGGGCTATCGTTCAGAATCGAATTATTTACGGTCAAGCGAGAACTGACCAGCGGTCAACTGCCTGCCAGCGGGATGTCAGGGGGAGAGCGCGTCGGTTCGAGGCAATTGGACGGAATATGAATTTGGGATGGCGCCCGCGGGGGTGCAGAGATGGCTGTCGAAGCTTTTAGATGAGGGGTGACTCTTACAAAATGGCTCCGCGTCATTTTCGGATCAGACAACCGGACTGCCTCGAGCAAAATCGAAAATAATTCCTTTTCGAAATTTTAACAAAAAATTTAGCATTTGAAAAATCGTGAAAGATTGAAAATGTCAGCGACTAACTTGAATTCTTTACAATTTTATCGTTTTATATTTTATATCTATATAAATACGAAATGTACAAAAGAATTGAAAGAATTTATAAAATAAACCCACGAAAGAGAAAAATTTTATGAAATATTACGTGAACGTATAAATGTTGGATAGCTAAAGAGAAAATATTTCCAAGAAAAATTTTTATGAGACAAAGATATATTTGAGCAGGCACTATGCTTAATTATATTCACGACTAAATTAATTGAATATAAATGTGTCAAAATTCGAGCAATTAATGCGAAATACTTTAAAGTTGATGTAAATTTAAAATTGCAATAATTTTATTAGCAATGTCGTCATTATCTTAGTAACAAATGAAATTCGGCCGGAAATTTTAGAAAGTTTGATATCATTTTATTCTCTCCGCGCAATTGCGTCTTTCTTACGAAACAAACTCGTAACAAATAATTTTATTTATATCGCTCTCGAGTTGTAATACAGCAATTTTTCGCAATAGTAGAATTCTGGTGTTCCTTAACACTTAAAAGTTTATCGCACCATTTCGTTGATGGATGTATATTTTTAAGAAGGCTCTATTATATGATACTCTCCATGTATAATGTTACTTTCATATTTTCACAAGTATCGTGTGCGTATTCGCACAAAAGCTATTGCTAAAAGTTTTGCTTTTTTAAGTATCAATACATATATAAATATTTTCAAATATATATTTAAATCAAATTAATTTCTCTTTATATAAATATATATTTCAGCTCGATAAAGATTATTTAAAAGATTATTCTGTGCAACGTCACTTGTCCATAGAAACATTATTCTTGTAATCATAATAAAATAAAACTAATATTACGCATATGCTTGTATCACTATAATTTTTTCTATTTTTTAAAAGTATGTATTTAATTATACAATATTATTTTCTAATTTATTTTATATTATATTATAATAAATATAATATAAAGAATATATATTTATTATTAAAGAATATATATAATATATATATATATATATTTTTTTTTTCTATATTTTATTATTTCATATATTTTTTCAATCGTCATTGCA
Organism: Anoplolepis gracilipes; assembly: GCF_047496725.1. NCBI lineage: Eukaryota > Metazoa > Arthropoda > Insecta > Hymenoptera > Formicidae > Anoplolepis > Anoplolepis gracilipes. The sequence continues at coordinate 8,714,387 of NC_132979.1, read as the reverse complement.
TGATGTAAAAGATTACAGAAGTTTAATGCCAGCTCGTGACACAATTTCTGGTGTTCTCGCGAACATTTTGTCGTCGTGGACGATTTTACAATACAGAGTGATAACGCTCAATGTCAGATGACGTCGCAACGTGAAAACCGGGCAAAGCGTGCAAACTGTAATGTCTCACCTGAAGAAAATCGCGAACCCAGTTCCGGAAGAACATCGTTACTCCATCGCCTCCGAGGTGTTGCCTCTGCGACGCCAATCGAAAGACTAAGCGAAAGGGTTAACATATTCCTGAATACAAAACGCATGCATATTCCATGGGGTCCCATGTGCGTCTCCTACCCTGATATGCGAGCGCGTATACGCACACACACACACACACACACACACACATATACATTAATGTCAGGCGTGCACGCGTGTGCGAGTGCACACGCACGGGGCCCAGATGTGAGGCCCCCCCCATATATACGAAAAACCAGCTACCTGAAGTTTTTTTCCTTGGTTCAGAGACGAGAAAGAGAAGAGACTCAATGACTCCCCCCCCCCCCTCCTCGGGGTAGCCACTTTGACAACTATTGCTTATCGTAATGTGATTTTTATACGAATGGTGATAATTAATGATTCGCCAAAAGTATCGAGGCGAGCTCTTTCTTATCCACCGTAAAAAATTCAATTCGATACTGCCCTTTCGAACGGCTATAATGTATCTTCAATTTTTCAACAAGATAGTTGAAATACGACAAGTGAAATGCGCAGATAGTTGAAAATAATAACAGTATTGTAATGTAATAAAAAATATCAAAATATAAGATATAAAAGATAAGATTGTTAAACTTCTCAAACTCTCTGTTCTCTTAATCTTACGGTGGATTAGAATTTTGATTTTCATTCTTAAAATCCCATAAATAATATTTCCCTTAGTTATTATACTTACAATATTGCATTATATTTTAAATATAATGCGCAACAATTTATAACTATAAAAAGCTAAAACAAAAAGTATGTCGAGTATATAAAAAATATCTCAACTTGTATGCGAGAAAAAATATATTATTTAATTAAAATTCATGCGTAACAAAGGTTCGAAATGCACCTAAGTTTTTTATAAGAAAATACTTTAAATTGAAAAAATTCTCATAAATGAAGAAACTTGTCGAAACAGCATCGCGTATATATAATGTATAATAAAGAAAAATTTGAAATTGAAATAATACGTATGTTATGTTACGATTGTTAAACTTCTCAAACTCTCTATTCTTTTAATCTTACGATGGATTAGAATTTTAATTTTCATTCTTAAAATCCCATAAATAATATTTTCCTTAGTTATTATACTTACAATATTGCATTATATTTTAAATATAATGGTACAACAATTTATAATGTACGACAAAAGTTTTGAAAAATTTGCATTAATACAACTCTAAAAAGCTAAAACAAAAAATACGTCAAGTATATGAAAAATATCTCAACTTGTACGCGAGAAAAAATTAAAAAATATATTATTTAATTAAAATTCATGCGTAACAAAGGTTCGAAAAGCACCTAAGTTTTTTATAAGAAAATACTTTACATTGAAAAAATTCTCATAAATGAATAAACTTGTCGAAACAGCATCGCGTATTATAATGTATAATAAAGAAAAATTTGAAATTGAAATAATATATACGCATGTTATATCCTTGCGACTAATGTATTTCGATTTCGTTATTTTCATTCATGAATTACGTTTCTTCGTGACGTTGAATTGTATTAAATCCTTTCGCTCTGACAAGAATCTGCTCTAATTCCGTCCATTCTCGCGGCAGATGCGGAGAATCGCGATATCTGACCGACGAAGAGTATCTGGGGCCTTGGCCCCGGCCGACCCTTTTCCACGTAGGACTTAGTTAAGACGTCACCGGGACCGACAATGCGGTCACCCATGCATGCACGAGCCTCGCACCTCTGTCGCTACGCATAGAATTTGATTTTTATCTTCGAGGGCACTCGATGGGCCTCGCGATTTGGAGATAGCCCGCGTCACGTCGAGGGCCCTTCAGAACTCTCTCTTTCTCGCCGCTTTTAATTCCGGGCCCCGCACACAAATGCGCAGCCTGTCTCGTAATTTTTAACATCCCACCGTCAAGTTGTCTGTTATTTTTGTTAGGCCGGTTTGACCTCACGATGGTCTACCTCGTTGGAGAATCGATCGAGCGGGAATTGAATTCGATATAATAAAAATTCGCGCGATTCTACTTTACATGAAGGTGCGAGGCGACGATATAAGGGAGAAAAAAATACCCAATTTTCCGTCGTCGAAACTTTCGCGAGTCGCGGAAGTTCCTTCGCTTCCGCCGTGAAAAGTTGACGTAACCTTGAGGGGAACGGGTTACCTGCCGATCGGTCGACCCCTCTTCCGCCGATACTCTCGTATTAGTCAAAACCGAACGCCCGTCACAATGACGCTGATTACTTTAATAATGGAACAGAATGGCCCCAGGGCTGGTGGCTGGGTGTTGGGTTTTTGCTCGCGGGTACAATGCCGTTCGCGAAGTATACAAATAGAGAAAAAAAGCAAGGGGGAGGTACCCCTCCCGGTGCCCCCTCCCTTCCGTCTCCTCTCTTGCTCGCGTCCCGACGATACTAGGCCTAGTTACCCCGACGAGAATATTCAAATTGCAACCCTTTCGTAACGTGAAAGGAGACTTCTGCCGAACCCCTTCGATCGGATTCAATGGGCATCGATATTCAAATTTATTTGACGGAGGTCTCTCTTCCTTCGACCCCTCCTTGCCCGCCCTTTTCTCTTTCTCTTTCTCTCTCTCTCTCTCTCTCTCTCTCTCTCTCTCTCTCTCTCTCTCTCTCTCTCTCTCTCTCTCTCTCTCTCTCTCTCTCTCTCTCTCTCTCTGTCTTTCTCAACTTCCCGCGACAAAAACCGTTACACGTAACCGGCGCGAATCGCCGAGGGTTGGCGCGAAAGGGGCTCGCGAGAAGAGGAAAAGAATTTGCATCTCGGTCGTTATTTTTTTTTTTTTTTTTTCACCTTCTTTTTTTCTTTCCTCGACCTTCGTCGATACTCGCGCGGATCTGGAACGGAAGCCACGCCAGCAGATGCGCGTGAGGTATATTATAACTGTTCGTCGTCGTCGTCGTCGATATTTCAGGCGGCGTTTTCTTCACCGGATAGGTCTAGATCTCTCTCGAGGAACGACTGGTATCGCGTTACAAGGTTCCTTCGAACAAGACTCTTGTAGCAAATTCGACACAATAGGCGCGCCCGATTTTCATTGAAATGCGACCTAATTGGTAGATTCGACATTTGCCTGGAATTGTGTCCGCGTGTAACGGTTACATTTTATACTTTGCAATTTATAGTGTATATTTATAATATTATATTGCATTTATTATAAAATATTTCGATGTATTCTGTAAAAGAAATTAGACACACTGTCATTTCTCTGAAAGTTTTCTGAAAGAAGAATATCTGAACCTGAATGAAAATTCAGATAACTTTTTGGTGTCTGAAAACTAAGACAGTGTGTCTGTAAGAAAACTTCAGGCACTTTGCACACTGTAAAAAAAAAAAAAAAAAAAACTGCAGACAAAGCGTCTTACAGACACACTGCCCGAATTTTCAGACATTATTCTAATTTTCAGAAAAATGACTTTGATGATTAAGACAGATTGTCTGAAATTACTTTCAGATCTGAAAATTCAGACAAAAATGTGTCTGAATTTTTAAGCAATTTATTACAATACAGTTAATTTTTACAGTTTATATAGACAAGTTTTTCCTGTAAAATAAGTAAAATGAAATCTGATACGTTTTACAACAATTGCTTTTATAGTATTTATTTTAAAGTAATTATAGCGTCTTTTTTACAGAAACTACAATATTCAACATTTTCTGTAAAATATCCTTCGATGTTATCAATAATAACTTTATTTTTATCATTATGCATTCTTTCATGAGATGACATCTGCGCATCGTTATTCCTGATATATCTTATTGTTAGAGTTTCTTGAAACGCAAGTACTTGAGTGAAGACAAGCAGATGCACATCATGAAAAACAAAGTAAACAGATCACCAAGTTTCGATATATCAGATAGACTGCCGCCATTCGAGAATATCAATTTTCAGAAAATTCAAGCAATGTATCGCGGGAAGAAAGAATCGCAGAGTGGGATCGAGTCTCAATCAATCGTTTTGAGATCGAGATAATGTTCACGGAGGATGTCTCAAAGCACTCAGCACGTGAATGTCATCGTGTGTTCGTTAAGACGTTCGAGTATTCATTCAGTCGCGATGTGACGTTCTTTTAAGAAATGCGACCTGCTAAATATTCTATGGAGCATTGTGACACTCGAGAGGGGGAAGAGGAAAGCGGGGGGAGGGGGGAGTAAGAAGTAAACGTGGAAAAAAGCTCGTGTATAGTAAAAGAAGCAAAAGAACGAGAAGAAAAGATTGACGACGATGAGGAAAGGTAAGTTGGCGAACAAGAAGAAGAAGAAGAATAAGAAGAGGAAAATAATGACTGTTACGAGTCTGCGGCGTCGGCAGAGTCTGCGTCTGGGGGTCGTTAGGGGTTGGTGAGCGTCGGCGGAGACGAGAGGGGGAGAGGATAGGGACGACGACGACGTCGTCGTCGTCGTCGTCGTCGTCGTCGGCGTGTCTACGGCCGTGACCTGGTTTTTTCCGAAGCAACAGGTCCCTTCTAATTAAGAACACTTAAGAAAACTTCCCTCTTAAAGCTGACGCCTCTCCCTTCACTCTCTCTCGCGGCTGTCCTGATAACGCCGTTATATTTTAATAAACTCACCAGTTTCGCGCTCTTCCTCTTCCGGTTTCACTTTCTCGTGGCTCTTCTTCCATCCTCTTCGAGCTCCAAGTGCGCCGCGGATGAAACCTTTATTTCGAAAAATACTTCCTGTGATAAAACAAAAAGTGATCTTTTAAACTTACTTTAAGCGCTGAATCAAATTATCAGTCTAGTATTGGAGAGCCAATTCAACATTTCAATCAACGTCGCGTTATAAAGTGAATTTTAACTCGAAATAGTTGATCGTAATATTCTTATAAAAAGTTGTTTAACAGGATGAAATACATTTAAAAAGACATTACATACGCAGGAATGTAATTGGATGTATTTCAGCCAAAAATGTGTGTATTAAACATACTGAAAACAAAATAAAATAGAAGATTAGTCAAAAGGATGAGGAATTTAAATTCGCACTCTTGTGTATCCAAAATTGGATTACGGCCTGCTCTTCTTTCTCGTGCACAATATTTGCGCGCAAAAGTCGCAACACTTCGAGCGTAGCAATAAATTTCGCGAGGCTTTATCTATCTGCGAGAGCGTCATTTTTGAGGGTAAGGACCGAGCCCGTTCACGTTGGAGGCGAATGGAACAGATATTCGAGGAAAAAAAGAAGAGAAGTGAACCGAGAGAAATGAAAAATGTAGACACAGACGAGAGAAAGATAAAGGAGAGAAGACGAAAGACGAGAGGGTAAAGGTGGATGAATTCAAGAGAGAACGAGCGAGAGAGATGGAAACAGAGAGAAAGAGAGAGAGAACGACACCCTCGCGGACGACAGGGATAGTATTGGCTGGTTGGCAGTCAGTGGCTGGGTTCCGAAGTTAAAGAGCTTCGGGGGCATACGTGAGAGGGATGTAGAGAGCTCGACAGGGATGAGGGGAAGGGTTCGAGGAGGGGGGGGGGACGGTATACGTGGAACGGGGCAAAGGGAGGACGTTGAGAGTTGGGGTGGGTGGCGTTCTTGGCGGCCATTTTGAACGCATATATCGATTGTTTGGCGGCCGGGCTCCGCTCGGCCATTCGCAGGGGTGGCTCGTGTGTCACATAACCAACCCCCGAGATCCGCCGTTCCCTCCTCCCCCTCCTCGCCCCCCGCACGCGCGCGCGCGCGCGCGAACGCTTCCCCGCGAAAAGAATCGTGTAGTCATTTCTCATGTTTTTGACTCCGCACTTTTGACTTGTCCATCGAGGACACGACACTGGATGTAATAATATCTGTCTGGACGTATTTCCCTGATGGTTTGCGATGACGTCCGAGCAAACGCGAAATGTATTGTATTTAACGGACATATATTCGCTGGATCGAGGGTGAGTGGAATCATGAGAAATTAATTTCGGTATAGTCGAAGACTGATATGTCGACTGCATATCGTATAGCTAGGTGATATGTATGAAATTTTCAATCGACATGTCATGGATTAATACACATAATCTGACGAGATAAAATGGATCAATTATTTCGCATGTCTTCTATTTATAGTGAAGAACTCTATACAATCGCACGTTACGTATTTAAAGACAAGTTCTATTTTCTCTAATTATCTTATACAATATTTTGAAGACATGTTACCTATTTCTTTTATAATCAGATTATACAGATAGAAACCCCCAATTAAAAAATATATAATTTATTGAGATACATTTGTATTCAAAAGATTCAGAAACATACTCTCAATTTGCAGAGATTATATATTAAATAATAAACTTAAATATCGATAAATATATAATAATAGAAATGAAAAGTATATTGGTAAAAAAAATAAATGAACACTGAAGAATTTCTAATTAATAGAAAATATTTCAAACATCCTGTATAATCGTCAATATTGTTCTTTTCGATGGATAAATATACATTACCAGATCTCATCAGCTCAAATAATCTAGGGTATCAAGTAATGCAAGAATTTCCCTCGGCCTTAATAATATTCTAAAAAGTATGACCGGAGAGTGTCTTCTTCTCTGTCGTTCCCATAAATCCTCGCTGTCACCTGACAGCACGCGTGCAGCACGTGCCAAGCGTGACGAGGGAGCCGCCTGCGTTCTGTCCAGCACGTGACCGCAGGTCAGTACCTCCGCACACCACCCTCCGCAGTCAGGGTAGTAAGAGAAAAGAGAGGGGGAGTGGATGGCTCCACACGGCAAACTGCCCCTAAACCGGCTTAGAACCCGCCCCGGCGAAATCCGACGGTCCAATCGGATCTCGGGTCTTGCCGTATGATCTCGCCACGCGAAATGCGCAGGTCCGTACTAGATGGACTGGACATCGGGGTGATCCACCCCGCGTGACCACACGTGCGGAATTTGTCCGCTAATTTTGATATTACTATATATATATATATATATATATATCTCGAGAGCGAGCGTTTCTCGAATAAATTATCAAACGATTATCCGTACGCAACTCGGTGATTCTGGCAATTTTCAAATATTTTTTTAAATAGTTTGCAAAATTATTTTTATACACTCTAAGAAATTGCCTAAGAATTCAAACGTATTTTTGTCCGAATTTTCAGATGTGTCTGAAAATAATCTGTCTTAATCATCAGAGTTACTCTTCTAAAATTTAGACACTTCTGAAAATTCTGTCTAAAAATTCAGACAATATATTTAAGAAATTTACTTTGTCTGGAAATATTTTTTAATGCTAAAAAGATTGTGTATTAAAAAGAATATCGAAGAATTATTCATGATTATATATAAGGTCACTTTTTTGATATTGAAAGAATGATGTATCCAATAATACATTTAAAATCTATATATGTAGAATATTAAGAGAAAAACAAGAGAACAGGTATTTCTTAAAAAAAAAAATAATTTTTTACATAATATTTAAGATAAATTTTTTTATACATAAAATGCTAACTTTTACACATGTTGTCATACAACTATTTCTTTGACAATTGATTCGTGTCAGAAACCCTGCGGATATACTCTGCAAAACGCGACAATTGTGCTCGCAAAGTTGCTGAAAAACGAGGTCGGCGAAGAAGAGCGAGGTAATTCTAGGGGATAAGCGCGTAGTAACGTGGTAAAATGTCGCGGCGGCTCGCGGTTGCGTCTTAAAGGGGAAGTTTCGCACCCCTCGGAAAGTAAAGTTTCTCGGCCTGGTTCTCCCACCCACCTGCCTCCCCCACGCGGCTTTTTTTTCAGCACCTCGCTCTCTTCGCCCCGTCGCCCTGGCGGCGCGCCAACTAGGTGAAAAGTGCGGAAAGTGAACTCGCGATTTACGACACCCCGTCGCTGCAAGAAGGAGAGAGTAAGGAAGAGCTGAATGGGCCCTTGAGAGAGAGAGAGAGGGGGGCGGCTTGAGAAGAAGATAGAGACAGAAAGAGAGAGAGAGAGAGAGAGAGAGAGAGAGAGAGAGAGAGAGAGAGAGAGAGAGAGAGAGAAAGCATCCTTGTTCGGAAATTTATTCAAATTAAGGTACGCGACTTTTCGCGGGAAAAATCGAAAGCGCCGCGAGACATCGTATAATTGGCGACGGTGAAAGTCAACGGCGACTTTGAAAACCAGCCTGCACACCGTTACACTATTTCATCGTCGGAGTTTCGTTCGACGGTTGAACTTTCGTTCGCAACGAACTGCCGCGAAAAGTTTTCATCCGCGATCGCATTCGGAGCAAAAGGATAAGGCCTCGAATGAACGATCGATCTCTCTCGTATACATATAATAGCACAAGTAGATTTCAATTAGCAAATTGGAAATGGCATTTGTAATTGTATTTTGAAAATTCTGATATTGACAAGGATGATTGATTAGTAATTGGCAGATATAATTGTAATGGCATTTTACTATTACATAATCTTTCAAGATTAAAAATGATGAATGATTTTGAAGTATAGGATTTTGAGATTTTAATCATTGATAAAAGCTATAAATTATTTATAATAAATAATTATTTCTAATATAGATTGTATAGCACAAAGAGCTAAAAAATTTCATGATTCTATTGTAATCATAATTCAGAAATTAAATTAAAGCACAAAAGTGCGGGTCGACGATTCAAATTCAAAAAATTAGAGAAATAGACTAAACAGGTGTAAATATGCGTGCGTGTGTAGTAATTATAAATAATGACAAAAACAAAATAATAAATAATATAAAAGTACCAATATTTATAAATAAAATAATTCCTAAATCTTAGATCGCGATAATAAATTGTCATCTCACTGACTTTCGAGGACAATTTTGAGTTGAATAATTTCCCGTACAGCACAGATCATTGCAATTACATTGCAGCAACGTTGCAATATTGCAAATTGCAATAAAACTATTACAAAAACATTGCAGAGATATAAATCTATAAAATATCAGCACAGTCGTTGCAACGTATATTTCGGAAAAATTTCAAAATCAAAATTTTATAATTATATTTTTTTAAAGTAAAACATAAAATATGAAAAAGTTGAACTTAAATAAATGTTTACAATAATGTTTATCCAAGAAATATTACATTATAAATTTATACATACAATAAATTATATATATATATATATAAATTATATATATAATTTGATGTAAATTTATAATATATTTTTTAGATAAAAAAATTATTACGCACATTTAAGTTCAACTTTTTTGTATTTTATGTGTCCATATGCTACTGATATTTTATCATGTATGATTATATATCAGAAACAAAAAGTCTTATATACAACATTAGTCGACGATTGCAGTAACGATGCATTATTGAAAATTCTTGACATTATTGCTATAATATTTCGTTGCAATCTTCCTAAAGGCGGACATTTTAACGTTGCTGCAATCCCACAGCAATGGTGCAGCAACATTTTTCCGTAAATTTGCAATATTGCGGTGAAAGATTGTTGCAATGTGTATACAATCTTTCTGTGCTGTACGGGTTGATTTTTTCAAAACACACGCATTTCTATCTTTAATTTAATTCCTGCGGAATACATTTGCCTGGATCAAGAAATAGATCGGTTTTAGCGTATCAAATCGCGAATCGCGTCCCTTAAATCCGCGTAATACTCCTTGTCGAAAACATCCATCGAGCACGCTCCAGATATTTCGCAAAACGTATCCTTTCACGTCTCACCTTTCCACCATCCTCCGCCCGTTTATCCACCTACGGCCCTCGCTCTTTTCTTTGATCGCGTCATCGGGAATCCGTTCCCTCGGCAAAGACTTCCTGCGCGACGTTCGATGTACTCGCACATACCTACTTCTACGAGAGAAGATGTGGATCCTCCTCGTACACCGCACGTGTGTGTGTACGCCCACGTGCACACACGTGTAAAAGCGATAGGTACGTGTCTACTCTGTGAGGAGGTAGAGTACGTGTGCAGGCGCATATCCCGGAATACGAGGAGGCTCTAATCCCCTTTTAGAGACTCGGGGCTCATACCACACATTGAGATATGCCTTTGACGGGCGCTCTTGCCGTGCTATTGGCTCCAGCGTAATCTCGTGTAAGTTGGGTTGCCTAGCCGCAGGAGCCGCGCGCGCACCTTAGGCTCCTTTCACACGCGCGCGCCCGGGCTTTCTCTCACATCCGGCCCCCGGAGTTCCCCTATTATCCTTGTCGCACGCACGATCGATACGGCAGATGCCTGACGTACAGTCGGCGCATGCCCCGCCTGGAGAAGACCGTACTGGGTATCAGCGACTTCTCCATTTCCATGTCAGAGGGCACCTACCTTCGTTTTCAGGATATGTTCCGAGGGCTAAATCAGCGGAGCCGATTGCCGGGCTATGCAAATCAGTTTTCAATACACGATAGATGGAAAATGTACCTCTGACGAGCCTATCGCGTATGTGGTATATTCGTGAATTTAATTCCTACGCCAAATTTACGTTTTCTAAAGAAAAGGCAACACTTTCAAAGAAAGTATCGTTCGCGCGAGTGACGTAAGTATACGAATTAAATACCATTTTTTATGGTCTATTTAATATATTTTTATATCAAAAGACTTTTATAGATTTATTAACTGAACAATCCTTAAATGAGAAATTTTAACAAGATATAAATAATTATATAAAAAATATTATACTAAGTTTCTTTTTTTATTTATGATAAATATTTATATATATTTTTATTACAATTTATACGTTAAGAGAAAGAATTATTAAAACTGTGTTTGATATATTATTAAAATATAGATTAAATATTTTTTATATATTTAATAATTATAGTAAGTACAAAAAAAAACAAATATTTGTAATATTTTGTAAATATTTTTAAAATGCTCAAATTATTAAAATATAAATACGATTACCAAATTATTATAAATACCGTTACAATTATTATAAATATATTTAAAATATTTAAAAATATTTTGTACATATTTTATGACTATTGTGTGCTGTTTGGATTATTAGAACAAATAATGCAAGAATTTAAATGCTATTTTGATTCTCTAATCAATATATTTTCACAACAAAATACTTTTATAATATTATTTATTGTATTGGACGAATGAAGCAAAAAAATTTAATGAGGTATAAGTGATGAATATCGGTAAAAATAATAAGAAAGTTTCTTGTTTTAATACGTCACGTATATTACAGTTACAATCCGTTCGTTGTAAATCTCTCCATCAATTTTTACAAAGTACGTAATGCGAAAAGAGATGGAGGAAAAATCTCGCTTATTATCTCATCATGTGACTCGATCAACTGCGTGACATGGACCAATGATTCAAGTCTCTCTCTCTCTCTCTCTCTCTCTCTCTCTCTCTCTCTCTCTTTACTCTAGTCGCGACAAGATATGATAATGATTAATCAACCTCCCGTCCAAATACAATTCCGCCGAGACGATTTCGCAGCGTGAGCAATGCTAATGCAGAATCGCAGGATTGTTGCACCTATACGGGAAAGCAAGCTAGCACGCGTGTTCGTGAAGGACCTATATCCCCGAGCAGTACAACAGAAGCTCGACGACAAAGACGACACGCTTACGCTACGCGCAATTTCTGTTTGTGTTGCATCCGCAACGCGGGCGTGGGAGAATTTAATTAAATTTTTTGACGAATAGATCTTAATTAGCACTAGTGAAAATATACAAGCACTTTGCTTCTAGGATAAATTACTACGCAAGTGTATATATATATATATATACATATACATATATATATATATATATATATACACTATATATATACACTAAATATATATATATATATATATATATATCACATTTTAGAATAATTAATTAAACAAAGATTAAATTGTTTTCTATGACGTTAGGCAATAATTATAATATAATCATCTAAAATTGTCTCTTCTAAAGTTTTATTAAAATTTGTCGCGCAGATAAATATTCTTTCCTTTGTATTTAAATATTAATTTATCCAAGTATCGCCAATCTCTTTAATAAACAAACATAGTAAAATGTTTCCTCGATAGGAATAAATTTTTCGAAGGTTTTCGGTTTTTTTTTTTTTTTTTTTTTCAAACTTTATCAGACACCGCAGAGTCGGAGACAATCAGTTGCTACGTGAAGTCACGTAGATGACCCAAAAACCACGTGTCTTCTTTGACATCCTTCCTCTCCCCCTCCCTCACCTCTCTTGCTGTGTACACGAAAAACGCGCATGTTTTTTCTCGCCCGTCCAGTTTTATCGTAATTGCCAGCTTTACGTAAGGCTGTTTGTACATGTGTTATCATGAAATACGGCGCTATTTGTACAATTGTTTGCTCCCTCTCTCTCCCGTAACGTGGCGACGGCGACGGTGACGATACCACCTTCTACGTGACCACGGACGGAAGATTTCGTGCTCCAGAGATTTTTTGGCCCGGAATGAATTTATTGTCGGTGTTAACTCGGCATGCGGACTCTATCCTGATAATGACACTTGCGAGAGAATCCCCTGCTCAAGAGATAATGTTGCCAAGAATAAATGAACATGTAGAATTTTTACAAAAAAGCGTGAATCCGAATAATTTCAATGACATCTCAATGTGGATTTGGCCTTGTAATATTACAGAATTTTTTTCGTATATCATTTACTTGAATCTATTTTATTATGAGAATCATATTACTATTTTATTAATTTCCTATTTAATATTAATATTATTTAATATTATTTATATAATTATATTATTTATTTAATATTAATATTATTTATATATAATTATAAATAAAATAAAATAACATACAATAAAAGAATTTATTTACAATTATGACAATAAGTATTTTTTTTTACAAAATTAACAGACTTCCTTTACTCGATGTGATATGTTTTTGTATTTATTTTTTGAGACATGTAAATTCTTTATTTATTTAAAATCTCGAATTTTTTAAAATCCTTTTTAAATTTATTCTCATCGTGTTTTTTTATGTATACAACTTTTAAATCTCTCGATTGTCCCATCAATTTGCTCCGCTCGACAATGGATCGCGATCGCCTTTCCATCTCGAGTTATTAATCGCGGCTATCGTGCTCGAACACGTGATTATTCGTTAGATTAAGTAGCGCAGAGCGAAAGTATTTGCGCGGAGATAGCTCGAGCCAATGACGTTGCAAGCGGATATTCCAATAACGACGACAGCAGCTTCTCGAGACAGATAAGAATCAGATTCCTCCGTCATTAAGGCGTGGAAACTGAGTTCTAGTAATAATCGTAAATGGCGACCGCGTCATACAATCATAAGCGTCCCGATTATAAATCTCAACAATTCGTAATAATCGGTTACAAAAAAAAAGTTTTTTTTTTTTTTCATCTGCCATTAATCGATCGATAATTATTTAAGGGCGATATATAATACTTCCCGCCAGATTTCGAGCATCTCGATCGATCTCAGTTAAAACTTGTCGAAATTTGCCTTTACAAAAAAAAAAAAAAGAATTCGCTTTTAGCGCCCGAAACACCTTTTCTCCCAGTATGTTAGAGCCGAGCAAATCCATTCCGTTTCACGCGATATAATCCCATTCGACGTCTCTGGAAGCGGGCATTTAGCAAGGAAGATCGATCCCCCATAGAAAATTGTCCGAGCAATTTGTGATCTTTCACGATCCTCGTTGAACCACGAAAACGAATCTCGTTTGAGGACGCCCGGCGTGCTAGACCATGTGACATAATCCTGTCGGACACTGCTTTTGCTGCGTCGCGTCCTGGTCGCGGCAGAAGACATGAATCCCAGGGGAGGAGCCAAGTTTTCTAATATACAAAAACACGCCGTGTCGCATGTTTTGTACAAAGAGACCCTCGAAAAAAGGTGACCCAGAAATGTCTGCAACAAGATCCGCGTTTGATTAAAATTTCTCGGTACGCGATGACGCCGCCACTTATTGAAATTTATTTGGCGTTTTTAATTATTGACGCGAATCGCAAAAAATTTATTGAATCAGCGATAGATAATGCATATATTCAAACCTATGACATTAACATTAAGAATGTTTAGTACCTATTTTTAAAAATATAGGAATTTAATAAAATTTGCACAGATTGTTCTGATACATGTTCAGAGACTTATAAAAAAACCTGGAGTTGATTCACTTGAAGCAATCAAAAGTTATAAGGATTTTAATTTGCGATGAATTTACCCGTCGATATTATTATAAATATAATTATTTTGTGGATCTAATTATAAGTAAAAGTATTAATATAATTATAAATATAATTATTTATATAAATAAGTATAAATATAATTATTTCTGTCCTTTTTAGCCCTTAAATTGATACGATTACAGATTTTCTATCTTATAAAAAACCTGTGATCGTGTTGATTTAAGAGCTAAAATAGATAGAAATAATAATAGGAATTTATTCAAAATTTGCAAAAGTATAGTTTAAATATAGAGGAAATATTTGATCACATAATTTTGGTCAAGTACTGACTAGTTTAAAAGATATTGAATATAATTTTCTCAATTTCGTTCTATTATCCGAGATGACATATTATTTATTGTGAAAACGTGGCAACATAGTATTCAGCTGAGCCTTCTTTTAACGTTTTAAATAACCTATCTTTTTATCTGAAGAAGCCTCTATATACAAATGTGTAAGCGAGAAGCGACTAGGCCTCATATGTCAATTTGCAATTTGACCAACTTATGAAAAATTACCATGTTGCCACATTTCTTTCTTCTCGGAGAAATGACAAATTTTTAAATTTATCAAACAAATAGTTAAAAATCTTCTATATTTTGTCATTATTCACTATAATAATTTTTATTCTGATATTTTAAATTACCCTGTACGAGTAAATTCTTTTATTTTTATAATTTAAATTTTATGCTGTAATATTGAAATCGAGGTACCGTCAATGATAAAAGTTTCTTATTATAATTTAAGAAACACGAAAATTCTCCGAAAAAAAGCAACAGAAGTTCGAAAATACATTTCTACACTTTAGCTATGAATAAATAATAAGATTTTATGCAATCTTTATAATAATCATATATTAAGATATATGACAAAAGTATATATTCGTCAATTTCGATTACATTTTGCTCCGATTGTAGGTGCTAAATATCCTTAAATAATGCTTTCATAACTTTTTTGCTTTATGTATAATGTATATTTAAAAAGTATTTTTAGATATATTTTTTATTATCTTATCTATTATTTATTTTATTATCTTAACCGAACTTAACTTAACCTAAAATGCAATATTTATATATATATTTTTTATATCTTTCATATTTCTATTATATATAATATATCATAAAAAGATCATTTTCCCCCCAGAGTTCTTTTACAATTTTTATGATATATATAATTTATAAAACTAATCATATACAAGATGTGAATTGGAAAAACAATAATTCTCTATTACTTGTACAATTTTTTTGTTTAAATTGTCGATCGAATTTTTTTTTTATATAAAACGCACATATTTATTGAAAAATCATTTATCGATCATACACGCGGACGTTCGTAAAAACATTACATGTGTACACTCTAAAAGTTTTGACAACCCTTTAGAAAAATATCCTCTGTCACACAGCAGGACACAAGGCGGCGACAATATGATCACGTATGAAATACATATCAGACCGTAGAGGTGGGTGAGAACCAAGCGAATAAAAAAAGAAAGAAAAAAAGAGGGAGACGTATATAAAAGTCTCCGAGTCGAGGGGACATAATGGTAGAAGGAGAGCGATAAGTGAAGGGCTCCCCGAGACGTGAATCGAGGGCAGCGTTAGAGGATGAGGTGCAGGTCAGACGCATCTCTCCTCGCATGGACGCAGGTTCTTTGGAGCTTATTCGTCCAGGGAAGAAGAATGGACCCCCGAATCCTTTTCGTCCTTCGTAATTCGGGACAGGGCCAGCTGCAAAAACCCCCTCGATCCTCTCCGGTTGATCTCCACGCCATGCAAGAGTTCTTAGCCCCGGGGAAAGGATACCGTAAAGAGGGGGGGGGGACGAATCTTTTTTTTATATCTTAGATCCTGGCCGATCATTTTTTTACGAACCCTTTTTCCCGCGCTAGGAGCCGAGGGTCCCCTTCCCTCCCTCATTCGCGACCCATAGGGGCTCATTCGCGCAACTGTCATGTCTCTCTCTGTCTATCTCACTCCTCCTTTTCTCAGTGGCCGCGCGAAAGGATCGCCCTGGATCTCCTCCGGTGAACGTTGTGTGTAACACACGCGTTTCCTCCATTCACGAGGAACGGATGCACCTCTTCGTGAGAGAGTTCGGCCTCGTCGCCGAGTCCTGGTGGTTGTCCTGTGTCCCGCGCCGAGCGCTGTTTCTTCCAATTTCACGGGGACAAAAGATCCGAGATGTCCTCTCTCTTATGTCCTTATGACTGCAGATAAACGCAACGAATGGGAGCGAAGGGACTCTGCGGAAACGCATTAAGACGTTTCACAAGAGCGGGATAAGCCATGAATCTATATTATTGTCCGGAGAAATTTTTCTTAATACACTCGAAATAAAGTTTATATTCTTATTCTTGATCAATAATTTGTGCTTAATAATTGTAACAATCGTACAAGTGATGAGTAAAATTACACGACTTAAGAAATATATCGATCATAGTTGAAAAAGTCAAATAGGGAGTTTGCATGATTTTGAAAAACAATTGCATTTTATAATTTATATATAGTTTTAAATGTAATTTTTTTTTCGTAATTTTTTAATGCAAATTAAGCGAGAAAATCAATAATAAAAATTACATTATTTGAAATTGTCGAATACGATCCGGAAACGATCGAGTCCTCTCGAACGCGATGTGACGTCACAGTGTAATATCTGCATTCGGGGAGATGCTAATAGCGCTAAATAGCGTGAAATAGCGTCTCCTCAAACCTAATCAATATATACAGTGACAACACACTATTTTTATTTATTAAAATATCCAGTTATTGTGAAAATGGGCAAAGGTAACACGTACAAAACCTGTTTTGTATCTCTATGTAAAAGTACAACAATTAAAACACCCAATAAATTGTTTTTCTTTGTACCTCGAGATCAAGAATGACCGAATATCGCAATACAGAATATAGAAAACAAACGTTTGAAACTATTGCTCTGTGACGTCACGCACTCCAACCAATCAAAATCGTTTTCTCACAATTTAAATTTTATTAAATTTTAATTTAATTTTTCAATACCTTTCTATTGATTAAAATTTAAAATTTTCTTATAAATAAATTTATAATAATATATATTTAAATTAGATATATAAAGAATGTATTTTTTTTTAATGCAAACTCCCTATTCTAAGAAATACATACAGCGTATTATTATTTTCAAAAAGTAAATAGAATTATCAATTACAAATCAGATTTTTAGTATAATATAATACTGTCGTGTCGAAATCTTATAATCTTTTTACGTGAATTATTCCTAACTGTTCTATATAATCGAAATATCGCATCTTGTTTGTGAAATTTGAGCATATAAATATCGTACGAAATTGCTCCAATAAAGTTTCAAAATCCGCTAAAACATTCAGCGTGACAAGCACATGTCAAAATTTAATCCATTGCAATTTTAAGTGTAATTCGTTTAAGTACCTATCTCGCATTAAGCGCACGATTTTTAAGATAATAAAACTAATCGGATAAGAGTATCGATTTGTATTTAAATAATGTAACAACCGATAATGTGCTCTCGAATAGAGAAGAATCTCTCGCACTTCACATCAGCTGTAGAGTGGAAACTATAAATATGTCTGATCAAATTTGATTGCATAATAATTTTTTACCCAAACATATTAAAAGAAAAAAAAAAATCTAATATGATACAAGTTTTGAAAAAAATATAAGAGTTGAAATTCACTTTACCGCGTCTCATTATTTATATAAAGGGTAGAGAAATTCGATTATCGCTGGTATCATGTTATTATACTACAGACTTGTATGTTCGTGCGTCATGTCTGTCAGACGATAAGTCCGGCTTTCGTAAGGGGTGCCGGGTAAAGTGCTTCGCGGGGGTTGGCTACGGGGTAGGATATCGTGACTACTGGTCAGTTTGTTCGATAGTCGGTGCCAGCCAGCACGGATGGCCATATAGCCGGTGCGCCTTACCCGGGGCCTTGGTACCGAGCTGTACCAAGAGGGCCACCGGTCAATACCTTCAGACCTTCGGGGAACGCGGCAACAGGCCACGAAAAATCCAACCCAGCTCGATATATGTCACGTATATATATATATATATATATATATATATATATATATATATATATATATATATATATATATACTGATTGCGACGAAATGTGTATGATAGTTAAAAATATTTTCTTCACGTTATTTACGTCATCCATAATATAAGGCAATATTATAAGCTGTGACAAAGCTCTATTACGAAGTTTTGTTTAAATTGGCAGCTAATAAATTGGAAAGAAAAATAATAAGAAAACGATTTGAAAGGAGTTAAATTTGAAATATACCTACTGTAAACGTTATTTTATTAATCATTATTATTAAATGATATTATATAATTATTATTAAATAATTATTAAATAATATTAGAATTTTATAAATATATGCATAACATATATAATATATAATAAATAAATAAATATATATATATATATATATAATTAATTTAATAAGTATATACAATTTTTGGGTACAGTTCCGAAAACGACTTGCCTCCAATTTCAATAAAACTTGGTGAAAATTTTCCTTTTTGATAGAAATGAAATCTGTTAAAAGGATTTTATATAAGCGACTATTACGGGAAGATCATTTTTTATGATAAAATATCAGAGATGTTTGGTGTTTGTTTGTTAACACTTTATTTTTTATTTTAAAACTATAGAACTAAAATTATAAAAATTAATAAATATATAAATATTATATACATTATATGAATATTATATAGACTATTATATATATTATATATAAATAATAGTAGGCTCTTATACTTTTAATTATATTAAATAATTAATTTAATTAATAAAACTGTAAAAAGTAAAATAAAAAGGTATATAAATATGGAGTTTGTTGAAATTTCTAAACAGTAAAAATTCTCAACGTCATTATAGAAGTATTTTAGTAAGATGGCTAATCGGGAACCGTCGCTCTCTGATTATAGTATATTTTTCTTTGCCATATTTCGCGAGTTCTCGCGGATAAGGCCTCTCGTCATTAGACTCACGGCGACTAATTATTCTAATTACTTCCGGCCTGGGGCTAATTATAATTAACCGGCCGCGAAACATCAATTAGGCATCAATCAGCCAGCTGGGCTGCCTCTCGCGCCAATGCCACAAATGGGCTATTTCCCAGATTCCAGCTTACACGTCAGTGAGAAAGAAAAAGTCTTCGCTCTCAGGCACGCGTTCGCCGGTATCTCTGACCGGGCTAATTATTCCCATCGGAGGATAATTAATTGTGGCCCGACGATAAATATCATTGCGGGCGTGCACGATAAGGTGGGAGAGAGGGCGGGGGTGGAAGCCACGTAACGCTGTAGCTCTCTATCGTTTGCCAATGGCTTTGCTTATTATCATTGAACGGATTCGATGTATCTACTACGTACGTGGAGATGATAACGAGAGTGTCCCTAGTCGCGGCCGACTGTAAATTCTACGAGTGCTTGTTAATAACCGACATCAGATAAGAAACATGTATGTTTAATCATAGATATTAAAAGCGGGAAACATGGTTATAACGATAACTGCGATTTTTAAAAATCACAATACTCTGTCACGTTCATCTCGAGTAGCTAAAAAATTTATTGAAGCCGGTTCGAGTGATAAATCAGATAAAGTCAAAGATCTTTTTCGCAAGAGAAATAATTCCAGACTTTCAGGTCAAATTTTAATCATTTATGTACGTACAACTTTTGTTGCTTTTATTTTCTAAGAATTAAAAAAAAAATGATATTATAATTTAAATTTAAATTTAATAAAATTAATAATTTATTTTTTATAATTTAAAATATAAATAAGATTTTAAAAGAATTATATATATAAATTTAAATAATTTTTCATATAGTTAATTAATATTTAAAATAATTAAATTAAATGAAAATTATAAAGTTATTAATAAATAAAAGTAGCAATTGCGATTAAACTTGAAATAAAAATTAATTGATTTAATTTTAATTTAATATACACTTGTTTGCAAATGAAGAATAATTAAAAGAAGTTTATCTCGAATATCCAATTTTTTTCAACATATTAACCTCCTTCTTCTATAAAGTTTTTAAATTACATTGTATTTTCATTTTATATATAATTTCTACAATTTATTTTATTTTTTAATAAAATTCTTTAATATTTTAAGTAACAAATTAAGACTTTATCTCTCTCTTTCTCTCTCTCTCTCTCTCTCTCTCTGGAAATCGACGCGACCGATCCGATGCAACGTTCTCCCGGTTGTCGTAGGGTGCGTCAGTTATTTTCGTCCTTCTTATCCATGTTTAGATGAGTCAGAACGAATGGGCGGAATCACGTTCTCGCGTAGACGAGAGAGAGAGAGAGAGAGAGAGAGAGAGGAGGCTAGGGGTAAATATCCGATAAGGAAGGGAGAGGCAGGGCAAGGAGGAGGAGGAGGAGGAGGAGGAGAAGGTAGAAGCCGGCGTGAGGGATGTTAGGATTTTCACGCGAGACAGACATAACACACGGGGCTGCATGCCTTGGCACAGAAATAGTCACCGGGGTAGAACTCACTCGTCGGGGGTTCCGTGTGCGTGTTGCGTGTGCACGCAGTCCCTGCAACGGATGTATGCCCCGGGGCTATTTTCAAGTTCCCGTCTGAAACACGGCCGACAAAATTCGGGTCTTTCGAGAGAGATACAGAGAGGATGATCCTGCTGCTGCTGCTGCTGCCTTGGATGTAATTATCTCTCAAGTGCTAATCCGTGCGCAGAACAAGAACTCGGTTGAAATAAAATGACAGACTGATGGACGATTTAAACAGTTTTTCTAACATGCACCAAAAATCTAAGAAAAATCTTTATATTAAAAAAACTCCAGAGTCAGAGAGCAAGAGAGAGAGGGAAACATAGTAAAAAAGTAGCAGATGTTTAAAGAAATGCGCTTAATTTATTTGACAGACGTCTCAGCTACTGCGAGTTGTTATTGGCTGTAACCAGCCAATGTCCAGTGTTCAAAATACTATGTACGTTGAAGAATTTTTCGAATAAAAAACTTACATACGAGCAAGAAAGAGAGAGAGAGAGAGAGGCCGTGAGAAAACTTTTTTCAGGATAAAATACTCTTCGAAGTTTTCCCTAATTTTTTGATTCCGAATTACGTGGTGATATTCGCGTTACCTTTTTTGCATCGAGCAGCTGAAGAACTCGTGAGAAATCCTCGAAGTAATCATCTTGCGTTTTTCTTGTGTCGCTTTTTTAACGAGACCTGGTACATCGTTAAAAAAAAAAAAAATACCAACGAACGAGGGAAAAACATCCACAAGTGACCGGAGCCGTCGCGTTTGTTTCGTATTCATGAGCGATCGAAGGTGACGAGGTATCGATCGATTCGAATCGGCTATTGTGCACTGTCCTCTCCCCCTCCCCCCATGTCACGTTGCATCTTCGCCCCATACGTGTGTCCCACGTGTGTGCCCCACGTCATTTGAATACACGCGCGAGCATTCCCCCACCCTCCCCGCGGTCTCGTCGTCCTCCTCCCCTATTATGTGTAAATTGTATTATTTTTACCCCAAATACATTTCGCCCCCATACGCCACCCCACGGCCTCCGGGGTCAACAGGTCAAATTGCACATGTCCATCGTAAGTCACCCCCGGGGGTGACGGTCAGCCAGCGCGTACCCCTCTAGTACGCTGCTCCCTACCTTCCTAAAGAATCTTCCCTTTTTTCCGAAAGTCACGTATATTTGTTAGTGTTCTTCACGATTCGAAAATCATGCAAAAAATTAAAGTTCCGATCACAATTTTGGGTTAGAGTGCAATTTCTTAAATGGAAAAAAAAAAACAGAGACAAGGTGTGTGGGAAAGTTGAGTTTTTCATGGAGAATGAGTCTGTAAAAAGCGTCACAAAAAAAAAAAAAAAATCGATACGCTGAAACTTGACGGGACAGTTAAAATTCCTAATCTTAATTGTTCCAGAATTTCTTCGATCTTAATTCTGATAATAATTTCTACAAAAGTTGATTTCTCCTTACTTTAGGGTTAATTATTTACAGTTGTAAAATTAAAATATGCAAAAATGTTACAGAATATTGCAAAATATGTTACTAAATAATATGTCTTAGGGAATTTGTGTTTTATAAAATAAATTAGAAGAAAAAAATGTTACCAAATTAATTCATATAATCTTGTTAAAAAATTATTTTCAGTCATAAAATACATAACATACTTTATTAACAACGAAGATATGCAGGATACGATCTTAATTTTGATCATAATTTCCACAAAAAAATTTTTCCTTAAGAAGATTAATTATTTACAGTTGTAAAATTAAAATATGCAGAAATGTTACAGAATATTGCAAAATATGTTACTAATATGTCTCGGTGAATTTGTGCTTTATTAAAAAAAATTAGGAGAAAAAAATGTTACCAAATTAATTCATATAATCTTGTTAAAAAATTATTTTCAGTCATAAAATACATAACATATTGTACTTTATTAGCAACGAAGATATGCAGGATACGATCTTAATTTTGATCATAATTTCCACAAAAATTAATTTTTCCTTAAGAAGATTAATTATTTACAGTTGTAAAATTAAAATATGCAGAAATGTTACAAAATATTGCAAAATATGTTACTAATATGTCTCG
This sequence comes from Anoplolepis gracilipes, assembly GCF_047496725.1. NCBI lineage: Eukaryota > Metazoa > Arthropoda > Insecta > Hymenoptera > Formicidae > Anoplolepis > Anoplolepis gracilipes. The sequence goes on along the minus strand of NC_132979.1, from coordinate 8,691,466 downwards.
GTGAATTTGTGCTTTATTAAAAAAAATTAGAAGAAAAAAATGTTACCAAATTAATTCATATAATCTTGTTAAAAAATTATTTTCAGTCATAAAATACATAACATACTTTATTAACAACGAAGATATGCAGGATACGATCTTAATTTTGATCATAATTTCCACAAAAAAATTTTTCCTTAAGAAGATTAATTATTTACAGTTGTAAAATTAAAATATGCAGAAATGTTACAGAATATTGCAAAATATGTTACTAATATGTCTCGGTGAATTTGTGCTTTATTAAAAAAAATTAGGAGAAAAAAATGTTACCAAATTAATTCATATAATCTTGTTAAAAAATTATTTTCAGTCATAAAATACATAACATATTGTACTTTATTAGCAACGAAGATATGCAGGATACGATCTTAATTTTGATCATAATTTCCACAAAAATTAATTTTTCCTTAAGAAGATTAATTATTTACAGTTGTAAAATTAAAATATGCAGAAATGTTACAAAATATTGCAAAATATGTTACTAAATAATATGTCTCAGGGAATTTGTGTTTTATAAAAAAAATTAGAAGAAAAAAATGTTACCAAATTAATTCATATAATCTTTTGTCAAAAAATTATTTTCAGTGATAAAGTACACGTGACGGAAGGCATACAGGGTGATTGACAAAAACATTTACGTAAATAATCGTCATAATGTCACGATGGAAAAGAGGGCAAGGTGACTCATCAAAATTCAAAAACGTTGACGATTGAAGCCGAACGCAAGATGCGAGTAGAAGAGAGTACCGTGAATGACAATGCAACAAAGTGCACAAAATGCAAAAAGAAATTGCGTCGGAAATCTCAGGCGGATTCAACCCTCCGTCGAGCATAATAATTTCTCGCGTGATTTTAAAACCGTAAATTTTTTACCTCGTAACCAACGTCGCGTTCCACCCTTCTTTCTTATCCCCCGACCCTCGGTTTTGTTTTTGCACCGAGAAAAACAGATCGGCGTATCCTCTGGTCGCGCGAAAACCAGCTTCCACGATCGGTTATCATTTCACACCGATTATAATAAAGCCGCGGAAGAGGAGAGGAGGATCCCCGAGAGACGGATAGAGAGAGAAAAAGCATTTATCATTGTCCTGGAGCAGCTTCCGAGAGGTGATGGAGGAGGGGGGAGGGGGGAACCGAGAACCGAAAAAGAGAAAAAAATCATGCGGGTTCTCTCGAAAAAAGAGAGGAAAACGGGGGGGACTCGAGCTCTCGAAACGAGCCTGTATCCCAAATAAGTATATAATAATGCCGGCGGTGCCGTTGGCTTGTTTTCAACCCCATCCTCGTTGTCTCCCGTGTACCGTCCGCTTTTTTCTCCCCCTCCGAGGAAGAATCACCCGCGAAAAAAGCGCGCGCGCTCCTCTCTTCTCCCTCTCGCCGGGAGTATAACGGATAAAATCTAAATTAACTAAATTAAGGGCCCGACCGCGCTTCCACCTCGTCTTTGCATACGATTTATACACGCGGGTTTTTGCGAGCTTTTCCGTCCGCATGAAAGAAAGATGGGAAAGAACGTCACACGCGTTGCTTCTTCTTCGTACCACGTTTTTTTTATCCCTCTTGTTTCTCTTTCTCTCTTTATTTCCTTCTGTTCGCGCGGCTCGTAAGATCGTTGAAAGGTCGATTTACGGTTATAAAATTACTTACGTGAAATTCGAGGCCGGGCGCGTTTACCTCAAGGATTTATGCGCCAGTTTAGGCCGAGGGAGCGAATTTTTCAAGAAAGTTTGTTGCGTACTAGGACGATATCAAATCGCAATTACTTAATTTTTTTAATTGAGAACAATAGTAGGGAGAATTAACAAACAAATGTTGAGTCGATATTTATGTTATAAAAAGTAAGAACATTGTAATATAAAAGAATATAACAATATTCTAAATTTTTTAATTTAATTATAATTATTATATTTTTGAATATATATTATTTTTTAAATAATTATATTTAAAATAATATAAATAATATACATTTAAAAATTATTTGATCTCAGCACAAATATGGGGTAAATTAAAATTTTTATTTAGCAAGAGAGGAGAAACCGAATCTACTTGCGTTCTCTATTAACTTAATATAAAAAAAAATCGTCTGTGGATGCAACAAAACACGTGCGCGTCCAAACATCATATTCCTAGTCTACTTCCGCTCTTTGGTCATTCCTTGTTTGACGACCACCCTCTTTTTTGCGGCCGTTTGACCATATGTGACGGTGTTGTTGCATCAATTTCCCTCGCGCGAGCAATTGATTTCGCGCAATAAAAGATGGGAAAAACCCTCATGAAAACGCGAACCATGAATAGCCATGAACAGTTTTCTCTCTCCCTCTCTCTCTCGTTTAGCTTTAGTCAAATTACGTCACCATTCGCGGCAATGACCTTTGATGGTAATGACTAATGACACGTTAAGCTTGCCCGCTGGGAGAGATCTCGATGGTATGGTAAATCTGACGTGTGTGGATTATTCTGATTTTCGCAGCCGGCTGTTTCTGTTTGACAATGGCAACATTTTATCTCATTGTCAGCTCGGGTTAGGTTCCAAGAAATACTCGAATAATAATCTTAATTCCATCCGAATATTTCGATCGCATATTGATTATTATTTTATCAAAATTCTTCACAAAAAAGAAGATAACACAATATCTTGCAGAATTAATTTTCTTTCATTTATTCCAGAGAGATAAGGAATTAAAAATAATAATTACAATTTACTAATTGTGATCGTTTACTTTGTGATTTTTAAGAATTTTTTTTTGAAAAATGTTAGAAATTTTGATTTTTTTTGGCATTTCAAGTATGTTTTTATTGATGCTTAAACAGTACGACGGTTATTTTTAAATAACTAGATTTTTTTAAATAAAAATTCGATCTAATTTTTTTAGTATATTTTTAAGGTATTAAACTAATTAGACTTAAAAAAATTAATATTTAATATTTTTCTGATCTGATCAAGAAATGAAAAAATTTCAGCAATATTAAAATATCTAATTTTAAAATGACACTATATATTGTTGTTTTCCAATTTCTTTTAATAAAATTAGGTTCAATATTTCAAAAATATTCTACGGAACAAAACTAGATTTTCTTTGTTTCAGACAATTACATGAAGAGCAACATGTCAAATGCATTTTTGAACAAAAAAAACCAAATATCCATTATTTAAAAATACTGACGTACTATGTAAACATCAATAAAAATATATGTAAAGCGCTGAAATTAATTTCTAATATTCTTCAAAAAAAGAAATTCTTAAAGTCATCAATTTTAGAATTATTTTATTTTTTGGAATTTTTTATTTTATCAAAATTCTTCACAAAGAAGAAAATAACACAATATCTTGCAATATTTTATTTTCTTTAATTTATTACTATTTATTATTAATATATTCTTTAACTTATTCCAGAGAGATAAGGAATTAAAAATAATAATTACAATTTACTACTTGCGATCGTTTCCGGCATCAGTTTTATTAACTCACAATCAGTCATAATTATATGACATTTTAATTAATGATGTTGTATTTTAAGATTCCCGTGATTAAAGCAAAAATGTATCGTCAATCAAACTTATTAATGTGATATAAACATACACTTGCAAATATGCAATAAATTGAATTTACTCTATGGCCATGATATAGAGAAAGATTTTCGACAAACACATGATCGACACAGCTTTCGATCAGCGAATGGATTAGGGTAGGTTTCGCACGATTCAGCGAAAAGAATACATTTGTCAGGTGGCAGGGAGCTTCCATCTCAGTGGAGATTAATTACTTTGACGATGGACAGGAATAATTAATTAACGTCGGGATAATGAAATGGCCCGTTTGTTTTTCCTTTTTTTCGTTGATCCAGCAACGTACACTGACTGATCAAAGGATGCCCAGTGACCTCTCGACAGCAGGAGTGACCACAAAGCAAAGGATTACACGTAAATCAATATAAGAATTAAGGTACCGAAACCTCCTTTGTAATATTTTATTTGATTCTTTTCAATTATGATAATTGAAGCACAATTTTACATTTTTTACATTTATATTTATTTTCATTTTATATATTTATTTTATATATTTATTTTATATTATATTATTTTATATTATTTATTTAATGTACGTATATATTATTATGTTATAATTATATATTTATTTATGATATTTATATTTTATAAATGTGATTATTGTAAAAAAACCTGTTAAAAATAATCAAATTCTTTAATATTCTAAATTTCTATTTTTAAATATTTGTTTTAAACTCAATTAATATACGTAAAGCTAATTTAATTTATTTCATTTATGAAAAAATACGAAGAAAAATGTAAGCGTCTTCATAAAGTTGAAAAATATTAAATGCTATTAAATAACAATTTATTCTTAATTAATTTTTATTGCGTTTACTTATAATGTTATCGCTTAAAATCAAATTTTTTCACGAGATCTCTCATTAAATCATATCATTAACAACGATGTCGTCACGTATATATATCTCTATAATTACCGATATTTTATTATGATTTTTTTTTTACACACGTGCTTATACGCGATTGCACGGTGCATCGTGCTTTTTGTCGCGTTTTTTCACCACTTCATCGAAGATAGTGGACAGAAAGAGACGCGTACATACACCGTGAGACACGCATTTTTTTTTTCTCGCCCCGAAAAATTCCCGACTGTCGGTTAGTTGTAGCCCGTCGTCTCCTTTTTTTCTCTCGAGCTGTTTGCAAAGGGTTAGATTACGCGCGGGGTGGCGGGACACTGGAGAGGAGCCCTCGTTCGTGCCTATGCTAAATAGGGGTGGCCGAAGAAAAAAATATATTAATAGCCATCCAGCCTCCCGATTTTTTCGTGAGCCCTGTCACTCTCCCTATTACGAATTTTACCTCCATAAGCAGCCCTTATGTGGTAAGATATACCCATGATAGGCATACCCTGTGTCAGGGCCAACGACTTTTTCCTGCCGGTCGTCGTCGACTTTCGAAAAGGACAATCGTCGACGAGAGCCTGCGTCATGTTTTGTTACCTGAGCTCGCAAATCGTGCAATTAGCTGTAATCCGTTAGGCGATTCCCCGCAATTAAATTACACGGATCGAACGGATGTTTCGATGTAAATCAAGCGTGACTATCAATGAAAATTATGCTTGAATACAGAGCGATACGATTTGGTGTGTTTCACATAGTATATAATCTCGTCAGATTACGTGTTTAATGCTCGAAATATACATCGCGATAACAGACGATTAACTTGATGTGCGCAATATGGTATTTTATCATTGATGTTTGGAAATGAGAAGTTTATATTCTTACACAGCAATCAAAAAATTTACCGATTACCAGTTAAATTTATTTCCCCTTTCTTTCCACCTCAAAAATTAATAAATTAATTAAAAGAAACAATTGAAGTATTTTTTAAATAAAAATATAAATATTTAAATATACATTGTGTTTAAAAAATCATTACATACGAATTAAAAGAAAGTAAACATTACATTGTGCAAAAAATGACTGCTGACAAAGTGTCTGAAGTTTTCTTACAGACACATAATTTTTAGACGGAATTTTCATAAGAATTTTTACACATTCTTTTAAACTTTCAGAAAACTGACATTAAAACTGTGACATGAAATTGTTGATAAGATACTGGAAATTACTTTCAAACATTGTTGGACAAAAATGTATCTGAATTTTTAGGCAATTTCTTACAGTGTATGTATGTTTGCATTCTTAAAATTTACGCAAATTATTTATAAAAAAATTATAATATTGTAATTTTAATAATTTTTATATTATTTATTCATAAAGTTATTTTAAGGTGAAAATTATTTTATATTATAATTTTTAATCTATATGCATATATTAATTACAATATTAGAAATTTTATAAATGTGTTTCCTATTAAAATTAATATTAATATTATTCCATTTTAAAATATAATTCGCATGAATCTGAAGAATGCAAACATATACATACTGTAAGAAATTACCTAAGAATTCGGACATACTTTTATCTGAATTTTCAGATCCAAGCGTCTGAAATAATTTAATATTCAATTTAGACATATACACTTATACATGTACTTATATATATATATATATATATATATATATATATATTTTTTTTTTAATTTTATTTATTTATTTATATATGTATATAAGATACCACGAGTAATCTTACAATAAATCATTCAACACTTTCTGTTACACAATCATGCGTATCTCGCGGAATATCGTTGCGTTTAGGGTTAAAGCTCGCGCCGGAAACGAGATTCACGGCTGCAACCGTTAATGGGGCTCTCTCCCCCTCTCCATCCTTTCCAGAATGATCGTTTGCCGTGAATGAGAGGAAAACACGAGGGGGCGAGACGCCGGCTACGCCGGTCCTCCCGATCATTGCGCAAGCTGCAAGATGACGCGCCTCTCCCCTGACCCCTCCAGCCCCCCCTCCCTCGCCCTCCTCTCGTGCAGGCCATATGTATTCGAGGGGGTGGACGAAGGTGGTAGGTGATATAATGGAAGCAAACGGACGTGTCGGGGGCCTTTCAGTTCCACATGTGTGAACTTCGCAGCACAACGGGAACCCTTTCTTCCCGGGGTTCGACGGACGGACGGACGGACGGACGGACTGATGGACGGACAGATCCAACGACGTCCGACACCCCCATGAAAATCCCTCGGTGCGGGTACGTTTGCGCAACGACAAAACAACAGCTGCGACGACGACGACGACGACAGATCAGAGGCGAGAGATCATCAAAACAGCGTCAAACCCTTCGTCTGACCTTCCTGTGTGTTGGTCCTTTGGGGGAAGGGGAGGAGGGGGGGGGGGAGGTTCAAAACAAGATTTGCAGAATACGAATTTTCGGAAACATTTAATGAATGAATTCCACGAAAATAAATTATTCGATGGTATTCCAGCTGATAGTTTAATAATCTAAGGTGATAATAATTATGAATAATGCTTGATATTGTGATTTTCAATATGTGAAGAGCAACAATTCTGTGTCAATCTTATGACAGATAAAAAGGTTTAGAATTATATAGAATAATTCACATATTTTTTTGAAATAAAATCGAATCAATAATAATCGATTCAAAAGAAAGAAAAGAATTTTAATTTCTATTTTTATTGATGAACAATTAATTTTTAAGAATTTATTTTTAATATTAGAAATTTTGATTCTTTTTATTTCAAGCATGTTTTTATTGATGCTTAAACAATATGTCAATAAATTTTTAAATCTTTAATATTTAGTTTTTTTTTTAAATAAAAACTTGATCTAATTTTTTAAGAATATTTTAGAATACTGAACCTAACTAGAATTTAAAAAATTAATATTTAATATTTTTTATAAGACTTTTTAATTCTTATTTTTTTATTTTATTATGTACACTATAAAAATTGCCTAAGAATTCAGACACATTTTTGTCTGAATTTTCAAATCTGGGGATGTCTGAAAGTAATTTCTGACAATCTGTCTTAATCATCAGAGTAATTTTTTGAATGTCTGAAAATTCAAATACTCTCCTAAAAATTCAGATATTCTTCTGAAAATCCAGATAATCTTCTGAAAATTCGGATAGTGTGTAAGAAAACTTTAAATATTTGGTTTACAGTTATTTTTTAATCTTTAGCATTTTACATATATTTTTATTGATGTAAACAGTACATTAGTATTTTTTTAAATCGTGGCTATTTAGTTTTTTTTTTTGTTAAAAAATGTGTGCATTTGACATGTTGCTTTCATGTAAATGTCTGAAACAAAGAAACTCTAGTTTCCAGAATATTTTTGAGATATTGAACCAACTTTCATTAGAAGAAACTGAAAAAATAACAAAGTATTGTCATTTTAAAATTAGAAATTTTAATTTTGCCAAAATTTTTTTGTTTCTTGATCAGGTCAGAAAAATATAATAATTATGTATATTTTATTATTAAATAATATTTAAATATTAATATTTTAAATTCTAATAACTTCAGCATTCTAAAAATATTCTAAAATATTCTAAAAAAATTAGATCGAATGCGAAAGTGTAATAAAAATTTAATATTAAATGACGAAAAAGAATGAGGACCAATAGGGAGTTTGCATGATTTTGAAAAACAATTGCATTTTATAATTTATATATAGTTTTAAATGTAATTATTTTTTTCGTCATTTTTTAATGCACATTAAGTGAGAAATTGTCGAATACGATCCGGAAACGATCGAGTCCTCGATCGTCACCTCGAACGCGATGTGACATCACAGTGCAATATCTGCAGTCGGAGAGACGCTAATAGCGCTAAATAGCGTGAAATAGCATCTCCTCAAACCAATATATACAGTGACAACACACTATTTTTATTTATTAAAATATCCAGTTATTGTGAAAATGGGCAAAGGTAACACGTACAAAATCTGTTTTGTACCTTTATGTAAAAGTACAACAATTAAAACACCCAATAAATTGTTTTTCTTTGTACCTCAAGATCAAGAATGACCGAATATCGCAATACAGAATACAGAAAACAAACGTTTGAAACTATTGCACTATGACGTCACGCACTCCAACCAATCAAAATCATTTTCTCACGATTTAAATTTTATTAAATTTTAATTTAATTTTTTAAAACCTTTCTATTGATTAAAATTCAAAATTTTCTTATAAATAAATTTATAATAATATATATTTAAATTACATATATAAAAAAATGTATTTTTTTTAATGCAAACTCCCTATTATCACGTTAATATTCTAATCTCTTCCTTTTTCCGTAACACTAACAACATATCGAAATCGTGTTCCACTCGCGAAATTCGCTTCAAAGGTGACCTACATGTCCCCCCCATTCCCTCCCCCGGTAAAGAGGCGCAGCCAACAGGCAATGGCTGTCGATAAGCCGGTCATAAATTTGTTTCGAGCACCCGATATATCGGTCATCCTGGATTACCTGAAGCGCGCGCACACGCGATATTACTTTACCAGGTCACTCGCTCGAATCTGTATCTCGACGCGTCCTTTTTTTCTCCTTCCTTCCTCCCGTCAGTCCAGCGCGACCCCCCTTCCTCGGTTCTTTCCCGCTCCTCTCCCCCTCCCCGGACCCCTCCGCGTTGTTCGCGCGGGCGCGTTAATTATGAGGGGCTTCCGGCGATCTAGATTTCATTCTTTCCTACGGCTTAGACACCGGGAAATGATAATAGGTACCGTGACCCATGTGGTCAGTTCACACGAGAAATGAGACTACTTCGCGGATGGTACCCCACGAGAGGTGCATGTTGCGAGACCTGCTGCCTCGTAGGAGCGTGGCCCGCGGGACGAGGTGGCAGGTAGAATCGTCGGCGAAAGGGGGGAAAGCGGTGAATAGGGGGGCCGCGGGGGGCCCGCGCGTTATACGGCAGCCACGTCGGTGTCGGCGATGTCGGCGCGCTCAGACTTGTACAATGCGCCTTGTACTCTCCCACACTCAAGGAGTCTCACGCCCTCACATCCTCCTCCGGCGCGGAGGACCCCGAGAAGAAAGAGAGAGGGAGAGAGGAGAGCGTTTCGCGAGGCGACCTCCGAGAGACGGAACTTATTTGAGGATTTCAGCGAGAAGTTTGTTTAAGGGCTATTTTAAGGCAGTGATGAACAATTGATTTTTAGGATTTTTTTTTTTAATTTTAGAAATTTTGATCTGTTTCAAGTATGTTTTTATTTTAATATTTATTTATTATTGTTTTTTTTTTTTTTTTTTTTAATAAAAAATTGATATAATTTTTTTAGAATATTTTAGAATATTGAACCTAATTAGAATCAAAAAAATTAATATTTGATATTTCTGACCTAATCAAGAAATGAAAACATTTCGGCAAAATTAAAATATCTAATTTTAAAATGATATTTTGTTATTTTTCAATTTCTTCTACTGAAATTGGATTTAATATCTGAAAAATATTATACGGAATAAAACTAGAGTTTATTTGTTTCAGACAACTACTCGAAGAGCAACAGGTCATTTTTGAAAATACGGACGTACTGTTTAAACGACAAAATGTAAAGATTAATTTCTAATATTCTTAAAAAAAAATCCTAAGAATTTTTAATGTTCTTAAAAAAAATCATGAATTTTTCATATTTCTAGCATAGACTGGGCGTCGAGAAAAGCGAAAAACTAGTAATGAGAAATGATTCAGTTCAACCTTCGTAATAATTCGAAGATGATTTGCGACTGATAATTAATTAAGTTAACAGCGTATGTTTGAAGAAAAAAGGGTCGTGTCTTCTGTGACAGCAAATATACCTTAGCCTCTAATCTTAAATGCTCGAATGTTAATGTTATATGTTTCTTCAACGCGCATGAATCACATTTGATTTACAAGATCGTGACGTAAAACTCTGTAAAGCATACTTAATACGCGAAATCTGATAACACGCGCGAAAATATATCTTTCGAACGTGTTTAGGTGAGAGCGCGAGAGACCTTTCTAGAGAAGGATCGATTTCAGGATGTTTGGTAATCGATGGTGTATGCACTATTGTGAATACATGATTATGGTAAAAAGACGCGTACATTTGAATCATAGATTACAAATAAAAAGTATCGCAATGTAAAAAAAAATTTTAAGTGATTGTAATAATTTGAAGATATAAACTCTGTTAATTTTTTTGAATCAACAAATTTGTAAGAATCTCCAATATAAAAGTAGAATATATTTATTTTTTATTGCTATATATATATATATATATATATATATATATATATATGTATATTTTTTAAATAAAATTTTTCATTTTAAAATAATAAATATTTATTTTTAATTAAATTAAAATTCATCATTTTATATATTATTAATTATTATGTCATGTATATTATTTTATATTATATATTTAATTAATTTTTTATATTTTTATTTTACATCTCTCTTTTATCTTACCTGTTTTCCAATTAATGTAACAGCAGTGTGTGATATACATCTTTTCATAAATTTACAATTAAATTAATTAGCAACACACAAGAGCGTTATCAATGGTGAAAAGATTACTATGCAACACGCTATACGAGCGCCTGGGAAACTCGGTGGCTTCAAGAAGGACGCGAATGACCGGAACACGATTCTCTGTACCTGCTGTATACAGGTAGTTACGACGTATGTATGCTGCTTTAGCACGTAACTTATCTACGATCTCCGCTCGCTCTCTTCGTCTCGAGCCACCGGGTAGGTATGCTCCGTTTCATTAATGTTAACTGTCCGTCTGCGCGAGATCTTCCCGGTTTCTTCCCTCCGGTGTAAAGCTTATCAGGATTTTCAGAGCGAAAATAGTCGTATGATATCGTAAGAAAGTGATTATCGTTGCCTCTCTTTTTCAACTTTTTTTTCTTTAAATTTCGCCACCATTGGTGAGACACTGACTATTACATAATTGAATGTTTGATATTTCATATTTTATTTAATAATTACTGTGTGTTAAATAGTTTTTAAATAAAATTTATATTTAATTAAATTCAAATTACAATAATTCAATTAAAATTTATCATTCTATATATTATTTTATTAATTTTATATTTTATTAATTATTACAATCGTGACAAATTGTCTGATACAATTTTGGCTATTTACCTACTTAATTTATTCTCCAAAATGCAAATTAAATTTTATAATCTAAACTATACATATACAATATATATGTATATATATAAAATATATATAACATATATTCATAAATTAAATGTAGGAAAAATTTTCTCTTAATTCTGGACTCTCTCCCAAGTGATTGATTTATATAACGCGACGCGGCTCGCGAATGTCAACGATGTCGTCATTTTCTTTGCGTTTCTTACGCGATTTAACGGCGTGAAAATATCTGCTGAAACGACGGAAAAGAAAAATATTCGCATAAATTAAACGGACCTGCGTCCGAGCATTGGGACTCGTTAGGAAAGTGGCATTATATTCCGCGCGTAACGTGCGTCTCATACTTACTGTAAAAGCGCGCGGTTACTTTATTAAGGGCATTCTTGACCCCGTGCCGTGACCTATACGAATACACTAGGAAAAATCCGCGGCGCATATACAGAGAAAGTATCTCCCGATGCACTCTCTGTGAGAAACTGGCCCTGCCTGCGCCTTTAACGTTGCCTCTCGTTACCGATGCACGCGAAAACGTTTTGCGAGCGGCACAGATGCGGCTCTCGTCGATCATATCTGACCTACCTACGCCTCTCGTGTGTTGATGATGATTAAGTCTTAGATCGTGTAGATATGTGGCCGCGATAAGGCATGGAAATTTACGTTTTATTTAAACACAGGACGATGAAAATGAAAATTAAAATTCAATACGAGTACTGTACGGTACACTGTAAAAAATTGCCTAGGAATTCAGACATTTTTGTCTACATTTTCAGATTTGGGTGTCTGAAAGTATAATAATTTAAGACAATTTTAATAATCGAAATTATTTTTTTGAAGAATATCTAAAAATTCAGATAATCTGAAATTTCCTTGCAGACATCCTGCCCGAAATCTCAAACATTCTTCCAAACTGTCAAAAAAATGACTCTGATGATTGAGGCTGTCAATGATTGAAATTATTTTCAGACACTCTGAAAATTAAAAAAAAATTCTGCATTTTGAAACAATTTCTCGTATTTTTTCGAAAAGTTCAGAAGAATATCTGAAAATTCAGACACTCTTTTGAAAATTTGTCTGAAAATTCAGAGAGTCTTAAAGTATAATTTAAGAAAATAATAATTAACAATAATAATTTAAGACAATCTGTCTTCATCATCAGAGTCATATTTTTGAAAATTCAAAAGAATATCCAAATAAAAATTTTTTGAAAATTCAGAGTCTGAAATTTTCTTACAAACATCCTGTCCGAATTTTCAGACATTGTTTTAAACTTTCAAAAAAATAACTCTGACGATTAATGTTGTTGATGATTAAAACAATTGATTGTCTGAAATTATTTTCAGACTCTGAAAAAATTAAAAAAAAATTCTGCATTTTTAAGCAATTTCTTATATTTTTTGCTGAAAATAATGTCGGACAAAATATGTATATACAGGCAAAATAGAGATAATATATCACGGTGACAATATTTATTCAGTTAGATCTTTTGATTAGATTTCGCGGTTTTCTTTTATCAAAAGTATGCGGACAGTATTTCAGATAGCGAATATTTGAAAGAGAATTTTCAGCCGATCTTTTTCGTATGTTATATATATCGACTGTCGTCCCAGTGCAATAAGGTATCGACAAATTGGCCAATTTCCAGAAAATTGCTTCTTCAAGAACTATCGCGGAGGCTCTAACCCCTTGTTAGAGAATATCGCGGCGTAACCTTCTTTGTTGCATGCGGTTCACACATTGAATTCAAGTCGAACGAATCAGCTACTCTCGGGAGCACCGATGTTTCAGACACCTCGTGTCGGGCTATTAACATTATGTTTACTATACAGTAACATGCTTTTCTCGCCGTCTTTTTTTTATCCTTAGCGTTCGCACGACCTGTTTTCAGGATATCTCAAATAACCGTAGCTTCATTATCTACATCAATTTTTTTTTAATATATACGTTTAATACAATTTTTTCTCGTCATTCATTATTTGTTAAAAATCATGCGGAATCGAAAATAAAATAATATAATAATACAATAAAATATAATATAAAATAATATAAAGTATAATATAAAATAAAATATAAAATAATATAAAATATAATATAAAATAAAATAAAATGAAATATAAAATAAAATAATAAGATAAATAAAACAATTTTGATATTTAAAAATTGTATGATATATTATTTGAAAATGGACCTCAAGTTAAAAGAAATTTTGAAATAAAGGAAGGAGAAAACCCGTAAAAGGGGGGAGGGGGGTGTAAAAAAATCTCTCTTTCAGAATAATACGCGCAAGCCTAGGACGACCTAGGGCGGGCAGTTTCGTTTGAAGTTAATCGCGCCGTGGCATCAGTCTGCAGTGGACAGCCCTCATGCGTCCTCATCTCGTATCGAAAAAGCGTTTATCTGATAGGGTCCTTTGTTTTAGAGTGGACGCGTTCATTGTCCGCAGCGACGGCGACTTCAATTGCGGCGGGAGATGATGCTGACACATTTTCCGGTACCGGCGAGTACGAATCAAGCACGTGGCACGCTGGACTGACTGATCCACTGCAATCAGACTGCCCCGTTTATTCCGGAAAAGTCACATCTTTTTTCTCTCTGCGGTTTCGATCTAATAATGGTAGCGGGCACAGATTATTCGGTGCCGTGGTCAACATTTTTCTCGGCGAAAGTAAAAGATGAGAGCAATGCTTTTATTAAAAATAAGAAGATATAATAAAAATAATAAATAAGCAAATAAATACATCAAAATAAAATAATAAAATAGTTTCAAGTAACTTAATAAAACAAAATGATTGTGCATATGGTTGAAATAATATTTCAGTTTTCCAAGAATTTAGAAAATTATTTCTCAAATTTACCTACAGCGTTTTAATTATATATTAATATTTAATCAAACAAAAATCGTTGAGAGATCTCTCGATTCCCTAAAAGCGTTATCATTTCAGCGTGTCACTTGAGGCTGAGAAAAAATTCAGAGAACCTCCTCAAGTCACAATCTTCTATCACGCATACATACGTAACTACGTATCGCGATAGCGATGTATTTCACGATCAACCACCTGTGGATGACTATGCTAATTACTGGCGTAACGTCGTAATGGGGACATATCACGCGGGGAGAAGAAGTATTTTTCAGCACAACACCCTTTGGAAAGACGGAGAGGAAAAAGAGGAGAGAGAATTATTCTTCCCCGAACGCGGAAGATCGTCTCTGGTTAGGTGGTTGGATTAATTCCTCTCGCTCGCAGATAAAGAAGGCACTCGCTATATCCTCTTCTCCCCCCTCCCCCGCCCTTCTCTGGCTCCCTCCTGAAGAAATCCCGGTGCTGTGTACTCCATGCACGAGATAATGCACGCAAATATCGTAAAGATAAGGCTCCGGGTCAGGAGAATAGACCTCAAGAATTCCGCTAAAAAGCAAAAGAGAAGGAGCAGGGGAGAGTGAGAGGGATAGGGAAGGGGGAAACGAACGGAACGGAGTTTTACTGAAGGTGCACGGGGCCAAAGAAAAAAAAAACGGAACACCGTATATAGGCCTTCCCTTCTCGCCTTCGTTTACCCCCGCCCCTCTCCTCTGCACTGCTTGCCCTTTTTCACCTCCTCGCCGGGGTCTTCGCTCCACCCCGGAATCCGTTAGGGCGCGTACAGTTTTTTTCTTTTTTTTTTTTCCTCTCTACCCGAAAATCTTTGTCTCGCTCGGATTCTCGTCGGTTGTTCTCCTTTCCTTCCTGGACCAACGCCGCGTTGTTGATTTTCAATTGAAACCAGAGATCCGTTCAAATATTAGATCCCGGCCGCGGTGGTGAACAGTTAGGCGCATGGGAACTTTCACTGAGATTCGGCTGGTTTCGACCATTTTTTTATTCGCATGTATAGGTAAGGGTGCAATCGATGAACGGCCAGGAACAACGGTAATTTCAAAAGCTACGGTCTTCGAGACACTCACCCGATATGTATGCTTCACATATCACGTTTAGGTGCTTCATATGATTTTTCGGTAACATCGTTAAAAATGTAAGAAAAGAGGGAGAAAATTTCCGCACAAAATAATTTCCTTTAAACATATGACATTTTCAAACACGTGGACAAAGTGACATTGTTGATCGGCAACTTTATAGAGGGGTTATTTCGCTCTCGCCTCTCCTAAAGTGTATTGAACTTTGGAATCGACACGAGATGATCCGCGCGATTTCTCAGCTCCTTTTTTTTGGGTGGTCCACGCTGTTATAATCTTAATCCCGGGGGGCATTCTTCCAGCCACGACTGTCCCGGGGTCTTAGGGGGCCCCGCTTTGTCGCGGACCCGGATAAAAATCCATCCTCGGACGCCTCTTCTTACTGTATCGTTGCCGACCCACCGGCGACGAGTTGCTCGATGTGCGAGAAGGCACGTCATAGGCGTGAAACGATCCGTAATTTGTCACGCGTGGCTACGTCCGACTGTCCATGTGGACGTATGTCGAAGTAAGGCCACGACTAGTTCACGTGCGAACGGCAGGATGTTGTCCTAACCATCAATGAATCTCCCTTTCGTCTATCCGTCTCTCTCTTTCTCTTGTCGACACATTATCTCTCTTTCGAAATTATCTGGGAGACATTCGCGAGTAAAGACGCACAATTTTTAAAAATGAAGAGACGATATATATATATATATATAACTTTTACTCTATTTTTAAGATGAAAAAATGACTGAAAAAACGTGCAAATATCACGTGTATTGTAGACTCAAATCTTATGAGAAAAATTCCCTGAAAGTTTTTTCAAAATTCTTGCAGATATTTTTGTTCAAAATTCCAGGCAAAGAATATATTTTAGATTTTTTCATACAATTTTCCAAAGAAATAAGTCTTTCTATTGTATACATTTTCTGATATTTTTTACTCATATAAAAGAGAAATACGAATTCTTTTATGTGTCAAATATAAAAATTGAAATTAAATTAATTATTGAATAATTTTTGTAAAAATTTAAATTAATAATTCAATAATTTTTATAAAACCATTTTTGCTTCATTGTAAAAAATAACTGGACAAAGTGTCTAAAGTTTCTTTACAAACGCACTGTTTAAATTTTCAAATGGAATTTTTAGAAGAGTGTCTCTGAATTTTCAGACATTCTTTTGAAATTAAAAAAAATAAGACAGATTGTCTGAAATAACTTTTTGATAATTCTGACATCTGAAAATTCAGACAAAAATTTGTTCTGTTAGGCAATTTCCTACAGTGTTGCAAAGATTCTTTTATCATTAAAAATTAAATTACTAATAAAAAATATGTATTGCGTATTTAATATTTTGTTAAGACATTAAATATGTAAACAAAGATAAAATATATTTTAAACATATAATTTACTTGGCTACCGACTGTTTATAATATAAAAACAATATAAAAATAAGATTATCCAAGAGAAAATTTTTTAAAAATTTCTAATAAAATTCCACGAGAATTCTCCGATTTTGTCAGAAACACAAAAAATCTTTGAATGTTTTTCTAGGGAGTAGACATCATTATATATATATATATATATATATATATATATATATATATATATATATATATATATATATAAACTTTATTTACACAAATAAATTGTTATTTTTCGATTTGTTTGTTTCCTTAAACGAATCGCTTCGTCTTTTGTATTAAAACACGCAATGGAAATCATGCAAAAAGCCGTGGCATTTAGTGACATTACCGTACAATTCGCGTGTAATGTACGTGACGGCTTCGAGAAGAGCGTTTACTTGATAGAGCAATTTCTTAGGCATCACATGACGATCGGTGGAGGAAGGATTTTTTACCCAACGACACCTCGATGCGAACGGACCTCTCTGCGAATGTTGCATATCATTTCCGACAGTCACGTGCCTGTGCGAGCGCGGCGCTCTCGACTTCTATAAGTGAAGCAAATGGAGGGTCGGAGAGCATCGTGGTCAGGGATTTTACCTGACTTTCACTTAGCACTCTCCACTAGCGGGCCCTTGTAATTCCGAGAGGTGCGATGCATTGTAGCTGTATGTCCGTCTATTACGCCTATGTGTGTTTATGGCCGTGCGGTTTCAAAGAGCGATCGCGTCGGAAAATAGAGATACATTACGTGCACATGCATTAAATCATATATTATTAAGCGTTTTTCGGTTCCTCCGCTATTGTTTCCGTGTCTCAAGAGCTTTCACTTCGATATCAATCAATCTATCATAATAACGTAACATAACGAGATACATTTGAATGGAGATGCTCCTATTAAAATAAAATTCTCACTTAAAAAAGTCGATAATCATCGAAAAAACATAGAAATACATAATTATTATACATATACATTAATTAATTATATTGTAGCAAACAAAAAAATATATTTATTTCATATAAGATAAAATCAAAATAAAACAATATAATCTTTAAATATTACATATAAATGCACAATATAAATATTTAATGATATTAAATATTGAATATAAATGTAAATCTCAAATCTCTGCGAGCCCTAGAGATTTTCTGCGTAATTTGCTACGATGGTGCCACGTTAATTCAATGTTGATCGTTAAAATATGCGTCACTTATCTTAATGATCGCTGTAACGTGTCGAGGATCGTATCTTATCTGTGCTTGTTCACTTACATGCATTATTATAGCGCCTCGAATAGCTGCCAGTGTCGGGAGAAGAGGAGAAAAAAAGAAACGGAAATATTCGTGTTCCAGACTGACCCACGTTTCTTTGTAACCGGGACGGGATACGCATGTTTGCGTTCAGATAAAAGTACAGGTGGGGCATAGTGGACAGTGCCAGTATTTCATCTTGGCGACTCCTCGTCCGTTCCTCGTCTGTGTCCGTTTTTTAGTTTGGGTTTATTCAATGATAAGCGAACGACGGACGCTCGTAGAAACTATAAAAGACGCAACGTTGTTCCGGTTACAAATATTTCTCCTATGAACACATCCGCCTTTATCCTTTGACTCTAAACTTGACAGGAATTTCACGGAGAGTCAAAAAAAAAGTCGTCCAAAATTATATCATAGGGAGAAAGATAGAAATACGACGGAACTCTCGCGAACGTGTGATATAAAAAATTCAAAATTTCAACTTTTTAATGTCAAACTATTTTTTTAATCTCAATTCAATTTTCATGTAGGAAGCTAAATTTTAGAAACCTGAAAATAACTCGTCTAATCGAGTTGGAAAAAGAATTATTATCTTCAATAATATTTGTCACATACAAGTAGAGGAAACTAAATTTTTTTTTCATAAATTACAATTTTTTTGTGAAAAAATAATCTATTTTTTATTTGAAATTTTTTCAAAATTTTATTTTTTTTAATAATTTTTTATCTTTACTATCACACTAAAGAGTATAAAAATCTCAATCAGCTTCCTTTAATCATTTATAATTCACGAATATATAAACATTTTATAAACTGAAAATTAAATTAATTCGTCCTTTTTTATTTTACCTTTATGAAAGAAGTTTAATAGATTAATGAGTTTGTCAAATTATATCAAGCACACATAATTCGAATAATTTTTAGTTAGAAAATTAATCAAAATTTTTCTTATAACTCGAACTGAATTACATAAATTATCATGTTTAATTTACCGCAAAAGTGTTGTTAGTCCAAAAAATTATTTTTAAAAGAAAAAAATTAATTTAACAAATATAAGAACTTTTTCTGTTCTATAAAAAAAAAATATGTAAAGAAAAATACTATACTAAAAAGAATAAAAAAATCATATTTGTTTTTTTTATCTTTTTTTATTTCTCTAGTTGCAAAAGTTTAAGTGTTTTTATATAAAAAAAAAAAAACCTCACCTTTTAATATTTCACTTAAAAATTAAGAGAACTTTCTTCCTGAAAAAGAATGTCATCTTCGATCATTTTATTTTCGCCGTAATTTTTATCACAACACGACATCTGCAATTTTTATAAGATATAAAGTTGAGCACGCGATGATAATAATAATAATAATAATAATAACTTCTCTGTCACCTGTCATGAAACATTGGGCAAATGTGTTAGCAGCGAATGACGTAATGAAAAATTTATGGCGCATAAGGACTCCGGATCGAGAGAGAGAGAGAGAGAGAGAGAGAGAGAGAGAAACTCACTCTTTCCGCGGATTCGCAATATTCGCCGTAGCTTGGCCGGCATTTTCACAATATGTACTTTGACGGGAACTCATTACTTTATTGCTTTATAACACGCGCGTGTGCGACGTGGGATTCGAGAGAGAGCGAGCGAGAGAGAGAGAGAGAGAGAGAGAGAGAGAGAGAGAAAGAGAGCTCGTGTTTGTCGGTGATACGATGCGCATATTATACCGGAGCACCGATGTGTATCGTGCTCGCAGAAGATCGGCTTATGGCTATCGATCTCCATTACGCGAACTGATTGGCTTCGGAGTCGAGCTGCTTATTCGCCCGGCGTGCATACAGGCAATACCGGAGTCACGTACACTCGCGAGAGGATTCGCCGGATCCTACCTGGAAAGTCCCCTTGTTCTATGATAACGTATTACACCGACTACGCCGAGGTAGAAGAGCAGAAAAACGTCTCTCTAAGTCTCTTTTGTAGCGACGACGCCGTAGCAGCCATGAGTAATACATGAGATACGGGATAGTATTGAGGCTGATGGGGTCTGCATTCGATAATGCAACAGCCATTACGCTGATATAAAATTAGGAAGCAATATTAATTTTTAATCGTTAACAAAAAAGAAGATACTCTGGTAAACAGGAAAAAGAATTGTGTAAATCTCCTCAACTCTTACTCGATCGAATTATAGAGCTCTGTTTTGTACATTTCTTTAAATAGAGTTTAAAGAAATACATAATAATAATATCATAGTATCACACTGTCAATTTGAGAAATTGTTATTAAAAAATTATAAAAATGATAAAAATAGACGAAAATGCATATATTTCTTATTATTAAAAAATTCTAAAAATTCTAAAAATAGAAAAAGGCGTATATATTATAAATATATTATATATAAATATCGTCTCTCTTTTTCGCGTCGACGGGTCTCTTTTCGAAATTATATCGAAGATATTCGCGAGTAAACAAAAACAATTTTTAAAAATGAAAAGATGTATATATAACTTCTACTCTATTTCTAAGAGAAAAAAATGGCTGAAAAACCGTGCGAGTGTCACGTGTATATTGTACACTTAAATCTTGTAAAAAAAAAAATTCCTTGAAAATTTCTTAAAAACTTTCTGATCTTGCAGGTACTTTTGTTCAAAATTCTAGCTAAAGAAAATATTTTAAAGATTCTTTCACGCAGTTTTCGAAAATAAGTTTTTTTATTGTATACCTTTTCTAATATATACTTTTTACCTTTTGAAAATATACTAAAAATTGAATAATTTTTTAAGATAAATATATTTTGCTTTATTGTAAAGAATAACTGGAGAGAAAGTGTCTGAAGTTTTTTTTTTTACATGATTGAATTTTCAGATAGAATTTTAAAATACGTATATTTATTATTACAAATTAAAAAAATGTATTATTAAAAAATTACAAAAATTTTAAAAATAGAGAAAGCTGTATATTATATAAATATATATAAATATCACTAAATTAAAAATAATAAAAATAATTTCGATATGAAAATTAATTAAATTATGTGACGACACGTATACTCAAAGGGCAGTAAAAAGATCTCGCGACTTGTGCAATACGTATCTAATGCGGGAGGAAGACGTATCGTTCTGAGCGTCCATTGTGCCAAAAAGAGCGATTTCCACGATCGCGGGAAAGCTGACCGTGACGTTGCGCCACCATATATATACTACACACGATAAGAAACCGATCATTTGTTACGTCGTAGTCGAGACCATTGTTTCGCATTGTCGATCGATACCTCTACCTCACACCCTCGTACATTATTGTTTTCATCGACCCCCCCGGTGATAGAAGACAACCGTGATGTATCCCGATTGCTACGAGTATCCCTCCGCCCTTCCCTTTTTCCAACGCAACATTGTTGATTTTTAGACACAACAGCACGACACTTTTTGAGACTCTAAGAGATGATATGCGACATTTCATCCGGAAAGTCTTTCATTATCAGAGAACTAAGTGATAAAAAGAATGTGTCATTTATATAGTGTCTTTATACAGTTAAAATTTGTTTAATATTTATATCATATTTTAATTTGTTATTATATTAATCACATTATCGTAGAATAATGTGAGATTTAAATAACATTCATGGAAGAGAAATTTGGGAAATTATAAACATTTTTATATTATGTTTAAATAATATAAATTTATATTGTATTAAAAAATATTATATTATTAAATATTTATTATATATTGGAAAATTGTAACTAATTCGTAAATGTTAAAAAATTATTATATTAATATGACAGTAGTTATGTTTCTCTTATAAGCCTGTCATGTTTTATATTGTGAGACCCATGTTTTATTCTTCTCAGACACCTTGCGACATAATAACTCAGTTTTAATGTACGCGAATTTTTTGCAAGGCTAAACAGCACATGTCGATCTTTCGAATTAAATGACGTCGGATCGCCTGTGCAAAACAACGTGCTTCGAAGGAAAATAATTAGCGGGATACCGATGCGGGACCAGGTGCTTTCTACAAGTCGTAGAACTCGCTCGGGCATTCCTCGCGTGGCGAGAATCGTGCTCGTCGATTCCGCGGCCATCCGGGATCGATCTACCGGTTGCATCTCAGGTGCACTTAAATCAGCGAGGATGCGCTGCCGGGCCACGAGATAATCCCGCGAGACAATGGGATCGCCGATCATCTCGGCGGAAACCGGAAAGATAAAGTGCGATCGCGACTAATCGGAAAGGTCGCACATTTACAACGCGACGATCGCAACCTATTTTACTCGCCAACCTTTTCTCTCTCTCTCTCTCTCTCTCTCTCTCTCTCTCTCTCTCTCTCTCTTC
This sequence comes from Anoplolepis gracilipes, assembly GCF_047496725.1. NCBI lineage: Eukaryota > Metazoa > Arthropoda > Insecta > Hymenoptera > Formicidae > Anoplolepis > Anoplolepis gracilipes. Next base: position 8,668,942 of record NC_132979.1, on the reverse strand, counting down.
ACGGCGGTTCAATATATTATCTCGATCGCGAAGATCTGAAGCGGCGAGGGAGTTCGATCTCACGACGCTGTTAGCGCTCATCGCGTCATGCGAAATCGGTTCAGGCTTGGTATACACGTCTTACGTGCACTGATCTGATAAGTCACGGTTGGAAACAGAGCTCTCGTATTGGTAAGAGTAATGGCAATTTCTAATCCGAGAGCGAGAGAGATGAAACACCGGGCTACAGAGGAGAGCGACTCTCCTACGCGAGCGACTTTGTCGTAACGTTTTGTACGTAATATTCCAGATCGAAAAATCGAAATATATTCCTGCGAATTAAATACTTTGACAAGTATAAAATTGCCTTTACTTAAAAAAAAAAAATTTTATTCGGGAGATCATTATTTTTTATATAATATAATTTCAAATAAATAATCTATTTAAATTAAAATATTTTATTTACTTAATCACTAAATTATTTCTTTGAAATTATACATAAAATATATATATTATCTATATATATATATATATATAAAATTATATATATATATATATAAAATTAGATCAGATATATAATATTGATTTCTTTTCCTCTACTAAATAATAAAACGGTATGCAATTTTTTTCTCTTAATCACATACGTAATTTTTAATTCAATTTTTTAGATGCGATATAAAAAGTTTATTGCACTCTTATGGTTTTAAAGGGGATTAATGAGAGATTTAAAAATATCTCGAATAAAATTTATCAATATACGCAGACATGAATGTATGAATGAGTTAAATATCATATGATGTTCCGCTAAAGTACTATTACAAGTTCCTATAACATAAATACTGTTATCTTATTACTACATTGCAGACGCATTACGCGTCAAAAGTGACAGGTTTTTCAACTTTATTACATATGCCATTGCACCATTTTGCAAACGTGCGAGCAACCGACTCATAAAGTTTGACTCCTCTATCTCCAACAGTATTAATCTCTGACGGCTCTATCAGATATTTAACAATGTTCTGTAAGAGATAATAAAAATTCCTAATTATTAATCAAGTCAACTTTAATTGCTGCTTTTTTTCTAATTATGGATTTTATTTTCTATATTACATTTCTGAATTAATAAAAATAAAATAAAATTAATTTCGCATTAATTAAATAATGATTTTATATTAATAAATTAAATAATCAATTTTATTTTAATTTTTGAACCTACATTTCTCTATCATACATTGAACCATGTTCGGCAAGAGATAATAAAAATTCCTAATTATTAGTCAAGTCAATTTTTGTTGCTGCTTTTTCTCTAATTATGGATTTTATTTTCTATATTACATTTCTGCATTAATAAAAATAAAATAAAATAAATTTCGCATTAATAAAATAATAATCTTACATTAATAAATATAAAATAATTGAATAATCGATTTTATTTTAATTTTAAATTTAAATTTTATTTAAAAAATAAAAAACTGGAGAGGGAGAAAGGAAATATGAATGTCAAACACATAGATTCATAGATATTAAAAATGAAAAATCTGTACAATTTTGACAGCCAATAAATTTGTCGGCAGAACTAGTTCATCGATTCTGCGTCATTTGGAATCGATATCGTGCGATGTAGGGAGATACGTCGCATAGTAGATAGATGCGCGCGGAGTCAATAAGTCACGTGAGATACCAGCTGCACGCGTGCGTGATACACGTACACGCACATGTGTGTGTGCGCGAGCGAGGCTGGAAGATGCGCTTTATATGTATGTATGTACACGTGTGTGTTACATGGCTAGCAAGCGATGCAACGAGGACGAGGGCGAAAAAGGGAGAGAAATAGAGAAAGAGAGAGAGAGAGAGAGAGAGAAACGCGCGATGGCACACGAGCGAGTGCATGCCGGCCATGTAGGCTAGGTCGGCGGCGCATACATGGGAAACTGATGCGCCTCGTCGTCCGGGAAGAGGGGAAAAAAGTCTAACGCGAGGCCGAAAAAATGAATTCGTGCGCATCCCGTGCCCACACGTCTAACTTTCACTTGGCTCTCGGGGATCGGGCAGCCAGCGGCAGCAACAGCAGCCAGTCGTCGAGTCTCGCGCGATTCCGCGAGATATGTACGTCCGAGATGCATTACACGTCGAGAAAGAGCGAAAGAGCATAAGCTCGAAAGGAAGACGGAAAGAGAGCGAGAGCGAAAGAGAGAGAGAGAGAGAGGAGGGGGGGGGGGAGTCGTGAACTTTTCACTCGGCGAATTGTCATCGCGAGAGATAAATATAAGAATCGATATCCGAGGCTCGCAAAAACGTGTATCATGTTTCGTAGAAAATATTATATTTAATCAATATAATATTCTGACACTTGTCGACGTCCGCGGATTTGGTTCGCGAACGCGTGCGGGAAAAATGGCGCGCGGTCGGCCTCTCTGAAGTTTCGAGATGATATTCGCGTGTCGAGGGGAAATCCTTGAACGTGTATCGCAAATCTCGAACGTCGGTGATATATCGCGCGATAATGATCTTCTTTTAGTGAAGATCGAAATGCACCATGCATCTCTCCTCGGACGGAGATATCGCGCGATAGACATCGGTCTCTTTTATACGCGATCGATCCGAGCTAACGATTCTGCCGATGCTCTCATTTTTTTATTTTTGTAGATTTTTAAAATTTTTTCGGAACAACTTACATTGTTAGCTCGAGAGATATGTATATTTTTTTTCTCAAAATTATTTAATTAATATTTGAAGAAAATCTCCAAAATATTTATTTTTACCGTGAAAAATGATTTCTCCTTTGAAAGATCTATAGGAGGGATTTTTTCTTTGATCGGAAAATTGAGTATGATATTTAACGATAGTGACTTTTTGTCGTTGAAAGGTATTATAATCATCCTACATATTAAACACGGTTCATGAAAGAGTTTCTGAAACGGTAAAAGAAGCCGACTGACAGCCTCTATAATTTTTCGGCGATATTAACTAGCGGATAATGGATGACTAATATTGCGCACACTGTTGGAGAACGGATGCCTTTATTAGATACTTTGCTTTACCAACTTGTATTTGATAGAGTCGGCAAGCAATCATGGAAACGCGTTTTCTCGTTGTCAACAATCTACCATTGCAATAACCGTGTGATTTAGTCGACAACTTTTTAACAACTTTGTAACTTTAAACTTGTGTTTTCCATCTGACCACGTCAAATATATCCCTTCTCATATCTCAATTTCGACATTACATTCATCGCTATAATGAAAATTATAAACATTATATTTCAATTATGTTATACCACGATTGATGAACCGTTGAATTTTAATTCAATTTTTTTTAGAAATTAGATATATATTTGTATCTTGGATATCCTCAAGAAAGTATTAACTTTGCAGAAAGATTAAAAGAAATTTTGATTACTTATTAAAGATATATTAAATTGAGATTTAAAGATTTGTCAAATGTATATCAAGATATAGGGTGGCATAAATATATGCATCTAATAGTAATTATATATTGTAAAAATTATTAAAAAATTCAAGCACAATTTGGCTGAATTTTCAGATCGGTTTGAAAATAATTTCAGACAATCTTATGAAAGTCGTTTCTCTGAAAATTCAGACAGTATGTCTTTAGGAAAATTTCAAACACTTTGTCTGCTGTATTTTACAGAGTGTAAATCTTACTTGCAAATTGAGATTCTTCACCGCGATTTTCTGACTCACTACCGCATTTTCGGACTCTCGAGTCATTCCACCGTAGAACTCAATTGTATCCCATTTTAGATAATTGTGTCTGCCGCAACTAAAATCTCTCTTGCGACACAGAGAGCCGCGGCGGCTAAACCCGCGCGACTAGCGCGCGATATGATGTCCATCGCACGTTTTTGCCATTGCTCGTCGCCGCGCGCGGCTTCTGACCAGCGGTTAAACACAGAGATCCTCCTTTTGTCGCGGCGCGGCGGAGAAAAAAAAAAGTCGGCGAAACCGCTAAGAGCGCAATCTGAATACCGCTTCGCGGCGTCACGATTCGGCGCAAGGCAATGTCACACGAGGCGGCGCGGCCGCACATGACAGCCGAGCGGCGGCGTCGCACGTGACCGCCGCGCCGCGGCGGCGAGCGCCGCACGTGACCGCCCGCTGCGCGTGACCACCGCGGCTCGCCTCGTGTGCCGCGGTGCCCGCAATTTCCATTAAACATTGTGATTTCGTGTAATGTGCTTTGCCGATTTTTTTCCCGACGACACCGCTGCGCCGCCTCTTGACGTTTTCCTTCCTACTTCTATTATTCTCCCGATTAAGATGTGGACTATACAGTGTCTCGGAATAAACAGAACAAATAAATATATCTCCATTTATTTGTTAATAATTTTATGAATTTTGGAAAATCAATTTATTGATTTTTTTTATTTATTGATTTTTAAATATTTATATAATTTTAAATGTATATATTTTTAATATTAGTAAAAGGGTACGCATAACTTTTATATAATTTCTTATTTAAGTTTGGCGAATGCATGATGGAAATTTGTGAAATTGAAAATTATAGAAAATGCTACATAAATATGCGAATTTGGATCAACAATGATTAATTGAATGTTATCATTTTAAAAATTGTTTTTTCGTTAAAATTTCTATAATCTTGAATGAAATGTGAAAAAAAAACTCTACGGGTTTGGGACACCCTGTATATCATGAGCGAGACACTATTATGACAAAGACCACGACGATGAATTCACTACCGCAGTTCTCCTCTTCGCAGGACAAAGACGATTGCGAAGACAAGAATCATCCTTTCGCAAAATCTAGCCGCATTGATATTTCGCGACTCTGTCGAGGTGACCCTCTTCCAGTCTTCAAAATGTTCTGTTCTGATTTACGTGTGTTTTTTCGCAAACATATCTCAGGCGTAATTTATCTTCAGAAATAAATTTTCAAGAGAATCATTTTTTTTTTTTTTTATATAGTAACAAGTGTTTTAACAGCTACTCGCAACATTCACGCATCAAATTCGCGCACCTGCTTTTTTTTCTCGATTATAACATTTCGATATAACATCGGCTTCCGTAACATCGTTAGCCGGTTGTTGTTGGTACATCCTCTCCGATCATTCGGTCACGAGTCCGAGATATTCGCACAGCTGTTACTCTACATCGTAGAAAGTTCTGTGCATGTGTATCCTAAACCGTTTCTTCAGTTGAATCAATCCTGACCCACAACTATAATATTAAAGCTTATATATCTAGATTATATTTTCTCAACTTTAGCTTTGCAAATATTTTCATAAAGTGACATATATATGTTGCAATTTTTTCTCTATTTATCATAAACAGAATAAAGTTGATGGATTTATATGATCGGGGTAGCCATTTACATGAAGAATATCGTCGATGACATATACGAGGACCACTTGAAATTTAAATATTGCTTCCCCCTGCGAGTGTCACATTGTCTCCCTCTTTTCAGCATGAACCGCCTCTGTATACAACAAGTCTCGATAATTATCCGGCCGCCTACGTGCACGACCAGTTTTGAAAAATCGACGATAGGTATAGCATCGCGCGTGAGACTACAATGATTATTACGTTAAATCTGCGCGGGCTTCCACGAGTTTTACCGCCAGTGAACACGTGCAGATTGGTAAAGAGAAATGAAGGAAATATTTTCCTCGTAATAAATAGCGTAGGACTAACATTTAGACCCGGAAATACAAGTTCTTTAGGGATTGTAGATCTATATGATCTTGTAAGAATAGATGGAATAAGATAATTAAAAGTTCGCAAGGTCCGTATTTTATTGCGATTAACTCTAATTTAATTTCTTCATCTTAATTCTAATGATGCGTATCGCATTTGTGTAAATAAATCTACACACCTACTTAGAGAAAAATTGATAAAAGAATTCGTCCTTAAAATGAAGATTCCTCTCTTTCTCTCTCGGGAGTAAAAGTATGTATGAAATTTAATATAGGTAGAGAGACGAGTCGCGCAAAATGTTAAGCGAATGTCTTGAGAATGTGTAGCCCGAGACGCGATGATAAAAATGTCCTGCCGAGACAAGTACATACATCAAGTAAAGCGGCGTTACAGCGGGAAAACATCGCGGGGGTCGCGACATTTGGCCAGGTCCGGTCGCGATAATGGAAAACGCTTCTTGAAGAGCCGACGAAGACCGAAGAAGAGCTAGAGAAGCCGGGAGGGTAAGGGGCCGAGGAGAGGGAGGAGATAGGTAGGTGCCGGCGGTAGGAGCGCATGCAGATGAATAGCTCGCAGAAACCGTGAGAGTCTACGCGGTTGCCCTATATATCGGGAGCAGGAGAGCCGTCGAGAGTGGCTGCACTCACGACGACTCTGGTGTGTGTGTGTGTGTGTGTGTGTGTGTGTCGCTCGTCTTTTAAAACTCGAACTCGGTCGGTCGGTTGGTCGGATGGACGGTCCTCCACTCGACCTCTCGCTGGTGCTGAGAGGTAAAGAACCACCGCGGCCAGAAGACGAGCGAGTGGGTAGGGACGGACGAACCAGACGGAAGCCCTGGAGTCGCGCTTAGGGATGCTGGAGATACGATATCGAGATACAAAGTTGGTATCGATACTTTCGCCTTGATTTCAAGAGCGTTGATAAATTTCGACCGCATTGCAGATCGCATTTCTCTAACGAAAGAGGAATACCTATTAATGTCACAGAAAGGAAAAATTGGAAGGAGAGAACAAATTAAAATTACGTTAGCAGATTGTTCTGAAATATGTGTGAAAAAATTTGGGAGGTGATTCCTTGGATAGTTTCTTGAAGAAAAGCTCATATACGCCAATGTTCTATAAATGACAGAAATTACTCAAGGAATTCCTCTTTCGAAACATATCCCTATATAATCGAGCAATTTTCTTTGTCTACTATTAAGATACCAGTAAAGATTGTATATTATCATTTTATATCGATGCTCGCGGCAGATATCAAAAGATACTCTGACTCGAGATATCGCGGATGCACTGGGTAGTAATCGCGCAATGAACCTTTGACTTCTAACGCGCCCTGGATTCTACCGGCTGGCTAGTTGGCGTCCATCGTCAATCCTGGTGTTCACCTTTGACTCGGTGACACGATCGCGGAGGAATTAAGGACAACTTCCAGAGGAGCCTGATTTACACCTCTCTCGTGAAATTATTCTCCAACTGCTAAGCGTATTAGGTTTATAATGTGCGTTGTGTATGAAGCAACCGGTTACTGCGTTACCTATTATACTTCCCGATTCAACGCCCATAGACAGTCGGAGGTATACATCGTAATTTATAGCCCGCGTTGATTGCTCGAACGCGTGCTACTGTACAGTTCGCCAATCGCGAAGATATAAGATGTCATCCCAGAAGAGATCGTTAGACAAACGTGTTCATCTTCAGTTTGCATTTCTAACGAATTATATGTATTAATATATCAAAGATATAAGTCAAGTTGTAAATGCATAAGGTATCGCTAACTTTATGAAATCACAACAAAGCTGAAGAACTTTGAAATTTCACTCTTTACGAAAATGAATAAGTCATTTTAAACAATCATTTAAGGGGATACCAAAGTACCGACCGAGTTCTAACCTAACAAAACAATATATTTTAATATAAAAGTTGCAATTTATATACATAAAATAAAATAGGTTTTCCCCTCTCAGAATTGCATGAAAGCCTAGAAAAAAAATATTCCTTTAAAAACAAATGTTCTGTTGCACAACATTTGTTTTCAAAGAAATATTTTTTTCTATGCTTCTAAGCTCATTTCTAAAAGTTCACAAATATTCTTTCATGCAATTTTGAGAGGGGAAAACCTATTTTATTTTATGTATATAAATTGCAACTTTTATATTAAATAAATATATCGTTTTGTAGGTTAGAACTCGGTCGGTACTTCGGTATCTCCTTAAAATTAAATTTTTTTCCATATATGTATATTAATTATGATCTGAAAAAGATTTTAATTGAGAAACCAATTCATCAAGAAAAATACAATCAGCGCAAGATAGACATTAGATATTTTCCATCAACGATGACTTCCTGCGCTACTGTGAAGATGACAGCTGCCGATACGAAGCGTACAACGGAGGCAATAGAAAACGACGCTCATCAATTTCCTTTTGCGTATTCGCACGCATTAATTGGCCGTCGCGTGTCGCAACTTCCCTTAGACAGTCGGAGACACATAATCCGGATGCGATCTAAACGCGCGACAGTCGCTCACGCTATTCGCGAATTGCGCAAGACAAACAGTCCTCGACGGCAGACCGCATGAGATCCTCAGTGTCCTTTGAAACTGGAACTCGACCAACCTGTCAATTCGAACGCATCGAGTCGAAGAATAACTAACCGAACGATAAGACAACGTTTAAACGTCATCCTTAATCTAACCAATCACAGCTATTCTTCTGAAGAAATGAAATGACTAATGACTATGTTTACACGTCATTCTTAATCGAGTTTAATACATCCGTAGTTCTAAGGTTAGCCAATCACAATCATTCTTCTCTTCAGAGGAATAGCTGTGACTGGTCAGTTTTGGAACTATCAATGTTATTAAATACCGATTAAGGGTGACATATAAACGTAGTCTATGATTAGCTCATCTTAGAATTACGGATGTTGTTAAACTCGATTAAGGATGACATATAAACCTATTATAGCCTAACTAACAATAAGATCAACACAGAGTAGCAACCATCGCTCTCAATCGGCTCGGGTAGAAAGGAAGAAGAAGGAAACGAGGATGCGAAAGAATAACACGCGAGAGAGGAGGCATAAGAGGGGAGGAAACAGCGTGCCTGGAGTCGTGCCGACTAACCGTATACCGATGGTGAACTTTCGGCTCCCGGCGGTGCGCGATCAACAACAGTGACCGCCGTGTCCACCTATCACGTGCACGCGATAGATGCAACCACGACCTACGGTTTTGTAGGCACCAGGTTAGGTACTACCACGCGGCCACCACCTACACGATACACAGGCTAAAACCTTCACCGTAGATACACCGCGAAGAGGTCGTGCCGAAGGTGGCCCGGCGTTGAAGATCGTGCGAATGCGGCCTAAGCGGCGCGAGGGGCTTGCGGGGGCACGACTGATAGGAGAAGGGGAGGGGGGGAAGAGAGGCGCGGGGGGCACCTTTTATAGACGTCGTTTGTAGGACTCGATATATCGGACGCGTTGCCTCCGCTCGTTTCCTAGGATTGAGATCATTTTGCATATCTATGTACTCGCCTGAGAGTATCATGAGAATGTTATAAAGATGTCGAGTGTGTCAAAGATTACTATGTATAAGGAATGTTAAAACTATAGGATATGGTATATTTTATTTTTGAAAATCGATTCCTTGATCAATTTCATGTAGATATTTCCTTAGAAATCTAGAAATGTCAGCAGTACTTCAAAATAAATTAGAATCTTATCTTTATATAACCTAATTTCAAAGAAATTAGAATCTTATCTTTACATAACTAAAGGTTAATAGCCGAATAAGCATACTAAAAGTGCCCCCGATGAATTTTGAAATAACATTTGGCCTATTATCTCGTTGTAAAAAAAAAGTTCCTCAAAATTTCAGCTCCCTGATTTTATTATTTCTTAAGTTATTGAGAAAAACATCATTTTCAGTTTTTATTTTTCTTTTCTATAAATATTTGAGATGATTCCATATCGACTTTTTTCCAAATATTTATCAACAATAGACACAAAAAAAATATTTTTTCATTAATCTCGAATAAAAGTACGATTTTTAAAAAAATAATGAAATTAAGAAATGGCTTTTTTAACATGTTCCTTTCGAGGTTCAATCACCAAACTTTTATAGAATACTCTATTTATATGTCTCAATACTCTCAAATTTTTTCAATTTTTTCGAGTTGGTGCAACATGACGAGAAAAATGGAAAATCTTCTTTCTTATTATTTTTTGTAATAAGACGTAAAGTTATTTATTTTCTTGTAATAATTATAGTAGTAATTATAATAATTGTAACAGTTATAATTATATTTTTTATGCAAAAAAATTTAAAAGTTTATCTAAAAGTTGTAATTTTTGAGAATTGTTTTGCATAAAAAATATTTCTATTTTGTAGTGTATATGATAACTACATATTACAATTATCATTATTACTCTTATCATTACTATTATAATTATAGAGAAGAGATCACAAGAAAAATAAATAATTTTCCGTCCTATTATCAAAAAATAATAATAAAAATAAGATTTTTATTTATAAAAGAGTATTTTATAAAAGTTTGATGATTGAACCTCGAAAGAAACATGTTAAAAAAGCCATTTCTTAATTTCATTCTTTTTTTAAAAGTCGAGTTTTCATTCGAGATTAATGAAAGAATATTTTTTTGTGTGTCTGTCGTTGATAAGTATTCAGAAAAAAAATCGATATGCGATCACCTCGAATATTTACAGAAAAAAAAATAAAAACTAAAAATAACATTTTTCTCGATAACTCTGGAAGTAATAAAGTTAAGGAGCTGAAATTTTGAGGAAAATTTTCTTTTACAATGAGAAAATGACAGACCAAGTATTATTTAAAAACACTTATCCGGCTATATCTAAGGCCTTTATCTAAGGATATTATCTTGATAATATAGTATTTAATTCATACACTTTGTTAAAATAGTTATAAAATTGTCAACAATGATTGATTTTTCATGATAAATATTTTTGAATTGTATAGCCAAGAACAAAACAAAAACATTTGTGTTGCCGTAGGTAATCTATTAAAAGTTTCCCGATAATTCTTTATTTGATTACGAGGGGAAAAAGAAGAGAAGGAGCGAAACTCGCCGCAGGTACGAGTAGTTTCATCTCGTTTGTTTGATTTGGTCGGCCGGTATTCCGGTAGCAGATCCCCCGAAAAAGGTAGCAACCAGAGCATAAAAGCCGGAACGTGAGAGAAAAAGAGGGAATCGGAAAGGGGTTGGTTAGCGTGGCCGATCGATCAGCATTGGTGGTTTTTGCGCTACCCATATGTCATAGTCGGCCTGGTCGAGAACATGCCACGGCATAGAGAGCCCAGCTTGGGGCTCTTCTGTCCATTCATGATATGTGACGAAAATTTCGGTGGGTGGCCTTCTTCGGGGATAGAGAGCACTTTCGCGATTCCCTCTCCGAAATTATTCCTTCGACGCGATTGCGTCGGTTTATTAGCGGCAAATTGAACTAAGCTTCTCGAAATCTCTACGAAATATTTTTGAACCTACTACTTCCTGCACACAAACGATCAAATTTATAATCAATAAACCTTCACATAAGACGCATAGTAAATATCCTGACTCGAGCATTTTGCACTGCGACAGCGTCCGCGTCGATTGTATACTTGCGTAACTTTCGACACGCATCCTCCAGCATACGGGCCACGATCTCTTTGTCGTCCCGATCTACCCGGCAATCACCGGCGACCCGCGAATCGGACTTAATGTACGAAGGCAATGAGGTCATCGAGCGCGAGATCGATCTCCAATTCGGCATCGGGACAATGGGCTAGAGAGCGTGATATATACAGGGGGGAGGAAACGATGACGACAAAGGAGGACGTTGATAGAGAGAGAGAGAGAGAAAGAGAGAGGATGGTGGGTACGTGGGTGCAGCGGTGCTAGAAAGTGTCCCAGACCGAGAGGAGAAAAAAGAGTCCGGGTCAGTTTGAATAATTTTGACCACACCTCTCGTCAAAGCGATACACGAGCGTATGAATACATACATTTAAATGCGCCCCGTCGCCCGAGGAAGTATTGTCCGGATTTTTTAAACGGCTCTCCGGAGCTCGTCTCGCTCGGAGAGACCCTCGCGGTCCCCGGGTGGCCGATATTTCTCTCTCTCGTCGCGCGAAAACCACCTGACTACTGTCTGCCCAATTTTTTTTTTCACCCTTCGCCGTCGCCTTCGTTCCCCGGACAGCTTTACCTGTTTCCCGAAACATGCAAATTTATGCGTCGCGGGAAGAGAGAGAGAGAGAGAGAGAGAGAGAGAGAGAGCTGTCTCATCGTCGAAACTCGGGAAACTCGAGCGAGTTTTTCATTAAACCTGAGAAACATCGGGTGAGAACTCGCGATATCGCACGTTGCGTTCTCCACGTAACAGGTGCATTCTTCTTAATTGTATCTGCATCTTGATTCTATAAAACGAGACGAGAGTTTCGTAGAGAAAGAGAGAAGTAGAAAGAAAATGGAAAACATTCGCGTAGAAAGAAGTTTATAATAGCTAGATGAATAATAATAACATTAACTATTGTGTAAAGAGGATTTTCCATACAACATCGCAGGTATTTTTTGCAACAAAGATGTGTACGTAATTATTATATACACCATATGAATTATTTTTAAAATTATAATTACGAATTTGTAACAGTTATTGCATTACTAAAATAATTTTTTATTATTTAATTTAATTTTATTTTATTTACGAGCGACAAAATACTTTGACGATTCTCGAAATATTTTCAGTTAAATAAGTTTATATTTTCGTGAAAGTGACGTAGACAAATTTTTGTCCCCTCGTATAATTTTGAGGAATTACGAGTCTGTGTACCGTTAAGAACAGGCTTACGATTAGCTTTCTGCCGCAATTTGAATATAGATTCGCAGGAAGAAAGCGAGAGACTGAAGGAAAGAGAAGAAGAGAAAGAGAGAAATCTAAAGGAGCCTCGATATATATCGATACTTATATAGATACTCGCCAAGATCGATCGTGAAAGATCATCGTGTATAGAATGGAATGGTCGAGGATACTAATCGAGACTTGCAAGCTAATAATAATACTAATTATATTAAGCAAGACATTAGTACCTCGACAAATCTGTCGAACGCTGATATTGTAATAAGTATTATGTTGGAAAACTAGAGATATAAATGTTCAAATATAGATATCATTTATATAATTCAGCTAAATTCGAATATAGCGTTCACGATTCAAAGTTGTGTTTGAGTATGGAAAATTGTATAACATCATAAGATTTTAATAAATACACTTACGATTATTCGATTAAATATTTAAACTAAAAGATTGACTTATTGATTGATTATAAGATTTAGATCTAGATTTCCATAATTATTTAAATTTTTATTTTGTTCGAAATAAATATTAATTTTAAATTTGAATTGCTAGATAATTATTTTAATTTGATTTGAATGATTATTAGAGGAAAGAAGTCCTTTCTCTTGTAATGGCTGAAAATATTGGAAAATTCTGACTCGCTCTTTGTAGCCTGAACTGTTAGTTGCGAGTCTGGCGATATATTAGCGCGATTTTCTTGTCTTGGACTTTACGTTCATGCGAGCGTAGCGTTTCTCGCACCTTTTGCCTGCCTATGCATTCCGATTGTTGGGTGGAAAGTGGAGGAGAAACTACATGCGGATTACATGCGGAAAAATATGTGAAATTCTTTGGTAAATGTAAAGCGTGCAAAAATAAAGAGGTGAATAATCGCTGACGTGACAATAAATATAACGTCAACCCTTATACTTAATTAACATAGAAAAGAAAAAAGTTTAACGCGATTTCGGAAGATTAAGAATTTGAGTTATTAAGAGCACCTTAACTTTCTAATATTTAAGATCAAAGAATACGTTTTATACACACAAAAGAAAAAAATGTTATATTTAAATTCGTGAAGTTTTTCGAGATACGAAGATAGCAAGGGTCAAACCAAATTTTCTTCAAAGATTGTCTTCTCTAGAGATATCTCCTGTATAATGCATCAGACAGCGAGATAACATCTGGCGCGCACAATTATTACAGCGAATAGAAATGTCCTCCAAAAGAGACGAAGAGCATTTGAAGTCTACCAATGACGAAGATCATCTCTTCTCGTAGAGAAGATGTGACATAAACCTAGCATATAATGTGGCACGCGCTTGGCCATTTCTGACGGCTTATAACCGTTCGTGCATTCCAATTGGTGGGTGTGTGAATCTACAGCGCATATATGTAGCTATACAGCCAGCTAGTACGTTAAAGTTCATCCATTGGGAAATTTTTGTGGCATTTTAAAAAAGTTTTATCACGAAAAGAGAGCATTTTGATGATATAAACACATGTACGCGACAAATGACGTGTAAGAAAAAATATAGAGTAAAATAAAATAAATAAGAACAAAAAAGATAAATAAATAATACACTACACAAAAAAATTGAAGGGCCACTTTCTTCCATATAAAAAAGGCCAATTTTCAAATAGCTGCAACTTTCTTAAAAATAATCGGAATAAGATCAATAAAAGACGTTTTGAAGCTTAAAGTTTCTAGTTTTAGAATCTTTGAATGAATTTCAATTCTTTCTATTCGTTACAAAATTACATTGTAAGAAAGCGACGTCCGTCGATTGAACGAATTTTTCAAAAGTTTGTCCAAGAATACCAAATTAAAAAAAAATCCCAGCACGATTTTATTAATTGAATGCTAAAGAGCAGAGTTTCAGCTTTAAAATAAAATAATTAGTAAATGGCTCAATAATTAAATAAATAATGATATAGTACTAGGGGCGTAAAAGAGCCGAATATAACAGTGTAATTTTGAAATAAATAAATAATTAAATTTAGCTTTAATTTCTTTTTTTTAACGAATACGTCGTTTTTTTATATAATTTTGTAATGTCAATGTCATTTTGTAAGAAATAGAAAGAATTGAAATTCATCTATAGATTCTAAAACTTTAAGCTTTGAAACGCTATTCTATTGATCTTATTTCGATTATTTTTAAAGAAGTTGCAACTACTTGAAAATTGGCCTTTTTTATGTGGAAAAAAGTGGGCTTTTAATTTTTTTAAATAATAAATTAAAATAATCTATGTGCTTGGCATAAAGTACTAAGAAGAAAGAGAGGAGGAAAAGAGGATAAATAAAATAATATATTAAAATAAAATAAAATGGAGTGTAAAATGAAAATAAAGGTACACAAGAAAAATATATTAAAATGAAAAGTAAATCTACGAAAAATTTAAAATTGCCTAGAATACAGCAAAAGGCAATGTGAAACGGATGGAAACGAAAAGTGAACGGTGTGCCCTTTTTCACCATGACAAAGGGATTTTCGTAACCGGCATGGTACTGCTAAGACGAATTTGTCGGACGTGTTGCGGATCGAGACGATGCCAGTCCCATTTGTGCGTGAGATCGTTCGATTCATCGCGTCAATCGCGTCCGCGAAAAAAAAGAAACATTATCAACATAAGCGAACTCCATCGTATTCGCGACACGCGAGAAAAATGTTCACGAAAAAAAACACATTACTAGACAATTAATAAAGATATATTTTTACAGAGGTTCCTGATTATTTATTCTTTTGATTGGAGATTTTTATTTTGAAATAGAAATTATAATAAAACAATTATATACTAGTTACAGTCAAAAATTATTTTAAATCAGACAAAATGTTTCTTGTTAATTTTTAGGGGTTCAAAACGATGCTGCAAATGTCAAATTTCTAAAATAATTGAGGTTGAATGGGAAAAAAAATGTCTTTTTGCAATATTTAAAATTTTTTTTTGTAAAAAAGATTAATGTTATTTTGAAATTCTTATTGAGAAGTCATGAATGTATTACTCATCCCCGTAAAATGTATTTTTTTTTATTTCGATATACTTTTTTAGCCATGTTATAAAGGCTTTTAAATAGTTATTATAGTAAGAAAATACAATGCTAATTGCTTTTAATATCCTTAAATATCCTTAAATACAATAATAAATACTTTTAATATCATATTATATGAGAAAACAAAATAAATTCTACTAAAAAAACAAAGATAAAGCAATATAAAATATTTCTGTAACTTTGTCTATAGTTAAATTTTTTTTTCTCCAACAGCAAAAAATCTTTAAAACTTCAACTTCGTTCAAAACTTTTTTTCGAAGATTACTTTTTAGATTCCATTCACGCAGATTATTAGATCTAATTTCTTTTCATCTTTTATGAGTGAAAAACACATATCTACGTCATTTCTCTCCTTTCGAAAAGTACAAAGTAGATGAGAAGATTGAACTTTTGCGATTAAAACTTATTTTAAATTTAAATATCTATAGGCGTGCCGAGAGAGAGAGAGAGAGAGAGAGAGAGAGAGAGAGAGAAAGAGACACTAATGCCAAGCTTGTCGGTGCCACGCGATTCCTCGCGTGCATACCATGATATTTTCGGTGCGACTGTCATATCGACTTTATTGCCGCCTGGAAAAGAGATCGAGTCGCTACGACGACTGCACAAAATATGTAAATATTACGCAACGAGAACCATAAGTATATGTATATGATAGAAAATGATGAAAAAAATCTGCTTAAAATTTAAACTTTATTCTTGTATGTATCTTTCAAAGAATAGCGCTTGAAAACAAGAGTTCATTATTATATTTTAATATTACATAACTTTGCTCATCTATCATATCGTTCCATTATTTTATCATCATTATTATTATTATTATTTCATTATTATTACTAATAATATTATTATTTTTTTATTAATATTATTTATTATTATTATTATTATTATTATCATTATTATTATTTATTATTGTAACTTTGCTATATAGATTATATAAGTATCGTTGTGATTGATATAAAAAAAAATTGAAGAATCCATTTCAATTGCTGTTAATAATTTACACTATTAATTGAAATAAAGCGCGTTGGATCGCGTAAAATGATATAAAATGCGAGGCGCAATGTAGTATGCACTTTGTGAAATTGAAAAATTCTTTCGATCGAAAGAATAATTTTGCGAGCTCAAAGTTTCCGTAAGACACATCTAAAACTAAGAGGCCAGCAACAAACGGCGTACGCGATAATACGTCTCTCGGCGTTCGACGACGAATTATTTTCGGCGCCGAAAACTGTTATTTTGACTTTTACGGGGCCGCAGGCGCGTGCGCGCGCGCGCGCGCGCGCACACACGCACGCGGGAGAAACGCATTATCGGTGACATTTGTCCCGCGCCGGACAAAACATGCTCCGGTCCGGTAGGATGACCCTAACGCCGCGCCTTTTGTCGAGCGAAAGGCACCCAAGCCGACCCCGGCGTGTCTTTGTCATTATATAACGCCATTGTGGCCGCCACTTGCCCGGCGTGGAAGTCGACTATATGCCTTTGCATATTATTAAAATGACGATGATTGTCATTTTTGTCCCCCCCCCCCCCGCCTCACCCTCAACCTCCTCGCCCACCCTCCGCCGCTGTCGTGGGCCCGTCCGTCCGTTCGTCCGTCTCTCTCTCTCTCTCTCTCTCTCTCCCACTCGCTTTGCGTTCGTAGACGGACTGAGGAATTCCTCCTCGTGCCGTTTACTCTCCTCTTTCTCTTGGTGTCTTGCTCATCGTGTCGACTTTACTCCTACGTTCCTCTCGGTCGGCGTGTCTTTCAGCGCGCGCGCGTGCAGAGGAAAGTCTCTCTCTCTCTCTCTCTCTCTCTCTGTCAGTCGAGACGCGATATGTCAATGATGGGAAGGGAGATTAAAAATTATTACGCGCAATTAAAAGTAATGAAAAGTCATACTTGTAAATAAATATGTTACTTCCAGTTGACTTCGTACACAGGTGTGAGGAGTAATGAGATTTTTATATATTAACCGCGCACGAAGAGAAGAATGGAATTATTTATCGAGAACGTTCTGGCGTGGAAGAGAGAGGGAACGGAACGGTAATTTGCTGTTGATAAAAGAAACATTCGACGAATGCAAATACGGCGTCCTTAATAGCCGTCCGGTTCGATGATTCGTCGCCGGCCGTCGACGGAAATTCATTGATGGAGCCGGGGGCCGGTGACGCAACTCGACTCGATTCTTTCGACGTGGACGTCTCCTCATCGGTATAAATTCGATACACCTGTGTGCCAATTGTTTTGACATGTGTCCCCATTGTACGGCCTTTCCAGACGCAGACACACGAGGACCCATTCGACCTCTCCTCGCGCGTCACAACTATGCGGGTCGTACAGTCCGAGATCGAAAAAAACAAAAAACCAACAAAAGGCAAGAAAAGAGAGAGAGAGAGAGAGAGAGGACAGGACAGGACAGGAATTCTCTCTCTTCCAAAAGAAAAGAAAGAATCGAGAAGTAGGGGGTGAAAAATAGGCGAACCGACGACGAATGATTCAATTTTCTGATTAGATCGTATGTATAACGGTTCTCCGAACTTCTCGACCTTGCTCGCGACGATTTGCCAATACTCTCTATCCTGCTGGTATCGTGTGTGCGTCATAACCGCTGTGGTACAGGTCGAGAAGGCGGTTCTCGCGCGCGCGAACTTTTTGGGCGCGTCCGCGACGACGCTGCGGAGACAGGATATAGGTTGTATGTACGAGAGCCACGACGGAGAAAGTTATGGCTTTTCTATTGTCTCGCGCGGGTGCTTCGACCTGGCCGATGGTCGTTGTTGAATTAAACGCCGCGAGACGGAAACGCGTCCTATCTTATTTAAACGAAAAATGTAATGTGTTAAAAAAAGAAGAATCGTTAAAAAATTCTGCTCTCAATAGGGAGTTTGCATTAAAAAAAAATACTTTTTTTATACATGTGATTTAAATATATATTATAAATTTATTTATAAGAAAATTTTAAATTTTAATCAATAGAAAGGTATTGAAAAATTAAATTAAATACAATTTAATACAATTTAAATTGTGAGAAAACGATTTTGATTGGTTGGAGTGCGTGACGTCACAGGGCAATAGTTTCAAACGTTTGTTTTTGTATTCTGTATTGCGATATTCGGTCATTCTTGATCTCGAGGTACAAAGAAAAACAATTTATTGGGTGTTTTAATTGTTGTACTTTTACATAGAGGTAGAAAACAGATTTTGTACGTGTTACCTTTGCCCATTTTCACAATAACTGGATATTTTAATAAATAAAAATAGTGTGTTGTCACTGTATATATTGATTGGGTTTGAGGGGACGCTATTTCACGCTATTTAGCGCTATTAGCGTCTCCCCGAATGCAGATATTGCACTGTGACGTCACATCGCGTTCGGGAGGATTCGATCGTTTCCGGATCGTATTTGACAATTTTAAATAATGTAATTTTTATTATTGATTTTCTCGCTTAATTTTCATTAAAAAATTACGAAAAAAATAATTACATTTAAAACTATATATAAATTATAAAATGCAATTCTTTTTCAAAATCATGCAAACTTCCTATTATGTACTATGCAAAAAAATTAATGGGTTAATTTCTTCCATATAAAAAAGGGCCAATTTTCATGTAGTTGTAACTTACTTAAAAATAATCGGAATAAGATCAATAAAAAACTTTTCAAAGCTTCAAGTTTCCAACTAAATTAGAAAGAAGGCGATTAAGAGCTGAACGCGGATGGTTGTTCGTCGGTTTCGTAGAAATTAAATTTTTTCCTCGAAACTGATTGGTGCACAGGGCACGAATTTTTCTTCGTGTATTTACCAAGAATAATTATATCAATTCTCATATTCGAGAATCTTAATATAATTAATTCTCATATTGGAGAATTTTTAATAAATCCCTTTTTTAGCTCTTAATCGCCTTCTTTCTAATTTAGTTGTTTATGCATAAAGAGCTTTATTTATTTTAATTTAAAGTTTTCAGTTTTAGAATCTTTAAATGAATTTCAATTCTTTCTATTCGTTACAAAATTACATTGTAAGAAAGCCACGTCCGTCGATTGAACAAATTTTTCAAAAATTTGTCCAAGAATACCGAATTAAAAAAAAATTCTAGCACGATTTCGTTAATTGTATGTTAAAGAGCAGAATTTTAGTTTTAATATCTTTTTTGACAAATGTTCTATGATTTTTTTCGCTGAGATATTTGTTATTAAAGCAAAGTTGAACTATTGACTTTGAATACTTGTAACTAGTGAAAAAATGATCGTACAATAATCGTTTTTTCGTTAACTTTTATTGATTTAAATAAAAAAAGATAAAAGTGCAATTTTTACTTGATTTTTAGGTGACAATTACGCTTTAAAAATGAATAATGATTGATAAAACGATAGGATCATTTGAAAATGCTAACTTTTCTCTTTAAATTGCTTTCTTAATGATTAATGTACGATCATTTTTTTACTAGTTATAAGCGTTCAAAGTCAATAGCTCGATTTTGCTTTAATAATGAATATCTCGGCGGAAAAATCATAGAACATTCGTTAAGAAAAGAGATTAACACCCAATTAATGAAATCGTGCTAGGATTTTTTTTTAATTTGGTATTCTTTAAAAAATTTGTTCAATCGACGGACGTCGCTTTCTTACAATGTAATTTTGTAATTTTTTATTGATCTTATTCCAATTATTTTTAAGCAAGTTACAATTACTTAAAAATTGACCTGTTTTTATATAGTAGAAAGTGGCCCTTTAATTTTTTTGCGTAGTGCATTATTTATTTATCTTTTTTATAATTTTATTTTTATTTATTTTATTGTATTCTATATTTTTTCTTACATGTCGTTTGTTGCGTATATATATGTGTTTATATCACCAAAATGTTTTTCGTGTCTATTCTTTGTTCGGTGTAATTTAAGTTTGATTGCGTTCTGTGCAATTTCTTTTACGAATAAAAATAAAGAAATTTTAATGATTTAATGTATTTCCTCCAAAATTTTAAATAATATTTTAGACGTAAATTACATATTTATCGTTGTATAAAAAATATTTAATTAACTGGATAATTAATGCTGCAACCCAATCAAGCAATTCAAGGCTTCTTATTATCATCGTCCAGATAAGAATTAATCTTGAGAAGTTTCTACCAGTATTTAATATGTGTTTGAAAATTTTTCAATTTTTATTTTAATTTTGACAACTATTATATAATAGTTGTATTTAATTTTTAAAAGTACAAAACCTTGCTAATAATTTTTTTATTATTTCTTTGTTGAAGACTCACCGACTTTTCTTTCAGAATGGTTAACTATTATGACGCAGGTCAACTGGTGTTCTCCTTTTTTTTTTTTACTGCCACGACTGTACAGGTGGTCAGTTGCCCCGACGAGGCGCAACCCGCATCGTATGTGACAGGTGAGGGCCAATGAGATAAATTCGATCTGACCCTCATGGCCAGAGAGAGAGTGAGTACATTGAAAAACACAAATTATTATGCAAATCGCCAACGTAAAAGCAGAAAAAATATTGCAAACACGTCTTTACGTAAAAATCGTTCTTTTATCACACAATATCGTTTGTTTTAAGTCAAAGAAGCTTTTTTTTTTTAATACTCAATTAAATTTTATATATCTAAAATTATTTATGGAACAAATAAAAGAGACCAAACATATCTTGCATCGGGGTGAAACAAATTTTTGAATGAAATGAATAACAAAACAAAACCAAGTGACAGCTAGAATAACATGCGCGTAAAGATGCGTGCAGACTAGATAAAAGTGCGGATAAGGAAAAGGGCCAAGAGAGGACCTAACCCGGGGGCCGCGGACACAATACCTTCGCTAGACGCGAACCTGAGCGGGGCCGGGGAGGGAGAGGAGGGGGAACGGGCCGGCGGCCGATCCTAATCTCTCGCCGGTTCGGGGCCACGGCCGAAAATTCAATTAAACTTTTGATATACGGGCGAGCTGTGCGCGCGGCTGTGTAAACGAAAATTTCGCAAGCTTCACGTACTTTCCTTGGCCGATTCGACCGCCCGGCCGGATCATCCGCAGACGCGTTGCCGGTCGACTCCTAAAACGATTAAGCCGCGGCGAGTCGTTCACCGCGAGGGCATCTCGCCGTGGAACCTTAACGTTCGCCCCGACTTCCAGCCTTTTCTGAATTTCCGTCCCTCGAATGGAACACACAATGTATTGTACGACGTTTGGTTTGCACTCATGCCCAGTTCTTTTTTTTTTATTATATAATAATAAAAAAATGTTTCGAATAATAGTTATTTGGCTTAAAAAGATGTATACAATCACAAAATTATTTTTCTTTAATGCGTGACAGTTTTATATATTTTTAAATGAAATACCGAAAAACCCGTAATAAAAATTATAACGAACCTAAAATTAATAAAAATGATTATGTCAAGTTTTTTTGCAAATGCATGCTACATCAGTAGAGGAATCATTTTTTATTTCATTAAAAAAAACCGTCACAGTAAACTAAAAATGTTTAGCAATTGTTAGATAAAAGCAGCACAAACAAGTATAGTTAAAAAGCAAGTGCAATTTCTTATCCCACTTTATTATACATTATCGAATATGTCATGAAATAACTTACAAATTTGTAATAAAATAGGTATATTATTCCATTAAAAAAAAAATAGAACTGTTGTGGACACAAAAATAATTTTAAAAATTATTTAAATCAATATATAAACTTTCTTAAACAAAGTAACTTATATATATATATATATATATATATATATATATATATATTTCAAACATTTTTTATAATTTTATCATTTAAAAAATAAATTGAGTGCAAGTGCACTTAAACCAATACACAATCCAACAATAAAATCTACAAAAAATAACCGACAATGAAATATTCCAATAAAAATTTATTTAGAAAAAAACATGACAATTAAAAATAATTAGATAAAAAGAGGAAAAAAATAAAAATTTGTTTATATTTGTCGACGTAGTTTGTACTATTCTCAGATTTTCTATTTTCATCGCATATTTCATGATGGCTGTTTCCCCGATCATTCCCGCTGTATTATTCTTCTCAGTAGGATATATATATTGTGATGACCGAGCTTCTCGGACTAAAGAGAAGTGACTGGTGGAATTAGGGAAGATCCAATGCCACCAGGAAATTTATCTCGTGCGATTTGCCGGATCTGAAATCGTTCGCAGTCTCGCTTCCGCCGCGAGGATATTGCCGATTGTCTCCTCGTTTCTTTCGTTTTTTTCCTTCCTCTTTGTAGAAGAGACGCGCGGGGGGAGCGTGATTTGTGTAGGGGGTATGGGGGATTTTTTTCTGGTTCACCGTTCGGATCCGGGATTCAATTCTAAATTGAGATCGCGTGTTTAGGATGCGGGGGATTACGGGGAGGAAGAGGATTAGGTCGCAAGAAGGAGAAAGAGAGATATTTGGTAGGGATACCGTATTGTTAATGATAATTAATTCAGAATGTTAGCGCGATTCCTCCTGTCGCCGATCTATCTCTAATTATGGAACTGCTATTCAATTTTATTACCCGTTATAAGATTATGTTAATTCGACAAACGGTGTCGGTTTCGGTCGACAAACACGATATCTCCACTGAATATTTTTTTTTCTATTCGATGCCAATTACGATTAAAGGATAGATCAGCTGAGCAACTGTCAAACATAAAGCGCCAATCAATTTTAGTATCCATCTGATTTATTCATTATATATGTAAAAATTTCTATATATTTATTTATTAAAATACGTCATCTACAAGCTCGATTATTATTAAAAAGAATTATTGTATTTTTAATAAATAAATATATACACATTTGTACATATATAATAAATAACTCAGAAGGATACTAAAATTGATTGGCGCTTCATGCTTGACAGTTGCTCAGCTGATCTATTAAAAATGCAATAATTATTTTAGAATAATAATCGAGCTTATAGATGACGTAGAATACGTAATGATCAGCTGAGCAACTGTCAAACATGAAGCGCCAATCAATTTTAGTATCCATCTGATTTATTCATTATATATGTAAAAATACATGTATGTATATTTATTTATTAAAAATACAATAATTCTTTTAGAATAATAATCGAGCTTATAGATGACGTAAAGGCTAAGAATCAAGATGTAATGGTAAATAATTTAGCTCTTTGTTCTTCTCGAAGCCTTTTCATCAATTTACTGAGAGATTATAAATTCGTCTCTCTTTTTCTCTAAAAGTGAAAGAATATATACTTTTTCCGAAAGCTTCTTCGCGACGATTGCAGCTTGGGGGAAGCCGAAAGAAGCGGGCGCTAGGACAGTGGCGTCTATTTTTACTCAACCCACGACACACGTAACTGTCCAGCTGCGAGCCTCCTCGCGCGAGAAATTCGAAGAGCCGACTGCGCTTTGCTTTTCAGCCTAGAAAGGAGCCAGGATGTTGGCGGCGCTTCGTTCCGGGTTCTACGAAAAAAAAAAAAAGAAAGAAATCGAACTGGCCGATCCGGGAAAGCCGGCCATAATCACAGCGTCGGCGAAATCGGCCGAAATGTGCGCGCGTTGAATGAGAAATGCGTTCGTCATCCCCGGTCTCTTGTCACCTCGCGGAGCTCTTTCTCGGACTCGGAATCGTCCATCATAGGCAAATATGACAAGCCGGGGGCAGCCCTCGTCCCCCTGCCCCCGCGTCTCCCCGCAAAGGGGATCGGTAACCGTGAAAAATCTGGCAGAACTGACGCTGCAGATTCGGACCAATCTCGCAATCGAGCGGGGCCCTGGTGAGGTAACAGGCGAGAAAGGAGCCCGAGGAGAAAGGGCCCGAGAAGGAGAGGGCCCTCTCTTTTAACGTTGCGGCTCTCTATGTCAGAACATGCGATGCAACTGGACGCCTTCCGAATCGTTGCGTGCCGTTGAATCGTTTGCGATCTTTCCGCTTGAAATGAAATCTATCTATTCCCGTTAAAGCGTACAGACGTGACGTAAAAGATATATACGTTACACGAAAGAAAATGTATATGCGACACGCAGTAATTTTCTGCGTGATGGCATTATATAATTATATAAGATACTCGAACAGAACACAGTATTTGTAAAATATTTGCGAATATTTATAATAATTACTTGAATATTTTTATAAATATTTGTCAAAAATATTTACGAAATAAATATGTTAGATTGAATAGATTATGAAATTTTGTTATAAATATTTCATTGACAGCAAATTTGAGAAATATTTACAAAAAATTATGTACTAAAAATATTTATTTTTTATTTACTATAAATATTATATAAATATTTCATCCATATTTCAAGATGTCAAATACAGTTTGTACAATTTTTTTAATGTATATAAAAATACAGGTAAAATATTTATATAATATTTAAAAAAAATAAATAATAAGAATATCAATATATTTATCATAAATATTGTGCGCTGGATATGTATATATGTATATATATATATATATATATAAATGCAATTACTATAATAAAAAGTCTTACACAGAATAGAATTATCACGCCAAAAAAAGCCTTTAGATGAGATTAAAGAATCGATTAAATGATAATCTGGCAGAAATTTTGAAATCACGCGAACCGACAACGTCCGATCGGAGACGACGCTGCGTATCTGAAATTGCCGAGAAGAGCTCTCTCTTGAGGGGGAAAGAGAAAGAAATTATTTTTTTTCCCGTCTTGCCGGCTATTTTTGCACACTCTTGCGCCCAAGGAGTTACTGACCTCTGGCCAGTACCCGGTACAGTGAATCGCCTATTTTTAAACGCACGAAAAATGCATAGTCTCCCTTCCGAAAAAAGTCGAGAAAATCGAAGAGAGAGAAAGGTATTTTATTAAACACTAACGTGGCGAGAAAGAGAGAGAGAGAGAGAGAGAGAGAGAGATAGCACGAAATGAAGAAGGGAAGAGAGAGATTGTTTTGTCCGTCATCGATATTCTTGACAATATTTATTTCGGAGAGAGAGACGGTCACGTGTCCCCGGTCAAGAAAGCTTTCCTCGAGTGTTTTACGAATATCGTAAAATCCCTTCTTCAAGGAGGTGTCCGATATCCATCCTAACGACTAAACGCTCCGTCTAACGTTGTGACAAAACAGGAACGGGGAAAAAAATACGAAGCGAAGTGTCATCGTAAAATCGTACATTCAAAGATCTCGGAAGGTTTTTTCCAAATTTTCCGATCCAATTAAGACCGTCATCTCTTTAATTACAAACGTACCTATTTTTTAAAATATAACACATTCACATAAAAATATCTCCCTAGCGTGGCACGACTTCCGGGTGAAAGGGAGACGATCCCTCTTACAAGCGAATGAAAAATAAATAAATAAATAATCACTCTAAATTCATGGACATTTAATTTAATCGGTTGCTTGACGAAGTCAAAAGTCGTCGGCGAGCGCTTTGAAGGGATCTCCGGAAACGGGGCAAGACTGACCGATCTACCTGTTCGGGGGCACATCTAAGGATTCCGGTGGCTCGCCAATTTAAAAGTAATTTTCTCGAATCCTTTTAAAAAAAAAACGAAAGAAAGGAGGCCAGCCAAATCACGTCTTCCCACGGTTGGTCAGCTGGCCTGCGTCCAGAAGCGCGGAGATCTTCGCTCTATCCGCCCTTCTCTCTCTCTCTCTTTCTTCTACTTTCCTCTATTCTCTCTTTTTTATGAATTTCGATTTTTCTACCTGGCATCTATCCCGAGTCATCCGAGATCCAGGATAGCACGCGAGTTTCTTTTACAGTTACGCGAAAAGATTCCCGCGCGAGATAAAAGGGAGCTTGTCTTAGCAACTTGTCTTGACATACAATTTTTCCAGCATTTATTCCCGACTCTATATATTTATATCAATTAAATTAAATGTCAGATTATCAAATATACATTGTATATATAATTAATTTTATAAAAATAAATTGCTGCTAAATATAAACGTTTTCTTCTAAAAAAAATAGCGTGCATACTTAATTAAGTCTGTTTCTCAATTGCATACTAAATTAATTATTGTATAAAATAATTTTATTATATAAAAATTATTGTAAAATAAATGCATGCTAAAAGCTTCTTCAAAATTAAAGTAAAATCTACGAGATGTATATTTTTCTAATTTACAACGCGACAATACATTTATAATTGCGCATCATACGTAATTCGATTT
Source organism: Anoplolepis gracilipes (assembly GCF_047496725.1). Taxonomy (NCBI): domain Eukaryota; kingdom Metazoa; phylum Arthropoda; class Insecta; order Hymenoptera; family Formicidae; genus Anoplolepis; species Anoplolepis gracilipes. The sequence continues at coordinate 8,642,267 of NC_132979.1, read as the reverse complement.
TAAAAGAAGAAATAATCGAGAGATTTTTCGATGAAACGTATCATGAAGCTTCATAAAATCATGCAAATTGAGAGTCTTGCGGTAACGTCCGATGGAGCTACAAAAAAAAATGAAGAGAAAGAGAAGAGAGAGAGAGAGAGAGAGAGACAAAGAGGGAGATCACCCACAGCTGTGCGGAGTCAATTTTTCGAAAATTGACGCGGCTCGTCATCGGAGACGCTAATGCGAGATCGAGAGCGATCGAGGTAGTAGCGAGAAGAATGGCTTGCTCGATCGTATAATCGATCTCGATGAATGGCCGAAATTCGATCAAAGGGGGCGATCGGCCATGTTGGAGAAGGTGAAGAAGGACAGGGTCCTTCCTCGCTCCTCGGGAAAATTTTCAAGAACACACGTGGTTCGCGTCGCCCCCAGCGCCCCCCTCCCCTCCCTTCCTGCTCTTCTTTTTTCTTCACGGATTGCTTTTTATGTACCTCCTCCCTTTTTTCAGGGCCTTAGGATTTTTTTCTTACCCCTTGGCCGGCCATCTGCCATCTACGGAAGGGGCGGCCAAGATTCACGCAGGATCCGCGGGGTGGGGTTGAAGCCCCGGAGAAGAGGAAGAAGGAAGGATGCGCGTACACACAGTGAGACGGCAGACGAGAGATGATCTATCCAACGTGAAACGGAGGATGTGCACCTGGGGGAGGGAAAAGGACGGAGAACATGAGAGAGAAGGTCGAGGGAGCCCATCATCATCCGGGGAGTAATGGCTTAAGGCCCAGTTTAAGATCTCTCAGCTAGTAGCTCTAGTAGTCTGTGGGACCAGATTCACATCCACGAAAATCGATTCGATGATACTGATGCAGCCTGCGGTTAGAAAGTGGTCCAGAGAGAAAGACTAGTTAACCCCGAAAAAGAATGGGATAGCATAAATCATCCTCAATTAATGAAAAAGTGTTGTCCATAAGAATTATATCTATTTTTATCAGAAACGATTATACCATAATTAACGTATAAATAAAAATTCTGTGCAAAAAATTAATTATTACTTAATTTAATTAAATATTATATAATTTGATGTACATGTACAATAAAGGAGAAACCTGTTTTTTTTTATCGCAGCAAAATCGAGAAAATATTGCGAATAAATCATTACGTTATTCGTTCGTGATATTTGATTGCTTAATCGTCGATCGGTTCTCCCGAAGCCGATGACGCCTCTCGCGATATTTATATCCGATCGAGAAACCCGACAATTCATGGCAAGCACCATTTCTCTTACGACGACGCCCGTTATCCCGAAATAGAGACCTTTTTTTAAGTCAGCCAACTGTGGTCCGTTCTCACGAACGGGAGATGCACTTTCCCGAAATTTTTCAGCTCGCCCATATCGGAGACCGATATCACCATCGTCGTCTCCTCTCCTCGACGCCGCGCATGTGGACTTGGGGCTAACAACCTAGCAGTATTTCAGTTTTTTTTACTCGGAGAAAATGCTTGTTTTTTTTCCACATCTTCCGCCGCCGAGAGAGGAATCCGTGCCATTCGGGGTACCGTAAGGGTCGTTCTCTCCCCCCCCCCCTCCACTTCACCCCCTCTCAAGTTGGTTTTTTTACTCCGTCCACAAGGTGTTTCCGTTCTGATGCAGTTCCGGCAGCCCCCTCCCTTTCTCTCGTCGTCTTCGACGAACCCCTGGAAGGATAAAAAAACGCACCCGGGGCACCCTCGGTAGCGGGGCGGCTCCCGCCACCCCACAGTGGCACAACGTGTATTGCGATGATGCAGGAGGAATGCGTTGCACCTAGAGAGTCGCGTATATAGGTACGTTGCCTCCCTTCATTCCGGGGAGAGAGGAGCGCGCAGGATGTTTTTTTCCGGTGCCACCGCACGCCGAGGTCGGGCCGTGCGAAAGTGACGCGGTGAGAATTTTTTTATGCAAAAATGGACACATGGGAAAAAACGGGAGTGTCCATGGACCGGTCGGATATACCGAGCATATAAGCTATCGACAGAAATGATTTTTAATTAGCATATTATTTGACAGCAAATGAGATTTCTTTCATCTGCCACGATATTATGGATTGTACTAATTATAGAAAAAATTTTTTTGTTAAGCCATTTTATAAATCTTATAATATTTTTTATAACTCTATTATTTAAAAAAAATATCCGCTCACATCTAAAAGCCACACAAGTGACAATTGTTAATAATCTTATTAATGATTATTGAAAATTTCACATTATTGTAGATGATCAAATTTGTCAATAAATTCAAAACTGTAGTAAACTATATGTTATTTTATTTAAAAAAATAAAGCTCTAATAGACAACATTAAAAAAAAAATTTTTAATTTCTATTTGAGTCATTAAACAAAATAACTTTCATTAAAATCATATTTTATAATTTTATTATTTAAAAAAATAGCTGAATGTATGCAATTAAAATTTAAACTAAACACACTGTATAAGAGTATGTGATTTATAAAATATAATTTTTAATTCTTTGTGCTTTGATTAAGGGAAATTGATTAGTACTTTATCGCGATAATCGATCGTATATAAATAAATAAACCAGAATATTATGTTCTAAATTAATTTACGAATTATCTTCGACCGGAAGCGATTAAGGATTTTCTTGATTAAAACTCTCTTATTTATTTATAATATCAGATACATTTTGTCCTGGATCTTTGTGATATAAATAATTGTGTAAGACACGAGACAGATTTGAGTGACAAATCGAAAATAAAACGTAAGATAGAGCTTAGATTAAATAGAATTCTGATTTATTTTATCAGGCTACATTGATAGACTGCAATTGCATGAATCTTATTATTAAAATTCTGAAGAAATTAGACTGTTTTCATTTCCAGAATGTAGCTTGACCCACTTCACCGTCTGCGATGACGGAAATCAGATTACACTAGAAGTTAAATTAATATTTTGAGATCAGAGATTGTAAATCGTTTCGCAAATGATAACAAGGCGAGAATTGAATTCGATCAAACGCGAATGTCAATTGATTAGTAAATTAAAATTTACATTATCATATTTGTATCGAAGATGAAAGTAGATTTATCGACGAGCATCTCAATGACATTTCTTCTTCCGTCTAGTCATATTTTAAATTAATTTTCTTTTCTAATATTGTTAGAAATTTATTAAATCATATTATTACACATTTAATAATAATTATTACATACAAATTTATATTATATTAAAAATTAAATAATTAAATAGTTACATAATTTTTACATTTTTTAAAAATTAGGACAACTTTTATACTAATTTTTATAATTACCTATTTAATGTTATTATTTTTTATGTATACATCTGTTTAGTTATGTTTATTTTGACATCTTTTGGCTCGGAATAATAAATAGGTTGGTCTTCTTTTCGTGATTCTTTTTTCCCCTCTCGCTCTCTTCCTCCGATCTCGTTGTTTCCCGCTGTCCTGATTTAGTGCACCGTTAAATCATCGATGGCGACCGCTACGTCCTCAGACGCGGAAAAGTGTCCCGTGAGATCTGCGGGAATGCGAAATTCTGCGGGACGTTAATCATCCGCGAAGATCGGGACGGGCACCATCGATGTGTACACACATCCAATACATATTCGATTCGAAAGTTTCTCGCCAAACGGACTCTTTGCCGCAGAAAATAAAAAAAAAAAAACTGAAAAATATTGCACGGGTTTTCGACCTGAGACCTCGAAAATATTGATATATAATATTAATTCTCTCTATTAAATCGCCTTGATTTATTGCAATTCTCAATTTCGCCTTCAAGAGAATATAATCAACGCACGCGTATTTTCGCGATTAATGTTAATTAATAAAATAAAATTAATTTTAATGATTATTGTACGATCATTTTCGCACTAGAGTTTTAAGCGTTCAAAGTCAATAGCTCGATGTTGTATTAATAATGAATATCTCGGCGAAAAAAAATCATCTAACATTCGTTGAAAAAAGAAATTAAAACTAAAACTCTGCTCTTTAATATCCAATTAATGAAATTGGGCTGGGATTTTTTTTTAATTCGGTATTCTTGGACTTTTGAAAAATTCGTTCAATCGACGAACGTCGCTTTTTTACAATGTAATTTTGTAACGAATAGAAAGAATAGGGAGTTTGCATTAAAAAAAATACATTTTTTTATATATGTAATTTAAATATTAGTTAGGTTTGGGGAGACGCTATTTAGCGCTATTAGCGTCTCCCCGAATGCAGATATTGCACTGTGACGTCACATCGCGTTCGGGAGGACTCGATTGTTTCCGGATCGTATTCGACAATTTCAAATAATGTAATTTTTATTATTGATTTTCTCGCTTAATTTGCATTAAAAAATTACAAAAAAAATAATTGCATTTAAAACTATATATAAATTATAAAATGCAATTGTTTTTCAAAATCATGCAAACTCCCAATTGAAATTCATTTAAAGATTCTAAAATTAGAAACTTCAAGCTTTGAAACACTTGTTTATTGATCTTATTCCAATTTTTAAGGAAGTTGCAACTACTTAAAAATTAGCCATTTTTTAATACAGAAGTGGCCCTTTAATTTTTTTGCGTAGTGTATTATTTATTTATCAACGTTAAAAATTCTTAATTATATGTATACTGTTTTCAGCGATCGTCCGGTTCAATGACCTCCGAAACTCGCGCGAGTTTCCGCTACGCAGGAACGGCGCCGTTGACGATTGTCAAAAATTTGCTTGGCGGCTAGTCCGGGGATATCCGGTTACGAGAGGGCCCTTCCAGAAATATCCCGCGGCCGAGAGAGAAACGATAAGGCAATGCGTGAAGACGCAGGGTGGTCGATTTCCCGTGCGTGCGTGCGTGTCGATGGACGGAACTTTCCGGGAAAAATGGGCCAACCCTTGCGAAGATCCAAAACTTCTAAACACCCTTGGCAAGGGGTCCTCCGGTTATATTTGGTAACTGTCTCTTTTCGAGCGCACGCACATGACGCAGTGGCGTAGCCACTGGAATGGACCACGTGGTCATTTGCGTCTCTTTGCAGGTTATCGAGAGAACAACGAAGATGCGTTTTATTTCCTTCCCGATATTTTTGAGGCCTCTGATTGTAATTTTTTTTCCTTTTTTAAATTTTTTTCGGAAAAATCTCAAGATTATCTTTCAACAATGTGTCATTTAAAATTTTATCAAAGTGAGTTATTAAGAAGTCACGCATGTAAGACTTAATGAGTGAATCACACATCGCATATGATTGATATGATAATATATTCATTGAATGAAAAGTGAAATTTGCTATAGTGACTGGTGTTCCTTTCTGTCATAAATTACACAATAAATATTACATGAATTCGATAAAAAATATATTCTGAAAAAAGGCGGCGTTAAATCCTTTTAAAAACAACATAAAGCAGACTTTGTAATAATCTTCAAGATTATGCTAAAAAATTGATAGTTTATTCTGAACTCACCAAAAATTGTTAAAAATATTATATATTTTATAGTTCAGAATATAATTAATATAATTAAAAATATAATTCAATATAATTAAAAAATATAATATATAGTGACCATCTCCGGTCACCGATGTGATTACCAGCAGTCACTTTAGGGACCGTTTTGCTTTTATCTCCGGACCTCCTCGTCCCACTCTCTCGGTGGCATCAAGGGAGGTCGGGGAGGGGGCGATAAACTCCCACGAAGAGCTGGACGTGGACAACGGGAGCGCGGTCGAAACACCATCGGACCTCCTTCTTGTCACCGTCTTAGTCGTCGTAGTCGTCGTCGTCGTCGTCGTCGTCGTCGTCGCCGTCGCCGCCGTCGTCGTCGTCGTGGTCGTCGGTGCGAGGCACATGTGCACGTCGCCGAGTCGCCAGACAGATCTTTTTTGTCCCGAAGTAAAAATAATCTTTAAAACCCCGAACAGGATGCGTTGTTAGGGCAGGGAGACCGGGAAGAGGCGGGGGGGGAGGGGGATAGCGCGCGGGCATCGTCACCAAGACGGTCCACGCAGCCACGGTTTTTTCACCCTTTGGACGGCTCGTCTCCCTGTAACGGGTGTCCGAAATTAACGTCCTGCACACACGGAGGTCTCCCCTCTCTCTCGCTCTGACAGTTTCAGAATATTTGACCGCATCTGGTCGGAAATGCGACTTGGGCGATGATCGCCGTATTCTCTCGACGAGGAACGCAAAAGAGATGAATAAAAAAATTATTAGATACAAGAACGAGTCTTCACACACACACATACACACACACATGCTTTGTGTTCAGCGTCGCGAGAAATATTTATCGCGTACGATTGGAAAACCGAAACCGGAGCGGTTTATTTGTCGCGCACACAGACGCGCGCGCGCGCGCGCGCGCAGCAAAGAATCAGCTGAGAAGCCGGTGACATCTCGCAACTGTGGCCCATTGTGCTATCGCAGATCGCCCGGTGGTCGTATCGGCGACACACTTCGCCGGGCGCGTGACGAGTACCTACATTATCGCGGCCTGTTGGTATTGTTTGACTTAACTACGAACGAACGTATCGATGTGCGGGGAACATGTATCCTCGCGTAACAAACGCCGATTCGTGATGGCATCAATAAAGAAAATATACGCCAAAATTGCAAAAAAGACAGAACAGAGAGAGGTATTAACGGCTGAGTATGAACACTTTTTTAGGAACTTTTTTTCAAGAATTATGGAACGTGATTTTTTGAGAATTTTACATACGTATGTTTATATATAAATACGTCAGTATTTTTCAATCTTGGATATTTAGGTTCTTGTTTTCGTTCAATACAAGTGTTTACATAGAGTGTTTAAAAATGTGTAGCGTGACACGCTGCTCCTCGTATAATTGTCTAAAATGAAAAGATTTGATTTTATATTCTGTAGGATATTTTGGGGATACTTACTTGGGGAAATTAGATATTTCAATTTTGCTGAAATCTTTTCATGTCTTGAAAGTCAGAAACATATTAAATGTTAATTTTTTAATTCTAATTATTGTAGGTTCAGCATTTCAAAAATATCCTATGGAATAAAACTAGAATAAGTTTTTTCATTTCAGACAGAGTTATTAGGAACAACCATCATTTTTTAACACGCTCATATTAAATAAAAAAAGCTAAGTAAATATCAAAGTTTTAAAATTACTGTGTAACTTTAATGAAAACAGATATAAAACACCAAAAAGATCAATTTTCAATAGTCTTCAAGAAAAATTCATACAATTTATATTATTAGAGTATATATTGGGTTCTAAAACAAAATCAGGGCAAAGATTCATAAAACAGAATTATGGTCATTTTTTTGAAATCAGAAATCAATTAAAAAATTCTCATAAAAGGAGAAACGGTATAATTGAGAGCTAAATGCAAGTTAATTCTTTTTCCTTCAATGCAATTTATTAATTACTCAAAATCGTATTTGAGTAATTAATAACATCATTAACAACTGTCAAATAATATATTCGTTTCCCTCATTTGTTAATTTTACAATTTTTCATGTGCTCATGATTTATATAATTAATTAGAGGATGATTTTCGATATTATTTAATTTTTCAATTATTGCTATTATTATTATTATGTCCAGTTGTCATGTCTAGTAATATCATCTTGTCATAATATATAATTGTGTATTCGATAAAAAATGTGGCATAAAATCTCGTAAAATATTCTTGCTTATATTGTGTTTAGAATTTAATCGAAGACAAAGAGAGAGAAAGAGAGAGAGAGACAGAGAAAAGTTGAAAATTTTAGGACCATTATCGAAAATGAAGGATTTGTACTTTCCCGGAAGTAGAGTTTGCGTCAATCTCTCCTCCCTCCCTCGCTCTTTCTCCATCTCGTCACCTATTTTCTTGCACAGGTCACGAAAGGAACGACTCGTGCTCCGTCCGCGCGAGGAGGAGGAATCGCAGAAACACGCACGAGAGCCGGGACACACGGAGTGCGCGGAAAAAATTCTATGAACTTGCGGTCGTCCGGAATACAGTGGGCCCCATGTAATGAATGTGGGAGTTTCACACGGGTCAACGGATCGCTGCCTTTTCTAGGGATACGCGCAAGGTGCACTCTCTTGCGGTGCATTCTCTCTCTCTCTCTCTCTCCTTTCCCTCCACCCCGAGACGAGTCAAAGCGTGTATCCTAGCGTGTTTACCCATAATAAACCGCTTGATAACTTATGCATTCCGAACGGACGAGATATTATCTATCTAGCGCTGCCATAAATAAGATATACACAAACTGGATGCGTATATATAAATTCGGGTTGGATAAATGCATCGCGTCTCTCTCGACGATGACGCCCGCGAAAGAGACGTTCGGCGAACTTTCCTCGCGCGATCTGGATTCGTTCATTCAACCTGGTGCACCGACGGAGACGTTCTCTACCGCTTACACGATGCACCGAGTAAATTGGTGCGTGTAATCGTACACGTGCACTCGTGAAGAAATTACCTAAGAATTAAGACACATTTTTGTCTGAATTTTCAGATCTGAAATTTCATACAATCTGTCTTGATCATCAGAGTCATTTTTCTGAAAATTTTTAGAAAACTCTACTCCAAGAGAGAAGTACAGATTGCTAATTTTCGATTAATGGTCTTAAAATTTTCAATTTTAGTTTGTTCAGCTTAAGATGTTCATCAATTAAATACTAGTCACTCATAAGCAAGATTATGCGATATTTTTTTATCAAGGTGATATAACTGGACATAATAATAATAATAATAATTTAAAAAATTAAATAATATTGAAAATGATCCTTCAATCAATTACATAAATCGTGAACATGTAAAAAATTTTAAAATTAAAAAAAAATTGATGTTAAATATGCACACATAAAGGAAACGAACATATTATTTGACAGTTGTTGATGATGGTCTAAATTTAATAAATTGCATTGGAAGAAAAAGAATTAACTTATATTCGAATTCGGTCATCCGTACTACATCACACTAGTGCATATTAAAGGCTGCTTATGCAAGTATAATGACGTAATATTTAAATACTTTGATGATGAATAATGTATGTTCTACTAAAAAAAATGACGGACAAATATATCATGACTGAATTTTAATTACTTAAAATGTTTATACGATTCCTTTTTATTCAGATATCTTCATGTATAGCAGCCTTTAGTATGCGGATGATTGAATGTGCTATCACATTTAGCTCTCAATTATCCTGTTTCTCCTTTTTGTGAATTTTTAAATTGATTTCTGATTTCAAAAAAATGACGATAATTCTGTTCTATAAATTTTCCCCTGATTTCTTTTAGGGCTCTCAATATATATTATAATACTATAATATAAATTTTAAGAATTTTTCTTGAAGACTATTAGAAATTAACCTTTTTGGCGTTTTAAAAGTTTTTATCAATGTTTAAACGTCAGAATTTTTAAATCCTTAATATCTATCTTTTTTTTTTGTTTAATACGTTTGCACGTGTTAAAAAACGACGATTGCTCCTAATAATTGTCTGAAAACTTGGACTTCTAAACTTTCAGAAAAATAACTTGGGAGAAGTGATTGATTAAGGCACTGATTGTCTAAAATTACTTTCGGGCAATCAGATTGGAAAATTCAGACGCTAGTGTGTCTGAATTCCTAGGCAATTTTTTACAGTACACAGTGTGAATTAATTCTAATTAATACCAATTATTAATTCGTGAAAATTCGATAGATATCGAATTATTTTTGTAAGTAATTTGTTTCTGTGGACTTTGTCCGACAGACTGACATTTTTACGCGAAAGTCGCGTAAAGAAAATGCATTAACCTTCGCGACCGCGCAAAATACCATCAGTTTAAATTCGCCACGTCGACGTCGCGTGTCGCGCACCCATTGCCCTTTATCCGTGAAAACGCTCGCTACTTTCCACGCCACGTACGTTCGATAATCGTGGTAATCGTATCCCACTCTCTCGAGATTAATATCGATTAGGCGATCGTGATGCCTTTCAACAAACGGAAAGATTTAGCCGAAAAGCAGTTTGTGTTTTTCAACTCTCGAAAGAGTTTCCAACCTCTCTTTTCTTGAAAAAAGATTGCAAAAAATATCTAATCAAATTAGATTATTCGGGTAAAATTGAAACTGAGCGAGCGATTACTTTTTCGAGGATTGAAACCGTCATCAATGTTCTTATATATTTTATTTTCATTAATTTTATTTCATTTATATATTTATCTATTTTTCCCTCTTTTTTATTTTGTTCTCTCAATTCGGGTCAATTATATTTGTCGATCAAAGTGGCTTCCATCAAGTTGTAACATCAAGTATAAGATTCACAAAGCTAGGCCCAATTAAATAGAAATCAAATATTAAATATTAAATATTAGGAATAGGAAAGAGAAAAAGCGAGGGAGAGAGAGAGAGCTATCATATATTTAATTCATATTTCTAATATTTCCTCTATTGGGCCTTAATCAAAATATAGATGGAAACGTTTTCCCTGGAAATTTTCTCGTCCAAATTCCAGATTGGCCGGCCGAGATATACCACGAAACACTGTCCAGGAGCCCTAAAATACTCTTGGGCAGATAATTTTTTGGGGTTGGTAAAAGTCACTTCAGAGAGACGCCTTCCCGAAGGAACGAGCCGGGGACGCATCTGGGGCCTGGGAAGCATTTTCGGCGACCCATCCCTTTCCTCTCCACCTCTCGCCTCCTTAGTACTTGACTCGAGGAAAGTAGGAAAGAGACCGCCTCCGCCTCCCCTGGAAAATTAAAGGGCGCACCGTATCATGCGGTCCGTCACTGCAGACCGAAGATGAGAAAGCGACGTCGTATATGTATATATACATATATATATGTATATATTTGTACATGTATATGTGTGCATGTAATACGTAAGATGTATATGTACGGATGCGTACGGAACGAGCTGTACCACGTTTCCTTTGAAACTTTGAACTTCCTATCGCGACCACCGCGTCTCTTTGTAGACGGATGAACGTCTCCCGGATCCAGGATAATACGAGGCGTTCTTCCTGCCTTCGCGTCTCTCTTTCCATTCTATCTCTCTCTCTCTCTCTCTCTCTCTCTCTCTCTCTCTCTCTCTCTCTCCCTCTCTCTTTCTATTTCTCCACCGCTAGCCTAGTCGCAGGATCGAGATCCTCCAGCGAATAATCCCGGAACGCCGTGGAAAGATCCGCGTCGCGGATATCGATCCCACAAGTAGAATGAGGGGGTTTTAGTCGCGGAATAATTAATGTGAGAGAACAGGTACTCCTGTGTGCTCCTCATCCGCTTTCTCTGTGTGACTCGACGCTACGTGTTTACAGCGAGTTTCGTGCATCACTCACTGTTACCACGATCAGTCCCTCAATCCGCCTACGACTCGTGCATTTAGCCCGAGTCGTCTTTTTTTTTTTTTTTTTTTTTTTTTCTACACAGAGATTAAGGGATCATGATAGTTAATAGATTGTGAGAAATTAATTTATTCGACGCTACTTGAATCTGTCACCATCTGTCACCATTTGAATTTTTCAGATTTTTTCAACTACAATAAAAAAAGGATGTCATAGTTTAACAAAGATTTAAGTAAATCTCGAATTTTTCAGGAGATTTAAATACAGACGTCAACACGATACTTATGACATTTATAATTATTAATATTTATAATTATTTTGACAGATTGTAAACAGTACGATACATATACGAATGTGTCATTATAACTGTATACGTTACTATAATTTGTATTTAAATTTTCTAATCGAGAAGGCAAATAAATTGTATCGTCAAACTCTCTCTCTCTCTCTATCTGTTTATCTGTCCTTGGCAAGTAATAGGATACAATCAGTTTAACAATTTCCGAAAAGTACTTAGGAAAAGTAACTTGAAACAATTTGTCACGCGCGCGACGGAATTCTGCTACAGAAACTCATCGCCGCTATAACGAGTGCGGCAACGATCGGCAACGAAAACTTGGCATCTCGCCAAACAACATTAATACGTTCGGGAATTACCGTGGTAACTTAAACGTTCGGTCAGCATTAATCGCGTCGGCATCATCAAGGTTGCCTCTGCGCTCTTTGTCTTGGATTTTTTTTACAAACCTTTTCCGCACTCGTGAAAACACCAATCGGAGATTGTAAAAAAAAAAGATATGAAGCGATATATTCGTGCCAAATACGTAAGTATAACTTTATAAAGATTGATAGATATATTGATAAATAGCTCAGATAACGTGCAATATTTATGAAATATATTTATAATAATTGTCTGAATATTTTATAAATATTTATCAAAATGTTTCATAAATATTTTCGTAATCTAACTTTTAGATTAAACAGACCATAAAAATTTATGATAAGTATTCTAGCAAATATTTGAGAAATGTTACAAAATATTTTTATATTTCATTAATATGTCGAATATATCTTTTACAATAAAATAAGTGTAAAATAATATATGATATTAAAAAAATAAATACAATAAAAATATTTATAAATATCGTATTGAGAGATGTCTGTGTTTAAATCCCTGTATAAAAAAAAGAATTATTTATTAAATTATTTAGATATTTACTTTCTCGTTGAAAACATATGAAATAAATTCGAAATTTGACTGAAAATATTAACTCGACAATTTTTTTCTCCGAACACCCTGTATATACAGTTTTCAATTTTTGTCATTATATATCTTTGTAATTAAGCCTTTAATTAAAATTCTCCTACAGTAAACTCTATCTGAAATTAATTAAAGAATAAAGTTTTGGTAATTTTTTTAACTCCAAAAACTTTATTAGTTTACGAAAAGCTCCTTTCTTTCAATCGCTTATAACGCGAAAATGATTGATGCCTCGACATTTTCGCCGAGGCAAAAATCGTCTCCAAATGATCTAAAGAATCTGCCATTAGCAGGTTTCTCACCAATTACAGGACACCCTGTACATATACCCTAGACAAGTTTTCGCGCGCCGGATAGGGAACCGTTGGTTCACCGCGTGTCCGTTGGAAAAATCATATCCACCGCGTTCGCGCCGCGACGCGAGGAAAGGGTTGCGTTTCGGGAAAAAAAGCGCGTCTTTCCCCCTCTGCGCTCACCGCGAGATAACCGCGCGAAGAGAAGGCGCCGGGGGTCTCTCCCTCCTCGCGGTTATCTCCGCGCGCGAGACGAGGACAGCCGACCGAGCGAGAAGTCGCGGCGAAGCCGAGTGAGAGGAGGTGGGAGCGAGAGGAACGGATCTGACAGTCAGATGCGCGCGCGAGAAAGAGAGAGAGAGAGAGAGAGAGAGGAAAGTGCGGGCGTGTTGAGCGCGGAGTGGAAGGGAACGAGAGAGGGAGAGAGACAGAGAGTGGGAGGGGATGGCGAGAGAAGACGTAGGGGAAGCGACAGGGGAGGAAGGGAGCGAGAGCCGGCGAGGAGAGAGAGGGAGAGCCTTTACCCCCACCACGGGGAGAGGGGGTGAAAACTACCCCGAGAGCGCGTGGGGTGTCCGGCGGCCTCGGCGCCGAGGCGAGGCGAACCGAGCGCGTCCGAAGCCGAGCGCAGTGCCCGACGCACACCAGGTCCCGCACGGCACACGACCGAGAGGCGCGCACAGTCCGGCACAGTCCACTCGGCGATACGACCCATGCTGGACCGTCGTCGCTCCGGTCCACGCCGGCATCAGGCATCCAGCACCCGCGGCTGCAACCATCGACATCGTCGTCAGGTTCCCGTCCGCACGAGCACGCGTACGCGCCGTTGCATCCGTACGTCGTACGTCGACGTCACGAGCCCGCGGTCGCGCGTAGTCTAGGGAGCGCGGGTGCACCAGGCCGGCAATTAAAAATAGCAAAAACAGAGAAGACGAGGATAGAGGAGAGAGAGAGAGAGAGAGAGAGAGTAAGACGTCAAAGGATCCGAGGATATCGCCAGACAGCTGTCTACTCTGGTTCATCGAACTCGCAGCGAAATACATACGTCGCGCCTGCGGGACACTCGCGGACGCTTTTGGACTTGTTTATATTTACCTTTTTTGTTTTCTTTTCTTTTTCTTTTTGTTCCTTTCTTATCATCGAGTGAGACGGTGAACGCCTGATTGTTGATCACGCTCGAGAGTGTTTTCGCGGTCTCGTGTAATAAATTTTCGATAGATAGAGAAAGTGCGGAGCGACTAGCTGTCAAATCGCGAAGGTGCCATCGTCGTTCACGTCATCCCCGCACCTAGTGCGGGCGGATCAGCGGTTATATCTCTGTCATATGTCACGTTTGGTGAACTTAGTGCAGTCGCGGAGGAACCGCGCGATCGACGAGCAACATGAGGACCGACATTGACAGTTGACGAACAAGTGTCCAGGTGACAAGTATCGGATAAAAACAGAAGAGAGAGAGAGAGAGAGAGAGAGAGAGAGAGAGAGGGCAGGGGGTAGAGAAGAAGGCGCACGGGCGCGCGTGTGTTTCCGTGCATGTTCCCGGAAGAGGAAGAGGAGAAGAGTGTGTTTCCTATACGCATCCCCCAGGTGAAAAATCGGATGGACTCGTACCCGGCGGGCGAAAACGCGCGGCGGAGGTGAGAGGGAGGAGGGCGGAAGCGCGGGTCCAAGATATCGGGGACCCTTGTTCCGCTTGTCCTGACTCTCCGCGCGTTCCTCGTCGCTTCCTCCTTCCTCATCTCGTCCCCGCGGCGGTGAGCTAGGAAGACAGGGGTCAACAATAACAATCGGTCAACGATCGTCCTCCTCTTCTCCGTGCCAGTCCGGAGTGCAGGAGTCGTCTCAGCAGTTGTTCTTCGAGAAACTTACAGTGAAACTTCGCGCGGCAACAGTTGAAGATCGCCAATCGCCACCATGAGGATCAAAATGCCCGCGGTCAGGATCGCGCAAGGTGAGTGACACGAGAGGGAAGGAAGAAAAGTCGAGGCAGAGGGATCTTGTTCGGCCCGTCGGCCAACACGGCATCGCGTTCGCAGGTGTTTACATACCGATGTCTATACATGTACGTACGTCACTTTTTGCCACAAACACCGACAACGCACGTGATCGGGATTGTCATCGGTCACTTCGCTTTCCAATAGCTTTATATTTAATTGACAGGTCTGTCCGACGGCGTGGGAATTTCTCGCGCGATTAATGGACACGAGTTCCAAAGACCATCATTTCTTGTTGTGTTCATCGAGTCGCGCGGTTATTAAATGACAGAAACGACGTACAAAGTTATTTTTTAAAAATCTCAAGTAAAGCTCTTTGCCTATTTTACGACGTTTCTTCCAGCCTTTTGGGCCCCGGCTGTCGCTCTGCTTTTTACCGTCTTTAATAGTGCGATTACATTAGATTTGACAATGCATTCTCGTTACCTCCTCTTTCTCGTCGCATTCAGATAACTCGCGAATGTTTACGATAATTAGAATTTAATTGTATTGCCGATAGGGTCCGTAAGAAAGCCGAATGGTTTCTCGGCGACGTTAGTTAACTTTCGTCGATTGTTTTTTTTTTTTTGCTTCTCTTTATAAACGAAGCTTTTAAAGGAGACAAAGAATCAAAAGACCTTGAGTTGGTCAAGTCACTGATGGTTGTAATATATCGGAAAAACAACGGGATGGAAAAGACACGCGAAACGTCAAATTCTAATTAGCGAACATGCAAAATATGAATGTTTATTCTGTCTGAAAAAAAAAAAAAAAAAAAATCATATATATTGTATGTATATTTAATTTTAAATTATAATATTTTCCTTCCGTCTTACATTTTTTGCTGTATACATGACAATTAAATATTTATATTTATCATGTTGAACAAAAATGATGAGGAGAAGAATCTTTTGGCCATAAACATCCAATATTTTGTACATTTCATGTGCCGACATTTTTTTAAATATTTGTTTTACGTATTAATTTATTAATGTTGATTAATAAGACAAACACATAATTACTCGCAGACCCAATCGATCTGTCAAGTTTTCCTCAGAAGCGGATCAAAAGCAATCTCTCTCTCTCTCTCTCTCTCTCTCTCTCTCTCTCTCTCTCTCTCTCTCTCTCTCTCTCTCTCTCTCTCTCTCTCTCTCTCTCTCTCTCTCTCTCTCTCTCTCTCTCTTTTGGTTGTTAACCGCCGTCGACAAATCCATGCCATTTGTAACGAGAAACTCTCGGCGCTCATCGGCGGCCCGCAAATCCTTCCGTGATCGGATCGTCGTAAATCGTTTTCAATCGAGTCACGCGAGTCCGGTACGCTCTACTTCGATCCTAATCATTTTATACATCGATTCCGATTCCATTGCGCGTCATCGGTTGTGCGAGGAGAGAATGAAAACGATGGGGGAAAAGGAACGAACTTGAAAATCAATCCTACTTGCTGCAATTAATCCCTCGACGCGTTTTCCCGAGAAAGGGAATAATAATCGAATGCGGTAGTCATAACGCGCAAGTTTTCCGCATCGGGTCGGTATTCCGGTCACGATCCGGTAATTAACTCGGCAAACTCGCGTCCCGATGAAGAGGGCAACCTGTCGATGAGGTAAACGCGCGGTCGCGTCTCGTGGCGTGAAAAAAAAAAAAAAAAAAAAAAAAGGGGAAAAAAGTGAAAAGGATCGGCGGTCGCGTGGCCGACGACGGCGGGAAGGGAAGGTAAAGAAGAAAAAAAAAAAAAAGAAGAAGCTACGAAAGACGGCGAGAAAGTTAAGCGAGAGGAGAAAGAAGGACGCGGAATGAGGTACAGAGAGAAAGAGAAAGTATGCGTGAGCGAGTGAATGAACTAAAAGAGAGAAAGAAGAAGTCAAACGAGAGCGAAAGAGGGAAAAGAGGGATGGAAGGCCAACGTCTTCGGGTAACTCGTCGTCGGCTGAATTTTTAATTAGTCCGCGACAGCCTCCCCACCAAGCGAAGAGAGTGGAGGCGGCGAAGGAGAAGAGAGGGCAAGAAAGAGAGAGAGAGAGAGAGAGAGAGAGAGAGAGAGAGAGAGAGAGAGAGAGCGCGGGGTGAGCTTGGGAAGGGCGGCATTGTCATGCGCGCGTTTTTCAGAGACTTTTCCACCCCCGCGACTGCTACCCCCCCGGCGGTAACCATCCGCCCCCGCGACGCCCCCGCGAAGCACCCCCTCGCCCCCACGCGAGGGAGAGGCGGCGGCGGCGGCGGCGGCGGCGGCTCCGTTTTCTTAATTACAACTGCGATATTCTTTAGTTCGCGCGATGACGCCGCCGCGAAAAGATACGGAGAATATTTCTCAGCTTCGTCGATCATCCCCCGACGCCCCTCGATTGCGTTTATCCTCGTTTGACTCGCGTCTTACGGGGATCGTAAGTTCGATGGCGGATGTCGATCCTCCGCGAGTGCGTCATCGGCTCTTGTCGTGGTTTGTCAGACGAGAGGGACCCCGATGATAGCGCGCGCGACCGGAATCGATCGGGCCTGATTAGGAAGACGATAACATCGCTGAACCGCGAGTTTGCGTATCTACCACCTTAAGGAGGCCGAATCAATGAGAGAGAGACAGTGTCAGTGTCGGGAAGCATGTGTGTATGTGTGTCCCTACACACAATCAATAGTTTTCAAAATGACAGATCTCTGGGAAAAAAATCTTCAATCTCTCTCTCTCTCTCTCTCTCTCCCCCTCTTTCTCTTGTCAAAGCGACTTCTCCAAGAGATGACATCGGAAAAGGGAGCTTTCCTTCCGCGGTAATTATATCAGAAAGTCGGTATTTATCTCTCGACCAATTAATCGGTGACTTTGTTTCATCGGCGTTGAGTGACGTTTGGTGATTCTTTGGAAAAGACTCGGGAATGAATCGAGTTGCGGGAAAAATGTGGGAAATGTGCAAGGAGGCTTTAAATTCCTGTTTACAAACTCGGGATTATCCTCGAAGCGATGTGTGCGTTATTCGATTACCCGCCCCTATCCCGCGTGTTCCCTTCCACGGACAGACGCCGGTAAATAGATCTCGCGCATTTACTTGTCGAATATATCTTATCGTATTCGTCCGTGCAACGACTGTGCAAAACGGACAAGTGTGTTTACGAGTTATCTGGTCATTCGACAATCGCGAATGTATACTCGACGTCCACCGTCGCGAGCAATGTCGCCAATTATTTTTTCGAGGTGGGAAGAGAACAATTTGCGCGAAATCAGATACAATAAATAGATCATCAACATGTCACAAAAAAATTAATTTTTCCCGATGTACTTTAAATGTTAGAAAGATCTTTTCTGAATAAGGTTCTCAAGTATACGGAATTTTAATTTATTTATATGGATTATTAGTTGAACAAAGTATTTATATATATGCTTTATTGCTATCACGAATTTTTCAATAATATTTGAATGTTACGTCATTTGAAAATAACATGCGAGCTTTTTACGAGCTCTTAGAAAACGATATCAACTCGACATATTTCTGAATACAAATATATATATATCATTATGCAAGAAAATTTGAAGGAAATGTGATCTTTTCCATTTACCGTACATCTTTTGGAATTAGAAAATATGATAGTGCAGGACGTGTCTAATGCTGTAAATTATTCGCCATTTGCGTTTTGTCTCTATCCACGTGCGAGATAACCACATAATGTCCTAGTCAATGGAGTCGCCGCAGGTATTCCGCATAATCCGGATCGCAATAACGCGATAAGCTTTCAAGTGTTAAAGACCGAATGATCAGTTAACTGACCGGCCCGCATACCTAGTCACTCATCGTCGGAAGGTCCTTAAACTGGCCACGCGCATTTTCTGCAATTGTTGCATTTGCGGTTTGCTATGAATGACAATTATCGTTTAGCCACGGAACGTGTTACGTAATCGTTTATTTGTCCACATCACGTGGATTCCAACTGTCATCTTTTTTCCACAAGTGTCGATTGTTACTCTCCAGAAGTAGCAATTTTACCAATGTATCTAATTTTTCATCGCTTACGGAATTTTCTGAAACAGAGTGTTTGCTCAAAAATATTTCCTGAAAATTCTCTCTGATTTCCCGTGTAATTTTAAAATTTTAGGCGAAGAAAATTATATTGTAAATAAAATATGAAAATAATTATTAAAGAGTTTTTCTAAAATACATTTTTCCATTATACTGCACATTCGATATCTTATTAAAATGTTGAATATATAAACAAAGATATATGTTTATATTTTTTTTAACACATAATTCACTTGGCTCGTCGACTTTAATATAAGAGAAAACAAAAGAGAAAATATTTTATGAAATTCTTTGATTTTTAATTAAATTCCATGAGAATTTTCTGATTTTTTAAAATGTTTTTCACTCGTATGAAAAAAAAACTTAGAGCCTAAATTTTAAGTACTAGATTTAATATACTGAGAAAATTGAATAACTTTTGTAAGATAAACATTTTTTACTTGCATAAAATTTTCATTTCTCTATCGCTAAAAATTATAATAAAGAATTTATATTACATATTCAATATTTTGTTAAGGCATTGAATATGTAAACAAAGATAGGTATATATTTATAATTTTTAAACACACAATTCATTTAGCTTGTCTATTTTAATATGAAAGAAAAAATGATAAAAGAATTTTTTTTACAAAATTCCCTGATTCTCAATAAAATTCTATAAATTCCATGATTTTCCCAGGAAAACAAAAGAAATCTCGGAGAATTCCATGTTTTTCTAGGGAGTAGACACTCTGTACAATTAAAGTCAATGCGTTCCAAACTTGATTTACATTATACGTAACGTCAAATATTCTTGTATGAATCTAAAATAATCTACAACCAACGCTGACATTTGCAAGACCCATGTAAGAAAATTTGACGTTACATACAGTGTACATTTATCTTGAATAGTAAAAAAAAAATCACTTTTTGCTTATAATTATGGTAAAAATGAGTCTCTGGTAGAAAGAATAACTTTATGTATTTATACAGTTTATCGGTGAAAAAAAAAAAAAATCGCAAATATATCCTTACTTTTAATTTTAATTCAAAGTCCTTTTTTCTGACCGAAACGCCGCGCGGCAGAGGTTAATAAGCTCGCAATTACAGCCGTCGCGGGGAAGGGGGCTTTCTTGCTCGCGCTTCCCTATATCCAGACCCGAGATGTACTCACGAGGATGTTATTTAGCAAACAGAGAGAGCGCTAAAGCTTTGCCCCCCGTCGGCACGTGCGCGGCATATGCGCCTTTTGCGCGTACGTGTCGGATATTGTCTTTGATGCGGCCCGTCGGAAGCCCTTCCTCCTCTCCTCTTCCCTCTTTCGGATCCGGGTCTCTCGACTCCTCGGTTGAAACAAAAAAAAAAAAAAAAAAAAACTCGCTTTGATTTGATTTCTTAGATTAGCGTTTAGGGCCACGCGGCGCGTGGCCGAACCCTTTCCTCCTCCTCGCGATCCCTCTTTTTCTTCCCCCCCCCTCCCCTTTCCCCTTCCGTGTCGGAATCTTCAGCACGCGACCAGGTAAGAGGAAGCAACTCTGCATTCTCAAAAAAAAGAAGAAAAAAAAATGGGAGAAGACGCGCGTGCGATGTGGATAGATGTAATATTAATTGCAGCAGCGATATAAAAGATACGGACTTCGGGTCAACGTGATTGATTCCGCGATGTAATATTTATGATTGGATTATCCATGTTTTAATATTATATGCATATGTTAATCGAATTGGGGTTTCCAAAATGGAAATAACATTCAATACTTGTTATTTTATTATACATTTAATGAACAGATAATTAAATTGACACGCGGTAACCCGTGTCGATCTCTAATGAAGAGAATTTAACTAAAGATATTGATATATTGATTTGTCGCAGTATAACTAATACGCGACAATGTTGAATCAAAATTAACGCGTATGCTCAATATTCTCATTAATATAATTTTAATTAATAATTCAATGCATATTTGAGAAATCGATCAGTTCGTGGACCAATATCGAGATGGCACCACTTATCATTATCGTTGGATGTCACATTGATATTCGCTACTGAATGCCAATACTTGCCCTGATAAACCCTTTTTCCACCCAAAAAAAGGAAACAATTCTCGTAAATGTAATTAGCGACTTTTCCGCTTGATATAATATATTAGTTGGATTAAACATAGTCAACATAATGAATATAAAATAAAATTTAATGTTTCTTCTGTAATTCGTATATAAAAATAAATATGTCAAATTTGAGTTATTTGTATGAAAATAATAAGAAGAATCCTGATTAAACAGAGACAAAGCAATTAATAATTAATTGTATTTTATTTCACGAGTTCAAGTCGCAATTAAATACTTAGATTCATTAAAATTAGCACAGTCGGCGGTGCGAGAAAACTAATAAAATGAAGACTTATTCGAGCTTAGATTTTCGTAAAGTAAACTTACACCATATTAACGATGAACTAGATGGATCAGCTACAGATCACAAATTAATACGTTTTCACATTCATCAATTTGACATTGCACTTTTAACCTTCTGAACTTCAATTAATAATTAATTTAGGAGTTAAAGATTTGCAGATTTTTTTTCCTTTAGAATTAAAATTTTTATTTTCACGAATTTTTCTGCATAGTCACTACAAAAAAAAAGATAATTATTTTAACATAAAATAATATTTATTTTGAGATTAAATTGAAATTATTTAATATTTTAAAATGTGTCAGATTTATTAATTTTCGACGTAGCTGTTCCGTTTAGGAACTTCCTTCATCATTGGATACATCCGATAAGGAGAGGTACGTTTCTGATACGAAGTATCGAAGAAGTTGCAGGGGAAAATGGGGCGGACTGTACACATTAAGGGCAGACATTAATTACTCATCGGACTCTCTTTCAATCCTCGGGGGTCGTCCTTACAGACGGACGACCAGGACATACGACGTCGATACGGTTTCTCGGGAACTCGGTAACAACGGGGCTGTATATCGTCCATCCAATCTGCCGGTGGGCAATTTCGGCTGAAATACGATGTCGTCTGGTACGTTCGCGAGGCTCGATCGACCCAGTTTATTGGTCTCCGTGTTACACCCACCCTTAAAAAGGGGTTAAGATCGCGGAACCGCGAGCGAATGATCGTCGAACGGAAGAATGCGCGATGGAAAAGATTAAATTAAAAGTTTTACATTCTTTTCTTTTCATCGATGTTAATCTTCTGAAATAAAAGAAAACAATCTTTTTTTTTAAACTTTAAAACAAAGACGATTTAAAAATTCTTTCAATTTTTATTTAAATTATTTATTAAAATATAATATTATATTGTTACAATTTAATTTCATATATTTTATTGTTATAAAATAATTGTATATATTTTAACAGTATTGTATTAAGGGAAGAAGAGTAATTTGGATAAATCCGTCGACTTAATGTCGCTAGGAGCGAAAATATTTGGTTCCCTTAAATAGCGATTGTATAGAGGAGAGAGGATTCTGAAGAGGATCGGGTCTCGCTTCGACTTTTATTCAAAATAATGGATTTACAAGCGCGCGTCCACGGTGGCCACGGGGTGGAATCGGGGGTTCGCCGTCGAAGAAAAGCACAGGCAGCGTCGAGTTGCACTCGTAAAAAATAGAAGAAGAGGGGTGTCCGGTAAGTCCGAGAAGGCGCTGCGACAAAAATTTATGTTGTTTGCGGTGTCGGTTTCCTTGGTCCATTGTCCATTATTGTCCGGGACCCTCCTCCTTCGAGAGGTGCGAACACACCTTTTCAAAACGATAATCTGCTCGTATTATTATACGGCTTTGTCGGCCGTTCACTTGTCGGAAGAGCCAGGGGGAGGGGAGGGGAGACAACGGATCGACTCTCAGCATCGGCTACCTGACCAAGGGTCACTCTCCTTCCATTTCGGAAGTGTAAGGTGGCCAGTCCCCTTCTTTTCGGACGATCATCGACGACACCTCGCAGATTACCTGACAAAAGGTCACTACGTCGTCTGAAGAGACGCGAGAGGAAAAACCGAGTGTACCTGTCACCGAGACCAATTTGATTAAAATTATTGATCAATTCTTTTATCATCGAGCGCATTTTGACAAGAGACCGTCCTCTTCTTGTCAATATGTTTTTATTATTATTATATAAAAAAATCTTGCAAATTATTCGTTGAAGACTACAGATGTATGGCGTTATTATTTATTGTTTTCAATTTTAATTTGATAAATAGAAATTAAAATATCCTAAAAAATTTGTATGGAGAAAAATATTCGCACGAGATATATTCAGTTGTATAATTTAAGTTTTTGTAACAAGATGAGATTAAACGCACAGAACAATAATTTATATCAAATTTATTTTTTACAGTTTTTATTACATCTATTGGTATTTCTATTATATTTATTTGTATTATATTATTGTTTTATTTATTATTTCTTATTCTCTATTTCAATTTGATAAATGAAGGAAATTAAAATGCTCTAAATTCTCATGAAAGAAATAAAAATATTTACACAAAATTCAACTGCACAACAAGTTTTTGACAAGACAAGATTAAACACCCGGAGCGGTAATTTATATCGCATGTCAAAGCGTGTGCCCGCGCTTTCTCAGGCTGCTCTGGTGCTGCCGGGGATCTCCTTCCTCGTGGCCACCCGTTATAATCTAATCCTCGACGACCGGCGCGCGTATGTAAACCACGTGGCGCGCGTGTATAAACGCGACGGCTCGCGGCATTTCTATAAATACGACGCGTTGGAGACCAAGTTCAGGGGAATAGGGAGGAACGTGGTGCTTTTATAGATATTCCCTTGGACCCGTCGCGTCGTGGAGTTCGAGGTTGGATCTAGTTATGCGCTCTCTCGCCTTCCCGGCTCGCCCCCTCCAACCCCCCTTCCCTCCTCCCCCGCGGCAACGTGCGTTGGCCCCTGCGGAAACTCTCGCGACCGAGAAGAGCTACTTTACCCGGGTTCTTAATGGGAACAACTCCGCGGCGTCGGAGTGCCGGAAGCGCGTAATTAAAAGGGAAGAAAGAGAGAGAGAGACCTCCTCGCTTTAATGGCGTGTCCTTGAAGATTACTTTTCACGCGGGTTCGATACCTGGACGGGTTCGTTGCCTCCTTCTGGCTGCAACTCCTCCAAGGTAAGACCTTGGAGGAAGTCGTATTTATCGAGGAAGTGTCTGGAGCAGCCGAGTTTCTCCGAAACTGTCCTCACGTTCTTAATGCTTCCGCGCTAGAAGATCGCCTATAAAGAAACAACAACGCGATGGGGCTGCTCGATGTTACGGTTAACTCTTAATCTCGCGTGCGATCTGAGGTCATATCGATAAACGTCAAGTGACGTTGTATCCTTTTAATTTTCGTTTCGTAATGCGCTAAAATTTGCTACTATGAATGTATATTATTTTAATTCTTTCCTTTTTCATACAAAAAAATATATAAATATATGTTTAAAGGATATTATATATATATAATATAAATGATATACATAAATATATAATAATGTATAAAATAAAATAATAAATATATAATATATATTTTAGAAAATATATAAATAAATAAATATAAATATTAATAATATTTAATAATTAATAATATAATTTAATATAAATAAATTATATAAAAAATATTAATAATATTTAATGATTAATAATATAAATAATTATCATTTTAATGAAATCTCTTTGGAATTATACCTCGCATTATAAAGTAAAAGGAACCAATCTAATCCAATCTGACCAACTTAATCTATTTTATTAAATATCTTTTTTTAAAATTTCAATTATTTTATCGTTATTATATTGCCTTATTTAAAACAAGAAATAACCATCGATTGCTGTTAAATATTTTTTGTTAACGTCTGGCAAGTGAATGGATATAATTATCTACGTGAAAGTCAAAGAACTCGCATTGAAATATCCAGACTTCTTTCGTCTAAAAAGTATCTCAAATGTAGAATACCGGAAGGGGAAGTGACGCTGTCGAACGCGATTTTCGGGTCGGCGAGCCAAATCGGATATTTGCTTTAACGAGGCGATAATGGGCGACATAAAGGAGTGACGTAAATGGTCAAAAAGACAGAGGCCGAGGCGGGACAAAAGGCTACGCGAAAAATCACGTCCGGCTCGCAGAAGGCGGAATAAGACGCGGATAATAAAAAGCGTCATAGCTTTGTTAAACGCTTGAGGACTTGCGATTGGTCGCGAGACCCAGAATTGCACAACGGGGTTCTCGATTTTTCTCATTTAAGCACGATCCACACGAAAGACTTGACTGGCCAAAGAGAGCCGATTGTTGCGGGAACCGGACCAATTGCGTGACCGGGTCCGCGGGGGGGCCTTATGACGAATAGCGGGGGGGGGAAGGGGGGTCTATGCAATGCGTAGAGAACTGCTATTATAAAAAAAAGAGCTTAGGGTCATAGTTTCTTATGCACTTTATGTGCCAAAAATCATTACAATGGCCGCTTCTTAGCGAATACAAAAGATGCGAACAATTTAAATTTTTTTTTATCAATTATCGAGAAAATTGTTCAGATATTAAACGATTATAAAAAAATTACCAAAATTATATTTTCGGATTGAAAAAGTTTATTGGCAATTTTAATTTATCATCATAAGGCATTTTATATTATATTCTCTTACTTTTCCCTCAAATTAATTTCAATGAAATAGAAATAAAGATGTTGATAAAAGATCGCCCTTTCTTAAAACAGCAAACAAAATAATAAATAAGAGAAAAGAAGAGAGGTTTAACAGTTGAAGAGTCATGCGCCTTAAAATATTCATATGAAATTTTACACACATTTCGATGTTAACTAAATGCACAATAGTCGCGATCCGGGATGCGGAAAGTTGCGAACGAAATGTTTGGCAGTTCCCCCGAAGGTGAGAGAGCCGCGAGAATAAATTTACACTTCGCGAATCGAGGCGTTGGCGTGTGCATAACGCTTACAACTATAAACATCTCGACGATGACGACGACGACGACGACGACGACGCTTTCGGGGACGCACAATTCGAAAATTACCGGCGAGCTTTCGCATTAATTCTCGCCCGAGAAAACTCGCGCGATCGTTAATTATTTCGCGTGACACGCTTCGGCACTTCGCGCGTTGTCAAAAGTTCGCATTTCGATGTTTTGCGGTGGCGGAGAGTTTCGTTTCGGGGGTAGAAAAGGGGGGCGGAAGAGAAGGGGAGAGGTGTTTTGAATAATATAACAACGAAGCGCGTCCCCCCCCCCCCTTCGCGATTCTCTCTCTCTCTCTCTCTCTCTCTCTCTCTTTACCGCAGAACTTTCTAATTAATCGGTAAGAGTGAGAGAGAAGGGAAGTGACAGAGTACTGCGGGTGGGAAAGAGAGAGAGAGAGAGAGAGAGAGAGAGAGAGACCACATGCCGGACAATACAAAGCCGCGGCTTGCGCGGATTTGCGTTTCTACGCGCGTTTCTCAATGGCAGATCCTCTCGTTGCTCGTCGTTTGTTTTTCCATCATTGTCATGAGGGGATGGTGGAGGCCAACAGTGGAAGCGAAGCAGCGATGCGTGATTTCATCATCATCGGAACGAAAAAACCGCGTGTCGGCGACCCCAGCTAAATTGCGGGGTCATGACAGCGCGGGGGAGTCTCTCTATCGGAAAATTTTAACAATATATATTTTACCCGTCGTTCGTAATCGATAAAGAGAAATAAAAAACCAAATTGCGAGATACCGCGTGTTTTTCGAAAAATTATTTATTTCCAAGAAATCTCGCGCTTAGCACACAATATTTATAAAATCTACATAATGAAAATATTTATAATAATATTTATATTAAAAGTTATAATAATATTTAAAGTTAATATTTATATTAATTTATAATAATATTAATAATATTTATATCAATATTTGTTTTAAAATTAAAGAAATATTTATAATAATTAATATTTTATAACTATTTATCAAATATTTCATAAATATTCCGGTAAATATTTGAGGAATATTTACAAAATATTACTACAATTTGATATTTTTTTGCTCATCATAAATATATAAAATATTTAATCTATATTTTAATAATATATCGAATACAGTTTTTATAATTTTTACTCTTAATATATATAAAATATTTATGTAAAATTTCAAAGAATATAAATAGTAAAAGTATTTATGATGTATATATATCATGTGCAGTCTGGAATATGACGCTCAATTTTGCTGATAAAGCGTGATAAATGTTCTCATTTTAATGTAAATCTGAAAAAGTTGAATCTTAAAAATTGTATCGAAAGACGCCAGAATTTATCTATTTAAAACTTTAAATTATGAAAATCCTCTTCGAGTTTTAATTTTACCTAATTAAACAACACTAAAACAATCACTTTGCTTTCTATCATTCGTAATTAAGAGAAATTGCGACTCTGCAGAATATTCCCGGTCTAATAGTATCATACTTAATGGTAATTTCCTTTTTATCCGCAATTTCTACGTGAAGTTAATTTGTCTCTCAAATTAAATTATAATAAGTCGAGACTGACTAACCGATGCTACGTGCTCTCTTTAATATTTCTGGTTATTTTTTTAATCAATCAATCAATCAATTATCGTGTATTCGATAGAGGCTAAATAAAACGCCGCGTAACTTTGAGACCGACGCGAACTTTTCGTTCCGTATCGCTGGCCGCCTTTTTCCCACGTCTGTCATAACGTAGTTGTGAAAACGATTGCAGCGGCGATTGGAGACGCGGCGACGACGACGACGACGACGAGGTTCCCAGGAGTCCACGAGAAGGATGCGAGAAACGTCGAAGTCGCGTCGCGTCTCACGAAAGGTGAAACGCGCTCTAAAGGCCACGCGTGTTGTGTCTGAGAAATATTCTATCGAAAACGCGACGGGGGCGAGCGGGACATCCGGAATCCGCGATGTCCAAGCTGCCGCACGTCAAAGCATATAACTGTATGCGTCCGCATGATTTATTTTCATCGAGAAAAATCGGGGAAAGGGGTTTTTCTTCCTTCAAAGCAGCGCGAATGAAAAGGTGTACGCGCGAGAGACAGAGGGAGAGACAGGTCAGCTCTCTCCCCCCCTCTCTCTCTCTCTCTCTCTCTCTCTCTCTCTCTCTCTCTCTCCCCAGGACCTGTTTTGGCCGTTCTGTCAATGGACAATGTCCTGCTGCCGAGCTGACAAAGGGCGACCCGCGCCTGGAGATCCTCCCACGATACGCATGTGGAGCGACGGAACGCGGGAGCGAACGAGAGAGAGAGACGGTCTGTACCCCATTCAGAATCCGTGAGAACCAGATTTCATATTTCTCATAACCGTCTGGTCGGCAAGCGCGGTGGAAGAGTGGAACGCAGTTTTCTAGTCCCGATCTTCCTGGGGGCCTTTCTGGTACCCAATGTGGTCACTGATTTCACCCGTTTGTTCAGGACAGATTCCAGGCCCATGAGATCAAACTGATATTTTCGTCCGACTTGACGATACGCTCCACTTTCCGCTGACATTATTCTTTGAAAGTTTGCACGATTTATCGAACGTGGAAGCAGGTGGTTAGGAACCGAACTGTCAAGTATAACACGTGACGATTCTATTCTTATTTCACATCTTTTTACACGTTTTAATTATTAACTCACGTTTACATATATAATTCATATATAATCCATCTATGAGAGATGTAAGAAAATTAGTACGTCGATGTAATTTTGAATTCAAGAGAATAATTAGCAGCGACGCGGTTATAATAGATTTGTACTCCGTCATTTTTACGAGATCGATAAGGATATACATATATTTGGCATACATCTTAAATTAGATAACTTATTCAACATATTGCAATATTTATGAAACATAATTAGCCATTTATTTCGATATCATTTCGGATGAGGAAAATTATCTGCAATCAACCTTTAGAACGAGATATTGGTCTCAATATTTTATAATATTTACTTACAAGATGCAGTTTTAACCCTTCGAGTCACAGCGGGTCACTCAGAGACCCACCTTTTTTTTCGTAGTTTTTTATTGTTTTAACTACTTTTTTATCAACAAATACCGGATTTTTTGTTTCTACAGAGTCTCCAGAACATCAATAAGTGTAAAAAAAATATAAACAGTCATTAATTGTTAATTGCAAAAATACCATATATAAACAAACAGTCAAAATTAGTACTTTTTTTTACGAAAAAATGCATTTTCTACTAATCTATTATGACAATAAATATGACAATTTTTTTATAATCTTAGTACACTCTAAAGTATTTTTCAGAATTTTTTTAGAATTTCCACCGTGTTGTTTTTGTTAAATTCTCTTTTTTTTATAAAAAATATATAAAAAACATTATTATATATATATATATAACAGCGACCCCAAAGACCCTTATATACCAAATTTTATAAAAATACTGACAATTAGAAAAATTCGTGACTCAAAGGGTTAAACTGTATTTATAAATATTTATTTCCCGATTTGAGAAAATTATTTGTTATACTAAATAATTGCCCTTAAAATCAGACAGCTATCAACGAAATATCAACATCTCGCTTTTGCGAGATTTAAGAGACGTAATTCAGTACGTCGAGGAAATTACCTGCGATCATCCAGTTTAACACACCCTCGCTTTACGGGCGAGGTCGATGATCGGCATAAAAAAAAAAAAAAAAAAAAAAAAAAAAAAAAAAGAACGTTCAACCTTTATTTCGTTTGAAAAGAGAAAACCCGTTAGAGGTACCGTTTGCGCGATATCGAAGATATCCTTTAGGGGGAGTAGTCTCTCGGATCGAGAAAGGTGGCCAAAGAAACTCGAGGAAATCTACGACGGGAGGAAAAAAAAATCGATCCAATTGTGAGAACGAGGTCGATGGACCTTTAGAACTTACCCGTCGGGTCTGTCTCAAAAATCTAGCTCGCTGCTCGCAAACGGATTCGTTTTTCTGGTCGTCGGTTCTGTTTTTTTCCTCTTGACAGGACGCGCGAGATACGCGAGCCGGGGTAGAAAGGGTCCGCGAAGGGAGGAAAAAACCGGCGCCATTTTGGATCCTTTGTACGGGGGGCATCTCTCGGGCAGAACGTGTTACGGGGTTGCTTCGAAAAACTCTTTGACCCCGCGAGAAAAACTCAACGCTACGCGAAGGGTTTTCGTAGAAAGAGAGAAAGAAATGAAGAAAGAGAGAGAGAGAGAGAGAGAGAGAGAGAGAGAGAGAGAAGCGAACGGATTCGTAAAGTGGGGGATTTGTATAAAAATTGTCCCCTCCAGCGGGGCACGCGTGCCGGTAGGTCCTTTCTATTCTTGATATATCCTGTATAGGGGGCCCTTGGCCGGGCCCTATCCTGTACAGGAGGCCCCGACGCAGCAGCATCCAGTCAGCATCCGAGCATGGACGAAATCGGATCTCGCGAGCGGCGATGAGAATCGATTCCGCGTTCCGCTGGATATCAAATCGGGGGGGGAGCCCCCCCCTGACGATCTCGCGTCGCGTTTGATCGGCTATCCGCGCTTTTCGATTGATCGCTCGCGGTGAGTTTTTCTTTTTTTTTTTTTTTCGCTTTCGATACAGGAATTACACATCGGATACACGTCCGGGGAGACGTTAATTAATCGACGACGAACGATGGCGCACAAAGGTAATTATGCCGAAAAGGAGAGTCGTGTTACAATGGTGATTTTGCGTCGCGTTATCATCCCTTATCAGCCGCGGTTTGCGCGAGGCATACAAGTGTACACAGAGGCGATAACCGGATAATTCGCGACACAAGAAGTTACCTATACGCGAACATGACTTGATTTTGCCTACCGAGACGATTTGAGAGACGATAAATGCAACTTTGGGGAGCGGTTTCTCCCCCTCTCCCCCCCTGTCCCCCCCCGCAATGAATGTTATCGTGCGAATGTTCAAAGTTTCAATTTAGGCGCTGGATTTGTCGATATTACGTGCATATCGCTACAAACTATACTCTTCTCGTATATCGTGTGAACTTACTGTGTAATCGCAAGGATTTTTTCAAGACCGTAAGCGGGAAAAAATTTGGAAACAGAATTTTATTTGTCCTTATATTTTGCGTTGACGCGGAAGATATATTTGAAAAAATAAACGACACACATACGTACAAAATATATGTGTGAAGATACATGTATCATGATACCCCCCCCGCCCCCTCCCCCCCTTCTCTTCAGACATATATACCGTGTGTTTGGTTTAAGTGTACACACTCGTTTTTTTTTTTTTTTTTTTTTTTCTTTTAAATAATAGAGTTATAAAAGGATCTTTCGAATAAAAGTTATTTGGTTTAAGAAGATTTATACTGATTTAAACAAAAATTTGGATCTACTTATTTTCCAAATGTCATTTGTAACAGTTTTATCTTTCTAAATGAAATAATATATTATTGCTCTATAGTTTTGTAAAGTATTTTATGATAAATTCATTAATTCATTAATGTTTAATAAAGTGAGATTTTCAATCAAAATTTAGTTATTCATAAAATATTGCCAATTGTGTTGCTTTTAGGAATAAGCAAGAAAATCACTTTAAATCAACTCTATTATTTTATAATATAAATTATTTAATTATTTTTATTTTTAATATGAATACTAAATGTTCTATTTCGTAATTGCTTGTATTTTGCATTTAAAGAAAAATAAATTATGACTTTTCTAATGAAATAATTTCTAAAAATCTTTTAATATTCTAAATAATTAAAACAAAAATAAACAATGACTTTACTATTAATAAATTCCTCACAAAAGTATTATTCGAAAAACAAACTCTGTTATTAAAAAAAAAAAAAAAAATAACACTGAGAGTGCATAAACTTAAACCAGACACACAATCTATAATTTGTATACATATTTATACGTCGTTATAAAATTATAAATAGCTGTCTGGTTCTAATTTCGTCGCTAATAATAATACGTTATATCTAAACCGCGAATGTATATTATAATTGGATATATCGTAAAATTACGTCAAAGGTCGTCGGAAGGCATGAGATGCCGCGCGCCGATAAATGACGCGACGACGTTCTATTATGGATAAGGATGGTATTTGCGATCGCGTCACGGATCTGTCCATCTCCGTCCGATTCGCGTCGATCGGGTACGTGTGCCGGGAATCTATCCCCGTTTTCCCCGATCGGTTTCGCTTCGAGGAGGATCCGCTGCCACACGTACGAGAAGAGAAGACGACGGCGGCAGCGGCTGCGGGGTCCGATGCCTCCTCCGGTCGGCGAAGGAAATTGCCGCGACCCAATACTAATGGATAATGGAATTATTGGTTACGGTCGGAGCTCGCCCTGGGGATGATCGTAATTCGATTGTGCCCCGATGTGTCCTCTGGACGTTTTGACAGGACGGATGTCCTAACAAGGACACCGCCTCGGGCCATATCCTCGCCCGTTTCTCCGTTTCTAGGCGATGTGCGCTCACGTAGGATCACGTTGCGTCAAAGAAAAACGTTGCTCAGCTCGTCACAAACGTATTTGAGACGTATTATTAAGCAAGGATAATTGAGTTATTTTTATTTTTAATATAAATACTAAATCTATTCCATAATTGCTTATTTAGATTTAAACACAAAAATAAATAATGACTTTTCTCAATTAAATAACTTTTCAAAAAAATAGTCTTCTACTCTCCTAAATAATTGGAAAAATAAATAAGAACTTTAAAGTATGATAATTACAATAAAATAAATTATATACTTAAATAATATAATAGTATGATTAATATAATCAATATTAACATATAATAACTTCTATTAACAAATCTAGAATCTTTTCCAAGATCCTAATTCGATTTTCAATTGATTCTTTTTCGTCGACTATCCAATCTTTTCAATTTTTCTTTCAATTCTCTTTGATTTAAATCTAATTAAAATTTGTAAGTTAAATACATATCAAAAGAATCGATCGTCTTGAATAATAAAATCTGAATCGGATTGATTTTCAAAGATTGGAGTCGCCCGCTACGGGAAAGTGACTGACGGCTTCGAACTATCGTCGGGGAATCGATTCTCCTGGTGTATCTCTTGCCAAGAGAGAACATAAGAAAGAAAATTAATGTGGAAAAACTAATAACACTCGGAACATTTTCCGCAGAGATTCCCGCACGCGCGTGCGTTCTTCTCCCACTCGTAGATGGAAATTACGCCGGCAAAATAGGGGCCACCGGGCTTGGTGATCGCAACATTACGGATGTATAGGCCAATTTGTAAGCAATCCAACTTACATTCGCCGGGCAATATTATATCTTAACGTTATCTCTCTCCTCGACTATATATTCGCATTCTATCTCGTACATTCGTGGTCCTCCTGCCTGCAATCGCGTCTATTTTTATGCCAGAGGTAATTGTTGTCATCAAAATCAGAAATGTGTATCGCAGTCCGGTAATTCAGCATATTGATAATGAGAACGAAAGTCACGAAAGTTATCTTATTCTTAGAAAAATGTTTTATTAATAAATATTTTCTAACGATTATCGTGAAATAGTTTATCAAAATTTTTAAATCAAATCTATTGTTTTCTAAATTATTTAATTATTTTTAATATAAATATTCTATTCCGTTCATTGCTTGTGCTTTATCTGTAAACAAAAATTCTAATAAATAATGACTTTTCTACTTAAATAATTTCTAAAAAATAATCTAAGCTTCTATAGATAATTAAAAAAAATGACTTTATTAATAAATTCCTCATAACATTTTATCGTAATCGTGTTTTTAATGCACCTACAGCTAGTTTGACATTATTTGTATATATATTAAAAAATTCAAAAGAGAATATTCGCACAGAGATTATCCAACAGAGAAACGCGAAAAGAATCAGATACATCGAGAGCCGCAAAAGGCGACACTTTAAAGAGGACCAGAAGACGCGCGCGGATAAATAGGCGGGTGATTTATGAAGTGGCGAAGAGACACGTGTCTCCTCCGTTTTCTCCTCCTTCGCTCACCTTAAACCTCGACGAGGAGAGGCTGCCGAGCCTCCGATACCTCACGCTGTAGGGGTTGCCCAAGGAAGGGTCTCTGCCGACGCGCTGCCGACAGTTTTGGTCCAACATCTGCCCCCGAAAAAACAAAAGCCCATTGTCGCTAACGACCGGTCGCGCTTCTCTTGTTTCTAACCGAGCGCTTTTGAATCGTAGGCGAATAACGGATCCGAGAGTAGTCGTCGTCCATTCAGGCTACTCTCCTTCCTTTCGTTCTCGCTCGACCTCTCCGATCTTTTTTTTTTTTTTTTTTTTTTTCTTTATTTTTTCCTTCTCTTCGCTTCGACGACAGAATGAAACGTGGTCGTTGTATCGTCGTCTTCGTCGGATTTTTATCGAAAATTTTATCGTCGTTTTTACTGCCGTTTATTTTTACCGTCGTTATTCCGTTCCCTTCTTTTCTCTCGCGTTCCTCGACTGTCAGTCGAGGACCACGGACAGGCGCGATTAAAATCTCGCGTTCCTACGAAGAATGCGGGGTGCGATTGTCTCGTTCGAACACGAGTCTCGACACATCGAGACTTTGCGCAGACTTATCTCGCTTCCTGTGCTACCGGCTCATTCTTCCGGTGAAAAACGAGAAGCTGCAGATACACGGGAGAGAGTCGAAAGAAAGCTCGACTCGGGCCGATTCTGAATAGTAAAGAGGGCTCATAAAAAAAAAATAGATCCTTATCGGGACGCTTGGATTCGTGAATATATTTTCTAATCTGTTGAAAAGAGTTTTTCGCCCGTTTCTCAAGAAAATACGTGGAAACGCAATGTTACGGAATACAAAATGCATGAGAAATACGATGTGAAAGAGCTATGTATTTTTAAAATATTTTTATATATGTATAAATAAATGAAGAAAAATATATAGTTATATAATCGAAAAATTTTATAATTATGAAAATTCGTCTCAGTACAAATTTAATAAACAATCAGAGTATTTTTTATGTAGAATACTTTTTTTAGAGGATTAGAGAATCACTTGTTAGAAATTATTTCACATTATTCATTTATTAAAAATTTTATTTAAATACAAAATACAAGTAATAATGGAATAGAATATTTAAATACATATTTACAAATAAATATTTAAATATATAAATAAATTTAAATTAATTAAAAATTAAATACTGAAAAAAGTCAGTTATCTGTATAAAATAAATATCTTTCAAATAATGGGATCCATACGCCTAAAAATTGACCGCAAATTTAAGTTCGGCCCACCGATCGAGGTGTAACGCGGATCCTAAAGGATTGAAACGAGCCCGAGTTTGCGCTCTGGCCAATGGTCAAGCGAGCTCCGCCCAGAAAGAATCGAACGCCGTCGACGAAAAGCGTGAATCGAACGAAGCAGACGACCCTGGCAGCAGCGTCAGGGGTAAACAAACAGGGGTTGGCGTAAAGGTTGCCGCAAAAAAGAAAGAGAAACGCACGAGAGGACGAAAGAGGAGAGAGCAAGAGATCCCCCGAGAAGCGAGACAAAGATATATATATATATACAAAACAAGAAGAGAGAGGGAGAAACTCGAAGGGCGAGAACGAAGGGAGGGGAATGGAAAACGACTGCCAAGACGGTGGAGAGTTTTCTCCGTTTGGTCGCGAGTCTGGCAGCCCCATTTCGGGTAGATATAGATACTCGACTCGTTCGTCGAGGGAAAGATCGATGTATGAAACTACTCCTGCCAATCTCTATGTTAATGCGCGAACCGTACGAGAGAAAGAGAGGGAGAGAGAGAGAGAGAGACGTAAGACGGTCGCGAGGACCCGCGTTCCGCTGTAGTTTCTCCTGAAGGACACTCAAAAGTGAATTGTTACGTCTGCGGCTGACCTCGTGGGCCCTCTGCCCCCTCGGACGACGGTGAATTATAACGGTTGCGTAAGGGGAAATTAGTTCTGTTTGTTACGAGGAAAGTCCGCTCGCTCGGATTAGGCGAATACCGTCTGCGGCCGTTTATCGTCGAAAGGAAATTGCGGGGAAATTGAATTGCGAAAATGGAAAAAAGGCTTGCTTTAATTCAAAATTGAATTTTTACACAAGACTGATATTTTTATTACCCGCGTTTCAAATATTGCACAATCTTTTTTCACCTGCTAAATAGAAGGGAATATATATACTAAATAAATATATAACAAATATAAATACAAAATAAAAATAAAAATAAATATAAATAAATGTAAAAACAGCTGCAAAGAAAAGTTTTCAAACTCATCGTTACTCAATTTCGTTGAGAAGCCTAATATTAATTTCATTAATCTTTTAATTAATCTATTTAAAAAATTATTAAAAAAAATTAATCTTTATTATAATAATCTATTATAATATATTTTATAAATTAATTAATCTTGTTTAATGGATCCTTTAAGATCTCTAGTTCATTAATTTAATAAATTTTCATTAAAAAAGTTTTTTACGACTAGCGGCAAAACGAGAGCCGTTTTGATACTTCATCAGCAGGATTATAGCTGCAGATGGTTAATAGGTGTCGTAAATTGTAATGATTAATGTCTCATTGCGAATAATGCGCGAGACATATGTCTACATATTTGATTATGCAATGGTATCTATAATAACGTATAAATATCGACAGTAATGAGCTGATACTGATATTGCTTTCACCATCATTCTTAGCCGGAGTCGGGGAAACGAATAATAAATTGAAAGGTTTCTTTGCGAGATAATTGCAGTAATATACGTTTATATATAAAACACAATGAAATACCATACACAAGATATTTCTTACTCGAACATAAATATTTATAATTGCTGATGCAAGGAAACTACTTTTTTTTTGAAAAATTTTCCCTTAAAAGTGAATCTGAAAGTATATCATAATATATTAAATTTCTTTTAAGTAAAAACTCCCTCACAAATATTTGAAACTATCTTTGAAAAATCCTTCAATTTTATATCTCAATAAATGAATAATATGTTATGTAGAAACAATAAAATCTGATTAAGAATAAATTAAAATTGAATAATATACTTTGGAATGTAATATTTATAATTCCTGTAGGAAGTTACTTCTTTCTCAAAACACACGTTATTTTGCCTGAAAAGTATAAAGTTAGAAGTATATTATTTTCTTTTAAGAAGAAACTCTCTTCACAAATATATGAAACCCTATTTTTAAAAATTAAATGATAGCGCTGTACAAGAAACAATCAAATCTAATTGATTGTGAATAAATTAGAATGAATAATATTTTATTTATAGTTAATGATGAAGAAATTATTTCTTTCGCGAAATGCATACTATTTTACTTGAAAAATTAAGCTACAAGTATATTATAATATATTATAATATAATTTTTAATAATATAATATATTCCTTTTTTAAAAAATAAGATAAAACACAAATATTTATGAAATTTTATCTTTGAAAAATCCTAAAATTTTATATTTCAATAAAAAAATAACATATTATATAGAAACAATCAAATCTAATTGATTGCGAATAAATTAGAATGAGTAATATTATATTTATAGTTAATGATGAAAAAATTACTTCTTTCGCGAAATGCATACTATTTTACTTGAAAAATTAAGCTACAAATACATTATAATATATTATAATATAATATATAATAATATAATATGTTCCTTTTTTTAAAAAAAAGATAAAACACAAATATTTGTGAAATTTAATTTTTGAAAAATCCTTAAATTTTATATTTCAATAAAAGAATAACATATTATATAGAAACAATCAAATCTAATTGATTATGAATAAATTAGAATAAATAATATTTTATTTATAGTTAATGATGAAAAAATTATACTTCTTTCTCGAAATACATACTATTTTACTTAAAAAATTAAGCTAAAAATATAATATATAATATATTCTTTTTT
This sequence comes from Anoplolepis gracilipes, assembly GCF_047496725.1. Taxonomy (NCBI): domain Eukaryota; kingdom Metazoa; phylum Arthropoda; class Insecta; order Hymenoptera; family Formicidae; genus Anoplolepis; species Anoplolepis gracilipes. The sequence continues at coordinate 8,604,714 of NC_132979.1, read as the reverse complement.
TTTAAAGATAAAACACAAATATTTGTGAAGCCTTATTTTCGAAAAATCCTAGAATTTTATATTTCAATAAAAAACGAACGATCGTAGAAGCAATGAAATCTAACGATTGTGAGTAAATTAGAATTGAATAAGAGAACTTAATCAAACTCGGCGTCCGTTTAATCAAAGTTCCGACGCATCTCTCCAAAGGAAACGCGCTGCTCTCTGTTACAGCGGAAACCTCGCAAGGTACCACGTCCCCAGACACCGTCCAATGCGGGGGCTGTAGGGCGTCCTACCCCCTCGGCGAGATCGTCCGGTTTATTGAGCACAAGGTCAACCACTGTCGCAGCAGCCTCCAGGGCTGCCACAGTCCGCCGGCGACGGCTGCACCGGAGGACTCCGATCCCGAGGACGCCCTTACCCTGAAGAGCGTCGACCCGGATTCGAAGCTGAACTCGGTGCCCAGCATCTCCGCGCCCATCAACAAGAGGAGCGGCCGGCTGGAGAGCCCGCCAACACCTCAGGGCCCCGGGCCGGACACCGGAAGTCCGATCGACCTCAAGGCGAGCGCCAGCTCGACGCCGAAGAGACGGACGGAGGCGCCGGACGAGGACAAGGAAGATCTCCCGAAGAAGCAGAAGACCGAGTCCGTGGACGCCGACACTAACACAGTCAATTCCGGTAAGTTTATTTATCGTGTCTACCTCTTTTATCCTCTCTCACTTCTCGATTTCTCCATGAAAACAGTGACGTTTGTTTCACACGATTTACATAAATGTAGAGCACTGTCTTTTTGAGTAATTGTAGAATCATCTTTGATTAAAAAATATAAACTAAATATTCATATTATAAAACCTGTATTTGGCATATAAATATTATATAACATATATTGACAAAAAGACAATAACTTGTCTTGTTACAGAAATTAAAATAAAAACAAATAAATAAATCCGACTGAGATACCGAGCTAAAATAATTTCTATAAAATACTTTAACCTTTAACCTTTAGTTTTGTAGTTAATAATTGTTATTATAGACATTATTATAAAGTTTGAATAAAATAAAAATTATTTAATATATTCAAAATGAAAAAAAAAAATATTATTTATATATTAAATAAAATTTACTCTTATATTTTAGCAACAGATAATTTTGTCTCTTTACCATATAAACGTTATATTACAATTATTTACTATATATTGCGATAATATATGTGTATATATTTCCTATTGCTCAAAGAGAAATATTTTAATTAATTGTTTAATTAACTATTTAATATACAATAATACATTAATATAAACTACTTGTTAAATTTTAATTTTAATTTTTTGTGTCAAAGTTATATTGTTACGAATTTTATTATTATTGTAACATGTAGAAATATTGCATTTCATATTGAATTGATTAACAGTCATGTGTCGGGATATGAGATGTGCAACGCGATTTGATCTAGTCGCAATAATCGCCCGCGAATTGATTTCGCCTCTCAATTTCGTGTCTGTATTATAGATTTGAAATTTGGCAGCGTTCTAGTGTGGACGGGAAAGTGTGTCAGGGTTTTCTTTTTTTTTCTCCTCACCACCGTAAACGTACGGGAATCGAGGATTCGAATCGTTGTGCCGATTCGAAATCACATGCCGGTTTGGCGAATTGTCGGTTGCCCGAAGGGACAACGGAGAGGCGACGGGGAGGGGGAAGGGGGGAGAGGGTGTTTTAAAGTACAGTTATAGAGGGCTGCCACATGTGATGCCGAACCTGGCGAAATACGAACAATGGATCGGTGGATTCGATTTTTGAATTTAAACCACCCGCTCGGGGATTGGGGTGAACCTGCCCCCCCCCCCCCACGCCTCCTCTCTCTCTCTTTCTTTCTCTCTCTCTCTCTCTCTCTCTCTCTGTCTTCCCTCGCGTCGTTTCTCTGACCCCCTTTTGTTGGGAACTACATTGTCATACGTCGAAGGGTTTAACGCGAGCGCGAGCGTCCTCAATCGCGACACGTTGGATATGAAAGTACTGGGTTATCTACTTTGCGTTCGGTTTCTTTGTGTAAAATGGATCTCGAGCATCGACCTGACAATTGCTTTTGACTCTCTTTTTGTGGCCCGCGGTTTACAAGCTCGACGGATTATTTGGCAATGATTGTATTGCTATAAAGAAAGAAAAAGAGAATTTTAGAAATATTAAGTTTATTAACATTTGAAACAAAGTATACTACTGATGTAATATGTATTAGTACTATAACATCTTATTAAACAATATATTAATATATTAATATTATATTATTAAAAATATATTATTGATATAATAATAACTAAATATAAAATGTATTGTATTACTAAAAATAAAATAAAAATTATGAAATTATATTATTAAAAATATATTATTGATATAATACTTGATTTTGCAATAACAATTTTTATAATTACATTATATATATATAAATATATATATATATATATATATATATATATATATATATATAATTATATATTTTATTACATTAAAAATAAAAAATAATATGTAAATATTTATTATTATAATTTTAAATAGTGAGACTCCATCGTGGTTTCTAATTTCACACCGATGAATCCACTGCTTGTCCTTTGAGATTCTTATACAGTGCTTAACTGTGCAAATTGACGTAAGAACCTGCTTTGCAACGCAGAATGGATTTCGCCTTTGCCCTCGATAGCAGAGAGAGGACCCACCGTTGGCTCTTCTATGTATTTTCCTCTGTAATTAAATTATTTTCATCGTCGTATATGTATATTTGTTAAAGAGAAGTCTATATTTTACATTGCGGGGATGTATTATATTTGTGATTATTTTCAGCTTTATACGTAAATTTTGGAAATATTTTCAACTAAATATTGATATGTACCTTATTGAGAAAACACTTTTATTACAAATAATTATTATCACGAGTAATAATCTCTCTCATGACATTTCAACAGTCAAGAAATGTTGCTTATAATAGATTTTTATTCTTAAAACAAAATAACAGTTCTATTCTTATAATGAAATTGACAATTTTTAATACTTACAATTATACTCTTAATGTATTAATTATATTGAACATAAATTAATATAAAATTTTTAAACACACGCGTGAATTCGATGTCCTTCGACTTATATAAGAAAATGGCATAGATCTTTTTTCCAATTCTGGAGAATAAATTTTTCTGAAATCTATTCCAAAAATATAGGTACATCGATATGGACAGCTAGAGGAATTGAATGGATTAGACACGTCAAAAATTAATAAATTTAATATATTTCGAGATTCATGAATTTAATATTGCGCAAAGCACTTTTAGCTTCTTAAAATATAAAACTAATAATTAATTTGTAAGTTAAAAATTTGCCCTGAAGAATATCTTAATCTCAAAATATCGGAAATATTATCTATTTTATATCGAATTAATATTATATAATTTTTTACACTGACTGTATTATTACACAAACTTTATTTTTACAAGGCAAATCTTTATTTTAACTCACAAATTAATTATTATATTTTAAAGTTTATATTTTAAAAGGCTAAAAATGCTGTGTCCAAATTCATGAATTTCGAAATGTATTAGATTTATTAATTATTTACGTAGCTGATCCGTCTAGGTTGTTTTTAAATTTCTGTCGTCTCGGGAAACAAGGGCGGCCATCAGAAACAAACATAATCGTGTCTCTCGAGGAGCAACGCATCGGCGGTTGTTCGTACACCGGTGTCTCTTTAAAGTTTCATCACGCTCTGCGGCGCTCGTCCCAAACCCTCTTTTGCCAGCAACGTTGTTCGGGCAACGAGAGAAGAAGAAAGAGAGAGATAAAGAGAGAGTTAACCCTTTCCGAACTGGTCCACGATCACTATAAGAATACACTCGCTCGTGCTCATCCCGTTCGTCCGCCGGGAATATTCTCCGGTTAAGCCCCTTTTGTCGCCTTTTTTGTCGGATTTTTTGCTACCGGACAACCACGTCGAAAAGCCCAATTAGAATCGTCCTATTGTTCGGCCACGTGGTCCGCACGAGCCGTCCACACGAGAGCGTCCATACGGGCGGACGATGCGTGCGTGCGTGCGTGCGTGCGTGCGTGTTGCATGAGGACAGGTAAAGCGCGTATCAGAAACACGCACGTGGGGTGGCGGCGACAGGATGTGCCGGAACCCTCGGTTCTGACAGAAACTTAAGTTCCTCTTCCGCGATGTGATTTTTGATATATTCCCCTCTCCCCCCGATCTTCTCTCGATTACACAGGCGCGAAAAATATCATTGTAAGAAATTGCCTAAAAATTTGGACACATTTTTGTCTAAATTTTCAGATCTGCAAGGGTCAGAAAATAATTTCGGACAGTCTGTCTTAATCATCAAGGTCATTTTCCTGAAACTTCAGAAGAATGTCTAAAAATTTGGATAGATATATGTAAAAAAAACCTACTAACACTTTGCAATTATTTTTTACATGTAAATGTTGCCTAAGAATTCAGAAGATTTTTGTCTGAATTTTCAGATCTGTCTGAAAGTAATTTTTAAGACAGTCTGTCTTAAATCATTTTTAGACAAATTTTAGACAATCTGTCATTAAAGTCATTTTTTTGAAAGTTTAAAAGAATGCCTGAGAATTCGGATAGCGTGTCTGTAAGAAAACTTCAAATATTTTGCAATTATTTTTTACATGTAAATGTTGCCTAAGAATTTAGACATTTTTGTCTGAATTTTCAGATTTGCCTGAAAATAATTTTTAAGACAATCCGTCTTAAGCCATTTTTAGACAAATTTTAGACAATCTGTCACTAAAGTCATTTTCCTGAAAGTTCAGAAGAATGTCGAAAAATTCGAATAGATATTTGTAAAAAAAAACTACTAACACTTTGCAATTATTTTTTACATGTAAATGTTGCTTAAGAATTTAGAAGATTTTTGTCTGAATTTTCAGATCTGCCTGAAAGTAATTTTAGACAATCTGTCACTAAAGTTATTTTTTTGAAAGTTTACAAGTCTGTCTGAAAAAATTGTCTGCAAATTCAGATAATATATTTATAAAAAAATTTGTCTTAATCATTAGAGTTATTTTTTTAGGAGAGGCAAAAGGTCAGAAAAATACGAATTCTGTCTAAAAATTTAGACAATCTGCAAAGAATTTCTGCACAAAAAAGCTGCAAACAAAATGTCTGAGGTTTTTTGTGGCTTTGCATCTTCTAAAAAAAAAGTCTTTAATGATTAAGACAAATTTTCTGAAATTATTTTTAGATACCCAGATTATAAAAATGTGTCTGAATTTTTCAGGCAATTTCTTACAGTGCCATTTTTGATAATCAGATTTTGTGTCCTTGAAAATTGATGGAAGGACCTTTCGAAAACGCCAGTTACATTTTCCGTCATTTTCATCAACTCGAATCCACGGCGGATACGAGTTTAGAAAAATTCGGGACGCAAGAGAAATTCGGTTACACGCATGAAAATAGAGAAGCACACCGCGTGTAAAAGAATGGCGAACCATGAGGGACAATATATCGTTTCCGAGAAGAAGGGCTAGAAAGGAAAGAAGGAGCGAGCCGGGGGTGAAGGAGGGCGACGACGGGGAAGGAGAGGCGATAATCCGTCGAAATTGACACCAACCGGAGCGCTCCTCTTCCTCGTGAGATGCAGATTTGATCTATCTGTCACGTTTGTCTCCGAGAATATTAATTCTCGTCCGCGGGTGAGGTTTTTTCCCCGGCGGAGCTTTATGGCTCCTTTCCGATTTGCCACCCCTCACCCCTTTTCTGCCCGCGTCTCTCTGCTGCTACTGGAAGGAGTCGACGACTTCCCGGACCGCCCGAGGTGAACGGAGAATTGCTTGCGAATTGGCTGTCGCTCGGGGTTTCGGGGGTCCTGCAGCTCTTTCTTCATCCTCTTTTTCCTTCCGTTCTGCTTCTTCTCTCGCGGAAGGAAGTTGACAAGAAACCGAAACGCACGAGCGTAAAAAAGTGACGTTGCAAGAACTTTCTCGCCCATATATTTCGCATATCACCGGAAGCGGGGAGAGGAGCCTGCGAACCTTTATCTCGTATTTTAATATCCCAGTTTTTCGCCACTTTTCTCGAATTATTTGAAATGTCTAATGTGAACGACGCGAAATCCGATCGCGCGCGATTTACCTAACTTACACGAACATCTCGCGAATCTTATTGTCGATGGGGATAGAATGACGCAACGCGAGAAGAATGGCACACGCTATTATAAAAATCAACGTGGATGCCTCCAGCATGGCGGGTCCTCCTCCGAAGAGTTTGCTTCCGTTTCGACTGCTCCGGTTCATATTTTACCTTCTTTCTTCCCCGACAATGACAAGGTAGCTGCGTTCTTCCTTTGCACTTACTTCGGGTGCTTCACATAAAGGAAACCCTGCGAGAAAGAAAAAGATGGGAGAAAAAGAAGAACGTCATCAAAGCTTACAAAGCACAAGTTCAATATACGCGACGCGTTTAAATTACCAGGTCGAGTGGCTTTTTGATTAATTTTTTTTTCCCTTACGTCCTCTACGTAAGACGAGAGGATCCGCATTTTCCTTTCTTTCTCCCTCAATGGTGTAACACTGCAGAAAAGAAAATCGAAATAGCTGAGAAAGGCGGTGAGAAAAAAATCGACAGCATTAAAGATTAAATTCGATATTGCTAATCCTATCCGTGGAAAAATGTCACGTTATTTTCATCGCGTATCAGAGTCCCAAGTTTCAGAAAAATTATCATCTCGCTGATTTTAAATAATAATACGCGTGTGATAATTTAATTTTAGAGATACACGCTCCGGCGGGGCTATTGTCCCGCTTCAGAGTCTTTGTGACCAACTCATGAGAAATACACGGATAATAAACTCTTTTAATAAATTGAGACTCGGCCCTCGAAGGGTTAATAGCCCCACGGTGGTGCATTTCGCGAGAGATTTGCGGTTTGGACGGACAAACTGAGTAACGGAGGACATAAAGGCATCGTGAAGCGCAGCCTGACCAATCTTTTCGCGGAACTATAGTGACCACAAGGAGTATGTTACGCGACCATTCCAATATTCGTTTAGAGAGAATGAAATCGCGCCGGTCGCTATATTCGCTCGATTTTAACGGCTTCGGCTCTTTGCCGCTCAACCCACCGCGACACTCTGCGGTGGGTTGTGCGAGTCGTAAATAAAAATTTACTGGAAAGGATCTGCTAGCTACGGTCACACAGACATGATGTAGACCAGATATTAATACCCCGTGTGTATCACATGTATATAAAATTTCAATATATTATATATTATATAATAAAATTATATAATAGAATTATATATATATATATATATATATATATTTACAATATAATTAGATTGCAATATTATAATGTAATTACATTGTATAGTAGATGGTAATAAATAATATAGATTTTTTATAATATAATTGGATTATGATAGATGTATAATAATATTTATATATATTATAATACAATATATTGTGTATATATGTATATATATAATTATTTATGTTTTTTATTTTTCCATATATCACCGGATATATTTTGTACAAAGTTTGTATAATTATTTTTTTATTTTAATATATTATATATCATAAAATAATTATTAATATTTACGAATAATAATATATTTATTAAATATATATATATATATATATATATATATATATATATATATTTGCAATAGTCCAACAGAAAAGTGCAATTTTTGTTATGTTTTATACAATTTTTAATCAATTTGTTTTTATTTATTAATACGGTTGGATGAGTGCCGAATATTTTTCGCTTTTCCATGAAATTGATCTGTTGGTTATTTAATTAATGGGTCCAGTAAAATGATTAAAATCACCCGCAAACTACCCACCTGGACATGATCCGCCGCACGTTGTCCCTTTTAAGTGCAGCCCTTGTATCGACGACAAAGTGCATACGTCGCATACGTCGGCTAATCAATATTTTAATATTGTCACACGCCATTCTGGATTAAAGGCCTTTGTGTGTGTGTACGTATGTGTATATCATGACGTCACTGGGCGGCAGATGTGTCCCGTCTAAAAAGATTTTCGAGAGCGCGTTACAATGTCGCTTACACGATTAAAATTTGTTCATGAAATCATGCATGATACTCTTGCGATTACGCGTTTATTTGTGATTATATGGTACATAATTTAAAGCTATTTCTTTCAGCCCTTGAAATAGTTTTCAATCATTAATGACACAAAAGTTTTAATTCTTACTAATAAATATATTAATAAATGTTTGTTCAAAATTTATGATACACGATGTATTACTATGTACTTGATTAATCTAATTTTTTAATTAATTTTTTATTAAGTTAAAATTAAGAGAAAAAATCTTGTAAATTTTAGCGATATTTAATTAGAAATAATTAGTTACCGTATAAAAATTCTCTGTTATTAACAAATTTAAAAAAAAATTATTTATTTATTATCTCTTGATTATTTAAAACTACATACTTGGACACTCAACATATTTTCCAAAAAGCATCGATGTGAAGAAAGAGGTGGTAGATTCGTGTTAAGTCTTCCGTAAAAGGGTTGAAAGGAAGTATTTGTAGGATGACCAGGGCTCGAGTCGTTGTTAAACAATGGCGTTCCAAACGATTTGCCCGTAAACGTCGCCAATTTGTCGGGTAATTTCTGAAGAAAATCGTTCGGTCACTATCGTAGGAGGGCCGAATCTCATGTGCAGACATATTGTTCATTTGATTCCGTTGTCCTTTCTAAGCATGAATCCTGTCTTGCCATCTTTCAAACGTCCTCCACCGCTGATATGTTGTAACAAAATTTTGTATGCTGGATACGTACATTTATTTAATCAGAATTATACACTACGCAAAAAAATTAAAAGGCCACTATCTTTATATAGAAAAAGGTCAGTTTTCAAGTAGCTGCAACTTTCTTAAAAATAATCGGAATAAGATCAATAAAAAAAGTGTTTGATTCGACAATTTCAAATAATGTAATTTTTATTATTGATTTTCTCGTTTAATTTGCATTAAAAAATTACGAAAAAAATAATTACATTTAAAACTATGTATAAATTATAAAATGCAATTGTTTTTCAAATCATGCAAACTCCCTATTATATACTACGCAAAAAAATTAAAGGATTAATTTCTTCCATATAAAATAGGGCCAATTTTCAAGTAGTTGTAACTTTCTTAAAAATAATCGGAATAAGATCAGTAAAAAAGTGTTTCAAAGCTTGAAGTTTCTAGTTTTAGAATTTTTAAATGAATTTTAATTCTTTCTATTCGTTAAAAAATTATATTGTAAGAAAGCGACGTCCGTCGATTGAACAAATTTTTCAAAAGTTTGTCCAAGAATGCCGAATTTAAAAAAATCCTAGCACGATTTCATTAATTGGGTGTTAAAGGGCAGAGTTTTAGCTTTAATTTCTTCTTTTGACGAATGTTCTATGATTTTTGTTCGCCGAGATATTCATTATTAAACCAAAATCGAGCTGTTGACTTTAAACGCTTATAACTAGTGAAAAAGTGATCGCGCAATAATCATTAAAAAAGCAATTTAAAGAGAAAAGCTAGCACTTTAAAATAATCCTACCGTTTTTTCAATTTTTATTCATTTTAAAGCGTAATTGTTACTTAAAGATCAAGTAAAAATTGCACTTTTATCTTCGCTTATTTAATCAAAGTTAACGAAAAAACGATAAAATTTTCATAAACTCTACAACATTTACAAGTAAAAAGCATTCCAGTTACTCGTACAAAAGGCCAAAGTGTGAAGTTTTTTTTCGGTGAATATGGAAGAAAGTGGCTCTTTAATTTTTTTGCGTACTGTATTTTGTTACATTGTTTATTTTCGTCTACTTTTAAGAGCAATCAATCTCATTGAATTGATTCGATCTAAAAAGAAATTAAGATTGGATTAATTCTCTTAATTTCTTTCTAAAATATTATAATATATTGTTGTTGGTTTTCGACATAAGTGAAGTTCCTCTGTAGCAAAGTATGCGCTTTAATTTATCGTACAACGTTATATCGGAGCAATTGTGTAACGTATATTGAACTTTCCATTTACTCGATAAAAGAGTCATAAACGACAGCGTGCACTCGCGTCTTCCCAGCCGATCTGCCATTTCTCGCGGACATACATTGGCCGGGGAAATCTGAAGAAATAATCCTAACGGATGGCCACCCGCGAAGTTTGCATATGAAAAGCACCCAGCCGTGAATCGATACACCTTTATTATGCCCGAGCACTTGCTTATCTCCCGCTTCTCTCCCTGTCTCGCGTCTTCTCTCCCCGGGGAAGTCGGCAATATTTTCGACTTCCGAGGAAGGAAAAGAAGGCCCGGGGAAAGGTCGAGGGAAAGTGTGGTGAACGCCCGAAGCGTGAAACAATAATTGCCGAATTTTCGCGCTTCACCACTCGACGTCGATTTCGAAGATGACTCGAGCCTCGCGTTCCTTCTCTCTCTCTCTCTCTCTCTCTTTCGTACCGTTCTATTTCTCGTTTTTTTAATTTCTAAAATTTGTGAACAGATGTAGTTTACCCTCGTCCCGCCCATCGAGGATCCCAAGAGATGAAATATCTCGAAAAAAATATCAAGGTTTCGAAACTTTTGTCTGATTCGAGCCGCTTTGATATTTTTACGAAAAATCGACTATTTTTTTAAATTTCTTTTTAATTTGAAAAGTCGTGAAAAATTCATTTTACAAAAGAAAAAAAATGTAAAAATTTCTATGATCTAATAAAAGTTTATTGTATGCTCTCACGAATTTAACTTTTTTCAAAATGTTACTTCTGACTAAATTATTTAATATCTACTGTTAACAAACTGCAACAAGTGTTGTCTCTTTCTAAAAAAAATATAAGAGAGACAAATGTGACTTAAGACTTTAAATTTAATATATTCAATTATATTATATTATTTTTAATTAGAAAGTTATAATTAAATTTTAAAATTATAATTAAAGGTTTATTAATTATTTTTCTTCATTTTTCAAGTATAATTTCAAAATAAATTTAACAATTTCATTTATTTCAAACCGAATGATTCTAATTTTCATAAATCAAAATTCTATTAATTTTAAAGAAAAATTTTATAAATAAATTTAATTTTATTGATATTAGAATCATCATAAAATTTAATGAAATAAATTTTTAAAACATTATTAATTTATAATAATATCCATTTAATAATTTAACTATTAGTTCAATATTTCATTTATTAATTTCTTTATTTCAAAATATTACGTAATTAAAACAAAGAAAACAAAACTTTTTTAAAAGTACAGTTTAATCGAATAGTTTATTGAAAGTAAATCTGGAGTAAAATTAGGACAACGGTTGTATAATTAAAATACATTTTATACAGACACGCTTTCCTTCGGACGAGACTTCTCAATCCAGGAAATCGCCGAAGATCTCCCGTCTCTTCCTCCGCGATCTTTATGCCTTGTTCGTCCGCGACTTTCTCCTCGCTCTTTTCGACGATTGAAAAATCGCGCGTGTCAATGAGATTGCGACGCTGTCAAGCGTAATCCTGGTGAAAGGTCAGCGAGACGTGAAAGAAAAGTCCCTCGCCCACTATCGGGCCTCGTTATTCTACTTAGCACCTTGTTACACACGACGAAATGTGTTCTATTGTGTATTGTCGCTGAATAAACTATTATTTACCGGCCTCGACGAGTTGTTGCTAATTTTATTTAAGATTCATTGTCTTCGCACATCCTGCTCGCGCTGTCATAGGACGGCAATCTCTCAAAACTACCCATGTCTACTTCTGTTGCTCTGAGTAATTTCACGTCAACGTAATGCAACGTAAAATTACGATTGTATTCCAGGAGACAGGAAATTGAATTGCTGAAAATATTTATATGTCATTCGTGCGGTTTAATTAATATACTTTCGCGAAAACTATCATTTTTTTAATAAATGATAAGAATCCAATTCTTCTTAATTGCTAAAAAATACGGTCTTTAAGTGTAGTACAGGAAATCCGCCTCGATCCGACGATTGTTCAGCTTTAAGATGATCCTGAAGCTTCAAACAAAGATCGCTCCCTATCCCGAATAGCCATTTAATTAGGACCACTTTATTTTGCTGCAGTCTTTTGTCTCTCCGTCTGACTTGCCTTGCCGTCGTTCAAGTATTCCGAGGTAGGTATAATGGGGAGGAAGGGGCGAGTCCTGAACTTTTTAATCTCTTACAAGAGGAAGTAGCTACTTCTGTGTCCGCTACGACGCGCATGTATTTATCTCGTCTAAAAAGTTTCTTCCCGAACAACGTTGCGTGCGTATTTATTTGTCCGAATGCTCGCCTTCACAAATTTGTCAAGTCCGATCCTGGCCGAATTGAAAGAGAAGAAAACTTTTGCAGCTAACGATAAAATATTTTTTTTTCAAGACGGCGCGTTATTCACTTCTTCTGTAAAGATTGTATAAACAATGTACTTTCGATATGGATGAAGGCCAAAATAAAATAATAAAATATCTTATTTAGATATGGAATTTTTGATAAAAGACTGATATTTGGGAGATAAATAGAGGAACGTGGGGTAGAACGGCACCGCGGGGTACAATGGTGCAGAGTCGATATTTTTTTAAGGAGATGCTACCATGTCATAAAATATGTTGCAATTATTGCTACTAGGGGTCTCTTTCTGCGTGCTGTTATCAGTGGTCGCAATATTTTTAGTTAAAAGTTGTTATAAATTATTTAATGCAAAAATGCTTACATTAAAGAATATTTTTCCATGTTTTAAAGAGAAAAATATTTATTACAACAAGAGAATTGTTTTTATTTATTAATTTATAGTTATCATTTAAAAATACAAATTTATATTTTTATGTTCTATATATTATATTATAATATACAACTTTGAAGAAGTTTTAGACATCAATGTTAATGAAATAAACAAGTTTTGGAGGTAGTCCATTATACCCCGCATGAAAAGCATATCACAAAAATCTTTTATTAAATCAATAATCTCGTCTATTTAAACTATTATTTTATATTTAACTTGCGTTTTTTCTTCTAGTGGATATTCCAAAGAATATTTTTAGTAAAAAAAAAAGATCGATTTTTTTTAATATGTTGAAAACTTGTTCAATGCTTACGTTGACCGTTCTACCCCACGTCCCCCTAATATGTTTTATATAATATAATAATATTGGAGAACTATATTTTTGATCCATATTAAATCGATTAAATTTAAAAGTACACATGGTAAACATATATTTTCGTAAGAATGATTAATCGTTATCTTAAAAAATTCCGCGGAGTTCCTCAAGACGTGAATTGAAGTTCTTTCCTCCCTCGAGGAAGAACCCTAACGTCCGACGTTACGATCTGAGAAAATATGCTTCTCGGGTAATGTTTCGCGGTGATTTTACTCACTCGCAAAAGCGAGGGTGGTTCTTAAGCACATGGCGCCTGTATCCTCCGATCTGTCACTTTTCCTTCTTTTGACCGTCTCCTCTCATCCCGTTGCCGTTGGGGCGACGTCGAATTAATAAAATCCCACGGATTCGCCTTCCCCTCTCTTCTGCCAAACCTGCAACGCGGCGGACGTGAAAAATGGGCCGAAAATCTGATATTCCGGATTAAAAACATTGAAATTCAAAACCCGTCCCTCCCGCGTCATAAGCTCCCGCGCGCGCCATAAGGGGCAGGAGGGTCGAGAAGTCGTTAAGGGTCAGTTTCAGCCGCATGCCGTAGTAACCGACCCCCGACGCGCCCTCTCCCTCCCCCCTCGACCGTCGTTCGGCGAGGATATTATTTTTAAGCTCCCCCCCCCTCCCCGCAACTCGTCGGTCCGAACCGCAATTTGACACAGACGCGCCGTTTGAATTCCGAATTCAATCGGCTGGGGCCGTCTCGATTCCGCGAAATTAAGGGTGGTTCGAAAATTGATAGCAGGGCTCGGGGGCGTGCGTGCGCGCGCGCGCGCGCCCACACGTTACGTAATGCACGTGTGCGAGCAAGCGTTTTACGAGCTGCCGTCACATGCTCGTGAAATCACCGTGAAGTCTAATCTCCCATCGTTGGATTATTATTACGATATATATCCCAGGGTCTTATAATCATCTTATTCGCAGTTCTAATCCATCGAATTATCCCCTGATTTGATCAGCGTAATTTCCTTCCATTTTTCCTTCCCTTAAAAATAAACTTTGATTCTTAAAATAGCTTTCCAATGAAACTTCAATGTTTTTATCTCTTTTGTTCAGAAACAAGTAAAAAAAAACATATGTATATACATATAATTAAATAATACTGAAAAATATACTATATAACAATATATATATTTAACCCTAGGCTGTCACACCCTTTTTTTCGAACGAGACTGTCACACTGGGTCACTGTAACCCAACGCAATTTTCGATGAGTTGCAGTTTAAAAAAACTAAGTGTGCAAAATTGTTGAAAAAATTCTAAAATAAAGTTCAAACATAGAAAAATATATTGCAGTTATAAAAAAAATTAATACTTAAATTATTTTCATTTGAAAAAAAAAATTGTGAAAAATAAATTCTTTTGTTTAAATTCACATTTTATTTTCATCAATCCGGGTGATGGTGTGTGACAACCTAGGGTTAAATATCTATGAGGGAATTAAGTATGCGATTAATGATAAATTTATCTAAATCTTCAACAACTTCTAAACTAAAATTCTTCATATTTAAATTGCGAATTTGAAAACCAAATTTTTGCGAACATTACGATGACTCTTAACCACCGCGACGTTCATACATCTGTTTCAGAGCCAAGATGGCTGCAATGCTCGCAGTGTTCCCGGCGATTGTGCTCGGCGTGGGAGCTCCTTCAGCACGTACAGAGCATGCACGGCGCCCGTCTCTACTGCTCCTCCTCTTCGTCGACAAATTCGTCGTCGAACACTCCAGCGCCGAGTCCACCGACGCCTACACCGACGCACGCGCATCACCTTAGCCCACCGAATCATCTGAACCTGAGTGGCAAGTCCACCGGAAGCTCTTCGGCGGCGAACTCATCCGGCGGCACAAACACGAGCGGCAGTAGCGGTAGTCGACAGCAGCTTCAGACTTCGGCGTCCCTGGTGGGCGATCCTCTCCACAGTTTCCTGAGGCTACCTCAGCACTTGGAGCGAAGTTTCCCGCCCATGTTTAGGCCCGACTTTCTTACCCTAAATCCTCTAGCGGGGTACAGAGGTCTCCAGGAACTGCAGACGGCCACGAGAAATCTGCAGAACCTGGGCGACCCGCTACGCGGTATGGACGGGTTGAATCTGGGTGATCCATTGGTGCGCAGCTCGTTAGACTCGCTCAACAACGCCCGGAATCTCGCAAATTTGGCCGAACTGTCGCACGGCCGAGGCCTCGCCGGCCAAGCACATCCACCGCCACTTGAAGCGAACCTGGATTTTTACTCAGCGCGCCTAAGGAGCCTCGCTAATCCGTCCTTAGGCGCGGCTCCACCTACACCTAGCGGTAACCCGTCAACAAATCCCCCTCCTCCACCAGTAGCACCGGTACCATCGGTCCCCATTGCCAGCAATGTTCAACAGCAGCAGCAACAGCAGCAACAGCAACAATCACAACAGCAACAATCGCAATCTCATTCGCAAGCTCACTCGGTAGAACCGCCTAGTCCGGCCTCGGCCAATCCTACGAATTTAAGCCACGGTAACCATCAGAAGGAAAACTCACCGCCCTGTTACAATCAAAGTCCAGTGGGTCATCACAATAACAACAATTCGACCGATAGCGAGAAAACAAGCCCGCCGGTGGCCTCAACGCCGATAATTACCGACTCTTCGTCGGAAACAGTGTACACGTGCGAGGTGTGCGATAAGAAGTTTCGCTTTCAATCTAATCTGATCGTCCATCGTCGCAGCCATCGAGATAAGGAGAGACAGTACCAGCAGCAGGAAGGCACGCAAGACAGCCAAAGCACGTCGACAAGGTGCGAAGTGTGCGAAGCCGAGGTGTCGAGCTTCACCGAACTGAGGAAGCATATGAGGAAAGAGCATCAGGAGCACCAGAACTCGGCTGCCAGTCCGCAGGGCAGCGTTGAAACGGTGCCGGACGATGGGTCCAGCTGCGACGAGAACATGGACCTAGACGAGATGGAGGAAAACGATCAAAAGACCGAGCGTGAAGACGCGGAGGAGAATACACCCGAGGATCTCAGTACTAATCAAGGACAAAGCGGCGAGGAAAGTGGAGGCCGGGTAGAAAAGCCGGCCAGTCTGGTGGGCGATCTCATGGAGAAGTTCGGACTGAGCAACATTGCTCAGTACTCGGAGGCTTATCGACAGGCGCTGCAAGAGAATCATCGCAGCGGCTTCCTCAAGACCGATTCGTCTTGCAATCTCGCCAACTCTCTGAATAACAACAAAGAGAAGGAGAGCGCGCTTTCGCCCACCAACTTCAATTCCTCGACGACGCCCAACATTTTTTCCGGCCAGGGGTTTCCGCGATCCTCAGGGCCGGACTTTGGCGGTCTCTGGCTACCCAGTCCGCACTACTTGGAGAACAACGAATTTCGCAAAGCGTCCAAGGCAACGACGTCCAGCCTGGCGCTTCAGGGCCTACCGAGCCCACTACTGAAGAAGGAGCGGAGCGGCCGAAACGACACTTGTGAGTATTGCGGCAAGGTCTTCAAGAACTGCTCAAACTTGACGGTGCACAGGCGGTCGCACACCGGCGAGAAGCCGTACAAGTGCGAGCTCTGCTCGTACGCGTGCGCCCAGAGCTCGAAGCTCACCAGGCACATGAAGACCCACGGCCGACACGGCAAGGACACGTACAAGTGTCGCTTTTGCGAGATGCCGTTCTCGGTGCCGAGCACGCTCGAGAAACACATGAGAAAGTGCGTGGTAGTGGTGCAGCAGGGTCCCAAGCTGGACATACCGTACCCGGTGATCAAGGACGAGGACTCCTCACTCAGTAGCAAGGATACTTGATCCTGGAACGGAAGCCTACCGCCAATCCCGCCGCTGTGGCCGCACAGGCCGCCATATCCGGTGTATTGAAAGCAAGAAGGATCTTCTTCCTCCTTAGCGACCTCGAGAAAGGGAGAGATATCGATCATTTGACAATCTAAGTTGCGCAGGCTCGATCTCATCGAGGTGCCGACAGCGCGACGTCAAAAGAATCTCTCGCCATGAAGGGGTCACCTCTCGGGATTAGGAGAGGTGGTGGTAGGTCGACGTATGATTTCGAGAATCTCTCGACCGAACGGCCTGGAAACGGCTAAGAAATTACGAAAAGCAACGGAGGACCTAGCGAGGCTAGAGTTTCGACTGGTTCGACGAAGAGAAGCTCCTCGCTCGAACGTGAGGATGATGAGATGGTTGAAGAGGCGACGTTCACGTGACGCGAAAACGAGAAGACAATTTATAATGAAAAGGTGCTCGACAAGAAGAAACCTGCTCCGCGTATAACTCAAGAAACTAACTAAGAAAACAAACGAATGGTTACCAGTTTGCGAGTCTCAGCACAGCTATTTAAATTATGTATCGCTATAAATAGTTATAAATAACGCGGAAAAAGACACTATATATAAATATAAATCTGCATATATATACATACACACAGATATAAAGATATAAATATATATATATATATAAATATATATATATATATATATATATATATATATATATATATATATATATATATATATATATATACATATATAAATATGAAAGGCAGATACAAAATATAAATATTATAAATAAGATAACGAACATGTAGGTTCGTGACTTTATTATCGCATTTGAAGATTATTTATTTAATAATAGATATATATACATATTGTATAACGTCATATATATGTATAAATATATTATGGAAACTCGCCGTGTATGTAAGTATAGAACTAGATACAGAAGTCGGAGTGAAGAGTGAAGTTCTTTTTGTACATTACACAACGTCGCTTCGTAAGAACGTGTCAATGGGACCGCGACGCGTCTTTTTATTTCGAATGCATCGATTTCCTTAGCCGTAAGATGGCGACTTGATGACCCTGTGTGTATATTATATATATATATATATATATATATATATTTAAAAACACATCGATATTTGAGGAAAAAAACCACCCTGTTATATATATATATATATATATATATATCAATACTTACTTAGAATATTGAAGAAAAAAATATCTGATTAAGGTAATATAATATATGAGAAGCTAGTATCTCTAAACTCTAGCTCGATCCTATGTACAATGTATTATATCTATTATCAGCGATTCTATTATCTTTATTAATATTATTATTGCCCTTATTATATTGCCTTTATTATTAATATTATTATTATTATTATTATTATTGTTTTGAAACATGATTATATTGTAATTATTACTATTATTGCTATTGTATTATTATTAGTATTCTATTATTATTACGTTTGTCACTATTATGATTACGGTTGCATAGTGAGTTCAAAAGCGCCGCTTTCATTATTTTGTTCCGATATTAAATTATTATCGCAAATGTTTTTAAAGATTAAGAAAATGCCAAAGTTGTTTAGGTTTATGGCCGTTGATTTTGCGTCGTTCGCCGAGGCGAAGGAGTCGTTTAATTAATCGAAGAAAATCCCGAAGAAGAAAAAGAAAAGGATATTCCTCAATTGCGAAAATTCTCCTCCTCCTCCTCTTTCGAGAGAGAGAGAGAGAGAAAGAGACGGCCACTTCGCACTTGTCGGCACCTATTATCGGCGCGCTCTTCGTTCGTTTATTATATTTATCGCCGTCACGGCTGATCGGATCGCGGGATCCGGCTTTCGCAGGATCGATCCCGTACGTTGATCCTGCGAAGATCGTCCCGCGGCCGAAAATCCCGCGGCGCAATCAGAATCGAATTTCCGGTTTTTTTTTTTTTTTCCTTCTCTCGTCCTCGTCTGAAGACTGAAGCTTTCGCGGGCGACGTGACGATCGTTTTTCAAATTCTTTTTTTTTTTTGCGTTCCATTTTAAATAGTTTTTATTTTTTTTTCTTTTTGTTTTCTTCAACGACGCCTCGTCGACGTAAACGTTTTTCGAAGGGAACTGTTCCTAAAGAGAGATATATATACACGTAGGCAGTAAGGTTAAAGAAAATACTTTGCGAGAGAGAGAGAGAGAGAGAGAGAGAGAGAGATATGTGTGTGAGAGAGATGAATGCGAATATCGATTGCGTGTCTCCTTGTGATTTTATTGTGCGTGTTATCCTTCTCGTTCCTTATTCGGGATGAGTGTGTGCGCGTGCGTGCGTGCGTGCGTGAGAATGAGAAAGCGTAAAGGCGATTTAAGAAAAAAAAAAACTCATATCAGATAGTTCTCTCGGTGTTAGACGTGTACGGCCCTAGATAAAAAAAATCTCTCGTTATCTAGTTAAAAGTTTGTTAGATCGATTCCTGAAATACGTACATGCCAGGCTCCGCGCGTTTATACGACATACTGTAAATAATGGCACTGCCCGTAGCGATGAGATCCATAAAGCAGAGAGCCGCGTCGTCGAAAAAAAAAAAAAAAAGGAAAACTTGTTTAATTGATTGTAACGGAAAGAGAGAGAAAAGGATGACCGATATTTTTTTCTTTTTCTTATTCAGCGGGGGTGCGTTCCGTCATTCGAAGAGTGAAAATGCGAAGATGAAAATACGGGAGGGAGGAGCATCTCCTCTCTCGAAAATTTGCGGGAACGAATGAAAGAGAGAGAGAGAGAGAGAGAGAGAGAGAGAGAGAGAGAAGTTTTTGACAGAACGTCCCGTGTGTGTAATCGACGAAATAAAAAATCCTGCGGCGTCCGCACGTCACCAATACTTTGATTTCAAAAAAGTTTCCCCACCCCCTCCCTTCTTGCCTTTCTTGTTCGAATTCATCCCACATAGGACCAAGCTCCCTGCCACACCGAAACAAAGGAGTGACACATGCAAATCTCGCGGCGGGCGATCGGGCCGGCGGGACACGACGAGGACGAGAGCGAATTTTTTATGCGAGAAATATTCACGCACCTACACACACGCACACGAGAACGCTATAGTCGATGAACGGTGATGTGCGAATCCAGCATGGAAATTGCTACGGCAAATTCCTCCCGCTCGATTCGCACCAATCGCGAGACGTGAGCGTTTGACAGCGTGTGAAAAAAAAAAAAAAAAAAGAAAGAAAGAAATCGGAGAAATATATGATGTTGCACAAATTTTCCTCTAATATTTAATTGATCTAAGATTTAATATAAATGGTATGAAAGATATAAATCCCGTCGTGTCTCTCCCGGTTGATTTCTAACGTTTCTACAGGGTAAATCACGTAAAATGCTAAAAGATAATCCCAGAACGAACGTCAAGAGTATAGTCGAGCGAAGTATCTAGGCAGTCTATATAATTTAAAGCTACGAAATATTTCCTAATAATTATAATAAGGGAGCGAAGACACGCAGAAGGAGATCCACATAACACACAGAGTCGATTGTTCGGGGGAGAAAAGGGTGAGTGGTGGAAACGATAATATCGTAGCAGGGAAATTGGATTTTTAGGAAATCTTCTGATCCAGGGTAAAATATAATCCGAAGCTCGGTTTCTAGGGACAGTATGTGACCGGGTGTTAAACCTGGCACTTTTAACCGAGGATCGACATTAAGGCAATACAAAAAAAAAAAAAAAAGATAAGAAATCCAGGCGTCTCCGAGTAAATTCCGGCCAGACTTGCGACAAACGTTGGCCGTGCTTTCCTCGCAGGGGTCCCTAATTGTAAACATAGCAGATACGGTGTATGTCTTGTGCGATTCAAATAAACGACATTGTTTTTAAATAAGCTACGGAAGTTTTGTTCCAGTTTTCTTGCACCTCTCCTTCCTGTCATTGACTGCCATTAATTGCTTAACAAACTGTATATAACGTTCGTATATTTATTTTTCCTCCAGCGAGTTTTCCCTTTAAATAAACTGTCAATTTCCACTGGATTTCTCGTGAAAAGAGTGCATTTTGAATTTTTGAAAAATTATTTAAACACATTTTTTTTATTATTTATATTATTTGTAACTTTTTAATCGTTAGCAATATTATATTTCAGAAATAACTGTGTATGTAATTTTTTTTTATCAATTTGAACATAAAGGTTTTATCAATCATGATTCTGAGAAAACCAGAATTTCTTATGACATTTTGTGAATGTTTTTATTTACATTTGTGAAATTGTAATTGAATATATATTTGAGAGCTAATCATGACTAATGGATTATTGGGGAAACGAAAGATTCTCGTCTGTCTACGCCGTTCGTTTCCGATACGCCTCTGTGAGGCGTAGAAAGCTCGTTACATAAATTGTTTAACTCGTCGTCGAATCACTATCATTCGTCGCTTATTGCATAAGGGAGCGTTTCGCAATGATTTGAAACTCGATTAAAATCGATTCGTCGTGTCAATTTTATTAGAATTTAATTTCTACACAAGTTAAATTTTTATCTAGAGATAAAAAAAGGATTTCTCGTTTATTAAAAAATATAATACGAATTTCCGATTCAATAAGTCTCTATCGTCTTTATAGTTTTTCAGTTGGTTTTAATTTGTCCATTGTATTATATAAAATTAATATAAAATGAGCGACAATGTATATGTACGTTCTGTATTAATTCATTTTTTATCGATACAGTTGACGTTGAAAATTGTACCTGTTTAGTAAGGGATCCTTTGTGCCATCTAGCGTAAAGGTGTAACGATATGAATGAAAACTCAGGTGAGGACAATCATATTGAACCAGAAGTGAGATGGACGTGTTTTGTTGCATGTTGGGTTGCCCTTCTAAAGGGTGTCCAGTTAGTTTATACCCTGTTACGTTGTAGAAAGTGAACGATACTTCAAAGATTCCTTTTTTTTTTGCATTTCAATAATTTTTACTATCAAAGAATGAATTACTTACGTATTACATATATATTTTCAATGCATCCATAATATAAAGCGAGCCATGCATAATAAAATAATAGAAAATTATGATAAATGCCATGAAAATGATTTAATTTTATTCAGACAAAGATATATTTAATTATAAAAATGAATATATGTGTTCAACTATCATACTCTTTGTATAAATATTCAAAATATTTATATATCGCTGAGAAAATTTTAATTTCCAACAGCAAATAATCTTCTAAATATACACTAAAAAAAAAATTATTTAATCTAAAAAAATATTTATTGTTAGTTCAATACGTTCAAATAAGTATTTATTTAAATTAAGCAAAAACATATTTGAATCAATAAAATATATTGCTGAATAGTAAAATAGACAATATATTTTATTAATTCAAATATATTTTTGCTCAATTTAAATAAATACTTGTTTGAACGTATTGAACTAAATATTTTTTTAGATGAAGTAAATTTTTTTTCAGTGTATTGTTTATTATTTTGTAAAGATGGGATAACACACACAGAACAAATTGTTCAACAAGTTTATTATACGCCAAATTTTAATAAATTAATTAGACGTTTAATTAGATTAACGTTTAATTCAAGAATTCATTGTGATAAAAGAAAAATTTAAACAAATGAAATTCCAGTTGCTATTTTAGAATATTTATATATTTAATATTATGGCTTTTTTAAAACTTATTCTTTTGCTTTTTTGGGTTAAAAATTTCAATGTAAAAAGTAGGATTAAAAAGTCGCTTCCGTTTTCTATCCACTTTGCAAACGTAAACTATGGAAATATGCACATCGAGACTCAATATTATCGCTATTTCCACCCTATTTTCGTTTACTCCGCTTTCGCATTGAGATCATTCCGCAGATTCCTCGAAAACCTCGAAGCGAAATATAGATCACGAAGTCCGGGATCCACCGTCAACATCAGATTAATCCACCGCTCGGTAATCGAGAGAATGAGGGAGGAAGAGAAAGAGAGGGAGAGAGAGAGAGAGAGGGAGAGGGAAGGAACAGCTTTCAGAGCTTTCTCGGTACACGTCTGCCGGTCTCTCAGTCCTTGTTTCGCGGCAATCGACTCGCGGCGGGAGCAAACAGCGGCATCAGAATGCAAAGTTAGGACAATGCCGTTAATTTTTGGTCGGCCCCCATTGTTCCCTGGGCATATTCATCTGTCAACCGGCGAACCGACTTCTGACACATCCTGCAGTCGACGCATTCGCCGCGATCGAGTCGCGGAAGGACGTCCTGCTCCTAATTTCCCCCTCTGAGCGACACATCGCGATTCGCATAATTCGTCGAAAATTCCATGTTGAATGGACTTTGGGAGAAGAAGAAGAGAGAGAGAGAGAAAAAGGGAATGACCGCGCGAGCCGGGAGGAAGCTCAAATCTCCACGAGCACGATCGCGGTCAATAATTTCGCTGGCTCTCTTCGGACCGCGTTCTGAATGCGTGTTAACTATGATGACGTCACTACAATGGCGAACACTAATCTGCACGTCAGAAACAGAGGTGCCCCTCCGCATTCACTCCCTCCCGCCAACCCCTTCCGCGACGCCGCTTTCGTCCCTGATCCGTCGGTTTCCCGGACAAAATATGTCAAACACTTGCACCTCCCTCGAATTCCGTTACGGCCATTTTCGCGTCGTAAATAGCAGAGAGATTTCGTCCTATTGCAATTTGTAACCGCCTTAATAATAAACAAATAGAATGCAGAGTCTTTTGTAAAATCATTCAAACTTACTAAACGACATAGCGTTTTTTAATATTTTTCACATAAATATATTCGAAATATGTATCCCTTTTTTTTTAATAGAGATATTTAAGATTTTTTCTCTCCACTTTTTCTCTCTAACTCCGAACCATAATTCCTTATCGTTTAGAAATGACGCATCTTTGGTAGCACCCTTGGTTAGCGTAAGCCATGTATGATGCTCAAGGAACTCCCATATCACAATATGAAATAAAATATTATTCAATTAAATTTAAGACCGGCTCTATGATAAATCAATTAAACTAGTAACAAAAGGCGTAAACAGAGCCAAAATTCAATTATATTAATTAGAACAATATTTACAAAAGCGCATACATTAAGATAAAGAGCAGGGATTGAAGTTTTTAATATGACCTAAAACGGCAAAGATAAAAATAAAAGTACATAAATGATATATAAAAAATAAAAAATAAACAATTTGCGAGCGGACGTTTCGGCTTGATATTTCAAGCCCTCTTCAGCGCAATAAGATATGCAAAGGTCCAGAACTTTAAATAAATATTACAATGAAATTAAGTCAAGTAATTAAATTCGAAGTTTGTCAATATTAAAAGTATCCTCTCCTCTCTAATTTGTATCGTATGATTGTCCTTTTCTCTTTTTCATTTTACCGTCTGAAATTAGATTATAGTGATTTTAGTTATTAGTAGTTATGAAAAAAAAAAAATAATTAATAAAGGCCAACCATGAGATAAAGCTGTATGATATAAGAAATAAACGGAAAGTATTTTTTTTTAACTTTAGTCAGACTTACATCAGTGTAATTGACGGTGCGAAAAAATGTCGTAAAAGGAACACACTTTATAAGACACTCAGCGCTGTGATAAGATACAAAAGAAAAAAAAAATGATTGTGAGCCACATATATATATATATATATATATATATATATATATTTATGATCAAAATTTACTGCAATTAATCTTATAAAACACCTTTAATATAACTCCATGAAAATATTACTGCATAAATTGATTAATTATGATAAATTTATCTTCCGATGGTGTGTCTTATTAGATGTAAATATGTCTTATTAGATGTAAATATGTTTACGTTTATAAAATAGTTTCGTCGAGGCGAATAATTTCCCACTCGCTCGCGCCAATATTGCTATTGGTCGTTGTACCTTACCATTCCCGTTTCTCGCACCCGAAGCACCCGAACTCGAGTAGCACCGATGCAATACACGGTTGCCTGCTAATAGGAGATACAGTCCGGTGTAAAACTACCAACTGCAGAGCGAGCTTGGAAACGGGGTTGCTATACACCCTGCAGCGAAAGAGACTCTTACGTGTTAGAGCGCAAGAGAGTTACAATCCTGACCATGTCATTGTATGCCGGCTGATGAAATTATTTATAATTATATTTGCAACAATATCGATTTAGAATAATTAATATTTTTATACATTTTCAGTTTTACAATAAAAAAAAAAAAAATAAATAAATTACACAAATTAAACTTGTTATTGACACACGCAAAATGTTGTATATTAAAATATTGTATATTTATATTATAATATTATAATATATTAGATAAACCTTTTAAAGATATAACTTTTTATGAACTTTTGGTACAAATTATATTACAATATATGTTATATATTAATAGAAAAGATAAGTGTTTGTAGAAAAAAAAGCGAAAGAAAATAATATTACTGCAAACGTTATCCAAAGTTTAACATTTCTAACAATTTAATTATAATATGTAAATAGGACTCTCTAAACAGATATATATTTATGAATTATTTTAATTTTATTCAATATTCGACAATTTGATATTAGATTAAAATTATACAAACAATTTGTGTAAAATATAACAATTTAAACAATATATTGCATAATCATTGAAATTTTTAAAAAAGGATAAAATTTATAGACTCATGGATTTCATATTTAGAAAAACCTGTTTTATTGTTTAACAAAATTTAATTAGACATTTTTTTTCCCCTTATTAAGAGATTATTAATGATAGAAATTGTAATTTTTTAATTGCGATGCTCATTGCGGAGAGAAGGTTCACGTAAAAGGATACATCCAGTAAACAAATGAATAATTAACCAGTTATAGAGCACCAGGACAATTTCATTAAACATAATGGCTCTTTATCGCGCGTTACCGCGGTAGGTTGCTGCCTCGGTGTCTCGGTGTTGTTATCTCGCACAATTTACAATTTTAATTTAGCGAGTCGCTCGCAGCCCGAGACGAAAAACTCACGGGTAACGCAAGGTTAAGTGTCTAGGGAGACCATGAAGCTCGAAGTTTGTTAGATCGCGGAATTAGTCGGCTGTTAAGCCAGATAAGCAGTCAACATGGACGAAAACAATTGCGCCGGATTAGCCGGGATACCTCGACGACGACGACGACGACGACGACGCCTCGTTCTCGGTCAAAAGATTAAGTAATGATCATTCGTCTTCCGGTTAAAGCGGCTTCCTGTATATCGCCTCCCGTCCGAGGAAAAAGAAAAAGAAGTAGAGAGAGAGAGAGAGAGAGAGAGAGAGAGAGAGAGGGAGGCAGAAAAAAGAAGGCGTTTTATCTCGCGATATCTCACTCGGCGAGATCTCTCGCGGAGTTACTCTCGAGCAAATTTGTCGAATTATCTTATCGTTGAACATCTCGTCGCAGAAAGAGAACCCGCGCAATGTCGAATTAATTTCAATCTCATTAATGCCGATACTTCACTCGCACAACCGTCCCTCTCGGTTTCCCGATAAAGAGAACCGGCGGAGAAATATTGTCAAGCGAGGCTTCTCGATCTCGCGGCTCCTCTCCTGAATTGAACGAATTAAATTCCTAGATCTCAATTACACTCGAATATTCCAGTACGCGCGCGTCGTTCCGAGGTAGAGTAAATACTGTAATATTTATCTCGTTACATATTGTTTTTTGATCGCAGACGTCAAATTTATACAGCTTCATGCGATATATGTACACTGTAAAAAATTGCCCAAGAATTTAGATGCTTTTGTCTGAAAATAATTTCAATCAATCTTAATCATCAAGAGCTATTTTTCTGAAATTTCAGGTAAATATCAGAAAATTCAGACACTCTCCTGAAAATTCGGACGGTGTAAAAAAAACTTCAAATACTTTGTCAACATTTATATATTTCACTCACTGTAAAATTTTCAGAAGATTGTCTGAAATTTCAGACAATTATTTACTTAAATATTTTTCAGAAAAATAATTATGATGAATAAGACGGTAATTTAAGAAGATAATTTCAAACAATCTGTCTTAATCATAATTCTTTTCCTGAAAAAAAAAAAAAATTAAAATAAATAAATGTCTGAAGTTTCTGAAAACTCTGATGATTAAGACAGATTATTTTCAGTAAATACTGTAATATTTATTTCGTTACATATTGTTTTTTGATCGCAGACGTCAAATTTATACAGCTTCATGCGATATATGTACACTGTAAAAAATTGCCCAAGAATTTAGATGCTTTTGTCTGAAAATAATTTCAATCAATCTTAATCATCAAGAGCTATTTTTCTGAAATTTCAGGTAAATATCAGAAAATTCAGACACTCTCCTGAAAATTCGGACGGTGTAAAAAAAACTTCAAATACTTTGTCAACATTTATATATTTCACTCACTGTAAAATTTTCAGAAGATTGTCTGAAATTTCAGACAATTATTTACTTAAATATTTTTCAGAAAAATAATTATGATGAATAAGACGGTAATTTAAGAAGATAATTTCAAACAATCTGTCTTAATCATAATTCTTTTCCTGAAAAAAAAAAAAATTAAAATAAATAAATGTCTGAAGTTTCTGAAAACTCTGATGATTAAGACAGATTATTTTCAGTAAATACTGTAATATTTATTTCGTTACATATTGTTTTTTGATCGCAGACGTCAAATTTATACAGCTTCATGCGATATATGTACACTGTAAAAAATTGCCCAAGAATTTAGATGCTTTTGTCTGAAAATAATTTCAAACAATCTTAATCATCAAGAGCTATTTTTCTGAAATTTCAGGTAAATATCAGAAAATTCAGACACTCTCCTGAAAATTCGGACGGTGTAAAAAAAACTTCAAATACTTTGTCAACATTTATATATTTCACTCACTGTAAAATTTTCAGAAGATTGTCTGAAATTTCAGACAATTATTTACTTAAATATTTTTCAGAAAAATAATTATGATGAATAAGACGGTAATTTAAGAAGATAATTTCAAACAATCTGTCTTAATCATAATTCTTTTCCTGAAAAAAAAAAAAAAATTAAAATAAATAAATGTCTGAAATTTCTGAAAACTCTGATGATTAAGACAGATTATTTTCAGACACCCAGATTTGAAAATTCAGACACAAATGTGTCTAAATTCTTAGACAATTTTTTTATAGTGCTGTCGTTAATTATCAATTTTATCACATTTCGCCGCGATATTAAGAAGGCGATATTAAGAACGATCCGTGTTTTTCATAGAAAAATTGCGCACTCCTCGCGACGCGTTATTCGCATAGTTTACGAACGTCGTATGCAGTTTGCAGCCACTCGAGTAAGTATTCTCAAACGACACACGAGGTGTTTTTCTCTTGCCGTTGTTTTCCCTGCCACCGTGCAATTCAATTTTCGCGAGCGTGTATCGGCGATATTGCCCGAAACGACCGGAATCCACCCCCGAAGGGTCAGCATTCGTCTGAGAGAAGGGTGAATTTGACCAATCGGACGAGTGGGCAGGCCACCCTTCGACACTGACCAATCGAGATTCTCTACGACACGGTCCATTCGCACGTATACCAGAGACGATGCGCTCTAATAAGGTAACCATGCATAGTTTTAAATCTAATTTTTTTTCTTAATTTAATCTGAATTTTTTAATACAAATTATTGAGGCAAGATATGGAAAAAAAAGAGAAATTTCTAACTCAAATATTATATTTATAAAGAGATTTAAGGTTTAACATATGCAATAAAGCTTTAAAATATATCTGAATTTAATATTCAACATTTGAATAATTTATTTTGAGATTTTGAGAACAACTATTTTGGACTTAAATAAGATCCTGTTAAAATTCAATGTTCCTCAAGAGTTCAGCTGCGATAAATATATATGTATATTAATATATATATTCTTAATTATATATAAGTGTATTAAATATATCCAATATACATATGTGCACACTTGGAAGATATTTCGATATTATACAGTAATTAAGTCTCATCATGTTATGCTGATTGACGGCTACTCTAAATTAACTCTCACTTGCTAGTAATTAACTTTAGATAACGCGGTGAAAATCAACGTAATTGCAATAATGGCATTAAATTAAATTATAATGTTTAAACTTTTTTTAAATTAATTTGAATTAAAACACTGACAAAAATAGCGAGCTTAAAGTTCCACATCGTAACAGATTAAAGATTCATTCCCAGAGTGTATGTACACAGCACCACGTGTAGCGACGTGACGGACCACCTGTCAAAAATGTAACAACCTTCTTCCCGCGATACGAGAGACAGAAAAAAAAAAAATTGAAAAAATAAAAACAAATTAATTCCTATTTCAATTCGGAAAAACTCGCGGCCGCAAAACATACACGATTAATCCAAATCCCCTCAAATTTCCGCCCCAATATTATCATTAGAGGCGCGAGTGCCGTGCGGCTTTTGCAAAATTCAAACCCGCCGGTAGGTAGGAAGGTAGTTACACCAGGTCGGCGAGATAATAATGATGAAGTTCGGTGT
Organism: Anoplolepis gracilipes; assembly: GCF_047496725.1. Taxonomy (NCBI): domain Eukaryota; kingdom Metazoa; phylum Arthropoda; class Insecta; order Hymenoptera; family Formicidae; genus Anoplolepis; species Anoplolepis gracilipes. The sequence goes on along the minus strand of NC_132979.1, from coordinate 8,575,387 downwards.
CCGTGTAGCCGAGTGGTTGGCGAGAGACCGGGGTGGGTTGAAGCCGGGGGAAGCGGAAGGAGAAAGGCAACTCCGTCCGGAGGAGGAGGAGGAGGAGGAGGGGGGCGGCGGCGCGGGGGGAGGGGGGGGAGAGAGAGCGCGGTGGGTTATACATTTGAGTACATAAATGTATGTAACTCTCCGAGTTTGTGTTGGAGTGGGCGTCGGCCATCTTGTCCGGTGGGTATTGACCGAGGCGACCGCCAGGCGAGAGAGACATGCCATGGCGGCCACCCTCTCTGTAGTAGCTACTACCTCCGGCATTAATTGCTCTTATTAGTTAAATCCGCGTCGTCAACGTTGCCGTCGTGTCGGCCTGAAAGGGAAAAAAAAAAATATATATCGGTGCCGCCAGGGTTCTTGTTTACTCGCGTGCATTAATAATCAGCGCGCGCCAAGGGTGGCCGAGAGGGTGGCCATGTAAATATATACATGTTATTTACGATGGAAAATTCATACGAGAATTTGTTTTTGTAAAAAAGAAAAAAAAAAAAGAAAACGCGACCGAGTTGTTGTCATCGTTTTCTCGTAAACCACAAAGATAGGGAACTTATCATTACTTATTATTAAAAGATTAGAAGCTATTAAACTATATAATTGCGTGTCTCGGTTTAAGTGCCGTTGTGAAATTATTAAAGCGAAATATATTGGAAATTTTATTACCTCTCTCTCTCTTTATAGAATATTTAATAGCGTTACTCGAACTGCCAATATTGAATTTTCAATAAGCAGTTCGTTGTCCGATCGCGGCTCGAAGGTAATGTAAATGTTATTTGTTTTATATAAGACATGCTGGGGAAAATCCTTATAGATCAATAGAGTAGAAACGATTAATTATGTCGCAAGCAATTGTGATATCCGTCCCTATCGATTGTCGCGATAATTCGTTCAAATTTAGATTCCACCCCGCGATACCAAAAGCGGAGTTGTCCATCTTTCACGGAACGAGATGATAAATACGAGATGAACGCCCAGGATATTAGATTGGAGATCTCCTTTATAAGGCGCAATTATTATACAAAATTAGCCGCGGTTAAACTCGACGGTAACGAAACGCCTGACAAACCTCCTCAGCCGCGTCCTTAAATAAAAGTTTCACCCGACGGAACTTTACCGATATAACGCTCTCAACCATCCGCTCAATTTAATTTATCCTACTGTTACTTATTCGGATGTTTAACGACTTCCCAAATTATCCGTCCGGCTTTTAACTATCGTTATAATAAAATAAAATTCAATAGAATTTGTATATATATTGGTACTTATAAATTTAATTCAATATTTTTGAATTAAATATATTAAATTTGATTTTATATTTTTATATTTTTAATTAAACATATTCTTGGATTAAATTGCATAACATATTTGTGATATATAAATACTTGATTATTACAAGGAGATTAATTTTGTTGCACCAAAGATACTTGATCGACTCGTTAAATCATTCATAAATTGCTTAATTACTGTCGGCTATTGATATCGCCTTTCAATAATTATCAATGTAACATATGCATTTTCTTTTTTTTCCAACGATATCCTGTCAACGCCAGGTGTCTATATTTTTTTTCTTAGAAAAGTGAACATTTTGACAGCGCAAACAAAGCGAGGCGGTTAAAGAGAAACGTGAATAAAAGATGTTTAGTAAAAATTTTACAAAAAAAAAGAGATATTTTGCTTTCTGCTTAAATTTGAATTTAAGTTCTATTTGCATCTACGCTATTCGTGGCATCCTGATTGTATCTCCACTTGCGAGTCCTTTTCCTCCCCGGGTAAAAGATCTGAACATCGTGAAACTTCTCACGTTCAACTGACTTACGTCTTTTGGATGTCCTGCTTCTTCTTCTCCTCTCTCGGTTTATTTTCCAGCGCGATTCCAGACGGCAATTTATTCACGACGGGCAATGAAAATCGAAATCGCAAAGTTCCGCGATCAATTATCAATTTTATGCAGCTTGAAGTATACCAAAGTGACTTTACGCACGCAACTCTCGACCTATTGTATAACAGTTTTATATATTTATTGGAGATTTCGCGTCCCACGCAAGTAAAGATCTTTTCATTATTTTATAATTTTAATTTCTTATTTAAATAATTAATTTAAATCTTACTTTATATTATTATTTCACATCTCGTTCTCTAGCAAATTTCCGATCGCGCAAAAATAAAAGTACCGCGTAAACTCGAGAGATAAAAATGCAAGTGCAATTTTTATAAAGAGCGAAGACCGGATCGTTTGTCAGGGGGTTGAGACGCGAAAGCTTTTGAGAGTTTCATTTAACCCTCGGTAATGAACGTCGCACGCGATGCTTGTCGTCGGATTTCAGCCCGTTCGAACAACTCCCGGACGCCTTTATCTCTCTCTCTGTGGCTTGCGAAAATTCCGAAGGTGCATATAATACATACCGTCCGTCCGTCCGTCCATCCGTCCGTCCGTTCGTTTCGAGAGAAGAGAAGAGAAGAGAGACCGTGTATACGCAGGGGCTCTAATTCACGCCTGGCATTTCGCGCGGCGAATGTATTTTAAGGCTGGTCCCGGCTCTAAAATTCCACCCTTGCCCGAACACACTCCGCTCGTCCGATCCTCTCTCTCTCTCTCTCCCTTTTGTCCCCTTTTGACCTCTGTTTCTCTCTTTTTCTCTCCGTCTCTCTCCTCGTCACCGGGTCTCCGTTTCCCTCAAACACTCGCTTCTCTTTGCCTCTCTCTCTCTCTCTCTCTCTCCTGCTTACTCGCGGCATCACGTTCGTCTCTCTTTGTCCATCTCGCTTGTTCATCTCTGCCTGTGTCTCTCTCTCCCTTTCTCTCGTTCGTTTCCTCCCTTTCCTTCCCCCGTGAACGCAGGAATAACGCGAGCTAGGTAGTACGTACGTACTCGGTACTCGGTGGTGGTAGAGGTATAGCGACTGTGGATATAAAGGTTGTTGAGCGTAGGATGGGCGACCCAGAGGGGGTGAGGTGCGGAGGTGACGGGATGGAGGAGCGAGACAAATCGAGAGTCAGAGCGAGCGTGGAAGGCGCGACAGAGAGACGGCGAATGCGAACGGAAGGAGAGAGAGAAAGAGAATAACAAGAAGAGAGAGAGAGAGAGAGAGAGAACGTCGGGGTTCTTGGACTCTGTGTAGTGGTGCAAGGGTTCGTTCGACCCTTAAGGGGTTGTGGCTAGCATCGGTCCCCGCTGCCCCGGCCCTCAGCCACCACCGCGTCCCCTTTACCTACCGCTACCTCCACCTCCTCCTCCTTCCACATCTCCTGCACCACCAGTATCCTCTGCCCCTCGGCCCCCCCCCCTGCCATCCCCCCGAGCCCTCGCCTGCCGTTGCTCGTCGACCACCCAGTTAGCCACCCTTGTAGCCACCCTACGGCGAGCAAAACTACCCTACCGCCGGCGGCCATTTTACTCTCTCTCTCTCTCTCTCTCTCTCTCCCTCTCACCTCTCGCTCTCTGGACTTGCCAAATTGTAATCCGAGTCCCTGGAATTCCGGGCAGAGCAGCCGTGGTCCAGCCTCAAAGGAGGCTTCCTTCGCCCTCTCGACATACCCCAGGATAATGATTAACGGAGTACTCCTCTTTCTCGCCCGCGAGACGCGACTCCCGTTCCTACACTCTTGGTAGAACAAACAGAGACGTAGCCAAATAATGGCAGCGCGAGCGGCGTGAAAATCCTTCATTTAACTACTGTGTACGACGCCGAGGTCGGGAGGGCGAGTTTGCGCGCGAGCAATGTTTTTGCAGACATATCAAAGGTCGCTCTCTTTGATACGAGAGAATTATGCGGCGCGAATTGTTATGCAAATTTGAGACTCGCGTGCTTTCTCCGCCCCGTTTCTACGAATATTAGCGGAATGGAAAGTTTGCGTTAATGGAATGGAAATCTTTTCAATGTGCACAAGTTGCAATCATTATTATGATCATTATTGTCATCCTGAAATTCCATTATCATGATGAATAATTTGTTTACATGTTCATTCTCCACGGGTTCTTTTATCCTGTGCTGTCAAAAATTGCCTAAGAATTCAGACACATTTTTGTCTGAATTTTTAAATAAGTGTCTTAATCATCAGCGCCATTTTTCTAAAGGTTCCGAAGAATGTCTAAAAATTCAAAACAATGTGTCTGTAAAAAAAAACACTTTGTCTGCAGTTATTTTTTAAGTGTAAATTATTTCTATATCTCAAAGATATACGTTTCGATTAAAATAATATTAATTTTTTTCATTAAAATCCAATACCACGTGTCTGGGCAGATCGCCATCTGCCCTTAATTAACACTTGTACTGCAGCATCCCGATGTCGAACGAGCCGAGAAATGCGCGAGGACAATACTTTCGTATCTTTACGTTCCGTCTGATTACCTAAGAATTCAGACACATTTTTGTCTGAATTTTTAGATAAGTGTCTTAATTATCAGCGCAATTTTTCTAAAGATTCTGAAGAATGTCTAAAAATTCAGAACAGTGTGTCTGTAAAAAAAAACACTTTGTCTGCAGTTATTTTTTAAGTGTAAATTATTTTTATATCTCAAAGATATACACTTCGATTAAAAAAAATGTTAATTTTTCCAGGATTAATTTTTGTCATTAAAATCCAATACCACGTGTCTGGGCAGATCGCGATCTGCCCTTAATTAACACTTGTACTGCAGCATCCCGATGTCGAACGAGCCGAGAAATGCGCGAGGACAATAATTTCGTATCTCCACGTTCCGTCTTATCTGATTGGGCGAACGGTATCGGCGGGAAATTCACGATTATCTGTTTATGGGACGGTTAATGGGGGATCGTGCCTTCGAGTCGGGCTTTGCCTTCGTCTGCCCTACGTCGGCCAATAATATCGCATATATATATATATATACATATTTACCTGACGGCGCACCTGCACGAAATTAATGTCAGAGGAAGCGGAAGGTATAGGAACGGAACAACACGGGAGCGCAGGACGAGACCGGAACGACTCCTGGGTGTGAGACGTTCCCTCGTACGTTTATTCATCTCTTACAATTCTCCAAAATATTTAATTCACGTTATTATAATCATGAGAGAAATTATTACTAATTATATTAATTAATTAAATCTGATCTGCCGTTAACTGAATTAATTAATTGTTTCGAGCAACACTTTTGATGGAGACTCGTCGACGAGTGGACATCCAGATATTCAGCGAATCTGCAACATAAAAAGTAAGAAGGAAACATGAAAGAAACGCAGTCTTGAATTTGCTTTTATTTAAAGATGTGGCATTTTATGGCGCAAGGGAAGATTTCAAGCGCGAAGGAAAAGAACGGGGCGATCATCCGCCCTCCCCCCCCCCTGTCACCCTCTCAAGTCGCAGACTTATAAACGGCGTGTCACTCTTCGAGCACTATTTATCTAAGTCCGGGGATAGATTTTATCGCTCTGGATATAATTTGTTGTGCAGCAACATTAGCGGTCGGCGCAACATTTGTCATTCCGTGCGCGCGCCTCTGTGTTGACAGCGCTTGCCTCGTTCTCGGGGTAAAGGTTCACCGGAAGAAACCGGAATGAAAAACTGGATCAACCGGTCGTCTCGGAACACCCTGTACCGAAAAGTGACCACAATCGCCCGTGTAGACAAATTCGCGGCAGCGGTGGTCAACCGGGCTCTGGACAATTTTTATCGAAGGCTATTATTCGCGCTCGATGTAATATAATCATTATCACATTTTTCTTCCCATCTGTGTTACAATATAAAAATATATATTCACAAAAGTTGCTCTCCCCTCGTGTTGGAATTTTATTCTGTCTGAATTATTACACGTATTAATTCTAGAAAACAAATAATTAGCAAGAGTCGTGAGGTTTAACAAATTTTGCAAATAAAATTAATCTTGTTAATCGTAACTTAAGTTCCTTTATAATTTAATGTCATATTTATATTTATATTTAAAAAATAAAAGAACGAATAAGTGTCCTCAGATAATGCAATTCTTCTTTTTTTTTTCTTTCATTTTATTACAATATATATTTCCCAAGTGTCACGATCGTGCAAGAATTATTAATCTGTACGAAATGAACACATCATTATTCTCGATCAGTTTAACGAGAAAGGCCTTATGGATGTTTCTTCGATAAAAGTATCGCGCGCGCCACTCGAAATGTTTTACATCGTTCCAACTATCGACCCCGTCGACTTATGGGATTCCAGCTGATCGTTCATTTGAAGAACGCTCGTCGGCAACAGTAGACGCAATCGCTCCGTCCAATTTTCCGGATTTCTCGTGCACGAACTTCCGCTCTGAAAACGAATGCGAGGAAGGAGGAAGGTGGAAGGGGAAGGAGGAGGAAGAGGAGGCGACGAGAGGAGATGGAGGAACATGCTCGCTCACAAAGGGTGGAAGGGACCCCCGGCTTCTTCGTCGACTCGGCTTGCTCTCGAATACACGCGTGCACATATCAATATCGGCCATGCATGACAAGACGCCTGGCTGGACACGCGACGATAAAAACGAAGAGGAACTTCTCTCACATTCCAACCCCGCCATTTTCGGATCGCGTCTTCGACAATACCTTGTATACATATAAATAAAAAGAGATGTCTATAACGTGTTCGAAGAATATAAATTAATAATTTTTATATTTCAATTGTGCTTAATTAATTATTTCTCCGTTCATTATTAAAAAATAATAATATGTTTTTGTGCATATTAATTACTGTGAAAAATAACTGCAGACAAGGTATCTGAAGTTTTCTTCTTCTTCTTCAAAAAAGTAAGATATAAAAGAAGTTGACGTGTATAATTTTAAGTGAAATTAATATATTATTGGAAATAAAAATATATTAATTAAAAATAATAAATATTTAATGAATTTGAAAAATATTTATTTTATATTTAAAAGATATTTAAAAAAATTGCTATGTAAAAGAATTTAGTGTGTGTAATTTTAAATGTGAAACTAATATATTATTAGAAATAAGAATTTTCAAAAGATCTGAATTTTCAAAGAATCTAAATTTTAGACATTTTTCTAAACTTTCAGAAAAATGACAGATTGTTGTCAAATTGTCGGACAAACATGTGTCTAAATTCTTAAGCAATTTCTTACAGTGATGTTGTTATTTCGATAATAGTTTAACTGTAGTTCCAGCGCTATAACAGCGACAATATAATTCCGAAGACGCGGGATATAAGTAAGTCTTTGATATGGTTTATACCGATTTTTCGACAGCGTATCGATACAGGGAGAGAGAAATGCCAGGATTGCGATTTTCATCTCGATTCGGTCTCTCACGCTCGTGCGGGGCACATTGGTAAGAAGGAAAAACGAGCTCTACCTCTCTGGATACTGCTCCTCGTAAAGGAGGGTAGTAATCGAAGCGCAGAAAGATGCAGGCTCGTATGTGTTACGAGGACTCGTGCGTATTTCTTTCTCGGAGGAAGTCGGAATCGCATCGGCGCGACGGCTTGATAAGGAATTCTTTTATCAGCGATCACATAAAAAGATCTATCTTTCTCCTCTTTTCACAAAACCATCGCATCAAATTTTCTATGTCAATATAATGTCGATCGAGGTTAGCTTGATATCAATAACTTGTTGAAAAACACAAAGAAGGTTTAACAATAATTATATTAGATTATGATATAATTATAATAATTATATTAGATTACTAAAATTATGTATTAAAATATCCTGTGACTTTTATCTGTGTTTGATGGATACTATCAGTGTACATGTCGGTCTTTCGACTTTTTTATAGTATTACACAATATACAATAATAAAATAATAATATTATTCAAGATAATATTCGTAACAATATTGTACTGATATTAAAAATCTTTGCGAAAATTTAAATCTTGGTTTTGAGCGAATCTCTGCAGCAAAAATCTCGTCTTGAATTCTGTTCTCTCGAGTTTATTAATTATTTTTATATTCCAATACTAAACACTTATTAACAAATAATATTCAAAATAATCTTAATAATATAGTAATTTTTTTTTCTTATTTAATTCACAAATATATATTAATAAATATATTTTAGCTTTTTTTAAAAATCAAATGATATTGTTTTGATAATTAATCAAAAATCCTCTCTTGATCTTGTCTCGACTAGTCTGTTGGTATCTCGTATAATTCTAGGTTTTTACAAAAGGTTCGATCGAAAGTTATCGATTCGCAAATCGAACCGCGTTTGCGCGAGCTAGCTTTGAGCGCGAAAATTCGCGCGACGCCCTGACCTTTCTCAGCCGCGTAATTTCGGGGAAGGAAGGGAGGTGCAGAAGACACTCACATGGCGAAATTCAAAAATGTGCGCGAAAATCCGGCGAATTTCCAGAACAGTGCGTCGTATCGATTCGAGTTTCCGTGGGCGTTGCTATGAGATGGACCCTTGTACAGCTCCGAAAGCAAGGGAAAGAGAGAGAGAGAGAGAAAGAGAGAGAGAGGACGAGAGCGAGAGAGGGAAGACTTGAGTGTCGCCAAGCTATCCTCCACCTCTTCACCTTCACGACGACCCACCACCACCCCTCGGGACCACTCTCGGTATCCCTTCGCGGAGAGGCCATCTCTCGTCCTCTCTCTCTCTCTCCACGTCCGTTATTACTTCTACAAATGTACAAGGTATCGCATTTCGTGATCGAACTCTCGAGGCCGAGGAAAGAGAAGGCAAATTCGATGGAATCGCCCGGCTAATACCCGGCTCTCAAAGAAGCAGCCGCCGGTCTTTGAGACCCGCGAGGATCAGAGCTCCCCCTTTGGCCCTTAACCGTCTTCTCTTCGGACTCTTATCCCCCTTCGCGTCACTCGTGTAATAGAAATAATGCGAAAAATCTCAGAGGTACAGCACCGGAGGATGCTCGTCGTCCTCGCGGAACCTCCGCTCCTAAAGGAGATTTTTGAATATAAGCGCCAGATTTGGAGGCGATCCAGGAAAATAATGATCCGCGACTGTCGCGGGACCTGCGAGCCCTATCGATCGCGGTTGGCGACCGCGATCGAAACACCGGGGTGGAAAACGTGAAACTTTGTTAACGCGGATCTTGTATCGGAAGCGTCTTTATTAATGATCACTCGGGGCATCAAGCGTTATTCGTAAGATTAACGACGCGAGTTCCTCGGGCACGTCGTTGTAAAGTGCATAACTTAATTAATGATGAAATTAAAATTTGTTTCAGTTTTCGATGAAGTAATATATTTATTGAAGAAATTTCTGAAGATTTATTATGTTTTTATACGCGAAGAATTATATTCGAGTTTATGTTAAAAAGCCAAGGTGTTCTTTTCAATCTTCAAAAATATAAATAAATAACAGAACCTTATTTTTTATTCGATTTCATATAGATTTATAATTTAACGAAATTTTGATTTTAAATTTAATTACAGAAATCATTAATGTTAAATATTAAAATATATGTTTGTTTGGTAAAAAAAAATTTGAATTTTTAATTCAAATTTTTATTGAAAGAAAGTCTTTACTAAAATTTAGAAAACCTTATATATAAAATGCATAATTTAATTAATGATAAAATTAAAATTTGTTTTACTCTTTTCGATGAAGTAATATATTTATTGAAGAAATTTCTGAAGATTTATTATGTTTTTATACGCGAAGAATTATATTCGAGTTTATGTTAAAAAGCCAAGGTGTTCTTTTCAATCTTCAAAAATATAAATAAATAACAGAACCTTATTTTTTATTCGATTTCATATAGATTTATAATTTAACGAAATTTTGATTTTAAATTTAATTACAGAAATCTTTAATGTTAAATATTAAAATATATGTTTGTTTGGTAAAAAAAAATTCGAATTTTTAATTCAAATTTTTATTGAAAGAAAGTCTTTACTAAAATTTAGAAAACCTTATATATAAAATGCATAATTTAATTAATGATAAAATTAAAATTTGTTTTACTCTTTTCGATGAAGTAATATATTTATTGAAGAAATTTCTGAAGATTTATTATGTTTTTATACGCGAAGAATTATATTCGAGTTTATGTTAAAAAGCCAAGGTGTTCTTTTCAATCTTCAAAAATATAAATAAATAACAGAACCTTATTTTTTATTCGATTTCATATAGATTTATAATTTAATTTTGATTTTAAATTTAATTACAGAAATCTTTAATGTTAAATATTAAAATATATGTTTGATGAGGAAATTCGAATTTTAATTAATTTAATTCAAATTTTATTGAAAGAAAGTTTTTACTAAAATCTCTCTAAAGAACCTTTTATATAATTATACTAAATAGTTATATATGTGATAAATGTATACTAAAGCACATAATTTAATGATCATAGAAACATATAATCGCAGTAAGATATAAATAAAACACCTGTTTCGCTGACATGAAATAAGAGGAGGTCCAGCATCCGGTCAGGTGAGATCAAAGATCATGGGTTAATCTGTGAACATCTTGCTCATCCAGTTCTGGACCAGACTGTGTGGTGTTTCATTCAGAGAAATGGCCGTGACCCGGCAGCGGCCCGCATCGCAGAGCTATTAAATTGACTACTCAATTTATAATTCATATAAAGGTTATTGCATGTATACATAATAATATACATATATTATATATTTAATATATATTAATATTTAATATATTTAATATTTAATATTCAATACATTTAATATTATTTATATTTAAATATTAAAATACAAATTAAAAAATGCAAAATATAAACAGATTTTGGACAAATTTTCTCAACAAATGCTTATTATTTATCCGAGAGAGATACAAAATAATTTTATATATCACATAAAAATTTGCAACTATATCAATGTAATAAGATAGACATATTGGATTACGTATTCTGTACATAATTTTTTCTACAGATTCAATTTTCTGCTAAATATACAACATTTGTATTCAGATAATTAAAACTATTTTTAATTCTCTCACCGACGAGAAACGGTCCGCTAATTTTCCTTCGAGCAGGACGAAAAAAATTTAACGAGACGTGAACGCGGGGAGAAAAAAGAGGGTGCGTAGACTCCATATGCGTAGACTCTTACATGCGTCTCTTTGAAAAGGACTTTGGTGGTCCTTCGTCTCCTCCTTTCCGCCTCTTAAGGTTTCCATGACGCGCGTACATCATGCTAGCCCAGACTCACTTAATTGGGTCCGCCATTTTCGGTGGCTCGACCCTTCGAAAAGCCTCGCCGCTACTTCCCTCCAACCACCTCCCTCCCACCCCCTGGTCTTCTCTAGGTAAGGGAGAGTTCAGAAGGGTTGCCCACCTACCCCGACCCTATACGAGACCTTCGAACACGAGCCGAGTGGCTTTTGTTTTCGCCCCCAGAGAAGCCGCCATTTTGAATTTATGATACCGGGAGAGAGTCTACGGTGCTCGGACACCGAAAAACTTTGGTCGTTAGTGAAAGTTAAGGGCGGCCCTTGCCCGCCGCTGGCGGAGCATGCGGAGTCATTTTCCCTAATAAGCGATAGATACGCTGTTCACGGACGGTCGCTTGACGAATGGTTGTTTGATAGGATACACGTGTGTGTGTGCAAATATATTTATTTATTGTTTTTATAGCGTAAAAATATTTGGTGTAGTTGTGCGCACAAATGTATAGTTTATAAAAAATAAATAAATGAAATATTTTTTTCTAAAAGTATCAACACAAAAAATTACAAAATAGATGCAAGAGATATATGTGTGTGTGTGTGTGTGTGTGTGTGTGTGTGTGTGATGTAATAAAAAAATCAATCAATCAATCAATTTATAAGTCTAATAAAACAATTAATCTAAACTTTATTTTACATAAACAAGAATATTTTAAAATAAAGTATGTTAAAGAATAATTGTGTCTGTAACATTTATAATTTAAATTTTAAAATTGAATAAATAAAATTATTTTTTTTCTAAAAATTAATACAAAAGAATTTTAAATATGTATAAAATAAAAGCAAGAGAGATATGTGTGTGTATGTGTGATATAATAAAAAATTGATCGATCAATCTAAGTCTAATAAGACAATTAATCTAAAGAAAAAAAAATTTCTTTTGACATAAACAAGAATATTTTAAAATAAATTAATATTAAGGAATAATTGTGTCTGTAAAATTTATTATTTTTAAATCTAAAAAATTTCAATTAAACTTTATATTATTAATAATTAATTAATGTCTCCCTCTCTCTCTCTCTCTCTCTCTCTCTCTTTCTTTCTTTCTCTTATGTTATGATATAAGAATTTTGATTATTTAAATGTATATATTTGTTAGAAATTACATACATGTGCGTATCCGTAAATGTGACGAAATATTCGTTTACGATGAATCTGATTTTCTACCGAAGATCGAGAGGAGGAGCTAACATTTCCGCGTAGGAGGGAGCTTTTTCGACAGACCGATAATCCGATATTCCGGTCGGCAGATAGTTTAGTTCAAATTCAATGTCCGGAGGAATGAGTAAGAGAAAGAGAGAGATAGAGCGAGAGAGAGAGAGAGAGAGAGAGAGAGAGACAAAGTGAGTAGGACGAAGAACACGGTACACGGAAACAGTTCGGCGGAGATGTCGACTTAAAACAATTGAGGGTGCCGTAGCGGCACGCAATATCCTGACTCCTCTAATTCGATTAGGGAACTAGCTATGCAGCCTAGGAACCCTGGAATTCCCTTTAACCAACCCGGAGACTTCCTAGGTACAGAGATCCAGCCGACTGACTCGCGCGAGGGACGCGGACGAATTGCAAGGTGGATGATACAACCTTACAGATATACACGGGAGGCAGTCGCCGAATTATCGGACTCGATGGAAGAACCGGCTCAATTTGCCAAATTAATCCGGCGTGCCTCCGGCAGGTAGGCAGCTAAGCAAAGCCGCGATATTGAACTCTTCGACGTTCGCCAAGTTTCATAAACATCATTTCAACGCAGCACATAAGACCTTTGTAATAGTCAAAAGAACAATCTAGCAACATTTCTCTTGAGACGTAATTGCCTTTCTTTAATTACTAAATAAAATTATAAATATTCTAAATATATAAATATATAAGTTAGTGAGTTAATTAATTAATCGAGAAATTGATTAATTATTTATTCAAATGGAAATAAAAATAAAAATATGCTCAACAATATATGTAAAACAGATAGTTAAGGAATATGTCTTATAAATAAATAAATAAATACAATTAACAAATATTCTAAATATATAAATATATAAATTAATTAATTAATCGGGAATTGATTAATTATTTATTCAAATGGAAATAAAAATACAAAAATGCTCAACAATATATGTAAAATAGATAATTAAGGAATATATTTTATAAATAAATAAATACAATTAACAAATATCCTAAATATATAAATTGGTGAATGGATTAATTAATCGAGAGGTTTCATTCAAGTAAAAATGAATAATTAAAATATATGTAAGCAATGTATGAAAAATAGAGAGAATATTTTAAAACTGAATATTCCTTTAATGACAAATTTTTTAATTAACATTCGATGTATTTTTCCTTTGTAAAAATAATAAGGATGATCATCTTTTATTTCTTCACACTCTAATATCTTTGTAACAAAGTCTCAAAAGTTTTGTTAAACTTCATCTAAAATTAATTAAAAAATGTAATTTTTCTGATCCATTTAATTTCTCAAAAATTAGTTTGCAAACTCATCTTTTTTATTGCTTATAACTTTAAAATTATTGATGTCTCGTTATCTTTGTGAAAGAATAGTCGATTCTGTATTGGTTGGTCAAAAATTGTGTCATTAAAAAGAAATGCGACAATTTTAGGATATTTAATATATAATTTGAAAAATTTTTGTCAAGAAAATAATTATATATTGTTTAAAAAATTAAAATAACATAATTTATTTTAAAAAAGTATTTTTTTTTCTACACAACATTGTTTTTTAATAAAAAAAAAATAAAAAGAAAAAGCATTAATGTTCTCTAAAGCAAAAATCAACACTTTTGATTAAATAAATTATTAATAAAATGTAAGTAATAGAAATTATTCCTTTTGATTGAGATTCAATTATTCCACAAATGCATATTTTGCTATAATTTTTTTTTTAAATATATATTTTTAATACTGTTTTCCTTGTTATGATATAAAGTAATTTTTGATGCCGCAAAAACGCATAAACATGCGTATTTAACAGTTCAAAAGATATCATAATAATAATTACAATATTATTAATAATACTCTACTTTATTATAAAAGAAACTATAATAATATAAAATAGTTTATATTTCAGACAAAACAATGTTTAAATTTCGAAGAATTTACCAATAAATCCACGTTATTATTATACTCTTTTTCGTAATTCCAAGTTGCTCCCTTAGCACCCCTAAATTTCACGTCCCTTTTCGAGGAGAGCGGGGACCTAAAGTTTGGACAACCCTAAGAGAATCTTCCCCTCAAATAGAAACTAGATTTAGGCACTAGATTGGTCTATGTTACCGACTACCCTCGAGCAAGTCCTCGGATATGTCTAGCTTGACCAGAAACCATCGGCAGATGTCGGTACTGCCATTTTACCAACTCATGTAACAGAGTGTTATAAGCACTCGTTATAAGGCCGTTTTACACTTGATAAAAGTTTAAAAATTCCGCTAGGGGAAGGTTGTATATAAATAAGTATACAGTCGAGTCCAGAAAAAATTGCCCAACGATTTATTCAAACAAATGACAACTGGTTTCCATCACGTACTCGACTAATTACCCGCCTCGTCTGATTCAATTATTAACCCGTATGAGGTAATTCAGGAACGCGGACCGGGTGACCCGATTATAAATCCTCGATGCTTTCAGCAAGTTCGCCATCGATTGAATCTCGAGCCTTTCGACGGAAGTGTGTTCGCGTTCCCGAATTTGTTTTGCCTGACAGGGTGGTTGGGTCGGTGGTTACTTTAAGGGGTCGATTTAATTCTTTCACGCCGTTCCATCACAGCGGGGATTTACACGCGGCTCGGGCATGCAGCCCGACGTGTTCTCCGTACAATGCGCGGAATATTTCGGCTCGGCTTCCTCCCCGAGAGAGAGAGAGAGAGAGAGAGAGAGAGAGAGAGAGAGAGAGAGAGAGAGAGGAGGCTCTCTCGACGGATTCTTCAAAACCACGCTGGAAACCGCGACATGCGTGGCATACGCAGACGATTGTTCGCCGGTAGACGAATGTTACTTCCGGCGTATATCTCTCACGCCCGGCCTGCCTGCTTGCTTGGCTGGCGGCTCTCCTTCTCGCATGCGAAAAGGAGAACGCGAAGCTGAGGCTGAACCGTGAATGGCCTGACGTATCGCCGGCGCGTCTGTGTCTGACACCTCGGATTTTTCCATTAAATTTTCCCGACGCGGGAATCTATCACCGGTTACACCTCCCGGAAAGATCCGCTCCTCGACACAGCCGCGAAGCGATTCCCATTACGATCGCCCCGAGATTCCACGTGTAAAGCGTACACGTATCGAGCGGCGCACGTATATGACATACGATGACAATCAGCTGATATCTTCGGAGTCGATAAGTGAAGTGACTGGTCTGTTTTGGAATAATTATATATTAATATAATATACATTTTCTTCGAGAGGGACAGTTGCCGTAACTTAATCCTTACTGGTGGATCATTTTTATCCGTGCAATCTCTAACAGTATCAATAGGGAGTTTGCATGATTTTGAAAAAGAATTGCATTTTATAATTTATATATAGTTTTAAATGTAATTATTTTTTTCGTAATTTTTTAATGCAAATTAAACGAGAAAATCAATAATAAAAATTACATTATTTGAAATTGTCGAATACGATCTGGAAACGACCGAGTCCTCCCGAACGCGATGTGACGTCACAGTGCAATATCTGCATTCGGGGAGACGCTAATAGCGCTAAATAGCGTGAAATAGCGTCTCCTCAAACCTAATCAATATATACAGTGACTACACACTATTTTTATTTATTAAAATATCTAGTTATTTTGAAAATGGGCAAAGGTAACACGTACAAAATCTGTTTTGTACTTTTATGTAAAAGTACAACAATTAAAACACCCAATAAATTGTTTTTCTTTGTACCTCGAGATCAAGAATGACCGAATATCGCAATACAGAATACAGAAAACAAACGTTTGAAACTATTGCCCTGTGACGACACGCACTCCAACCAATCAAAATCGTTTTCTCACAATTTAAATTTTATTAAATTTAATTTTTGAATACCTTTCTATTGATTAAAATTTAAAATTTTTTTATAAATAAATTTATAATAATATATATTTAAATTACATATATAAAAAAATGTATTTTTTTTAATGCAAACTCCCTATTCCTGGAAAAACGAAAGGCATATAATATGTATATTTATGTAAGCAAATTATTTTTCAAATTTATTATTCTAGCTTTTATTTCAAAACATCAAAGAGGTATATAAATTCTTTCATATTTTTTTACTTCTTTTATCCATTGAATAAATGCGTCGAACACATGTTGACCCATCTTCATACACGGTTTGAGGATGACAGAAATAACAGTACGGAGTAAGGATGAGTAATAAAAATAAAAAGATTTGGGCTGCAGTGAAATACTTTAACAAATTTATACATAATGTTTATTATCGATTCGTTTTACAATGACCAGATCAGCAGCGAATAAACAACGGGCGACAAACAAGCGAAATGGATCGACTTCGTGTTTCTTCGTGTATCTAAGTTCTTAGTCCTTTGTACTGCGAGTCGCGTATAAGTCTTGGACCAATAGAGTGGCGTCGGCTTTGCGTAAATACGGATTTTGTGCGTCTCGTTCAAACAACGGACCGCTCAAATACAGATGGAGACCCGGCTAGTGTATTTATCTTGGTAACAAGATTGATTAACTTATCGGAGAAAAGAGATGTCTGGTATATCACCCCAAAACTGTAGATGTGCTCTGGTTTCTTTATTCCAAAGATATTTTTAAAAGTTAATTAAACCACACTAGTCAAGATTTAATCTTGGTAAATTTTAATTTTAATATACAATAGACATACGGTTTTTTTCCTGAATTTAGAATCGAGAAAATAAGTTATTATTTTTACTCTTAACCAGAGTGGCAGGATAAAACGAGCGATATTCTTGTTATTTAAACGTATAGAAATTGCAAATTTGGCGCAAACTAACTTAGATAATAGATAATTTTTCCACATTTTTTTTTCCCCGAAAATGGAAAACGCGACGCGAAAAGGATCTCTCATGAAATGCGCGGAGAGGAAAAAGGAGGTGGTGGAAAAAAGTTCAGGATCTTGTCCTAATACCGCGCAGGGTATCTCTCCGAAAAAGGGACGCTCCGCAAGACGGGGCAGCTTCATTTTTCACGGAATCTGCGGGAAAATGCAAATGCGCGGGGCATCTGGCAACAATGGTCGTGGTCTGCGGCCCCTATTTTAAGGGTTGGTTTTTCGGTCGAGGGATAGAGAGAGACAAAGAGAGAGAGAGAGAGAGAGAGAGAGAGAGAGAGAGAGAGAGAGAGAGAAGGCGGCTCAACTAGGGTCGCGGCCAGAGAAGGTGGGAGGAGGAGGAGGAGGGGGAAGGGGGAAGGGGGAGATGGCGAGCTTTGCCGGCCATGCAAAGCAGCCAGAAGTACACGCGGTAGCAGAGCAACCCCCCCAACGACCGACCTCTCGGTTATATACCGGCTTTCCCAACCCCCTGATAAGGGTGGACAGCCACGATCGATTAGAGGGCTACCCACCCACCGACCCACCTCTGCTCATCCGTTCCCCTCCCTTCGCGGACCCCCCACCCCCACCCACTTACTCTCACTCGTCGTCGACGAGCGGAGAGCTTCTGGCCCGCACTCTGATTCGCAACACGCCTGACTAACGATCCCCGGCTTAAAAATGACGGTTTTTCCGTGCCTCTTTCTTGCCCTCGATTCGCCCCGTTGTGCTCTTATTCGCGCTTAATTATAATCTCGGCGCAACGATCTACTTTCGTTCATTAGCTTTTCCTCCACGGTCGGACGAGCGCCAGAGGATCTTCGAATCTTTCGTGAGGTCGCCCGCTCTTTTACTCCGTTTTCTCCTCGCTTTTTATCCATCCGACGAGTCCGCGAAGCCTCGAGAGAGATACATCGCGGCTCGCGACTCGACTGATTAACGATCCACCGCGCTCTTGTAAAAAGGAGCCCGGGGTTTTTGCTCGCGATCTTTCCCCTCGTCCCGCCAATTTCCAATTTCGATCTCTCGTCGTCGTAATTTTTCTTTGCGCTTTTCGGTCTTTCGTTTTTCATTCCCGACAACGAGCTGATTTTAATTTGTTACATTACACCGTCGCCACTCATCCATTCAATGTATACATTTTAAGATCCGTAAGAAATTTGGTTTTAGAATTTATCAAGAAATTTTTGTCTGAATTTTCAGACAATTTGTCTTAATCATCGGAGTCATTTTTCTGAAAGTTCAAAAGAATGTTTGAAAATTTAGACACATATTCAGAAGTGTCTAAATTCTTCTGAGCTTTCAGAAAAAAGACTCTGATGATTAAAATAGATTGTCTGAAATTACTTTCAGACATCCAGATCTAAAAATTCAGACAGAAATGTGTCTAAATTTTTACGCAATTTTTTACAGGGTTGACGATAATTAATTAAAATATTTTTTATAATACACATGAAAAATCAGACATATTAAGTTTATTATGATTTATTGAATCGTTGTTTTTTTTTTGCATTTTGTAGATGCGTGCTTTAGTGCTCTCTGTGTTGCCCAACAGCGTCTCAAGCAAGTCGAGACGCAATTTCAGCAAAAATCTGAGATTTATTTGTTATATTACACCGTCGCCACTCATCCATTCAATGTACACATTTTAAGATCCGTAAGAAATTTGGTTTTAGAATTTATCAAGAAATTTTTGTCTGAATTTTCAGACAATTTGTCTTAATCATCGGAGTCATTTTTCTGAAAGTTCAAAAGAATGTTTGAAAATTTAGACACATATTCAGAAGTGTGCAAATTCTTCTAAACTTTCAAAAAAAAAAAAACTGCGATTATTAAAATAGAGTGTCTGAGATTACTTTCAGTCATCGAGATCTAAAAATTCAGACAGAAATGTGTTGATTCTTAGTCAAGTTTTTACAGTGCTCATAATAATTAATTAAAATTTTTTTATAATATATATACATATATATATTTTTTATAATACATATACATATATATATTTTTTATAATACATATACATATATATATTTTTTATAATACATATACACTACGCAAAAAAATTAAGAGCCCACTTTCTTGCATATAAAAAAGGTCAATTTTCAAGTAGTTGCAACTTCCTTAAAAATAATCGGAATAAGATGAAAAAACTTAAAGTTTCTAGTTTTAGAATCTTTAAATAAATTTCAATTTTTTCTATATGTTAAAAAAGTTACATTGTAAGAAAGCGACGTCCGTCGATTGAAAAAATTTTTTAAAAGTTTGTCCAAGAATACCGAATTAAAAAAAAAATCCCAGCACGATTTCATTAATTGGACGTTAAAGAGTTTTAGCTTTAATTTCTATTCTTAACGAATGTTCTACGATTTTTTTCGCTAACATATTCATTATTAAATCAAAATCGAGTTATTGACTTTGAACGCTTACAACTAATGAAAAAATGATCGTACAATAATCATTAAAAAGCAATTTAAAAAGAAAAGTTAGCACTTTAAAATGCTTCTATTGTTTTTTTCAATCATTATTTATTTTTAAAGCCTAATTGTTACTTAAAAATCAGATAAAAATTACACTTTTATCTTTTTTTATTTAAATCAATAAAAGTTAATGAAAAAACGCTAAAATTTTCATGAACTCCACAACATTTACAAGTAAAAAGCATTCCAGTTATTCGTACAAAAGGCCGAAGTGTGAAGTTTTTTTTGTACATTTCAAAAACTTAAATTAATGATTATTGCATGTAACTTCAAGCTTTAAAACGCTTTTTCATTGATCTTATTCCGATTATTTTTAAGGAAGTTACATCTACTTGAAGTTTTTGTATGGAAGAAAGTGGCACTTCAATTTTTTTTCGTAGTGTATATACACACACACAGAAAATATCAAACATAATAAGATACTCTATCGTTTATTGCATCGTTTTTTTTGCAATTTATAAACGCGTGCTTTAGTGCGCTCTCTGTGTGTTGCCCAACAGCGTCTGGAGCACGTCGGGGCGCAATTTTAGCAGAAATCGGAGATTTATTCCGCGTTGTGTATCGCGAAGTTAACACGTTTACCGTCCCACAGTTGCCGTTGTCCAACGAAAGGCTAACAATAAGGAACGATCTTCAACTAGTTAAGTCAAGTTCCAGCTCGCTCGTTTCTGCCGAAACTTGGTCGGCTAGTCGCCGTACTTCCGTAGGTAAGTAGCACTCGCGCATATCGCACCGTTGAGTTCTAAAGTGCCTAAACTGCTAATACCCTGCTTTCCGGCAAGTAGCACGCGAGACACTATTTTTCGCGCGACACTTCTCAAGACGCTTCAAGTGATTTTCGTGAACGAGAAGAAAAAAGCACTCGATCATCGAGAGATTACCATGTCACTGAACACCACCCACAAGAAAAGATGGATTAATTATTATTTGTCAATTTTATAAATTTTGCTTAAGGACCCAGTTTATCCTTTACTCTAGAGAGTTTATTTCGCGAAATTTATTTTTTTACATTTTCTAAAAGTATGATGTCTAAAGAATAATTTTTTTGAAAGATAATTAACGGAGTTATAAGACTTTGAATAAGATATAAAACACAAAACTAAATACATTTTTCTCAAAACATTATTATTAAAATTGATGGAAAAGTAATGAATCGAATAACTTTAATTTTTTTTTGTTTTTAAATAAAAGAAAACATTTTTTGGAGGATACTGAATCTAATTAGAATTAAAAAGATTACTATTTAATATTTTTCTAACCCTCAAAATGTAAAAAAAAATTCACTGGAATTAAAACATTTAATTTTAAAACGACTTTGTTATTTTTCAATTTTTTAAAAAGAAATTAAGGGTCCAGTGTTTCAAAAATATCTCGCAAAATAAAACTAGAATTTTTTTTTTATTTCAGACAATTATACGAGCAGCAGTATGTCAATTTTTTTCATACTACTAACATTAATTATGTCTTATAATTTTATATTTTCACGTGTTCTGATGTTGTTGATAACAATTATGTATCGCGCAATATTTTGAATTTATTAATTTTATTTTTGGACAAAAAAAATGAGGAAAACACATCTTTGGAATAATATAATTTTTCTCAAAGTATAAGATTGAAAATCAACGAGATAATTTCTAAGTTTGCATTTGATTGAAAGTCTGCGATTCCTATTAACCGACTTTCGGTTATAACTTGGTTTAAAATACGCCAAGGTCAATGGTGTCGAAAGTTATTACTTTCTTCATAGACCGGGGCCTGTGACTTTGGAACTTTCCGAAACTTCTCCGCCGTTCTGTATCCAATTATCCAGCCAGCGTGCGAAATGTTTGCGCACTCGGCGCTCTCTCTCTTTCTCTTTCTTTCTTTCTCTTTCTTTCTTCAAGCCGTCAAACACTGAGCGCGTTTCGCCGAATTGGAAATAAATCTAAAGCCTTTTTAGAGAAATTGCCAATAAATCCTCGTGTTAGTTTGGTTCGATAGGCACATTTTGCGAGCACCCCTCAATTTTAAAATTTCCTAATTCCCAGCAAAAAGGGGTGATACTTGGGACACGTTCTCCCTAGTGTCACAAGTTTCCTGGCAGGGTCGAACGCGTTAGAATCGATATCCCAAGCGAATGATATCATCGGATAGACATTTCTAACGATTCTCTTCGCATCATCGCAATCTGACAAACACTCTAATTATTACATAAAGTATTCCCTGCGCTAATTTTTTTCTCAAAAAGTGTCAATCAAAAAAATAAATTCCATTGCGTAATATAAAGTTTAAAAAATATTTTAGAGATTAATTCGACCATTTTTCAAATTGATCCTTGTATTTTTAGGGATACAATATCTCTAATTATTGCAGCAAAATTGAATGGTCTAAAAAGCGAGACAATAAATATCGAAGGCGAACAAACACGTTCCGAGCTCTTGTAGCGAGATCAATATCCTTTAACCTTATTTGTCTGTTGGCGGCGCGTCTTGCCAAACAATAGGACCACCCGGTAGAGAATCTGGAAGAGGCGAGGCGAACCACGATATACGCGCAGCAAATACGCGGAAAAAGGAGCGAAGAAAACAGACGTCGGGGAAAGGAAGCTGATATCCTTGGAATTTTCATATCGACACAGAATGACAGTTTTTTAATATTAAATTCTTTCCGACCTTTTGACTTCTCTTTTTTGCCCGCCGCGACGACAACGACGGTTCTCGACGAACGAGCGAAAGGGAAAAGCGGCGAGTAAACGCTAATTTCCATTTCTTATTCATAGGATTCTCTGCGAGTTTCCGGTCAGCTCTATCGCGACTATTATCTCGACTATTAGCCAAATTTGCCGAGTCGCTTCGGGTGTATAAACTGCCGTTTACTTGTCATCTACAACCTTTTGATCATTCAGCTCGAGAGATTCTTTGTTTCTTCTTATTTTTTATCAAAATCAGAGATAAATTAAATTATTTTACATCAAGGTTATAACCAATAAATCTTATATATTTCTGTCTCTTATTTTACCGTGAAATGTTGCATTATAAGATTAAAAACCCGATAAATTCATTATTAATAAGTAAAGAAAAAAAGGATGCGAGACGAAACACAAGAATCGTGCGGGATGAACGGAACCCTTTTCGCTGTGCAAAACCGAAGCGCAGTAAATATCTAATAAATTTCTAGCCGGGTGGTCGCCGAAGTCACGTTTTCCCCGGCCAAACTCGGAAGAAGAAACGAGTAAAAAAAGGAAAAAAAAAACAGCGTGCCGGGATAAAAGGATGGTCGCGCTACAAAACCCAAAACAGTTTTCGGAACGATTGTCATTTATTTCGTTATTTATTTTCGCGAGAGGAGACGGATATATCGCCGTGTTATTGGGGATACAAAACTCGTTCCCTCTCGCTCGCTCGCATTCTTCTCTTTTTTTTTTTTTCCTTTTTTTTTGTAACGTATATATTGTCGAGTCGAGTGCAATTTTTTAACCCTTAAAATTTCGAATTGGGGGACGCGTCGACCTTTCGGAGACATACGGGGTGCAGAAGTCGACGCGAATGCGCTGAGGGTTGGATGATGCGTAAAATGAATGAGAGCAAGAATGAGAAAGAGAGAGAGAGAGAATGTGCCTGCGTGTGGGGCAAGCGAACGGGAGTGAAAAAAAATCGCGGTCTGAAAGGAAGGATTACATCAGGGATTTTGGTTTTCGCGTTTCATCTGGACGAAAAGCCGATTTCCCGATTTTCCGTCTTTCCCGCCGACGAGAACCGGCACTCGAATTAGATGTCCATTGTGCGAGCATAGAGCAAGAGGCCTACTCCTCTCCCTTTCTCTTTATCTCCTTCCTCCCCCCGCCCCTTCGACTTCGTGACGTCGCATATTAAGTCGCATTCGATCCTTTAATGGAGTCTACTACCGATCCCCGAGAAAGAGAATATATATTCCCGATAATATTCTTCCGTGTAACATCTTGCGATTTGCTTGAACTCGAAGTTGGATGACTAAAAATTTTGGGCCTTTCGAGAAAAAAAATAAACGTTATATACAGAGGGTATCCCTGAATATATGAAATTAAAAAGAATTTAAAATCTGGGACTTTGACACTTTGTTTTGACATTTGTTTCGCTTATAAGTTAATTAAATGGATTTTATTTATTTTCTCGTTTAATTTTTATTAACCCTTTTACCTCGACGCCAATGCACTATTCACCTACATGACAATACGGCGAGTCACGAAAGATCATTCTCGCAGTTCTCTGTCATCCCGTTGCACAACCCATTTTCACCGTGAGTACGCGAAACTGTCGTACGACTTCGAAGTCACGCGCGACAGGGTGTGTTTGTTTGGACAACGACTTTTTTCGTGTCACCCGTTCGTTTCCGCCTCGTGGGAAAGCCGGGTCTCACGACTCTCTCTCTCTTTTTTTCCGGGCACGGTAGGTATCGATCAAAAATATATTAGTCCCCGATATGACAGTGCGGAGTGTTTTCTTTTTTTCGGGGTCGGGCGACGTAACGGGGTAGAGAGCAGAGTCCTCTTTTTTTTTCCCTCACGCGACCCCAAGAAGATGCACACAAAAGTGATGGTATATACCTGCTCGAGAGAAAGGGGTTTCGTTTCTACCTGCGGGAAAAAAGCCGGCCGGCCAAATTAATGATTTAGTGTCAGCTCCGATATTCGGGGGGTGACTGTTCTTCTCTTTTTTTTTTTTTTTTTTTTTTTTTTATCGTCATTTCTCGATCGACCCCCTTTCCTTCGATGTCTCTCGCAAACGGGGATCGCGTAGTCGCATTTCCTTTTTTTGTAACGGTTTTTCTCCTCCCCAGGCGAGGGAAGACGTTCTGTGCGAGAGAGGAAGAGCGACCTCTTCCTCGAGAAAACTCTTCCGCCAACCAGATCGGAACGGGAGCAAAAAGGATAAGATCGCAGGACCTGCCGCCAGGCATCGGGATTTACGAGACATCCACTTGGATACCGTTAGAAGATGAAGAGACACGAGCGATGTGACTCGAGTTGAATGAAGAACGGCATTTTCGATAATTTGCTGATCGAAAGCAACGACGTAGGCGATTGGATGATTGGGATCCTTACAGAAAAGTCGCGTCAAGTATCCTTCCGTTGTATTCGGATTCAACGATCACAATTTCCTTTTAAAAATATTATATCTGACAGAATTTTCCCGGATAAAAAATTTTTACCATCGAATGCATGATTTTATACGCATTACTTAAATCTAATAGTCTTTTTGAATATGAAACAGTTTTGATCGCTTTGAGAGCGATTGAACCTAATGTCATAAACATATGTTTGACTGAAAATGAAATTTGAATCTGATTTTAATATAAATAATATAAAGTACATTTCGTTCGACGCTATTTTAAAGCACAAGACTTTTGCCCTGATTAATCAGTCAAACACGTAATATTTCATTGATTAATCTAATAATCCAAGTACGCTTAGTAATGGAATTTACGAGGTCATTAATCGTTTTCAGGGCGATCAAATTTACTTTACTCGAAAACATTATATAAGAGAATATAAAAAAGGAAAATGTAAAAGATTATATAATTTAGATATAAAATGTCACTAAATTATTTTTTCTTAATCTTACGATGATTTCTGATGAAAACACAAACTATTGTAAAAAAAAATAAACAATTAATTTTATTTCTTGCGTTTTATATCTCCCCAAAGTATTGCATTTTGCTTTACTATAACCATTTATATTATATGTATAATATAAAAATACATATTATCCACCTGAATGATGTTCTCTAGCAACAATTTAGCTACAGTTTGACAGTAATGTTAATACATCCTGTTTAGAGCCAAGGTGTGTAATAATTTTCCTCGAAACATCTGCATATGCGAACATGTCTATATCGCTTTAACTCGAGAGATGCCCGACTTAAGTCCATCATGATTATTTCACACCGATCGTCGTCGATAGAGAAGATGGAGTGTACTCCTGTAAATAACTCGAAAATGGCGACCTGGCAATGTACCTTTACGTCAAGGGGGGTTATTCGGAGTTTACAGTTCGGGAATGGAGTCGCCGTTACTTCGAATATATATATATATATATATATATATATATATATATATATATATGTATATACATATAATATATATATATATATACATATATACACGCGGGAAGATCTTCGCGTCGACGTGATCCCGCGGGACACGTCTCCGGCCGATCCTCTTCAAAAATTGAAGGATGGCGAGACCGAAAACTGCATCCGACGGCTGACCAGGGTCGTCCTCCCCCTGGAGGGTTTCCAGACGTCGAAAGTCGAAATTTAAATTCGAACACACACGCGCGACCTTCCCCTTTTCCTTTTTGTCTGATCTCGCGCCTTCCCCCTCCCCATCTCTCCCCGAAATTGGTACATCGTTTTGATCTACGGCCAGGTTCGCGAACGGACAAACACACCGACACGCATATCTAGCCACACGTGTGAGAGCGAATGCAGACAACCAGGGGAAGAGGGTAGTTATGTATCCGCCCCCGTTCCTGCCGTTGGCATGATATGAAATTCCCACACTTACTATTCCATCAAGTAGAGAACGAGAGAGAGAGAGAGAGAGAGAGAGAGAGAGAGAGAGAGAGAGAGAGAGAGAGAGAGAGAGAGAGAGAGAGAGAGAGAGAGAGAGCAAGTATACAATTCAGATATTATCTTTTAGACAGATAATTGCAGATATCCTATTTTAATTAGACATTAAGTTTATTATTTTTATTAATATTTTATTCATTCTTTTTCAGACTAGTTTAACCCTTTGAGTTACGAATTTTTCTAATTGTCAGTATTTTATCAAATTTGGTATATAAGGGTTTTTGGGGTCGCTGATTAGGAATCCGTTGTCAGATTTGCAAAATTTAATATGGCAGACGAGATTTTCAAAATTTTACTTTCGCCATATTGAATATCTATATTAAATTTTGGAAATTGAATTTTTTTTCCTTTAAGTTCAGATTCTGCGATCTAAAAAAAACCTTCGGAGGAAAAATTTAAAAAAAGAATACAACTGTTATTTTCAATTTAGAACAGAAAATATTGTTTTTTATATATTTTTTATCAAAAAAAGAAGGATTTAACAAAAACACGGTGGAAAATTCTAAAAAAATTCTGAAAAATACTTTAGAGTGTACTAAGATTATAAAAAAATTGCAGTTTATTTATTGTCATAATAGATTAGTGGAAAATGCATTTTTTGCGTAAAAAAGTACTAATTTTGACTGTTCGTTTATATATGGTATTTTTGCAATTAACAATTAAAGACTGTCCACATTTTTTTTTTACACTTATTGATGTTCTAGAGACTCTGTAGAAACAAAAAATCCGGTATTTGTTGATAAAAAAGTAGTTAAAACAATAAAAACCTACGAAAAAAAGGTGGGTCTCTGGGTGACTCGCTGTGACTCAAAGGGTTAAAAGAGATGAACAGTGCTTTAAATATAAAGTTTCTATTATGTTATATCAATATATATTTGACTAAATATTTATTTAGATATAATAACTAGAAATAAAGCTTTAAAATCGTTCTAGATGACAACATCGCAGTTTTTAAATTTACATCCTTCTTTTTTTACTATACTTTTCCTCCCAAATCTTTTTTACCGAGATTTCATCCTGCTCTATGCAAACGTTTGAAATCAATGAAATTCAATGTGTCAATCTCGTCTCGCTTGGGGTGGGAAACAAGTTTATATTTCGCCGGTGATGTTTAGCAATCTTTTCACTTTTTATTTTTATTCAATCGATTACAAAGCTACTTCTCACGTTATAAGTAAATGTGACGTATTTCGTTGATTGCATTTGCTACAAATTTCCTACGATCACTAATTTATAATTAATATAATTGATGTAAAAAATAATTTCGGATCCATGATTTTCAATATCAAATATGTATCAAAACTAGTCGTATGTGAATTTTTTACGTATATCATGTACATTGTTGTAAAAGAGTGATAACGTTTAAAAATATTTTTTTAAGATAACGCGAGAACTTCCACTGCTCGCACAAAAATGTTTTCGTGCAAATTTATAATCGTCGCTCAGACACCATTACTTTAAAGCGCGTTACTTACAGATACGATAACGTTAATAATGTCATTCTCCATTACAGGATGAATACTTTCGTCCTTTGAAAACTTTCAATGTAATGCGAGATACCAAGAGAAAATTTTTCTCTATTAATCCGTAGAATACATCTACATTTTCGACATATATTCAAACTTTCTCGGAAATATCGTGCGTGTGTCGTCCATGAAATTCATAGCCATCTAAGGAGAAATTCGATTCTCTACAAATCTAACGAGCCATCATTTCTAAATATTATTTTATACAAAATAAAATTTATAAGTATTATTTAATATTTGTAAGGCTGTTGTTTATTTACGTTCTTGAAAGTTAAGAAAACTTAATAATTGATAACGAGATGAGGCGGTAAATTTAAAATTCGCCGAGATCGATATTATTATCTTCGGAAAGAGGGAAGGAAAGTGTCCCTTCCACAGTAGATGTGGACCAAATATACATTTTCAAAGGAGCTCCTACGCGGTTACCCGTAGCGGTAAAAGATGTATAAGAAGAAGGAGGAGACACACGCGTATCGATGTATCTGCGAGCCCTGATGTAGGTGCGAAAAGAAGGTCGCATGTATATGTATATGTATCTGTAAACGCGGTGCCACGCGTCAGTGGAAACTCCATTAGCGTGTTTGCGCTACGGGAGACGGGCTCCTCTAAGTGATGTTTTGTGCCGCACTATTTGAATCGTTCTTTATACCGAGACCGTTCCTCTCGGACGGCCGAAGAGTGCGGGGACAAAAGAAAGAGAAAGAGAGATAGGTAGATAAAGAAGGAGAGAAAAAATTGAGAGGAGATTCACGAAGGTGCTACTATAACGACTCGCCTGTTCCTTTGCCCAGATACCCTCTCGTTATTCCTTTAGCAGCAAACTGTGTTATTCTTATTGGAATAAACGCGATTCTCTCTATTTAACGCTTCCGTGTCAAAATATTAAGTCGTCGGAATACGTGAAAAAAAAAAAAAACAAATTTCAATCACAAAATGTCACGCAGTTTATTTTTAACAATGTCTTAATTTTTTCGGTCGTTTCTTTGCAGTGTAAAAAATTTTCTAATACTTCAGAGATATTTTTGTCCGAATTCTCAAATCTAGATGTCTGAAAGTTATTTCTGTTTTAAAGTTCAAAAAATTCAGATGAAAATTCTGTCAACGTATTTATAAGAAGAGAAAAACTTCAGACATTTTACCTACAATTATTTTTTACAGTGAATTTTCAGACATTTTCCTGAACTGTCGGAAAAATGACTTTGACGACAGATTGTTTAAAATTACTTTCAAAAATTCAGACAAAAGTGTGTTTGAATTCGTAAACAATTATTTTTACATAGTGTCATAATTTTATCAAGTATACTTGAATTTTCGGGCAATATACATTTCGGTGATTTTTTGCGTTAATAATCAGTATGCAAAAATGTAATGTAAAGTAGCAGAAGCGAAACTGCTGAATTTCCTTCGTAGCAACCTATAGGTTTCCAATGCATGCTCAAAGCAGGATAAGTCGGCGCATGGAAAGGCGTTGGCACGTGGTCAAGAAACGTCAAAACTTGTTTCTCCGCCGCCTTTAAGGCACGTCTAAGGGGCTCCTAGAGGTCTAGCGAGGTCAGTGTTGCCTTCACGCTTCGCTTCCGGGTCAAAAACCGGATGGCACACGCCATTGCTGCGGAGGAAATATGCGTGATTGAAGGCACGTGTTACTACATAAATGTTATAATGCAATTCCTTTCTAATCGTAAGAACGAGAAGTCACTAAAAAATAATCTCGAGTAAACATAATCGACAACTCATAAAACTATTACAAATTTTCAAAACTTTTATATAATGTAGTAATCAATTATATATTTATAAAATTTTCTGCAGAGAAAGAAATTTAAAATCAATAGCCCTGTAAACATGAGAATAATTATAAATAATTATACACAAATGAAATATATGATTATTTTCTTTTTCTCTATTTATTTAGAAAAATAGTTTACGGGGATTTTTATTTTTAATATATTTAGAGCTTCTCTTATAATAAATCGTCGGCAGAGATTAGAATACCTTTGAGATTGACTCGCCTGTGTGTGAATATCTCTTCTTGATCTCTTCAAATCCGCCGTTACATCGCTAACGAACGAATTTTCTGGAAACGGTTATCCACGCTTAAGGACGATTCAATTCTTTTTTTAGAACAAAGTTCCATTCGAATGCCAACCACGAACTCGGAAGAGAAGCGATAATCCGTGCGCGACTTTCCGAGGTTACTTTCGTTATTGGACTCTCATTTCACGAGAAGGGTCTTTCGATCCGCGCGCGTTTCCAAGAATGAATCGAAGACTCCGACCGGAAATAACGATGGCAGATAATGCGGAGTGTCCCGTTATCTGCGGAATCAAATCACCTTAAGGTTACCTCAACACCGGAACCTCTTAGCCTAACAATTTCTATCTTTATCTATGGTATCTCTTCAAGAGATATACCCGCGCCAGCCGATAGGTCGATCGAGGAATCTCGCCGTCTCATCGTCCCGAGGATGGATCTTTCGGTCCCGGTACTTTATTTTTCTGCTCCCTCTCCGCCGCGCCGGGGGGGTTGACGGATAGTCATGCGAAATTTACTCGAGCTGGAAAAAATTCCGATCCGCGACATGTTTTGTCATTCTACGATGCCGACGATGTTGTTATTTAGGAATTTTATGGAGCCCCTTTATATATTTTTCAACGGTGATTGGAGGACGACTTTACGAAAAAATCATGGACAAAGTGTGTAACATCGTCAGCGTAGCTAGTTTATAAACATAGAATTTCTATTCCGATACTATATATTTTATAAAAAGAAGAAAGAGAGAGTTACGTAAAAAGATATATTTTTCACGAAATACGACGTCTATAAGGTTCAATTTTATCACCATTGCTTTTCCAAATAACACTTTTTACGCTCGAAAACAGCCGTCGCGTCCGCTTTGTCCACCATTTTATTTCATCCCCTTTCAGAATCTTCCCCAACTATATTGTCGTATCGATAAAAAAAGACTCGGCCACGCTATTGGCTCGCTGGACCATAGGGTGACCTCACCCCTTGAATGCTGACCAAGCACAAGCACCCACTAGAATCACCCTCTACGCGTGTGCGTGCGGGATTGCACGCACGTATCTGAACCTGGCATCCCTAAACGAGCACACCCTCGATGTTTTTACTCTCCTTCTCTCCTTCCCTCGGTCTCCTTCTCTCTCTCGATCGGCTCTCAGCTCACTCGGTGTTCGCTGAATATTGATCAGCGTGGACGACATGTCGCAATGGAAGCAAACGGTCAATTAGTCGGAACCGAGAGCTACCGAGAGCTAGGGAAGAGGTGGTCGTTAATTAGAATCTCGTCAACCTCGTTGCATCGATATGTTTGATCACGTGTTCGCGCGGGTCACGAGGCTGTGTTGATTTCCGTTCGATCAAACGTGCGATCCTGCCGTAATTTCATTTCCGACGGCTTCACTAACTCAACTCACGCAGCCACCGGAAAATATATCTTCTCTATAATTATTTCGTCATTTTATGCTATTTACCCAAATGCCACGTAAACACACCGAATGAAATAACGATCTAATTATTCAAATTGCTGCAGCAAAGATAAAAGATAATTATGTATAATAGCCGAAAGAGAGAGAGAGAGAGAGAGAGAGAGAGAGAGAGAGAGAGAGAGAGAGAGAGAGAGAGATCGGATTATGTCTGTACACCATTTTCTCGGCCGCACGTTGCCTTTACATCGCACGACACTGGGTGTTACACGAAGATTATAAGAGACGATAATATAATCGTTACCGCGTTATCGCACTTACGTTCAAGTTATGCTTCGGAAACCGCTGAGAAATAGCTATCGATGATGTAGCACTTACCGTTCTCTCGACTGAAGTATTGGACGATGACTTCGCTAGATGAGCGCTGTTTACGTTTAAGAGGGAATAAATAATAAGTATCGGAAGAGATACACTATAAATGATTCATCGCAGATGGCACTAAATAATACATCGCCGTATGTGATCCAAAGAATCGATCCTCGAGTAAAGATTTAAAGTTGAGAATTTTGAAAAAAAAAAAAGGTGTTATTACAAAATCAAGGACTAATGAGATATTGATTTTCTGCATTGCATTGCAATTTTCCAAATAAATTACTCAAGCATAATCCAACAGAATCTCGATCGAAGAGGACCTTTCCCACGGATCACACGCGATCTCCTCGAACGTGAGCTCGGAACGTAACTGGGCCCTTCGAGGAGATCTGCGGGTCTCGCAAGAGGTGTGATAGGACCCGAAAAATCTTACCTGAGGCAAGAGCCTCCGCGTTCACAGGGGAGGGGGATCAGGTAGTAAAAGGGTTTCGCCCTATTATGCAACAGCGTTCCTTTTTTTTTTTTTCCTCCTTTTCCCTTATGCGCGGATTCATTCACGGATCTTGGATGCGCGCGCGTGTGTGCGTGACTACCTGGGATGCAAATGTCAGCGAGACTTACCGCACGTGGCTTGAGATCATTATACTGCGTATGCACGACTACCTGGAAATGCAAATATGTCGAAGGTTGCGACGGGGGAATCGACGGAGGCCTACCTGAATCTGACAATTGTGCGCCTGCATTTTGCAATGCAACATTGTTCTTTTTCGTCACACGTTGTAGTTGTGAGAAAAGAGTTAGATTGTACGCGTGTACATACGATACATATGTTACTTTGTGCGTATTAAAATATAGAAATGATAATATTAATATATTAAATATTTTTTAATATAATAAATATTATTTTATATATTATTATTCAATTGTACAAATTATACGCATAAATATATTAAAAATTATAAATAACACACGACGTTTGATATGAGAGCCGTCAATTCTCTATATTAAAAAAATAATTTAATTTCTTTTCACCTTCCCGCTGCGAGGGTTGACGCTATTTACTCGAACGAGCTGAGTAAAGGGTTGCGAGCAGCTTTCTAAGGGCACCAGATGACGCTTTTTCCAATTTCCTGAATGAAAAGCGAAATTGAGCCACGTCGTTTCGTCACCTGGTATGTTTTTTCTTCTTTTTTTTTTATAGACAATCAACAGTATCGAGAAACATACGATTACAACAGAATTCAGGAAAGAGTGTTTGTGTTGTATTCACCCTCAATCCTTCCACCAGACTTATTAATTGTTATTACGCAACTCTGCAAGAAATAATAGATAAGCAGATGAGAAGAGAGATATAAGTCTACTCGTAATCTATCATAAAACTCGCGAAATAAAAGTTACACCTGCAATAAAGGAAAACATAATATAGCATCTTGTCGAAGCGAATGGAGCAAGCATAATCGAAATTTTATTTGCAAAATAGACGCAAATATGCGTACATTATTTATTTATTTATTCAAATAAATAGGATTAAACAACCGCTTTAATATATACAAAATTAAATTTAAAAAAGAGACATTAGTAGATAACAGAAATAAGATCAAATAAAATTTAAACAATACAATAACTTAAAGAATAAAACAGTACTATAAAATTGATATACATGCTTCCTCCCTTTCTCTAAAATGGGGTTTTGGATTTAATCCCATATTAAAAAAATAATAAAAAAGTAATGGTTGAATAAGTCATTCACATGTGCTCGATTTATGTATGTCTTTCAGGTATTGTTTTTTTTTTTTTTTTTTTATTTCTTTACAATTTAAGCGAGCGCACTCGATTTTCAAGAGTCCGCCGTATTACAGGAGATTTATCCTTTATTTGTGGAACCGCTCATGTACCTGCAGTAACCAACCTGCCCTACAACAACAACGTTAAAGTCGAAGTGCCCGCGTCCCCTCGTGCCGGATTACGTGCTTTTGAAAAAAAAAAGAAAAAAGGAAAGCGAGAGATAGAGTCGGATGTACAATGGCCTAAGGGTGGTTTTGGGCGAAAAAACGTGAAAACCGACACCCAAAACAGGGCGGGGAGCGAGAAAAATTGGCGACAAAGAGCGCAAATAATACCGCTAAAGTAGAGATATCTGATTCGAGATCCACCCCGGACACGTCGAATCGTTTTTTTTTTCTTTTTTTCTGACACGTCAGGTTCGATCCGATTTTAATCGAGCGATCCTTCAAACGCATTTGGATACAGGTTGCGTATTTGTCAAGTGTTAATATCTAGCGTGTACAAGCTATAGGAAGAAAAACTTTCTTCTTGGAAAGTATTAATATAAATATAGATAATTATAGTTTAAGTACTTTAAAATAAAAATAACCGATATGATTAATAAATCAAAGAATGACATGTAACAGCTGATTTCTTTTTTGTTAAGAAAAATATTATTGAAATTAATATAAATTAATTTCGTCACCTTGAAACATTTTCTGTAATGCCTGTAATGAACCTTCGCGTGAGATTTCACACATTTACATACATGCGTTGGAAGTATAACACGCACCCTTAAATGCTCGAAACGCTTTGAATATCTTATCTCGGGCATCTGTAGAACCCTCGAGTCCGCTTGGACGCGTCCAGGAATTATCCCAAATCTTTGACGCAACGCGTAAGTAAATATCCACCAAGAAGTATCCTTGTAACCGATCGCAATCTTCATTGCAAACGAAATCGATGGGTTTCTTTCGGGTTAACACGCTTCAAGAGGGCCCGCAAAATTGTCTCGAGTGTCATGTGACATTTTGCGGATACATCCAGAGGGGAGTCTCAGTTAGGTCTGTCGAGCACTTGATAAAAATTAATAATAAACCGGAAATTCGAAATCTATCAGTTATTTTCTCTTCGTTACTAGTTCATATTACAATAATTTTTAGCCAATCATTGCAAAATTCGGTATTACAAAACTCGGTGTTCCATCTGTCGTATCGCAAAGGACTTTTAGATGCAATAAAAATTTAATATTTAATATTTTTTTATTTTAACACAAAAGAAATCAAAGAACTCGAAAATTATATGAATATTGTAAACTTTCGACCTCTCGTGACGTTGTATTAAAGATAGGCTTGTCGATCGAACGCTAATCGATCGAAAGCGGGGCGCATAAACAGAAGAATTCGAATCAAACTGATTCCCAATGATTTTCGTCCAAAGTCTTCGATTTATCGATCCGCTGCGAAAGGAGAGAAAATGGCTTAGAAAGGGAAGAAGAAGAAGAAGGGTGGAGGCGCGGGGTCGTCGGCTTTAACCGAAATGAAAATGCAGAACCTATCGGCGCTCGCGTGTTCGACGCAAAATCGATAATGTAGTTCGGCGCATCCCTAATCCTCTTCACCGATTTTTTAACCCCATCTGTCGTTCTTTCGTCGGGCGCATCCCTACGGAGAGAGAGAACGTTGCGTGCGAACCGTTCGCGGCAATTCGACCTACTTCCGCGAGGCAAAGGATTGACAAGCTGCGAAGAGAGAGAGAGAGAGAGAGAGAGAGAGAGAGAGAGAGAGAGAGAGAGAGGGGGGGAGGGGGGAGGGAGAGAAAAAGAAGAAAAAAAAGGATCTCTCTGACATAGGGTGTCCCTCTGGCGCGCAATCTACCTGGAAAACCGTGCCACCCCTTAAGGATAATCCATTAACATAATTTTACATGGAGTGTGCGATAGAAAGAGAAAGACGAGTAGCTTTATATATATACCTTGGGCGCGAGGGAAACATTATATCGACGGATATACGCCAGATGCAAAGGAGGACGACCGAATAAAATAATGGCGGTCCCGAGGCCCAGGTACACATTCTACGGTAGACCTCGAGTCCCCGAAAGGGGTTAATTCAAATATTTAAAATTTCTCTCCCACTGATTTTTCGCGTATATAACGGCTTCCGTCTCCCTCCACCCCTCTCTCCTCTCAACAACCATTTCATTACAACCTCTCCCGCCGGCTGTCCCGTATATACCTGGGTACTGGTAACTCTAGCGGATGTCGACGAAATAGTAGCGCGACCCCCGACGACCCCTGAAGATCCGCTGGCAACACACTCGACTACAGTCGGCAGTCTCAAAGGGTTGGTATGTATTATCGTTACGGTACCAGAGCGTACTCGTCGGCTAACGAGCTCTCTCTCTCTCTCTCTCTCTCTCGTGGACGAGTTACCCGCGGGATTCCGGCTCGTGGTGGTCCATCATGTTGCTGGTGAGCCCATACGCAGCGTGAAAGGTCAGACGAGTTAGCGAGAGAGGAAAAAAAGCTCCGCGTTCTGAAAGAGCGACCTCGCATTTGTAGAACGATAATTGGCGCAGTTAGACCTGGCGCCGCCAAGTTCGACAGCTTTGATGTGCGTGGATTTGTTCCGTACGCATAAATCCGCTTAAAATAATCACAGATCTCTGACGTTATAAATAATAAATAATGGAATGTATAAAATAATATAACAACTTATGTAAAACTATTGTAAAAAAACTGTACTAATAATACTAAAACTGTATACTACTAATATTAATGCTAATGAAATTAATAATAAACTAATAATAAAATAATAAAAACTAATAAAATAATAAAATAATAAAAAATTAAAATTATTAGTAAAACTGATAAAAAATACTAATAATACTATGGTAAAGCTAATAAAAATTATTATTAAAGGTAATAAAAGCAATAAAAGAACTGTAGTAACAAAAAATCAATGTAATATAAAATAATGTATGAAAAAAAGTGTAACATGTAATTTAATATTTTATTGTATTGAAAAATGTAACGCAAGTATGTCTTGCAAGAATAACGATATCTAACAATAAGTTTGATGGAATATTTAATGTAGAAAATGTTAAATGTAGAAAATGTTAAATGTAGAAAAGTATTTATCATACATGGAATATTAGATACAAATTAAATAAAGAATAATTATGTAACGGTAGTGTGTAGTATGAAATGACTTTCTATATACTCGACAAGTATGCCGTGCAATGTTACATGCCAGCGGTATTCGTCACCAGAATATTACAATTTTCGCTGCTGTGCACAACTGCGATTCAGTGGGTTGCGGCAGCCACATTTTCAATTGTACTGACACTTTTTCTGAATTCTTGGCGCAATATCTAGATTTTTCTGATACGTTCTACTGGCTTCGAAAGTCGTCCGATGTTCAATCTTATGTAATCACTGCAAGATAGAATGATAATCGACTGACATTAAAAAAATGGAGAATTTTATTTTCTTAATAGCGCATTAAAAGCCTCCTATCGCTCTCCAAATGTTCAATCATTTATAACTAAAAGGTACGAAGGTGCCATGATTTAGGACGAATAATAATCGCAAATCGATCGAAAATACAAACCTTTTTAATTTTTAATTTTGATTCCGACGTAATTGACCTTTCTTTAAATTTTAATTGAAAAATCAAAGGGCACACGCCGTTCGATCGTCTCGAGAAGTGCGGGAGGGTTAAGCGGATTATTCGTTTCGCGGCGAAACGAGGAGTCAAAACCGTGGCACGAGCGCCCTTGTGGTCCCGGTCTTGGCTCTGAGCCTTGATTTACGAGAATCGTGACGGGCCATTTGTCGAGGAGCCCCTCGGACAACGCGCGGTGCGTCCTCCTTATCAGCTCGCGGCAGCGGCCATTTTCAAAAGCGGTTAGCTTTTCCACCCCTCCCCCTGTCCCTCCCGCACAATGTGAAGTCGCACAATCGACCGACCTAATACGAAACGAGGGGATCACAAGTTGAGGAAATGGAAAAAGCTACAGTCTTTATAGGCCCCCGCACGCGAGCTTGTTTTGCGCGCACAATTTTTATTTCCTCTTGTCAACGTTAAAATTTCCGCCGTTCGGAAGTACGTCGGAATTTAATGTGTCAAGCAATCGGAATCATAGGAAAAGAATTAAAACGTGAATTCTTATTTACTTCGCATAAACTTAAGTAAAATAATCGGACAAGACAAAAATACTCTATATAATAAACAAATTAAGGGCTTGAGGTAACGGATGTCATTGTAAAATAAAAAATTGAATTTAAGCAAAAAGAGTAATAAATTTAATAAATTAAAAATCATAAGAGCATAATGTATCGAGAACAATATAAGGCGCAAATTATAAAATGATAATCTCCATATTATATATAAATTAGAAAATTATTAAGATAACAATAATCAATAGATTATAATTAAAAAAAAACAATTATTAAGTTTACATTAGTATGTTAATTTTATAATTTACTCGGTTGCTTTTTTAAATTATGCAATGAAATCGAATAAATTTTCAACACTGCTTGAAACAATTTTTAAACAAACTTAATGTATCTCTCCCTCTCTCTCTCTCTCTCTCTCTCTCTCTCTCTCTCTCTCTCTCTCTCTCCACCTGTTTTCGACCGGCTGAAAAATTCAAGATCGCCCTTTGACGTACCACGTCCTCGGGTAGATGCCAAGAACGGAGCGCCGAGAAGAAGGAACTCGAAAGTCAAAGGTCGCCAAGATATCTTCTCTCTTTCTCTCTGCGGAGAGGACTGAATTCGGGGTGAAATTAAGCCAACTCGAGCGACCAAGCTCGCTGTCGTCCGCGAGGGAGAACGGAAAAAAGGGCGAGCGAAGAGAAAAGGAGGCAGAAAAGGAAAGGTGGCGAGAAGAGGGAGACGAGAAGGGATCGATATCGGCAACGGCGGCGGCTACATTTTTCAGAACATTGGGTACCTTCGTGGTAAGCCGGTCGTATGTATTCTTACGGACCGCCCTGTTTATGGCGCGCAATTTATTTCGAAATCGAAGGTAATGGCCGCCGGTTTACGCCCGATGGTGTGTTTCCACCACCCTCCTGGTCCTCGACCACCCTCGGCCGCGCCGTCAAGTCCCGGCCGCGACCACATTAAAATTTCAAACAAATACAAAAATGGCCTGGTCTGACCCGAACATGTATTGTCCCGCTTTCTCGGGGGTAACAAAAGAGAACGGAAAACTCAACGCACGTCGTATGCATTTCGCCATCAGTAACGTGACCATCTTTTGCATCCTTGAAGAATTTTCCGTTACAACATTTCAACAAATGCGATAAGAAAAATTGCGCATCTTCGTCTTCTGTTTTGCAGAGCAAGATTTTTGCCCATCTTTTTTTCAATGGATGAGAAGCAAGACTTGAATAATAGAATTATTAATGTAATTATTGAGAATATAATTTTTAATAACAAATACATTTGTCGTATCGCGAGAGGCTTAAAATGTTGTATGGCAAATTGTATTGTTCCTTTGTACGAGTAAATCGAGACGGGCGGTGACAAAACTTTCGCCGCCCGCGGTGATATCATACACGGCGTGGATTTGGAGAGGCTTTGCGGGTCTTTGGAAAATATTTCCCGTACGTTGCAAAAGGAAATTTCCGCGTCCAGGTAAGTTCCCGCACCGCCGGCGTCATAGTTGTTAGGATAAGAGA
This sequence comes from Anoplolepis gracilipes, assembly GCF_047496725.1. NCBI lineage: Eukaryota > Metazoa > Arthropoda > Insecta > Hymenoptera > Formicidae > Anoplolepis > Anoplolepis gracilipes. Next base: position 8,536,394 of record NC_132979.1, on the reverse strand, counting down.
ACCGGAGAAAGGGAGGATGCCGTGAATTTTTTTTTTTTTTTTTTTTTTTTTTTCCTTTCCTTTCGCGTCTCTTCTCGTAGAATAGAGGAGACGCGCGCGGACATATTCGTTCGCGATGAATCATAATACCGGGTGAGACATCGCTCTGAAAATGGATTCCTCCGATATTAAATTCCCTTCGCGATAGATATTCACCGGTACACCCATACCCCCCGCGAATTGTGACGTCGTCGCATGGTAATTATCTCGTGAAGTCGCGGAATAGTTTTATATCGGTATAAAATATAGAATTATACGAGAGAGAGAGAGAGAGAGAGAGAGAGAGAGACACTTACTGTACCTTCGCATTTCAAGTTCCGAGGTGCAACAGCTTTACAGCCGCGACTATTGAAAATGGAAGAAAACTTGTACATCAATCAACGGAAGAAATACCATAAAGTATGTATTAACGTGTTGCTTTCTCCGTATCATTAAAATGTTATAAGAAAGTATTGAGTAGGTTTATCATTAATCGACCAAACTGGTTAAATTAAGCTTTATGCTTTTATTGAATATTTAATAAGCTTGACAAACGACGACTTTCGACCTTTGGTTTAGGTCCCTTTCACGACATTATAAAATCAATCATGATTTTCCTTTAAAAGAGAAACGGACAAAGTTCGATCCGCGAGAAAATCATTGGACCGATCTTCTTTTATTTTTTAGCCACCGGATCATTTCTTGATCGGTCACCGATGACGTGCTTGTTCTTCTCTTTGGTCGTTTTCGTCCAAGCCCGGTTATCGTTGGGGGTGGCAAAGGGGATTGGGTGGACGACGCTTCCCCTCTCGCATGGTGTTATCCGAGGGATTTAAAGGGACGAAAATTCGAAGGAGCGGTGGCCGGGGAAATGGGCAGGGAAGAGGGAGGGAGGAAGCCTCCAGTCAATTTTTATCATATATCTGAGAGTTTCGTCGGATTGGCTTCTGCCTGACCTATGCCCAATGGCCCGCGCGAATTCTCGCGCTATCGCGCATGGCTATCTTCTCGTCTCGACCTAGCGAATCTTCTCTCCTACCCGCAATCCTGGATCTCACCGTTGGGTTTTCCAAACCCCACCTCTTCGAGATCTTTTTCCTTCTTTCCTTCTTCTTTTTTTTTTTTTTTTTTTTTTTCATCCCGATCACGTCGAATCACCGCGACGCCGGAAACGGGGAATCGTATTCGCGCGATGCGAAATATAAAATTGTCGGTGCTAAGAAGAGGAGTCATAAATGATGAAACTTTATCGTCTAGGAAAACATCCGTGATAAACCGTAGATCTAAACTCAAATTTCATTCATTGCCAAATCATCGTTCCAAACAATCCCAAATGTATCATCTTGGGTTTCAAAAAAATTTTGCTCGCGTTATAAATATATATATATATATATATATATATATATATATTTTTGAGATATATGTATTCTGTAAGAAATTGCTTAAGAATTCAGATACATTCTTGTCTAAATTTTTCGATTTGGATGTTTAGATAATCTTAATGTTCATCAGGATCAAGTTCTGTCTGAAAATTCAGTGCGTCTATAAAAAGAACTTCAGACACTTTGTCTGAAACTCCAGTCGGTCATTTTTTTACAGCGTAGGTATACGTATGATGTGTGTGTATTTGATAGTGTAAATGTAAAAATTATATTCAGCCGCGCAAAACGTCACTCGGTCTCGCGCGCGAGCTGATGGATCGTAAAGCGGTATCAAGATTTATCTTAAACTCACACGCGGCTGCATTACAAGGTTGTCGCCGGGCTACGACTGTTGTGTAACGCCAATGGTAGGCAAGAAGGGCGGAAAAGCAAGGAGGGGAAGGGCGAGACCCGGTTGCATATACACCCCGTTAGGCTGCGCGCACACAGACGCACGCACACGCGGGAACGAGCGTGTCCTAACTTGCGACCGCGGAAAAGGCTCTTTACCCCTTTCCTCACCCGGCCGGATGGGGTGCCAGTTTTGGGCCAGACTTCGCACGCGGCGCATCAGGTAAGAGGCCTTTGTGTAATCTGATTTCCTTGCCCTCTCCGGGCACTTCACTTCACCGACCGATCGATACAGATTCGGCGGCACTTTCCCTCGTTACTGCCTTTCAAGCACGTCATTCGCCTTCCCCGCGTCTCTAAAGATGCGTTTCTTCCGCGAATATTTTCGGGATATAGATATCGCACCCATAAAGTGTCGGATTTTTTTTTTTTTTTTTTTTTTTTTTTTGTCTTAATGACCCTAACGACTTTCTTTCGTTAACCAAAAGGGAAATACATCTTTATACAAATTTATATCGCTACAGAGGTCATTTTTCCTCTACGAGGACCTCTATGGTACGTGTGTATCGTTGATGAAATCATCGTGTGGCTCGAGGATTCGTCGAATTTCCAAACGTCTATGACTGGCTTATCCACGTCTTGCCGGTGTTCCAACTTGGAGGATATTTGAGAGAGTGTGGTCGTCGAAGAGGGAGAAAGAGAGAGAGAGAGAGAGAGAGAGAGAGAGAGAGAGAGAGAGAGAATAGGAGGAAGGAGGTGGACGGGCGCTCTGGAAGGTTTCTGAACAACCGAAGTCTGCGGAATAGTATCGATCTGGCTTGATATATTACTACGAAGGTCCACCCTGCCCGCAGCCCCGGCAGGACCTCGAAATATGTTTTTTATGCGCCGCCCTCCCTGCGGTGGATGTATCCGCGTCTCTCGACACGGCCGAGTACCACCCTCGGGCTGATGCTGAATTTCTTAGCTCAGGATGACGCCGGCTGGCGAGAAGCATTCGTTTCCACATAATGGACCTACTTGCGCCGCAACAAAAGATCTCGCGCGCGCGAGAGCTGTTGTCGTTTACCCTCTTTATGAATTCTTTATGAATTCTCTCCGTACACAGGGAGAGGGTCCCCGCGATGCAGAGTGTGATTCGCGTAAAATAACGTTAATTAAATTTTCCTCCACACGTGAGGTGTGAGATTTTTTCCTCTCGTCAAAGAAAAACACGCTTCTTGAAGACTCTGATAGAAAACAACTTGCTGTCACACGATATCGCGTGCATGTAACTTTGTAATTATAAATATTATAAATCTAATCTCTCTCTCGTAAATTTGTACTATAAAATGAGTTAAATAAGAAATACAGTGCGTTTCCGACAAACCGGTTATATGTCTGTACCAGCGAGAACCAATAACTTGTGCGAAACACAAAGAAACTCTCCTGGAGAGACTCGCGAGTCCGATTCCTGCATAACGTCCTAATTTTCCGAGTGGATGAAAACATATGAAAATCTGCGAGGCAAACGAGCAGACGTTAGGGGCGCCAAGTCAGAGCCAATAAAATTCTCTCTTCTCTCCCCCTTGGCTTTCGCTCTTATTCCCTTCGCCGCCCTTTTTACCTCCTCGCGCTCTGCCAGCCGGCAGCTTTATCCGTTTCTGCCGCGCGAGCTCTCCTCTCTCACAAGGTGTACGTCTTCGTATTTACATGTTCCTTTATCGTGGAGCGAAGGAGAAAGCCAGCAGCAACGGCCGAAAATTCTCGCGACGCAAAATCGAAACGAACCCAAGTGGATAGATTATTAGGTATCGGGGGTGGTGATCTCGTTTGCATTTCAATTGGCAGACAGTTGCTTGGAAGAGACATTAATCGGTTAGCAGGAAGCTGGGAAAAGTAATGAAATTATCGCGAATCAATATGCGGGGGATCCGTGTCGCCTTTGCAAAGCGAAGTAGTCGTTCAACGCTAGGTACAGTTCCCTGCAGCATCCGATTGCTTATCAAATTTACGGGAAATATTATGTGACATTTCAGACCCGTCGTTTCGATAAGTATTGTTTTAAAATTAAATTAAAATCTATTAAAAGTTAATTAATAATAGAATTTTAGGACAATATTTTTTTAAATAAATGTTTTATAAAATTGGTAATGTGTATAAAATAATATTATATTTCGAAATATAAGAGTCGGTTTAATACTGATAATATTAAAAGACTTATATTTAATAATTATGGAAAGATATAGCCATTTTATTAAGATTATTCCGGATTATCAATAAGTATTAAGAACCAAATTCAAGAATTTCTGAAATTGAATAATAAATTTAAGTAAATAAATAAACTTAATAAATGAAATTAAATAAAAATTGTTAAATGTACGCGACGAAAGTGACGTATATTGCGGGGGAAGAAGGATAAGGCGCGAAGGGAGGAACGGCAACCTGCTTCCTTGTAAGAAAACACGTAAAATGACCCTATATTGTTCGGCGGTTGGTGCCCAGCCCCTCGGACAAACAGAAATATGTGTCGGGAAAAGATGTCTTTCCACCCCGGGACTCGGGGCGTTTCTTTTTTAAACGACGAAACAGTTGCGACCACGAATCGATGGTAACTACGTCGGCTGGACTCCGGCTGTACAGTCCGGTAAAAATGCCACGTACGAAAGGCGAGTAAAGGTGAGAGTAAACGTGAGATAACTCGTCCGTCTTCCATCGGTTCCGACTATTTCACAAGGACACCCCGGTTATTCCTCGTGACAGCCGGTGACGTCAATCTCGAGGAGAAATACCCAAGAGAGAAAACGCCAGGATCGGGGGAGGCTCCTGCCTTTCTCCGCGGGGTGTACCGTGTTAGGATGCGCGGGGTGCTTCGGTCTTTTGCATACATTTTGAAACGTAGAGCCACCACCGCCACCAAATATGCTGGCCCGACAAAAAAAAAAAAAAAAAAAAAAAAAAGGGGGAAAGAAAGAAAGAAAGGAGAGAAAGAAACAAAAATACTCGTCTTCTTTCGCTTTTGCTCCGGCAACGAAGAGAGGGGAAAACCGAGAAACGCGAGAAATCAAGAGACGCTCGGAATGTCGAAATGTGCTGTGTATTAAAATCCCTTTGCCCTTTGAGTTCTCGAAACGTAATTTTGTGTCGTCGAGGGTTTCGCCCGCGCCGATCATCTCACTTGAGACTCGCTGAAATTTTCGGAGACAGAGAGTTGTTGTGTTATCGTCGAAAAAATTGAAACAAGGATAAGCGGTTTATTATTAGAAGCGATTTCTCTATCGTATATGTATATATACAGGGTGTCGTATAACTTCGGAATTTCCCTTTAAGGGCGAATTCTCTAGCCAAATGTTGAACAAGTTATCATTTTTTTTTGCAAACTTTCAATCTTTGCGACATATCTTTATTGTAACTAAGAATTAAAAATTAACATTTCGTTAAAGTAAACTCCATCTTATATGTATATGTATATAAATTAACTGAGAAATGTAGATGTGTTTATCTTTAATTTCATAAAGTTTAATTTATCAAACTCATCTTTTTCAATCGCACATAATTCGAAACTTATTGTTGCCTCAACATTTCCACTTGGAAAAAAAATCGTCTCTAAATTGACCAGAGAGATTAAAAGAAAATTCGAAAGTTTTCAAACACTCTGTATATCGGAATAATATTTTGCCTATGCTAAATATTTATGCGTGTAGTAATATATGTAAAAGCTGCATCTCACGCACACATAAAAAAGTTACGGAAATTAAACATACGTCATTTTGTAAACAAAAACAAAGTTTATTGTAGTTATTATGTTTATTATAATTAATTATTTCTGCGTAGAAAATAAAATCGACAGAAATAATATAAAAATTTTTCATACACAGTACTCTCTCCCTCTCTTTCTCTAAAAAAAAAAAAAAACAATAGAGTTTAGATACATGATTTGCCCGCGCTACAATATCTGACGGGATAAAATGCGGCAAAGATTCAAAATTATGCAGCCGAGAAAGGAGGTAACAAAGGAGCCCGACGATGTGCCAAGGATTCGTATACCGGACTGGTAGCGCGGAGGGTTTATTCCACAGCGCTATCGGAAAAATGTTATTTACGCAGGACAGCACCGAGCTACAGAAGCTCTGTCCTTATTTACATGTGGTAAGTCTCCTACGGGACCAAATCCCGGGCCGCGCTTGGAACCCTGATAATTCTTCCTTTGATCCCGTTCCCGTGGGCTCAACCACTCGCCCCCCCCCCCCCGCCGCCCCCGCTCTCTTCACTCCCCCCCTGGTCCTCCCTCCACCTGACCCTGTCTGCGCTAGGGAACGAGTGAGGACTGCCGGGAGGAGAGAAAGAGAAAAAAAAATAACCAACACAGAATACTTGTCGTGTTAAAAAAAAAAAAAATAAATAAATAAATAAAAAATAAAATCGTAGCTTCCCTGGCCCCGGATGAATTGTGATTCTCGTTGCGACAAAAAGAAACTGTCATAAAAAAAATGTCTTGATCGCGGGCGAACTGTATTTCGTCGCTCCTTTCATCGCGCGGGAAAAGTTTATCGATCACTATACCGTCGTGGTATATAAGCTATAAATACGCATACGGGGTGTCTGTTGTGATTGACAGCTCATGAATCAACTTTTTAATACTTTACACAGTCGCGATATTATTTATTTCAAATATACGTAATCTTTCGTGTTGGCCGCGACTTAAAAAAAAGAGCAAATATTTGGAGGGGGAAAATATTCGTAAATAGCCCAGCCGGATAACAGTTTCCTTTACACGAGCGTCGGGGAAGACGCGAGCGAGGAGAGAACGTAATAGCAAAGTTAGGAATCGATCCGAGTTAACTCGCGATTTCATTTCCATCGGCCATTCGGATGGCGGTCTAAAATTTCCGGGGGTGTCCCCCCTCCCCCTCCACCCCCGCCGCCGTTCTCTCCGCCCGACGACGACGCGACATCGCGGTCGCCCGAACTTTAAGGTGTCTTTAAATCTTGATCCGAGTCTTGGCGCGGTCTCAAGTCCCATCTGCTTTAGTAACGGCGGAATCTAACGAAAAGCATGGACGGAACGACCGATGTCATCTCGAGCAAAGTAGCGGATAGGACGATCTTCGGGCGCTCTCCGCTGGACGGATACGGGGTGTCCCATTATTACGCTGATAACATTGGTAAACACGCCGACGTACATTCGCATCGACGAGACGGCGGCCCCGCCAGAAGCGTGACGATTTCTATCCCGACGTGGGTGTATCTAGCGGGTGACGCGGGAGGAAATGTCAAACTCTTTTTCGAAAAAGAGAGAAAGATCGATGTATCCGGCGATCTCTCGCGTCTGGAAGGCTTTTTCGTTAACCGATAAAGTGCATCGGCTCGAGCAAAGATATTACTCCGGACGTTTATGGACATTTACGTTGCGTATGCGCCTCCCTCACTTTGGGGTGGATGCTTTTAATACATCTTTTTCGTTGCCGATATATCGCGACAAATGTTTCTTATTACTTTCTTAAATTCGATATTAAAGATGTCGATATGAAATTATTATTATAGTATATTACGTAATATTTAATTATGGTGGTATGCAATTGTAAAGAAAAGTTTATAAAGTGAATTTGGACAAGAATCTCGCTATTGAATTTTGCAGATCGACTGCTATTCTTCCTGCGATTGAGTAGGACAAATACTACTTTACGAAAATCAATTGCCACGAGATTTCAATTTTCCACGCTATTCCGGATAGCGCGAGAATAACCAGCGGCAGTATCCGAGACAGTAAATTCGTTCTAATCCCTCATCAGAAATTCCTTTGCCGGATAAGACTGGGCGGTGAATGCCTGTGAGGGCAGGAAATATCTCCGTGGCATCTCTCCGATATCGAGGGTACACCCGGTACGTAATCTCTCTCTCTCTCTCTCTCTCCTCTCTTCTCCGGTTAGTTAGCGGATCTCTCGTGGAGAGATCCGGGACCGGAGAGCGAGAGAGTATCCTCGTCGGATAGAGTATCCCTCGGGAGGTTTTCGTCCAATCGGCTGGCTGGTCAGCCGGGGCGAATGGTGGGGGCCGGAGGCCGACCATTGGTCAGTCGAGGGGCGGCCTGGTATTGAGCGAGTCGCTCCGAGGGTTGAAAAAACCGCCCCGAACTGACCTCAAACGTCCTACCCTCGTCTCGTCTGGTAACCCAGCCTAATGTCGTCCCCTTTACTCCGCTTGGTTTTGCAGCCCCCCCCCTCCCCTTGCCCCTCGTCCCTCTTGCTACCCTCTGTTCGCCCCATCGGCTACGTTTACCACTCAAGTGCATTTTCCCCTTATTACCGCGGTCCCTTATTTTATTCGCACACCGGTACAAACTTTCCTTCGACTTTGCTTCTCTCTCGCACGTGCGACGAGTCGTGTAACGTATGGAAATGTAAGTGTTAAGTAATAACCAAATAATAAAGTAATGATTATTGATTGCCAAGTCACAGCTTAATTATTTGACGTACGAATTTTACGCGTTCTTCGTATTTCTCACTTTTTCTCTTTGACTTTTATCCATTTATTTTCTCTTTCTTCATGTGTATTGTAATTATATAGTTTATTTTACTTCTTACAAGCATATTACAAATTTTTCTATCCATATCATGGCAGAAAAAAATTGTGTTTATACACCAAAGAAAGGTTCCCCGATAATTGTGATAATAATTAACTGTAATATAATTATCACAATTATTTTTGTCGATAAGTAAAACGTTTTATTAACAACAAAAGTTGTTTCTTAATTCTTTCATTATTAAAAAAACTCTCTAAACCATTATATAATAATTCTTACAGATCGTAATATCAGAAAAATTGTGTACATATTTTCGTCTGAATTTGACAATTCCGGGCATCGTTGTATATTTTTCTACCGATTATAAAACTATAAAATAAAAGATTCCTTAGATTCAACTGATATAAAAATGTAACCCTATTCTGTTGTCGGAAGAAAAATTCACCCGCTGCAAGTAGCGGTAATTAAATTTAATCATAGCAGCTCGAGAGCGTATCTATTCTCACGTAACTCGTTAAACGCGTTTCGCTCAAACATCTCGAAAAGGGGGTGCATCATCACTAATAAAGATTCTACGGAGGCGACGTAACGAGCCACGGTGCTGGATGATAGAATTTTTTAAGAGCGCAAACGAAAGCATTCCCCTTTGCCACGAGGAAAAGCCGACCGGCCGACTCTAAATTCGTGCCCCCCTTCCTCTCCCCCCCCCCTCACCCCTCGTGTCGGCTCTAAAGTATATTCAGTCAGTCTAAGTCCAAAGGCTATTTGCATAGGCGATATTATACCTTCGACTCACCCTCTCTCTCACTTCGTATACCACTCTCTTTCTCCCACCCTCCCGCGCTCTACCACCCTCTTCCTCGCACTATCCGCAGAACGTCCCGACGGCTCTTTCTCTCGCCCCCTCCGTCCCCCTCCCCGCCCCTCCCCTTTCCTACCTCCCGCCGACCAGTCTCCCTGCACACTCACCTCGGAACGTCTCGAGATCTCTGAAATTGGATTAGTAGTGGTTCACCCGAGTAAGACTTGGACTATACTCAATTTGAACTAAGATCGCGCCGCCCCGGGAATGGGCGAATTGCTAAATCAGTTTTACGTGATCACCTATTCAGAAAGTTGTCGGCGATATCGTACGCGGATATGCCCTTCTGCACTGACGGATGGACAGGCTAGTGCGCGAATTTAATCGACGAAGGAAGGAAATGCCGACCATTAATTGATAGATAGCCCGCTTTGATTTAAGCAGTCGACACAATATCCCGTTATTAATTTCTCAGAATGGAGTTGGATTAGATGTAAACAAAATGTTGAAGCTTCTCTCTCTCTCTCTCTCTCTCTCTCTCTCTCTCGAAAAGAAAAGTTTCAAGAATTTGGACGCATTTAATTTAAACAGGGATATAAATTTTATTTAACGATAATCTTAAGTATGGGCAGGATAAAAATAAGGAATAAAAAAAATTCACTCTCTATTAATATGAATAATATTTTAACAGAATAGATAAATAAAATAAAATTCTATTTTTATAAGAGCTCTGCTTGTAAAAAATGTCCTCGTAAAAATATTAAACGACAGTTATGTTATTAGATTGCATTACGTTAATAGATAAAGTAAATTATATCAAATAATGCATAATTGATCTTTATAATAGTTTCAAAGACTTCATAGTCGGTGGAAGTGAACTTCCACTTTTTCATTCCGATACTTCGTCAACTCGCAGTAAACGCTTTTACTCTCGGTCGCGAGCTCGGTGCTTCATCTCCTTCTCTTTAAGGAGTCTCGAACAAAGATTTTACAAGCATTAGTGATTCGATTAAGAAGCCGTCTCGAGCGCTCGGCTTTAAAGTCTCGCCGCGCAAAACTTTCTTAGAGAAATCGTTACTTAAGTTTCCCGCGTTATGCACTTTCGCCCCTTTTCGAAAAGTTCGCAAAGAAATTACCCTTGTCTTGAGATTCACACAGCACATTAGTAATTGTCATAAATAAACACACACGAATTTTTTTTAATAACATAAAGAAAAATTCTATATTTATTAATATATACATATGTTAAATAAATTTCATTAATATATTAATATAATTATAATTTTAATTTTGTTTGTATTTTTATTTGTGTAACGAATCTTTCCATATATCATGCTAAAAATAAATAAATATAAAATAACAATGTTGACAACAATAATTATTGGAATTTTGTCGTGAATGTAATGCATATTAATTTTTAATTATATTATTAGCTGTTTTATGATCAAATTCTTAATAAGAAAGATTCTATATTTATTAATATATACATATATTATATAATTTTAATTAATATATTAATATAATTATAATGTTAATTTTGTTTTTACTTTTGTTTTATGATCCTTAATTATATATTCAATTTTAATTTTGTTTTTATTTTTATTTATGTGACGAATCTTTTCATATCATGCTAATAATAAATAAATATAAGATAAAATTATTGACGACAATAATTATTAGAATTTTGTCATGGATGCATATTACTTTTTAATTATATTACTAGCTGTTTTATGATCGAATTGTTAAAGAAATATCGTAATCAGTGTGACAATGAGTTTAGAATGAAAACGTCAAAGTGCAATTCGCCGCTTCGAATGTAATACTGTCGTAAATCTGTCCGACGCACGTCTCTCCTATGGGGGGAATTACACGTGGTAAGTGGAGGAAAATGCGATGAAAAAAAAAAAATCGAGGGTGAGGGACGACGATCGTTTCCGTCGCGAGATCCAGCGTAAAATGGCCGGTCGTAGGTCGAGGAAAGCGTAAAGAATTCCAGAGCCCCGGTCTAACGCAGTTAATTTGGCGAATGGGGCTGTCCCTCCACCCCGAACATGGCCACTGCCCTTGCATATACGACGTCTTTCTACGTTGTAACACGCGCGTATGCTTATACAGAGAGACACAAACAAATACACACACACACGCACGCACACGAGCGCGCGAGTATACCGGGTGATCCTGGTGGAGTCTAATAAAAAGCATCCCCGTGCGCCGTGGGATGGTGGGGTCAGAAGTCCATTCGGAAAATGGAGGGACCCGCTCGTCCAACTAAATCTACCCGATAAAGGATACCAATTGTCCGCCCGAGAAACCCTTCGAAAATTCATCCCGTGCGAACCTTATCGATTTAAGACACGAAACATGCAAAGATGATTCGAGGCCGTCTATAGGAAAAATACGCCGCGCGAAAATGACGGCTAGGTAAAGGGGATGATTTTACAGAATTTTTTCTGCTCTCAGTTTCGATGACTAAACCTCTACGGTCGGTTAGCAAGACGTATGGTAGACGGCTAGTCCTGGCCAGGGTTCGGCTCGACTTCCGACTTTCCCTGCAGAAAACATTGAGTCTAAGGGGTGGCTCTGCCTCATCCTACACTCTTCTCTCCTTCCCATCGCAAAGACGCTATAAATTCTGGCCATCTAGACCCCCCCCTCTCCTACCCACGGCGAACATCCCCTTGTCGACGTAGCGGGATAGTGGGCAAAAGTAAGAAGTGTGGATCTGCCGATAGCCTCGTTTACAATTCCTCCTCCTTCGACGAGGAACAAGGAATGACATTTTTCCTGTCGGCGTTCGCGCACCGAATCAAGATCTAATTAATTGCTCTCGATTAATTATTTATTCGGTCAATTCGTTTTGACCTAATTGCAAAAAAATGGACTGCTCGCGTTAAGTTTTAAATAATTGTTAAAAATATAAAAAAATGAAAAAACTATGAAAGCTATAAAAAATTATAAAATATAAAAATATAAAAAATAAAAAACTATGAAAACTATAAAAAATCATAAAAACTATTATAACTATAAGAATTGTTATTAGAGTCTGCTAATATAATAGAAGAAAGTTAAAAAAAATTTTTCTTTTTTTCGTTATAAAAATATATAAAATTGAATTTTTATTTAATAAAATTGTTTAAAAAAAGAGAAAAATAAAAAAGTATCTTTTTAATTATAAACTTAGAAATCTGGCGTTTTTAGAAATAATTAGATTTTACAGGTATAAATAAAATAGCAAATTCTCCAACGTTTTACTAAACTTTAGTTTAATAGAAAACTGTAATTTGAGTTTAAATAAATTAAAACATAAATTTAGCGTAATAAAATATTTTAATTTTAAGTTACTTTTAAAAATATTTATTTATTTAAACTCAAATGTTAAAAATCGAAAATATACACCATAAAAAACAACCAGTAGCTAATAACAATTTAAGAAAAGATAAGACTTGGAATATTTTGTAATCTACTACTAATAATTGTGTTAAGGATTAAGACGGAGAAATGTAAGAATAGAAGTCAAACTATAAACTAATTATCTTTTGCAAATCAATCTGTCATACATTTAGATATATAGTATGTCTCTGGTAGCGAAAAGTAATTTTGCACGAACTACTTATTTTTGTATTTCACTGTGACTTTATTCGGCGGCGAGTTTAATCTACGAATATACTTTAGTTGTGTGACTCTGATTCGATCTCTGATTCACGAGGCCCTCCAGCAATAATTAACGAGTCTTACGCGATTATCGGGTCAAAGACCACATTTTATGTCAAAAATCTGACAATTAGACGCAAATAGACGACACTATTTTGTCTCTCTGTCTGTCTTGATATTAAATTGATCAATGAGCCACATCCGGCAATGAAGATTTTAATATAAAAAAATCATATTTTTGAAAAGAAAATTTAAAACCTATAAAGTATATTTAAATGTCCTTAACATTTTTTTTGCATATAATATGGAAGTAATAAATATATTAATTTATTTGATTGCTATTAATCATTATTAAATTTAATTAATTTTTATTAAACCATAAACATTAAATTTGTTTAATTACTTCCGACTCGAAGGGAAAATAAATCCTTCGTCCTGAAATATGAAAGAGCATGAGGAATCGGAGATAAACGCGTCGGACCGATGGAAAATTGTGAACAAACCCATCTTATCGATTCTTCCGGACAGGAAATCTGTGCCCGCCGACCAATCGAATCTCACAGGGAATTTAACACCCTCCCGTGGACGGCAAAAAAGGCGAAATTTTCAATTTGATCGAATCTCCGGTCGCTTGTCCTTTAAACAAATATTATTGCAGATCCTAACTCGAGATCGGCTGGAGGTTCGAAACAATTCGTCCCTTTAACTGTCGATTTAAATTCGATCTTACGGGAAAAATGCATGCCTCAAATATTACCTCTATTAAGCAAGTACAAGTCGATACTGGCTTTCGATGAATGATGGAAGAGATTTTTATTTGTGCACCTCGCACTTGGAGAGAGAGAGAGAGAGAGAGAGAGAGAGAGAGAGAGAGAGATAGAGCGATCTCTCGCGCTGTCTTCTCGAGAAATAAAGGATCACCCTCTATTATGCAGAAGCGGTTAAATCTTACATTCACGTGACTTTTACGGAGCGTCGATCAATATCATCTCCGGCAGGAAAACCTGGTGGAAGAATGGCTGGCAATTTCGCGAGTCCAACGTAATCGCGCTGTTGTTGACGAATCGACACCTCCGATCCTACTTTGCTCTCGTTAACGACGTAAGAGACGAACTCAAGTCTGACGTTTCTCCGTCGCGTCCTATCGATGTGCGAGAGAGGAGTCGACGAGGAGTGGAATAAGAGCGCGGGATGAAGAAGATCCATCGATGCAGGCTTGGCATCTGCGTGAACGACCTTATCGGAAAGACATAAACGCCTGAAATCCCGCTCGTAAATTAGGATCGGCAGGAACGCCGGACTCTTCCTTCGCGATTTCTCTCTTTCTCATCTTGAGCCGAGATAGTCTAAGTCCGCGATGTGACGACCGTGTCTATGCGACAACGTTCCGTTATCGAAAAATCAGAGAAGACTCCGAGATGACTCCAGGAGAGCCGACCGACCATTAAAGAAGACAACAATTTTACGACCTGAAAAGCAACGTCAAAGCATCTACTAAAAATATAAGGAATTGCTTTTGTCCGGAAGAAAAAAAGGAAACGTCTTGTTTCAAAAGCATTCATTTTATATTTTTGTTATTTATTTTTTCTTATATATATTTTACCATATTGTTATTTTATAAAATTAGCAAACTCAATAAATATTTTTTAATTATTTTATTAAATTCGTTGCTAAATTATATTGAATAAAATTCTTTAAAAAATGTAAAAAATTGTTTGTTGGCGAAATAATTTGAAGAATACCCAAGTTTAATAATTAATGATTCAGGCGCAGAAATAGATTCTAAAATGTAAAAAGAAATAAAAAAAAATACATTTCGCAATCTTTGCAAAAGCATTTCGTGTCCATGGAAGGAGCTAAAAATTTCTATAGTTTTATTTTATATATTTTATTATATTGTTATTTTATAAAATTAGCGAACTCAATAAATATTTTTTAATTATTTTGTTAAATTTATATTAAATAAAATTCTTCAAAAATGTAAAAAATTTTTTGTTGGCGATATAATTTAAAGAATACCTAAGTATAATATAATAATTAGTGATTCAGGCGGAGAAATGGTTTCTAAAATGTAGAAAAAAAAATAGAAAAAAGTATTTCGTGTCCATGGCAGGAGCTAAAAATTTCTATAGTCTCATCAAAGAGAAAGAAACAAAGACAATCTTCTCGGTTTTACCTCTGATTCTGACAGTGGCAAAGGTTGTAAGATTAATGATGCGAATTTTCGACAATTTTCTCGTTTTTTCTTATCAACGGTTACATCATCCAGCTCGCTCTCTCTCTCTCTCTCTCTCTCTCTCTCTCTCTCTTGTTGTTAGATATCTCTAGATTTTCTGAAATGTCTTTCTTTTTTTTATCATCATTATATGTATTATCATAACGTGATAAGAAATAAATAATTTAATTACTTTTTTCAAATAATACATATTTTATATAGTTTCGATAATTATTATATTATTATTATTATTATTATTATTATTATATGAGTTCCATTTTGCCGTAGCATGTTGAAGTGAACTCCCACATGATAGATGTTTCAGGAATATCTCGTAGAGGATGTTGTACAGCGCACTTATATGCGTATTGCGGGCACTACTACAGGAGTTAAGAATTTTTTACGATCGTGGGAGGGAGGGGATCGCGACTACGATCCTTCTCATGGTGGTTGCGTCGACGAGGAAAAGAGCTCAGGGGTTCGACTACGAGGGAGGGGCGGGGGGGAGGGGAAGGGAAACGACAGTGCAGTCTGTGTACCCGTAACAAGGATGGCACGATTTCAAGAATGCGGAGCACGTTCTCAACCAATGCCGGCAGCCAGGCAGTAAAACAAATACGCCCTCCCTATATATACGGGGTGTCCCGGTAATACCGCGTCCTATGCGCCACCACCCCGCTTATGGGGAGGAAGAGTGCTGCGGAGAGAGAGAGAGCGAAGTCGACCTCGTTACCGATACGAATGAAGATAATGTACTCTGCGTAAGGTAGCGAGAGACCCCCTTTTCATGACCCCCTGCGGGAGACAGGTTCTCCCGTGGCCGAAGCTGAAATTAACTCGACAACGGAAGTTTCCTTCGCTATTCTTTTTTACGTTTATATTTACGAGCCTTCAGCCGACACGCCTGCCTCATTAAAGCAGTTGCCCATGTCAAACATACGCATTTTTCAAATTCCACCGTCAAGCAGTAATTTTTCATGGCAAAGACTCTTACTTAACTCTTGTGAACTTTGTCAGCGAATTCAACGAGAAATACATATTTTAACAGAACACTATCAATTGTAATAGAATAAGAAGTACAATTTTTATTTAAAAAAAACAGAGATAATACTCAGTTATTTTTTACGTAATAAATTGATAATTATGCAAGAAATGTGTAATGTGTGCGTTACATTAATTATTTTAAATTTATGTAAACCAGAGAAATTCAATTGAAAATATAACAAATTAATTTTGTGGCTTGTTTTTATGCAATTACAAAAAATACAATAAAATTAAAATAACACGAGGATAAAAAATCCAATAAAAATAGATTACTATCGGAAAACCGATTACAATTTAAAGTATACATATGCATATATAATCAGTAACTTTTTATGGTAAAGACTCTTATTTAACGAAGACTCTTATAAATTTTGCCAACGAATTCAACGAGAAATACATATATTCAAGAGAAGACTATCGATTGTAATAGAATAAGTAGAATTTTTATTAAAAAACAGAGTATTAATAAACTAACGATTATGCAAAAAATGTGAGTTATATTAATTAATTTAAATTTATGTAAAAAAAACAGAGAAATTCAATTCAAAATATAACAAATTAATTTTGTGGCTTGTTTTTATGTAATATGAAAATCCAATAAAATTAAAATATACGAAGATAAAAAATCCAATAAAAATAGATTAATATCTGAAAATCGATTACAATTTAAAGTATATATATGAATATATATATATAACCAGTAATTTTTTATGGTAAAGACTCTCATTTAACTCTTATGAATTTTCTCAACGAATTCAACGAAAAATACATATATTAACAGAACACTATCAATTGTAATAGAATAAGTAGAATTTTTATTAAAAAACAGAGTATTAATAAACTAACGATTATGCAAAAAATGTGAGTTATATTAATTAATTTAAATTTATGTAAAAAACAGAGAAATTCAATTCAAAATGTAACAAATTAATTTTGTGGCCTGTTTTTATGTAATATGAAAATCCAATAAAAATTATAAGTTAGAGTTTAAAGTTGCTAGTATTTAATTAACCCGTTGATTACAAAATCCGATAAAATTAAAATATGTGAAGATAAAAAATCCAATAAAAATAGATTAATATCGGAAAATCGATTACAATATAAAGTATACACACACACATATATATATATATATATATATAAAACGCGCAATTATTTCGTCTCTCACGTCAAAGACGTGCATTCCTTACGACTGAACGCACAGTCGCCAGTGGAAGGAACACGCCAGAGCACGAAACGGGCGATAAAGGCGTACAATGGCTGGTACGAGCGCGGAAACGCAAATGTCCTCTTTCAGAGGCGTCCTCTTTAGAGGCCGGGAAGGGTGATGGACAGGTGAAAGAAGTGGCCAATGTGGGCTGGTTTCGACGTCTCATGTGACACGTATGTTAGCGGCCTTTGTTTTCGCGTCCTTTTGATTGAGTGCCATGCGTTCTTTGTCCCTAGACCTTGTATAATACAATCCCTTTTATCGTATTGTTTATTTAACGTCCGTTGAAAAATAAGATTTTCGCAACAGCAATAATACAGAAAGAAATTGGTTCAAAATGTCGATCAAAAATTATGAGCTTATTATCAAAATTGTTAATTAATAAAATAAAAAAAATTTTTTCATTCATACTCTAAACATTATAATTTGTTTTAGAAACATGATAAATATTTAAATAATTTAAAAACCATAGTGTAGTAAAGTATAAAAATATATAAATACATTAATACTCATAATATAATATAATATCATATTATATGTATTAATAATATAAAATTAAATATGTTACGTAATTTATAATAAATTGTTACTCAACGTCTTATTATAAATAATTTTAGTATATAATTTTATTATAAATAATTTAATAAATCTTTCAAAATTGATTTACGTCGCTTTCAGCTTGTTTGTGACAAATATTCGTGTATATTTTATCGATTATGCTGCATGCTTTTATATCCCGAATAAAATGGACTTATGTAATTATATAATTCAATCATATACAATTAAATCTGAAATTTGACGCCGTCATACGTCATTATATAAAATTACGTTATTACTTCTTTTTAAGATATCAATTTAAAAAAATAAAGTTTTTTATATGTCAATGAAATCGCGCACGCGAATCGATTATTTTCTCTCAATCCCATTACGTAAATGCTCTGTAAACAAGAAACTTCGCCTACATCACACGCTCTCGCGGATCTAAACATTCCACCTGCTCTACATTTCCAATGCGCGGTTGAAGATCGTGATCCCGTTTATTCAGCGGAACCTGTTTCCACTCTCGTATTTGGAGCTCGTTGCTTTTCTTGAGAGCCTGATCTCTGATCTCGTGTTACGGTCAGATCTCGCACGTGGATGATGACACCGAGCTGCTGAATAACCGGGGGGGTCCGGAGAGACCTATGGACCAGTTTCCACCTGATATAGATCACGATCCGTTTTTCCGACAGAGAGAAAGAGAGAGAGAGAGAGAGAGAGAGGACCACTCTGTTTCGCGGCTCCCGGCTTCAGGTTCGAAACCTGTTCGTTCGCGTGGCCGGCTCCTGACCATCCCGGGTTAGATTCATCCACGCGGGCGCGTGCCAGCGAGAAAACTGGTCCATCCGGATGCTGCCCCTCGGAACAATAGCCACTGTCCACTCGAACGTACACAAACGTCAGACCGGGCCACAAAACGGCCACGTTCGGTTAGCCTTTGACTCTTGTTTCGACGAGATTCTTCTGGTCAGTTTCAGCCGACGAAAAGAAAAACTGGTCCATCCGGAGGGAGAGATGCTGCCTCTCTCCTTCCATCATTGTCCAGATCAGGGCTAATAAACGTCGCAAAGTATGCATCCAGTTGGCCTTTGACTTTTGGTGCGGAGAGGGTTGACTACGCTCCCCTTTATTGTCAACTTCGTAATATTTTGAAGGCACGAATTGGCCTTTTAAATAACTGCAACCCTCTTTTGAAAAGAGTAAAAATTAATTTCGTTAAATTGTTTTAACAAAAATTCGGTAGGTGTAATTTTCTTTTATACTTTAATGAATTATACTATAATTATACAATTTTATTGTAATTTGATTAAATTAATTAAAAAAAAAATTTAATAACGTGACATTTAAATATTTATTTTGAATTAATATTATTTTCGTGCGTACATTCATTGTCGTGCTAAAATCGATTTCACCCTAGTTGCCCTCTAATAAAGTTAAGGGAAGCAAATGGCAAAGTGGATAATGCAGGAAACTATCATTGCACTATTGGATAAGTTTTAAACAAGTAAGAAAAGTTTTATTTATTAAACAATATTATATAATTATTTCTACACATCTTAAATATACCGATTATTTTATCAAAAATTATAAAAATATATATCTACGTACATATTCGTGTATGATAACAAGGGGGACACTTTATCTACCGGGTAGAGTAAAAAAAAACTCAACGTTAACTGTAGATGATACACGAATTTTAAAATCGGTCGATGATATCTTTATTAAACCGAAAATTCGAATAAAAAAACGAATAAGAAACGGTACAACTTTTGAAAATACGATCAAACTATTATTCATTAATAGTATATGCAACACTAAAATGTGTTGAGTATTTAATATTTTAGCTGAAAAAACCGATAAGACATTTGTTGCCTTCTTTTGTTCCTAAGCAACCCCTGTCCCACACGAAGACGAAAGACAAGTATGGACTTTTAAAGTGACAGTATCGGACTACCTTGGCACCTGTCACCTGCGCATCTTGAAATGTACGAACCGAATCCGCAGCGAATGTGCGATGTTTCACAAACCAGCGAAAGAGAGCAAGCGAAATTGCAGAAGATCAGAGAACTGACAAGCATCTTAAAGGTTCATTCTTCAGGAAGTTGTAAATAACGAAACCCTCTCTCTTTCTTCTAACCTATATATATTTTTTCGTTGTATTTTCATTACATTTCTCTTCGATAATCTTATAATTTAAATTTATATTGTACAGGACACAGACAGGAATCTCACGATATGCGAAGAAATACTGACGATTTATGTGAAGAAACGATTAAAGGTATGCACAAAATATATATAATTCTTCTATATATAAATTATTTATGCGTCAATTTATTTGGTTACTTCCATTTTTTTATTGTGTGAATAATTATCGCGAGTAGGTACTGTATTCTTTTATTGAAACAATGATACATCAAATAATATACAGCCATGTACAAAATTATTAAACATTTTTTCTATTGTTTATCATATTTTTAAAAAATGTAACAAATTTATTTTTACTTCAATAATTGCTTAAAATTAAGTTTAGTTAAGATTTTAATTAAGAACGTGTACATTTTTTGGGAATTATTACGTAATTATATATTTACAAAATGTTTTATTTTTAAATTATAGATTGTAGCCCTTTTTAAATTCACATATGTGTGTTTTTTTGCTTCTTGGAAACTTTGTATCCTCTTCTGAGTCGATTGTTTAAATTCTCTTTATTCCATTGTTCTAATTCCGTTTATTCTAGTAAATTTACATTCTAAGATCGTTAAAATGTCTTTCGTGAAAATAAACAAAAATCTAAATTTTATTTTATGCAACAATTATCTCAAGTTAAAATTATTAAACAGATGAAATGTCATTCAATTATTACTATAAGTAGTTAAAAAAGTGATGCTACATTTATTTTGTCGTACACACTAAGAAATAAGAAAAATTTAGGACGTCTAATAATTTTGAACATGAGTGTGTAATATGTAATTATAATTATAATGCGCTCGATAAACATTAAATTTCTATAACATTTAGAAATTACGAAATTTTTATAATGCAAATTTCGTACAGAGATAAATAATACGCTTTGTTACGTTGCTTGTTCAAATGCATTCGTAAAGTATAATTTGATGGCTAACGCAAAACTATGACGCATTTGTTGATTATATTAAAAATGATAGTTATAAAAAGTCGATGCGTACTTTCTTAACGATAGTCGCACATTTAATTCTCGAAATTTACCATCCTCTGTACCAACCACCGGTTCGCAATGACAAGTTCGGATACCAACCGTGGTCATACAATTTGTAGCTACTCAATCCACCTAATCGATACCTGAGAAATCGAACGTATATATATCAATTGCTGTGAAAACTGCTGTCTCGAGATTTTTACATTCACACGTCAACAAGATATTTATCTGTACTATTTACCACGGTAACAGGGGGGTGTAAGCGTCTACATAACCCACGGAGAGCAAGCTTCTCTTTCCTAGTTTCCTTTCCCCTAAGACGTCCTGGACGCTCGGTTGAACTTGAAGACCCGCGTTCGCTTGCGAGGATACGTCATCGTTCTCGACCGCTTCTTCGGCCACGAGAGCTGCCGAGGCCAGCATAATCAATGACAGCAAAAGCTAAAACAATTGTCGATGAGTTGACGATATAATTAGTCACTGTAATTAGCGAAAGTGCTTTCGAACTGTCATTAAAATGTGCCGCAAAAAATGATACACAATAATAACGAATGAAAATAATATGGAATGAAAATTCTGAAAAGAATTGATATTTCTGAAATCAATGCGTTTTCTGATTGATTTATTTATTTTATACGCCGAGCGGATTAACAATTTCAAAATTAATGAAACACACACGTTTTGTTTTAATAATTTTCGTAATAAATTGCTTTTTTCTGAAATATAAAAATCTTCATTACACTTCTCGTAAATAATATATTAAAGACACGTGTAAAAATTAATCTAAATATAATTTTAATTGAATTAGTATATACGAATTTATAATTGTTTACCAGCAGCTTCATATTAACCGTGGCGCGCACTTACAAACTGATGCTGTTTAGGGGTTGATGCTTCTTTTATACCGAGCAAGTCTCGTTTGTTGAATTTATACCGAGTTCTAGATCCATCGCACGTATAACTAACATCCCGACTGACAACTATGCGAGACCACTCCCATGTAAAGAGTCGCCAAATGACATAACGAGCAATTCATTACTACTAATCCTCAAAATGAGACTGCGCGATATAAGGTAGATGAGAAATTTGAGTATTTTTATTTTTTTTTAATGCGAAAATAATTAAAAAATAATATTACAAAAAAAAAAATCAAATCTTATAAGTGTATAAAATAACGTAATGAAATTATGAGACAATATTTCACAAATTACATTACGTCAAATGCAAAAAGAAAGAAAGTTAAATAAGAGAATGTCCTTTTACTATTGTATTTAACTATTGTACAAGTTTATTGTAAAAATGCTCTACTTTCACGCGACAACAAGAACTAAGCAAAAAGTATTGACAAACTATTACAGTAATCGTTTGTTATTTTTATTAAACAATGCTTAAAAATATGTCGTAAGTAAATTGTCGTAAATGTAAATCTTTAAAGATCTTAAAGAATTTTTCACGCAAATTTTTTTACACTATTATTATTAAATTAAAATAATATTTTCTTAATTGATTTTTTATTATAGAAATAATTTTACTTTTTAAATACTCAGGTAGAACAGAAAGTCACAATCATGTCAAAATTTGTCAAAATGATCGAGAAATGAGTTTTTGTAGTCGTATACTCGTCATTTGATGTTATCTTGATATTATTGTGACTTTCTAAATAATCCTTTTATCTTTTAATTTTTTTATATAAAATAAATTATAATAATAATAAATTCAAAATATAATAAATTAAAATAGAAAATATAATGAATTAAAATATATTATATTCTGGCAAGAATCACACAAGTAAAAATTTTATTTGTTATTAAAATAAATGCAAGCAATATCTAATCTATAATACTTGAATTCGATTGAATAAAAACTCCGTATAAGATTATAATGTAATGCCGTGAAATATTCGTATGCAGTAATTAACTTGTTTCTAACCGTATAATAATCAATTTCGTTCAATAGCAATCGCTTTGATTACACATTTGCCACATTAATTCTATAATATAAAGATGTTTGTGAATTTAAAAATCAAATTAATGAAACAAAGAAACCATGTCATTCACATTATCATTCAATTAATTGCCGTTCGTCTTTCACATAAGGTATCTACTCCATCCAGTCGTGATATCACCTGTGCTAAAAAAAACATCGATTACGCAATCGCGAGCCCTTCCTTAAACGCGTGGCAAGTTTTTGTTTCATCCCTCTCTCGTCCTAAAGAGAGGTTTCGTCGACATCGCCAGACTAGGAAACGGCGACTTTCTCTAGACATACACTCTAAGAACAGGTTGTATTCACTTCTGTCTACTTACGAAAGTCCCAGCTAGGAAATATTCGAATTAACGCAATGTGTCGTCGTCCTTGTCGCCAGCGACATCGATCGAACACGACAAACGATACTTATTCGAATCGACATTTACTCTGTCATCAGCCTTTCGCAATAGCTGCCATAAATTCCCGTCTTTCTTCTATTGTCACAGTCGATTATAGCCGCGTACACCGTAACTGTTTTTATGGAATCGCTCGCATCAGTGAACATGTATAATAATTTATGTAACGACGATCAAGTCAAATGCAGATAAATGAAGAAATGTAAATCATTATACTTAAATAAAATGCTTATTATAAAGATCAAATTTCGAAAAATCTTTTAATAAATGTTGCAATAATTAACGTATGAATAATATTTGAGGAAGACAAAACTAATACAGGAATTTTTAATTTTATATAATTTTTTTAATTAAAAACAATTTTTTTATATTATTTTATTTACACTAAATTATACTATTTTTTTAAATTTACCATTTTTCATATAAACAGCCCATATTATAAGCTGTATTATATAATGCATTAACAGATAAATTTTTAATCAAACTTCTCTTTTTAACTTTTATTTTAATTAAAATTCCTTTAACTATTTCTAAGTAAGAAACGATAATGTTGTTCTTAAATTCGCTTTCTGTTTCAAATGCGTATGTTATGAATGTAAGATTATAAAACTATTAACTTATATATAAGAAAGTTTGTTACGAAAACCATTTTTTTCCGCATTTCCGTTTTTCCACAGTTATCGATGGAATAGAGATTTTTCTGTACTCATTAGACAAGCTATCACAAGACTCAGAGAGCGAGAAACAGAAAGAGAAAAAGAGAAAGAAATAGATATTGGCACTAAACATAAATTAATTTTACGCCTACACGCACCGGTGAATCCCCTTTCACTTAGGAAGTTAAAAGAAAAATGTAGAAATGCAAACGTTCACGAAAGATAGAGTCCATCATAATTTTAACAGTTGGAAAAAAATTAATTTTCTTAAATTTTTTTAATTAAAATATTTAACAAAAATATCCCAATCCTTTGCATTAAACAAAATATTTATCTAGAATCAAATTTATTATATAAATAGTGATAAATTAATTTCTTATTTATACAGATTAAGAAAATTAATTGATTAAAAATAAAGTAATCAAAATTTAATAATAAAATAATTAAAAATTAAACATTTAATATTAATAATAATATTATATATACTTTTGTTAATTAATTAAATTAAATATATTAATTATAGTAAATATTATTAATTATTTTTTCTTTAATTAAATTAATTAAGAAAATTTCTCATTATACGTTATGTTCTCAAAATAAAAATTAAATTATTGTTTAGCAATCAAGGAACCTTTTATTTAAAAAAACAAATTGCTGTTGACAACAGAAAAAATGATGAAAATTTAATTTCACGTTAAAAATAATTTCACGTTTTCTCTGAAAATTATAGAATATTGCCATTTACTACACACAGGTATATCGCTTTTATACGTGCAATTAAACTAGAAAAAAGTTTGTTTAGCCAAAATTCTTTTTTATATTCTCTCTCTCAGTGACAGTATTAATGATTCACAAGCACGGATTTCGCCGTTGCTGCACCTGTCTTACGTCGTATCGCTTCAGTTGCCGCAAATCAATGAGTCGGCCCGTGCAATTCAAGTGAAACTCGACATTTCTTTCCTCGATATTATGCAAAATTTATCCCCGCCAGCTAAGTTATTATTTAGCGAAATCTACACCGTCGCAATTTGCCGGCAGTCATCGTGGAGTTCTGAAACGAGAAGCTTTCGCCCGATCTGACGTTTCACATGTTAAAAACATTCCTTACACTTGTGACTTTTAAATCAGTTGTCATACTTTAATCAAAATTATTAAACAATATACCGCACCGTGCGACTTGTGACGTAAAACAAATTGCGTAAAAAAATAAATAACATGTGTGAATCTGTCGAATAAAGTAAAGAATAACGATATAAACCGCGCCAACTGTTTTTGATAAATGCAAAAGTGTGATGTGTCTTAGTTTGCACGATTATTGAAACTTAACGTGTAATTTGATTCAATGAGTATGCGATTTTAAGTGTCAAAATGGAATCGCGTACACGAATACTTATTTTCTATTTATTATACATCGTGTGCGCTTCTGAAGTGCTGGCAGAAGAAGTCGAGTCCAGAGCGAGATCCCCAGGAACGGGAGACGTCGAGGATCTGACGTTGAGACTAGATACGCCCATACAGGAAACTGATGGAACCGACAGACAATCCGCGTATTACCTACGCGATAAGAGAGCTCTCGGTCTTCTGCTGTCAGGTTTGGCCCAGATCTTCGGCTACACAGTGACTCCGGTTCAAATCGGCTCGCTGCCGAACCCGACGAGCATCGCGACGTCGAACGCACCCAGGATGACAGGTAACGTCGTGGGACAACAAGTTGCGTCCACCCAACCGACGTCAGCGAACGCGACAGCACCGAGGCAACAGGAAACTCTCAGATTCACCGGCGTGGTAAACTTCGGCAATAATTCGGACATCGTAGGGCATCTCCAGCGTTACGAACAGATCTTTCACGGTCGTCAAAATAATGCGACAAATGTGATTTCGCAACCGGTATTGATGCCGATGCCTCCCGCAACAGTTTCATTAGACCCGAAAGCGAACTCGGTGACCAGGCCACCTCTGTTGGCGCCATTCTTCGTGAAGATTCCGCTGCCGATCGCGCCTGATCTTCCACCAGCCACAATACCAATTGAGAACTTCAAGTTTTCGTATCCCGCCCCGGCAGTTTCAATCCTGAGTGAATCGAACGAAAGTGAAACACCGGTTCAGAAAGAGCAGGAAACGATATATAGAAATAACAATAACACAGAACGATACACGGTGGAGAAAAAGAATATCTACAATGGAAAAGACATGATTAAACCGGTGAACCATTATACTCATCAATTAAACATCAAGCCGAGCTCACAACAAAACGACAAACAGCAACGTAAACAGGAAGAGCGTATCGAGAGACTGCAGGAGCAGGAGGAGCAGAGAAACTGCGACAAGAACACACATAAAGAGAACGAGGTAACCGAGAGAAACAGAAATCGAGGAAAAGAGATTGCTGATCGAAATCGAGAACATGCTTCCAAATACGAGTTAGCGGAGGAGAAGAAACCGTCACACGACGATGATGAAGACGAAGATGAAGATTCCGATGAAAGATACGAGGAACATAGCAGTCAGGCAAATAAGTCTTCGAAGCAGCCTCCAGGAGAACATGAGAGCGAGGAAACTGAGGACGACGAGTCTGACGAACAGTTTCGTGGATATAAGCAACCTGGGAACTTGGACAAGTACATAGAAGTGGGCTACAACCAGCAATTACCTATCGGCGACTACTTCCATGAGGGTAACCCTGAAGTGATCCGTGACAGCTACGGCGAGATATTAGACAATAAGAAACTGGAGGATGACAGAATCGCCGGGTATATTAGTATGTTCAAGCATCATCCGTATGTGTACGATTCACAGGGCGTTCGTGAACCGAATGATGCGTCTGGAGAAGATGAAAGGGAGCCATCTGACGGTTATGACGAACACTTGATTAGATTACAAAAGCTCAGAGAAGAATATGCCTTGCCGAAAAGTAAGTACGAGGAATACGACTTGAACGACGAGGATGAAGCGAAAAGAGACGACAGAAACAACGAAAGAATTCAGAACCGCACATTAACAAATCCCAAAATAAGACCTATTTATAAGGAAGATAATCGCCCAAAAATACCAACCACTGGACTGACCAAAAATATTTTGCGTGATGATTCTGTGACAAAATTCGAGAATGCAAAGTCTCAGGAAGAGACCGATTTCGCAAGACATATTCCTCTAATCGTACCCATACGCTACCTTGATACGAACGATAAGGTGCAGCAGGCAACGACGCGGCAGCTGAGTTATGAAGAATCAAATAAATTGGCGAGCGGCAGACTTTCCAAAGATAACGTCGATTTAACTCTTCGAACGTCAGCCAAAGAAAAGCTGACTCCGCAGATCGGTTTGCCCGAGAGACCGCGACAGTTGCACGAAGGCGAGCAGAAAGAACTGCAAGTATGGCCGCCGCCTTTCGATTATGCCTTTGACAATACGGCACCGGCCAACACCATTATTTCACCAAACTATCCTTCACCCAACTATCCTCCCAACTATTACCAACATGTTAAAAGTATCGCGGCAAATGACGCGAACAGTGACAGCTCTTCGGAACAACCTTCCGGTTACCTGGTGGTCGTTGGTAACCCGGCACATCCTTATCGATATCCTTATAATGTTTACTATTTCCCTAACGAAAATATAAATCCGCAAAATCAAGATTCTCATCCCAATAGCCACGGTACATATTTACGAGATCAAGTTTATGTTCCTCAACAAAATACTAATCAACAGTTTATTCGGAAAAACTCTAATCTCACCGAATACAATCTGAACAAGACCACGAGGGCTCCCTATCATCAACCTCACGAAGCTTCAACTAATGCTCTCAATCGTTACAGATACATTTTTGGCGAACACATTCCTGATACTTCCAAAGAACAGTCGGTTAATATTGACATAAGGGATCACCTTTCTAATATAAACAACTGGTCTAGCAAAATATATCAATCGCAAGCCAAGCAATCTCCTCCAATCTTCGCACAGTTGCAGAACGTGGCGTCTTCAAATCAGAACGTGCAAAGTAGGCCTTCAAATTCGCGTTATTCGCAGCCAGTAGTGAGACAGAGAAGGCCCCAAGCAGGCCAACCAAGGCGACCAGGTCTGGTTTTTCAAGCAGAGGACCAACGCAAGGATGATGCAAAGATGAAGATCCTGCGGCCGATCCCGACAGGTAGACCTTTCGACGATCCCCAGAGTGCACACGATTTCTTCGGTTTCAACAGGGACGATTATAGCTTTGCAGGCGAAAGCAGTGACGCATTGAAAGTTGCCGAGGAGAATGGTAAAATTGTGAAAGACCCAGACGCGCCCCTCGATCCGGTAGTTTATCATTATGATAAGGAAAGTGTCGTGAAACACGCCGACGAACCGGAAAATGATACGGAGAAAGCCAAAGTCACAGAGTACCGGAACAAAGTGGCGACCTTAAAGATATCGGAACAGAGGCAATTAAAACCAAACGGACCAATCCGTTACGTGGACTTTATACGCAATATTTAACTGTGTTATCTTATGGAAAGAATTCTAGTAAAATATACATACAATGCGCGAGCGTTGTTAATTAATTTATATAATATTAATAAAATTTATTTCAAATGATATGGAAAATTTAATATGTTTTATATAGCATCTGTTGCTGGGACAAAATTTTCAAATTGTATTTAATTTGAAAAAAATTTGCGTTATTAAAATGTTATTAATTGTTAGATAAAATAATGACATATAATGTAAGCATATACGTATAATTTATCTGAGTATAATAAATTAATATATAGTACTATAATATACTCTCTCTTTTTTTCTTTCTTTTTCATTTTAATATAATAATATCTTGATGTCACATAAATACAGTGTACACATACATATACATTCTCATATAAAATAAAATTTGTACAAAACAATCATGTGACAGGAATATATATTATAAACTAAAAAGAATTTGTCATACAATTGAATAATTTTCGTGATTTATTTCAACAAAGAAATTATTGACTTATTTAATATTACGAATAAATCACAAATCAAATAACATTTGATGTTTAATTAGAAGAGAGAAAACAATATACTTTGTTAGAGACTTTGTAGTTAAAAATTTAATGTATTTGTCACTAAATTATTTAATATTAAATACTTAATTATATTTTAATGACGATAAAAGCTCCAAATTTTAGATCTTTATCAATAAATAAATATTCTAAAAAAGTTTTTTATAAATTAAAGAAAAAACTTGTACATATCTCATCTTATGTACGAAAATATCTTTTAGCGCCTGTGCATATGTTGCAGGAAAAAAGGGAAGAGATACAAAGAAGAACCGAGTTGGAAACCAGGATGACTGAAATACTGGAAAATTTAAAAACGCGATTGTTGTTTGAATAAATGTCAAATTTCAAGTATATATTGCCCATCTTTATTTATTATGATATAAGGATATATATCATTATGTTACATATGTTATTAGGTTCTATCTCGTAAGAAAATAAAATTATACGTTCTGCGAATGTGAATTTATTAAATCTTTATTAAATCCCTGTTTAAAATTAAACTTTCTAATTAAAACATTAAAGTGTAATTTTGTTAATTTCATATACAAATGTTTTAATAGGCAATAATGACACTTACACTTACTCGCGAATAAATAAAGAAGAGACTTACGATTTATTTGTGTACCTAGTATTTCGTAATTTATTAATTATGGAAGAAGTCCTTCAACTGTTGGGAGTTGAATGTCCAGTGAACGATCTTTTCTTCGAGGATTCCTACAAAATCTGCAAAGTCTTTCAAAGGAAAAGTATTACGATTGACCACGAGGGGGAAATTATGTTAAGAAATGTGAGTGATAGATAATGCTTCTCTAAAATAAAACATGACATAATTTAAAAAATTAAGATTAATTAATTAATTAATTTAAGAATTCTTGTAAATACCTTAAAAATTATTGCGCATAAAATTATATACTCTGCTTTTCAAAGAATATTAAAAAGAAATAAAAAGAAAAGAAAGAGATTCTTAGAGAATATGTATATCAAAATTATTGAAATTCAATTCTTTTTAAATAGATATACTGATTGCATATGTTTGTATATTCATAAGGTATTTCATTTCAACTCTTACTTTAAATAATTCCCTTGCTTTTAGAGCTCTGGACGTATTAATAATAATATTATTTAAGATGTAAGAGTTATATAAATGAAACACATGATTTAGAACAAGAAAGATAAAATCAATATCTTGTTTCAGGACGTCAGACTACTTTTCAAATGTTATTTGATTATGATGAATTACAACAATTCTCATCGATATATAACACTTGTACAAAATATAGAATCTAGATCAAGATCACAAGAGACGATGTCTTTTTTAAAGTTCTGCTGCTATCATACTTAAGGTCATCTTGATGATTCAGCCATTCTTGATTAGAAGATTTTGTTACTACTGCTGTGGCTTCACAGAATTTATAGGCTCATTAGTAACATTACCTGGATTTTCTACATTTATGATTATATTGTATTTATTTAATTCATTTCTGCACGTCCGATAATATCCACTGAGCTCAGTATCGCATCTTCTGTGTTGTTTCTCAGGGTTACAATATTGTCGAGACAAATCATGAAATTTGGTCTATCTTTCGTCACATTCCAGCAATGCTGCATCAACTCGTACAATGCTGGTGGACAGTTGAGAGGTTTCGGCAGCTTGCCCCCCGAACGCACATACTCTAATACTTGGAAATTATCTCTGGCAGGATAAGGCTGCTCACCCAATGACATAATTTCCCACATTAGCACTCCGAATGCCCAAACATCGCTTTGCAAAGTAAATATTCCATCCACCAAAGATTCTGGTGCCATCCAACGAACAGGGAGCAAACCCCCTTTCTAAAACACAATATTAGCGTAATAAATTATTTTGCAGAAATCGTCTACATATTTTTACGTAAAAATTATGCGCAGTTTAAAATGAATTGATCTTTCTTCCTCTATGCAAATGAAAAATGAACTTATTTTTTCACATTCTAATCAGCTTACAAATATTTAATATTATTACGATATAAAAGAAGAAAACAAAGTTTTATTTTTTTTTTACACACACAAATAATTGTATTCTTTTGTTTACTTTCATTTATTAAATAACTGTTTTTACCTTGCGGTAATACTGATTCTTGTAAATGTCTCTAGCTAGTCCGAAATCGCCAATTTTCACAATACGATTTTCGCGATTTCTCGAGGTTATTAAACAATTTCGACACGCAAGATCTCTATGCACAATGTGCAATTTTTCTAAGTAGCAACAACCTCGCGCAACATCTTCACACATGGCGAGTAAATCTTGCAGACGCAAAGCTTGCGAATCTAACGGATCCAATGTCCGACTCTCTCTTAAATATTCGAGTAAATCAGTTTCCATTAATTCTAATATGAGCCACGGTGAATCCGCGTCCATACAAATTCCCAACAATCTTAGAACATTTGTATGGCGAAAGTGGCTCATAAGTTTGGCTTCTCGCAAGAATTCTGTTATCTGTTGCGAGGAAGCATTTTTTCGTAGCATTTTTATGGCGACAGGCATTGTATCCGAACCTTCCAAATTCTTGACGGTTCCTTTAAATACCTAGAAAATATTTTATAATTAATACAAATTGATAAAATGCACGTTAAGATTAAATTTAAATTATTTAACTAATTGTAAATCAGTATTGTAAACAATATGAATAAATAAAATAAATTGTTTTTATTAAAAAATATCTTTATCTCAAAATTTTCCGATTAAGAAATTAACAAAAATTCTTATAAGAGAATATATTTAAGCAATGACAAATTAGTCTTTACCTTTCCAAATTCACCGCTGCCTAAAAACTTTGTTAGATTAATTTGCTTTTTTTCGACTATGGTAAGTGTAAATTCGTTTCGATTAAATTGCAACTTAGCGTAGAACGCATTTGATTCGACGTTCCCAGTTTGAGGTATTTCGTATAGAGTTGCTAATTCCATGTTGGTAATTGTTGAAAACAAAACATGTTCTTTGTTACTTCCTTTCCATTGTCGATATGCTGATAAATAACATTATAATATACTATTATTAATATTATGTATCGAAAAATTTAAATCATTTTTAACAAAAAAACTAATGTTACAGAACTCTATATAGATATGTTCCAAATCTAATATATCAAAAGATCTGAAATGATGTGCAATTAAAGTCCGAAATTTATATCAGATGTACTTACAATAATACAAACAGCAAGTGCAGATTACAGCGATTACAAGCCCAATTGTTAATTTAATTATTAGATCATAATACGTAACAGATATTTCGATAAATTCTGTTAAATCAATGATTTCGCTCGATTTACTCCAGTTTCCCAAACCGTAAGCGTTTTCAGCCCGCACGCGAAATTGATATTTCTGATTCATGTTCTTTGTAATTACCCAGTAATTTTCTGTTCCGTTGTAATATAAATTCCAATCTTCGTTTTTATCAGTCTGATTACTTTCCTTGTAATTATATTTGACAATTAAACCTTCCAATCGATACAAAATCACTTTTAAATCCTGAGTTTGCACGGGTTCCCAATTTAACTGATGCGTAAAATTTTGAAATTTCGTTAAAGTAGGCACCCCAGGAGCACTTGGAACATCACCTTTGTAACACAAAAGTACAATTTAAAGTCCTTTTTATGTACATACTTTTACTTAGAACTTTACTATTTAAATTCTAATTTTAAAAATTTATTAAAATATTTCTAAAAAGTAAATACATCATATTATAATAAATTCATGTACTTTACCACGTGTTTTAAAACTAAATTCTTCATCAGGCGGCCACATAAATTCTTCCTCAGAATTGCAATATCGCAACATCAAACGGAATTTATATAAAGTTGCTGGCAGTAAATTTTCTATATAGTACTCTACTGTATAATTATACGCTTTAGTATTATTTGCGATTTGCCACAATTGCGTTCCAACTTCACTGTACTTTAGTGTGTAATGGGTTATATTATCGCTAAGAATCCACGAGATATTTATATTATTTATATTGGACCCGCTCAGAGTCAAATTATTCGGTTTCGGATACATGTAGACATTTTTCAATAGACTGTCATTGAATAAGTTACTGAAATCAACTGGATACACTCGCACATATGTCATGTATTCCTGTCCTGGCACCAGCTGATGGCTTGTCATAAAGAACTTGCCATCTGCCGTACGTTCGAATTTATTGATAATGTCGTATTCATCTAGAATAATTCCTTTTTCTGTGCCATTTGTAAAAGAGATTGATAGCCAATGCACTTCGTAATTCACTGCTACGCAGTTTATGTTTTTGGGTGGCATCCAATAGACTATCGCCAAAGCAGGCGTTAGAACTTGAACCGTTACATTTTCAGGTGCGTTAAACTTGGTGGCAGCAGTTTTTAGAATTGTATCCTCCCCGAATTGCAACTTCATCGATAACTTGTTGACATATAAATTAGTTAATGCAAATTTCAATGTGTACGTTGTGAGCGCAGTTAAATTTTCTATTTCATAATGTCGTTTGTACGTTTCCACATAAAATTTGTCAAGCTCATTGTTCAAACATGTCTGATAGCTCACGGAGATATTATATATGGTGGTGGGTAAGTTGTATTTTTTACATCCATCAATGGGAACCGATTCCGGGATGTTTAAGACAATGCTGTTTGCAGTTGTCGTCGCTTCTTTCAAAAAATTAATTACTTTGGATTGAAACTCTTTTATGTCAGGTATCAAACATTTTGTTGGAGGATATGGTTGTAAAGAATTACTAAAAGCTGGCCTCATAAAATAAATGGGCTCCAAAATATTTACTTTTCGAACATATTTTAATGCATTTTCTTTGCTTTCGAGAAGCGCATATTTTTTTTCTAAAATGTAGATTACTCGCTTGTAGTTAGCGTACATGTAAATATTCATCTTGTCAATCAATAATTCTTTGAAATCTATTTCATTGTTTTCAACCTTTAAAATCAAGTTGCATGTACAACCATAAATGTCTGTTGCGATTAAATGAATTATTAATTTTATATGCACTCTCCAGTATATTAGTGGCTTGTCAATATTCGTGTAATCAACTTGCATTAAGCTTGCAAATTTTAATTGTTCTTTGTATGAGCAGGAACAGTTGTTTTCCAAAAAAGGTTTTATATTTTTTCCATTGAAATCTGATTGCATTGTCTCATAGTGATCAACTGGCAAAGTAAATTCCTGCCAATAAAGATATCTGAAAAAAATTGTATAATAAAATATTATTGTAACTAAATGTCACACCACATGCACGAAAACTGTATAATTATTTAAAATTTTTGTAATTTTATGTCAGTTTATTATTCCATATTTTGTGATCTGCAATCAGAATCATATAAGTTATATTAAAAAATTATAAAGCAAATTTTTAATATGTTCGCTTATATGATGTTATTATGTACTATTTGTAAAACACGCGTTTCTGATCTTTCTTTAGTCACTAGTACACACTAATATTAGTAAATGTAATGTTTAATAAAATTGATGACTATGTGTAAAACCATTCATATAGTGAAACGTCGTGTATTTGTTAATTAAAAGAAACAAAGTTAATTATTTTCTTAGCTGAATAAAATTTAATGTACCCTGTAGACGGCAGCACATTAAAATTTTTAATCATTTTATTTCTCTGTAAAATATTATCGCGTTTGACTATTCCATCTTGCCATAATGCTAAGTCTAGCTTCATAAACTTGCTAGTCTCTTTACTATATTCTATCCAATAAAGACTTTTTGCCACCCAATCGATGCGAAGACTGTCCGCACCGCCGTTTTCGAAATTAATTATTTTTGTACAATTACTTTTTATTTCGAATGTGTATAGATCAAAATCACATGTCATTAGCTTCGACATGTATACAATATCATATATCCAATAAAGCTTACATTCCCGTTCTGAGTAAACCATTTCAATTCTACTTTCAAGTCTATCTACTATGTTAAACAATGTATTTTTTAAATTTTTAAGCAAAAAGCTCTGCAAATCCACATCCAATACGTTTAGCGTATTATTTTCCGAGACGATCAATAATAAAGGTATTGGATTTTCATGCGTGGTGGACACATTGATGAAATCCGTGTAAAGACCGGCACCAGCTTCATTATGTGCTTGTACTTTAAAATAGTACATTGTATCAGGTTTTAAATTGTACGCTTTGTATTGCAACATGTGTTGTGCAGCTGAAATATTGGCGACATGTATAATTGTCGTTAAATTCTCGATAAAACAATACTGGACCACGTATTTTTGTATCACTCCATTAGTAAATTCAGGTTTGTTCCATCTTTAAAGGAAAAAAACTTTAATCTTGTTATTTTTAGTATATTTCGGATAGTATTAGTAACAGGCAAAATTATTCTTATATATATATATATATTTATATATTTATATAGCAAGTTAAGAATTTAAATTTCTTACCTAAATGTCACAGAAATGTTGTCTTTCTCTATTAATCTGTTGCTAAAATCCACGAATGCTCTGGGAATTGTTGGCGTACTTGGAAAAATGTCTGCAGAAACTTAATTGTTTAATTAATTAATTAATAATTAATTTTTGTATAATTATTTAAAAGAATCGAGAGTACAATTAAAT
The DNA here is from genome assembly GCF_047496725.1 of Anoplolepis gracilipes. Lineage (NCBI taxonomy): Eukaryota > Metazoa > Arthropoda > Insecta > Hymenoptera > Formicidae > Anoplolepis > Anoplolepis gracilipes. Next base: position 8,500,809 of record NC_132979.1, on the reverse strand, counting down.
CTTTATAGAGATTTTAAAATCGTATACCGTAAGTATATCATAATTATATGTAAGAATTTTAATTTAAAAAATTGGAAATAGATAAAATAAGAGAATTTTTTAATATTAATAAAAAAATAGTCTAAAAAAATAATCTTATAACAAATAATTGAGAATTTCAAGATTTTCTTACTTTAAATGAAGAGGAAACAAAAAAGAGAAACATAAACTACAAATTGATGAATATTAATCAATAGCCAGCATTGAGTTTTAAAATAATTATAAATAATAAATAAATAGTACTTTTTGTTTTTAAAACTTAGAAACACACATAATTACTATCATTAAATAAAAACAAAGAAAATCTTAATAAAATAAAAATCTTTCACAGAAAATAAATACGTTATAATGAATAAAAATTTTTCAACGGTTACACTGCGTTTATCAATTATCAAAATTTTATTGTTTATTAATTAAGAATTAAAAAATATAAGATTTGTGACTGCTTATAAACGACGTAGCTATCAAAATAATGAGATTAATTTTATGTTTTTTTTCTCCTTTGAACAATATAATTTTTATTTACATTCCTTTATTATTAGATATTTCTTTCGATTTATAGTTATCATTTAAATTTATTTTTCTTGAATTTGAAAAGTTAAATCATTTCATAACTTTTTAATAATTCAATTTTATTTTAATAACATCTTATACGTTTTTTAAAAATAAACTCTTACCGGCTTTATTTAACACTGTTATGTTGTCAGAGGAAATATTTGATAACATGAAGTGATCATTGATTTCAAAGGCTGATATATCCTGTTAAAAAAAAATATACATTGTATAATTTGTAAGAGCCCGTGAAATAGTTTGATAAATATATGAGCGATTGGATAGTATTTCGCAGATAAATATAAATCGATGAAGTAATGAAAAAGCAAATTTCTAAGTAACGAAATTAATAAATACGCGAATAAATATCTACTCTTAACAATTTAAAGTAACTTTTAGCTTAAACATGCGTTAGAAATCGCGTAAAGTTTGCAAATGATCTACTTTTAAAACTGCAGATTATTTTACTTTACGTTGATCCATCCATTATTTGCATTCGCATTATTATGCATTAAATATATTTTGTATTTAACATATTATGTATTTTAAAATAAATATTATATAATATTGTATTTTGCATTATCTTTAATAAAAAGAATAAAAAATTAGAATAAATGAAGAATAGCATATAATATATAGCATTTGTGAGTGACAGCTGTTGCGCATATTGATTTGTTTATTGGTCCTAATTGAAAGCTAATTTGAAATTCCATTGTACCGCTCTTCTACTTTGAATTTAGTAGCTGTTTTGTTACGCAAAAATACAATTTATTTTGACTCAAATTATTTTGATTTTTCACATTAAAATATATAATAGTTAAATAAAAAAAGTTTACTATATATAAAAGTTAATAAATATAAATACATATGTAAAAAAATAAAAATATTTTAGAAATTATAAACAAATCGTGTATCACATACATGTTTATCAGTTTAGCGAAGGATCAATGGAATAATTAATTTATATTAAATATCCATATTTAAAAAATTTCATTTTTATAGTTAAATTTTATATTGTCTAAAGTAAGTTTAATTTTGTATTATATAACATGGATTTTTAAATGTGTAACACAAAATTACCAAATTTTATTTATGATTTTTTTATATCATTAAAATTCTTAATTAAATACAGTTATTAAAACAATTTAAAACAAGTAATTTATTATCTGCAATATACATATAACATTTAGTTTTCTTCGTGAAAAGAATCTCTTACCGATATAAATTTAGATCAGGAGTACATGAAAATACTTGAAGACTTACCAGAGTTACATCATATTCCAGATTTTCCAACAAAGTCGCGATAGTCACTCTCGTTAGCATTGACACTTTCAACAAAACACATAATGTTTTTAACGTTTCTAACATAATAATTTTTACTTGTAGTTGTTTGTACTCGATCATCTTTTTCGTAGTTCGACTAGTGACCAGTAGCTATCTATGTTTCATACGATCTTCTCAATGATTCAGATACACTAATCGAATCAATGTTTCTTCACGTCTCTTGATATATTCTTTGTAACATGTTGAGTTCATGCCTGTGTGTATATAAATTGAGAGTATTTATTTTTTAATGTGTTACTTTTTACGACTCTTCTCTTGTGGAATAAGAATTAATAAATGGTACTAGGTAAATGAAATTATTGGAATAGACAAATAAATCTTGTGACTCAGGCTTGGCAAATTTTACTATTTAAATTTAATTTAGAAACATGGTTTAATTTGAAGTTACACTGCTATCGCGATGTCAAAAGTCATGAAGACGGTGAAAGGGTAAAATTGTGAGTGAAAATACATATAGAACATATTTATATACATATGTAAATACATATATACGTACTAGGTTTACTTGACACATTCAGCTGATTGTGACGCTGCCGCACTTCTACAGTCTAATAATTTATTCATTATGAAAATAGTAAAATTTGATGGATAATAATTAATTTCTCTGAAACCGTGTTGTGAAAACTAATCAACTTTTGCAAAAAGTTTTGATAATTCAAGGTCTTTATGTATAAAAAAATGAAATTATTGGTACTATTTTTTCAATATTTTTTTACCTATTATATTCGAGAAAATCGCGTCCCTTCGTAAAAATAGCTGTAAAATCAGCCATAATTAAAATAATAATTATTTTTTAATGGTTTAGTGAATCAAATTGAATTTTTTTTAATAACTTAGAGATAACAAAGGAAGAGTTTCTCAAAGTTTCATCAATTTTGTACCATTTTTAGATAGCTCAGATACATCCTTAATTTTTAATAAATTATAGTATTCAATGTAATTATTCATTTAATTAATTATCTCTCCACAGATCTGGACAAAATACATTTACATTATCAATGATAAATCCTTTTTTGTGGCAAGATATAAATAAGAAACCTACCTAAAAAAAATTTTGTAATTGTATAAATAATAAATTGTTGTAAATAATTGTAATTTATAATTATAAATAATATATATTTTTTATTTCTTATCATTCAATCATGTTTTGACTTCAACATTTTGACAAACAACTAGAAATTGATTACGCATATATTATTGTCCTTGATTCAATCAAATATACAATACGCATTATTTTGCATTAAATTTTATTAAGAAAAAATACATTCATTATTATTTTGTCAGTGATTTTATACAATAATTTCATTATAAAAATCATTATATTCGATTATATGAGAGTCTTAAAAAGTAACACATTCAAAAATAAACACTCTCAATTTATATACACACAGACATGAACTCAACATGTTAAAAAGAATCCATCAAGAGACATGAAGAAACATCGATTCGATTAGTGTATCTGAATCATTGAGAAGATCGTGTGAAACATAGATAGCTACTGGCCACTAGTCGAGAACTACGAAAAAGATGATCGAGTACAAACAACTACAAGTAAAAATTATTATGTTAGAAACGTTAAAAACATTATGTGTTTTATTGAAAGTGTCAATGCTAACGAGAGTGACTATCGCGACTTTGTCGGAAAATCTGGAGAATGATGTAACTCCGGTAAGTCTTCAGGGAAGTATTTTTATGTACTTTGATCTAGTTTCATACTGATAAAAGATTCTTTTCACAAAGAAAACTAAATGTTATATATTGCAGATAATAGATTACTTGTTTTATATTGTTTTGACTATACTTATAATATATAATTAAAGAGTTTTAATGCTGTAAAAAACCATATATAAAATTTGTTAATTTTGTGACACACATTTAAAATCAATGTTATATAATACAAAATTAAACTTATTTGAGACGATGTATTAAAATTTAAATGTAAAAATAAAAATTTGTTTAGCATAATTTAATTATTCCATTAATTCTCTGCTACACTGCTAAACATACATGTTACTTTTGTTTATAACACATGATTTTTCTATAATTTCTAAAATGTTATTATTTCTTTAAATATATTTTTATATTAAATAACTTTTATATAAATCTTATTTTTACTTAACGAAATTTTAACGTAAAAAATAAAAATCTTTGAGTTAAAATAAATTGTGCGTAACAAAACAACTACTAAATTCAAAGAAGATGGCTACAGTGGAATTTCGAATCAATTGATTAAGTCCAATTAAATCAAATCAATATGCGCAAGAGCTGTTACAGGCGTACTTATATACTCTATTCTTTACTGTGTAATAATTTCTTATTTTTTTCAACAATGATAATGCAAAATGTTGTATATAATATTTATTTCAAAACACATTTTAAAATACATAATTTGTTAAATATAAAATATGTTGAATGCGCAGTGAATAACGCAAAAGCAAATAATAAACGGATCAATGTAAGTGAAGCAAAACAATCTGCGGTTTTATAAATAAATCATTTACAAATTTAATGCAATTTTTAACACATTTCTACCAAAGCTGAAAGTTGGTTTAAAATGTTAGCAATAGATATCTATTTATTAATATGGTTATTTAAAAATCTGCTTTTTCATTACTTCATTGATTTTAATTCATGTACAAACTAAATTTCTATCTAATCACCAATGTGTTTTTTATCAAGCGATTCGACAGGTACTTACAAACTAAATAATATATATTTTTTAACAGGATATCTCAGTCTTTCAGATTAATGATCACAATGATCACTACATGTTATCAAACATCTCTTCTGACATCGTGACTGTATTAAATAAAGCCGGTAAGAATAATGTATTTGCAGACATGTTTACAATCCTAAACTCTACTAATAAATTATAATAAAATGACATGTATATATAAAGTATTATCAAAATAAAATTGAATCACAAAAAAGTTATGAAAATAATTTATTATTTTGTTCAAGAAAATGAAAATTAAATCAAAAGAAATATCTCTCAACAACAAAAAGAATATAAATAAAAATTTTATTGTCGAGAAAAGAAATAAAAAGATAATTTTATTTTGCTAGTTATGTCGTTTTTAAGCAGTCATAATCTTACATTTTTAAATTCTTAATCAATAATCAGTAAAACTTCGAGAAATGATAAACGCATTGTAACCGTTGAAAAATTTCTATTTATCATAAAATAATTTGTAGTTATGTTTTTATTTCTTTTTTTATTTAGATATTATATCTTTCTTTTATTTAGAGAAATGCTTGTCATCTAAATTTACTTATTATATCATACACTATTTTTTATTAATAATTCAAGAAATTTTCCTACTTTATCTATTTTCAACTGTTGAAATCAAAATTTTTATATATAATTATAATATAATATATACGATTTAAAAATCTCTATAAAGATTTAATTATATGTATACTCTCGATTCTTTTATTAATTACACAAAAATTTAAAATCTGCAGACATATTTCCAAGCCAGCCAACATTTCCCAGAGCATTTGTGGATTTTGGCAATAGATTAAACGAGAAAAACATTTCTGTAACATTTAGGTAAGAGAAATTTAAATTTTTTATTTGTTATTCTTATATATGTATATGTATATGTATGTGTGTATATATATATATATATATATATATATATATATATATATATATATATATTCTAATCTGAAAAATACTTACATTAGTAAAATCTCTAAAAAACATAGTTAAAATAGAAAAAAATGATAATAATATATAAGGATATAAATTATTTTATATACTAAAAAAATTTATTTTTATCATATTTATTTAATTTCTATAGTATTCACAATTTGATTAGAATTATCAATTAGTTAAATTAAAGAAAACATGAAACTAATTTGAAACAAATTTTTTGGATTTGAGGATTTCTGTATACACATAATTTTGTTTTTTTTTTTTGTTTTTATAAGTAAATTTTTAATAATTCCTAAGATCTAACTTGTAAAAATGCAACATAAAGTTGTCCATGATTGAAAATATCTTTTCTTAAATTGATTGCAATTTTGTCAAATGTTTGTTCTTGTGAAATATCACAATAAATATATTGTCGTACCAAAAGCTCTTTTAACCGGAAATTATCTTCTTTTAAATACATATGAATAAACATCTTTATAATATAAAGTTATGCAATTTAAAAAAACTATTTCTCCTTTTTTATCACTAAAATTTTGCACTTTAATAAATTGTTTCATAATTTAAAATTAACAGTCTTGTTTTATTACATAAATCTTCGCTAATGTTCAGCATCAGCATGATAATCCTATATTTTCTTAATCAAAGTTTATGAGGGAGACGGAAGGCTATTGGATTTAAAGTTTAAAGTATTAAAATACTCTGTTAAAATAACTTTATTAATATCATGATTGTCATTAGTTGCCTCAGCAGTGTCTACGCTTGTATGTATTATTTCTGTCGAATTGTCAAATAAATTCATAATCTATTTATTTTATCTACGTTGACATTTCGTGTGGAAAGTATGGCACGCTTTGTTGCAAGTTTATACTGATTGTGTCTTTTTGTTCTTGTATATATGTATCTTTTACTTTTATATTCGCATTTAAATTTGTTACCCATTTTAGTGGAACTTCAGCATTATTAGACTGATCGATTATAAAATAAAATAATAAAAATAAAAAGAATAAAGTGTCTTCTTTTTCTTATAGATGGAAGCAACCTGAAATCACAAACGGAAAGATAGAAAAATACAGAGTCCAGTATTGGTTCATCGAGAACATGAAGACGATTATACGTACCGTCGATATCTCAGCTACACAACACATATTACAATACAAGGCGTACAATTTAACAGCTGATACAATGTATTATTTTGAGGTACAAGCGCATAATGAAGTTGGTGCTGGTCCTTACACAAATTTCATCAATGTATCCACTACTCATGAGAATCCGGTACCTCTATTATTAACTATCGCATCGCTTAATACGATGAAAGTGTTGGATATAGATTTACAGATCAGTGTTAATCTTAAAGACAAAGCGATAGATGCTGCTTACTCAGAAGTGGAACGTAAGATTTATTGGATCAATTACAAGTCCGAACTAATGACATGCGATTTTGATCCAAATGCAATCGAAATAAATAATTGGGTAAAAATAATTGATGTTGATAATTTTGCGTATAATCTCCGCATCGATTGGGTGGCAAGAAATCTTTATTGGCTACAAAAGAACAATGTCAACCAGACTTGGAGTTTTATGAAGTTAGATTTAGCATTGTGGCAAACTGGAAAATATGATAATATTCTACAGAGAAATGAAAATGCTGTTAAATGGTTAAATATACTACCGTCTACAGGGTATTATTAAATTTTATCTACCTAAAAAATTAATAATTTTGTCTCTTTTAATTAACAAAGTTGCGACGTATGACTAAATAAATAGTTTTATACAGCTATCGATTATATTAAGAATTATATTTAATTATATTAAATATGAGTTATATAATTTTTTTATAACTTAATATGATTTTTATTAAAGCTTATAAGTTACAGAAATTGACGTAAAATTGTAAAAAATTTTAATAAACGCATAGTTTCTGTGCATGCGTGTCCGACATACGGTTACAATATTTATAATTAGAGAATAATACGCTTCTTTTGCAGATATCTTTATTGGATGGAATCAATTAGCCCTGATAAATTAAATATATATTATCAAATATATATACATAATTATCTGCTAATGCAATCGGATTTCAATGGAAAAAATATAAAACCTTTTTTGGGAGACAATTTATGTTCCTGTTTATACAAAAGACAATTAGAAGAAGCAGAATTCGTACAGAGTGATGACACGAATGTCGACAAACCGCTAATATACTGGATATCTGTAAAATCGAAAAAGTACTTAATCGCAACAGACATCTACGGTTGTAACTGTAAGCCGATTATAACGGTTGAAAACAGTGAAATATATTTCTCATATTTAACGATTGACAAAATAAACCTTTACTTGTACAATGACATAGAGCGAGTAATCTACATTTTAGAAAAAAAGTATGCACTTCTCGAAAGCAAAGAAAATGCATTAAAATATATTCAAAAAGTAAATATCTTACTGGATTTCTTTACGCATAAAATCAAAACTTTAAGTAATTCTATACAACGATATCCTCCGACGAAATGTTTGATACCTGACATAAAAGAGTTTCAATCCAAAGTATTTAATTTTTTGAAAGACGTCACGACAACTGCAAACAGCATTGTCTTAAACATCCCGGAATCGGTTCCCATTGATGGATGTAAAAAATACAACTTACCCACCACTATATATAACATCTCCGTGAGCTATCAGACATGTTTGAACAATGATCTTGACGAATTCGACAAATTCCACGTGGAAACGCACGAACGGCATTACGAAATACAAAATTTAACTCCGCTCACAACGTACACATTGAAAATTGCATTAAGCAATTTCTATGTCGGCAAGTTATCAATGGGCTTGCAATTTGGAGAGGACATGATATTAAAAACTACGCTTGGCAAGCTCAATGCCCCGGAAAATGTGACGGTTCAAGTTCTAACGCCTAGTCTGGCGGTGGTCTATTGGATGCCACCCAAGAACATAAACTGCGTGGCAGTGACGTATGAGGTGCATTGGATATCAACCGTCTTTCCAAATGGCACACGAAAAAGAATTACTCTACAAGAGTACGACATTCACCTTATCAATCAATCTGAACGTGCGATAGATGGCAAGTTTTTCATGTCAAGCCATCAGCTGGTGCCAGGACAGGAATACTTGGCATTTGTGCGAGTGTATCCAGTTAATTTCACAAATTTCTCCAATGACAGTTCCATAAAAAACGCCTACACTTATCCGGAACCGAATAATTTAACTCTGAGCGGGTCCAGCATAAATAGTATAAATATCTCCTGGAATCTCAGCGATAATATCACCTATTACACACTAAAGTACAGTGAAGTTGGAACGCAATTGTGGCAAATCGCAAACAATACTGAAACGTATAATTATACAGTAGAATTTGGCATAGAAAATTTGCTGCCAGGAACTCTGTATAAATTCCGTTTGATCTTGAAATATTGCAATTACGAGGAAGAATTTATATGGCCGTCTGATGGAGAATTTAATTTTAAAACGCGTGGTAAAGTACATGAATTTATTATAATATGATGTATTTACTTTTTAGAAATGTTTTAGTAAATTTTTAAATTAGAAATTAAGTAGTAAAGTTTTAAGTAAAAGTATGTACATAAAAAGGACTTTAAATTGTACTTTTGTGTTACAAAGGTGATGTTCCAAGTGCTCCTGGGGTGCCTACTTTAACGAGACTTCAAAATTTTACGCATCAGTTAAATTGGGAATCCGTGCAAACTCAGGATTCAGAAATAATTTTGTATCTATTGGAAGGTTTAATTGTCAAATATAATTACAAAGAAAGCAATCAGACTGATGAAAACGAAGATTGGAATTTATATTACAACGGAACAGAAAATTACTGGGTAATTACAAAGGACATGAATCAGAAATATCAATTTCGTGTGCGGGCTCAAAACGCTTACGGCTTGGGAAACTGGAGTAAATCGAGCAAAATCATTGATTTAACAGAATTTATCGAAATATCTGTTACGTATTATGATCTAATAATTAAATTAACAGTCGTTGGGCTTGTAATCGCTGTAATCTGCACTTGCTGTTTGTATTATTGTAAGTACATCTGATATAAATTTCGGACTTTAATTGCACATCATTTCAGATCTTTTGATATATTAGATTTGGAACATATCTATATAGAGTTCTGTAACATTAGTTTTTTTGTTAAAAATAATTTAAATTTTTCGATACATAATATTAATAATAGTATATTATAATGTTATTTATCAGCATATCGACAATGGAAAGGAAGTAACAATGAACAAGTTTCGTTTCCAACAATGACCGACATCGAATTATCAACGCTATACGAAATACCTTACGGAAACGTTCAATTCAATGCGTTGTACGCTTCTGGTGTACAATTTAATCGAAACGAATTTACATTGACCATAGTTGAAAAACAGCAAATTATCTTAGCAAAACTTGTAGGCAGCGGTGCGTTTGGAAAGGTAAAGATTAATTTCTCATAACTTAAACATATTCTTGAAGACTTTTGTTAAATTTTTAATCAGAAAATTTTGAAAAAACACAATTTCTAATAAGAATAAATCAAAATTTTTTACAAAGAGTTAAATAATCCAAAGTTATTTTTAATATGCATTTTATCGATTTGCATTAATTATGAAATTATTTCGCAGGTATTTCAAGGCACCGTCAAAGATTTGGAAGGCTCGAATCCTATGCCTGTCGCCATAAAAATGCTACGAAAAAATGCTTCCTCGCAACAGATAACGGAATTCTTGCGAGAAGCCAAACTTATGAGCCACTTTCGCCATACAAATGTTCTAAGATTGTTGGGAATTTGTATGGACGCGGATTCACCGTGGCTCATATTAGAATTAATGGAAACTGATTTACTCGAATATTTGAGAGAGAGTCGGACATTGCTTCTATTAGATTCGAACGTTTTGCGTCTGCAAGATTTACTCGCCATGTGTGAAGATGTTGCACGAGGTTGTTCCTACCTAGAAAAACTGCACTTTGTCCACAGAGATCTCGCCTGTCGAAATTGCTTAATATCCTCGAGAAATCGCGAAAATCGTATTGTGAAAATCGGTGATTTCGGACTAACTAGAGATCTTTACAAGAATCAATATTATCGAACGGTAAACACAATTATTTAATAAAAGAAATAAACAAAGTGTAGAGAAAGAGAGCTGAATTAACTTTAACTGCACATAAGTCTTACTTAAAAATATATAGATGATTTCGGCAAAATATTTACTGCGCTAAAATTGTGTTTTAGAAAGGAGGTTTGCTTCCTGTTCGCTGGATGGCACCAGAATCTTTGGTGGGCGGAATATTTACTTTGCAAAGCGATGTTTGGTCATTCGGAGTGTTAATGTGGGAAATTATGTCATTGGGTGAGCAGCCTTATCCCGCCAGAGATAATTTGCAGGTATTAGAGTATGTGCGTTCAGGGGGTAAGCTGCCTAAACCTCTCAACTGTCCACCGACATTGTACGAGCTGATGCAGCTTTGCTGGAATACGCCGAACGATAGACCAAAATTTGCGTTTTGTCTCAACAATATTGTAACTCTGAGAAACAATATAGAAGATGCAATACTGAGCTCAATCGATTTTACCACACGTGCAGAAGTAAATTAAATCGTAATTGTCTTGTATGTTCATATTATTGCATAGAGCAATGAATGCTTGCAAATTGATATAAAATGTTGACTAAATGATGTTGCACACTAACATGAAAAAGACTATAGCAAGTATTTGGCAAGTCTAAAATAATTTATGCCTATTATAAGTAATTTACGAGAAAAAATTTTCTGCAAGTAAAGTGTAAAGTGTAGCGATGCAAACTTATAATATAAGCTTATTTGTCTATTATGACAATTTTGTATTTATAACTAAACATATTTTTCATAATTATGTTGCTCGATTTTCTTAGATTTTATAATAATAAAATATGTATTTAAATTATTTTTTCAATATTTTTATTATGAAAATCAGAAAATATAAATGGACTTTTTTTCCTTGGTTTAACCCGCTTTACCTGCAGAGGAAACAACAAAAAAAGCAAAACATAGCATACAGCATAAATGCGAAAATAAGTCAAACGTTTAAAATTTTCTAAGAGATTCGATGTTTGGTTAATAAGAAGAATGATGACTCGCTATCACTCTATTTTAAGCAATTTTTGTGTTTTTATAAAAAACATTTTGAATGTCAATCTTCTAGAATAGCATAATTCCTTGTAAAATGTCTTTGTCCATCTTATTTCAAGAATATCTAGTATGCATAAAATTTTGGATAATCGGAAGAGAATGATTTCTATTAAAGATTATGTCAGGTTTTTTCCTTTTTATTTTTGACATGTCCCCTTCTACATATACGTTTAATGAATTCTGTTATGATCTTATCTTTATGCAGAATTATAGTCATATAAAAATCATCATTTACAAGGCAATCTCGGAAATCCGGAAATTCTGATTTTATTGAAACTTTGCATACATGTAGGGGGGATAAATAGATAAATTTAGAAATTTTCAGTTGCGGCGGAAAAATATTTTTAAGGGATGAAATCACCCCTCATACATAAAACGGCTTTTTCCTATTCTCCATATATCTTGAAAATTATTGGAGATATCAAAAAATGTTTTATACAAAAGTTTTATGGTAAAATCACCTATATTTAATCATGTTAATAAAATAAAAAATTTTTGAAAATTTTTTTAAATATATTTTTTTTAAATTTTATTGACAAAACATTTTATTAAAGTACAAGCGCATAATGGTGCCGGTCCTTACACGAATTTTATCAATGTGTTCACTACTCATGAAAATTCGGTATCTCTATTATTGGTTGGCTCCGGTATTTCTATCTTTAGGTCTAATATGATGAAAGTGTTAGATATGGATTTAGAGACCAGCTTGGTCCATTTTTCAGTGTTACGGTAAAACAACCGGTTGATTCATGTCCATGTGCTAAATCTATAGTTGCGGATTTAAAAAGATTTTTACACGGAAATATTATGGATTTATTAATATATTTCATCACATATTATTTTAGCTGTACATATTTTTTTTTTAATTTTACATATTGTAGAGTAATAGGTATATGTATTATTAGAGAAATTATTAAAATTGTTTTATATACGTATACATATATATATGACCATAGGAATATATATGAAAATACATAATAATGTAATGTAAGAGCAGAGATATGATAAATTTTTAAGAAATATTTACAAATTGTTTGTAAGTTGGCTATTATCTAATCATTGTCATTGTAGAAATTGTTTATTGTCATTTTAAATGTTGTTTCGTTTTCCTTTTTCGATATGTGTACTACCTATAAAAGAAAGTTAAAAAGTTATTGAAATGGGAATGTATCTGAGTAGTAGCGGTAAAAGGTATAACTAATTTTCTTTTTATGTCAAAGTCTTTAACTTTGATATCAATGACATCATTTTAATTAAAATCTCCTATCACATTTAACGTAATACAACAATATTTTAACTTGTCAATAGTTCACTTTATCTTTTAAATTGTATAGTCAATGTAAGATTTTTTATTAAAAAAGCTATATGTGTCCACAAAATATATAAAATTTAATTTTAGTATTAAAAATGTTATAATAGAAAATATATGCATAAAATTAGAGAATATATAATGTAGAAAATGACTATTATTAAAATAATATTTATTATTATAGTAATTTTAAATTTTTGGCACATAAAAATTAAATTATTTAAATTATAATTTTTATAATAAGAAATAATTACAGGTGTAAAAAATGAAGGTCTGAATGTTTTCTAAATGTAAAATTAAAAAAAAAATACATGCAGCTAAAATAATATGTAATGAAATATATTAATGAATCCATAATATTTCCGTGTAAAAAAAAGTTATACTTTAAAAAGCTTGTTAAACGATTTATAATTTGTGAGAAAATTTAAAATACAATTCTATTTATAAAGTTTGTGTCGCGTTTGCTGAAAAAAATTTGTGAACACATAAAATATATACATACAAGTTAAAATATATTAGAATATACGTATAAGTACATTAAAATATGTAAAATTTAGAATTATTATAAAAAAATTTTATTTTAAATTTTGTCGTTAGTTATGGATCATATGTATAATGAAGCCATGAAAGTAAATAAATATTGTATAAAGTGAAAGACAAAAAAAATGTAATCCATCAGTAAATATAAAGACTGTCTCACAACTTTCGTACAATACTTTAATAGTTCTATAATAAAATAAGCTAAATTAAAAAAACATATAATTTAAATAAGTTAATTTACATATATTTCTCAAAAATTTAAAATTACGATAAATAATAAATTACATTATAAATTAGAAAATTATTTTTTCTAAATTTATATAATACAAAAATATACAGACTAATATAATTTTTGAGTTGATCAAAATTTGTAAATAATATTCCGCGTATAGAACTCGCGCGCTTACAACTATACTTACACAAATATCATGTATTATTGATATAAACTAAAGATAATTGATGGCGGAAGCAAAATAAAAAAACTTGTGTAAAGAATTATATTAAAATATGTTTACTCACTCTATCGAATCTTCTAAATGTGTTCTGAAAACTGCCCAAAATTCCTCTTCGTCAAGAGCATGTTGCAAAATACGTAATATAATGGTTGCTACGGCATTAATGAGGTTTGATTAAATCTTAAAAATAAAATTAAATATTTCAAAATAAATATTATTTGTTGTTTATATATCAGATATTAATTAATAAAATACACATATGCATGCAAGCACACGTACACACATCGTGTAACTTACGAAGAATTTTCATTCTCTAAAAGTAGGTATTTAAAAACATACATGTATAAAAAAATACGTGTTTTTTATTATGAGCTATTAAAATATAAACAGTATATTCAAAAAATATCGAAACTATTGTTTTATATATAGAACAACCAGTACTATCTGTTGAAATAGTGTGTAATTATTCGAAATACATTTCATGTAATACATTCTACTTAAAAACTTTCCTTGATGCTCTTATAATGAGTTTGAAAACATCTCTGATATTATTCTTTTATAATAAAAATTGTTTTATTTGGAATCTTTTAAACTTCTAAAATATTTTTAAAACTTTCTATTATAATTTGAGACAATATGTCTTTTGAAATAAATTCCTTATATGTTACATCGTTTAAATTCAAGAAAGATAATAAGCATTGTTTTAATTTCTTATTTTTGAACCTTATTCGATGTTCTTCTTTCTCTTTCTAAATTAAAATCTGACGCTTTGTTAAGAACTGATATTGCCTCAGTCATTTTAAGCGGTTCAAAAAATAATTTTTTTAATTTAATATTATATTTAACGATCGGTCTTTGCTCTATTATCATTTTTTCGACAAACATGAAAAAAGATTTTTTAATAAAAAATTATCTTACATTGACTACTTTAAAAGATAAAGTAAACTATTGACAAGTAGTAAAATATTATTGTCTTACATTAAATATGAAAAAAGATTTTAATAAAACTAATGTCATTGATATCAGATTTTTTAACTTATTACAGCAAATAAAAGTAGTAAATGCAGCGCAATTTTACAAGGTTAGGTATGATAAATGAAATCTTAAAGAAAAAATGTTTAATTAGTCATACTTTTGATAGAATGGTAGTTTCTAGCAAACTCGGAGTATATTGGTTTATATGCCGCTAGCTTTCTTATGATCGCTGCTTTTTTAGTTATAAATAATCAAATTCTAATTCAAGTGAAACTGTTATCAATAAAAGTAAAAGTTGTTAAATGAATTTTTCGACAGCTTGTGTTCAGTATAGAGTGTGTTAAATAGATCATGCGTTTGCAGAATAAAATCTTATTAAAAATAACGCTGATACTTATCATAGTAATTACATTAAGATTTAATAACTAAATGTAAAATGTATATAATTATACGCATAATTTTAATAACATATTTGAAGCCGCCAAAGATCCTTCCAATTGAAACATTCTCCGTCGTGAACTCATTCATTGTACGCAAACGAGAGAATAATTTTTGTTGCGGGTCATTTGAACACTGTTGTAATCATCCATACTGTCACTATGCATATTTGATTATCGTTTGCAAGATAAATCTGGACGATTCACGCAATAGTAAAGTAGAATCAGCTTAGAGTACATCAAACAGATGCTGATTCGGAAAGAATCGTCCTCTGTCCATCACTTGGATCGTAAATTTTTAAATTTAGTCCATATAAATATTAGCGTGACCAATGTTACCAAAAGTTGTCTAGAAATATAAAAGTTGACTATTTAAATTGATTGCTAGATTCGTTGATCATATTTTACTTGGGTATTCCGTTGAATACAGTCGCAGAGATCTCGGCGAGACACAGAACGTCGAAAACGCTGCCAAAAATATAGTCAGAGATTATTTCCAAATTAACCATTCTGATGCTGAGGCAGACAAAGATAGCAATGAAAATCTTCTATCTTGTGTCCACATTGGCAATGCAGTGATACACGGTACAGTGTAGTCTATATTCATATTATCATCTTCTGCGTCTGTTAATTCCTGTGTTAAATAACATTAATTTTTATATAACATTTTTTTAATGTTATATAAAATAAAAAATTCTAGAGATAACAATAAATATTACCTGATTTTGACATGTGTCAGCGCATTTGCAGGTTGTAGAACATTTCTGTTTTCTTTATAAACCTTTACAAACTAGTGTGGTGCAGGTACTCCTACAGCGACAACTGTACGAAAATATAATCAATATACACCATTGACACAATTTGTTAGAAAGTACCAATCTATTAAAAGCATGACTAATTAAATATTTTTTCGTAAACTACTAGACAAACCTATTAAAGAAAAAATAAAATACATTATGAAAAAGTGTAAAAAGAATTTATCTATCTTTTATATTTAACATATATATATATATATATATATATATATATATATATATATATATATATATATATGAATTATAACAAATATTTGTTATTCTATTTAAATAATACCGAAATTTCTCGATTTGATTTTCATTAAATTTTTTTACAATAATATTTTAAAAATATATAAATATGAGACTCTTGGTAAATCAAAGGATTTACCTCACACTGCTAAAGATGAGCATGGAGATGAAACACAAGTTAGTAATATCATGTAAAATGATTCTGAAATATAATTCCTCGTTATAGGTTTCTGTTTGTATTCAATCATATGGTAGAGAAATTTAGCTTGTTTTTTTGCAGGAATTTGATGGAATGAAACCCAAGCATCAACTAATGCGAACACCTCCCCAACGCAAAAAAAGTTGCGACAATTGATGAAAAACGAGAGAAAGAAAAAAATCTTTTTTCAAGTATACTAGAAGTCTGTGATTGTCCATCTATTACACCGAAAAAACGGACGACCTTTTCAATTGTAAAAAAAAATTATGAGAATAGGAACTGAAAATTCATCAGCCAGGTAAATAAACAAAAGTATTCATTTTTGTTGAGAGTCATACGTTTCTCGTCATTATTATCAATTCCGTTTTTAATAATAATAGAAATTTAATTTTTTAGCAGTACAAGAGACGTTTCGACACAAACAGATTTTGAGAATGTTGTTGAAATAACCAAATTGCAAAAGCAATTAAAATCTTTATAAATACAAATAGACGATTTAAAAGTAACAAAAAGATCTGCCACTAAACATGAAAATCACCGTCGGTGCAAAAGTACCTGTCCGACACAGGTTTGTGGCTGTGTAAAAAGAAAAAAAAATGTTTGTCAGATTGTAAATGTAGGAGTGAAATTTGTCAAAACCAGGACATAAAAAAACTTCTGACACAGATTTCTGTATAACCTCCGGAAGTAATGCAAATGCTCGTTCGCGGAGGGTCCCGAAAATGCCCGAGCCAAGTCACCGCAGGGGTTTTAGTGGGTCGAGGGCGCACACAACACCTTAGCGTTCCTAAAACCACATAACCCGGTGTCCCGCCCTGCGGGCACTGGGTATCTCCTTGGAGATTTTCCTTGCGTAAAAAAAAAAAAAAAAGACTTCTATATTGTGGGGAATTATTTTTGCGTAAAAGATGTTTTTTCTTTACATATTAAAATATATATTTAATTTTGTATTTTTATGTCGTATTGTCATATTAACTGTTATATTCCAAACTTCCGACCGTCGAACATATGTTTTGATGACGATGTTTATGTACGCCACTTTCTAATATACAATATAGGACGAGCTCGAAAAGACAAAGCGAATCGAAAAATCGAAAGCGAAGAGTAAAAATAAGTAATAGAAAGTAATAAGATTGTTTAATGCATATTTTAATTTTTTAAATAAATAATTGCAGAAAAAAGTTGCTACAATATATAAATAAATATGTTATTGCTTAAATCTGTCTTTTTTACATAAATGATGATATAAAAAGTAGAAATTATAAACACTAAAAAATTTATTTTATTTTTTATTATATATGTGTATGTATCACGTTTAAATATCTAAGTTGTTATATTTAACGCATAATACGATTGTGCACTTTATAAATGTATATTTGTCTATATATATATATTTATAATTTGTTTATAAACTTTGCATAAAAAGCTCAGTTCCTTTAAGTGCAAAATTATTCTTTTTGTAGATAATTCCTTTTGTTATCGTAAGTAATAGCGTTATGCTGCGAAAAACAATCTGAGAGCACCGATCACGAGATCTTTATATATGTTATGTACTTATATATTTTTTTTAAAAGAGACCGAAACTTTCTAACGCTCAAATCTTTAATTTTAAGAAAAGTAAATTTTTACACTTTTGAGCGAAAAGTAACAAATATTTTGATTTTCGACCGCTTGCTATTATTATTTATTTTTAATATCTTTGTTTGAAAGTTTCATTCTCTTCCTTTTTTATCATCTAAAATTACAATTTATAACTATTAGAAAATTACAAATTTTCTTGTACAATATAATTATTTTGCCAATTATTGCAAGCATTATTACTTGCATGCAGTTTAAACGTCGAGTAAATGCACAATACATTTCACATTATCGAGTTATAAAGTTTTTGATAATATTACGATTTTTTATTGTATGTATTTGTGATTTAATAATTTCAAACACGCCATTTTACTCCTCACACTTAACAAAATTAACATGACAAAATATACTGTACAGCGTACGCAATGTTTTATAAAATGTTACATCGCTGCTTTCTAGTTATAAGAATAAGTATAAAGAATCAAATTTTAATTCAAGTGACACTGTTGTCAATGAAAGTAAAAGTAGTTAATGAATTTTTCGACAGTTTGTGTTCAATATAGAGTGTGTTAAATAGATCATGCGTTTGCAGAATAAAAAATCTTATTAAAAATAACGCTGATACTTATCATAGTAATTACATTAAGATTTAATAACTAAATGTAAAGTGTATATAATTATACGCATAATTTTAATAACATATTTGAAGCCGCCAAAGATCCTTCCCATTGAAACATTCTCCGTCGTGAACTCATTCATTGTACGCAAACGAGAGAATAATTTTTGTTGCGGGTCATTTGAACACTGTTGTAATCATCCATATTGTCACTATGCATATTTGATTATCGTTTGCAAGATAAATCTGGACGACTCACGCAATAGTAAAGTAGAATCAGCTCAGAGTACATCAAACAGATGCTGATTCGGAAAGAATCGTCCTCTGTCCATCACTTGGATCGTAAATTTTTAAATTTAGTCCATGTAAATATTAGCGTGACCAATGTTACCAAAAGTTGTCTAGCAATATAAAAGTTGGCTATTTAAATTGATTGCTGGATTCGTTGATCATTTTACTTGGGTATTCCGTTGAATACAGTCGCAGAGATCTCGGCGAGACACAAAACGTCGAAAACGCTGCCAAAAATATAGTCAGAGATTATTTCCAAATTAACCATTCTGATGCTGAGGCAGACAAAGACAGCAATGGAAATCTTCTATCTTGTGTCCACATTGGCAATGCAGTGATACACGGTACAGTGTAGTCTATTCCAGATTTGCAGAAAGAGTCTCGACGATGTGATTCGAAGGTCAAGTGGAAAATTGCCCATCAATCTCCATAATGATGCCGTCTGGTATGACAAACAGAGGTTGTTGTTGGAGCTAAACTTAGTTTTCGCCAGTTTTTTGTTGCTTAAAAAATGCATTTATTTTAATAAGCAAATTAATCAATACATCAGTCAAAATATTTTCCATCGTTTTCTATTACTTTTTACCATTTTTCTGATAAAAGTTGGATTTTGCGACGATGAATGAGTTGTTTTTTGCAGCAAACCATCCATCAATTTTTTAACTTCTTCGTAATTGAAGAAGTCTGTCTCGGCGAGCGCGTGTTGCATCGATCGGAAAAAGTAATTCGATGGAGCCAAGTCTGAAGAATAGGCTGGGTGCGAAAGAACTTCCAATTCGAGCTCCAATAGTGTTTCTTTCACGGTTCTTGCAACATGTGGTTGTGCGTTGCGTGCAAAAGAATTACTTTGCACCGATTATTGACTACTGATGGCCTTTTTCGCATCAATTCATCGTTCAATTGGTACAATTATTGTTGATAGCCATCAGCCGTGATTGTTTCATTCAGTAGTAATAAATGCTTCAACCAAGTTAATTAAATGAGACTCTTTGCACGGATCGCTACCGATATTAACCATCCTAGAGAATCAACCAATCATCTGCGAAATTGAGCGCTTGATTATCACACCAATTGGGCTTGATTTTGAATGAGAAAATATCCTTGTTTAGTTATCTAGTCATTAGATATTCAGCGTAGATTGGTTGGAATCCTTCCAGACATAAAGATCAAACTGCAGTCAATGTAACTGTTGTTGAATCATCTGAAGTGCCGGTAGTAAGTCAGCAATGCACTTAGTAACATCCCTGTTCCGCTTCTTTGCCAGCTGTCGCATCGGATGGTCAGCAGTCGAAAACATAAGTTTGTAAGTTATATTCAGCTAATATTTATGCATGTCCTCCTTGTTATTGTATCTTCACAATACTTGCTACAAGTTGCGATTGTGTGGATGCATCACGATCTAATGATACACTTTCTCGGTGTCAGCCAACGATAATCATCAAGAACTTGTGAAACCATTATCAAAGAAGTTGTTGCATTTTGCTTACCAAAAGTAAAAAGATTTTTATTGATTAATTTACCCAATAAAGTAAGTCAAGACATACAATATTAAAAAAAAGAAACGATAGAATATAATATAATTAGATATACTAATTAAACAAAAAAATTTAATGCGACAAAATTTGTTGTAATAAATTTCTTGTAATCATATAGTCAATTTTCATGTCATCATTCATTTTATTGTTTTGTAATATATGTAATAATTATGTAATATATGTGTATATAGTAGTGTTATGTTTTATCACATTAAATTTTTTATTTATTGTTAATTACTTTAATTGTCTTAATCTTTATTCATATATATTATGTTTTCAAAAATTCTTTAACTAAAAATATCTTGTAATTATTTTGTGAATTTTATATATATATATGAATATTATGTATAAAAAATATATATATACATAAATGTTTTAAAGTAAAATACACAATCATATTATACGCATTATTAGATTATATATATATATATATATATATATATATATATATATATATATATATATAATCTAATATATAATATAATAAATATAACATAGCATAATATTATAATATACTACTTATTTTTAATTGACGCATGTTCTTCATATCATTACTTTTATAGAAAAAAATCAGGTTTAAGCAATAACGTATATATTGAGACAACGTTTATTTGTATAACTATATATATTGTAGAGGTAGAGAAGTACTTTCATTATTCTAATTGTGTGAAGCATTTCTTCAAAACATTACTAAAAATTTGAGCTGTTTATAATATGAATAAAACTGAGTTGATAAATTATAGTTGAGATAGTTGTATTTTTGTAAATGTTATTATCATTTTAATATTAATAATTTTATAATATTAATTTTGAATATATTTCCTTAATGTACTATACACACGCAACACATAATACAGAAAAAAACACGATATAAATCCTACTGGCCTAAATGAGTATGTATGCAATAATGCAATTTTTAAAAGGCACTCAGAAAGAATATGCAGTTGTTACGTCCGGTGGACTTCAGGATTCTTTTCTTTCAAAAATCGAATATCGAAACTTAAAACCAAAGGAATCTGACAGGCGAGATTTAATAAATCAATACTAAAAGGTTAAAAATAGCAAATTAAAAGATTAAAAATGATATAATGGATAGAATTCGATGATTGAGTATCAATTTTAAAATACCAGACGGAACGAAACTCCTCAGATGTAATTAGAAGACAACGAACGGAAATCAGTTGTATCGGATACCAAAAGTATTCACCTGATAGATTACCTTTACTCGATATCGATTTTTAACAAATTTTGAGGGAAGATCATCTCCGATTTTAAAGAGTGAATAATCAATGCAGCAAGTAGTAAGTCGATTTTTATTTTATTAGCATTAGAATTAAATATTAAATAATAATTATAAAAAGAAAAACAGTTCCAAATTTAAACATTTTTAAATATAATTAATGAATTATTTTCATAATAAATCATATTCATATTTAATTTATTTTTTTATTATATATATATCCTTTTAAATTTTTTCCTGTTACTGCTATTGTGAGACGACAGATGTGATTCGTGTCTGATCTACACTTTATGTGTGGACTTTCAACCCTCCTGTTTAATTAACATTAGCTTCTCTCCTTTAATTACTATTGAGAGAAGAGAAGTGTGATTTGTGTTTGGTCCACAGTCACAACCGATTAAATTCACAATAGTTTCCATTATTTATTTTAAATAATTTTTCTCTATCCAATTTAAATTTATATTTACATTAATTTTTGAGAACTCTAAAAAGAGTTCTCAAAAATGAGAATCTAAAATATGTGCTCTGTGCACTAATTAAAAAATTCATTCGGAAAAAGAATTAATTTTTTTACGCATCAACATTCGCGCATGGGCTCTCATTGCCGAGTATATCTTATCATCATGTTTGTTTATTTTATTTAATTGTTAACAATACTTTTATAAGAAACTATTTTTCCTTCATTATTTTTAAACTAACAAATTACTGGATTTCTTAGTAGAGTCCAAGTCAAAAGGTGCCAAAAAAAAAGCTAAAAGAAACCGATATCGACAAAATAAATGAGTGAGAAAGGTCTTGGGGAGGACGGCCGTCGATCCTGATTTTAAAATAAATAATAATAATATAAATTTAATAAAATATTGACCACAAGTTAAGTTAACTAGATTAGAAGATTTAATACACACATACAAATTTCCTCTCTTTTAAATTTATCTCAAACTAATTCCCCACCATCCTCACCTCCTCTCTCTCCTTTAATAAATTCTGAATCTTCATTTAGACCACCCTCTCCTTCTTTTTCGTCACAATCTTCTGTTAGATCTCCATCTCCTACTCCTTCAGTTATAATTTTAGAAGATTTACCTCCTTCTTCTCTTCATTTCCAAAATTCATCCTATATTGATAGTGAATCAAATAATTTTCGAAAAGTATTCCTTGATTTAGAAGAAGAATTTGAAGATCAATCTTCAGATTTTGAAACCCACCAATCCAGTTTTTCCCCTCAATCAAATTTTAAATCAAAAGAAATATCTAAAGAAAACCTTTTAAATTATTTCCTATCTCAATTTTCTAGAATTGAAGACTTAATTCCTGAAGGAGCTTTTCGAATAGATCCTAATCCTGTAGATCACTAAGAATTCCTTAAAATTCTTTCGACCAGTCCTTTCCATACAATTATCTCTTGGTTTCTTCCTGGGCATTGTTTTCCACTCATTGTTTCCATCCAAGCCCTTTGGAAGAAGTTCCCTCCTTCAACTATTGTATTCTTAGAATTATAGTATTCCCCCATTCATTTTCCTTTAAATAAATCATCCTTAATTTATTATTGTAAATTTCCAGTCAGAAATCAATCCAATATTTCCTTTTTCCAAATTTCTGACTGATGACCTTTGAATTATTGTAATCTCATCAAAATCACACACATATACATACATATTCATACTTAATTATATTTATTAGAATTTAACTGAATTTGTTATTTCCATTATCTATCTTATTCTTATATTATTTTAATTTTAAAATCATTTTTTTTATTCTGAATAAAATTATAAATAAATGGATTTTTAAATTCTAAATTAATTAATGAATTGTTTAATCAAATAAATAATTTCCTTCACATCTTTTCCTTATTCCGAAGTCGTACAGAGTGTTTCTGCAATATACAGATCAGTAAGTTGGGTTGCCTATCTGACGATCAGCAGGGGCATGCTTTATCAACCTCGCATAATCGAAAATTAATAAAATCGGAGGATCGATCATATAATTTTTTCTTTGTAAAAAGTGAAAAAATTACGTAATTAATACTTTAAATGCAAATCCGGTAGGGAATGAGGAAACTGAAATCGGCTTTTAACATACAGTATAATTGTAATATTTAATAATATGAATAAAATAACATACACATAGAAAATTTTACATTAAAAATAACTATGGTATGTAATAACTGTGGACTATTAAGAACACCGACAATGACTTTAAACCGAATTGCCGCCTCTATAGCTAATTTGCGCGATATAACTGAAGAATTAAAATTGAAAACAATTAGTATTGCAAAGACAGAAATGATCAATAATATACCATGGAATAATATTAAATCATCACTTCAGTTAACATTCTTCGATGCACCGACTAAAATAATTATTTGCAACGGATTAATTAAATATCCTCCTAATATGCAAGTGAACAGAAACAATGAAATAGATGGATCAGTCTCGCAATGTTTAATTATAATACTAATGTACATGAAGCAACCAAACACACTCCATATGAGTTAGTTTTCGGTAAAATAGCGAGAATTCCATCAAACGAACCCCTTGCATCAGAAGATAAATTAGCAAGCTATGACGAATATTTAATAAATCTAGCACACGAAGGGGAAAAAACTAATTAAACTGTAGTATAAAATATGTAAACGATTTCTGCAAAATAATTTATTACCCTAAATTTGTGTTTTAGAAAGGAGGTTTGCTCCCATAATATAAATACATATGTATGTAGGGGAACGTGGGGTAGAACGGCACCGCGGGGTACAATGGTGCAGAGTCGATATCTTTTTACAGAAATGCTATCATGTCATGAAATATGTTGCAATTATTGCTATTAGGGGTCCCTTTCTGCGTGCTGTTATCAGTGGTCGCAATATTTTTAGTTGAAAGTTGTTATAAATTATTTAATGCACTTGCTGTGTTCTTCGCGACTGAGTTGTAATTCTTCGATATATTTACATAAGGTAAACAATGATAAAAATCTATTTTTTAGTACCGTAAATACATTTATGTTTTAAAATGATCTTTTCCTATTAATTTTATACTGTGTCTATGTAAATATTGATTAATTATAATTTTTTATACGATAAAAAGTAAATAAATATGTTTTGAGGCTTAATGAAATATTAGCCCACGAAATGTTGTACTTTTTATTTTTATACTAGAGAAAGAAAGAGAGTATACATAGATGCTGTCTTTCAAAATTAATACCAAAAATTATTACATTAAAGGATATTTTTCTATGTTTTAAAGAGAAAAATATTTATTATAACAAGAGAATTGTTTTTATTTATTAATTTATAATTATCATTTAAAAATACAAATCTATATTCTTATGTTCTATATATCATATATTATAATATACAACTTTTAAGAAGTTTTAGAAGTAGTTTATTTCGTTTATTTCGAAAAACTACTTATAGTAAAGATAGTAAATATGTAACGTAAATGCATTACATATTAATCTTTTATTAGTTTGTTGGATTAATTATTTAAGATTCTTTCATACTCACAGATTTCCAATCTTGAATTTGAAATAACTTGAAAACGGTTTTTTAAAATTTTTATTTGCCGTTTTCGTTAATGAAGCAAACAAGTATTGGAAGTAGTTTATTTCGTTTATTTCGAAAAACTACTTATAGTAAAGATAGTAAATATGTAACGTAAATGCATTACATATTAATCTTTTATTAGTTTGATTGATTAATTATTTAAGAGTTTTTCATAATCACGGATATTCAATCTTGAATTTGAAATAACTTGAAAACGGTCTTTTAAAATTTTTATTTGCCGTTTTCATTTATCTATCTTATGTTTGATACACCATGTAAATATAGTTAAATCAATCGTTTCCGTTTCTGTAGTGTTACGTCCAGATTAATTATTTAAGAGTTTTTCATAATCTCGGATATTCAATCTTGAATTTGAAATAACTTGAAAACGGTCTTTTAAAATTTTTATTTGCCGTTTTCATTTATCTATCTTATGTTTGATACACCATGTAAATATAGTTAAATCAATCGTTTCCGTTTCTGTAGTGTTACGTCCAGATTAATTATTTAAGAGTTTTTCATAATCACGGATATTCAATCTTGAATTTGAAATAACTTGAAAACGGTCTTTTCAAATTTTTATTTGCCGTTTTCGTTTATCTATCTTATGTTTGATACACCATGTAAATATAATTAAATCGATCCTTTCCGTTTCTGTAGTGTTACGTCCGGATTAATTATTTAAGAGTTTTTCATAATCACGGATATTCAATCTTGAATTTGAAATAACTTGAAAACGGTCTTTTAAAATTTTTATTTGCCGTTTTCATTTATCTATCTTATGTTTGATACACCATGTAAATATAGTTAAATCAATCGTTTCCGTTTCTGTAGTGTTACGTCCAGATTAATTATTTAAGAGTTTTTCATAATCACGGATATTCAATCTTGAATTTGAAATAACTTGAAAACGGTCTTTTAAAATTTTTATTTGCCGTTTTCATTTATCTATCTTATGTTTGATACACCATGTAAATATAGTTAAATCAATCGTTTCCGTTTCTGTAGTGTTACGTCCAGATTAATTATTTAAGAGTTTTTCATAATCACGGATATTCAATCTTGAATTTGAAATAACTTGAAAACGGTCTTTTAAAATTTTTATTTGCCGTTTTCGTTTATCTATCTTATGTTTGATACGCCATGTAAATATAATTAAATCGATCCTTTCCGTTTCTGTAGTGTTACGTCCGGATTAATTATTTAAGAGTTTTTCATAATCACGGATATTCAATCTTGAATTTGAAATAACTTGAAAACGGTCTTTTAAAATTTTTATTTGCCGTTTTCATTTATCTATCTTATGTTTGATACACCATGTAAATATAGTTAAATCAATCGTTTCCGTTTCTGTAGTGTTACGTCCAGATTAATTATTTAAGAGTTTTTCATAATCACGGATATTCAATCTTGAATTTGAAATAACTTGAAAACGGTCTTTTCAAATTTTTATTTGCCGTTTTCATTTATCTATCTTATGTTTGATACACCATGTAAATATAGTTAAATCAATCGTTTCCGTTTCTGTAGTGTTACGTCCAGATTAATTATTTAAGAGTTTTTCATAATCACGGATATTCAATCTTGAATTTGAAATAACTTGAAAACGGTCTTTTAAAATTTTTATTTGCCGTTTTCATTTATCTATCTTATGTTTGATACACCATGTAAATATAGTTAAATCAATCGTTTCCGTTTCTGTAGTGTTACGTCCAGATTAATTATTTAAGAGTTTTTCATAATCACGGATATTCAATCTTGAATTTGAAATAACTTGAAAACGGTCTTTTCAAATTTTTATTTGCCGTTTTCGTTTATCTATCTTATGTTTGATACGCCATGTAAATATAATTAAATCGATCCTTTCCGTTTCTGTAGTGTTACGTCCGGATTAATTATTTAAGAGTTTTTCATAATCACGGATATTCAATCTTGAATTTGAAATAACTTGAAAACGGTCTTTTCAAATTTTTATTTGCCGTTTTCATTTATCTATCTTATGTTTGATACACCATGTAAATATAGTTAAATCAATCGTTTCCGTTTCTGTAGTATTACGTCCGGTGGACTCCACGATTCTTTTCTTTCATGAAAGATCAAGAACCAACGAATATCTGATAGGCGAGACAAGAATTCCAAACCGTAAGATAACAAATGCTAGAAACTGAGCCGTGCATAAACATTTAAAAGGCTCTCTAGCCTACTTAAGAATTTTTAAATAAAATAATCACCGTAAATTGAGATTGTTTAAAACTAGAGTCATAAATTGGAGACGGTGACGAAAACTGAAACCACTTGATAAGAGTGCTCGCCTAACAGACCACCCTTGGGTGACAGTTGCTTATAATAAATTCTATAGGAATATAGCAACAAGCGATAACTTCCTCGGACTGTATCTCAAGGTCATGGGAAATTCCTTTAGATTCTAGAGTATCATCTCGAGACCGTATAGCAGAGGAAAATCCTCTAGAATCAAGACGCAACCACTAAAGAATAGAATATTTTTTTTGGGGTGATCAAATAAAATATTGTTAATGTAAACGGAATAATTATTTTAAATAATGAATTACGTGCAAAATAATTAAAAAATTAGAACACATGTAAAGTTTAAATATTATTTTGACATTTAATCATTTTTTTCTAATTTATATTCAATTAAAAATGTCACTTTTTGTACAATTTTAATCGTAAAAAAATGTTATTATAATTAATAATAAATTAAATTTTAATAGTAGTTTAATATAAGTGATGTATACAAAATAACAGTAGTTATTTTCTCTGGTCTTTTAAGATAACATTTGTCATCATTGTTAAATAAAAAAGTATCTTTAAGTTAAGTATGATTAAATAAACTGTTATAAATATAATTAAATTCTGAAAATTTGCATTTTTAAACGATATATTGTTTGCAGTTACTTTATTCTGTTGTAAAATTCAATGTTGAGTACGAGGAAGACGAAATATATTCTGTAATATCAACTAAAAATGACAAATATTCCTACTGGCCAAAAAAGACACTCGAAATTGCATCATTAAATGTAAAAACCTCAGAATGATTGAATGATGCGGTTACCATAATTGATAAATATGGTAAGTATATTTACTAACATAATTAATAGTAAAAAGCAGCATACAAACATAATTTTATTATTATTTTGTGCATGTATTTAATGTATGTATGGCTGTATGTAAGTACATATGTATATAGGGTGGTGCCAAACGGTTCAGCCACTTATAAACAAATTACTTCTGATAAACATCCAGAAATGCTTTTATAAAAAATTAAACATAGGTCTAGAAAAAGGTTTAAAAATGTATTTGAGCGTTAACTTTTTCAAGGAACTTTTAGGTACATATGTTTTAAAGGAAACTTTCTATTCAGATTTTTTATCAAATCACAAAATTTCGTTGGAACTTTTGACACCTCGTATGTATATAAATTTTTATTTTGTGTGTGTGCAAAATATTAATGACATGTTGAAAAAAATTAACTTTTATAGATTCATATAAACGTGCTCTCCAAAAGGAGAGAAGGTTAATGGAAGATAAAAGCAATACCGAATCGGAATCTTAATTAAAGGCCGTGGATTAAGAAATAAAAAAGTTTCGTATTTTAGAAAAAAATAAAAATGGTATAAAAATTTTCTTGGATGAAATTTATTGGAAACTATTTTTTTTGCTTGATAAATGAATATAATTATTCTCTTGAGTTTTATTTTATTTTCATATAAGATAATTCTTATTTAGATAATATTAATAAGCAATACAAAACATAAATAATATTTTTCAGATAACTCTAGTACTTCAAGTGAAAATGAAATCAGCGATAATGATTCTATTCCCGAATTAAATGAAATCATACAAGATATAATAGCAATATTCTATATTTATTTTTTTACTTTATATGAAAATATATTGAAACATGAAGTGTTAAAATTTTCATAACAAATGTGTTTTTCAGATAATGATGTCAATCAACTTCAAAAGAATATTAATAATAATGATATCAATCAAGTTCAAAGAAATATTAGTGATACACATTAATTAGATATTAATGAGATTCCTATTATTATAGAAGCAGAGGACAATAGTATTCCTACAAAAGATGATTTTCCTGTAAACAATTGTAGTAAGTTTTAGCACCTACACATACACACACACACACACTAATTATAGAAGAAGAAATAAAAATATAGATACAAATCATATTTATTTTTTTACAGCTACTAGAACTTTAAACACTATATTAGAAAATGTACTCGAAGTAAAACTAATGTGTAAACGAATAAACGAGCGTTTATATGTTTTAGAAAATAATGGCAATAACGTAAATATTCACCGTAATATTAACTTGCTTCTACCATTATTAATGGATTGTCTTGAAAATATTAATAATTTCGTAATTATATTAGTATCTGAGGAAGCACAATTATAGCTGGTATGTACAATTTTATCTTTGTTTTTAAATTGATATTTAATGCGTTAGGAATATAAAAAAATAATTTTAAATTAAAAGATTTGAAATTAATTATGTGCATGAAGAGTAAATTGCATACAAAATATTGTTTCCCCATATATTACACATATTCTATTTTTTATTTATTTGATTTTTTTATCTTATAAATATTCATTTCTTCAGATGTCATAAAAAATATTTGTTCTACTATACAAAAGCATAATTTGAATAGATTTTGAAAGCATGGTTTAAACAATCAACCCTGCGATTAAATCGTGAAAGAAACGATACTGCGAGAAACAACGTAAATATATAATGTTTTCGTTTTTATTTTTAAACAAAAAAATTTGATTTTTTATTCCACGAGTTTATTTTCTATAGCATTTAATACATAAAATTAGAAATTATATAATTAATTCAAATTAAAATAGTATATTTATATAATGGCAATAATTACTTTATATAATATTTGTATTATTTTAAATACTTATTCTTTTTCAAACGTATTTAAGTGATTAAATTCTTACATTTATTTAATTTCAGTTGCAATTTACGAAAGTCTAGTTAAAATTTCTAAAACTTTTTAAATATTTTATTATAAAATACATGTATATACACCGAAAAAATCATATTCTCATTTTAAGAATATACCACTTATTTTTAGAATATCTTCCTCTAAAATAAGCGCCAAGAGGATTTTCTTAACTAAAGACAGAAATCCTCTAAAAAATAGAAAAGTATTAGATATTCTTAATATGTAAGAATATATATACACTTCTAGTCTTGAGGCTTTCGTGGCCATTAGAATTGTCTAAACTAGGGACTTCCGGATGGATGCCGCGTGATTAAACAGCGTAATGCACGCAATGACGTTTCGCAAACGTTGCAGTTTGCATCTTCAGGGCTAAGAGCCCCGATACTGAGCTCTCTTGGGTTGGGGTTCTTATATCTTGCGAGAGGTTTTTCTATCTAAGGGAAAAATATACCGTTATGCCCTCTAGTGGTGTGAGCGCAAATAGGGTTTGTATGATACAATTTAGGAATATTTTCTTTATTTCA
This sequence comes from Anoplolepis gracilipes, assembly GCF_047496725.1. Classification (NCBI taxonomy): domain Eukaryota; kingdom Metazoa; phylum Arthropoda; class Insecta; order Hymenoptera; family Formicidae; genus Anoplolepis; species Anoplolepis gracilipes. The sequence continues at coordinate 8,469,756 of NC_132979.1, read as the reverse complement.
TATACTATTCTTAACAAAAGATTATTAGAGGGGAATATTCTGAATTTTTTAGAATATTTTATTGGAGGAAAGCTTTAGAAGGAATTCTTCTAAAATAGAGAATACAATTTTTTTGGTGTACGTATATATATTGTATATACAGATATAAAATAATTATTTTTTATTTTAGTATTATCGATATAAATATATATATATATTACGTAATACTTTAATATTATTCTACGATAATAAGAAAGATGTTTTTTTTGCTTCATCTATGTTTTGTTTCAAATAAAATATTTTTCATAGAGAGTTTGTAATCTCCAATTTATATTACTTTATGTTTTATATAAATATTAAATTAAAATAATAATTATTTTAATAAATTGCGAGTTATACTTATACAAATGTATTATTTCATGAAGTGTTATTATTACGTCCATTTTAATTCCGATTATATATCGGCGATTATGTATAATATAATTGTTATTAGTAAAAATTTTTAACCACATAACTTTGTTGACTTTAATCTATTTTTACATATAATATATTAAAATAACAATATATATTATACTTGAAAATAATTTAAATTGGTATATTATGTAGTTAAAAGTTTTACTATTGACTCTAAATATATTATTGTGTATGTAGCTGTAAATATATTATATATATAGTAATAAACCATAGTAAAATTTAAATACTATTTCTACAAAATGTTTATGATACAATATTAAGAAATGTTTCTATAATGTTTTATATGTAAGTATCTGAATGCGGACATTAACCGTTTATGTTATTTCTCTAAAATATTTCTATATACATCTTTAAAACAATTCACGTTACAAAGAAACATTATTGAGACGTATTAAATACGTTACTTTGTATAGTGAGTTATTCCTTCAATTTTTAATTATCTTTTTGAAGTAATAAATAAATAATATATATTTCTAACAGTTTATAATAATACGCATTTGTAAGAATTTAGTTATAGGAATCTCGTAAAGGAATGCAAAAAAAGAGAGAAGTTGAGAACAAAGAATAAAAGCCAATTGAAAAAACAGAAAGGTCATTTCAACCAAACATCCAACAAAGAAACGATCTCCTTTAAAATGTTTGCAACACGTATTTTTCGAGAAAAGATATTTTACTAAGCCATTCTAAAACAAATTTGAAACACAAAGAAAAATATATAAAAACTATTAAAATTCTTTTAAAAACTTTAGAAAATGAACAAATAAATGGATTTACAAAATTTCAGTTGCGGCGGAAAAGCATTTTTAAGAGATGACATCATCTCTCATATACATATAAAACGGCTTTTTCCTTTTCTCGCTATATCTCGAAAATTATTAGAGATATCAAAAAATGTTTTTTACAAAGCTTTTTTTCGTAAAAACCGCTTTATATATCGAGAGTAATTTCATCTCTTTTTAAAAGTCTTTTTCCGCAGCAAATAAAAATTTATAAATTTATAAAATTATCTAAATTATATTAATTATTAAATATTTATTTTAAGGAGTTAGCAGTTAGTAATATATAGAGATCTGTGCAGATAACTCACCGGCACAATACACGTTCACAAGAGTCCTGGAGTCCGACATTCCGTCCTGTTTCGGAGTTCATTAGCTCTCTCTGCTCGTTATCCGCATGGGTTTCTCTCACTCCCTCATTCAGGTGAAATCCAGTTCTATAGAAATGCAAATTATAAATCATAAGAAATTGACCGATTTCAAAATTGAATGTAAAAGGAATATGATTGAATTTTTTTTACTAACTTACAATTCTGTTATAGGATTCGCCTCAATCAAGTGCTCGCACCAGACTGATCGCGGATCCTTCTATCCCGGATCGATAGCCTGATCAATCCTGCGCACACGGGGTGCGTAATTATGGCCAATTATGTAGCGACACGTCATTTCGCTGGCGAGTCGCGTGCTCACGAAAGTATCGAGAGTGTACGTACCCCCAATTATGACACGCCAAATCTGTCGGAATTCCTTCGAAGGACTCTTTGTTGAGGTTCGAAACCTTCGATTTCGATCGCAAGGATTATCCAGGATCCATCGCCGATGATTACAATCAGTCGCGACACGCCAATCCCTTCGCCAGAAGAGTTTGCAAAACGCCTCTTAAGGGTGCGATTTTGTGCAGCCCTGGTTCCTTGCGCGAGGATCGTTCGACGGTCTGTGGATTTTGCGCATTCCGGTTCTTTCCGATCACGTCGTGTCGGGCTGATCCGCTCCAGTTAAATCGTTTTTTCATGTTTATATATATATATATATATATATATATATATATATATATATGATCAGAAAGAACCAGAATGCGCATAATCCACAGACCGTCGAACGTTTATATATATATATATATATATAAGCAAAATTATTACATTCTACTAATTAAAACTCTATTAACATAATTAAGTTTCTTTAGAAGACTTAGAGCTAACTAATTGAAGGCCAATTTAAAATTCTACTGTATCGATTTTCTACTTTAAATTTAGTAGCTATTTTGTTACGCATAGGTAATAATTTATTTTAACTCGAAGAATTCAATTTTTTACATTAAAATAAAAAGTAATTTACTGTATGTTTTATATAAAAATTAATAGATATATAAATAGAAATATAAATATAAATACAATAAATAAATGCATAAGCAAAAGTATCATGTGTATATCAGTAATAAAGGATTAATGGAATAATTAATTTATAATAAGAATTAATCATAATAAAAATTAATAAATGCTTTACTATAAAAATTTTTAATAAAAATTTATATTTAAAAATTCTTATTTTTATATTAAAATTTCAATTACCGTCTCAATTAAGTTTAATTTTGTATTATATAACATGGATTTTTAAATGTGTGACACAAAATTAACAAATCAAACTCTGCAATTATCTATTATAAGTACAGTCATTAAAACAATTTAAAACAAGTAATCTATTATCTACAATGTATAATATTTAGTGAAAAAATTTTATGAAAATGTCTCTAATCGGTATGAAAATAGATCAAAATACATGAAAATATTGTACTTTTCTGGAGACTTTCCAAAGATACATCGTCCTCCAGATTTCCCAAAATCACAATAGTCACTCTCGTTAGCATTATCACTGTCAATAAAAATAAACACATAGTGTTTTTAATATTTTTACCAAATATAGATCTATTAATATGACATCAAATTTTGAGAAAGTATTAATAGTAAAATTAAAAAAGAATTAGTAGTAAAAAAAGTGAAATATGTCTTGAATTTAATGATATTATAACAGAGAAACAATTGGGCATTAAATAATAGAATTCGTGAAAGGGCGATTCAAACCGTTATCGACGAATGGAAATTAATAGTAAAGGAAAAATGGTGAGAGTAATTTTCATGGATCTTAAACGAGCATTTGAAACAATTGATAGAGAAAGATTAATAGAGAAATTATATCAATACGAAATTGGAAAAATGCTTTTAGAACAATTAAAATCATATCTAAATAATAAAACACAGCAGGATTCAATAAACAATAAATGATCTAAATTAATTTCCATTAAATATGTGGTGCTACAAAAATATGTATTAAAAGCTTTATTATTCATTGTATACATATGTAAATGATATAATTAACGTTCAGAAAGATGTTGTATAAAAATGTTCATAGAAGATACATTAATGTGTAACTAAAAATTGTGTGGAGTTGGAGAATAAAATAAAATAATATTTATTAAAAAAAAATGGATGAATATATCTTAAGTTAAAAATGAATGCAGGAAAAACGAAATATATGATAGTCAGGAATATAAGGAAAGAAATAAAAGAACAGGTAACTTTATATTGATATATACCAGGTATATTGTATAAATCAATTATAGCACTACACTTTAATTATTGTCCGATATTGTTAATAAATATGGGAAAATACAACAAAATAAAATGCAAATACAGTAAAATCAAGTATATGCAAGAGTTATTCTACCAATATATATTATTAATATTATAATATAATCTGATTAACACAATATTATAATTAATAAAACAAACAATTTAATATAATAGTAAATGTATTATAAAATATAACAAAAGTAAAAACAATATTTTTACTATTTTACAATATCTTCAAACATTATCAATTCACAAAAATTTATTCTACTATGTAATGATATGCATATAAAAGAATTACAATTTAATTTATTTCTGCATTTCTGATAACATCTACTGAGCTAAGTGTCGCATCTTCTGTGCTGTTTCTCAAAGACACAATATTATTGAGACAAAATTCAAAGTTTGGTCTATCATTCGCCACATTCCAACAATGCTGCATCAACTCGTACAATGTCGATGGACAGTTGAGAGGTTGCAGCAATTTGCCTCCCGAACGCACATACTCTATGACTTGGAAATCATTTCTGGTAGAATAAGGCTGTTCACCCAATGACATAATTTCCCACATTACAACTCCAAATGCCCAAACATCGCTTTGTGAAGTAAATATTCCGTCCACAAAAGATTCTGGTGCCATCCAGCAAACAGGAAAAAAACCTCCTCTCTAAAACATAATTTTAGCGCAGTAAACATTTTTTGCCAAAATCATCTACATAGTTTTACAGCAAAAATTATGTGCAGTTAAAGTTAACTCATTTTTCTTTCTCTATACAGGGTGTCCCAAAGTGACCGGTAAATATTTTAACGGCAAGTTCTTTAAAACATTTCAAAACGAAAAGTATAATACAAAAATGTGGAAGCTACAATAGTTTTCAAACTGGAAGCGATTATATTTCACGAATGGCAGGGCTGAAATTTTGCGTACTCAGAAACGGCAAAATAATAAGTGATTTAGATAAATTCATAAAAGCACTTATACCACAAATAAAAATATCTTTATACATATATAAGTAAAAAATCTATTTAAATTCCAATCATCGTACAAATGTATAATATTATTATAATGTAAAAATAAAAGACGAGAGTTTATTTTCTTTTACACATAAGAATAATTATATTATCTTATTTATTTTTATTTATTACGCAATTGTAATATATTTACCGTGCGGTAATATTGATTCTTGTAAATATCTCTAGTTAGTCCGAAATCACCGATTTTCACAACACGATTTTCGCGGTTTCTCGAAGATATTAAGCAATTTCTACATGCGAGATCTCTATGCACAAAGTGCAATTTTTCTAAGTAGCAACAACCTCGCGCAACATCCTCGCACATGGCAAGTAAATCTTGCAGACGCAAAGCCTGTGAATCTGATGGTTGGAATGTTCTACTCTCTCTCAAATATGTCAGTAAGTCAACTTCCATTAATTCTAATATGAGCCATGGTGAATTTCCGTCTATACAGATGCTCAACAATCTTAGAACATGCGTGTGGCGAAAATGACTCATAGATTTAGCTTCTCGAAAAAATTCTGTTATCTGTTGCGAGGAGGCATTGCTGTGTAGCATCTTTATAGCGACAGGGATTGGACCCGGCTCTTCTAAATCCTTGACAGTTCCTTGAAAAACCTGCAAGATATTTTATAATCAATACAAGTCAATAAAATACACGTTAAAAATAAATTTGAATTATTAAACTGCTTACAAAAAATTTGAACGTTGAAATTGTTTTTATTAAAAAATGTGTCTTTATTTTCAAATCAAAAAATCAACAAAAGTCTTTAAGAATACATTTAAGCCATAAAAAATTATTTTTTTACCTTTCCAAACGCACCACTGCCTACAAATTTTTCTAGAGTAATTTGATTTTTCTCGACTATGGTTAATGTAAGTTTGTTTCGATTAAATTGCAATCTAGAAGCGTACATCGCATTAGGTTGAATATTCCCGGTTTGAGGTATTTCGTCTAAAGTTGCTAATTTGATGTCGTTCATTGTTGAAGGCGAAACTTGTTCATTATTACTTTTCTTCCATTTTCGGTATGCTGTTAAATAACGTTATTATATATTCATTATTAATTTTATGTATTGAAAAATTAAAATTAATTTCAACAAGTAAACTATTTTCACAGAACTTTCTATACGTATATAAATCTAAAATAATATGAAATTAAAGTCTAAAAATTATATCAAATATACTTACAATAATACAAATGGTAAAAACAATATACACCAATAGTAAGACCCGCAATCGTTGATATTATTATCAGATCATAATGCGTAGCAAATATTTCTGTTAAATCAATGACATCGCTTGAGTTACTTCAGTCTCTAAAGCCGTAAACGTTTTCAACCCGCACGTTAAATTGATATTTCTGATTCATCTCTTTTGTAGTTGCCAGTAATTTTTTGTTCTATTATAATATAAATTCCAATCTTTTTACTTTCAATCAAATCCATTCAAATTAATTCAAATAAATTATCAATCTAATAAATTACTCATTTTAAAATTATTTTTGACAATTAAACGTTGCAATCTATACACGTCAATTGTAAATCTGCTCCCAAAGGTTCCCAATTTAACTGGTACAGTTGCTAGAGGCAATACTTGTATATATTGTATTTTTATGTAATAAAGGAAAAGTTCCAAGTGCTCCTGGAATGCTTACTTAATGAGACTACAATGTTTCGTGTACTTATTAAATCAGAGACATGTGCCAGCTAAGATCGATCTATAGAATAATTTTTTGTATCAATTGGGAAACTTTAATTGTTAAAGGTAACCACAAATTTAGTAATATCAATTTTGCTTGCAAAAATATGCTGGCTGAAAACGCTTATGGCATTATAGTAAATTAAGCAAAGTAATTAAAAGATTTTGTATTAAATAGATATTTTTACTTAAAAGTTTGTACTTAAATTTTTAATTTAAAAAATTTATGAAAACATTTCTACAAAATAAATACATGATATCATAATTTATTCATTTATTTTACCTTGTGTTTTAAAAGTAAATTCTCCATCAGATGGCCATATAAATTCTTCCTTGTAATTGCAATATCTCAGGATCAAACAAAATTCATATAAAGTTCCTGGCAGTAAATTTTCTATGTAGTATTCGACTGTATAATTATATACCTTAGTTTTGTTTGCAATTTGCCATATTTGCGTATAAACTTGTTTGTACTTTAATGTATAATGGGTTATATTATCGCTGAGATTCCACGAGATATTTAATCTATTTATACTAAACCCACTCAGAGTTAAATTATTCGGTTCCGGAAACGCGTAGACATTTTTTATTGAACTGTCATTGGAGAAATTACTGAAATTAAGTAGATACACTCGCACAAATGCCAAATATTCCTGTCCTGGCACCAGATGATGGCTTGACATGAAAAACTTGCCATCTGTCGTACGTTCAGATTGATTGATAAGATGTATGTCGTACTCTTTTTGGGTAAATGTTTTTCGAGTGCCATTTGGAAAAAGATGTAACATCCAATGCACCTCGTAGGTCACTGCCACGCAGTTAATGTTCTTAGGTGGCAGCCAATAGATTACCGCCAGAGTAGGCTTTAGAACTTGAACCGTCACATTTTCCGGCGAATTGGGCTTGATAGGTTTAGTTTTTAGAATTATATCCTCCCCAAATTGTAACTTCATCGATAATTTGTCGACATATAAATTAGTTAATGCAAATTTCAATGTGTACGTTGTGAATGGAGTTAAATTTTGTATTTCGTAAAGCCGTTTGTACGTTTTCACGTAGAATTCGCCAAGATCATTGTTCAAACATGTCTGATATCTTACGGAGATGATATACATAGTGGTGGGTAAATTGTATTTCTTACATCCGTCAATGGGAATTGATTCCGGGATGTTTAAAACGATGCTGTAGTTTGTAGTTGTCGCCTTTTCTTTTAAAAAATTAATAACTTTAAATTGAAATTCTTTTATGTCAGGTACTAGACATTTTGTCGGGGGATATGTTTGTAAAGAATTACTCAAAGCTATAACATCATTCACCCTTTTATCCAAATTATCTACTTTTTCAACATATTTTATAGCATTTTCTTTGCTGTCGAGAAGTGCATATTTTTTCTTTAAAATGTAGATTACTCTAGTTTTGTAATCATACAAGTATAAATTTATCTTGTCAATCATTATACGTGAGAAACGTATTTCATTGTTTTGAACCGTTAAAATCAGATTGCAGCTACAACCATAGATGTCTGTTACAATTAAATAATTTTCTTTACATATCCAGTACATTAATGGTTTGTCAACATTCGTGTAATCAACCTGCATGAAGATTACTTTTTCTAATTGTTTTTTGTACGAGCAGGAACATGAATTATTCTTCAAAAAAGGTTTTATATTTTTTCCATTTAAATCCGATTGCATTATCTTATAGTAAATAGAAGACGGTGTATTCCATCCAACCTCTTCTATCCAATAAAGATATCTGGAAAAGAAGCGTATTATTTTCTAACTAAAACATTTTAACCGTACATCGCACACGCATGCACAGAATCTACGTGATTATTTAAAATTTTAATAATTCAACATCAGTTTATGATTCCATTACTTATAATCTTCAATAAAAGTCATACCACATTAATAGAAAATTATGAAACCAATTTGTAACACATTTGCGACCTTACTGCGCGACACTACTGAGACACAGTTGTTTTCTGTTACAATTTTCTTTGGCCACCAGCAGATCAACGCTAATATTAGTAAATATAGTGTTTTATAAAATCGATAACTGTGCGTGTAAAACCATTTATTTAGTCATACGTCGCAAACTTGTTAAGAGAAACAAAGTTATTTTTTTTAGATGGATGAAATTTAATGTACCCTGTAGAAGGCAGCACAATTAAAGATGAAACCCAGTTAATTCCTAGGTTAATAATATTGTCTTTGACTATACTAGTTTGCCACAATGATAAGTCTAGCTTTATAATCGTAACAATATTGTTCATGTAGTTATATTCCTCCCAATAAAGATTTCTTGCCACCCAATCGATGCAGAGATTAGACACGGAAAGGTCGACATCAGTTATTTTTGTACAATTATTTACTTCGATTGCGTTTAGATCAAAATCGCATGTCATTAGCTCCCACTTATCATTGATCCAATAAATCTTACGTTCCAGTGCTAAGTAAGCGACTTCTCTAGCTAAGCATTTTTTAAGTGGAAAGCTGATTTGCAAATCCACATCCAATACTTTCAACACATCAAACCATGAGACGATAAATAATAGAGGTACCGGATTCTCGTGCGTCGTGGACACATTGATGATATTTGTATAAAGACCGGCACCAGCTTCATTATGCGCTTGTACTTTAAAGTAGTACATCGTATCAGGCGTTAAATTGTACATTTTGTATTGCAATATGTGCTGTGTAGCTAAAATATTAGCGACATGTATAATTTTCGTTTGGTTCTTGATAAACCAACACTCGACCATGTATTTTTGTATCACTCCATTTGTAAATTCAGGTTTGTTCCATCTATGAAGAAAGAAAACTATTTTAGTTTGTTCTTTTTATTTTTAGTGAATTTCTGACAGAATTAGAGACAAACAAAATTGTTTTTCTATACATATATATACGAGTACAAGTAACAACTTAAAAATGTTTTACCTAAATGTCACAGAAATATTTTTCTCGTTTAATCTATTGCCAAAATCTACGAATGCCCTGGGAAATGTTGGCTCGCTTAGAAATATGTCTGCAAATTTTAGAATTTTGTGTAATTATTTAATATAAAGAATTGAGAGTATACATAAAATTAAATCTTTATAAAGATTTCAAAATTGTATTTAGTGTATTATAATTACGTATAAGAATTCTGATTTCAAAAACTAAAAAAAATATAGTGGAAAAATTTCTTGAAATATAACTAAAAAAATAGTATATCATATAATATGTAAATTCAAATGACAAGCAATTCCTTAAATAAAGAAAGAAATGAAAACATAAACAAAGTATGATAAAAATTAATCAACAGCTACAGTAATGATTTTCAAAATAATTGAATAATATAAAAATAATTTTTTTGTATTTTAAGACTTAGAAAGACAATTAATAATTAATCATTAAGAAAAAATCTTTTTATAAAATAAAACTTTTTCAGCGAAAACGAATTATATTATAATGAATAGAAATCTCTCAATAGTTACGGTGCTTTTATCAGTTCTTGTAATTTTACTGATTATTAATAAAAACTTTAAAAATATATAATTTGTGACTCTTTATAAACGACGTAACTAACAAAATAATGTCATTAACTTTTTTTCCCTTGATATAAATTTTTTTATTTATATTTTTTATTTTTACTGATAAAAGATATTTTTTTAATTTAATTTTTATTTCTTGAGTAAGAAGTTTAAATTATTTTCATACCTTTTATGTAATTCAATTTTATTTTGATAACATTTTATATATACCCAAATAACACAAGCTATTCGAAAAGAATTCATTTTTATGTCACCAATTTTGAGTCCCTTTTGAAATACATATAGAATACATTTTATAAAATGTATTCTATATGTATTTCAAAAGGGACTCAAAATTGGTGACATAAAAATGAATTCTTTTCGAATAGCGTGTGTTATCTGGGAGAGTTTGTTTTATTATACATAATTTATCAGTAGATTTTAGAAAGGTAGACATGTCTGCAATAAACACTTACCGGCTTCATTTAATATAGCCACGCTGTCAGAGGAGACGTTTGATAACATGTAGTGATCATTAATCTCGAAGGCTGAGATATCCTGTTCAAAAATATACATTGTATAGTTTATAAATGTTTGTCGAATTGTTTCATCAAAATACATGGGCGATTAAATCAAAGTTTATATCGCAGATGAATATAAACCGATGAAACAATGAAAGCATAATTTTACATAACAAAATTAATAAACACCGTGCGACCGTTTAATTACGTTGATGTTCTTATTATTTGCATTGGCGTTACTGTGTATTTAACATATGTTGTATTTCACAAATTATATATTTCAAAATGTATTTTAATATAATTGTTATATAAAATGTTTTGCAATATCTTTAGAAAAATATAAAAAATTACAATAACTAAAGAATAGTATATATATATATATATACGTATATAGCGAGTGATATATAGCTGTTGCGCATAATGATTTGTCTATTGGTCTTAATTGATTATTAAAAGCAAATTTGAAATTTTATTTTACCGATCTTTTACTTTAAATTTACTAGCTGTTTCGTTACGTAATTTATTTCAATTCAAAGATTTTGATTTTCAATATTAAAATGTCGTTAAATAAAAAATAATTTACTGTTTTATATTAAAATTAATAAATATATATAAATATTTATAAAAGTAAAAACATTTTAAAAATTATAGAAAAATTATGTCTAACAAAAGTATCACATATGTGTTTATCGTGACAGTGTAGCAGAGAATCAATGGAATAATTAAATTATATTAAAAATTTTTTAATTATTATTTTAACATTTAAATTTTAATATACCATTTTCATGAAGTTAAATTTTGTAGTATATTTTATGACACTGATTTTTAAATGTGTGGCGCAAAATTAACAAATTTTATATATCTTTTTTTATATCGTTAAAACTTTTTAATTATGTATTTTGGGTACATACATTAAAATAAGTAATTTATTATCTTTTATATATAAGATTTAGTTTTTTTTATGTAAAAAAGTATAAGGCATAAGTAAACCAGAATTGATTGATTTTTAGTTTTAAAAACCACATTATTGAAATGCTCGATTACCTGATCTTACTTTTGTGTGATTTTCTTTAGGGGATACCTCAAAAAGTATTCACCAATAAACCATATATCCCGGATAAATTGAAATTTGTTACTTGTCCAAAATTGTATGAATACCACAAAATATGATGCGATGCGTAATGCAAAACTTTTCGGCTAGACTACAAGAATGTAGGCGAAAAAATGAAAACCATTTTGATGGCGTTATTTTAAAACTAAATGAACAATTACTTATGTCTTCTTCATATATTTATAGATCACATACATTGTTCTACATTATACATGTAAGCATAATGAAATTTGTTAATATGCGAAAATTATATTATTATTAATTAGAAAATCATCAGGTATTTTGCTGGCTTTGTAAAAAAAAAATTATAAATATATATGTAAAATATAAAATTACTTTTTAAACTATTTTTCTATTTCGTACTATTTTCAATTATAACTCAAATTATGTAAAAATAAAATTGTTTCAGAATTTGCTCAAGAATATGTCATTTTAAGGACATCAGGTTATTTTGCATCACCCTGTATAAAAATTCTGATTTCAATACTTGAATTAAACAAAATGGGAAAATTTTTTATTTATTAATAAAAGAGATTAAGATTAATATATTTTATGATGAATAAGTTTAGAGATAACAAACACTTCTTTAAATAAAAAACATAAACTATAAAGTTAAAATGAAAATTAAATTAACTGATAGCCACAATATTAGTTTTTAAATTAATGAAATAATATAAAAATAGTGTTTTTGTGTTTTTAAATTTTACGTTTTAAGACTTAGAAACGCACTATTAATAATTAAACATAAAAAAATAAATATTATTATAAAATAAAAATCTTTTAGCGAAAACAAATTAGTGTTCGTCGAATTGTCTGATAAAAAAGATATGAGCGATTAGATCAAAATTTATTTCGCAAATGAATATAAATCGATAAAGTAATGAAAGCAGAATTCTAAGTAATAAAATGAATAAATATGCGAAAGATATCTCTTTTTAACATTTTAGAGCAACTATTAGCTTTGTTAGAAAAGCGTCAGAAATTAAGTTAAATTTAAAAATTAAATTCAATAATTTATAATTAAAATCGGAAACTGTTTTGCTTCATTGACGTCGATCTGTCCATTATTTGCATTCGCTTTATTATGTGTTCAACATATATCATATTTAACAAATTATGTATTTCAAAATGTGTTTTAAAATAAATATTGTACATAATGTTTTGCACTATCTTTAGAAAAATGTAAACAATTATGATAAATAAAAAATACCATATAAATACACACGTAGCGAGTAATAACTGTTGTGGATATTGATTTGTCCTAATTGATTAAAGGCCAATTTTAAAGAGGGAGGTGGACCCTCAAATGGACTTTGGCCGGATTTCGGCCTCCTTTAAATTTTGATAAAACTAATCGAAATCAATCTCTTTTATTTAACGAATCATAATTTTTGTAATTCCAGTTTAAACGGAGATGTTTTGAACCATACTGGTATCCAAAAGTGCATAGAAATCATTTATGTATAATGCGATAATATATTGAAGTATTCTTAAGAAAATCAGTGAAAAAGCGTCAAAAATAATTCCGGAGGATGAAGTAATGTTTTCATTCATTCAACAACTATCACTAGGCACTCATCTGGATCGAGACTTGAGCAGTACTTGTTAGGATTCACAAAAAATTATTAGTTTCTATGAATATTTATCACATTTATATGTTTTTGTGTGCGAGCGTGTGCGTGCGCGCGCGTATTGTGTGTGTGTGTGTAGCAGAGATCAGGACATCGCGATTCGTCACTTCCGCGGAAAAAAGAAACTGTTAAAATCATCACTTTTTTATGCTCTTCCACTGATTTTCTTGAAAATACTTCAATATATTATCGCATTATACATATATAATTTCTATGCACTTTTGGGTACCAGTATAGTTAAAACATCTTCCATTAAACTGGAATCACTAAAATTATGTTTCTTTAAATGAAAGAAATTGATTTCGATTGGTTTTATCAAAACTTGAATGGGACCAAAATCCAGCGAATGAATCCTTCCCCTTTCACTGTATCAATCTTTTACTTTGAATTTAGTAGCTGTCTCGTGATGTAATTTATTTTAACTCAAAGATTTTGAATTTTCACATTAAATTATCGATAAAACAATATACTGTAAGTTTTATGTAAAAATTAATATCTAGAAATAGATATTTGAAAAAATAGAAACATTTCAAAACTTATAAAAAAATCATGTCTAGCAAAAGTATCACATATGTGTTTAATGTGTAGCAAAAAATCAACGGAATGATTAATTTAAAAATTTATATTAAAAAATTTTTATTGTTACATTTAAATTTTAATATAACGTCTCAATTAAGTTTAATTTTATATAACACTGATTTTTAAATGTATACTGCAAAACTAACAAATTGAAAAATATACATTGTATAGTTTGTAAGTGTCCGTCGCCATAAAAAATACATGCGATTAGATTAAAATTTATTTCGCAGATGAATATAAATTGATGAAGTAATTAAAACAAAATACTAAATAAAAAAATTAATAAATATATAATAAATACGACAGATATCTCTTCTTAACGTTTTAGAGCAACTATTAGCTTTGTTAGAAATGCGTTAGAAATCGAGTTAAACTAAATAATTAAAGTAAATAATCTATGTTTAAAATCGCGGACTGTTTTGTTTTAGTTACGTCAATCTGTCCATTATTTGCATTCGCTTTACTGGGTATTTAACATATGTTGTATTTCACAAATTATATATTTTAAAATGTATTTTAAAATAAATGTTATATAAAATATTTTGTAATATCTTTAGAAAAATATAAAAAATTACGATAACTAAAGAATAGTAATATATAATTATAGTATATAATAATAGTAATATATAAATACGTATATAGTGAGTGATATATAGCTATTGTGGCTATTGATTTGTTTATTGGTCCTAACTGATTGAAGGCCAATTTGAAATTTCACTGTATCAATGTTTTACTTTGAATTTAGTAGCTGTCTTGTGATGTAATTTATTTTAACTCAGAGATTTTAAATTATCACATTAAATTATTGTTAAATAAAAAGTAATGTACTGTAAGTTTTATGTAAAAATAAATAAATAAAAATAGATATTTAAAGAAATAGAAACATTTCAAAAATAATTGAAAAATCGTGCTAGCAAAAGTATCACATATGTGTTTAATTTCGCAGTGTACCAGAAAATCAACGAAATAATTAATTTAAAAATTTATATTAAAAAATTCTTATTGTTACATTTAAATTTTAACATAACGTCTCAATTAAGTTTAATTTTATATTATATAACAGTGACTTTTTAAATGTATAATGTAAAACTGACAAATTGTACATACCTATACTATTTAATATGGTTAAAACTTTTTAATTATAAGTACAGTCATTAAAACAAGCAATCTGTTATTTACAGTATATAAAATTTGTTTTATTTGTGTAAATATTTTTTATTGGCATAAAGTTAGAAATGAGAAATTGCATGAAAATACTTTCCTGGAGACTTACCGGAGTTATACCATCCTCCAGATTACCAGAAATCGCGATTGTTAATCTCGTTAATATTAACACTTTTAGTAAAACACATAATGTTTTTAATATTTTTAACATAATATCTTTTTTTTCTTGTAGATGTTTATACTCGATCGCCTTTGACGTGATTCTCGACTAAAGTGACCAGTAGCAAACAATGTTTTATACGATCTCCTCAATGATACAGATACACTAATAGACTCAATATTTCTTCACGCCTCTTGATAGATTCTTTGCAATATGTAGAGTTTATGCCTATGTATATAAATTTAGTGCTTATTTTTGGATGTGTTACTGTTTAAGACTTTTTCTCATAATCGATTATAATGATTTTTATCACCAAATTATATAACTGCTGGTAAATCAATAATTAGTATATTTTACTTTATTTAACTTAATACAACTTAATGCAAAATAATACTTATAATATATTTTATAGCATATTATATCGTATAGTATATTATATCACGGACAGTAGTACATGCACAATCAATCTTTAATAGTTTGATAAAATGTTCAAATAAACCCATGATTGAATAATACGAAACGGATAACGTATATTATTTATTAATTACTGTTATAGATTTTTTTAAGGTAAACTTTATTTACTCCCTTTTGCGTAAAAAAATTGCTAGATTTAGCATCGATAACAGAAATATTTGACATATAAATTTCTATGTTTTGAAATAGTAAACTTATATATCTAATTATGTTTGCAGTTATTAGAAAAATTTCATTTTCCAGAGCCAACTTTATTCCAATCCCGTATAATTATTTCCAATAATCAAAATAATCGATAATGTGATTGTCCTTAATTATCTTTGGCCTCCTGAGAGTCACTTGATATTTACAAAAATTTATTCATTGCTGATCGTCTTTAATAATATTTCTCCGTGCATGTACGTATAAATTTATAAACGGTCATTCCCGATTTATAATTTATGGTAATACGGATTTAAACCAAATAAGATGACTTTATCATTAGCACCGACGAGAATACTGTCATATTATCGACTTTTTTGACACATTAGATATAATTACTCACGAAGTATTTGAAATATATTTTAAAATTATATCAAAAATTAATATAAAATTTTCTCTGTATACTCCATGAGTACTGCCCATAAGTGATTCAGCGAGCAATTAAATAGGAGCCCTGTCCTCTCAAAGTAAAACCTAGGAATCATTTTTAATCATTATTATGGATAACTCATCTTATAATCCTCCTGAGAGTCAAATCGGAAATTACGCAAATTCCGAAACTTCGCAATAATTATTAAAAACATAATTTTTAAAAAATAGGCCAATTTATGTGAGTATAAAAGCGTGCGGCGAGAAAAGACAGCTCACTGATACGCAATCGAAACTTTGAAAGAAGCAATCTATAGTTACATCTCAGCAAGCACTTTTTAGTTGTAGAATCCTCGCGACTCATAATAATGAGCATTTCTTTCGCATGCTTACACTTGCAAGAATATATTCCTATTTAAATTAAATGCGCACATAAAAAGTAACAAATAAATATAAAATTTCCTATATACAAATTTAATTATTATAAAATCTGACGAAATCAAATGACTATAAAAAAACATGCTTATTTCTAAATAGAAAATTGTCATAATAGAATAAGCTTATATTATTAATATGCATCTTTAATATTTTATTTGCAAAAATTTGCTTCTCCTAAATTACATAGAATATACTAAATATAAATTATTTTTAACTTGTCACATAATTGCTCAATTTTTTCTATGTGTGTTAAGGAACCATTACACTCTTTGAACTGTATATATTAACCTTGTATAATAATACGATTAACATAATTACATTGTAATTAATAAAAGTAATAATTTAATATAATGGTAAATGTATTATAGAATATAACAAGAGTAAAATCAATATTTTTATTATTTTGCAATCTTCTATCTTTAATCGATATATACAATTTGCAAAAATTTATTCCACTATGCAATAATATGCATATAAAAGAATTAATAATTTAATTTATTTCTGCATTTTTGATAACATCTACTGAGCTAATCTACTGTCGCATCTTCTGTGCTGTTTCTCAAAGACACAATATTATTGAGGCAAAACTCAAAGTTTGGTCTATCATTCGCCACATTCCAACAATGCTGCATCATTTCGTACAATGTCGGTGGACAGTTGAGAGGTTTCGGCAATTTGCCTCCCGAGCGTACATACTCTAATACTTGATCATTACTTTTAGCGGGATAAGGCTGCTCACCCAATGACATAATTTCCCACATTAGCACTCCGAATGCCCAAACATCGCTTTGTGAAGTAAATATTCCGTCCACTAAAGATTCTGGTACCATCCAGCGAACAGGAAGTAAACCTTCTCCCCTCTAAAACATAATTTTAGCTCAGTAAATCTTTTGCCAAAAATATCCACATATTTTTAAAACTAGAAATATGTGCAGTAAAAAGTTAAGTCATTTTTTTCTATATATATTATAATAATAAAAATAGTTTTTTTTCAGATCAATTTACAAATGTATAATATTATTACAATGTAAAAATAAAAAACAAAGTTTTATTTTCTCTTACGTATCTATAAGTGTATTACTTTATTTAGTAAATAATTGTATGTTTACTTTACGATAATACTGATCCTTGTAAATATCTCTAGCTAGTCCGAAATCGCCAATTTTTACAATACGATTTTCGCGATTTCTCGAAGTTATTAAGCAATTTCGAAAGGCGAGATCTCTGTGCACAAAGTGCAATTTTTCTAAGTAGCAACAACCTCGCGCAACATCTTCGCACATGGCAAATAAGTCTTGCAGACGCAAAGCCTGTGAATCTGATGGTTGGAATGTCCTACTCTCTCTTAAATATGTCAGTAAGTCAACTTCCAACAATTCTAATATGAGCCATGGTGAATCCCCGTCTATACAAATTCCCAACAATCTTAGAACATGCGGGTGGCGAGAATGACTCATAAATTTAGCTTCTCGAAAAAATTCCGTTATCTGTTGCGAGGAAGCATTGCTGCGTAGCATCTTTATGGCGACAGGCATTGGGCCTGGCTCTTCTAAATCCTTGACAGTTCCTTGAAAAACCTGCAAGATATTTTATAGTCAATACAAGTCAATAAAATACACGTTAAAAATAAATTTAAATTATTAAACTGTTTACAAAAAATTTGAACTTTGAAATTGTTTTTATTAAAAAAATGTGTCTTTATTTCAAAATTTTCTGATTAAAAAATTAGCGAAAGTCTTCAAAAATACATTTAAGACATAAAAAATTATTTTTTACCTTTCCAAACGCACCACTGCCTACAAGGTTTCCTAGAGTAATTTGATTTTTCTCGACTATGGTTAATGTAAGTTTGTTTCGATTAAATTGCAATCTAGAAACGTACATCGCATTAGGTTAGATATTCCCGGTTTGAGGTATTTCGTTTAAAGTTGCTAATTCGATGTCGTTCATTGTTGAAGGCGAAGCTTGTTCATTATTACTTTTCTTCCATTTTCGGTATGCTGTTAAATAACGTTATTATATACTCATTATTAATTTTATGTATTGAAAAATTAAAATTATTTTCAACAAGTAAACTATTTTCACAGAACTTTCTATACATATATAAATCTAAAATAATATGAAATTAAAGTCTAAAGTTTATATCAAATATACTTACAATAATACAAATGGCAAATACAATATACACCAATAGTAAGACCCGCGATCGTTGATATTATTATCAGATCATAATGCGTAGCAAATATTTCTGTTAAATCAATGACATCGCTTGAGTTACTTCAGTCTCTAAAGCCGTAAACGTTTTCAACCCGCACGTTAAATTGATATTTCTGATTCATCTCTTTTGTAGTTGCCAGTAATTTTTTGTTCCATTATAAAATAAATTCCAATCTTTTTACTTTCAATCAAATCCATTCAAATTAATTCAAATAAATTATTAATCTAATAAATTACTCATTTTAAAATTATTTTTGACAATTAAACGTTGCAATCTATACACGTCAATTGTAAATCTGCTCGCAAAGGTTCCCAATTTAACTGGTACAGTTGCTAGAGGCAATACTTGTATATATTGTATTTTTATGTAATAAAGGAAAAGTTCCAAGTGCTCCTGGAATGCTTACTTAATGAGACTACAATGTTTTCTGTACCTATTAAATCAGAAATATCTGCCAACTCAGGCTCGATCTATAGGATAATTTTTTGCATCAATTAGGAAGCTTTAATTGTTAAAGGTAACCACAAATTTAGTAATATCAATTTTGCTTGCAAAAATATGCTGGCTGAAAACGCTTATGGCATTAGAGTAAATTAAGCAAAGTAATTAAAAGATTTTGTATTACATAGATATTTTTACTTAAAAGTTTGTACTTAAATTTTTAATTTAAAAAATTTATGAAAACATTTCTACAAAATAAATACATATCATAATTTATTCATTTATTTTACCTTGTGTTTTAAAAGTAAATTCTCCATCAGATGGCCATATAAATTCTTCCTCGTAATTGCAATATCTCAGGATCAAACGAAATTCATATAAAGTTCCTGGCAGTAAATTTTCTATGTAGTATTCGACTGTATAATTATATACCTTAGTTTTGTTTGCAATTTGCCATATTTGCGTATAAACTTGTTTGTACTTTAATGTATAATGGGTTATATTATAGCTGAGATTCCACGAGATATTTAATCTATTTATACTGAACCCACTCAGAGTTAAATTATTCGGTTCCGGAAACGCGTAGACATTTTTTATTGAACTGTCATTGGAGAAATTACTGAATTTAAGTGGATACACTCGCACAAATGCCAAATATTCCTGTCCTGGCACCAGATGATGGCTTGACATGAAAAACTTGCCATCTGTCGTACGTTCAGATTGATTGATAAGATGTATGTCGTACTTTTTTTGAGTAATTGTTTTTCGAGTGCCATTTGGAAAAAGATGTGACATCCAATGCACCTCGTAGGTCACTGCCACACAGTTAATGTTCTTAAGTGGCATCCAATATACTACCGCCAGAGTAGGCGTTAGAACTTGAACCGTCACATTTTCCGGCGCGTTGAGCTTGCCAGGAGTAGTTTTTAGAATTATATCCTCCCCGAATTGCAACTTCATCGATAACTTGTCGACATATAAATTAGTTAATGCAAATTTCAATGTGTACGTTGTGAATGGAGTTAAATTTTGTATTTCGTAACGCCGTTTGTGTGTTTTCACGTAGAATTCATCGAATTCGTCAAGATCATTGTTCAAACATGTCTGATAGCTGACAGAGATGATATGTATAGTGGTGGGTAAGTTGTATTTTTTACATCCATCAATTGGAACCGACTCCGGGATGTTTAAGACAATGCTGTTTGGATTTCTCACTTTTTCCAAAACATTGATAACTTTATATTGAAATTCTTCTATGTCAGGTACTAAACATCTCGTCGGAGGATATGATTGTACAGAATTACTCATAGCTATGATTTCACTTATATAATCGTCTAAAATATTAACTTTTTGAACATATTTTATTGCGTTTTCTTTGCTGTCGAGAAGTGCATACTTTTTTTCTAAAATATAGATTGCTTTATTGAAATGAGTGTACAAGTAAAGATTTATCTTGTCAATCGTTATACGTGAGAAACGTATTTTATTGTTTTGATCCGTTAAAATCAGATTGCAGCTACAACCATAGATGTCTGTTGCAATTAATAAGAAATTTTTCGATTCTTTACATATCAAGTACATTAATGGTTTGTCAACATTCGTGTAATCAACCTGCATGAAGATTACTTTTTTTAATTGTTTTTTGTACGAGCAGGAACATGAATTATTCTTCAAAAACGGTTTTATATTCTTTCCATTTAAATCCGATTGCATTATCTTATAGTAATCAGAAGACCATTCAATCCAATAAAGATATCTGGAAAAGAAGCGTATTATTCTCTAACTAAAACATTTTAACCGTACATTGCACACGCATGCAGAATCTACGTGATTATTTAAAATTTTAATAATTCAACATCAGTTTATGATTCCATTACTTATAATCTTCAATAAAAGTCATACCACATTAATAGAAAATTATGAAACAAATTTGTAACACATTTGCGACCTTACTGCGCGACACTACTGAGACACAGTTGTTTTCTGTTACAATTTTTTTTGGCCACCAGTAGATCAACGCTAATATTAGTAAATATAATGTTTTATAAAATTAATAGCTGTGTAAAATCACTTATTTCGTCATATGACGCAAACTTGTTAAGAGAAACAAAGTTATTTTTTTTAGATAGATAAAATTTAATATACCCTCTAGATGGTAGCACATTTAAAGTTGAAACCCTATTATTTTCACGTTGAATAATATTATTGCCTTCAACCATTCCAATTTGCCACAATGCTAAGTCTAGCTTTATAAGGTCCATAGTATGGCCATAATATTGCAACCAATAAAGATTTCTTGCCACCCAATCGATGCAGAGATTACTCGCGGAAGGGTGGACATCAGCTATTTTTGTACAATTATTTACTTCGATTGCGTTTAGATCAAAATCGCATGTCATTAGCTCCCACTTATCATTGATCCAATAAATCTTACGTTCCAGTGTTAAGTAAGCGACTTCTATAGCTAAGCATTTTTTAAGTGGAAAGCTGATTTGCAAATCCACATCCAATACTTTCAACACATCATACCATGAGACGATAAATAATAGAGGTACCGGATTCTCGTGCGTCGTGGACACATTGATGATATTTGTATAAAGACCGGCACCAGCTTCATTATGCGCTTGTACTTTAAAGTAGTACATCGTATCAGGCGTTAAATTGTACATTTTGTATTGCAATATGTGCTGTGTAGCTAAAATATTAGCGATATGTATAATTTTCGTTTGGTTCTTGATAAACCAACACTCGACCATGTATTTTTGTATCACTCCATTTGTAAATTCAGGTTTGTTCCATCTATGAAGAAAGAAAGTTATTTTAGTCTTTCTATTTTAGTGAAATACTAATACAATTAGAAACAAACAAAATTGATTTTTTATACATATATATATATACGAGTACAAGTAACAAGTTAAGAATTTTTTACCTGAATGTCACACAAATGTTTTTCTCGTTTAATCTATTACCAAAATCTACGAATGCCCTAGGAAATGTTGGCTCGCTTGGAAATATGTCTGCGGATTTTTAAATTTTGTGTTTAATTATAAAAAAGAATCGCAAGTATACATACAGTTAAATCTTTATAAAGATTTCAAATTTGTATTTAGTATATCATAATTACGTATATTAATTCTGATTTAAGTAATTGAAAAAAGATAAAGTGGAAGAATTTCTTGAATTATAACTAAAAAAATATCATATAATAAGTAAGTTCAGATGGCATTTTTCTAAATAAAGAATGAAATGAAAACATAAACTACAAAATATGATGAAATTTAACCAATAGCTACATTACTGACTTTCAATATATTTGAATTATATAATAATAGTATTTTTGTGTTTTAGAACGTAAACACACTATTAATAATTAAGCGAAAAGGAAGAAAATCTTATTCTAAAATAAAAATATTTCAGCAAAAACAAATAATGTTATGATAAATAGAAATCTTTCAAAGATTACAATGCGCTTATCAGTTCTCGTAATTTTACTGATTAATGTTTAGGCTTGAAAAATGAAACATTTGTGACTAATTGTAATTATAAACAACGTAACTAGCAAAATAATGTTGCATTTCGTTTCTTTGAGTAAGAGGGTTAAATTATTTTTATAATTTTTTTGTAATTTAATTTTATTTTCATAACATTTATATAGGTATAGAGTTCGTTTTATTGTATTTATTTCATTATAATTTATCAGTAAATTTTAGGAGTGTAAACATGTCTGGAATAAACACTTACCGGCTTCATTTAATATAGTCACGCTGTCAGAGGAGACGTTTGATAACATGTAGTGACCATTAATCTCGAAAGCTGAGATATCCTGTTCAAAAATATACATATAGTTTGTAAATGTTCGTCGAATTGTTTTATCAAAATACATGGGCGATTAAATCAAAGTTAATATCGCAGATGAATATAAACCGATGAAATAATGAAAGCATAATTCTACATAACAAAATTTAGACATGCGACCGTTTAATTACGTTGATGTCCTCATTATTTGCATTGGCGTTACTGTGTATTTAACATCAATTGTATTTCACAAATTGTATATTTCAAAATGTATTTTAAAATAAATGTTATATAAAATGTTTTGCAATATCTTTAGAAAAATATAAAAATTACGATAACTAAAGAATAATATATAAATACGTATATAGTGAGTGATATATAGCTGTTGTAGATATTGATTTGTTTATTGGTCCTAATTGATTGAAGGCCAATTTGAAATTTCACTGGTATCAATCTTTTACTTTGAACTTAGTAGCTGTCTCGTGATGTAATTTATCTTAACTCAAAGATTTTAAATTTTCACATTAAATTATTGTTAAATAAAAAGTAATTTACTGTAAGTTTTATATAGAAATAAATAAACTACTAAATTTATTTGGTTTTTTTTGATCGATTTACTGCGTTTACCGTCCGGGTTTAATTTATAATTAATTTGTTATTCATTGTAGTTAAACTTGAAAAGGACCACAACCAATGGTCGAAACGTCGTCTTAATATTATTAATATTTAAATAAAGATATAATTGGCTAGTTTGGTCGTTCTACTTACATTACCTACTATTAATTGTTTACTAGCGATTTGAATTTAATAATGAGAAATAAATAAATATAAATAAATATTTAAAGAAATAGAAACATTTCAAAAATTATTGAAAAATCGCGTCTAACAAAAGTATCACATATATGTTTAATTTAGCAGTGAACCAGAAAATTAACGAAATGATTAATTTAAAAATTTATATTAAAAAATTCTTATTGTTACATTTAAATTTTAATATAACGTCTGAATTAAGTTTAATTTTATATTATATAACACTGACTTTTTAAATATATAATGCAAAACTAACAAATTGTATATATACTTTTTAATACCGTTAAAACTCTTTAATTATGAACACAGTCATTAGTACAAGTAATCTGTTATTTGCAATGTATAACATTTAATTTTATTTGTGTAAAAATTCCTTACTGTCATAAAGTTAGCAATGAGAAAATGCATGAAAATACTTTCCTGGAGACTTACGGGAGTTACGTCATTTTCCAGATTTCCCCAAATCGCGATGGTCAATCTGGTTAGTATTAACACTTTTAATAAAACACATAACATTTTTAATTTTTTTAACATAACAAATTATTCTTCTTGTAGATGTTTGTACTCGATCGTCTTTGACGTGATTCTCGACTAGTGACCAGAAACTATTAATGTTGTATACGATCTTCTCAATGGTTCAGCTACACTAATCGAATCAACATTTCTTCAACGTATCTTTTGATCAATTCTTTTTAATATGTCGAGTTTGTGCTTGTGTGTGCCTGTGTATATACATATAAATTGAGTGTTTATTTTAAAACTGCTGTTATTATAAAACTACTGATAAAATCAATAATCAATGTATTTTTCTTAATTAAATTTAATACAACATAATTTGTATAGTATCTTTTATTGTTTCAAATAGAGTTGTATGTGTAAGCATAATCAATCTTTAGTAGTTTGTCAAAATGTTTAATTAAAAATATGATTGAACAATGAATCATGGAGAAACGGATAATATGCTATTTATAATTATAAACCGTAATTATAAATTTTTTTTAAAGAAAATTTGAAACTCTTGTGCCGCATAAAAAGAGATTGCTAGATTACGAACTATAATACGAATGTAATTTTATTTTTAATTTTTATATTTTCGAAATAGTAAACTTACTTATTTAATTATCATATATTTTTAGTTATAATAACTGTTCATTAAAAAATTAGATTTTCCAACGCTGACTTCATTTCGATATTTTGTAATTATAAAGCCAATTTTAACATATTAAAAAAATTCATTATGTAAGTGTACAAAAAACTTTATATCATTATATCTGCAAAACATATGTAAAACATAGGTAAACCAGAAATAATTGATTTTTACTTTTAAAAACCACAATACGGATGTAATTTTATTTTTAATTTTTATATTTTCAAAATAGTAAACTTACTTATTTAATTATCAGTATGTAAATGTACAGAAAACTTCATGATACTATATCTACAAACATATGTAAAGCATAAGAAAAGCAAAAGTAATTTTTTTCAGTTTTAAAAACCACGTCATTCAAATGCTCGATCACTTGATCTTATTTTTGTGTGATTTTCTTTGGGGGATACCTCAAAAAGTATTCACCAAGAAACCATATATCCCGGATGAATTAAAATTTGTTACTTGTCCAAAATTGTATGAATACCACAAGATATGGTGCTATGCATAATACAAAACTTCTCGGCTAGGCTACAAGAATGTGTGCAAAAAAATGAAAACCCTATTTTAATGGTGTAATTTTAAAACTAAATGAACAATTACTTATGTGTTATTTATTTATATGTTTTTAGATCACACACATTGTTCTATATAATATATGTAAGCATAATGAAAATTATTAATATACGAGAATTATATTATTACTAATTTGAAAATCAGGTATTTTGCTAGATTTATAGAATAAAAATTATAAATATATATAAATTTCATATTAAGAATTTTATATCCTATATAGAGTATTGTAACAGGAAAAAATCGGATATAATTTTAAATAGAAGTTTCATACTACATGAAAAAAATTAATATAACTTCGTGTATTGCAAAAAGTTGAACTATTTAGATGAATCAAAGTGACATATTTTTGTTACTTTTTGTCTTACGAATTACTTGGTTTTGCGTATGTTTTCAAGTAGATAAATAAACAATAATTTCAGATAATTAAAATTTTCCTTTTTATTAAAAAATGTATACATTTTTATAAAAAAAAACAATAAATTTTTGGAAAAACTTTTTATAAACTTAAAAAATGATGTTAAACTTTTAGAAAAAACTTTATAAATTCATAAATTTTATTAAGAAAACTTTAATAACATTTAAAAAATCTATAAACACTTTAGAAAAAACTCTAAAGAGATCCATAAACTACTCATATTTCGAAACAGTTAATACACATGGGGTATATGCTGACCCTAAAACATACGTTTAAACACGTTTCACTCGGCAGACCTGCAGTATTATAGAAAATAACTAAACAAAACAATATTTTTACATATTATTTTACAATATTTTTAAGTTTAAATCATATCAATTTGCAAATATTGATTGTCCTTTGTAATGATGTGCACATTAAAAGATTACGATTTAATTAACTTCTGTAATATCCACTGAGCTCAGTATCGCATCTTCTGTACTGTTTCTCAAAGACACAATATTATTGAGACAAAACTCAAAGTTTGGTCTACCGTTCGCCGCATTCCAACAACGCTGCATCAACTCGTACAATGCCGCTGGACAATTAAGAGGTTTCGGCAGCTTGTTCCCCAAACACACAAACTCTATGACTTGGAAATCATTTCTGGTAGAATAAGGATGTTTACCAAATGACATAATTTCCCACATTAACACTCCGAATGCCCAAACATCACTTTGTGAAGTAAATATTCCGTTCTTCAAAGATTCTGGTGCCATCCAACGAGTAGGAAGGAAACCTCTTCCCATCTAAAACACAATTTTAACGCAATGAATCTTTTGTCGAAATCATTTCGACAAAAGATATTATTAAGTAAGAATTTTGTGCAGTTAAAATTAATTTACCTTTCTTCCTCTATACATATACAAACGAAAATAGTTTATTTTGTTTGCATTCTAATCAGCTTAAAAATACATGATATTATTACCCATGTAAAATGAGAAATAGAAGTACGTAGAATTATGTTTCTGATAAATAGAAATAAAAAATTGTACTACCTTATTTATTTCTACTTATTAGAAAAATAGTTGTACTTACCTTAAGGTAATACTGATTCCTGTAAATATCTCTAGCCAATCCAAAATCACCGATTTTTACAATACGACTTTCGCGATTTCTCGAGGATATTAAGCAATTTCGACAGGCAAGGTCTCTATGCACAAAGTGCTGTTTTTCTAGATAACAACAACCTCGTGCAACATCTTCGCACATGGCAAGCAAATCTTGCAGACGCAAAGCGTTCGAATCTAACGGTTGTAATGTCCGACTTTCTCTCAAATATATCAGTAAGTCAGCTTCCATTAATTCTAATATGAGCCACGGTGAATCTGCGTCCGTACAGATGCCCAACAATCTCAGAATATGTGTGTGGCGAAAGTGGCTCATAAGCTTGGCCTCTCGTAAAAATTCCGTTTCTTCTTGCGAGGAAGCATTACTTCGTAACATCTTTATGGCGACAGGCATTGTGCCCGGCTCTTTTAAATTCTTGACAGTTCCTTGAAAAACCTGCAAGATATTTTATAGTCAATACAAGTCGATAAAATACACGTTAAAAATAAATTTAAATTATTAAACTGCTTACAAAAAATTTGAACTTTGAAATTGTTTTTATTAAAAAATGTGTTTTTATTTCAAAATTTTCTGATTAAAAAATTAACAAAAGTTTTCAAGAATACATTTAAGCCATAAAAAATTATTTTTTTACCTCTCCAAACGCACCACTACCCACAAGCTTTGTTAGAGTAATTTGCTTTTTTCTGACTATGTTCAGCTCAAATTCGTTCCGATTAAATTGCTTTCTAGGAACGTACAACGCATTAACTACGTTCCTGGAAGGCATTTCATATAGAGTTGCTAATTCGATGTTGGTAATTGTTGAAAACGAAACTTGTTCATTGTGACTTTGTTTACATTTTTGGTGTGCTGTTAGATAACGTTACAATATACTCATTATTAATTTTATGTATTGAAAAATTGAAATCATTTTCAACAAGTAAACTAATTTTACATAAATTTCTATACATATATAAATCTAAAATAATTTGCAATTAAAGTTAAAAATTTATATCAAATGTACTTACAATAATACAAGCAAATACAGATTACAGCAATGACGAGGCCAACAACTGTTAATGTAATTTTTAGATCATATTGCATAGCAGATGTTCCGATAGATCCTGTTAAATCAATGATTTCGCTTGATTTACTTTTTAGATTCTTTAAAGCTTTTGTTTTTAGTCCTTACACAAAATTGATATTTCTGATTCATTTGTTTTGTATTTATCCAGTAGTAATTTTTTGTTCCATTATAATATAAATTTCAATCTTCGTTTATATCAGTCTGATTATTCATTTTGTAATTATTTTTGACAATTAAACTTTTCAATCTATACAGATCATTTCTATAAATCTTTGCTAGCACAGATTCCCAATTTAACTAATACAGATCCTAGGAGCAAAACTTATATATATATTGTATTATTATGTAATAAAGGGAATGTTTTAAGTGCATCAAGAATGCTTACTTATCGAAACTATAAAGTTTCATGTACTTTTTAAATCAGAAACATGTGCCAGCCCAGGATTTATCCATAGCATAATTTTGTATCAATTGGGAAAGCTTTAATTGTCAAAGGTAAATACATAATTATTAATATCAATTTAACTTGCAAAAATTAGCAAGCTGAAAACGCTTTTGGCATTGGAACAAATTAAGCAAAGTAATTAGAAGATTTTATATTACATAGATATTTTTACTTAAAATTTTTTACTTAAATTTTTAATTTAAAAAATTTATGAAAACATTTCTACAAAATAAATATATGATATCATAATGCATTCATTTATTTTACCTTGTGTTTCAAAAGTAAATTCTCCATCAGACGGCCATATAAATTCTTCCTCGAAATTGCAATATCTCAGGATCAAACGGAATTTATATAAAGTTCCTGGCAGTAAATTTTCTATATAGTATTCTACTGTATAATTATTTGTCTCAGTATTCTTTGCAATTTCCCATTTTTGCATTTGATTTTGTTTGTACTTCAGTGTGTAATGGGTTATATTATCGCTAAGATTCCATGAAATATTAATACTATTTATACTGGATCCGCTCAAAATCAAATTATTTGGTTCCGGATACATATAAACACTTTTCTTTAAACTGTCAGTGACTAAATTGCTGAAATTAACTGGATACACTCGCACATATATCAAGTATTCCTGTCCTGGCATCAGCGGAATTCTTTTCATGAAAAACTTGCCATCTACCATACGTTCGGAATTATTGAAAAAATGTATATTGTATTCATCTCGAGTAATTCCTTTTTGTGTGCCACTTGTAAAAGAGACTGATCGCCAATGCACTTCGTAATTCACTTCCATGCAATTTATGTTATCGGGTAGCATCCAATAGACTATCGCCAAAGTAGGCGTTAGAACTTGAACCGTCACATTTTCCGGCGTATTGGGCTTGATAAGTTTAGTTTTTAGAATTATATCCTCCCCAAATTGTAACTTCATCGATAATTTGTCGACATATAAATTAGTTAATGCAAATTTCAATGTGTACGTTGTGAATGGAGTTAAATTACGTATTTCGTAAAACCGTTCGTACGTTTTCATGTAGAATTCGTCAGGATCATTGTTCAAACAAGTTTGATATCTTACGGAGATGATATACATAGTGGTGGGTAAATTGTATTTCTTACATCCGTCAATGGGAATTGATTCCGGGATGTTTAAAACGATGCTGTAGTTTGTAGTTGTCGCCTTTTCTTTTAAAAAATTAATAACTTTAAATTGAAATTCTTTTATGTCAGGTACTAGACATTTTGTCGGGGGATATGTTTGTAAAGAATTACTCAAAGCTATAACATCATTCACGCTTTTATCCAAATTATCTACTTTTTGAACATATTTTTTTGCGTTTTCTTTGCTGTCGAGAAGTGCATATTTTTTCTTTAAAATGTAGACTCTAGTTTTGTAATCATACAAGTAAAAATTTATCTTGTCAATCGTTAAACTTAAGAAATCTATTTCATTGTTTTGAACCGTTAAAATCAGATTGCAGCTACAACCATAGATGTCTGTTGCAATTAATGAGAAATTTTTCGATTCTTCACATATCAAGTACATTAATGGTTTGTCAACATTCGTGTAATCAACCTGCATGAAGAATACTTTTCCTAATTGTTTTTTGTACGAGCAGGAACATGAATTATTCTTCAAAAACGGTTTTATATTCTTTCCATTTAAATTCGATTGCATTATCTTATTGTAATCAGAAGACGATTCATTCCGTTCATTCTTTTCTATCCAATAAAGATATCTGGAAAAGAAGCGTATTATTCTCTAACTAAAACATTTTAACCGTACATCGCACACGCATGCACAGAATCTACGTGATTATTTAAAATTTTAATAATTCAACATCAGTTTATGATTCCATTACTTATAATCTTCAATAAAAGTCATACCACATTAATAGAAAATTATGAAACAAATTTGTAACACATTTGCGACCTTACTGCGCGACACTACTGAGACACAGTTGTTTTCTGTTACAATTTTTTTTGGCCACCAGTAGATCAACGCTAATATTAGTAAATATAATGTTTTATAAAATCGATAACTGTGCGTGTAAAAACATTTATATAGTCATACGTCGCAAACTTGTTAAGAGAAATAAAGTTATTTTTTTTAGATGGATGAAATGTAATGTACCCTGTAGAAGGCAGCACATTTAAAGATGCAACAATATTAGTTTTTTGCAGAATAGTATTAGGTTTGACTATACTAGTTTGCCACAATGATAAGTCTAGCTTTATAATCTTTATATTTTGGCGGATGTAGTTATATTCCGTCCAATAAAGATTTCTTGCCACCCAATCGATGCAGAGATTATACACGGAAACGTAGATATCAGTTATTTTTGTACAATTATTTACTTCGATTGCGTTTAGATCAAAATCGCATGTCATTAGCTCCCACTTATGATTGATCCAATAAATCTTACGTTCCAGTGCTAAGTAAACGACTTTTATAGCTATGCATTTTTTAAGTGGAAAGCTGATTTGCAAATCCACATCCAATACTTTCAGCACATTATACCATGAGACGATAAATAATAGAGGTACCGAATTCTCATGCGTGGTGGATACATTGATGAAATTCGTGTAAGGACCGGCGCCAGCTTCATTATACGCTTGTACTTTAAAGTAGTACATCGTATCAGGCGTTAAATTGTACACTTTGTATTGCAATATGTTTTCTGTAGCTGAAATATTAGCGACATGTATAATTTTCTTTTGATTCTCGATAAACCAATATTGAACCATGTATTTCTTTATCACTTTATTTGTAAATTTAGGTTTGTTCCATCTATGAAGAGAAGAAAGCTATTTTAGTTTGTTCTTTTTATTTTTAGTGTATTTCTGACAGAATTAGAGACAAACAAAATTGTTTTTCTATACATATATATACGAGTACAAGTAACAACTTAAAAATGTTTTACCTAAATGTCACAGAAATATTTTTCTCGTTTAATCTATTCCCAAAATCTACGAATGCCCTGGGAAATGTTGGCTCGCTTAGAAATATGTCTGCAAATTTTAGAATTTTGTGTAATTATTTAATATAAAAAAAAGAATTGAGAGTATATATAAAATTAAATCTTTATAAAGATTTCAAAATTGTATTTAGTGTATTATAATTACGTATAAGAATTCTGATTTCAAAAACTAAAAAAAATATAGTGGAAAAATTTCTTGAAATATAACTAAAAAAATAGTATATCATATAATATGTAAATTCAAATGACAAGCAATTCCTTAAATAAAGAAAGAAATGAAAACATAAACAAAGTATGATAAAAATTAATCAACAGCTACAGTAACGATTTTCAAAATAATTGAATAATATAAAAATAATTTTTTTGTACTTTAAGACTTATAAACACAATTAATAATAATTAAAAAAAAAATCTTATTCTAAAATAAAACTTTTTCAGCGAAAACAAATTATATTATAATGAATAGAAATTTCTCAATGATTACGGTGTTTTTATCAGTTCTTGTAATTTTACTGATTATTGATAAAAATTTAAAAATATAAAATTTGTGACTGCTTATAAACGACGTAACTAGCAAAATAATGACATTAACTTTTTCTCTTGATATAAATTTTTTTATTTACATTTTTTATTTTTACTGACAAAAGATATTTTTTTTATTTAATTTTTATTTCTTTAGGAAAAAGTTTAAATTATTTTCATACCTTTTATGTAACTCAATTTTATTTTGATAACATTTTATATATACCCAGATAACACAAGCTATTCGAAAAGAATTCATTTTTATGTCACCAATTTTAAGTCCCTTTTGAAATACATTTTATAAAATGTATTCTATATGTATTTCAAAAGGGACTCAAAATTGGTGACATAAAAATGAATTCTTTTCGAATAGCTTGTATTATCTAAATAGAGTTTATTTTATTATAATTTATCAGTAAATTTTAAGATTGTAGACATGTCTGTAATAAACTCTTACCGGCTTCATTTAATATAGTCATGCTGTCAAAAGAGACGTTTGATAATATGTAGTGATCATTAATCCCGAAAACTGCGACATCCTGTTGAAACATATACATTGCATAGTTTGAAATGTTCGTCGAATTGCTTCATAAAAAATACGTAAGCGATTATATTAAAATTTATTTATTTTTATTATTAAATGAATATAAACCAATGAAGTAATGAAAGCAAAATGCTAAATAATAAAATTAATAAATATGCGACAAATATCTCTTCTTAACGTTTTAAAGAGCAACTATTAGCTTAGAAATGCATCACAGAAATTGAGTTAAATTTCAAAATAAAGTAAATAATTTATATTTAAAACCGCCAACTGTTTTGCTTCACTTACGATCTGTCCATTATTTGCATTCGCATTATTAGGTGTTCAACAAATTTAGTATTTAACAGAATTATATATATATATGTATTTCAAAGTATGTTTTAAAATAAATATTATATATAATGTTTTGCATTATCTTTAGAAAAATGTAAAAAATTATGATAAATAAAAAATAGCATAATAAAAAAACGCATAGCGCGTGGCAGCTGTTGTGCATATTGATTTGTCTATTGGTCTTAATTGAAGGCCAATTTAAAATTTCACTGCGTCAATCTTTTACTTTGAATTTAGTAGCTGTTTCGTGATGTAATTTATTTTAACTCAAAGATTTTGGATTTTCACATTAAATTATCGTTAAATAAAAAATAATTTATTGTAAGTTTTATATAAAAATTAATAAATATAAATAAATATTTAAAGAAATAAAAACATTTCAAAAATTATTGAAAAATCATGTTTAGCAAAAGTATCATAATATCAAACACATATGTTTAATGTAGTATAACAGAGAGGATCAATGAAATAATTAACTTATATTAAAAAATTTTAAAAATTATATTAAAAAAGTCTTATTTTTATCTTTTAATATACTGTCTCTATTAAGTTTAATTTTATATTATATAACATTGATTTTTAAATGTATAATGCAAAACTAACAAATTATATTTATACTTTTTAATACCATTAAAACTCTTTAATTATAAATGCAGTCATTAAAACAAGTAATCTATTATCTGCAATGTATAATTAATATTTAATTTTCTTTGTGTAAAAATGGCTTATCGGCATGAAGTTAAATCAGAGAAAATAAATAAAAATACTTTCCTGGAGACTTGTCGGAGTTACATCATCCTCCAAATATCCCTTAAAAATCGCGATGGTCACTCTCGTTAGTATTAACACTTTTAATAAAACACTTAATGTTTTTATCATTTTTAACATAATAATATTTTCTTCTTGTAGATGTTTGTACTCGATCGTTTTTGACGTGATTCGCGACTAGTGACCAGTAGCTATCAATGTTTGATACGATCTTCTCAACGATTCAGATACATTATAATTGAGTTAACGTTTCTTGACGCCTCTTGATAGATTCTTTGTAACATGGCGTCGAATTCTTGTCTGTGCGTGCCTGTGTGTATATTGAGTGTTTATTTTTTAATATGTTTTACTTTTTAAAACTTTTTCATATAATGAATGATAATGATTTTTATAATCAAATTATAAAACTGCTGATAAATTGATAAGCAGTATATTTTTCTTAATTACATTTAATACAAAATAATTTGTATGGTATCTTGATTGTATCAAGGAGATTTAGATACATATATGTAATCAAAATCTTTAGTAGTTTGTCAATTATTTAATATTGATGGAAAGAGCGTTCATTTTTTATCCAAAAATAATAAAATACAAAAAATTATATATTTATTGCAAATATTTTCTGTACAGGGTGTTTCTGCAACATACAGATCAGTAAGTTGGGTTGCCTATCTGACGATCAGCAGGGGCATGCTTTATCAATCTCACATAATCGAAAATTAATAAAATCAGAGGATTGATCATA
This sequence comes from Anoplolepis gracilipes, assembly GCF_047496725.1. Taxonomy (NCBI): domain Eukaryota; kingdom Metazoa; phylum Arthropoda; class Insecta; order Hymenoptera; family Formicidae; genus Anoplolepis; species Anoplolepis gracilipes. The sequence continues at coordinate 8,435,100 of NC_132979.1, read as the reverse complement.
TAATTTTTTCTTTGTGAAAAGTGAAAAAATTACGTAATTGATAAATGCAAATCCGGTAGGGAATGAGGAAACTGAAATCGGCTTTTAACGTACAGTATAATTGTAATATTTAATAATATATAATGAATAATATGAATAAAATAATATATTATATTTATATTATATTATATATTATATAATTTATATATATTATATTATATATTATATTATTTATATATATTATATTATATATTATATTATTTATATTATTTATATTATATTATATATTATATTATTTATATTATATATTATATTTAGAAAAGTTTATTTATTGCATATGCGTATAAATCCAGCTAAAAGGCCACATGACCGACGAGATATTATTAATAAAGACCGTCAGCCCTGGACAAATTTTTGTGACGGTTAAGGGGATACCGATGTACCGACCGAGTTCTAACCTAACAAAACGATATATTTACTTAATATAAAAGTTGCAATTTATATACATAAAATAAAATAGGTTCTCTCCTCTCAGAATTGCATGATAGAATGTTTGGGAACTTTTAGAAATGAGCTTAGAAGCCTTGTGCTGCACAACATTTGTTTTTAAAGGAATACTTTTTTTCTAGGCTTCTAAGCTCATTTCTAAAAGTTCCCAAATATTCCTTTATGCAATTCTGAGAGGAGAGAACCTATTTTATTTTATGTATATAAATTGCAACTTTTATATTAAGTAAATATATTGTTTTGTTAGGTTAAAACTCGGTCGGTTCATCGGTATTCCCTTAAATGGGCGCGATGGGCGCGGAGGTAATTGAAGAATAATGACATTATCGACCATTTTTACTTATATAATTATATAAGAGTTATTTAAATCATGCAAATATTTTAACTCATCTAATTGTTGTTTTATTATCAAAAATGTATAGATCTTCTGTGTGCTGTCTCTAAAATAAAAAAATAAGCGTTTTATTGTATCCAATCATTATTTTATTACCTACAGTACAAAGATTTTCTTACCTACAGCAAGAAAATCTTTGCAATTGTCCGGTTGGTCATGTCCATAACTGTTTTACCATCATCGAAAGCAAATGTGACCACGTAGTTGCAAACAGCTGTAAAATGGATGTACTCACAGCTAGTGTTCCAGAATAACAGCAGCTTTTTTCAGGTTTCTATATTAATTTAATAATTTGACGTAAAAAGAGGTAGAATTGTCCCATAAAAAAAAAAAAAAAAAAAAAAAAATGGTGAATAGTAAACCATAAGGGAAAGAAGAAGAAATGGAATTACATTGAATTGTGAAAAAGTGACGTGTGATTTATATTTGTGTACCTAGTTTATTTTGTTTTATAATTTATTAATTATGGAAGAGCTCCTTCAACAGTTGGGAGTTGGGATTCGCCCAGTGGATGATCCCTTCTTTGATGATTCCTATAAAGTCTGCAAGGTCTTTCAAAGGAAAGGCATCACAATTGACGACGAGGAGGAATTATGTCACGAAGTGTGAGTGGATGATGCACCTCTATTTATTCTTTCTTGCAAATACCTTAAAAGTTGCTCATAAATTATATACTCCTCTTTTTAAAGAATAATAGAAAGTAATAAAGAGAAAGATTTTTTGAAACTATATCAAAATTAATTAAATTCACTTTTTCTTTTAAACAGAAGTAATGATTACATATGTTTTTATATTTATGTATATGATTTAGAATGAAAAAATAAAAGTTGATATTTTATTTCAGCATCAGAGAGTTCTCATGTTATGTGCCAGGATGCCAGGCTACTTTCCAAACGTTATTTGATTACGAAATGCATTACAATAGTTCTCATCGATATACCTGTACAGAGTGTAAAGCGTCTAGACCAAGTCCACGATTGTTGGAGATTCACATTCAAGAGACACATGATGCTTTTTTTAAAATTTTGTCCGAGAAGCAAGCCATGGTATTTATATTTATCTTTTTGTCTTGAAATAATTTTGTTATAAATTTTTAATGTAAATTTTCTTGTCTAGTATCAGTGTTATGATTCTGAATGTAACATAAAATTTAATGATCCAATGGAAAGGAGGGAACATTGTATTAAAATACATAAATTTCCAAAGAAATATCGATTTGATAACATGCAACATTACACCAAGGAAGATGAATCAAAGAGAATGGAAATTGATGATATTGATGATAAAAGTAAAGAAAAACCTACCAAAGTATTCTTGAAAAATCAGAAAAGCAAAATGTTCTCAAAAAATGTCAGTGTAGTCTGTAAAAATAATACTAGCTTAGAAACAATTTTGACAACCAATATCAAAACTAAAGTAACAACGCCATTAGCTTTTGTTCCTAGACAAGTACAAAAATCGTTTTCAAAGGTACTTACAGGTAATCAAAATAGAGAAAAGAATATTCTTGAGTCAGAAGTTATGGCAGAACTTGCAGAATCGCTGCCTGATTGATATTTTGTGTGACAAAATATGTTTAAATTTAATTCGTTGACGAAACATTTTGAAATACTTATGTGAACTTTTTTATAAATGTGTAATTTTTATCGAGATAAATAAATGTTATTTTATATATGAAAGCTTGATAAAAAAGAATATACATCATGTAATATATCAGTATATATATATATATATTATATAAATTTATTTTACATACATAATCTTATACATATATATTTACATGAGTATGCAAATTAAATGCGTATATTAATATATGTGTGTTATATGTGCTAACACTATATATGCTTTATATGTATATTAAAATCCTATCTTCCCATACAGCACAGATCATTGCAGCAACGTTGCAATATTGCAAATTGCAATAAAACGTTACAAAAACATTGCAGAAATATAAATCTATAAAATATCAGTACAGCCGTTGCAACATATATTTCGGAAAAATTTCAAAATCAAAATTTTATAATTATATTTTTTTAGAGTAATATGTATAAGAAACATATGCTTCTGATATTTTATCATGTATGATTCTGTATTAGAAACAAAAAGTCTTATATGCAACATTACTCGACGAATGCAGTAACAATGCATTATTGAAAATTCTTGACATTGCAATATTGCTATAATATTTCGTTGCAATCTTCCTAAAGGCGGACATTTTAACGTTGCTGCAATCCCACAGCAATGGTGCAGCAACATTTTGCAATAAATTTGCAATATTGGTGAAAGATTGTTGCAATGTGTATACAATCTTTCTGTGCTGTATGGGTTAGATCAAATCGTTATTTTATATTATTTATACACATATTTGAAAAATCCCATCACCAAAATTTACATGTTTTTCTTAAGTTGACTTATATCATCCCGTTTTTTGCAGCGGATAATATGCTCCCGTTAGTTTATATTATTATCATTATTTTATATTATTTACACATATTTAAAAAATCCCATCAACAAAATTTACTGTTTTTCTTAAATTGACTTATATCATAACCCATTTGTTGCAGCACATATAATGCTCCCGCTAGTTCATTCCTTAATTGTGTGTTTTCTTCTTGGAGGAAGGTTGCAAAGATTGCAAGCTCGTCCTCCTTGGCTCTTCGATTATCTCTAGAACGTTTCGCTGCTTCGTTATTTTTCTTCCTTTTCTCCAAATAAGCAGCATTTTTTTCATCAGCGGTACTAGTGGGCAATCCTGGACTCTTGGTTGTGCGACGCATTTTAGGATTCGGTGCACTCTCATGCATTTTTCTATACTTGAGCACATTTTCCCGGTATTCTAAATAATTGCTACTCGTACAATAGTCGATCTGTTTTTTTAAAATAGGGAAAGGATTTTTTGAATACACTTTGAAAGGTCTTGGTGTCTTTTTTACCACATCCAACGATGGTGTTGACATTTCGATTTGAGCCGACGACCCATTCATCAATTCTTGCCGAAGCCTTTCGAGCCGGGTTCCAGCGTTTGCCTGTACTGATGATTCCGTATATGATGAGGTAGATAATGATGTAGTCGTTGATGTAATCGTTGTCGTCACTGTTGGAATCTTTAAGGTCTCGCTATTTAAGTGCAGCGGTTTAGATGCAAACGGACATAGAAATGGAACTCCCATTGTTACACTCGGAGGTTGAAACAACCTGTACGATATATTCTTCTTAACTTCATTGCTGACGTTGTAGAAGCACGGTTCACATTTATCAGTCGGTTCTCTCGGAGAATCCAATTCGGAGGATGATGACAGCAGGACAATGTTCGCAAAAGGATTCTGTTTCTCCGGATTCGGTAGGCTGGAATGTTGATTGTTTATATGTGCAGGCGAGCTCGGAGACAAACAAGCTGTTGTATTTGTGCCTTTAGTTGTTGGAGGTGTCATGAGATTTTTGCGTGATAAGTCCAGAACCTCTGTCTCTGAATTGTCTTCCTGCTTCAAATGACAAGATAAATCCCAAGAAAAATCGTTCGCGTCTTTTTGCTCCATCATTTCTAAAGTTTTGTGATCCGTTACCAGTGATTATCTGCAATAAAATAAAATGTAATAATTAATTTAGTTACAAGTTTAGCAATAATTATAATTAATTATTAATATTTTACGTTGCAAATAAGTAAATTGTTAAAAATTTAAGAGTGCGTGCAAAAAAATTTGCCGTAAAAAATTTGATATATTTATTAAAACATTCTATTGTAAAGCTTATTATTCTTTTTGATGAAATTTTAATTAATTAAGATATTTTAAATCCTGATCACACCGTACACAATGTCAACTCTTGTCAAGTATTTTGCAAAATTTTCATTTTTTTAATAGAGAAATAATATATGTACATTTTATTTAATTAACATTTTATTCTTTTAATATTTTTTAAATATTGTTCACTATTAATATTTATTTAATTTAATCTGTTTTCTCTTTTTATATTAAACCATATACAAAGTAATATAAAATTAATCGTATAGCACCTTTGTTTAATACCTTTCGTAATTATTTTTATCTGATTTGTATAACAAAAATCTTGATACGCAATATGAGATTTATATAAATGTATATATATTTATATATATATGTATATATATATTTATTTTATTTATTTATTATTTATGCGATATCTTTGACTCAAGATTTTGATTACTTAAAAAATTTATGTATAGCTGCATTAATAATGATGACAATAATGAATGCTCTTGTATTGCATTTTTCAAATTATCCTCCGACGCTTTCTGAATCGGCTGATCAAAAATTGAAAGCTTGTTGATAAAAAAGTTTTATAGACGAAAATACTTATTGTACAAATTGATTAAATGTCAGATAGATAGTCATAGGGCACGTTCGGGGAGACACTATATAGCGCTACCAGCGTCGTTCTATCTTTGTTCAACTTTTAATGAGTAACAAGGATAGTAACAAAGACACTGGTAGCGCTATATTAGTGTCTTCCCGAACACGCCCATAATAATCATTAAACACATGCCTTACATTTTAAACACGATTATTTTCACATTTATTAAGCATTTTTTTAAATAATGCATCATATCTAAATATTTTATTTATTATGTTCGCACAATGCTAACAATAAGTTAACTATGTAAATAATGAAACATAAATATTAAAAGTAAGAAAATAAGTGTGTTAATAAATTTAGAAATAAAACAATTTCCATATTTTATATAGATTATAATAATTGATTAAATTTAAAACTAATACACTGAATTTTGCAAACGCCATAGTAATTTAATTAAAATCTGATAAGTAAATTCAATCGTTTTTTCGTCGCGATTCAAATATAAAATTATAGCACATTTCAGTTATAATAAAATAATGTAAAATAAAGTGAATTATTGAGAAACTTATAAACACGAAATGCAAGATTACTTTTAATTTTTTAACAGAGTATTGTATTTATACATGTGCATATATATATTTTTTTTTGACAAATTTAGCGACATAAAATACAAGATAAAATTGTAGAAAATTATTTAAGCTTAAGACTCCTGTCACTTGTAACTATATTAAACTACTGATAAAGCAAATATACTAGGGAGAAAAAATATATATTAATCAAATATATATAATATATATAAAATATATAATATTTTATTAATATATATTTTTGAACGCAAAAATATTAATAAAATGTACGGAAAATTTTCTTCTGATTATGTGATGTAAATCCAGATGTGTCTTATATTTTTAACAAAAATAGATATTTTATCAATAGATATTATGATTAAAATTTGCAACAAAAACAGAGTCTCATCATTGAATATATGAATGAAGGATCAGGAGTGTTGAAAGCGTAAATTTATATTATCGAATATTTGACGGAATCCTTATCGCAATTCGCAAATACATATCGTTCGACTTACCTAACAAACTAAGCTTACTCCAAGGTCACGAATAACTGATAACACAACACACTATCGATGACACAATGCTCTCTCCTTGGATTTATCCTTAAACCGTGAGCGCAATTTAAAGAAGAACACAGAAAGTGGATTTTACGTCCGGTTCGATCGTGTTCACTGTGCGAAACTTCACATTCATCTAATTCAAGGGTTGAAGAGTAAATGCTTTATATACATTTGATCCCTTATTAAGGCCCCAAGATAGTAGCCCTTAGAAGGAGAAACTGGGTTGGTGGGGAAACTGTGCTACCTGTTGGTCACAAAATCCCTGACGCTTTTCAGGCACGCGCTCGTCACCGACGATTTTCAAAACATCCCAAATGCTAGGCCACGCCCAACAATTTTCCAGAGAGGAGTTGCACAATTTTTGTTACCTTATTTTTTTGCCACGAGAAAATATATAGATATATAATAAATTTTTCTACTATGATGCATGTTGAACGGCTGGCACACATGCGTCATATGTCTTCTTTCCTTCATTTCATGACAATCTTTCAAAGTACCCAGTATCGCTATTTGGAAACCATATGTCATTCACAGGTGAACTCGTATAATAAAATATTATTATTACCTATGCTAAGAATTATCTATATTTATTTTGAATCGATGATCGAGAGTCTCCGATGCTGTTTTATCAATATAATAATAGACTTATTAAGCTGACGATACGATTAAAAATAATACTAAGGTACGTATATTTATTTGATGCAATATGTACATTAAATAATAAAGATAGTATGGACCTTTCATGATCTTGATCTTATTGATCTTCGTCTCTCTCCAGAGAAACAACGTGGCGACAAGATAGCAGAGATATTTTTATTTCGTCTACCGTTCAGATAATTGGCGGAAAAATTTGAAAATTTTCTTCAGAGCGTTTCTGGAAATCTATTTATTGATTTAAAGATACATTAAATATATTTTCACATTTTTGTCAGTAAATCTTACGTTAAAAGTTTGCCCTCGTAATTATGGGATCGATAGTCACTCTTCAATACTTACATAATTAAAATTAATAACTATGAAATTCTATGAAAAATATCGATGTGCCAAACTTAATATTACGTCTCGCAAAAATTGTGGCGAATAATAAGACAGTATTGCAATTACTTTCTTTTTCTATGTCTACTCTTTTCTTCTATTTTGCATTATTCTAAATCAATTTTCAAACATTGTCTTTTGTTTTATTCTTTTCTTTGCAGCATGAAGATTATGTTTATGAAAAGCATGATTAATGACACGTCTTGTTCTCTATTCATAAAATTATTCTTTAATTCTTAATGAAAAATTCACAATAAAGGAATTTGTTCGTGTAATTTGAATAGTGGAATATCTACAAATGTAGCATCTATGCATAAAAGATAAGAGAGTGATAAAAGATATATAATATACCCGAATCGGAATTTTTTTCTCCTAGTTTCAATTTCAATTTTTTTCATGTTTAGAAATATTCTAGAGCATTTCAATAGATTTAATGATATAGAAATTAATAATAAGCTCAAATATAGTAAACGAACAGTTGGAGATTTAAAAAAGCAGCTTTCGGTAAAACTATAGATTAAGCAGTTTTAGAAGAAAATAATTTGATTATTTTTAAATATTACATTGATATTTGGAATCGAAAAATATCGATTTTAATTTTCAAAAGAAGTTGTCCTTTGCAAACGTTTTGTACGATAATAGGATTTACAAAGACGTGCATTAATCATTTCCATAAGCATAATCTTCATGCTGCAAAAAAAAAAGAACAAAACAAAAGACAATGTCTGAAAATTGATTTGGAATAGTGAAAAATAGGAGAAAAGAAGAGCCATAGAAAAGAAAAGTAATTGTGCGCCGTCTTATTATTTGCGACAATGTTTGCGAGACGTACCTAATATTAAGTTTGGCACATCGATATTTTTCATAGAATTTCATAATTTTAATTATGTAAATATTGAAAAACAAAAGTCTTTCGAAGAAAAGGATGAATAATGCTTTTGCATGATTAGAATACTACGTTCTCCGCTCTCGATTGAATTTCACAGAAGGGTACCTTTTTAACTTATGTACATCATACATGCTCGTAAATTCTGTTATGTTAAATTTTCACAGAAAACTGTTTTCTTAAATTTAGAACTTTACATTTAACAAATTTGCATTTCTTTCTATCACATTCATTAGATGCATTCACTTACAATTCAGTTTTATATATTTAAATGAAAATACGTTTTCACATATTTTTCGAAAAACAATTAAATTAAGAGGCCTACTTTAGATAGAAACCATTAAGAATTTGTGTTAAATTTTTTTTTTTTCTTTAGACATATCGCGTAAAATATGTAACATTCGAATGAAAAATCGTTTGCATAAGAATGCTTTTTACTCACTTTAATGATTTTTATTTTGTATTTTTATATATAATTTATCGAGATAACGCACAAATCGAAAAATTGAACGGATTACGACAGACTAATGATAAAAGAAGTTTAGAAAACTGGATGTAAATTTTGATTTATTTGTACAACTGAGGAGACGAACGTGAGTGTCGAAACGTCCCACACGGTCAGATGTAAAATAAATGACATAATAAATGTCACTTTGTGTATAATAATTTAATTTAAGACAAATTCATGCTTTATTTTCAAATATCTCTTTAGATATTCTACCCCCTGGTTCGCGTTGAAAAACGATTTGCTTGAAAAAAAACGAAAATAAAAATTGTCAGAAAATTGTCAGAGGAACAAGAACACTCTCAAGTTACAACTCACACGGGCCCCTCATTATGTCGATGTCTCGCGATCACGCCAAATTTAGTCGTCTCTTCCGGGCCCGGGGTTAAAGCGTCTTGTCATTCATAGAAAAGCACTGCCACGCTCAATTCAGCGAACCGCCTTCTTTCCCATGTATACAAATTTCCGCTGCTCTTTTAGCTGTGGATAACCCACATTTTCTATGGTTGCCGAATGGCGATTCGCAACCCGTTATTTTCCGATGTTTCCCGTGATCCTGGACGACGGATGAATGCGTTCGCTATTTGCATCTGCCGCACCCTTACACAGACTCACGTGGACGGTAGGGTATACCTCGTAACGGTATCGGGTGGACAGCACCTATCCCGTCACTTTTTCGGAAATGCCTGAATTTGTGAGATTGTCATATCATGAGCACCCAGCAGATGTACCGTTAGTTTTGATTATATTCTCGAATGACAGAATTTTCAATAAAAATACGGACATTCTTCAGCGAGATGATTATTAAGAAAAAATAAATTGCACTTAAATTATATTTATAAAAAGAAATTATACATAAATTGTATTTATAAAAATTGACACAAATTGCCTTCTTATCATTTTTATTTTTCGTACTTCTCGAGAGGAAGAGAATTCGTTGTACTTAATTTATGTGGTAAATATTATGTTGTAATATGTTTACGCAGTATTATGTTGTCATACAAATTCTAACACATCGTAAGATAGCCGCATGTCCCAATCACGCAATATTTACGTGATTTCTTGTTTACAAATATTTCTCAAATATTTCTCCAGTAATCGTGATCGACTTATCAATGATCGATTATTGATTTTATAATTAGTCTGATTGACGTAAATGATTAAGCTATAGAAATAATTAAATTAACAAAAATATAATATTAAGTGACAATTGAAGTTTTTAACATACTCTCAATTTTTAACATATATACAGAGTGTCCTGGTAAAGGTGGGCAATCTCGTGGGTATGTAGAGCAAAAATAATCCCACAAGTTTCTATAAAATTTTTTTCTATAATGTATTTCTACCGAGATATTTGTCTCTAAAGTTTAAATTTAAGAATTATTTTTCTTAAATAACTGTTATATTACTTTGTAGCTCTTAATAATGTATAAGAACTTTTTTTATTATTAAATGAAGATCTTTAAAATAGTGTGATAGATTTTTGATATCATCTCGAAGAGCCAATATCAAAAATTTCTCTAAAAAAAGATATTCTTGTTTGATTTCGTTAAAACTAACTGTTTTTAAGAAAAACGCATGTGATCGATAGAAAGTAAACCTTTATTCGTAATAATTGAATAATAATTTTCAAAATAATACAAAATTACATTGTGTATTAAAATTTATTTAAAAGAAAACGATACCTTTTTTTAGAGAAAAATGTAAAGAATCTAAAATCATAATTTAAAAATAAAAAAACCACCGGCTTAAAAATTTTGTAAATTAAAAGACTTGTAAGTCTTCCGATTCTGGCTCTCCGAGATGATATCAAAAGATCTATCACACTATAGGGTGATTTTTATCTGCTCTACATGCCCACGAGAGATTGGCCAGCTTTACCAGGACACCTTGTATATAATAACAAAAATATTGACTTATATATTTATAGGATTCAAAAATTTCTAATCAAAACCTGATGCCAAAGCATCGATGGATTTAATGTATGTATTCACTATTTATCGATTGTAAATTAATTCTTCATTGTTGATCATTTTGAAACGATAACCGATCGAACAGCTGTTTTCGTTTAAAGTTCCATCGTGTAACTTATGTTTACTTTTAATGAAAGATCATTTTTATCAAATGTACATTTAAAGAAATTCCAAATTAAATAATTTTGAAAAAAGCAATTTATCAAGAAAATTGTCAGAAAATCTTAGTTCACACAATAATTATCAAAGTCATATAAATTTTAATATCTTTAATTAGTAACGTAAAGGCTTTATAATAATAAGTACAAAATATTTCGCCAAAATTGTAAACACCATTTTATATCTCTAAATTTAATAATTTTAATTTCATAAATAGATACGATGTTATTAAAGGATTCAATCTTGTCATAAGTTACCTTTATATATTTTCAGTACTTATTATTTTAACATCTTTCTTTTTGACTTGAATCATACCTTAAACCGGTAGCCGTTAGATATTATCTTTTGAAATAAAACAGAAATAAGAAATGGTTGGATGTTAGTAGAAATCGTAACTAACATCATTGTTCATAAGACAAATGTATTTCTCGGCAAAAGAAAAAAGAAAAAAACAAACCACAAGTAAGTTAAAATGATCGAAAACAAATTGAGTCAAAAATTCCGAATTTAAAAGCATACGTATGGACGAAATACATTAAACTCAAGGCTAAGAGAATCATTAATCTTTTTCCGAGAGACAATTGACAATTCCAATGAAAGATCTATTCACACATTTCTTCTTTGAAAATCTCTTATCTCTTTAATTGTATTTTATCAGCAAAGTCTTTATATAACGTTTGTATTTCAGCAAGAACACAGAAAGGAATATGAAAAATTTATAACTCATATGATTATTACAAAATATATAAAATAGAATTTAAAAAAATGAAATGCGAATTTCTCAAACTATTTATTTTAGAAAAAATGTGCGAATATTAAAATATTGGCAAAATTTCACAGATTGCTTGTTTCTTTTGAATGTCTGCACAGAGACATTCGTTTCTCAAATTTTAAAAATTTATGTAAAAATTTTTATTATGTAATTATTATGTAATAAAATATCACAATCAAATCGATATTACTATCTTGCCAATTAATTTAAATGAATTAAATTTCATAAGAAAGAGAGAGATTATTTGATATATACTATTAGTTGTATCATTAACAATATCGAAAAATCAAAATCGCTTTCTCATGATCAGGTATTAATCGTACTTTTATTACTTTATTTTCATTTTCATCAATATTTCTGTATAAAAACTAAATTAAATTATTCGCTGATATTGATATTAATTTTTTAAATGAAATGATTTTATACTAAATACGTATATATATATATATATATATATATATATATATATATGAAATAAAACACGACTGACCATATGTATTGGAAATAAAATACTTATAAGGTAAGAAGTAACCAAACTGCAAAAGTGCAGGGTGTACTTTCGGAACAACCTGGTGTTCGGTTACTAAGCTGAACGGCAAAGAGTTGAGGCACGGAAACCTTTACTCATGATTTATTTGAGAACGTTCTAACCATAGTCATTTGAAAACTTTTTTTCGGTATCGTCATCGTTTTGTTGAATCAGTTCGTCCCGACGATGTTGAAACATACTTTGTGCGCGTTTGTTTGAAATGTAGAAAACATTTCAAACAATTTTACCTCAAGTGCTACATGCTTGTTGAATATGTAAGACTGCTTTTATCGAATTTCAATTTAGATCAAATAAAAAAAAGATTGATTAATTCGCGGTGTTTAATAGTTCGAACTGACTAACTAAAATAATAGCTGTGACTGTGTCTTATATGAAAATAGATTCGATAAAATGAGCCTTTTTATTTTACGCATTAATTATTCTAATGTTTAGCCTAATAGACTTTCGCTCTTAATGTTCTCAATATTAATCATTAAAGATAATTAATAATATATTGATAATAAATTAATAAAACATTCTATAATATATACCTATTATGTTTTATTCTTTTTCATGTTTTGTCGAGTTTAAAGGGCATCGCATCAAGATCCTAATCCAGGATCCCATTTGTTAAAATGTATAGTGTAAAACAAACAATGAAGCTGGTATATTTTAGATGTATTATAACGCCTGAAGCGTTAGATGTTAAAAGGATTTTAATGGAATTTATACAAATCCAAATTATTTCGTCTCGATATATTTCAAAAACGGATGAACGTATAATGCGCTTTTTTTCTCGTAAGCAAATTTGTGCAGTGAATTTTTTTACAACTGACAAGATAATTTGAAATATCAAAAAGAAAAATGTCCTTAAATAAAGATTAATTAATTGTGTAAATTAAATATACTACACTAATTTTATATACAGAAAAATACATACTTTTACGGAGATTTGACTTTCTCTAGTGTATTGCCTGACTTTTACGTATGTAATAAATTAATGTAAATTTTAATTAATTATCTTTACACCGTACATTTTCATTTCCTTCGGCGTAACAATTAGCTTTTTTTTAAGTTGATTTTCATTCAAGATATATACAATATTTTCAATATATATAATTCGTTTCTAGTTTTTAATATTGTATCAAAACCACTTTTTTAATTAATTATTAATTAAATTTAAACATAACTGAATAATGTCATCACGCATAATGTTAGTCAAGTATATTTGATTGCTTTATATAATAAAAGAAAACAAAAGAAAAATATTTATAAAAATAAAATCATTTTAAGTAAATAAAATTTAATATCAGAAATGTATTTCTATTAAATTATGTTTTTCATAAAAGATGCAATTCTGGAAAAGTGATATCAAAACAAAAATAAATTTTCAGAAATATAAATTACATTTCTACAATTTTCTTCCGAAGAAAATTTATTATTAATGGACTCGATAAACTCGTGTGAGTAACAATTAACGATGACGTCAGCTGCATTTCTTACAAAATAAGGGGAACACACGTTACGGAAGTTTAATAGAACATTCGGACGTACGCACGCCTCGTGGCGCTTGGCGCTTCGCCCACTATCATCATCCCTCGGGACACCCAAAGGGTATTTTAACAGGTTCTCATTCACATATATATATATATATATATATATATATATATATATATATACACATATATTAATTAAAAATGTGTGATTAAAAAGAAAAGTAAATATAGAAACTTCGGAAATATTTTTTAAATTATTTACATTTAATGTTGAAAACTGTTATATTTACATCTTAATTTTGCAAAAGTGTAAATTTATTTAAAATCCAACTTTAACACATGGAAAAATATATAAAATAGTGCGTGAGCAAAAAATGCATTAGGGACGATTTCTTTATTGTTCTTCACGCAAGAATAAGCATGCAAGAATATATTCAAGGCGCTTTTCTTTGTCCCCAAAGAATTCTAATTCAGGTTGAGAGCCGGACGTCAGGATATTGGTCAGCATGTCAGATGGTCGATAGTGAGTGGCTGCGTGAGCGAAAGAAAATTGCAGGCTGCAGATGCGTAAAGTTCACGACTAATATTGAGAGAAACGGGAGGCTATGGCACAACCCTTTTCCCACTGTGACATCCCGATGCGTATTGTCCGTTAAGCCACATGGTTCAGGTTAACGGTGAATGCGGGGTGTAGATCCAAAACTGTGTCAAAAGGCCGCAATTTGCAGAGGCATATCTCGAAACCGTGACGAAAATCACTTTTCGATCGCCTTCGTGCGTGATCGATTAGCGTCGATTGTAACAATCTTAAAAATACCTTCAATGCTCGTTAAAAAACTATATTATCAGATTCTTTATATTTCGTAAGATTTCGTATTAGTTCTAAAAAAGATTAATCCCACGATATTTAGGAAAATCCCTTTATGTCGAAAAAAAAATTTATTTATGATTGCATATTAAAATATAAATCTGGTTTAACATTTTATAATTTTTTGTTATCTCAAAAAGTCCCATTGAAAAAATTACAGTCATCTGGAGTCGTCAGACTTGAGAGAATTATCAAAAATATTACAATTAATTATTGATATCAATCGATATCAATCAATATTAAAAATATTTCTATACGTGCTTCGAAATATTATAATTGTGATATATTGTATTATTGAATTGCAAAAATTTTTAAATTATAAATTTTTTAAAAAGCTAATAAAGAAAAAAAAATACCTATCTTTTCAAATATTTTAAGAAACAATTATTATTTTTACATACACTTATTGTAAGTATTGTACATAATTAATAAAAGTATACGTAATGATAATATATTTGATATCTTCTTTGACAAAAAATATATCTGACACAGATGGATGTTAATTGCACCTAATTATAAACTATTCGCGTTTAATTACATGTGGCAAGTCGTACTTTCCGCGAATGCATTTAATTTTGACACCAGGTACATCGCGCAATCGGCCAACCCTGCAGAGTATTATATTGTGTTCTTGTAGATTGTGACCGATTCCTGAAATAATTTAATTCACTTAAACTCTCCAGCATAAATTATAGTGGCTTCAAGATGCCTGACAGGGCCGTTTGCCGCAAAAGTAATAAATTACAAATCTTACCAGGAACATATGCCGTCATTTCCTTGCCATTCGATAATCGTACAATGACACATTTGCGATTAGCGGAATTGGGCTTCTTCGGTTTCTTAATGACGGTTTTTAAAACAACACCCTTCATAAATGGCTGACCATCGAAAGGATTCGTCGAAGGTTTGCGTTTCTTGTATGGTCCATTTCTTCTGAGCATCTGCCGCAACGTGCTTCCTAATCTGATCTGTTCTAATCCTGCATCAGTATAAATGATCATGCAGTCGTTGCTTGTAAAATAAAATTACGCAAAAAATAATTTAAGGTAAAACATAATACTATAAATCAGTCGTTATATACATTGATTATTCGATTAATCAATGTATATAAACAAAGGATTTCTAATTGCCCTGTCATGAAAAAAAAAGCTTATACAGTTTTAGAATTGTTACAAGTATACAGATGATCGGTTATGTCAAAAGTTAACACATCTAAGACATATATTTCGAGATTCATGAATTTGACATTAATATCTGGAGATTCAATTTTATTCTACAGAGAAAAATCTTCACTCTAACTCACAAATTAATTATTAATTTTAAAAGACTATTTTTAGAAGTACTTTGCGCAATATCAATCTCGAAGTAAATATATATAATGTATTAACTTTTTATAGTTAACCCTTCATATAGTTACAATCTCCTTAAAAATCCCTTAAAGTGCAAAATCATATACGGTGATATGTTTTACTAACCAATACAAAGACCATAACGAATTTTTTTCTCTTTAATGCTATTTGACGTTTGAGATAACAAAGCCTTTACTTGCAGAGTCTTATTGTTAGAAATACGGTAACTCCTTCGTAAAGTTTTATGTATTTTGTATAAGAAAGGAATCGAAATGCTTTGATACAGCCGCATCCTCATTGTAACAAAAATGCTAATCCGTGAATATACACAACTGATTGATTTATTAGCGTCACGTTAATCATTTGTCATGAAAAGTTTTGGAACTATTAATTTTAGACAACAGTCAAATAACTGATGTGTATAATAGTATAATCCTTACATAATAAATTGAAAATATTTGTAAACTCTGGTTCTTCGAAAAGACATTTTGTAGTCGGTCTTTTAGAGAATCTTTTCGTAATTAGTTTTTACGCGCAAAGAAATCGATTCCTTGTGGCAAAAATATGCAAAAAATGATAAATG
Source organism: Anoplolepis gracilipes (assembly GCF_047496725.1). Taxonomy (NCBI): domain Eukaryota; kingdom Metazoa; phylum Arthropoda; class Insecta; order Hymenoptera; family Formicidae; genus Anoplolepis; species Anoplolepis gracilipes. The sequence goes on along the minus strand of NC_132979.1, from coordinate 8,418,604 downwards.
AATACTTGACGTTTGAAGTAAAGAAAACAGTCTCTTTTTGTTCGCTCGGAAAAAGAAAAAGAAGAAGAAACAAAAGTCTATTAAACAAGAAGAAAAGCTAAACACACTCTGCATCTGCTTGTATGAAAGTATTTTGGAAAAAAATTCATTCGTAAGGTTTAGAATGTAAAAAAAAATATAAGATAAAAATTTTAAATATAATTCTTACAAACTTAACCCACGTGATTTCGAAACTTTGTTTAATTTTTGAGACATAAATATATATAAATTCTGAAATTTTTTATATAAAAATCTTAAGTCGCATGTAGCAAATTTTAATATCTTTTCAATTATAAGAATAAATATATTTATACTTATATTTATAATCTTATATTTATATTATATTTATATTTTATACAATTATTTATTTAAATTACTCATTTGATATGTCCATCTAGGTTTGCCACCGATTTAAACACCAGTGTTTCTAACATCATCAATAAAATTTGACATTTTGCGAAGGAAGATATTATAATTTAGGAAGCCTTGAGAAAACGAGAATAGTATGACAGTCGCTTTAAAAGGATGCTCAATGCGAAAAGATTATTCTCTGAAAGTGAGAGAGAAATGTCGAAGTTCAGTGACAATTTCTCGATACGACTCGCACTATGACGGAAGGACGCGCAGCAATCTGCGAAACGAATAAGAAAGCCTTATCCTATTGTTGTTCACTTGGAAATTCGGCTGGCCATTCGTGTCCATCAATACGACAGATGTCCAAAGCCGGACACTGACTAATCCGACCTAAGTTAGGGTTAAACCAAGAGAAAACTATTATGTACGAAAGGCAAACCCCTTTCTTCCGAAGATGAATGCGCAAGATTACATTGCGAAAAGTTTCGACGTCGCTGTTACGCTTTTGTTGCATAGTTACAAAATATCTTTCCCTTCTTCTTTTTCCTCGATCTACTAAAAAAATCTTTTCTGGCATCGTTATGAGCTTACGGGTGAAAAAATAAATTCATTCGCGTGGATTCATTCACAGTTGTCGATCAAAAATTTCGAAATGTTTATGAAATATTACAACGTAATATGAAGATTAATAATCGATCAGATATATAAAATATTTGTTACGTTAAATTATTAATCATATTTGATACTCGGTAGGTTTTCATCTATAAGTGTCTGAAAAAAATCTTTAAATCAAAATAACTGATAAGCATTCAATTTTAACATTTTCCCAATTTTAAAATTATATATTTATAAAGATATATAGATGGGAGAAGTATACAGATATACTTTATTCCAAGAAATTTCAGAAATAAATATATAGGGTTCAAGAATGAATGATATGGTTTCGATCGATTTTTATAAATAAACTGAATATTGGTATGAATATTTTTAATAATAATTTAAATAAATAAAAATATATAATTAAAAATAAAATAATTTAATAATAATTAAATAATAATTAAAATAATAAGTTAAACAATTTTATAACTCATTCGATACATTTTGATATCGGTCCATTAACACATGGACGGCATGGCACATGTAACGGATATTTTTGTGTTATTTATAAAAATGAATCGAAACTCCATCATTCATTTTCGGACACTCTGTATATTTTTTTTCTGAAATGTGTGTGAAATATGGGAAAATATGTATAACATAAAATAATCTCTTAATCTTAGTATAAACTAAAAAAACTAGTAAATAAACTAAAGATATTTAAAATGGAGATAATTTATAATACACAACCCTAAGCGCAGATAAAAACATTTTCGACAACATTGTCTCAAAATGATGACGAAATTTCCAATTCTGATAAGCCGTCGTTTGCAAACGCTCTCGCATGAGCACCTCAGGGAATGGCTCACGTGCGGGGACCCAGCCCTTTGTAGGGACGCGAGAAAAGCGGAAAGGGGGAAAACACGCGAAAACCGTACATCCTCCCGTGTGACAACTGGTCAACCGCAAATGGACACGTCACCCCCCCTCAATTCCCAACGATTTTCGGCGCAGTCTGGTCACAGTGCGCCGTCCGAGCCTTTTCTTGCGAATAGGATCCCTTTCTGTGTGTATTCTGAGATTTCCTTCTCTCTCTCTCTCTCTCTCTCTCTTTCTTTCTCCGTGGAGATCAAAGAGGTGAAAGCTGCGTGTACTTTTGCAGCGGATGAATTTCGGATGGGAAATTTGGCCGACTTCCTTCAAATCTCGAACACTCCTTTCGCTCCTACTGGACCCGTCGCAGAAAATCGCAGAGATACGTATCTGCTGTAGAAGAGAGAACGTCTATATAATGGTCCTCTCGAGGACCATTTCGCAGTTATGAGAAATACGAGGAATGCTCCTGACATTTGACACATAATATATTGTGATTTCACGCGTATGTAGTTGAGTAAAGAAGTTGTCAACCACCGATCTGTGTTTCTTACGTCTCTATATTTTAATTTTTGATTTTCAAAAATTGATTCTATGGATAAAGATTGTTTGTTTTAATTTAATCTCACATATTTTTGTATAACTCCAAAATATATATAAATTTTCACAATTTGAATAATATTATATATTAAATCATCTGTTATGTCATTAAATAAACAGAACTTTCTAAATGTTGCATATCATTAACAGCCAAAATTAAATAATTTTATTTAATAGTTTTCAAATAAATTTTTCATAAGGATTATATTAAAAGCAATAATTAAAAATAATACAAATAATAAGTAATAGTGCAAATAAAATTAGGAATAAATTTTTACAGAAAAATTATGCTACTGTGAAATATTTATTTCTAAACAAAGATAAATTTGCATAAACAATTTTAATAGATTTTTCTCAAATTTTTTAAAAATGTTTATATAAAAAAATCAATATTTTTAAATAATTAAAAATAATTCAATAGCTAATAGTGCTAATAAAATTAATTTTTTAATAGGAAAAAGAATTATTGCAATATATAATAGTTATAAATAAGGACATATATATATATATATTATTTTAACTGTTTAAGATTGAAAAAATATTCCAAAAATATTTTTCTTTGTCCAACATCTGCAATCATAGTTGTTTGTTATTTTTCTCAATATCAAACTGTCAATTGCCGAGTAGAAAACAGTAAATAAATAGCAAATCACTGTCATAACAAAAATATATAAATGATTGATCTATGAATGAATGTGTCTAATGTCTGAAAGTTACCGAGAGGATACAAAGATGAATTACCTATTACAAGTATAAAAGAAATGATGACATAATGCTTGTGTGTATTGTATATAAAAACTTGAACATTTTATTACCTTGCAATGTTGTATTCAGACACGTTCTTGCGGCATTTTCTATGTTTCCTGTTAATATCAAGGATAAAATGTCAGTTTATTATTAGATAAACTGATGAATTATGCAGAATTACCTTGGATATAATTATTCCCATAGAACTTTGTCAGACTTGACGTGCTACCTAAAAATGAACAAAAATATATATATAAATATAAAACTAAGATAGCTTCGCATAAAGTATGCATGTAATATTAAACACGTAGAATATTCTCCAAATACATTTTACAATGAACATTGCATATATATCAAAAATTAACTTTTACTAAACAATAAATAAATTACTGTATATAATGAGAATTTTTTGTTATTAAAATCATTTTAACAGTTTTTTCTCTTTTTACTAAATGTTAAAGATTATATTGGAGGTTAGATAAGAGAGAAAATTATTTAAATTATATTACACAGTGATCCATACCCTGGATAGGACTTGATATGCAAGCTCTTGCTATGTTCATTACGCACCTACCCAGGACATTCATGATTAATAATTAATTAACACACTTTCTCGGAACTTTTATTTATCTAATGCCGTTCAAGTTTCAAGTTGTTGTCACACCGTTAGACACCTAGTGGCGACAAAAACTACTGTTATAGAAAGATATACATAAAGTAGAAATTCTACTTTGCCAACTGCGAGTAATGAAATATACGAGAAATGTCAAAATATATACAGGGTGTCCGGTAAAAATTGGATCAACGCTCGTGAGCAAGTAGAGCGCATTAAATTGAACATAAAAGTCCTTTACCGTTTTGCGATTTTCGCAATAATTATTGAGTATTAGCACGTGGCGAGGAAAGGCAGCCCGCTGTCATGCGGTTGCTAGTCACACGCTGTCTCTTCTCGCTGTGCTTCTAGCGACCGCATGACAGTGGGCTGTCTTTTTGCAGAGCGCTAATATATTGGCGCAAATTGGTCGATATTTTTTATAATTAATTTGTCAATAATTATTGCGAAAATCACAAAATCGCAAATAATAAAGGACTTTTCTGTTTAATTTAATGCGCTTTACCTGCTCACGAACGTTGATTCAATCTTTACGGACACCCTGTATAATCGAAATATGTAATACACATTAATTATATGTATAACTACTTGTAACTCTTTTCTATTTTAATCTATTTTATTATATTCTATAATGTATTTCTAACAAGTTTATTTTATAGAATACATTATAGAAAAAGAATTATCTTTTCTAATTTTAAGATAATAAATTTTATTATTCTCTATTTTATTATATCCGAAAATCCTTTATCCAAGTACTTGTTCGAATATTTTACGCTAGATTTTCTTTAGGAAAGTTAGAAAATCATATATTAAATAAATACATATTTTATCTCTTTATTTAAAAGAGATATAATGATATAAGCGATATGCCCAGAAAAAAAGTCTACATATATATATAATTATATATAATCATATATAACCATATATAATCATATATAATCATATATAATCATATATAATTATATAAAATATTTATATACTCTTCTTTCCAAATATCATTTCTGTCTGTTTATGAAGAATATAATGAGAAAAATAATCGATAAATTAAAGGAATAATTTTTGTATTTTATTAAAAAATAAAATTTGTAATTAAATATTATAATATTTCTATATATGATTATACAGAGTGACCCATTTTAATCTATCACCCCAAATATTTCTGTTCCTTTGCATTTTGCAAGAAAATGTTTCAGACAAAAGTTGTATGGTTTCTAGGGGGCCATAAGATGGTGCCATTAGTTTGACCTTGAAGAGTCACATGAAGGTCACATGAAGATCATTTTGAATTTCTTAAATGGAACACCCTATATATTTTTGCATATTCAAACCAATGGTACCCTCTTATGGCCCCCTCGAAACCAAACAACTTTTGCCTGAAACATTTTTCTCTCCCGAGCTTGGTTTTCGAGATATTCGATTGGATCGATTAAAATGGCCCATCCTGATTTTCTAATATTAGAAAAATAGGAAAAAATTATGAAATTTTAAATGCTTATAATACAGTTAATAATTATATATAATTATAGTATCAAGGTGATTTTAATGCCAATTGCGGGATAATTTGTTTTCCAATCACATGACACAATATGGAATCTATATTTTTTTTAAATTGACATAACACAACGAAAAAAATTACCGTATCAAGTTCTACGATAATGCATTTTGAAGAGGAGATTTTGAACTTTAATCCTATTTTTTTATTCTATTAAATTACATCAATTTTTTAATCATCTCGATACTATACCTACTTAAACTGTATTATAAGCATATTTAAAATTTCATAATTTTTTCCTATTTTTCTAGTGCAAATATAAATATTTTTTCTTCATTAAAAAAACCGTAGTAAGTAATAACAATATTTTATAATAAATGTACTTGTATAAGCAACTTAAAATTAAATTATATTAAGGACACGTGGTAAAAGAGCGGTATCATGCCTTCTCGCCGCTAATTATGTCTACTATAGCTAGACAATGCTTTCGCAGCAATAAACGCCATAAGGGAAGGTATTTCAAAATTATGAAAAAGTAGAAAGAATTTATTCAGAAGCCGCATGATACAAAGCTTGAAAGTAAATGATTAAAAAAAAAAAAAATAAAGTGTAGGCTCGGAGAAAAGATTATTGACATTGATTAATATTGATGCTCATAATTTCACCATCCGTGACGGTAACCAGTGTTAAAACCAGTGCCATGACCCAATGTCCGTGCGCCATATCCAAATCCTGCTGCGTTGTAGCCGACCCCTGCTGTGCTATATCCGAATTTTGCCGTGTTGTATCCCAGTCCTGCTCCGTCATATCCGAGTCCCGTTGCACCATATCCGAGTCTTGTACCAGGGTAACCGACTCCTGCCGAATTGTAACCTGGTAAGTAACCTCCGTAATTTCCGTAACTATGTGCTAAATTATAGTTGTATCCTAAACCGCGGGAATAATCGAGACGATGTGACGAATACAGAGGCGTGTTGTAGTTATGAGAATAAGCAGGAGCAGAGACACCATGACCTAGAGGAGCGCCGAGATAGCCCTGCCCATAGTCTGAAAAATTATAAATTTTAAAAATTATTCGAAAAATATATAAATATAATAATAAATAAAAATAAAATAATATTATAAATATGTAAAACAATAAAATATATAAAAATGAAATAATAAATAATAAATATAAATATAATTAATAATATAAATTAAAATAAAAAATAAAGTTTCTTAATTGTTTTGAAAACTATCTTACGTTTTATAATAAAAAAAGATGATATTATTTTATTATAAATTATTTGTACATTTTCTTCATTAGTAAAAAGTTTGTTATTTTGTACAAGAATAAAATTTTGTTAATATTTTTATTCAAAATTTGCATCACACAGTTTCTAGCTAAAAAAAATATTGAAAACATTACCATAGTCAGGCTGTAGTCCAGACATAAATCTCATCAATAATTTTATGGCAAATTGTTATGTAAAAAATAAAAGATTAAAGAAAATGAACGTAGATGCAATTAATAAAGTCACTTATTAAAATTTGACACCGTGATAAGGAAATCAAGAATTTATGTAAAAACTTTTTTGAAAGTATATCAAAACATGTAAAAGCATTTGTAAAAAGTAAATATATGTATATCGTTTTATTATTGATTTGTCGAGAAATATTATTGTTAAATAAATAAAAGTGCAACTTTAAAAAAATATGAATTGATTTAATAATTTTCACACCGCGTTGTGATGTCATCTATCTATCAATTCTGAATTAAAAAAAATTGTTAATAAATAAATAATAAAGATTACCTGCTCCAACAGAATTCCCATATAATCCAGAATCTCTAAATCCACCATGACTTAAACCTACAGCGCCTCTTTTGTCTTGTTTCTTTGCTTGAGTCTCCTCGCCAAAAATAGGCATTGCCAGACTAAGAACGGTTAATAAAAGCTGTAAGAAATTTGTCTTCTATGATTGCGGGAAAATATCTGTAATATTTTCTCTCACCCAATAGATATTTATGAGCTAGAAAAAACTTGTGTCTTTTTAATCGTTTTATTCTAGTATATTATATTTTAAAATTTTTAAAATATGAAATATAAATTAAATATAAATATAATGATAAATAAAAACAATAAATATTGATAAAATAATAAATGTATGAAACAATGAATATAAATATAAATACAAAAAAATAAATGTATGAGTAGAAATATAAATATATAATAAAAATATAATAATGTGTATATGATATATCAAAACTCTTAGAATAATAAAAATTTTCATGTTACAAATCATTCAAAAATTAAGGAATTATATCAAAAGTAGTACGATTCTATTGACGATAAAAAGGTATGAATATTTTTTACAAGTGATCTGTATGAAAATTACTCACTATAACGTTCATGATGACGATGATACGATGCAGGGATCACTATTGAAACTGATACGGACCTGACGAGAAACATCCCCTTTTATACCCTGGTGGAGTCTTTTCTCACAGTATTGCATCTCACCGAGACGAATTATGCGTGTGTATGTGTGATATATACATATCTATGTGCAGATGCAATAATGCACACCTAGATAGAAACATAGGAACAGTTTAGTGATAGTAGAGTTAAGAAGGTAAAGGTACGCGTGGCTAATATACGCCTTTCTAAAACGATTTTTCTGTAGAGCGCACTCGTCACGAAAATTCTTTGTTAAACCGCGCGATCGACATCGACAAGGTAAGAATTAAAAGTCGATCGATGGAGAGTTAAAAGTCAATCGTAAGAGAATCAGCGTCATTCGGTAAAATGTCTAGGCTAATATATGCATAATCAGAAAATAATATTAAAATTACGTTAAATTTTTCTCTAAATCTTTTCAGATAAGATTGAATAATACAAAGCGTTCGAAAAGTAACTAATATACACCTCTGTTTCAAATATTTAAAAAAAAAAAAAAAAAACATTTAGCAAACATTTTATTAGCAACGGTCTTTCTTTATCAGAGTCATATCACCAGGAAAGTTGAAAAAGATTTTTAGTAACAAGATAAATATGTAATTAATAATATAAATTAGATAAAAAATAAACTTTCTTAATTTTTCTTGCAAATTATTCTATTTCTAAGAAATCGTATTATTTTATTTTATTGTTATATTAAAAATTATTTATATATTTTCTTATAATTATTAAAACGTGTTATTTTATATACAATAGTAGATTTTGTTAATCTTTTATCTAAAATATGTGTCACACACAATTTCTAGTTAAAAAAAAAACATTGCCAGGCAGTAGCTCAGATAGAAACCCAGATAGAAATTAAGAATTTATGACGAATTATTATCTAAAAGGAAATTAAAGAAAATGAACGTAACAGGTGTAATTGATGAAAGTCACTTAAGCTGATTCGCTCGTGGAAGTCACTTCCAACATCTTTTGTGAAAAAAAACTAATTTGCTAATAATATTTGATAAATATTTTTTTAAATATTTGAAATAGATGTATATGTATAGTATTTTTTAAACCTCTTATATAAGTTTTACTTTTCTTTTCATCCTTTCTTTACAAATTAAAACAACCTAGAGTCTTGGACTCTTGAAATAATCATCACCTATTTGAATAAGATAATTTGAAAAGGTGGAAAATTTCATTCCAGAATTAATTTATGAAAGATATATCACGCGCGACGTGTCTCTTTCTCTTCAACACATATCTACTAATATATTTAAAATATCATACAAGTATAATTTTCTCGACCTAAATACGTGTCAACGCGCGACTCATTTTGATCCACTCCGTTTACCACCAGTTTACTTCTCTTCCTTTCTGTAACAATCTATCATATGTCCTATAATTTTAATGAAATAGCAAAGAAAGAGAACACAAATAAAAAATATTTGAAAATTTGGCACAAAACTTGAAATTGATTTTTGTCTTTTCTATTTTTCTCCAAAAAGCTTGTCAAGATCTAAACAGCACACGATATTTCGGATAAATATTCATAAAAATTCTTTCTATTTATTTTTTTTAAATATTATATAAATATTTTATACATATTTTATATACATTAAAAGAAAAAATCATAAAAATTATATTTGATATGTTATTAAAATATAAATAAAATATTTTATATAATATTTATGGTAAGTAAATAAAATAAATACTTGTAGTAATATTTTGTAAATATTTCTTACATATTTACTACAATAAGAGAAATCTTCGTGATTCGTTCAATCTATGATTACAACAATATTTTGATAAATATTTTTAAAATATTCAAATAATTATTCTAAATATTTCATATATATTTATTTTATATATTGTGTGCTGTCTGGCTAAGAATAATGGAATAATTTTGAAATATTTACAGAAAAAATATTTTGTCAAGAAATTATTTTCCTTGCAAGACAACAAATTTACTTTTAATTATTAAAAAATAATCTTTCAATTTTTGTTTTCTAATTCAAATATTTAACGACAATAATATCTTTTTTTTTTTAAACAAAAGATGAAAATACTAAGCACTTAATGCGGCGTACATTGTTGTATGGTGTAAATGTTATCTTCACGTTACCTCGGAATAATCACCGTTTTACAAATGGACTTTACCATGAACTCGATTCGACAACAGGTTGTTATTAAATTAGCAGAAAAAAACCAAAAGCCTCGTTAATCATGGGAAAGAGGACGCGAGATAAACCCTCGAGCCTTCGAAAGGGTCGTCAAGGCGGTAAATTCTTACGTCAACTTACGAGAGATTTGTTAGTGATATATGTCGATACACGTTACACGATAAAGCACGTCATATCGCTAATTTTCTGCGGGGGAAGAGAGGAGAAAGGTGTATCGTGCGCGCATCAAAGGTCACGCGCGAACAGCTGTTGCGCAAATCGAGCGCAATGAGAGGGTTGCCACCGACACACCCCGCTTCTTCAACCACATCCACAATCGCAAAATCGATGCTATTGACAGATGCCGGATGTAGGCGCTAGTAAAGGTTTTGATTACAAATCTTTCGCCACACTTTTGTAGGTGTCAATTCTATTTTTTTTCATATTTTATTCTAACGCGTTCGATTGATCAGTTTAATTCCTCGATTATGAGAAAATTTGAATTTAATATAAAAAATAAATGTGAAGAAAGAAATATTTGTTATTAAAAAATCATAAAAGTTATATACGTATATAACAAACAAATAATGAATTTTTTAAGCTTAAATGATTCACAAATCGCAATAATATTTAAAAAAATCTATTTATTTACTCGACATATTTTTAAAATGTAGATTAAATATTTTATATAATATTTATGATAAGTAAAAATAAATATTTATTGTAATTATTTTGTAAATATTTCTCAAATATTTGCTAGGATATTTATGGTAAATATTTATGATTTATTCAATCTAAAACCTTCAAAATATTTATAAAATATTTACATAATTATTATAAATGTTTTGTAAATATTTTATAAATATTTTGTGCTGTTTGAAATATATATTATTAAAATATGATATATAAAATAGAATTTTATTGTAAATTTCATCGCCAATTATAAATTATCCAAAGTTTTACTGTTTGACAAAAGTTTTTTGTATTTTACACGACATATATACAATAAAATTATAATTATATTTCTTGAATTTCTTATAGATCGCCCTAGGGCTTTTTATATACGTTAAAATATAAAATTCAAAATATACACACATACAAAATATATTTTATTAACAAAACGTAATGGAAATTAAAAAAATATAATATGATTAAACGTGTATATTATTATAAAACTAATATATCATAAAACTTTTCAAAATTATTTTTTTTCCTAAAAGACACACATCTATAGATTCTAATTAATTTATAATCGATCCTATCTTATTGTTAGCAATAATTTAATGCTTACGTTTGTCATAATTTGAGTATAAAAAATAATAATAAACAGAACAATAATTTTTTTTTTTAGATGCAAAAGCCGTAATCGATATAATTTATCGAGATAAATAAGCGAGATATCTGATACATCGACTATTGACACATTATTGAAGTTTTGCAGAAATTCACTCATAGATGGCGCTAACAGATTGTTTTCAAATCTATCTATTGTTGACTGTCACATAACCTTATCATTTGTTTTGATCTGTTATTATTTGTCTGTAACAGCTAACTATAACAAGTGAAATAATTATTATAAATATTAGTTTTCTACGACTGGGATATTTACGTCATATTTTACAACTAATTAGCCTTTTCACAAAAATTATACTTGATATATATAACTTGCTAATGTGTGTGTGTTGAAAGGAGTGCATTTTTTCTCCAGTAAGTTTGATTTACATTTGACAAAAGTTACTTGACATTTTATTTATGTGAAATACTTTGATAAAAAATATAACTCTCTTTTACTGTTACTTGCAAAATTTATTAATTTCTGATAACAATAGACATTTTTTTTTATATCCATTAATATTTTAATAAAAACCAAAATATTACTTGTATGTTTATATCATATTTAATTATTTATCAACAGGATTGATCGCAGTAGCCAATTTTATGTAATACAAATAATTTACAACTATATTATAAAAATGATTACGTTAACAACATCCAAATATATTTTACCTTTGATACCTAATGTACAAAGTATGCACCAAAGATTTATTAAAAGAGCTATCTCAAAAAAATCTGATAAAATTAAAAAGTTGATGAAAGAATATAAGTCAGTGTTTGGCGAGTTAGTTGAAACAAATGCCGAGAAGAAAAGGAGACTGAAATTGGAAAAGAAAGGGAAGATTCCGCAACAAAAACCAAATACAACAGATGCAGAGTTATCATGGGTTATGAAAAATTCTGGCAATAATCTGAAAAAAATTCCTTCATCTATGAAGCCACAAAATGAACTGGTAGATCCTCATAAATCTAGTAATGTGAAAATTAAGAATCCAAACGATCAAAATATAGAGCCTAGTTTTCATTCAGAAATTCATTCTAATCCAGTATTGCACAAAGTAGACTTAAAAATTACTAATCCATCATGTAATTTATCTACAATCACAGATATTGGTCGTAATGAAAATACTTCAAATTTATCTAGTACTGAAAATACGGACCCAAAGTATGATGTGCCTTCTAATTTTGAAAGATTGCCTGATATTATTATAAAAAATTTGCCATCTTTTCCGATTATGGGCAGCAAACAAAAATCTCTCGCGCATTTAACAGAAGTGTTATCTATATCTGGACAAGACGATCCAGAGACAATAAAATTTCCCAGTGTAACTAAGATTCTTACGCAAACTATGCCCTTAGAATCAAAATTGGCTTTAGAAGCATGGAAGAAAAGAATGATAGAAAAACTTGGGTTAGAAGGATTCGAGATGCATCAGAAAGGTATTGAATTAAATTATTCTGCGAATTTAAATTCTAATCAATTGAATAAGAAATAAATACATTTTTATTTGATATATACATAGCACTATTAGAGGATGGATCAGCTCTGCATTCGTGTATAGCGCAGAGTTTGCTGAGGAAAGAATACGAGGTTCCTTTGAGGATCGAACCGGTTTTTAAAAGCGTACAAAACGTCTTGGAAGACGTACACCACGTGAAGGCAATCGAAACGCACGTGGCTCACAACAAGTTGCGTTACAAAGGTGTAGTCGACTGTATAGCCTCCTACAGGTAAAATAGATACCTTGCTTTGTCGTCATAGGAAATTTTATTTCAAGAAGAGGACGCTGTTTGTTCTCTAACACAGCTTTACCTTTTATAATTTCAAAAATTTTTTTAATTTGTTTTCTATAAAAATTTCAGATAAGGAGAAAATAGTTTTTTAAATAATATATTTTTATTTAATTATTTAAATAATATTATATTTAATAATTATACATTTTAATTATATTTATTTTTTTAAAGACAAAATAAATATATCTTGTATTTATTTTATCTGCCTAAAACTTTTTAAAATATTTAATGGTTTCAATTTTTTACTATTTGCCTTTTATCTTCTGATAAAGTGTGTTTATTAAATCGTTTCTGTGTTTACAAAATATATTCTTCATCTCTCAAATTAATTGATATTTTTTTTATGGACATAGAATTAGTTTCTCGTTGTGTATATTTTACAGAATATATATACTTACAGGACAATTTTGAATTACATTGATTAATAACGAATTCTTCAAGCGATAATATTCAAAATTGTCTCCTGTTATCTACATTTAATAATTTTTATACATATATTAAACTCACTCAGGGGTGAAAACTATTTAATTGATTGGAAGAAATCCGATAAGAAGAAATTGAACTTGAAGTCAACGTACGACGCGCCTGTACAAATCGCTGCGTATATTGGAGCTATCAATGCTTCTAATTTATATCCTTTTGTGGTAAATATCTTGCCATCATAAAAAAAGAAATAAAATTTCGAAATATTGCTCTCGAATCAATGTTATTATTTCTACTATAATTTATTAGACATCTCGTAATATCATGGCTATTTTTTGAAAATATAATTAACAGTTGTCTCTTAAAACGCTAATCAGATTTATCGTCGAGAAATATTGTAGTATCGCGCTTAATCCTCCACAATTGCTCTGATCGTATCTACTCTTGATTCCTCAGATAAAACACGGATTGCTCGTGATTGCTTACACGTGCGGCGCACCAGCCACCGTATACGAAGTGTGCGACAATACGCTGCAGCAATACTGGACAATGTGGTTGCGCCGGCTGCAGGATTATTATTTCGAAAGGACGAGCAACGATGACAACAAGAGCTACGGCCAATAAAACTCTAATGTACCGACACGCCGCGTATATTCATTAAAACTTTCCCACACAGCGCCAATTAAATCCTTATCCGTCAGCCACAGGTAACTCCCGGCAGGAGAAGTTTTTAATTCTATCCCTTGTGCGTCAGAAGTTGCAATAATCTATAGTCTTCGGGGAGTAGTTGGCAAAGCCCTCTCTCCGAGGAAACCTGGAGGAAAACCGCGTCGATACGGCGACTCATTAAGCCTTGTGGTGGGCCCGGCATTTATGATTTATGAGAATCCCGCGCGCATTTTCCAGACGCTCGAAATAACGATTATTACGAAAATATGCGGGCTATATTATCCAGATATTATAATATTGTATAATTTATAAAGGTACATGTATTTTAGCTATTGTTAAAAATTAGCATTACTTAAACATAAAGATATTTTTTTTCCTAAAATCTCATGTAGAGAAAAAATATTCTTTTTTTACTTTAAATTTTTATAATTTGAAAATTGACAATTTTTAGTAATCTATAAATATATATTACAAGATTGCAAAAGATTCTACAATCAACGATTTCTATTTTAAGTCTCAATCCTGATATCGATTTTTTTTTTATCGAGAATGTATCACCCAAGGAAGACTTTATTACACATTTTTATTATATCGTACAAGAAGGAGATAAAAACCGATGTGGCGAACGTAAAAACCGATCGTCATTCCTGTCGTCGGGTTAACATACAGCAATTATAACTTTCTGCCGGTCCTGAAGGGGATGCTACGTTACGCCGCTCTCTGTTACAGGGGTCCATAAACATCGCGTCCAACCCTTTGCGCGCCCATGGGGATCGTAAACTAATGGTGAAGTGGTGTAGCGAAATTATATCATTCGTTGTGTTTCCGCATACCGAGAAAGAGAGATCGCATATACAGAGACCAAGAGAATATCACGTTAGGATATCAGATATTACGAACCGCAGCTCTTACATTCTAATAGCGTTTACGTCATCAGAGTTTGATAACATTGGGCGATACATTATCGTCTTGACGAAAATTTCGATTTTCATATTTTAGAATTTTCTATTTTTCATCGTGTCGTCGGATGCATTTGTGTCTTTTGTGATATTATTTACGCGGCTATTAAATTTGTTATATAAGAATTGTAGATGTATAAAAAAATAAAAAATTAAATGATGGAATTATGTCAATTTTTTTTCTTTCAATTACACTATTCTATAATTCAAGAATTTTTTATCTCGCGTGAGATTTTAATATTAAAATATGCGTATTCTTTTTATGTTTTACTGTTAGATACATGAATTAAGATTTTAAATTAAAATGGAAAAATTGTTCATAACAAAATTACGACAAAATTATAATAAAATAAATCTTAAAATTTTAATATATATTTACCAATTTATATATATTTTAACATATATTAATATACAGGGTGTCCTGTAAGTGGTAAAAAAACTGTTAATGGGAGATTCTTGAGATCATTTAGAGTCAATTTTTCCTCAGCGAAAATATCGAGAGACGTCATCATTTTTTACAAGTTTCCAATTTTTATCACTATATATCTTTATAATTAACCTTTAAATTAAAATTCTATTACAATAAACTCTAGCTGAAATTAACTGAAGAATGTAGTTTTGATAATTTTTTAACTTCAAAAAGTTTGGTTTGCGTAAAGCGCCTTTTTTCAATCACTTATAACTCGGAAATTATTGATGCCTCGACATTTTCGCTGAGAAAAGATCGTCTTTTTAGCAAATATTTGAATTTATATTTAATACGTTATATATTTTTATATTATGCATATATATTCATAAAATATATGCTGTAAAAACTCTTATGAACATATCTAGCTACGCCACTAGACTCGACTCGTTATGTATATTCTCCTCGAATATATTTATTTCCTATTCTTTCTCCTTTATTTCGCTAACAATAATTCCATACAATCTACATCTGTCCTTTGTCAGCTTGTGTGACAAGTGTGCGTATACGCGCACAAGGTTTCACATCAAAGAATCCTCCCATTAATGTGCAAAACAGCTACACGGTTTGTATTTCAAGAAGTGAACGTTCTCGTGTAACGAGAGGCACTGCTACAACATATACCAATAAATAGAGCAGTAATTCCTCCTACTTGTAAAATTTCAATAATTGAATGACAACTGACTAAAGAATGTCAATTATATTCGCTGATGCATTAATATTCCAATTCAATTCTGTAGATCGAAATTAAATAAAATATGTTAAGAAGATTAATTTTAATTTTAGCTTTTATGATGCTGTCGAGAGATGATGAAAATACATACGTAAGTATGTGAAATGAATTGCAACGCGTCATAGCAATAAAACCGACAACGTTGACTCAATGGAAACGCCATCGTGACGCACGTTCTGTTTGATCGTTTTTTCTGGCAGATCAAAAGAGCGAGGAGAAAGCTACTGTACCGCAATCTGTTTTCGCAATACGAGATAACGTTGCAAAGTGAAATTTAGTGCAGGCCGCGGATTATCCGTCGCCTGATGCTGCCGAGAATTCCGTCTCTCGCGTGTAGTCTTCCTACAATACATCCCACGGGAAGAGGAATCCTGAGCAAAGACAATCATATTTTCGGATTAGACATTTTAGCCAACGTCCTCCCCAACTCCACAGATGACTCTAAATCTCTCGGTTAATCCGCGCTAATCCTCCCGTAACAGCGGCATATTTTCATCGGCCGGTCCACCCTCTTTGAGCGCACCAAGAGTTATGAAAACGATAACTTTAACTCCCACCTTTCCGTGCCTCTTTATTCCACCGATGTGCTGGCATAGAGAAAACTCGGGGAAAAATGGACCACGGCAACTATCGAACTCGCAATTTATCGGAGACCTCCGAGCAAGATGCCCTTCGAGCGATCCCTTGTATTCCTCGTCTTTAATGCGAATAGAGGCGGATTTTTATTAAGTTCATCTTACGATCCGATAAACTCCAGCAAAACTTCACGTTCTATTAGAAATATTCTATGAAAATTTTTAAGAATACTTAATTATATTTTTTATTCTAAAAAAGATATAGGTCAAGGAAAAATTATAAGTAAATCCGCGTATGTCATGTTTTGACAAACAACAGCTGTTTTTGACAGAGAAAATCCATATAACTTTCAACAAATTATAAATATTTATATTTTATTACTTTTAACAGTAAATATTTATATTTTTTATATAAATTATTTATAATAACAATTAAATAAATAATTAAATAAATTATGTAAAATGTTATATTAATGTAAAAAATTCTTTCTTTAAGATTTGTATATTTTTTCCTATAGTTTTGTAATTTTTATGTGTCATATTTCTACCTACAAAATCGATAAACTCAGCAATTTCTCATTCTACTGGAAATATTGTACGAGATTTTTTAATAATACTTCATTATATCTCTATTATAACAAAAAAACATGTTTAACAAGTCGCGAAAAAATTGTAAACAGGGGTAGGTTCGCGAAACGTCATGCTTTGACAGGAAAAACATTAAGTTTAAAAAAATTATACTGCGGAATAAATTTGTAATTATTTATATTTTACATAACTTATTTATAATTTGAGTGAAAATTAATATATATATTCTATCTAAATTATATAAAAAAATGTTACATTAATGTAAAATTCCTTAAGGTCTGTTGTATGTACCTTGTATATTCCTTTCTTGTGCGAAGCTTCGAAAAGCTTTTGCGTGCAATATTTCTCACCTAAAATCGCGAAACCTTTCCGAGATAATAAATCCGACAGACGATCGAAAGTAATCGAAATTGTTCTTCGCCACCTACCTCTGCCATTAATACGCCGCTGTAAAGGAACTTTCTATCGCCGCGCGATAACAGACCCCGGGAGCGTAAGCGCGTTCTTCGACAGATCATGTTGGCACGAAAGTCGTCGGCGAGTAAACTGGGACACGTCCGAAATTATCAAGTTTTCACCGAGTCGAGCGAATCGACGTCGGATATCCTTCGGGGAGGAGTTTTCGCGTCGCCCTCTTGACGGCTAACCGCGACGAGTACCTCTAACGGCGCAAAGTTTATAAATACAAGAGGAAAGGGCGGGGGGGGGGGCAGGGGAGAAAGTTCAGAAGCGCTTCCGGGGAAAATCGACGAGCACGACGGTGTGTGAAGCCGATGATAGAGGCGAGTCCCTTGTCCAAATCAATCCTCTTCGGACGCCGAAGGCCCGTCGTTGCATGAATTATCGATCGTTTATTGCCGCGCGCGCGTTTAACGGTCACGCTACATTTACCTTCCAATAATAATTAATAATCAAACGAAGCGCGGCGGCAGGAGGGGGGGTGGGAGGGGGAGCGCCAGGGCCAAGCTACAAAGGACCGGATTACACGCGAGACGAGAAACGACCACCGTGCAAACACCACCGCCAGTCCGGGCATTATAATAGGATGCCTCTCCCCCCTCCCCCCCCTCGCGGTGGTGACTTCACTCCGTAACTTCGGGATCTCCTATGTGCACGTGTTGCGGTAAATAAAATCGATAAACAAGTGGTTATCGGTAAATAGTAGTCGCGGTTATTTTCTTTTTCTTTTTTTTTTTTTTTGCAGGGTTGCGGGGAATTACGTAATTATATATTTCTTCTATTTTTAATATTTATTTTGATGTATCGTTCTCTCTCTCTCTCTCTCTCTTTTTTTTTTTTTTTTAATTATTATCTAATTGTAGTGTATTAAAACGATTGGCTCTCTTCTGTGTGGCGTGTCAGCTGTTTTATTATGCAATGTCAAGCCGACGATGAAAAACAGCCTTGTTACACAAATCAACGAGAACAACCCCTGCCGTTTATGTACAAAATGATCACCGTTTCGTAAACACTGCGTCGGCCGGGCTTATGCACTTACGAGCACGCTTATATTGCACGTTGCCAACATGCGGTTCTAGCTCTCCTCTTCAGGGACTTGCTCAGGTGCACACCTGTGGCCAATTAGTTAGCGTGCATTAAAAGCGATTCATACTGCGTCCTAAAGCGAATCTCGCGTGTAATTGTGTCCCGTATTGTTGGTTCATCTAGAACGCGTGTGCGTATAATAATAATAGTGCGGTGTCTTTGATATTGATAAGATTTTCATAAAATATACAAAGGATTTTTAATGGAAAGAGTCGTTTCGTTGATACGAGAACAAGCAGAATAAAATTAATTAATTTGAAGCATTTAATTCTAGAAGCCTTAATTTGAAGAATATTATATACGCTTATCAGTGTATATAATATTCTTTTTTTTTTTTAATATTCTCTCTCAACTCAAGAATATTATATTTCAACTCAAATAATTAAATATTCCAATCAATTTTTCGTTTTTTTTTTTTCTCGGGCGTTTTTTACTCTTTTGGGATTAATTAAAAATTCTGAAAAATCAAACAGAAGAATAGAAGTGAAAGAACAAGCTTTCAAGAATTAATTTTCATTCTAAGAGAGATCTACAATTTAGTTAAAGTGCATACTTCTGTTATTTTTTAAAATAATAGAATTATAAGAAAATGTTTTGAATGAAAGTTATTTTGTTCAAAAGAGGATCTATATAACGTGAAAGAAAATTTCACAGTATTTCTTTTTTTAAATGTGTTGTCCATGACAGTTTTTATCGAAGATATTTTATTTTCTGTTGCCTAAAAGACAAATGCAAGTGTGACAATATTTTATAAACGACTATTGAAAATCTCACTTTATATACTGGATATTATTTAATTTGTCAGAAAAATATCTTACAAAACTGCAGTAAACTAAAAATATGTTATTTCATTTAGAAAAATAAAACTGTCACCGACACATTAAAACAAACAAACAAACAAACAAAAAAAAAAACACAATTAAAATTTTTTCCTTAAACAAAGTAACTTTATTATTTAAAAAGCAAACTTTTTTTTACACTTAAACCAAACGCACTGTCTTTCAAAAAACAAAACGATTTTTTAACAAAACGTATCCCTTGTGTAAAAATGCACGTCGCTTTTTTAGACCCCCAAATCAAATATCCGTATCTCGATAATGAGAATTAAACGACGAAAGGAGAAAAAGAAAATTCGGAAAGCAACTAGTTATCTCGTGTATCGTTGAATTCGCATATCGTGGTGCTTTTGCAGTCTCATATCGCACAACTCTCGCGTATACCTTACTATACCTACATACACGTCCCCGGCGTGCTCGTCGTCGTGCAATACGTCATCGGGTCGCTCGCGAGCAATTTCGCAGGGCGCTATATCTCATACCGGAGGGGGGGGGGGCAAACTCCCGGCAGCTGTATATATTGCGAAATCGGCGAGAGATCTGCCGCAAGCTTGAAAATATAACCCCGGATATAGCTCGAACGCCGTACACTTTCAGTCTCCCCGATGCTCCTATTTCTCGAGTTCGCGCGCGCCCGGATTTTCGACGGCCCGAGAAACGACAACGTATGTAGGGAATCAAATTGTCTACCTCGAGGTGGTTCCAGATGCAGCAGAATAGATCTGTCCTGTCGGCAGTAATTTCGCTAATTATATATGTCATCCTTTTCAATTTTCACTCACGTGTCTGGTGAGATCAGAATTAAAATTTCAGCCGACATTCTCTTGAAATCAGTTTAATCTTGATTTTTAAATAATTTAAGAGCCCCCAAAAAATGGATAATTATAGGTATAAGATTATTGTGCCAAGGGCTATAGCTGGATAAGCATACTCAAAGTGCCCCCGACGAGTTTTGAAATAACATTTGGCCTGTCATGTCCTCCCTGTAAAAAACAATTATCCTTAAAATTTTGGCTTCCTAACTTTATTATTTCTTAAGTTATCGAGAAAAACATCATTTTCAGTTTTTATTTTTCTTTTCAGTAAATATTGGAGATGATTCCATATCGATTTTTTTCTGAATACTTATCAACAAAAGACACAAAAAAATATTTTTTCATTAATCTCGAATAAAAGCTCGATTTAAAAAAAAAATGAAATTAAAAAATGGCTTTATTAACATGTTTCTTTCGAGGTTCAATCATCAAACTTTTATAAAATACTCTTTTTATAGGTCTCAATACTCTCAAATTATTTCAGTTTTTTCGAGTTGGTGCAACATGGTGAAAAAAATTAAAAATCTCTTTTTTATTATTATTTTTTGATAATAAGATGAAAAATTATTTATTTTTCTTGTGATCTCTTCTCTATAATTATAATAGTAATGATAAGAGTAATAATGATAATTGTAATAGTTATAATTAGACTATAAAATAGAAATATTTTTTATGCAAAAACAATTCTCAAAAATTACAATTTTTAGATAAACTTTTAAATTTCTCTCGCATAAAAAATATTTCTATTCTGCAGTATAATTATAACTATTACAATTATTATAATTACTACTATAATTATTACAAAAGAATAAATAATTTCATTCTTTTTTTAAAAGTCGAATTTTTATTCAAGATTAATAAAAGAATTTTTTTTTGTGTCTTTCGTTGATAAGTATTCAGAAAAAAATCGATATGCGATCATCCCGAATATTTACAGAAAAAAAAATAAAAACTAAAAATGACATTTTTCTCGATAACTTAGGAAATAATAAAGTTAAGGAGCTAAAATTTTGAGGAAAATTTTCTTTTACATCAAGGAAATGACAGGCCAAGTATTACTTAAAAACACGTCGAGGGCCCTTTTTGTATGCTTATTCGGCTATAGCCTTTCAGATAATATAATTATATAATTATATAATGCTAAATACGATTTTATATTGATTTTTTTCTCGGGAGCCTCTAAATTATTTATCTTCTTCAGTTTTAAGCACTCAGCTTTTAATCCGTTTAAATAATCTTTGATGAATTTAAATTCTCAATTTTTTTTATAGTATTGTTTGTAAAATTGTTCCACTTCAATGTTTAAGGTAAAGTAAAATATGCTTTATAAATCCGAGATATATCAAGACGTTCCTTGTCTCCAATTCATAAATTTATATTTCACATGGGAGATGCAAGCTTATGAGACATTTGAAAAATTTTCAATTTCCCCAATCTTCCCTTTTGTTCGCTTTTTTAAACCCGTATTACGCGCGCAATAGAATCTGACCGAATATTCTTCTTCCATTCAAAAAAAAAAAAAAAGAAAGGAATAATCATGAGATGTAAGAAGGATTCAACTGACAATATGAGTGAAGAATAAAGTGGAAGTCACGGCTGCGAATTTTCAAGGGAGATATTCCGCGTAGGATGAATTTCCGCATTTCTCAGAGCTTTCTCGCCGACTTGTCATTGAAAAGAACCGGGTCCAGGGGGGCTTCTTTGTCGACAAGTTACGGCCGATGGCGGCACTTGGTCTCCTCCCTCTCCCGCGGAGAAAAATTTCCGACATCGCGAGTGTAACGCCGGAAGTGCATTACTTAATTAAACTTTAGCCGCGAGTTATGCCGGCTGTAAAAAGGAGCCGCGATATATTTTCTGGATATAGAAATCACCGGATTATACTCGAAGGAAGATTAAGAGCAACGAATTTGGATTCAATTCTTTTTTTCCACCCTTCCTTCTTTTTTTCAAGAACACCCGGTTGAACAAACGAGGTCAACGAGATTTCGTTGACCTGCGGGAGTTATTTGCGCAGCTCGATGACAATTCTCGTTTAGTTCTGATTATTGGGTCAGAGTTCTCGGAAAGTTGAAGAACAAGTGTATCGTAAAGCGAGGTATATACGTTAAATATAATTCTGCACAAAGAAAGTTATTGCGAGCATTCTTCTACCCTTGTGTTCGGGGAAAATTACTATTTTATAACAACACGAGAACAATTCGAACGAAATTCGTTCCTTGCATATTTCTCTCTCGCAAAATGCCAGATTATGAAAGATTAAAATCAATTCAAGTTTTTACCAATTCTTTTTAAAATGCAGCGCAATATTGTGTCGTTACTTTATATTAATGTAGTTAAAACTGTAATGAAAATTTTGCACAAATTTTAAATACGAGATTAGCTATTAATCTCTTTTAACTGAATTATCACAATTTATAAAGACCGAAGCAATTTTTCATGAAAACCTGCCATAAATCTTCATATCATTGAGTGTTAAATAACTACATATTCGCAGACGAATAAACTTTACGTTGTTCCAGACAAGAAAATCACGACTGATAGAAATCGACACGAGGAAAAGATACGACGTTCAATTCCTTTAATTCGTTCTTGCAAATTTCTCTCCGTGAAACGCGAGTAAAAGATTAAAATCGATTCAAGTTTACCAATTCTTTTTAAATCGCAGCAATGTTGTATCATTACTTTATACTAATGTAATTAAAACTGTAATGAGAATTTTACAAAAAGTTAAAAAAGGGAGATTAATCAGCTTCTGAATTTCTTTTAACTTTATCACGGCTTAAAAGGAGCAGCATTTTTCATAAAACTGCTGTAGATTTTCGTACTTTGTGATTATTAAATAACTAAACGGACGCAACTAAAATAAACTACATTTTTTCAGACGAGAAAAGCACGACTGATAGAAATCGACACGAAGAGAAAATATTTCTTTAATTCTTACATATATATTTCTCTATAAAACGCAAGCAAAAGATTAAAAGTTTATATCAAGTTTATATAAATTCCTTTTATTACATAAATTATAGCAATATTATGTCATTACTTTAATAGGAAGAATTTGAGAAAAATGTGAAAAGTACAAGATTAATCAGTTTCTAATCTTTTAACTCTATCACGGTTTTAAAAAAAAGTCAAGACAATCTTTTATGAAAGAAAGCCGTAGATCTTCACGCTTGACTATTAAATAATTAACCAGACGTAGTAGAATAATAAACTAACTTTTTCGAGAAAAAGCACGACTGTTAGAAATCGAGGGAGAACAAAGGGGAGAAGATACGACGTGTTCAATTCCTTTAATCTTAAATGTTATTTATGGTTAGACACAGAGAAATCCGATCCTTCTCTCGCGATAGAGAAAAGGAGGTCGGCCGTCGATGCAAGACAAATGCAGTTTGCAGCAGCTCGGAATTGATGTTCCTCGCTCGAGCTCCGGTGCCGATCGACATGCCCGAGCGAAATTCCACAAGCGGCTTTGGGGTGGAACACGGTGGTTCGAGTGCGTCCGCAATTCCGCGGAAGAGGAGACGAAAGGATGGACGACGGCGAAAGGAGCGCGCGAAAGCGACAAGAGAGAGAGAGAGAGACAGAGAGAGAGAGAGAGAGAGAGATAGAAAGAAGCAGGGAAAACGCTCGATTTCACAGCCATTGGCTCGAGAAAATGCGAGACGACTATACGAGAGGGTGGATAGTCGTCCTCCTCCACGTGTGCGCCCGAACGTGCATACACGCGTGGTCCTAGGGGGTGCAAAAGTGCCCCGTTACGTGTGCAAGGACACGTAAGATAGGGTGGAGCTGCTTGAGGAGGCAGAACGACGGTTCTTGCACGTGCGTGCCGATGCGTGACGTAATGTATGTACGTCATCGCATCACGAGACGAACGCTTCCTCCCCCCCCCCCCCCCTCGTGGGGATCCCGCAAAGCGGATCCGTTTCGGAAAAAGGAAGGAAGAGAGTGAGGGATTATGCAAAAGTATCTTGTGATGAAGAAATTGCTTCGTCTCATCTTTATCTAGATAATAATGCAATGTATTATTTATATCGTTATCTTAGATGGAAAATGCGTCATATGTCTTAAATTATTTTAGAGATTGGCTGCATTTAGCTGTTAGTAAGCACTTTATGTATTCTTTGATATATTTGGTTCTTACATTTCGATGTAACGAAGAATTAAAAGTAAGCTTCAATCATATTCTAGTGAATTATAATAACGATTATAATATTATAACAATTGTAATGTTTTTATCTTTTTCAAGCAATGCTATTTTAAAAATCATCTAGATAAGATGCTTTAAAAGTTTCATCCATTACCTAGATAAACTTGAGATAAATTATCTTTATTGTAAGGTAAAAATTTATTTGTCTTATCTCTATTTAGATGATTTTAACGTTACCTAACACTGTGAAACACTGGATACACTGGTATCTTTAAAGGTGTTTCTTTTCCGATCAATTTTAAAAATAGCCGCTTTTCAGAGAACATCTACGCATTTATGACTTTTATAGAGTTTCGTCTCGTTTATGCAAATAATTTTCATATAATTTGATTTATTTCACGAGGAGAGTAAATTTCCGAGATGAGTAAAATGCGCTTCTCGCCAGCGCGATATAATATAATATAAATTTCACGAAAATGTTCGTGTTTTCATCCGCTGGTGTTCTTTCGGGAATTTCCTAAATCTACGAACTGTCGGGAAAATAGAACGTGGAAGAACGCGAAACGATTTTCGCCGTCCGAAGTAACTTTCCGTCCGAGTCCTGGTCCGCGGGTGAGGCGAGGAGAGGAGAGGAGGAAAGGAGGGGGAGGGGCGGAGGGGTCTTAAACGTTTCCTAGGCGAAGCCTACAGCATCCCCGAGGAGCTCGAAGGTGAAACTTCGGAGCGGTTTGCGGAACCACCGCCACCGAAAAGGACAAGGAGACGAAGGGTGGGCGTATCGCACGCACGACGTGGCAGGATCCTTCTCGGTTAAATGAGGCTCTCTCTCTCTCTCTCTCTCTCTCTCTCTCTCGCTTTCTCTTCCCCTTTCATATTCCGTCTCCCTCTGCGTTCCTTCCGCCCCTTTTATCCCGTCATTCTCTCCCTCGCCAGCCTCCGTTCCTACCCTCTCGCTCAAAGTCGTACTCTCACCGCGTGTCGAGCTCACTGGGCGCGGCCCCGCACCGACCGAAATCGATTTTGGGAAGACGAGGAGAAGGAGAGACGGAGGCAACTGTACGGTCGCACGAAGGAGAGAAAGATATGCGATACAAGATTACGGGACCGGCCGGGCTTTCCCTCTGATCTCCTCTTCCTCTGTATATATCGGGAGGGCACCCTCTTTCCCGCGACCGTAGAAGGTCGCGGCTGGTAAGCAGTTCCTCTCTCCCCTCCCTCTCTTCCCCGCCTGCCTCCTTCCTCGGTCCATAGTCGAGGAAGACGCGCCAAAGCGCGTCACCATGTGCCATGCACAGCACATTTCCCGGAGTCTCGTAGTCCGGAGGATCGTCCGAAAATTGGGATCGTCGATGCGACAATATTCTGAAGAGGAAGCACCGAATAGGAAGGACGCCGCGAGAGTAATAAGCCAAGGGGAGAAAGGGGCTTTTCCGGTGCAAAACCGGTAAATTGGGCTCCTAATGGAGATACATGAGATGCGAGATTCCGTTAAACCGCGGCTCTCTTTGCAGCTGTGAATTTTCATTCTAAATGAGAAACATGAAAATAGTCTGGTTAGTTCCTAATTATAATTTATACACAGAATATTCTAGCGCGTAATATTTATTTTAATGACATTTTTACGAACTCACGGCTAATTTGAATCTTTTTAAGGGGATGCTGGATTACCGACCGAGTTTTAAGTTTTTAACCTAACAAAACAATATATTTGCTTAATATAAAAGTTGCAATTTATATAGATAAAATAAAATAGATTCTTCGGGGTCAGAATTGCATGAAAGAATATCTGTAAGCTTTTAGAAATCTAGGCTTCCAAGCTCATTTTTAAAAGTTCACAGATATTCTTTCATGCAATTCTGACCCCGAAGAACCTATTTTTATTTTATCTACGTAAACTGCAATTTTTATATTAAGCAAATATATTGTTTTCTTAGGTTAGAACTCGGTCGGTAATCCAGCATCCCCTTAAACGTGTGTTTGTTTCCTCCCTCTCTAAAAAAATTTAACAATTAAAATTCCAACATTAAAATCGCAAAATTCCCATTACTCTAGAGAGATCAATCGGATTCTTCTTTTATTCATAGATGCAATTTTCTTTGTAGCCCCGATAAGTGGATTAAGTACGTACGGCTTTCCTGTAATCTCGCGCATCCCAAAGCAGAGTACGACTTTTCCGGTGAAAATGCGCAAGCTCGCTTTTTATAAGAAAAGCCTCGTTAGTCTATGGCAAAGCGACGTCGCGTAACAAGACGCAAACATGCCGCAATGCAGGGAAACACAAGCCGGCAAAGCAAAAGCTTCGCAAATTACACGAGAGCGATGCAGACGGGAGTTTCATATCGACCGGTTATTAGCCGTCAATGTTTTCCCCCTCCCCCCCTCCCCCGCGTTACCATTGCCGAAGATCTCGGGAAAGGCAGAAAGACCTTTTTGACAGCGCGTCGACGTTCCATCGAGCGGATTATCGATCTCAATCTGGATCCGGACGGCAAATAGCGCGAGATTCCGTCGATTACGGTGCCAGAATGTAACCAGGATGCAGATCACGTAGAATGTCGGGCGCACCAGGATTTTCTCTGATCTCAACGGTATCGAGAGGGTTGCTCTTTTTGCGCGGTAGGGGAGTCTCGCCCTTCTCCCTCCTTGTCGAGAGAACGAGCTTAAAGCTCGTGGCAGGTGTTTTTTGGTTTCCTGGTATAACCGCGAGATTTATTTTTCGTTTGAACAAACTGCAGAGATTTATGTAAACCTTGTAAAACATACTTTTTATACATTTTTTTAACAAGCTTCTTGAATCGATAATTTTCTTCTTATCGTTGATTCAATCTAACATCTGCTTTAATTATACAGTCAGATATTACTCTTTTTTTAAATTTAATCTGTAATTTGGCGGAGAAAGCTCGTCTTTTAAGTGTAAGAAATTATTATATTTACTGCTTATTGGCAAAAAGTAGAAGCTCAATTCTTAGGTAAATTGAACCCATTTAAATCTTTTAAAATCCATAAAAAGAAAAATTTTAAAATAGGAGCAAAATTTCAATTCAATCTCGGCAAACGATTGATAAAAAATTTTTCATTTTTATTTTACTTTTTTATACATTTTTCTAACAAGCTTTCCGAGTCAAAATTTTTCCCCTATTTTTTATCTCAATTATCAATTTTCAATTTATTTTGAGTCTATTTAAGCGCAATCAGAGAGAGATATCACTTTTTTTTTTTCTCGAAAAAAACTCTTTCTCTTTAACTTCATTTATTTGAGAAATAGAAGCTCAATTCTTATGCAGATCAACCTATAGAAATTTTTAGAATCTATAAAAAGAAATTTGAAAAATAGGAACAAAATTTCAATTCAGTTTTGGCAAAAGATTGACAAAAAATTGTTCATTTTTATCATCACATTTCATTTTTTATTTTGCTTACTTATATGATCAAATTTTTTCGTGTGTCATGATATTTTCCTTGGACAAAGTATTGTGTGTAACGCTTATAAAAATTACTTTTCTATACATTTTTCTGACAAGCTTACCGAGTCGAAATTTTTTCTTTACTTTTGATCTCAATTTTCAATTTGACGTTTACTTTGACATTTTAAGATCAGTCAGAGAGATATCACTTTTTTTTTAGACTATATTTAATGTACAGTTTTGCCGAAAAAGCTCTCTTTTTAACTTCATTTAACTTGAAAAATATAAAATAAAAGTTCAATTCTTATGCTGATCAAACCCATAGAAATTTTTAGAATCTATAAAAAAGAAAATTGAAAATAAGAACAAAATTTTGATTCAGTTTACAAGAGATTGATAAAAAATTTTCATTTTTATTATCTCATTCCATTTTTTATTTTGCTTACTTATTTGAAATTTCTACTGTGTCGTGTATTGCGAGCTTCGTACTCGAGAAAATACGAAACGTTGCGCTCCGGATGAGCGTTATGAGCGAGATGATCCGATTGAATTTTGCCCAGGAGAGAGGGTCCGGCCTGCGTTTGAAGATTAGATTTTAAGCCGGTGTTCGCATGTATCCGGTTATATCGAACATTGAATTTTCTCTCGCCGGGGGTTGGACTTTTTTCTTCTTTGAAGCAAACCAAAGAGTGTATCGCGTGCAAGAGTGTATTGCTAACACGAGGATTTCGATACAAACGAAATTAATCATCGAGATATGAAGTTCATTATTGCAATCGTTATGCCTTTGAGATTTAACTTATAACGTAAGGATTTTTGACATTAAAATTTAACATTAAAATATAAAATTACAATCGTTATGAAATAGTGATGGTAGAGAAGCGACCTATTAAGCCTTGACATAAACATAATAAGAAATAAATTTAAGTTTAATATAAGAAAAAAATTATAATATAATTATTATAATAATTTAAAAATTATTAGAAAAATTATTGTAATAATTATTATAATATAAAAAAAAATTAATAAGAAATAAATTTTAAAAAAGATGTCGAAATTAACAGAACAATTTATTTCTATAAAATTAAAAAAATACCTGCAGATAATGATAAATGACTTATCACAGATGTAGGATAAAGTTTTCTTTCGACTGGGAAAGAAGAAAGTTTAACGATCCGTTGCTCGCGATTGCCACTTACAGTGTTTTCCTCCAGGAATCTTTCTACGAAAAGCGACGGCGCTCGCGGTTCCATCGCAAGAGAAATCAATACCGCGTCACCGAACGAAAGCTTCTTTTATCCCGTATCGGAACACATTCTCATCTTCTTCAGTTAGGCATGAGTGGCGTCGTCGCAAATAAGCGAGCTCGAATAAAAAGGTCGCCCCTTCACCGAGCCGCGTAAGGTGACATTTCGCTTTCCACGTGGGCCACTTCCGCTTTTCATTATTTTCTTTTCCTTCTCTCGGCACACGCGTCTCATTGAATATTCCCAAAATGTTCCGCTATACTTTAAAATTAAACTCACGTTTATATTCATAGGCAAATGAATCTTGTTGAGAAGTAATTTAATTTAAAAACTCGTTTTCATCGGGCAGGTCCTTTACAAGACTGGAAAAAGGGAAGGAATAATTTTTCTTCGGTCAGTTTTGCTTGGATATCATTTAAGCTTCATATATTTATAAAAGCACTCGTAAGTTCAAATTTTCTCTCATTGATTTACTTTTATTTACTTTAATTTAATGAAACGAATGTTCGTCGGAGGATATTATATTCTTGCCGCGGAACTGTTTGTTCCCCGGGTTCTCTTCTTTTCAAAAAAATATGGCCTACTTTCACGATTTAAAAACTTGCCGCAATTTCGGCTGCAATTTTTCTCTCCGCCGATGCGTGTTTTGTCCGCGAGATTCGATCAAACTTTCTCGATTTCGGCAGTGGATTCTCAGGAGAGAACGATTCTAACTTCGATGGATTAGATTTCGCGGTATGCGAACCAGACTCGACTCTTTTAAAAAATGCAAATGTCGCGCGGATTTCAGTGCAGAAATCATATCTGGAACGTTCCGTGTGCCTGCCGTTTGTCCATTTCGGATGCAGCATAAGCTGAATATTCGAGAAGCTCGGATACGCATGCCAGATGGATGCAAAAATAATAAGATGTCTCTCGTTACGACAAGCATAAGCTATGTTCTCCGGGAAAAAACGGAGAAGAGAGATATTCACATTCAATCGTGGCAGTTCTCTATTTATTTTTAGTTGAACAATTTTTTACATTTGCACGAGAGTGCTTTTACTCTACTTTTATACATACTGATGTAATTTTCGCGTGTAATTTTTCTCTCAATTAATCAGCTTGTTTCATGCATTCTCCTAAAAATTAAAATTATTAATTTTATTACGATTATCAATTATGCGTATAATTAAATATAAAAAGTTTATACTACAATTTCACTGTAAACAATATAACTGCAGACGTCTTAAGTTTTCTTACAGATATATTGTGTCCGAATTTTAGATAGAATTTTCAAAACGGACAATGTCTGAATTTTCATTCAAGTTTAAACATTTTTCTGAATTTTCAGAAAAATAACTGATAATTAAGACTGTCTGAAATTACTTTCAAACAAAAATTCAGACAAAAATGTATCTAAATTCTTAGGCAATTTTTTATAATCACTATAAAAAAATAACTGCAGACAAAGTGTGACATTTTTATACACACGCACTGAATTTTCAAAAAAGTGTCCGAATTTTCATTCAAATTCAGGCATTCATCTAAATTTTCAGAAAAATGACTCTAGTGGTTAAAATAGATGGCGTAAAATTATTTTCAAACATCAAAATCTAAAAATTTTTACAGTCACTGTAAAAAAATAATTACAGATAAAGTGTCTGAAATCTTTTTTCAGAAACACACTATCATTCTCAAAAGAACCTGAACTTTCATTCAAGTTCAAATATTTTCTAAATTAAAGAAAAACAAAAATGATTCTAATAATTTAAGATAAATTATCTGAAGTTCTTTTTTACTTTTTACTTTCTAATATCCATTAAGGAATAATTTAATAAAAAATTCATCCGACACATTTTCCCACTCAAAGATACATGGATGAAAGGAAAATTCGAGAGACACGTCAATAAATAATGACATACGCATGTCTTTTATGGATAAACCAAAGTTTACGTGGCTCGACTGCTTTTAGCAGTTCGCTTCGAGAAGATGCGTTTACTTTGCCCGCGGAAAATTATAACAAATTTAAATGCAAAGTTACACACACCATACGACGCACACACAAACATTTCCTTCTCCGCGGGAGAAGAGGCTCGTCCAAGACTTGCGCGACGCGACGTCAAGTTCGGAGACGCAAAGTTAGCGGGTGCGCCCGGTAATCAGCCGGTTGCCGAGGGAGAGAGAAACCGTTATGAGAAACGTGTCT
Source organism: Anoplolepis gracilipes (assembly GCF_047496725.1). NCBI lineage: Eukaryota > Metazoa > Arthropoda > Insecta > Hymenoptera > Formicidae > Anoplolepis > Anoplolepis gracilipes. The sequence continues at coordinate 8,386,968 of NC_132979.1, read as the reverse complement.
AGCATCGCGTATATATCCGCCGGTAATTAAATTGTTGCGCCTACATATCCCCCCGTCTATACGACGGCCCGGTCGCTCGCGCTAAGTAACCTGTCGTCGGATTACGCGGGACGTGTCTCGTCTCATTCAAAATCAATCCACGTCGCGCTACCCTAATTCGAGCCCCCGTCGACTCGTTTCGCGATACCTCCCTCTGTTTGCCGGGGTACGGTATCGATTGGCCTCCCCCTGACGTCGTGTTTCCGAATTTCTGCACCCAAAAAATATTTTGCTAACCTGTGCGGGATGTCCCATGGGAAAGCGTTGAAATTAATCAGCTGTCATTTTTTAGTGTCTGTAGTTATATTAAAACAAAAATTGCGTTGAAGAGAGGAAGGTCTGTAGTTTTTAATAGGTATTAATAAAGTGTTTATCACTTTATTTTATTAAATCAATTATTAAAATAGTCGTAAGAAACATAAAAAAACTATATATTAGAAAAAGTTTATGTTGAAAAATATTATTTTAATATATTTAATTTTAATTTTAAGATTAAAATTTATAATAGCATTAATAATATAAGATGATAATGAGAAATAAATAATTAGTAATTTTATTTTAATAAATTATTTAAGTTAATAGAAAATATTAAATTTCTTTATTATGTTTTCAAAACATAAACTTATAGTCAAGATCATTAACTAAAAAGGAATAAGTTTTCATAAAACAATTGATTTTTGTACAAATTCAGATGGAGCATACCTTGAAAATATTTATCATTAGCTTATGTGATTATTAGTATATTTTTCATTAATAAAATAAACTGATAAACAAGCATTTTACTTACCTATTAAAAACTGCAGACCTATTCAAAAATGACAACTGATTAGTTTCAACACTTTCCCATGGGACACCCTGTAGATAGATTTCTAAATGTCTCAATTAAAATTTATTGCTATTTTTTATGTCTAAACAATTTAGATCCCATTGCCAAATATTAATCACAAATATAACTATCCTTAACAATAGGCCATAAAAAAATTTTCCGTCTAACTTACACTAATAATACATATATAAATTGTCTATAATTTAAATTGATTAAGTACAAAACATATCACAGTATTTGCCAATCATTCATCTGCTTTAGTTAATTTTTTACCCCTAGAAAATTTTTGTTGAAATCGCAAAATCATTTTCTTGAATGTGTCCAAAATTATTTTATTTTTGCCCAACTGCAAAGCCATTCTTTTCGAAAATTATAGTATGTGCAAAGCGTACGAATCAAATATACAATGTATACCGTTCCCGTGCTCTGCGTTATGAAAGATGAATTCTCGCAAGCGAGAACGCGTGACACGAATAGAGGAGCGAAAGAGAGATTAAGGAGAAATTTTTTAGATACGTGGAAAAATTTACTGCAATATGTTACTGCAATAGAGTAATATACAATGCACTGATCAGTCAGTAAAATATCGTCAAACCCGAATATATATAAACGATAGATTTTGAATAAATTCTAATATTTATTTAGATTCTAAATAAATTTAAAAATTATTCTAAATAAACCATAAAATATTAGTGTAAAATTTTACATAAAATTGAATATAATTAACAAAATATAATAAATACAATACACATAATTAATTTAATTTAATAAATATTACAAATTAATCTAATAAATACAAATAATTTTATATTTGTAAATAATTTTAAATATAAAATGTTAAATAAATTTAATAAACTATATAAGTATATATAAAATTTTCAAAACCCTTCGCTATAAATAGTTTATAAAAACGAGCGTAAATTATTAATCTAATTTAATGACTAGGATTGATACTAAAAAAATGATATAAAAAATCGAAATAAAAAAAAAAAATTATTTTTTGACTCTTTTTTTATGCTTAAAGAAGAAGGAAATTGCTGTACTCAAAGCGCCTGCACTTGCTTACACAATATCCAAGTCCTTGCGAGCGTTTGATAATCGTATTTGAAAAACTTCTCATCCTAGCCGAACCTGCAAAGCAGTACTCGGTATCGAATCGAAACCTCAAAGGTTCCAGTTTGCATCGTCAAACATGTGTTTCACCCTTCTCGCGAGACGTGGACCCTTTATGGGTCCACGTCTAAAGGAGAAATCGATAGAGCCTCTCAATTTTCGTCTCTTTTCCGAAATGTTTTCGTTTGCTGATAAACTAGCAAGAGAGAAAAAGAGAGAGAGAACGAGGCTGTAATTCGACATGTTTCAGGATCAGGGGTCAGATCGTAAAGTACGCCGAGACTCGGCCATAAAATCACTCACAAAACCACTGGTGTCCGGAGAGTAACCTGGTCGCTCCCGCTTCATTTCCTCGTTAATTTTACACGCGTTTATAGGCAACGACATTTTCCCTCTTCATAACGCGCGCACGGCATTTAACTCTCGGATTACTCTCCTCTAGTTTTTCTTTAACTTCATCTAAAATTCGTCCTAAAATTCACTCATATAAAATTCTCTTAAAATTCGAATAAAACTTTAGACGACCTACAATTCGAGATGGAATTTCATCTATAATTTTATGCTGACATTTAATACAGGATAATACATTTTAAAAATTGAAAAATATATGTATAAAATGCATATTAGAAGATACATTACAGATAAGAATATACAACATACATAAAATAATAATTGGATTTACGTTTTAAACTTTATCGTAAATAGATCGTTTAAAATGGATTTAAATAATACACATCAGCTTCGAAATTAAACCGTATATAAACCTGCTTTTAAATATTATAATTTTTAAATGAGCAAATATTGCTGGGACATCGATTTTAGAAACACGTTGAATTACTTGCGAGATAACAAGAAAAAAAATATTAATTTTGTACATAAAATCAGAATAGCATAATGTCAATTTTTAAGATGAAATAAGGAAAAATTATACAGCGTTACTTCCAACCAGAAAGTGTCTCAAAAAATTAACTACTAATATGTGTGTGTGTGTGTGTGTGTATTGTACATCGGCTGTAGCCCGCATAAAACTGCTCTTCCGCACCATTGAAAAATTGTTGAATCGTGAGTTAAAAAATGTGAAATTTTCACTAATTATTCCGAAATTTCGTAAGCGAGTAGCTTCAAAGTTTATCATGTGTACTTTCCACCTTCGGGAGCAACATCCAATAAATAATATTCATATGCAAATCATGCACGTTACGATCACCGAAACAGCTAGTGCATAATTAATCCCTCAAAAGATTTCGAATTTTCTTCTCTGAAATTTTCCCTCCAACCAAGCCTCGCTTTGTATCGCTCTCGGGGCTCCAATTAATTCCTACCCGAGCGTACCATGTCGCTCATGGTTTGTTAGGCGGCTTCGCCCTGTAACAGGAGATATCAGAAACAACGGATAGCATTGTTGCCCTGGAATGTCTTGAATTTCGTCAAACAGAACGTACGTCGCGGTGCCGATACCCGGAATTCCCACTGACGGTGATTGCATTATTCCCGGAGCATCCTATTGCATTGCCTGCCGGCATGAGCTTTAACCCGATATGCGGTATTTGCAAACATCGAGGAGCTTCTATTTCCTGATAGTCCTTATCAGGAAGATTCTCGCACAAAACGCGTACCTTTTTTTTTTAGAAAATCATTTTTATTTTAAACAATTTTAATGACACATCTGGTGAGTGACATTTATGGAGATATATATATATATATATATATATATATATATATATATATATAAATATCGTCTTGTTTTTTTTTGGCGGACTTGTCGCTAAATTTTCCTTGGAATAAAAAATAACTTTTCAAAATTCTGTGGTTTATATATTCCTTTGCAATTTTAAGTAATACTAAAAAATTCAAAAAAATATCCAACGGAAAATAAGGTTATTCGATGTACGCATTTGATATTCATGGATTAGAAGATAAAAGAGAATATTATACTGGGTGTATCACATAATTTTTCTTTTTTTAGTAAAAAAAGGTGATTTTTTTTTTTAATTAAAAATGCGCACAACGAAACATATAATTAGCAAAGTGTGTTATCTCGATATCGCTGGACGCTATTCATCGTCACCACGTTGATTAATCACGCAATTAAGGATAAAAGGTACCGTGTGTTCGGTTTTTGCGAGGGTAATATTTGTCCCGAGAGGCGTTACATCGTACGAAACACGATCGACACCTTGTCGACGGCACTTCATTAATCACTTGTAGGGCTTTACTCTTCTTTGACACACATACTCTTTTCTAAATATATTCGCAGAAATTTTTTGCACAAATATACACGCTCGTCACAGGCGTCATCACTGAATAATATTTTGTATATTTTTTTATGCAAAGTACAATATATAAGATATTTGAATGTTAAAATATGTTGCAAAGCATAAAATTTTATTTTTAATTTTCGAAAACTTTGACGTTAATCTGTCTTAAAATTAAAATCAAGAATGCTAAAAAACATCCTATGTATTTCAAATCTTTCAGAAAAATACTTATAAATTTATAATTAATTTACAAAAATGTATATTTAATCATATACCCATATATTAATTTTTTTATATATATATTTTATATTCTATTTAATTTTGCATTATATTTGTAATTAATGTGTTTCGATAAGGTAGATCTTAAAATGTCTTAAAAATCAAGGATGCTAAAAAACATCCTATGTATTTCAAATCTTTCAGAAAAATACTTATAAATTTATAATTAATTTACAAAAATGTATATTTAATCATATACACATATATTTATTTTTTTCAGTCGATTTTCTGACGTGTAAGTTTAATGTTCAATCTGTAACACCTCAACCGTCAGCGTCAATCTAGACTTGAAATGGACCTAAACCAAAGGTCGAAACGTTGTCGATGTCGACCTTTTAATAATAAATTTGATTTGCCAGTTTGGTCCCTTAAATAAATCATTGTATTTATTTTTTTATATATATTTTATATTCTACTTAATTTTGCATTATATTTGTAACTAATGTGTTTCGATAATGTAGATCTTAAAATGTCTAGATTCATGCTTTTTCTTTTGTTAGTCTAATTCAAGGTCCCTTGTAATCTCACGATTGTTTTGACGAAGGGGAAAGACACAAAGGCGACGACTCTAAGAATTGTTCTCCGCGAGAGGCGCTCGTGAAACAATAATTAGATCACCCTGTAGAGGAAACGCGGTAGGAAGGAATGGGTGGCTTAATTAGGTGATTGGCCTACCTATATCTAGGATCGATCGGTCTGTCCCCAGGACAGTCCGACTAATGCCATTTTAATCAACCGCCCGGTATGCGAGACCTCGTTAGGTTTCGGATGCCAAAGGAAAGTTCTGTATCCTTCGACAGAGCTTCGGCTATTACCCTGCTCCTAATTTGATGGAATGAATAAGTAAAAGTCCTCCCTTTCGTGGTTCTCGAAACAGATGGAAAAGTTCCTCCTTTCTTTGTGCCTCTAAATGTTTTCGTAATGACTTATGCTGTCAAGTTGTTCCTATTTAAATTGATCGATGAAATTACAAAACCCAATTAATAATTGACAGAAGATTTATAACGTTGACAGCTGGGGGACACGGCACTGAAAGATTACAAAGAATCAGTCAGATTGACAGAGATACATATTTCATTGATGCTTTTAGTGGAGAAAAAAAAAAAATCAACGATTCAACGCAAACATAAATAAACGAGAATAAATATAGAAATTTTTTATTTTCACGCGAAATCGATATTTTAAAATAGATCAAGCAAACTGACGTTTTGTATTGAATTATGCACGATGCTGTCCGAGTGTATTTACGACGATAAACGATAAAAGGACGTTTTATGACTGCTATGAATGCAGACGAAACTACCAAGAACCGGCGATTTTTCTCCGATACCAGAGGGAGGAAAATCCACCCTTCTCTTTCTCTTTCAGTCGAGTCGGGTGAATCGACGTATTTTAAAGCGACGCACAGCCTCCCGTAACCGAGAGGCATCTGAAATACGGGCACGTATCTATATCAAGAAAGACACGTGTAAACAGGGGAGAAGAGGGGGAGAGAGAGAGAGATGGGAAATAAGGAGAACAGCAGGTTTGGACGTCTAATCCAAGGTTTAACATGCGCGGGTCGCTGGGTTCGAGCCCGCTAATGGAACGTTAAGCCAGCTGAGCCTGGGCTAACTTTGTACACCTTATCGAGCACAAGGAGGGCCTGATCGAGAGCTCTCGTTTACCTCGACGTCGCGACGCCTTGTTCCCGTCGATCAAACAGGTGTTTACCTCGGGCAGGCGTTTACGACGACAGAGCTCCCCTTAAAGCAGTCTCGCATGATCAAGGGATGTCTCGTATCGAGCGAACGTCATGTCATTCCTAATCAGAAAATTGAATACACACTGACGTTGATTGATTAAAGATAAGTCAAAGATATTTCATAGATCGCCTAATTTAACGCGACTATTCAGTCACGTAAATTATTAAAAATTGTCCCTCATAATGGCAGAGAAGTGTTGACTAAAGTGCCATAACATCGAGTCATTAGACCGTCCAGTTATTACCGATTATACTAATTAAGATACCGTTGTGTACGACTCACTGTTGTTAACGGTGTTTGATGTGTCAACAGAGATATCTCTGCTATTCTTAACGTTCAGTGTAGCCTTCTGTTTTATTATTAAAGCTTGAAATTTTCCAGAAACTCGAAATATACACAGGTGATGACATACATCTGCCAATCAGCATTAATGAGCGAGCTCGTTTAACGAGCAATTCTCTGATAAAAAAAGAAAAGAAGATTGAAACTCGGAATTAAACACAAAAACGTCATCGAGCGACTAAGCAATCTCTGCTGATAATGAATCTTTTGCGCGCCAGCATTAACTCGAGTTTAGTAGAGACGCATAAGTTTACCTCGGTGTAATTAAGTCGTAAAGCTAGCTGTGGAAGGTGTTTGCCTCGCGGCATCAACTGGTTACGAAACTACGCAGGTGCTACCTCGTGATGTTTGCCCTTTATGAAAGACGCGCCTTGTGGAACGCTCGGTGATAAGATAACCGACGAGGCCCGCCAAACGTTTCCGACTCGTCTTCTCCTGGATCATACCCGGAAAGGAACGGACCGGACCGGATCGGACCGGGTCGCCAGGATATTCGACAGATAAAATCACATACTCGCGCGATTAGTTTCGCGAATTAGCTCCCCTGAATTCGAACTCCACTGGGTCGACATCTCAATGGCGTAGCTCGAGTTCCTTTCGTTTTGTGTACCCTTTTCATCGTGGAATAAGTACGACATGATTCAGAGCTCTATCCAAGGTGTCTGCTTAAATCTTGTAAAAAGTTCCCTCATTTTCCAGACATTTTTGTTTAAAATTCCGCACAAAGAGAATATTTTTTCAAGACTTTTTAGCGCAACTAAAATAAACTTTTCTATTGTATGCGTTTTCTAATATTTTTCACTTATACTAAGAAAAAATACAGAATCTCTTAAGATTCAAGAGCTAGATTTATATAAATGTACCGAAAATTTTTATAAGATAAACATTCACTCTTGCATAACATTTTCATTTTTTTATCAATTAAAATTACAATAAAAAATATATATACTCTATTAAATTCAGTATCTTGTCAAGACATTGTATATAGGAAAATAGAAATAGTTAAAATATATAAAATATAAAATATATTATATAATATATTTATAATATATTTTGAACGCACATATAATTTACTTGACTTGCCGATTATTTAAATTATAAGAGTAAAATTATCAAAAAGAGAGTTAAAAATAAAATTTCTTGAATCCCTTAGGTACAAAAGAAATCTCTGAAAATTACAGAGACTAGACATCTTGTTTATAGGAATCGCGAATATCCGAAAGCAAGTTAATTAAAAATTAGCAACTGTTTTAATGACAGAGTTCTTTGTTTCACGTGTAAAAAAAAAAATGTAAATGTACGCAAATAGCAAAAGTTTATTTTTAATAAATATTACTTGCAAGCTCCAGGTTTATCTGCTTTTAGTTACGCCGCTGATCGCGTGCTCGCTTCACGAGCACCGTGTATACTTGAGAAGAGCTTTAAATCGAATCGGACTTAAATCGTGCGTGGAAGTCGAAAAGCTCGAAAGCGCCGGTTCAGCAGAAAAGAGAGAGAGAGAGAGAGAGGGAAACTCAAGCTCGTACGTTTATTTCACAAATTACAACGACGGATGCGGGGAGCACAGTTCGAGTACACCTGGAGCTAAGGGTAACTTATGGCCGCGATCGAAGTCGTATATCGAGGTAGGAAGTATCGCGGATAAGTGTCCTCGCTTCCAAGAAGATCCGTTAAGCAGCGGGGAAGATACCGGCTGCTTCCTGAAGGAACTACATTTTCCACGGCAAAAGTTAGCTAGACAAAGAGATTGCGTTCTTTACAATCTTCCTAAGCACAAAAGGAGATGCGCTCTACTCTTTAAAAATGGTTTCCTAGGAAAATAATGATGAAAAAAAATAATAATATCTAAATATTGATTATTTTTATATCGTAGCAATTATTAAAATAATTGAGAAAATAATAGTATTTTTATATCATTGCATGTTTTAAATATTATTATTTTAATTTTTTTATATTATATTATTGCACAGAATTATATATGAGATTTTATATAAATAATATCGTGCTTTAAAAGCATACTCGCACAACTCATACATCTTAAAGGAGGATTCTGTCAAAGTTTACTGAAACTTACATAATTAAATTCCATAAATTTTCTCTATTAAAAATACTTCACAAATATTTATGTAACTATATATTCAGCTATTATAGTAACATGTAGTACGAAAATGTGTTCCATGTTGTGAAAAAAAAAAAAGCTTATTTCGCAAAAGATAATTTCAAGCGTATCGAGATATCAGATCTCCTTTGAAGACCAACCGACTTGGAACGAATCGAGAAATCGGATTCGTCAATTCTATTTATATATATATATTGAGTAGCGATTCAATGGCTATGAACCTGCCAAAGTGTTTCACGACGCTTGTCGCTATCTTTTATCAGTACAGAGTACCGCAAAATCCTGTTATCTACTTAGTATGAATAAATTTCAAGCTCCCATGCCTGGTACAGCAACGTCATTACCATAGAATTTACTAACTATAAAATATGGCTTCTGTCGTTGTGGCTCGTCGTTTTACGTGCTTAACGTGCTCGGATTTTTCTAAAGCATCGCCGCCGAAGATTCTCGACGAGAGGAAACTTTAAATAGCGAACGGTGAGTCGAGATATCGATTTGCCGTTCAGAATCTTGCTGAGACAACGTCGTCCCGGAGTACCTCGACACGAGAAAAGTGCAAATTATGTAAACCGATTAACGGCACGGGCCAATCTTGTAACTGCATAGTTAAGATTTTAAGTGCGGACTTATGGAAAATGTCTGTCATGTAGAGATGGAATTGGCTTTGTGTAAAAATAATGAAGCCTAGATTAACTTTTTACTGAATTACATCGAGCTGATGATAACGAAAAATAAAGTATAAAGAAACGTTATTTATATCTCTTACAAGTTTAATTTGTAAGACAAGAATTATTTTTGCTATAAATACTGAACAAGAAATCGACACATTTTTGTCTGAATTTTCAGATCTGGATATCTGAAAAAATTTTAGATAATCTGTTTTAATCGTCAGAGTCATTTTTTCTCAAAGTTTAAAAGAGTGTCTGTAAGAAGACTTTGGACACTTTTTACAGTTATTTTTTACAGTAAATACAGTTTTGTTTGAATTTTCAGATCTAAGTGTCTGAAAGCAATTTCATATATTTCAATAATTTTTCTTAATTATCAAAGTTGTTTTTCCGAAAGGTTAAAAGAATGTCTGAAAATTCTATTTGAAAATTCGTACAGTATATCTGTAAGAAAACGTCAGATAATATAAAATATCCCTGTCTGCATTATTTTTTACAGTAAACACATTTTTGAATTTTCAGATCTGACAATGTGTGTCTAAAAATAATTTCAGATAATTTATTTTAATCATTAGAGTCATTTTTCCAAAAGTTCAGAAGAATATTTGAAAATTCAGACAACACTTTTCTGAAAAAAAAAAAAAAAAAAAATAACTTTGATGATTAAGAAAAATTATCTGAAATTGCTTTCAGACACCCAGGTCTGAAAATTCAAACAAAAATGTGTTTACTGTAAAAAAATAACTGCAGGCAAAGTGTCTATGTTTTCTGAACACCCTATCTGAATTTTCAGACACTTTAAGACATTCCTTCAAACTTTGAGAAAAAAAATGATAATTAAGACAAATCGTCTGAAATTACTATTTATTATTGTCTGATCTGAAAAATTCAGGCAAAAATATAATTCTCGCAAAATAAACTAAACATTTGATCTGAAAATTCATTGACAATATATCTGTAAGAAAATTTCAGACCCTGTTCTGCAATTATTTTTTACAATAAAGTATTTTCTTCATCAAATCAGAATTATCAATTTAAATAAAATGTTTGTTAAAGAAAAATCCAGCTGTGCTCAAAGTTCTTATTTTTTCAGTAGCTTCAGAATGCCCAAAAAAAAATAATTAGGAGACACATGCATACACATATTTCCCCATCGTATTCTTCGAAACGCTCTTCCCTCCCCAAGATTGTCGAGTTGCACTACTTGCGGAAAGTAAGGGGCTCACGTGTCGCTGACGAGCTTGTTCCGGTTCGTTTCTCTCGCGGATGCGTCACAGGGTGACGCAGAAAAGGAGCGAGATGACGGAAAGGGAGAGAAGACGGACGCGCGCAACAACTTAATTTGTTTCCTAGGGTGTGCTTGCGCGATGCACAGCGGCCATTAAGCGAAAATGGGCAGACGCGATTTATGCACCGGCAAGATTATCCGTTAGATAACTGGCAGCGGCCAGATAACCGACGGAATTTCGGTTTCCGTATATATATATGTACGGACGACAGATCGAATTTATCACCATCGACCTACTTGACTACTACTATCGCTCGGCAACTCTTCGGGGCGAGGCTCTCCATAGGGTTCTCCCCAAAGTAGTAAACGAAACTTTTGTAATTGTTCCATCGAACCCCCCCCCCTCCCCGTCTTCCCTTTGTCCTCCTTAACGATCATTGTCTCGACTTGGAAACGACCGGTGAGATGGAATTGGCGAAAGTACGTCGAAATGTGTAAGTGTATAATTATCATATACTTTTCGTAAATGGGGTGTCTACTCGGATCTTGTAAAAAAATTTCTGAGCTTTCCTAGGTATTCTTGTTTCAAATTCCAGAGAAAGAGAACATTTTAAAGATTTTTCTGGTGCGATTTCCTTCAAAATTAATTCTTTCCCAACGCGTTTCCTAATGTTTTTCACTCATACGAAGAAAAAATACAGAGCTTCTTAAATTTCAAGATTTATAAATATACTGAAATATGATACTTTCGTAAGAGAGAGCTTGCATAAAATTCTCATTTTTTTATAATTGAAAATTACGATAAAAAATATATACTGTGCGTATTAAATATTTTGTTAAGATTATATATAAATAGAAATCTATATTTTAAATATATAATTTACTTTGGTTTGCCCACTAATTACTATGAAAGCAAAATTATCAAAGAAAAAATGTTAAAAATTCTCTGATTCGCAAAATCCCTGAACAATTGTAAAATTCCATAAGAATGCTCTGATTTTTCCAGTTGCAAAAAATTTCTGAGAACTCCAGATTTTCCATACTTTTCTAAAGTAGACATCCTGATAAAGTTTGATAAAAGAAATATATATCACACATAACAGAAAAAAGATTCACGGATTTTTTTACAGAATGTATTCGATTTAGACTCACATATAATGCATGTATATGTAATTATTGATATCCCATTTAAATTTTATGAATTTTACGTAATATATACGTAATTTTATTTCTATCCTTTGAATTGTTAAAAATTCTCAAAATCCCTGAACAATTGTAAAATTCCATAAGAATTCTCTGATTTTTCCAGTTACAAAAAATTTCTGAAAATTCCAGATTCTCCAAGGAGTAGACACCCTGATAAACTTTGATAAAAGAATTAATATATATCATAATAGAAAAAAGATTCATGGATTTTTTTACAGAATATATTCGATTGATACTCACATATAGTAATTATTGATATCCCATTTAAATTTTATGTAATATATACATAATTTTATTTCTATCCTTTGAATTTTTAAAAAATCTCTGATTCTCAAAATCCCTGAATAATTGTAAAATTCCATAAGAATTCTCTGATTTTTCCAGTTACAAAAAATTTCTGAAAATTCCAGATTCTCCAAGGAGTAGACACCCTGATAAACTTTGATAAAAGAATTAATATATATCATAATAGAAAAAAGATTCATGGATTTTTTTACAGAATATATTCGATTGATACTCACATATAGTAATTATTGATATCCCATTTAAATTTTATGTAATATATACATAATTTTATTTCTATCCTTTGAATTTTTAAAAAATCTCTGATTCTCAAAATCCCTGAATAATTGTAAAATTCCATAAGAATTCTCTGATTTTTCCAGTTACAAAAAATTTCTGAAAATTCCAGATTCTCCAAGGAGTAGACACCCTGATAAACTTTGATAAAAGAATTAATATATATCATAATAGAAAAAAAGATTCATGGATTTTTTTACAAAATATATTAGTTGATACTCACATATAGTAATTATTGATATCCCATTTAAATTTTATGTAATATATACATAATTTTATTTCTATCCTTTGAATTTTTAAAAAATCTCTGATTCTCAAAATCCCTGAATAATTGTAAAATTCCATAAGAATTCTCTGATTTTTCCAGTTACAAAAAATTTCTGAAAATTCCAGATTCTCCAAGGAATAGACACCCTGATAAAGTTTGATAAAAGAATTAATATATATCATAATAGAAAAAAGATTCATGAATTTTTTACAAAATATATTTGACTGATATTCACATATAATGCATGTATGTTGTTATTGCATTGTATATGTAATTATTGATATCCCATTTAAATTTTACGAATTTTATGTACATATATGTAATTTCATTTCTATCCTTTTGTGAACAAAATGGATATAATAACAGCCCTGTATATTTCGTTTAATTATATGACTGAACGGAATATATACGGATATCGAGTTAAAATAAATATCTTTTGTTACTTCATATTCGTGATCGAGTTGTATTAGTCGATGAAATGTGCGAAAATATCACTGCAAATATCGATGCATCTTAATTTAAAACAAACATATCTCTTCTTGCTTTCACATGACGTCACGTGTCAATATATGTACTCGGAAACGAAAACTGTGTTTTCTGCTATGTACTTGAATGGATCCGCAGTAACCTGCCTGCTTTCTCATTCAGAGAATGCACTGCCAAAAGTTCAGGTCATGTCGTTTGTAATCCCAAAAGAGCATCAGAATGCGGGCCTCCTGTAATTTTGCCGATTCGCGTCTGCCCTTCTCGCTAATTATGGACGAATTATGGGGGTAAAAACAAGAGTAGGAGAACGGACGAGAGTAGCGATGTAATGTTAATTCGACATCGGGAATTATGAAAGCGCGTGTGAATTTTGAAAAACGCGCGAGTGCAAAATAGACTGTTAATTCCTTAAAACTCCTCGGCGAAGCGAATAATTCTGCGTTATTAATGCAAATACGGGCAAACCACGGGGGCAAAACCGTTCCATTATCATCGTAAAACGTCATGAAATGTTAAAAGTGCGCGCGCGAGTTGCCCATCCTGAACTGTTTGCGAGTGTCGGTTAATTTTCGCAGGGGAAAAAAAATCTGAAAAAACACCCAGCTGTTTCACCCAGGTTCGCGATTAAAAAAGAACGTAACTGAGATTAATCCGCGCGCTCGAGGCTCCAAGAACTGTGATTCGATGCGGCGAAACTTTCGTAATTGTTCTATCGATTTCCTTCCGTTTTGCCTGCCTCCACGATCTCTTTTCCCTTCCTCGGAGATTTAATGTCCCCCCCCCCCCTCACCCACCATCACCACCCCCCACGTGCGATACCAGGATTAATCGGTTAGGCGTGGTCTTATCGCGATAAACAAACGTTAATATGCAACCTTCGAATGTGCAATGAATTAGCAGCGAAATATTTATAATTAATACACTCAAGGATAAAAATTGCAGCTAAAGTGTCAGGAAAGCGCTTGAATTTTCACACATTTTCCGAAAAATTATTGATGACTGTAGATTACTTTAGAGAGTCAAATCTCGAAATTTAGACAAAAATATGTCTGACCTCAATATAGTTTTAGCTGTAAAAAATAACTGCAGACAAAAGTGTATAAAATTTTATTAGATACACTGTTTGAATTTTCGGAAGAATGTCTTCTATTAAACTTCTAGAAAAATGACTTTAATGCTTAAAACCGATCGTCTGGAATTATTTTCAGCCAGATCTAAAAATTCGGACATAAAATATATTTGAATTCTTAGGCAAATTCTTACAGTGTGCAAAGTTGCAGACGAAATGTTTAGAAAAATCTGAATTTTTAAACATTTTTTTATACTTTCAGAAAAATAACTCTGATAATAAAGATAGATTGCCTAAAATTATTTTCAGACACTCGAGTCTAAAACTTCAAAAAGACAAAAATGTGTCTGAATTCTTACAATGTTTGTTGTAAAAAAATAACGGCAAACAAGTTTTTTAAATGAAATTTTCAGAAAAATGTCTGAATTGTCAGAGATTCTTCTGTACTTTTAGAAAAATGATTTTAACGATTAAAACAGATCCGAGAATTTAAAAATATGTCTGAACTTTTTAGACAATTTCCATAATGTTTACTGTAAAAAATAATTACAGACAAAGTGTATAAAGTTTTCTTACAGACATGCTGTCTAAATTTTCAGAAAAATCACTCTGACAAGTAAAACAAATTGCGTGAAATTATTTTCAGATACCTAGAAAATTCAGACAAAAATGTATCTGAATTCTTATGCAATTTTTTATACTGTAGTCGCAAGACAAAAAAATTACAGTCGAAATTTCATCTATTTGAAACGAAACTTTAAACACTTCTCGTCTGTCGCGATACTAAATAAATCGCTACGAACTTCCAGGCGATCTTGGTGCATTTCGCGCAAAAACGCGTCGCTCGGGTCGTTTTAATAAGAGCACGCAGACGCGTAACAGCAGAAGTCACGGTATACCCAGTTGGCTTCATGTTACTTCCGTTTTATGTATATCCGCCGTGCGTATAAAGCCGCTATCGCATTACTAAAGCCCAGGCCCGGGGCGACGACGCGAAGGAGAAGTTTGCTCTCGCGGCGACGAGTCAGTCGGTCGGGTGGTTGAAACTAAATAGTATACGTATGTATCTACTAAACAGACTTAACCAACAACCTTAATCAACGTTACTTCTTCATAGATCTTAGATATTGGATCCAACCTTGGGGCACAAAAATAAGAGAGAGCAGTTCGTCCTATAAAATAATATTAAAAAATATATATGCGTTCAAGGTGTTGAAAAAAATAACTATTTCAAATATTTAAGGAAAAATATTTATCAAATATTATTAGCAAATTAGTCTTTTTTTTTTACGAAAAAATGTTGGAAGTAACCTCTACGACGCAAACAAGCTTTAACTCGTCTAATCTTGTTAGGAAAATCTTCGACTCTCTGATGAGAAAGACAAATTTGCCGATAATATTTGATAAATATTTTTTCAAATATTTAAAATAAGTGTATAATCACTTCCAAACACTCTGTGTAACTTGTATAGAAAAAAAAAAAAAAAAAAAACACATTAAAATTTATAAATTGACTAAAGGAAGAAGTTTATACAAATATTCAAACAGGTAGAATTGCAGTATTTCATATTAAATAATTTACATAGTTCAAATTCAGGCCTATAATAATGATTAGCAAGTGATGATACGATATAGGGTGTTTCTCAACTTTCGTACTATCTTAGGCCGGTGACGACGACGAAGAAGCAGAGGAAGGGAAGCGAGCGAGGGGGAAAAGCAGCAGGCGCGTATCACCTTTATACTTCCACTCGCTCGCGAGTTATTTATTTTTATGGGGGTTTTCTCCCCCCTCCCTCTTTTCCTCCCTTCTGCCGTGGGTTCTCCAAGAATTCTCGAGGAACGGACGACGGAGTTCGGGAGTATAGTCGAACGTGAAGGGAGAGCTCGACGGCGACGAGCGCGCGTTATAGCCTTCTCTCTCTCTCTCTCGTCTCCCGCCCTCCCCTGCCTGCGGAGATACCCTCCGCTAGCCGGGGGAGAGAAACCCCGTGCCCGCTTAATGGCGTTACGGGGTTGCCATGGTTACCGGGAACCCCATGGAAGCGACGCCACCGCCGCGCCCAGCGGAAAGCCCATTTATTCTGGAAAAACATTGTAAGAACGAGCGGGCGCGGGCTGTGCATCAAGGTCGTTATTCGTCCGAGCACTTGGCACTCCTGTCCCTGCATACGCGCGCTCGTGCATCCGGGGATGTCGGATGCACGCACTCTGGATAGCAAACTCCGTTTTTCCGAAGACGCGGTCGTCAAGAGGCAACCAACCCTGAGCCATCCGAGGTACAGATTGCCGGACGGTGAGAAAAGCGGCACGTGAAGTTAGAAATCACGAGCTCCCGCCCCCGGAGTTGGGCTCTTTCCCGCGACTTTCACGGAGGGGATCGATTCGGTTTTATTATCTCGCGTCAGGCGAGAGGCTGACGTACGGCTTTTGCCGCGTGTAAACTCGTTAACGTTGTCTTGTTACCAGAAATATTAAAGAAGAAAAGAGCTACCGAAATAAAGTTTTTTTTTTTTTTTTTAGTACATACGTTCTACAAGAACCAGGCTCATTGACAGTTTATAGAACATTTATATTAGTGATGGGCGATTTTTTAGAAAGAATCGATTTTTTAATCGATCTTGAATCGAAGTAGCTGAGATTGATTTCCTAAAAAATCAAAACTGCATAACAAAAACTAAAAAGTCATAATTTTGTAAGATGGATTATATTTGCATAACTATAGTAAATTATGTAATTACTTTAAAATAATTTGATTTATAAAATTATTTGACATTAGTTTCGGAGACACTCAAAAATATTTAAGAAAAGAATAAAAATATTTTAAAACGTTTTTTTTTTTTTTATTCATTTTTCCATTCGTGCATGTGACTAACACTGTGTGAAAAGCGTCACTTCTGGCACCACTAAACGTACGTATAACGAATATCAAATATCAACAGATCGAAATTCGATTTTCTACAAAAAGAATCGATTTTTTTAGGAGAAAGATCGATTTTCTGAAAATCGAATCGAGATCGCCCATCACTAATTCATATCACCGTTTTCAATTTTATACATATATTAGTTATCGCCCGTTGACAATTTTTTTCACGCCATCTATAGTTTGACAGTATTGTATTAATTTTTATAATTCGATCTTTTATATAATATGTTACATTTTGCCCTGAAGAAGGTCAGAAAAATCTGACCGAAACGTTCGCTTGATTTTTCCCATTGTGAATTTTTATATGTGTCATAGCGTTGATTTTGAAATAAATTACCACTCTGTTTTAAGAACGTTATTTTATTAGTTTTTGTTGTTATTAATTGTTAATAAATATTATATAATTGTTAATAATTAATTGTTAAACAAAAGTCGAGTTGAGAACACGTACCTTCTTCTATCAAACGAATTGTATAAGCTATTCTACTTAATTTCAAAATACGCAATCTTAATAAAATAGGAATAATAACTACAACAATATTACATACTGGAAACTAAATGAAAACCTCGTTAACTTTGTTTATCGCAAGTAATATTAAAAAAAAGGTTGAGAGAAAAACACGTACATTCTTTTATTAAATAATCAAAATACACTATAACTACCGATGGAAATGAAATGACAAACTTGAAATAACGAAAGCGAAAAATAAATGTGTCGCGTAAGATATACATGCGTTGGAAAAAAATATATGATTTTCAAGTGATAATCAAGAGCGACAGCTTATTAGCTTGTATTAATATTTTATTCCGTATCATGAATTAATGTACTTTGATTACTTTAATTACAACATTGACATGATGTGAAAAATGTTAAAATCTCATCCTTCAATTTCCATTGATCCAAATTATATCACTGTAAACATCAGCCGAAAGTAACTTGACGTATACACAGATTTTATCGAACGCAAGCGTACGCGAGAGAAAGAGAGAGAGGGAGACAAAGCAAAAGAGAAAGAGTGCCGCTCTTCCTCTAGTGCGTCAAAGCGGACGAGACGCATTAATTAAAACAACATAGAATCGCATTGCGTAAATACCGACCGCTTTTGTAAACATACACGTTGCAGCAGAATGATGCAAGCAGTGTATCACGGTGACGTTATTACCATCACAAACTGATGAATTGGCAGACGTATTAAACGTATTAATAAATCCGCTTATACGCCGCGTTGCGAAATAATAATCTACTGAATAATTCGCGAAATATGCCACCGCAATCGACCGGTATATGCCGGTTTGTGTGGCTGTTTCGAGAGAGAATCGTTCAATGTTAATTATGATTACACATGTTCCGAGAAATCCAAGAGCGATTTTTCGTTAACGTCAAATTAAAAAACAATTGCATTGTTTTTTGTTTTTTTTTTTTTTTTTTTTTTTTTTACCTTTTCGTCGAGTCTCGAGGATGAAATGATTAAAAGTGCAGGATGATATTTTTACCGGCTAAAATGTAAAAGTACAGAAGTCTGAAATTATTAAAATATTTTAATATCCAGCATAATATTTTTAAATATTTTATGTTATATATTATTGAGAAAGAGATATCAAACTCGAATATAAAAGTTACAAACTATTCCGTTCGAATGTAAATGTGAAAAAAAAACCGAAATAAAAATTCCCGTTATATAGTGAAAAATCTATATTTTTTTTTTTTTTTTTTTTTTTTAGGCAAACTAAAATTCTTCGGCTACTTGTTTCACGCTTTTCAGTCAAGACAAATTCTCTTACGTCTGGAAATTTCATTCCTCCGTCCAGAAAAATTCTCGCGAAACGACTCGCGCGAAGCAACCGCAGAAACCCCTTTGTGGGTAACTCGCGCGTCAAAACATCGGGCAATTAACCCTCGGGGGGATTTAAAAGCAAGGAACGCCGGGCAAAAGACGGGAGGAAGAAGGGGACAGCGGACATCTCCCGCATATATATGCCCCGAGAGAGCGGCGAGGGCGAAGGGGGTGGGGGGTGGTCATGCGCCCAAGGGAGCCCTCCGGACGTGGGTTCCTGGGCACGCGACCGCAAGGGAATTTACTAAGGATTACATGAAAATTCTATTATCGTCTTAACGTCGCGTCGCGTCTCATAAACCACCGCGCGACGTTTGCGACGAAATCGGGCGGATGTTACGTATCAATCCTCGTTTCGAGTAGCCGAGGATGTATGCACCGGACGTCTACTTGGAGCTGTATGCGCGCGACGTGCTTTTACGTGGATTTGCAACTGACGGATCTTGACACGTATCACTATCAGCGTATCGGTATATCGGTTATGGATATATATTCAAACTCTCGCGGTTTTCAACCGCGTTATCTATAGAGGCTTTTATCAGTAAGGGGGTCAGATAGCGGTTTATTCTTTCGTTGATTGTCAGGTGTATCCGGTTGTTCGGGTTAATGGATCGTTCTATATTTTACGTAGCTAGAATAAACGCGAATTTTCACCAGTAGATTACTATATATTCTCCTGGAAACTAAAACTTCAACCGGTAATAATTTTACTTCGACACGCAGGAAAGCTCAATTATTCACTCGCATTAATGGATTTTAATCCTGAGATTTTTTTTTTTTTTTTTTTTTTTTTTTTTAGTCACATGATTATTTACGATGTACTCCGTGTTATGTGTGTTAAAAAAATTCTCCTGTGCAAATATTTCATATTCGATTCTCTAATGTTTCTTTCAAATCATTTGCAAAATAATCGTTACGTTATTAAATAAAAGAAAAACAGTAGAGTGCAGTGACACATTATAATGTTTCGAGACAGATTGAAGTGGAACGACTGGAGCAATCAAGTTTCATGACAAGTGAAATAAAACGGGAAGATTCAATATGCGAACACATTTATAACCAGTTCCACGCGAGAAGCGAAAGCGAACGGATCCCATATGTCCATTATCCAAACGATCCCGGGTAGAGCGGGCTTAACGTTATGTTTAACGTCGTCGACGCGCGTGATGATGCAATCGGATAATACGAGAGGCGCGAGTAATCGCGCATCTCGCGAAATTGGCATCACGCGATAAATTGATGACCCGACGTCATTTGTCGCCGTTGCCGGCAACACAAACGTCATATACGCCGGCGCCAGGTTTTAATAAGGGGTAGAAAGAGAGAGAGTAGCGTCCAGGCACCGCAGCCCCAATTACCGTTCCCTCCGATTAATCCGATTAATTGTGAATTACGCGAAAAGTCTGTTATCGCCTTAGAATCGCTCTCTAATGAAATTATACACATGTGTTTGTGTCATCGATCGCGCCTCTATTCTATATACATGCCTCATTAGCCTCCTACCGAGAGAGAGAGAGAGAGAGAGAGAGAGAAGCGAGCACGACCGAAGTCCCTTTAACCCCCGGTGGATGAGCAACGACCCCGAAATTCGAGCTTAGTGTCGCGGTTATCGAATTCAGAAGCGAAGATTGTTTCAGAAACAAGAACACTAAGTACACCTGTAGAGTAATCGCCCCAATTCATTTTCGTTAGAAACATGCCTTAATTTATATTTCTCTCTCGACATTTTACACGTTTCCGAGATAAAGATGAATGAAGATTGAAGTAGATTTCTTCTCTTTTTTTTTTTGTTTTTTTTCAAAATCAAGCGATTCTTCACTGTTCAAATTAACGTTCAACAAACTAGAGAGAGTAATTTTATAATATTTTTGTTATATATTATTATATTTTCTTATATAATTATTTTATAATATTCTTTATTTATATTTCGTATTGTATATCTCTGAAAATTGGATACGTCATTAGCTGTGCATCTGTCAAACCTAACTATTTTACAGGATGCAAAGAAAAATTGAAGAAAATAAAATAACAATTCAACAAAATAGAGAGAATAATTTTATATTATTTTTAAAAATTCTTTATTTATATTTCGTATATTGTAAATATATCTCTGAAAATTGGATACGTCACTAGCTGTGCATCTGTCAAACGTAACCATTTTATGGGATAAAAAAAATTAAAGACTAAAAATAAAATAATATTATTATATTCGTTTCCAACAGTTGTTTGTTGCAACTAATTGAACGCCAAAATGTTACTTTAAGTGACAATGATTATTGTCGTGCTGGAACGGAGACAATTTTAATCGGGGCTAACACTAAAGTACGTCCCTGACCTGGCCGAGTTTGTCGCCACGTCATCGTATTTTCCGACAATTACCCTGTATATGCGGAGACAAATACTCTCTCTCTCTCTCTCTCTCTCTCTCTCTCTCTCTCTCTCTCTCTCTCTCTCTGGTTCGCTTTCAAATTCAACGTGACGATCGGTGCTTGGAGCTAGCGAGTGTGGCGAACGATCGGCGGTGGCCGGTCGGCGTGGGTGGCTCGCCACAACCAATTACCGTTCTCTCATTAACCCTGTAATAATCGCCGCCCCGTCTGCATCCCTCGCGCGCTCTCTCTCTCTCTCTCTCTCTCTCTCTCTCTCTCTCTCTCTCTCTCTCTCTCTCTCTCTCTCTCTCTCTCTCTCTCTCTCTCTCTCTCTCTCTCTCTCTCTCTCTCTCTCTCTCTCTCTCTCTCTCTCTCTCTCTCTCTCTCTCTCTCTCTCTCTCTCTCTCTCTCTCTCTCTCTCTCTCTCTCTCTCTCTCTCTCTCTCTCTCTCTCTCTCTCTCTCTCTCTCTCTCTCTCTCTCTCTCTCTCTCTCTCTCTCTCTCTCTCTCTCTCTCTCTCTCTCTCTCTCTCTCTCTCTCTCTCTCTCTCTCTCTCTCTCTCTCTCTCTCTCTCTCTCTCTCTCTCTCTCTCTCTCTCTCTCTCTCTCTCTCTCTCTCTCTCTCTCTCTCTCTCTCTCTCTCTCTCTCTCTCTCTCTCTCTCTCTCTCTCTCTCTCTCTCTCTCTCTCTCTCTCTCTCTCTCTCTCTCTCTCTCTCTCTCTCTCTCTCTCTCTCTCTCTCTCTCTCTCTCTCTCTCTCTCTCTCTCTCTCTCTCTCTCTCTCTCTCTCTCTCTCTCTCTCTCTCTCTCTCTCTCTCTCTCTCTCTCTCTCTCTCTCTCTCTCTCTCTCTCTCTCTCTCTCTCTCTCTCTCTCTCTCTCTCTCTCTCTCTCTCTCTCTCTCTCTCTCTCTCTCACGTTCCGTAATACGTGCATCTCGCGCGGGCGTATAATCGTTTGTGAAAAAGGGCCTCTCGAAAACGAAATAATCAACGGCAGATGCCAGGATCGGATGCATCGCACTTGACATCTCGAAAGACTATGTATACTTCCGGTATATAAGTATCCGGGAAAAGAATTCGAATGGTTAGACTGAAAAATTAATATACGAACAATTTCTTTCTCAACAATACGAAAATTGTATTCTTCTCATTATTATTTAAACAGAAATATATATATATATATATATATAAAATAAAATGAACATAAAAGGAAGGCAATGAAGAGCGGATGTAGAGCGTGGAAGAAAAAAAAAACTTCTTTCTCAAACCATCTTCGAATAAAAAATCTTTTGTATTTCAAAGGTTTCGGGCTCCTTTCAAGCCTTCTTCAGTGACTTTAAAAAACAAAATCAAAGAGTCCGAAACGTTTGAAATACAGAAAATTTTTTATTTGAAAATGGTTGGAGAAAGAAGTTTATTCTTCTACGCCCTACATCCGCGTCTACATCGGCTCTTCATTGCCTTCCTTTTATATTGGTAATACTAAGAGCCTTTCAAATCGCTAAGTTATTTTTATTTTGTATATATAAAATATGTCCTGTATTTTTTCTCTATTGTATTAAATGTATAATATCTGTCCAAACATATGAAAAAAATAAGAAAATAATTAAAAATAATTTTGCTTTGTTTTTTTTTAAAAGAAGTGAAATTTGAAAGCATTAAAAAAATTTTTCTTCATATTTAAAAAAATATACAAAAATAATTCTTCTTATTATTTTTCAAATATAAATATATACAAAATATGCCCATACATACAAGAAAAATATAAGAAGAATAAATAAAAACTAATTAGAAGAATAATTTTTGCTTTGTTTTTTAGGAGAAGTAAAATTTGAAGAAATGAGAAAAAAAAATCATGTATATAATCCTATATGAATTTTTCAGTCTAATCATTAGAGTTTTATAAGTTTATTAGATCGAAAATAGAATAAATAATCTCTAATGTGTCTTTTTTGGCGAGTGAGACTACCCAGTTTAAATCCTTTTTGTTTTAAACCCCTGAAATATACGTACCTGACCGAATATACGTGCTATTTGTGCAATAATCGCGATTTGAAAGCCAGGGATTCTGAGCGCGGTATAATTTCGAGCAAATTCAAGTTTCGACTGCTATAAATACAAAAAAATGTATTTTAAGCAAACACAATATATTCAGGTTTCCACTATCGTGAATAAACATGAAGATTAACATCATCGATTAATTGTCAACATAAATCAATTCTACCCGCGTCAACTTATTATTGTCCAACATACATCACAAATAGTATTTTACACAATTTAAGAATAAGATAATAATAGCCAACTATATCACTTAAACTTAAAGATTTTCGATAGAACTCACACTTTGGGATATTGACATTTGAATGGATTAATATCTCTACTCCGACTAAAACGTACTTTCCCTCGACTCACATAATCGGAACCTCGACTGTCAAGAAAGAGCCACGTGTCTCACTCGAGTGTCTAAGCGATAGTTCAGACCGGTAGACCGATCTTAATTAAGAAAATTAAGCTACTTATTGCAGAGCGCTCTGCGAAGTTTGCCTACTCCCTCTCTCTCTCTCTTTCTCTCCCTTTCTCTTTCCTCCCGCTCTTCCTCGTCACAATTCGCGCACAAAGCAAGACCTGACCCCTTACGCACCCCTCGCCAGGGATGGCGGTGGTGGTAGTTCTCCTTAATGAGCGCGCGGCTAATTGGTCCGAGCTTTATTAACGCCAGAAGCATCGAAATCGGCGAGGAGATATCGGAGAAGTTTCGCGGACGAAAAACGGCGACACGATTTTACGCGAGCTCGAGTGTTCATTAAATACGGCTGTTCTCCTTCGATGCAGGACCCTCCGGGAACGATACTCCAGGATCTCGGAAGGATCGATCGCGACGCGACGCGACGCGACTTGCAATTGCGACGTCTCTCAATTTATAAGTCTTTACGAACGATTTCGCCATTGGCAGTTCACTGCAACCTTGAGTTATTTTTCTGTTTCCGCGAAGAGAAGGAAGAATTGATTTTCTAACTGTTTTAGTTATAAAAGGAAGAGGAAGAGAATTTCACGCGCATCCGCGAGACACGTGATTTATTATACAGGATTCCAGCCAGACTTCGTGATCTTGTAGGAAATTTAATTCTTAACAAAAAAATTTTCCAATAAACTTTTTAAATATATTTTTGCAAATATCTGGGAAGGAAGCGGTTTTTAACAAAAATTATCCAAGCAAAAATTGTAGAGAATTAAATTATCTTTTCATTGAGACAAAATATTATTATGTCTCACAGATTTTGAGATAAGTTTGAAATGCATCAAAAAGTAGTTTTTCTGCTATTGATGGTAAAGCTTTTGAAAAGAACTCTTTATTTATGCTGTTATGATCTTAACTATTTTTATATTTTTATATTTTAAATTTTTAATATTTATCTGGTTTGTTGGTTATTTCACTAAAAAAAAATTTAATTTTCTGCATTAATAAATCTTAATAGTAATAATTTTCCATAACGTTTCAGCCAAACTTTATGATCTGATAGGAAATTTAATTTTAAACAGAAAGTTTCCTATAAATAGAATCCAAAAATGCTTTTTTTTCTTTTTAAGTTAGCGCTTAAAAAGCTCGAAAATTACGTTTTTTTTTAAAGGTAACTTTTTAAAAAGGCATTTTTTGTTTATAAAAAATTTTTTAATTATATTTAAAATTAAGAGAATTAAATTTCTTATAAAATTACGAAGTTTAGCAGAAATGTTCGAGCTCATCCCGTATAATAACAAATGGAATTAACTAAAATCCACTGAAAGCTAAACTACGTGCCTTCTCTAATTCTGTAATTCTGTAATTATTATTATAAAATTTATTCCTTTATAATGCGAGTCTTAAAATATGAGGACTCTAAATTATTGTTTATTATTATTGTCCGTTCGATTAAATAAAAAATAATTCTGTCTTTCTACAAAATCAATTTTATTTTCTTCAATATTGTCATCAACAAAGAATCCAACCGATATATACCGGTATATCATCAAAAGCTGTATAATATGAACAAACTATTATACGATGCAACGAGCTGTCTGCGCGATGTTCGAGTCGACTCGGGGGATCCCGTTATTCAGATTCCTTTTTTTTTCATACCAGCCAGGATCTCTTTATTGCAACTGCATTCGCGATTTAATGTCGAGCTGATGAAATATTACGTTTCTCGTTATAAGGTCTCGTTTAGAAAGAAAATGCGAATGCGCGATACCGTAAAAAGCAAGCAAAATCGCACCGATGAAGATTCCAATTAACGCAATGAAAAGTTTGCGGAAACTATATAGCTTCCAAGACACTAATTAATGCGAGAGAGCGATGGGATTTCTCTCTTTTATAGATATTCAAATAAAATAAAAATTCAAACAAACTCTCGTTCTTGTTTTATTAAATGAACTTTACTCAAATGGCCCTTACTTTATTAGAATTTCAATTTTCATTGCGATATCGAAGATTAAAGCGCGAATCAAGATATTTTTTAATTGAGTTGTCACGAAGACGGCATTTAATTCTATAAAATGAGAAATAAAGTATGCAAGATGTCCTTCCGAATTTTTTTTTTCTTCAGCGAAAATGTCGAGGGAGGTTTGCAAGCTTCTAATCTTTGCCATTATATATCTTTGTATAATAAATGTTATATTAATATTTTATTAAAATAAACTTTATCTACAAAATTAACTGAAAAATTTATAGCTGTGCTAATCTTTTAAAACACAAAGTTTAATTTTGGAAAAATTCTTCTCTTTTCAATCGCTTATAACTCGAAAGTTATTAATGCCTTAAAATTTCCACTGAAAAAAAAATCGTTCAAATTAACCAGAACATCTCGTGTCAAATGAATAAAAGAAAATTGCACGCGCTTATTCACACATTTTAAAAAGCGAAAATAATATCTTCTTATCTCACACGCATGACGTCGAGTCATCGTGACTTGAGATATTCGCGAGCTCGGAGATGTCTACGAAGTTGGACGATAAAAATGCCAAAGATTCCTCCTGTGACTCTTTCCTGCCTGCCCCTCCATACTTCGCAATAAGCCACTACACTTTATTTCGACTTTACTCGACGAGTTTCACGCTTCGCGGACGGATATTGAAATTTTCGTCACACGCGTCGGAACGTAAGGGCCGGCCATATGTACGACTGAGCGATAAAGGACGTGTCGCTTATTGCTTTAACGGAAAGTCATACACTAGATGGAGATCGTTGTTTTCCCTTTATGGGGTGCGTGCAACTGCGAATGGAATATACATGAGCGGATCCGCGGTTAAGGTATGCGCGAGGGGGTGCAGATATAGTGAGCAGATAGTGTCGGCGCACCCAACACGTGGACTAAGGACCTTTCTAAGAAGATGCGTCCCGGGAGACCATACGAAAAGCATCCCCTTTACCGAACGTCTCGGGACGACCCTTAATTTTTGTACTTACTATTGGTGCGACGGACTTCTGTCAGTTCCCGGTCTCGTGGGAACCTTGCAAAAAAAACACGTGCTCGGGGAAACGTCAGACTCTTTTTCCGGCAATGCTTCACGTTAGATGATTTAAAAGAAAAATCTTGATGAAGGTACTCTACGTAAATATTGTAATTATTATAAATGTAGGGGAAAAAAATATTCCTAAAGTAAAAAGTAATCCCAGAAGAGTTGCCTTTATATTTTTCGCGCTCGACAATAATTTTTTTTTCTCTAACGATAAGAGTTACGGCCATGTCCTAAATTTTTCTTATCTCTTAATATGTACGTCAAAATAAGTACATCATCGATTTTATTTGTTCGGCAATTTTAATTTGAAATAATCCTTGCAAATGAAAATAATAAAATTTAGACTTTTCAGAGTACTTCAAAAAATCATTGAAATAAAAATTAATTTGTTATATTTTTTTTTAAATATGCTAAATAAGGATGCCTAATAATTTTGGACATGGCTAAAGTATAAAAATGAATTGAAGAAAATAACAGACTTTTTTTATAAAACAGAATCTCTAAAAATATCAAGATATTTAAGATGAATAATTCAAAAAATGAAAATAAAAATTCTAAATCTTAAGTTATCTTTTATATAGTAAAATAAATATGAAAAAATGTATTTAAATATTAATTCTTACAGATTTAAATGAAATCTTATTTGATAAGAAAAAAGCAAATATTATTATAAAAGAAATTTATATTATATTTATATCTTCCATTTACGAAAAATTTTTCTGAGATATATATCGGGCTTTGTTACGTCATATAGATGCATTTTTATGACTGTAGCACCAAAAACACATTCTGACATGCCACGGGTCTATTTTCACGCGTTACCGGGTCGTTGGGTGACGTTACTTTTGTTATATATCGTGCGAGCCGAAATTTATCGCTTCAACAGAGGGCGAGGAAATACCGGGCGGCGAAGGTGACCTGGAATTTTCTGTCCCACAGCAAAGTTTATCGAAACGTCGTTAAGCAGTTAGCTCCGACATGGTCGATGGCGTCATTCGTTTTGTTACAACCGACGGTGCCGGAGCGCCGTAAGTGCCGTCCCCTGGATGTTTAGACTCGTAAAGGCGAAGCCGGTCACGTTCTCGATATCGGACCCGTATTGCCATATACACACTCTGTACACACTTCGAACCCTTCTTTCAGCGGGGCGAGAATTATTGGGTCAATGAACTGGTCGAAATGAGTTATCGCCCAAATACATCAAATTATACATTTAATAAAATTATTCATGTTATCCAACATGTCAAATTAGGATGATTAATACACGATATTTATAATAATGGAACCTCAATATTTGTTATTTGCATCATGTACATACACTCATATCAATCGAGGAATATAATATAATTCTTATTATTTATATTATATTAATATTAGGAATTAACAACAACAAAGTTACTTATTATTCATAGCTACAGCTTTTAAGATGTGTTTTCCCTAAGGAAAACAAATATTATTTTGAGAAACAACCATAATTACTAATTCAGTGTCAATAATTTCTTCATATATTATAATCTCATAGTTCAATGAATTTGAAGATTTTCAATTAATAATTCTACATTATATCGATTTTATTCAATTTTATTTTACTAATTATTATTTCCTTTATAGTAATTTATTTATTCTTCATCAAGCAGAATCATTTAATCTTTTAGAAACTAATAGAAATCTATAAAATTAATATAAATAAAATTCCTTTTCATATTCATTTTATTGTAAAAGATAATTTAAGATTTCGATTTTTTATTCTTCTTTTTTGAATTATTAATCTTGAATATCTTTATACTTTTAGAGATCCTGTTTTATAAAAGAATTTGTCGCTTTTGTTCTTTAATCCATCTTTATATTCTGAATTATAAATTCTACTTATTCGAGATAATGGTTAATTATTTATTTAATGGCAAAAATAACAAGAATAAAAGGTATATTTTCCAATAAATATTCTCTGGTGAAAAATACATAATTTTAATTTTAATTAAAACTATTATACAAAACTATTTTAACAAAAATTGCAGTTGGTTAATAAAAATTCGAGTAAGAATAGCAGTAATCGATGTCGAAATTACCTCGCAAAACATGCTGTATAATTTCGCATTTTTTCCACGTCTATTGTGTCTGGAGATGTATGTCATATTTTATCCTCATCAAAAATTTATTGTAGTTTCGCAAACTTAGTTTCTCCTCGCCTCTATTTTTATCACAAGACTGACACTCGTCTATTATGTCATTTAGTGTGATGACTTGGCGATGTTTCGATTAAATCAAGATCTCGAGCGATTATCTTGAGGCTTTCAATCAACTTTTTTTCTCTTTTTTTGCACGTGCCACTCGAAAACTTACAATCAAAAACAGATGAATATTTCATGTAAAATCTTCAAGTTGTCGAGTGCATTTACTGTAAGCTTCAAACCGCGAATCAGAGTTAATAAACTCTCCAGAATAAATATGTCCGTTTCTATTAGTCCTATCCTGCGAATACTTTCGTACGCAATGATTTCATGTTTCCTTTTTGCAACGTCTCTTTGAATCAATTGTATGCTCGATCTAGAGTATTTACTTTGAGGCACACGCTTTCTTATCGATATTTTATTCGATCAACAGCAAGTAGATGTATAAAATTGTATCAATACATCGACTTTAGAGAGACGATCGAGACGAGCGGTTCTGCTTGAAAAAATCCGCCAACCTTCAAACAGCACTATTCATATTTTTATCATTGCAATCCATCAATGTCTTTTTTTTACTTAATTTCCGTGATATTTCCATTCTAAATAAAATACAATTTTAATTCTACTCGAGTATCGGAAAATATTTCAGATACAAGCACCATTCGTGTAATTCATCTCGACAACGTAAAGTCTGTTCGTACACAATAAACTCAATTTTCACAAATCACTCACGGCATAAATTTGCAAACATCTATATTAATATGCACTTAATTGTCCGCACAACATCTTCATCGCCGCGTATTCATCATTTACGAATGCATCTCCAAATAATCAACGCACTCCGTAAATGATAATCATGTCTGGCAATAGATTGCACGCCGTTATGATTAATCGCTTCTCTTTGACGCGCCCCTTTGCATTTATGAATCGCGACGACGAAGGCGTAGGAAAGGGCGCGATCCCTCAAAGTCCTTTATCAGGATTCGCGCAAACTGTCATTGCGTAATGCACGTCATAGCGTGCATCGATATTAATATTCGTTTTTCGTTATGCCTTTTCTTTTTCTCTGCTTCTCCATCTCTTAACAACGTGTACTTTCTCCGTTTCTTCCCCATTTTTTTTTTTTTTTTTTTTTTTTTAATACAAAGCGAATATGCGGGGTAAATTACATGCCCGGTAAATAAGAAATGCGCGTAGGTACTACTACTCGTGTCAACGGCCGCATTTAAGCCTACGTTTATTAAAAATTTCGTTCTATCGTGGATCTCGTTTTCTTTTTCTTTCCGTCTTTTTTTTCAAATTTACACAGTCGTCGGTAACGGACGTATATCACCCTCAAAAATGTTTTTTTTATTGTGACATTGCAATTTAACATAATACATTTTGTCACTTGTCAAATACGAGCACAGTTTTATAACAAATGCAAATCTTCTTTTTGACAAAATCTAACAAATATATAACAATCCTAATTTATATTATTCTAAATTGCTCAAATTATTCATATCTTTTTTCTTTAATTCAAATTCTCTTTTAATTTTATTTGAATATTATATTATATACAGTTTTAATATATATAATTAAATAATATATATTAATAAATATATATAAATAAAAATAAATATATATAAATATAATTATTATATACATAATAAATAATAAATGTAAATAATTGTTAACATATTATAAACAGAGAGAAAGAGAGAAAGTGTGTGTATATCCTTTTATCAAAATTAACTCTATAGACGCAACAATGTTTAATATGCGATAAAGATAAAGATTATGCAAGTTTGCTTACATTATAAAAATTCTCTTCAATTACAGAGAATGTTATTATCCTTTAAAGTTCATTATTATTTTAATTGATACACTCAATTTCATTTAAAATTAAGTAAATAAAAAAAAAAAATTTTTTTCCTTTAAAATTAAATAAATAAATAGAAAAATGCAATTTTTATAACATTACAAAACATTTTGAAGTATATCGATCAAAATAATAACAAACAGTCTGTAGAACGTTTCTCAAATTAACGTCCTATTTTTTCTAACATAATTTTTCCGCGGCTCAGATTGATATCATTCTCTAAGTATATCAATTATAAAAATTCTTCCATTATGCAGAGTGTCCTATTTTAATCGACAAACTCGATTTTCTTTGAAACTAATTGTAAATGAAATAAGAAAAAAAATGCAATTATTATAACGTTACATATAATTCCATGTGTTTTTATTAAAAAAATTTCGAGCATATCGATTAAAAAGTGAAATATGCTTTCCCAAATTAGGGTGACATTTTTTTTTCTAAAATACCTTTTCCGCGGCTCAGATTAGTATCATTCTCTAAGTGTATCATTTCACGTGAGTGCCTTCTCGGTATGGGACACAACATGGCAGCCTAATGCGCTATATGGTGGGCCGGTCTGACACACTACTTCGCGCCTCGCGTAAGCGAAGTTCGACCCCGTAGCCGCAGATTGATGCGTCGAATTATATTTGTCGCGCGACGCAGCTGCTGTCTAAATTATACGCTACATTTAGTCTCTCCGTTCCATCCCCCGCCGAACGTCCCTCGAGCTCGAGTCACGACTGTTTCGAGCCCTTCGAGCTTTGATGTACTCTTAGGATCAGTCGATGAATTTTATTCCACTTTCGCGGCTGTTGAGACTCGAATCCTCCCGGCCGATCAATATCGGATTATTATTAAGCTCTTTTTAACGAGGACGAAAATTGTCGTCATTAAACGTGTGTTTCTGATCGGACTCGATATAAAGATTGCAATTGAGATTAGAGCAAAAAAGAACGGATATGAACAGAGACAGAGCGATTAAAGAATATGTTTATAATACTTTGGTGCGTTTGTTGTTATTTAATATTATTATTTAATTAAATTAATTAATTAAATATGTTTTGGTAATTATTGAATAAAATTTAATAAAAGTTGATTAAAGGTCAGGGTTTTAAATTAGCTGCAATTGAATTTAAAAGACACACGATTGTAGGCCGAGCAAATAATCAGCGATTAAATTTTCCATATGAATAAATCATATTACCAGATATTTGATGGATTTTCGGTCTCAAACTGAAGCTGAGAAGATCTGAGACTCTGCGACAACGATCTAAAATTTTATTCATCCCATATCTTCCATTATTCAAAACAGGACTCCCTCAAATCTGAGTAAGAAAAGACGTATAGTCTATGCAAACATTACCCTCATTTCCCCGAAGACGTTTATTCTCAAGTGATTTCGGTAAAAGCGTAAAAAA
This sequence comes from Anoplolepis gracilipes, assembly GCF_047496725.1. NCBI lineage: Eukaryota > Metazoa > Arthropoda > Insecta > Hymenoptera > Formicidae > Anoplolepis > Anoplolepis gracilipes. The sequence continues at coordinate 8,354,694 of NC_132979.1, read as the reverse complement.
TACCAGTCAGGGTCGACGTGACGAAATTTAACTTACAATGGGATTTTGTTCCGTGAAAATTCGTTTACATCCACACAAGAATTGAAGCGTAAAATTTGATCAGGGTGGATCTATCAGCAATTCTCACATTGAAAGTTCTATTTCAATATAAACTCACAAATTTTATATTATTTTTCTAACGTCGATTGTATTGTTATTTAAATCTATTTTTTAATATTTTATATATTTATATAATTTTTTATATATGCAATCGCGAGAAGATACAAAAAAAGTATTTAGTAGGAAATGACTAATACATTATAAAATTATAATTAATATAGCAAAAAATTACAGATAGAATTAAAAAATTATACTTAATCCTTTTTTTTTTAATCTATTTTCTTAAATTTTTTTAAATCTATATTCTTTACAGCGCACAATTATAGTGTATAAAAGTCTTGTTCTCAATTATTTAACCATCATAGACTTTGCTGTACTAATTGTATCTACGTATTTTCATCATATCTAGTATCTAGTTGCGATTCTTATTTCGAATATATCATAGCAATACTTCTCGCGATTTCCATTTAATATTATTAACTATTAATTTTATTATTTTATTACGGGCGATACATATTTCTCCAATAATAATCTTTAAATATACCTAAGATGCTTTTTCGCACTTTGAATTTTTCGCGGATTGAGATGATGTAATATATTAATCATTTTCAGATTGAGATAATACGAATCGCAGGATCGAATGATGAAGCGAAAAATTGTAATTAAACACTCATTTATTAATAAAATTAATTTGAAACTCGAGAACGAAAGGTGTTGTAAGTAAAACTAGTTTTACAAAACAATCAGATAGATCGTATATCGAAAGCTACTGGCAATGAGGTAGAAAAACTTTATTGATATAAACGACATATGTATGTCGAATACGTACCTGTTAACTCTCGAGCGTTGGCTGAACAATAATAATTTTGTCGTCTCTCTGCTTTCTGCGCGACGCGGCGGTCCTTTCCCCCATTTGCCTTCCCCCACTATGTCCTATACCGTGTCTTCCTACGTCACGCATACCAAGGATACAAACAAGGACGCGTCACTATTTTTTACAAAGGATCTTCGGCATACCTACGTATATTATTTTATAGGCATAAGGAATTTGTTATCTTACATCGTCACACAGTGTTCGGCGTTCGACCTTTACAGACGTAGCGCGCTGTTGCTCTTGTCATATGTACGGCGACATTCGAAGGAATAGGTATGCGTACTTCGTATATACCGTATTATTCCTTAAAATACGATTAGCTAATTATAATCTTTATAATTAGCAATTGTTAACATAATTGATTAACTCTTATGATTAACTACGCGTAAGAATATCAGCTCTCTTAAGCTGGCAGGACCAAATCAGCAAAATCAATTTTTATTTTTCATTTTTTAATGGTTTTTATTACGATAGTTGAATATTAAGTTAGCAGGACCACAATTTTTTTTTAATTTGCACGGGGTACATATTTATTTTCGGTGGTACAAATTAGTACAAATGCTGTATTAATCAGATCCATTTTTATTTTTCATTTTTAATGGTTTTTATTACGATAGTTGAATATTAAGTTAGCAGGACTACAATTTTTTTTTAATTGGCACGGAGTACAAATTTATTTTCGGTGGTACAAATTAGTACAAATTCAGTACTAATTGTATCTGTTTTGTTTTATTTATTTTTTTAATTTTTTCTTTTGGTCCTGCTAGCTTAATATTAAGTTAGCAGCGCCACGATTTTTTCTGAATTGGCATGGGGTACAAAATTATTTTTGGTGGTAGAAAATAGTACAAAATAAGTACTAAATAATCCATTAGGTCCTGCCCATTTGATTTTGCTGATTTGGTCCTGCCAGCTTAAGAGAGCTGGTAAACAGAGAAGAAACTGAGGTCTTGGTGCATGAGAGAAGGGCTGGCGTTAATTCGGTGGGACAGAATTTACGGACGACACAAAGGGGCCGCACCGAAAACACGGAAGATCATCTTTTATACTAGAATCACAATATCGTCGGGAGCGCCCGATAAAAACCAGCCCAAGTTACTTACCTCTCAAGCGAACGCGAGATCACTAGTTTTACCCTACGCATAATTCACGAACAGGCAACCGTGAAACATAGTTTGAGAACTTTCTTTTCATTCTGACATAGTACTCGTAGTAAATCTATATCATCTTGATATTAGAATAAAAAATAATTCAAGACTCATTGATATAAATTTTTATTTCGTTTTTAAAAAGACATATTTAATAAAAAAATCTCAAAAATTTATTTTAAATACAAGCTTGTAAAATAGAAATAAATAATAATTATAATTATAATTTATAATTATTATGTAAGTAATTTTTAGAATAATAAGAACTTCTAAAAACTATTTGGTATGCAAAATATTATGTTTCCCACAAACTTCAAATTATATTACATTCAAATTATATATATATATATATTTAAATTATTATAAAATGGTAAATGTATTACAGCTATTTGTTACTTAAATCACTTGCAATTCATTAGTTTTTCTTAATCCAAAAGTAGAGTGATTAATTACATTCAAATCGACGAGAAATTTGAAGCGCGTGACAAAATATATTTAAATCAAAGCATATTTATATAGAAATAATTAATGTTTGTAAATAATTAAACAAGTATATAATTTTTATAATCCGTTATTTCAATTGCGATTACTTGATATATGTATGTAGAAATTATGCAAAATATTTATTTTAGTAAATAGCCATTATCTTGGTATGCTTATGAGTTGCCAATCGCGAAAGATAATTGCCCGTGCTAATAATTTTTAATTATAACTAAAAAATCACTGCGTGTGACATTTAGTATTTAATGCGATCATATTTACAAGAGAGATAATACAAACGATATATGAAACTCATCCGTATTATCTCCCGAAATACGATCTAGGTACTCTCTGTACTAACAAGCACTAAATTATAAGAAATGCCAGACAATCATTCTCCGCGAACGATTAAAGATTATCAGCTAATTATTGCAGGCGTTAATTAATTTTGATAATTAATATCTTTATAAATCTTTAATTTAAATTTATAAATATGTTTGTATATAGTTGCGTAATTTCTCTTCTCGACTATCAAGCAGATTGTAGCTTCATGTAAACATGATTTTCATATTTCTTCGTCGCAATATAAAATAGAGTATGCGATTAATGTTTCGAAAGTGCTACGTAAAGCGTTGCGCGATTATTAATATTTTTTTTACTACGCGCATGGTCCTAATTAATGTGCTTTTGAGGCGCGTATTTGTGTCATGTGAGCGCTATGAAAAAGGCAACAAAGAATAAACGAAAAGACAGAATTATTTGTTATTTGTGAAATTTTATTATTAATTGCTAATAATGACTCACTTTGCATTACATATACATATATAATATAATGCACAAAATATTCAAAGTTTTATTTTCTGAAATATTCAAAATGTTTAATAAAATGTTTATAATTAATAATTTTATATAAATAAATAAATAGATAAATAAATATATACATATATATATATATATATAAAATATTCAGTTTGGGTCATATATTTATAATTTTTTAAATCATTGGTAGATAGAATGTTTTAAATCTCTGTTTGTTATATATTTGATGCAAACTTGTATTTAAAACAAATTTTTTTTTAATTCTGTAATTTTTTATTAAATAATAATTTTCAGGATCAAATACAAACATGTAATTGTGTGTAATTATTTTAATAAATAATTAAAATAAAATTCATTATTTTTGGAAATAATAATAATTACTTTGGTGACATTGATTCATGCAATTTGGTTGTATATATATGTATATTTTATAGATCGACGTTGTATTCTGTATAATACCTCCACTATTCATCATTATAAATATATTTTAAATATTGAATTATTTTTTATCAGTTATTGTTGATATAGTATCACCATGTTCATTTTATGTCATGTCTTTTTAAGTTAAACAATAAATTCGATATTTCTGTATTTCAAGAGCAATTAATTCGGGAAGTATTATAATATTAAAATTGCGGGAGCAATTAATGAATGCATTAAATAATTAATAAGTGCATGTAATGCTTGCTAATTATCATAATTTATTCTTGTAACAATATAAGCGTTAAACCATTCTCGATTATTTTAAATTATTTCGCAAGCAATACATTCGCAGCCAGAATATTCAGTGGTAATTAATTCGAGAAATTGTGTATATGATATTTAGTTTTTGAATTAATAATTAATTTAGTGACATTGATCCATATAATTTGGATGTATATATGTATATTTTATAGATCAGAACTTGACAAGCTGATATCGTTGAATTTTTAATTTTGATTACTTTATTATCATGCGGGTTACAGTATTTCGTGTTTGGTACTATAAAAATTTAATATTTTCAACTATTTGCAATATCTTTGATTCGCTGTAAATACTTTTTGGAAATAAATTTATTCTAATAACACGTTAAATTCTTTAAAATAAATTTTTTACTCATTGATAGTAGCAATAAATTAGATTAAAGCAACAAGTATTTAATTATGCTCCATCCGCATATGATAAATATCAAGTTGACGAAAGTTAAGCCAATAAAACTGTAACAGCAGCAAATAAGCTTTAAACTTAATATATTAGTATTGATTTGTTCTGCTTACAATTAGACCTGATCAGATATGATCGATCTAATCTAATTAACTGTGTATGTATATATATGTACATATATATATATATATATATATATATATATATATATATATATATATATATATATGCACATATGTGAGCTATATAATTTCCATATAGCATATTAATTTTAAATATAAAATATTGCTTTTAAAACGATCAGTTTATTGTAGGCTAAAAAATCACGTGTACTTTTATGTCAAAGTCTCTTTGTTAAATAATGAAGAAAATATTTGTTCTAATATAATACTCTCCCTCTCTCTCTCTCTCTCTTTCTCTCTTTAGCCTTAGATACTTTAATACGTCCTGTTTGGACCTAGATATCAATACTTTATAGTTACTAAGCCGTTCAGTAACCAAATTTTAAATATGTACGAGTATACAATATAGTGCGTATACACACATATTGCTTTTAAAACTGTCGATTTATTGCAGAGCAAAAAATCATATGCGTGTTACGCGTCAAAAACAGCATGTTGAATAATGGAGAAAATATTTGTTCCAATACAACACCTGTCATATGAAAGTAAAAATGCCCTACAAAATTTCATCCACTATAAAAGAAAAATGAAAACACTCATGGTTAAAAAAAAAACCAATAAAATACTGAAATAATAAAAGCTAACATACCTATGTGCGTAATAAAAAAAGAGAGAGAGAGAATTTTGCAATTTTTATACTTTAGATTATTTAGTTCCTTCCATATCAAGGCAAATACGTATTTCCATATCAACGCATAAGAAATATTATCCTACCCTACAACACCGTGAGCTGCATAATTCATCAAGTTTCGTCAAAGATGTTGCGTTCCGGGCGATGACGCGACTGCTCGTGCGCATTAAAGTCGATAGCACACGCGGGAGCAGGTGGACTTGTCGATAGCATGTCGACGATGAAGAGACCGTATTAGCGACACGCTATTCTCCATGAAGATGTGGGTGACAGCGCGGGGCTCGCCGGAGCTGACACGTGTTTTACGCGAGCCCTGCCATGGGACACGGCCGTGTCGGATCGAAAGCACCGGTGGTGCGTGCGTATGGACGTACGTACGTACATAGGTGCGTATCTACGTACGTGTGTATGCGGTTTCTTCCGGCGCATTTCCCCACGGGATTCGTCGGACAAACGTCGCTGGCCCGGGAAAATTCGTCGACCTTTAACGTCGGGGACGACAATGTTGTTCCTCTTTATTTTCGCGACCGCGTCTTCTCATACGTGACTCGCAAAAATAAACGGTTTGTGACGAAAACTCAACGGAAAGGAAGCCGCAGAATGCGCGTCGCATACAAGAGATGAGAAAACCGCTGTGCGATTCTCGAGAATCTACTTGACGGCAGATTTGCGATTTTCGAGGAAGACAACAATTTTCAAGGCCATTATTGTCGTAGAATCAACCCCTCGCGATCAAGGAGGATGACAAAATCCTATAATACATACGCTCTCTTTGAAAGGGAGAAGAAACTTTCTCGCGTGACAAATGACAGATTCTTCGGAAAAGAGCTGGACATTTATTGCAGCTCCTCGTCTGCGATATTTCGTTGCGCGTTTCAGTGGCATCGAAAATTCACCTCCTCCTCCTCCCCCTCCTCCTCCTCTCGGCGAGTGAGTTAATGTTGTCTCGTCTCGCGTCCCGGTCGAACGCGGCTCGATCGATAAAATTAATCCATTTAGATATTTCAAATGAACCCGGGGCCGGGTGCGCTTGCCCCTGGATGCACCCTCCCTCATCCCCAGGCCGGGGCTCTACACATCGAGCATACAAATTCGAGTAGCGGCGAGTTTTCAAGTGGTCGATCGCCGAGCCGTGCGGGCTCGGGGCTCGGGCAACGCTCGTCTGTCGACCTCCGCGGGATATTGTACGCGGCACCCACGCCGAGTCCCCATGAATTATGCATATTTTCCGCGATATGAGTGCCTGAGTGATGGCCCGGCACGTAGGCTTTGACAGGCTGTAAATTAGAATGGGAAAACAGGCGAAGGCAGCCGCGGCCGTGCGGCTCGCGATTTTGGCAAGCTACTGAAGAAACCGACCAAGATACCCGCAGTGGTTCTTATTATCTCGGAAACATGAATATTCCCCCTGTACTCGCCAGCGTCTTATTCTGCCGAATATATATTTAAAAAATTTCCCTCTTTTAATTTCTGTCTGTTTTGTCCTAGAATTTCTTAGTTCTCATTACAAAAATTAAATCAGTGTTATATAAATAATACAGCCATGTTCGTGTTATTCTATTAGGCGTCCTTAAGTTTTTCTTATTCCTTGTATGTATATCAAAATAAATGCAACACTACCTATTTCAACTGATTACGTATGTAATAGTTGTTTGAAGGATGCATCGACATTTTATTGGTTTAATAATTTTAACTTATTTATAATCCTTGCAAATCCAATAATAAAATTTAGACTTTTGTTTATCCTCATTAAGTTTTCAAGGCATTTTAACATTTTAAAGAACGCTAATTTATTAGAATAAACAAAACTAGAACAACGGAACAAAGAATAAAATATACAAGTTCTTAAAAAGGAAAAAATAATTTAAGACACATGTACTTTGCTAATTTAAAACAGACTACAATCAAAAATTTAAAAATAATGTTTTATAAACGCAATAAATTTCGACAAAATGTACACATATCCTCAACTAATCTGAAATATTTTCACGAAATCAAAATTGAAATAAAAAATATTGTTTCGTTTGAAAAATTAATTAATTCGTTGTTAATTAATATTATTTAAGTAGTATAAAAAAATAGGTAAATGATAAAATTTTCTCAGCCGCAAAATGATTGATTTGAGCAGGAATCGGTTGTGACAAGTCTCGATAAAACATATGTTAAGTATTCGCTTGCTATGCGAAAAGAATTAATCGTAAAAATCGTATGACAGGAACAGCTGGACATTTTGTATTCTCTGTTTTTTGGACTTGAAACGCGGATCCTCGCCTGTCGTTAAGTTCCGAAACGAGAAAACGGTATACATCCCGGAATCGTCACACTGTGCGATCGTCCGTCAGCTGATTGTGACACATGCGCGGCAGACACGTCGTATTGGAAAACAGCGACAGGAAGAAAAAGTAAAATATGAACGCGCGATGACTAGGTGCGCTTGTGTTTTCCGTCCGTAACAAATTGGTGAGATATGCGGACATGGATGCGTCGTGCGACACGTGTAGCTCGCGTGTTACAGCGTTTTGGAATCGGTCCAAGGGAGAGCCGGTCGCTCGATGATTTGTTATGGTTATTCTCGAATAAAGCTCAACTTTGTCATATGATATAAAAGACGATAAAATAATCTCCATTAATGTGCTTAAATTAACGATAATTTTACGACTATAAAACAATAATAAACATTGTGCGATTACTCAAAGACTTTCAATTTTAACGAAAGTTTTTTCACTAATTGAAAATTAATTTTCCTCCAAAGAATATTACGTTCGTTATTCAATTATAAACATTACGTTTGTTATTCAATATAAAGAAATATTTTGGCATTTTGTAAAAAAATAAGGTATGATGTAGAGGGCTTCGGTCACGTTTTTGTTATACGAGACGAGAAATTGACGATCGATGCATTCTGGTATATACAATAAATACGAGTATTCGATCCCCATGTCCACAGGCTATCCCCTGTATGTGCTGTTTTGCTCGTGATAAAAGATACATGCGATACACAACACATGCTATATGCACGCGCGAATTTATACATCCTATGCAAAATATAATATTCTATAAAAGAATAATAACTCTGCAATTTTTGTACATATCACCCGCGTTTTGTAAAAAATTTTTATACCTCAACGAGCTTGAAATATTTTGATATATAATAATATTTATTAGAAGATCTTTAAAATAAAACATTCGAATATTGTTCACGAGACACCATTTTATACTCGTGTGCAGTTTGACGTTTTTCAAACTAATGATCAAATGCAATATAATATTTTTTTCATTATTTAAGACAGAACATATTTTTGCCTTTAATTTTCGAATCTTCTATTATTTGTCGTGATTTTATCTACTCATCGTATCGTGCATTGAAAATTTTTATCTTCTTATATTCTTTTATATTCAGAATATCTGAGAATATGTGCTCGCGCAAGTTCTTCTCGCAACATTACATAATGCACTCTGGTATTCTTCACATTGGAGTAAGATAACATAGACATCAATGTCGTGAATATGATGGATATTCACCTGCATAAAACAAAATGTGCCGGGCTTCTCGTGCTATCTAATAATGTGACACATTTTTGAAAGAATTTGAAAGAATGCGTAAAGAGATTTGACATGTAAATTATTTTTAAAAATATCTTATAATACATATATGTATGTGTATAAGTGCTACATAATTAATAATTAAATACAGATTAAATTTAATATTCGATTATAACGAATGAAAATATTTTTTCAGGATTTTTTCAGTGAAAATCGTTGCCAAAACAACATTCCCATGAAATTATAATTATTCCTTTTGCGTGCGTTTAATTCATTTATTTTATATACGGTTGTCTCGGACACTGACCTGTCTCACAATCCATTCTACAAGAATGCTTCGGAAAACAGCGACCTGGGGCCGATTAATAAATAACACGACGTAAATAACGCGCGCGACTGCTTTCAAAAGTGAATAAACACTGAAAACGCGTAAGAGGAGAAGGACACCTCTCAATGGTCATTATCCCGTTATTGAACTCAACCCTATCGGAATGTTAAAGAGCGATCGAGTGTTTTCAATATTTTTATCAAGCTTTATAATATCCCGCTTAACATTAACACTGATCACAAAATTCTAATAATAGGTCGTAAAAAATAGACAAAGTTTTCTGAAGTTTTCTTACACTGAATTTTTAGGTTTTCATTCATCTGAATTTTCAGAAAAATGACTCTTGTGATTAAAACAGATTGAAATTATTTTCAAATATTCAGACCTGAAAATTCAGATAAAAATATGTCTGAATTCTTAGGCAATTTTTACAGTCGCTGTAAAAAATAATTACAAACAAAGTATCTGAAAAAAATTCAGAAAAAAATTTTCAAACATTCAGACATTCTTCTAAATCTTATCTAATCAGAAAAATAACTCTGATGATTAAAATATGTAGATTGAAACTGCGATCAAAGTGTGTCTGAAATCTTTTACAGACACCCTATCCAAAATTTTCAAACATTTTTTTGAACTTTTAGAAAAACGATTCTGATGATTAAAATAGAGATTGCCTAAAATTATTTTCAGACGGCCAGATTTGAAAATTGAGACAAAAATGTGAACTTTTAAATAATTGTTTACAGTGTACCTTTTCGTTCGAGCTTTCCAAATATTTATTCCAACCTTTTTTTTTAAATTTTTCTCTCAATTTGATCGATGTCGCAAAAATCACGTAAAAAAGGATAACGACGGTAGTCATTTAATACGCGGTAAACCTGATCGATATCTTTTGCATCTGTCGAATTTACTCTTCCGCAGGTCGAACGCACTATAATTCCACTTCGTGATCCACCCATGATGCTTTTACGGCCCTCCACTCACCCCTACTCTCGATCACCAAACAATACTGTAGCATATTGGTGCACATTATACGAATTATTATGCATAGACGCGATATTAAAGCGCGGAGGCATCGGCCTTGAACAAATATAATAAATATACCGGGTGGTTACAACACATTGGCTTAAGCGCACTAGACCTTATGGCGTCGATGTTTCCGCTTACGCTACATTTACAGCGATTTCCATCGGCATGAATGCGCTCGCCCGATGTTGTATGTATCTGGGTCGAAAGATATCTATGTGGAATCTCGTAATAACCGTTGCATACTTGGATCGAAGACGCGGAGATCGATCGCGGAAAATGTTGAAAACACTGCCGCGATGATTCATTAAAGTGCAAAGTTCGTTTTAATGCGAAATATACGTGGGGTGGCGCGAATGAACAGGAGAGGCTAAAAATATAATCGTTATAAAAGCGTAGCAAAAGGTCAGTGGTTTCGTTTATGCTCCAACGTGTCGTTAAACGCAGTCACTTTGCAGAAGAATTGGACGTAATGATTTAAAAGCCATCTGCAAAATTTGTGAAGATATTCCACTCCATAATTTTTCTCTCTGTCTCTCTTTAGAATCTTATAGCGTTTTCGAATGAAGCAGGTTTGATCGCTTTAAAAGCGATTAATTACCTTGAACATATATTTAACCAAAAATAAATCTGATTAATATAAATAATGTATAAACGATATAAAGTACATTCGATTTGACGCTATTTTGGTTTTAAAGCACAAGAGTCTTTGCCCTGATTAATCAACCAAACGCTTACTCGAAATATTTCATTGATTAATTTAATAATTCTAGTATTCCTAGTAGATGTGTAAAAAAGTGTTTTATTTTTTTTTTTTTTGTAATAGAAAATAAACGTTAAAAAAACATGTTCTACTTTTCATTGAAAAAAACAAATTTATTGTTTTTTTGTTGCTTTTTTAGTAGAATTTTATACTTCTCTTTCTTTAATATAATAAAAAACACTAAAGTTCTTGTATTTTTATTTTATCTTTTTCAAAAGTAATGAATTTTAATGAATTAATGAAACTTTTACAAATTTATCGCATCAAGCTTGATTTGGATAATTATCAGTTAAATGCGTAACAAACATTTTTATCATACATTTAATTGAAACTTATCTAAACTACATGATGCTTAGTATCATTTTAATCTAAAAAAGAATCTCATTAATCCATTAAAATTATTTTCAAAGAAAATAAGTTAAAAATATAAGAACTGTAGTTTATTATTCTATTAAAATATAGCAAATAAAGTACACTTTTAAAAATAAAAAACTATATTTTTATATCTTTAATAAAAATAATTTATTTAAGTTCATAATTTTGATTTGTTTTCAGAGAACTTACTTTATTAAAAGTAGCAGTTATATAAATATATAACCAATTGAAATACATCTACATTAAAAATAGTGTTGGTTAGTTCAAATTTGTCATCTAGAAAAGAAAAAACAAAAATTAAATTGCAGTGAACAAAATACATAAATATTAAAAAAAAATTTGAAGAAAACAAAGTTTATGTTTTTTTACAAAAAACCTATATTAAAAAAAAAACCTAAAACGATTGCTCCATAAAATTTAAAAATTATAAAAAATGGCTTAAAGGAGCTTGAATAACAGGTTTCTAATGGCGTCAATTTTGAGATAAACCAAATATAATTAGATCAAACATAATAATTACATAACATTGTCAAAACAATTATTATGTTTGATATTCAAGCTCCTTTAAGCCATTTTTTATAATTTAAAAAAAAAACACATTTTGGTTTATTCCTATTTATATCTCTAATTTCTAGCATAATAATTTAAGACTTTGTGATGACGAATAAATATATATGATACTTTTATGCATTTTAGTTTCGCAGCTCAGGTTGAATGTTGTCCCTTCGGAGACGGAAAAAACATTCGAAAAGTTTTCTTTTTTCCGAGAAATGTATGTAAACGCGACCGCCGGTATCTCGTATACATTTTCTCGAGCCTTGTAAGACGATGCATCGCATTTTGTAACGTTGTCCCTCGAGGGTCGAGCGAAAGGCTTACGACCGCACAATAGCGTCTCTCTCTCTCTCTGCCCACGATCGTCGGTAACGACGTCGACCCGAATCCGTAAAATTTGCTCGTATTCGCTTTATTTCTCTCCCAAGTTGATCTCGTTCAGGATATATCCCTTTACCGCACACTTCGCCGTCGGCGCAAAATCGGGCTATCGATTTGCTGGCGGTGGTGTAAGCGCTTCAAAGCCAATTCGTCAGGCGGGTCTCGAGACGACGTGAACCGGGGCAACGGTGGCGTCGACGGCGACACGAATTCGCGACGGTAACCCAGATCCTCGTCGTCCTTGGAGGTGGTCCAGGATACCCCGGCCGGTTGCCAGGATACCCGGAGGACGCCTGCCGGACGCCCGCGAGAGATGGTCGCGGAAAATACGCGGACGACGGCGCGTTTCCTTTTTTTTGCACCTTTGTTCGACGCCGAAACGGGATTCCGGCCAGCCGAGTAAAAGAGATCGCGAAGAGTTTTCTCGCACTTTGTAAAAGGATAAAACGTTACTGTCGCTCGTAACGCGAGTGACATAAGAGACTGAGAGAGCTTTTTTAACGAGAAACAAATCTCTGAGTGATAATGTTGAACGTAATTATCCTTTTAGTCTACCGGATATAAATTTTCCCTTTATAATGGAGAAAGAATTTATTGCGTAACATCTCCGAGTAAAGAGAAAATTAGTATATTCTTTCCTATTGTTATTCTATATTTTCTTACATTTTTGTTTATATTTATATTTAATATTTATATTTATAATTTAAACATACACTTTTTTATATTTTATATACATGTATATATTTATTCTTGTGTTCTTTTACATTTAATGCTGTAAAGGGACGCAAGTAAATATATTTTTTTTAATATTATAAAATGTAACCGATATTTTACATACAACTGCAAGCTAAAGATGAATATGTAATTTAGCAAATGTATACTTTAGTTGATATTTTTGCGTGCATTGTAACAAGGTATCATCGAGCAAAACCTTTCCACACTACAGTGCGATGAAAACTTTTTTTGCAAATATATGAATACTTTAGGCAGAATTGCACTTTTTGTTTTCTCCGTTTTCTCCGTGTGATACTCAAAGTACAAACTGCAATTGTTAAACTGTAGTGGCGAGAATTTCATTGCACTTGGCGCGCGTTATTGTGTGGCAAAGTGCACTTGAGAATTTTCCGTCCGGGAATTGAGATTTTCCGTATTGTTCCGCGCTTTGTCCCTTTCCCTTGCATTCGTAAACATTCCTACGAGAGAGAGTAGAGAAGGAAAACATTTATAAAGCGAATATAAAGTTTCGTTTGTTATGGGAATTACGTCTCACTCGTAACAACGATAATGCACTCACATTCATGCCCACGTCATCAATTTAAAGCCAAAATTTCAAAAGTTCATCACGTTCTTCCTCTCACCCGACTCTCTATTTTTTTTCTCTATAATAAAATTTATTACATTATTTTATTTTTTATTTATTTTATTATATTATATTTTTACTATTTATTACAATATATTATTTTTGTTATATTTCAATTATATTATTTTCTTTAATTGTTTTCTAAACAAATTTTTTAAATTTTTTTCACATAAAATAATTTTACATATGCAAGAGATTAAGTTGAATAAATTTTATCGTAAAATATTAGCTTGTTTCCAAATACACTCGTAACAACGGTAATGCACTCACATTCATGTCCATGTCATCAATTTAAAGCCAAAATTTCAAAAGTTCATCACGTTCTTCCTCTCACACGACTCTCTATTCTTTCTCTATAATAAAATTTATTACATTATTTTATTTTTTATTTATTTTATTATATTATATTTTTACTATTTATTACAATATATTATTTTTGTTATATTTTAATTATATTATTTTTTTTTAATTTTTAAAATTTTTTTCACATAAACTAATTTTATATATACAAGAGATTAAGTTGAATAAATTTTATCGTAAAATATTAGCTTGTTTAAAAATACACATTAATTTATACCAATAAATGTAATAAAGATGAATAACGCGAATCGCATATTAAGAATGCATTTGAAGGACAAAAAATTTCAATAATTTCTTTAATTACATTCGCTTTGCTGTACACAAATTTAGATCGCGCATCTTCAGCATCAAGGCGAATGCCACTTACGCCTTTACTTTGTGAGCAAAAGGGCGATGAAAGGCGCGCCTTGTACTTAAGGGAGCGTATATATGTACGTATCGAGCTGAAATGAGATATAAATTTCCTCTCCCGTTTCGTCGATCATTTATTCGACGGTTCTCGATCGGTCGCGGATGGCGAAGCACGACGAGAGAGCGATGCCAGGGGCGATGTACACTTAAATAAAGGGTCGCCACGTCTCTCGTGGACGTACTAAATAGATGGGCAATGGGTTCTTGAATTATGACCGTCCGTCGATCGAGTTGGCCTAATGCAATTATCCCTTTTAGAGTATATTGGCTCCATTTGTATATTAAAATTGAACGCAGTCGGCTGTACACCGTTGCACTTTTATTAAGTACGATTAAATGGCCTTTAATTTGAGTAAAAAGCGGACCATAAAAAAATCTACTGAGGAATAGGTACATATATACTTTCACCATATTAGGAGCATTATGCTCTGTTTTATTATGGCGGAGAACGCGGTATTGTTTCAAAGAGGTTGCAATTTGTTTTACAATAGTTTATGTAAAATAGCTCACGGAATATAATCTCTTTGATATTTAATCCCGTTCCATAATTTTGTTTTCAAGTTCACATGCTGCTGGTTGAAGATACACAACAGTTGCAAAATTATATTAAAAATATTAGCTTCTCTGATTTCGGAACAAATTAATTAATGCTATTGGGGTTGTCGGTTGAAAGGGGAAGGTTTGCTGATGGTACAGACAGAAAAATATCGACAATTGTCTTTCGTAACTAGCGAAGAATGGAAAGGTCTGCGTTTCGCAACGCCCGCGGCATTCCGTTGCAGACCAGAAAACATGTTTGCGACTAACGGACAAGGAGAGATCTAATTATAACAGTAAAGTATTTAAAAGATAACGCGCAAAAAATAGCTTCTCATCTTTACTATATATTTTTACGACGTCTGCGCAATAGTTTATCTGTCTTTGTCAAAGCATGACGATTTTAGGAGGCGTCTATCTCTGAAAAAAATATATATATATATATTTTAAAAAATCACATATTTTCAGTATATTTTAAATATTGATTGGGTTTAAAATTAAACATTATAAACTATTTACGTAAAAATGCAAAATACATATAATAAAGGATAAAACTTGTTTATGTCAAAATATCGTTTAATGGAATAGAATTACTTTAGCAATATTTCGTCAAATCAATATTTATTAATTCCTATTAAATTTTCACAAATATTAACGCTCGCGGAATTTTCTCGAAAATTAAATTTCCCCTATTTTAGTACGCATGTGTAGATGTGTTTCACATAATCTACAGCCATGTGCAAAATTGTTAGGCATCCTTAAATTTTTCTTAGTACGTACATCAATATAAATATAAATATAATCACCAATTTCAACTATAAATATAAAATATAATTTAAAAATATAAATATTAAAATATTTCGACTATAACTACTTATGTAACAGTTGTTTGAACGATGTATCGATATTTAATTATCAATTTTAACTTGAGATATAATCCTTGCAAATGCAAGTAAATTCAGGGCACTTTAACATTTTAGAATACTATAATTTGTTAAAGCAAACAGAAATAAAGTTTCCAAAAAAGCAAGAAACAATTTAACACATATACACTTTACTAATTTAAAACAGACTAGAATAAATAATTTAAAAATGATACATTTTATTAAAACTCAATTACACAATAAATTCCGAGAAAAATGCACATACATTTTTAACTAATTTCAAGAAATGAAAAATTAATTCGTTACATTTTTAAGAAATATGGGATGCCTAATAATTTTGGACATGGCTGTATGTGTGCGGAAAAAAAAAATAAATAAATTCGTACAAAAATACTTCCGACTGCTGTAAAAGCCGGTTCGTAGCCGACGGAAATCGGGTGTGCGAGCGGCTTTCGCGGTGTATCGAAAATCGCATACGGCGTATCGGGGAAACCTTGGTCCGGGATTTACGCGAGTTTTTCGCGCGTCATAGCCATCGATAAGCGCGGGCAAGGATACGAGCCACGAGATGCCTTTGTACGGTCCGCGCGTTGGCCGCAGACAGTAAAGATAGCGGCTTTAGCAGCATCCCCGGTAGCATGAGAGCGAGGGGTTTCGCCGGTACAAATTCGAGGACTCCGGTAATTCCGCGATACGAGCGGCAACGAGGGTAACGAGCTTCCCGCCAGATTATCTGGCCGACGGCGAGGGCGCGGAGGATTGTGTTGGCAACGTGTATCCACCTTCTACGCCGCTAACCAGACGGGGGGAGGAGGAGTGCGTCGCGGAAGTATCGATTGTCAGCTCTCTCTCTCTCTCTCCCCATGCGGTCTTTTCTCCGCGCGGCGTTTAACGAGCCCCGCGTTGCGATAGCCCCTTTTAAAAGATCGCACTTCTGACTTCAATGGGCCGTGTAATCGGATTAGGATCGAACCACAATGCGCCTGTGCCGCGAATGTGTAACGTTCCACGTTGTCGATTCCATCTGCCGGGTATCACGATACCACCGATGCATATGTCCGGTCTATATCGATCGTCGCGTCACTCGGATCCGGGAACTTCTTCGAAGGTGAGGGGTCGAAACTCGAAGAGGAAATAATGTAGGACACAGAATAATACATGTAATAACCAACCGAAAGAGATTCGAGATGAGAAACAGATGTTGGACCAAAAAAGGTTTAGACGGGAAAGATAGGAAAGGATGTAAACGTCAAACATGTATTTTGACAAATATTATTAAAAAATAAATAAGTAAAATTGATAATTTAGCAAATATATATATTTATAAAATATTATATATATATATATATATATATATATGTAATTATTTATTTATTTATTAATGCAACCATATATGTATAATATTACGTATAATCTAAAATATTTGCAATTTGCCTCTTGTTTGTCAGAGAAAAGCGACGTTATCGCTACAAATGATCGCATTATCTGATGATAATATGACACACGTGATAATACGATATTGTATAGTCAATCTAAATTATAAATACGTCCTTGTCAAAATATTGATTTACGATTCTTCTCGCAAGAACGCGCAGAATGCAAATAATAGAGAAAGATCGAATAATCGTATTGCGAAACTGTTTGCTCCTAAACCGAGAATTTATTGTCACTTATCGTTGTTTATCTCTCTCTCTCTCTCTCTTTATCCGCAATAAACAAACTAAAATTACGAACGTTAAAATGAAGATACATTATACCAGTTGCGATAATTAACGCCATGTTTCAAATGTGCAATTCTCGTGGAAAGCCGGATATTAAATCAACGTAGCATCTCTCGCTTTTTCCTTTTTTTTTTTTTTTTTCAACTCAAAATTATACGCAAAATTACAAAATTAATTCGCTAGTCGTTGAATATTCCGTGGCGTCACGAGAGCACGAACGATCCGTCAACGTCAACTCGGATGGCGATTATGCGTGCCCGAATGAACCGTTAATTATCAGTTGCAGTCTGCACGCTTCTCAGAACCATACATCAGCATACAGGACCCTTGGCGTGTCTCGAACGAAAGCATATTACTTCGCAACGATAATATTTACGAATTTTAGATCGCAGATTCAGAGCTCGCATATCGCGAGGGTATTAAATTTACGATAAACAGTTGCATCGAATAACGTATATGTATACATAATGGAGGGCATTTGAAATTTTGATTATCAGTACCGAGAAACTATTCAGAGTCCAGCCTCTCTAATACTATTATCTTGCTATAATTACAAATATTCGATAAAAGATGAGTAATCGAGAATTGTTGCGTGAGATTATTTTCACTTGTGATCCAAAATTTGTCGCTTCATCTTTCTTTAATGACTGTTTTAAACAAAACATTTTAATTTAAAATTTAATTACCGAGATATTTCATAAATATATATTATTTTTTAATATTGAAGAAAGATAAATAAGGTAATATTTAAATTGTGTGTTATTAAACAAGTTTTAATTTAATGTTATTACCGAGATATTTAATATACATTACAATTTGATAAATATTGAGAAAACAAATATAATCAAATAAATTAATATTTAAAAATAATACATAATAATATTTAAATGGGTTTCCAATTTTGTACACAGATTTATTATTTATTAAAGGGCCAATTTTCAAGTAGTTGTAACTTCCTTAGAAACAATCGGAATAAGATCAATAAAAAAGCATTTGAAAGCTTGAAGTTTCTAGTTTTAGAATCTTTAAATAAACTTCAATATTCTTCATCAAAAATAATTATTAGAAAAGCAATGTAAAGAGAAAAGTTGGCACTTTTAAAATGCTTTTATTGGTTTTTCAATCATTATTTATTTTTAAAGCGTAATTGTTACTTAAAAATCGAGTAAAAATTGTACTTTTATCTTTTTTTTTTTTTTTATTTAAATCACTGAAAGTTAACGAAAAATCATACAACTTTTGTCTGAAACATTTTTCTCAGAGACGTTTCCTTTTCGAGATATTTGACCAGTCCCATACTTTTCATACACTCTGTATATGGTTATATTTGAAAAAAAAAAAAAATCGTCCGGTGTAATTCGTTATGTAACCCGTTCGTTTCGCTTTCCCGAGGCAAACTCGCAAAGTGCTGCATAAAATTCAGTATAGAGTGTTTATGTCTTCTGGAAGACGTAGGTGGTTATTCAAAATGAAACAAACGGACCCACACCTATTTTTAGGAGATGCTGCGGCAGTAAAGCGGACTTGCACGCGGTTTAAATAATTCACGTCGTTTCTTATTAATCGGTATCTCATGTGTATTATTCTGCCTTGGGGCTTGTGTGAATGCGAATTTTCTTCTCGTCTGTCCCGCGATTTACCATAATTCGCTTGACGCCGTAATTTTTCCTTCGCATTAAAAATTATTTCCTTACGTTAAGTTTCATGCAGGGGCTTTAATCTACGAGTATTCCCGCGAATACGGAAACACGTGGGACGTCGCGTTCGTGCCACGACTGCGAGAGAGAGAGAGAGAGAGAGAGAGAGAGAGAGAGAGAGAGAGAGAGATCGGCCAACGCGTTAAATAAGTGAGCGGTTTTTCCGTGTCCCGGAGAGGAAGAATTTTCGCGACGGCCCAAACGAATTTGCGAGTCCGTTCTCTCGGTAAAACTTGGCCCGGGATCGGCGAACATCGGGTTCGTCAATCAGTAAGTTACGGTCGACGTCCGGGCTTTACGGGCCCTCATACGTCTCCTTCGTCTTATCGGGCGCACGCGAAGCGGACGAGGAATAAATCCCCCGACCCCCCCTCCCCCCTTCCTCCCCTTCAGACCAAACTTTTGCCTTCCGGCCGTGGCAAAGTGTTTATACTCTCGAGAAAAAGAGAGAGAGAGAGAGAGAGAGAGAAGGGAAACGAGGTGGGCGCGAAAAAGGAGCCAAGAGGCGTGGACACAATGCCACCCTTTTACGGGTAAGAAGCAGTCACTCCGCCGGCGTTTGAAAGTTTGCCCCTTGGAAAAATATCACCTTCTTGCTCGGGGGACCAAATAAATGTAACTCCGTTACCGCGCGCGAGAGAAGCCTGTCGTTTCCTCCGGAGACTCGAGCTCGATGTCTCTTCTCGCCTCTCTACTCTTGGGAACTCGTGGTGAAGATTGCGCCTCGGCCTATCTAACGAAATCGGGAATCGACTTTTTCAAATTCCAACAATAAGACTTCCCTCACGTACGATACGAATAATTTGCAAATTAAGTGATAGGATAATAATAAGGGGGGAAAAAAAAAATTTCCGCGATTAATGGATAACTTGTAGATTAACGATAAATATATCGATCACCTTGTCCGAGATGCATTTTATTGTATCGATTGTGCGCTGCAATTTTCGAGACTTTGAAAAATTGCACGCGCCAAGTTGGATCGGCGAAACAGATTTCGATGAACCAATAGAACACGTTATCAGCGCTGATGCAATTTATTTTCCAGCTTATGGTGGCAGGCGAGAAAACAATGTCGTTAGTGTATGTAAGTTTTTACGCTCGCACAAGTGGAAATATTCGATATTTCGTAAATTGCGAATTGATTACAGATTGTTTGCACGATTACGTACAATATTGCACAATATTTTTCTCATATCATATATATCTCTCATTGTCAGCAGATTAAATATATTTTTCCACAACATTCAAGAGTACATACACATATACATGTATGTATATAAATATTCGTAAAATGTTGAGAAATATATTGTTAAAAAAAAAACCCCTTATTTCGATCGATTAGTAACTAAACGACTGCGAATCAATAAGGTTTCTATCCCTGAAATTGCGTCATCGGGTATTAATCTTTGCCCGACGATTGAACGGTAATCACGCTTATTTCGCGGTAAACACGCCGACATCAAACGGACCCCTTTCGAAACCGCGCATCCGCGTCTCTTTATTTCCAGCCGCGCGTTCTCTCCCTCTCGCCCTCTGCCTCTCCGTCTCTTTCTGTCTCGTGTATTTACCTCTGCTGCGTTAACGAGTTTCGCGTACTTTGGCCCCAGCCTCCGGGCGCTTTTCATATCCACGGTTCATGCGCGGCATCAAAAAACATCAACCCGGGTACCCGGATTTTTATATTCCCTTTCTTTCCGAACGGCCGGCTTTCCATCCAGAGGCCGTGTCGAGGACGAGGAGAGGACGTTGCCGAGGGTGTCGTCTTCCGGGCTGTTGCCTTGAAACGATACGGTATTCGAGATGCGCGATGACAAGGCAGCCTCCTTCTTCCTGGCTGCCTCGGAGATCATCTCTCTCTCTCTCTCTCTCATTCTTTACCTTCCTCTCGCTCTCGTCTCCTCGTCGCAAGCTAGATATTCCATTTTATCCCGCCCCCGCGCTCGTTTTATCTGTCCCGCTTCTGCTCTCGCGGATGAGCGGCGACGCCTCCCGTCCTCCTCTTCCTCTTCCTCGTCCGAGTGGAGCGAGGGGGTGAGCGAAACCCTTTCGAGCGACGGCGCCCGCCTGGCTGCCTGCCTTTTAGGCGCCGGCGAACCTGCTCGCATACAATTGTATACACACACACACACACACACACACGTACACAACATGCACTCGATGAACGAATGAAAAGGAGAGGAGGGGAGGTACAAGTGGAAATAGCGAAAGCGAGAAGAGAAGGGGGAGAGATCGGGTTCATCGCTGATTTTCTAGCTCGACGCCGACCTTTCCCTCCCTCCCCTTCACTCTTGTGTGTCTCTCCGAGACCGTAATCTCCCTTCGTTCCTATCAATGATCGACCGAATTACAGTCGACGCACGATATAGCGAATAGCCTCGGATGCAGAGCGCGCGCACCTGTTGGCAGTTTAATCGCGTAAGCGGTTCAGCGGGGAAGAGGGGAGGGGGGGCGAGGTGGCGAGGGAGAGGGAGGATGCAATTGATCGACGCGGAATTGCCGCGGCGATTACAAGGGCTGTTTGTATTTGTTCGGGAACAATTAATCGTCGTTAATGCAAACTACTGCTACGCGGAATCGAGTTACCGATCGGAAAGCGGAAAAAAAAAAAAAAAAAAAAAAAAAAGAAAACAGAGGCCTCCTTTCTCTCTTTCTCTCTGTTCGAGAGAGATTCTCGAGGAGATGTAATAAATGAAAATTGTAACACACGAGACACGAGAGACACGCGCGTTAAATGAGACACGTCGTACGCGACGAGAATAAGATGTAGGAGCATCTCGTCTCGTTTCCGGCGGAAAGAATCCAAATTTTCCACGGGGATAAAATCCGGCAGACAGCTGGGTCGCTCTCCTTCCACCCACCCACCCACCCCCCACCCTCCCTCTCCCGCGAAAGGTACTATTTCATCTACTTTCTTTCCAGTTGTCTTCCCGAAGATTGATACCAAGATCGCGACCATTCATTTCGCCTTTACCTTCCTTCATATTTTTTTTTTTTTTTTTTTTTTTTTTACTTTTACTTTTTCCTCCCTTTCTTCAAGCAAAGTTTTTCTTCTTTACACGGGAAAACTTTGTTTGTACGTCGGTAATTGTACGTAAATACAATCACGTGCGAAATATAGACGAACACTTCCTTAACTATGTTTAATGCGTTACATTATTGATTTGACATTTCAAGCAAGCTGGAGGATAGATATATTTCTCGTAAAATTTTCCAAGATATTCGAAGAGAAAAAGAGGAGCGTGAGTCTCCAGAAATCTGATTTAGAATAGAACAGGATATGATTTCATGAATCAGATTTCTGAATTTAACCATTTTATTCTGCACAGATTCTCTTATCGAATCGGACTTCCAATTCAGAAACTGGCAGCTTCATTTCCTCGAACATCTTTGAATATCCACTGAAATTCGAGAATCTAATTCATAGGCAGCCCTCTCTCTCTCTCTCTCTCTCTCTCTCTCTCTCTCTCTCTCCTTTCCTTAGGAAAATCTTGCCTTTTCTCGGATTCTTTTATAAATGTGCTTCGTAATCCACACCATTACTTTACATCAACGTAAAGAATCGATCGAGTATTAAAATCAGAGAAACTTCCCAACTCTGTAAACACATTTCAGCCTGCCAATAGAAATCGACGATTCGATGAAACGAAATATTTTCATTTATTTAAAGAAGAGTCCGTTTTCAGGCGAAAGATCGTAGAATAAATATTTAATGTGACAGTCTCACGCGCGCGCGCGCGCGCTCTTGAAAGACGCATTATTTGTCCCTCATAAATTTATGTCTCGCATCTCTCACTCTCTCTTCCTGCCGTTTATCCCTGCTACGAGCTTTCCGTGCCATTTTTGTTTATGAAAAAGAGGATTAAGTAGTCAACTCTACATAAAAAATACAAATATTTCGTAGTACTATTTGACCCGACATCATCCAATTTTTGACATCTACTCTTTTGACTTTTCTATTCTTTGTTTATAATTCCAACGTATGCGAGAATCAACAGTCTAGCGATAAATGTTTATCAATCTTTGTCAGTGTAACGGAAGTTTAAGCGAGATAATCAGAGAACAATGAAAACACGGATAGATAATTTATAAATTAATTCTATATATTGTAGAAATTTTTATATCAAATAATTACTTTGCGAATTTGTCAGTAAGTTCTATTGCAAATCTAAATTAAATTAATTATCGATATATAATTTCCTTTTCTTTTCACAATTTTTTTCCCATCTCACTTTACTAATTTTTAATAAAATACAAAATGTATCAGTAACCAAAGATTTTTGAAATGCTTTGATTTTGTAAACAAAAGTTAATATTTATATAAAAAAATATTCTTTTTCCTCTCACAAATTTTTATTTTAAAATATTATTAAACAAGAACATTGTATTTATTTTAACAAGTCAAGCTACAGAAATGAAATCATAAAAATTAAATCATTACGTTATTACTTGGTTTTTATTACTAAAGTAACGACGGGTTTGTTGAGCGCAAGAAATATCTATCGTTATGAAAAGTGCCGAGCACTCAGGTGAAACGAGATCCACTTTCGGGGCGCTTTCTAAACCGTCGGAAAACCACTGAATGGCTTGACGGGTTCTCTAAGGGTAACTTTAAGACGATAAAACCTTAGCGGCATGTTTAAGCAGACGCGCCGCGCGCGAGAATTACGATCTATCATCTTAGCAGCAGCGCCTCGTTTTACCTCGAATGGATTAGTAGCACCAGAAATGGAAAGTGTCAAGCGTGCTTCGTTAGTGAGTCGCAAATAATGCGGAGGGTGCAAATTTCAAAATACTACCGGGCAGCGTTCAATTAGTTCCGCGTGATTTTTGACGTATTGCATATATCGAATGTCATCATTCAAGCCACGTGTACACGATGTGAATCCTTTTCCAAAAATCTAATAAAAATGACTCGTTCAATTTTCGACTTAAATGCCCATCAATCGTCCCCTAACAAGCACGGGCCTCTTTATTGCCAGGCGATCGATCAATACGCAAGACATTACGAAGGACAGAGCGTACGTCACCACTTGACTTGGCACGACGGAAAAGAAAAAAAAAAAAAAAAAAAGTCACGAGAGAGCATCCCTTGTCCGCGATTGTAGCCTTCGGTGTAAACAGACCGCTGACAAATGATAAACAAACGAAGCGTCGACTGTCTGCATCTCTTGCTCTTTCTACGTTTCTCGGATCATCATCATAAGACGCCAAGGATTCAAGACCCAAGACTCGTATATATACCACACGAGGGTCGGTGGGTTTATTTGGAAAAGGACGACCCTCTTGAGAGAAAGATGACGCGGAGGCCATAGCTGGTGATGGGGTTTTGTATACTCGTCGAAATAAAAGGGGAAGGGACACTCTTGAGGCTGCATCGGAACAGCGTCACTTGGAAATTATTGTGACGTTGTGATCACATATATGTAACGAAACAAAGGAATCGAGGGATAAATTGCTTCGTGTCAATTGGTTTGCCACAATGATATTGATAAATTTTAATAACGTAATGATATAATAATAATTAGGATAAATATTTGCAGCTTTTAAACTTATAGTACGTGAAATCCAATGTGACAATTTGATTGTATTCGGAAAGTATGTAATATTTTGGCAGACCTTTATTCTTTAAATACAAATAATTTAATTTTGAGAAATTTTTTTACCTTTCCCGTGGAAAGGAAACTTGACATGAAGACTTTAATCTTCTGTTTTATACATTTCCATCGAGCATGTAAACTCGAAATAAGCCGCGTTGTATTTGTACGTCATAAGCTTTAATTGTGTATAGGTGAGGGAGACGTAGATTGTACAAATACAGCATAAGTATACGAGATACGTTATCAATCTTCAGAATTTTAGATGACAACAATGATGACTATAATCGTCACGAACGAGAAAAACTGACGATGTCACGCGTGTCATAAACTTCGTGACAGCAAAGGAATTCATTAAATGACGACGTGGCACAATAATAACATACATTTACATGCCTCCGCCGTGAGTTCTGGAAATTAATTGAGCTGAAGAATTCACGTAACAATTAAAAGCTCATCACGGTAAATTTAGTAGTCATTTAGCTCTATTAAATAACAGGATATGTGCTAACGTAATATATAATAATAAATATTATCTAATCAGCTCGGCACAAACAATAGACAATAGATTGATAGATTAGAGCTTAAATAATGTATGATTGACATCCAATTCAGTGTAAAATAAATTTTAAAAATTAGACAAAAAACAGAATTAATATATACATATATATGCTCTAGTGATAAAAAAAAATTACTATTTGTAGTAATATTTCATAAAAATTTGGTAGAATATTCATGATACATTTTTATGATGTTGTTTAATTTCGGATTATAAAAATATTCAGATAATTATTCTATAAATATTTCATATATGTACATTTTATAAATATTGTTTGCTATTTGAATATATATGTATAGACCGAGGCATTTATACATATGTTCTAGTGATAAAAAAAATTACTAATCAAACAGTTTGGTACGGCATCTCACGTCTGATCGGCAAAATAAATTGAAAAAATAATAATAATGAAAAAAAAACCAGATTATTTACAGAAACACAGTTGGTTAAGTTAAAGTTTATCAATCTTTTTTTTTTTTTTTTTTTTTTATATTACCAAGCTGAACTGATTAGTATTCATTTTTTTATCACTAGAGCATCGATATCTAACGTCAACTACGACATATAAGCCGCTGACATAAATCGTCGGTTTTTGCATATGCCTGTGGGCAGAGCATAGAGCGAAACAAATTCTGAAAACAAGATTGCTGTATATATATCCTATAAACAAAAATCCCTCGCTGTCGGGAGATTTATATTCGTTTGGGAAAGTGTGTTATATGCCCGTGTTTACGAGCGTACGATGCAGCGACGTAGAAGGGAAAATAAATGGTCGATCGAGAAAGAGTCGATATATATGCAAGGTAGTGCGCCAACATTGAGCCCCTTCGTGTAAAAAAATTTAAATTAATGTATATATAGTTCAATGAAATTAAACAATATATTTGTTTTTGTACGCCTTTCAAATTCTCAAACTAAATCTAGGAAGAATAATAGGAAAATAACCTTCTCGCGCGCTTGTTACTGTTAATATATAACGAATGTACGTAGATAACTCGCAATTAATTCCAACTGGTTTAACTCTTGTATTCAGCGAGAGAGAAATGTATCTGCTACACAGAATATGCTCGATGAAATAAATTTCCTTCGACTCGCGACCTTGAGAATTTTATTTCCAGTACAAAGTTTACGTTTCGAGCCCGAGGTCGTGTTACAAATAATTTGCCTCGGTCTAAGATACATACGTATTTAAATAGCAAGCAATATTTATAAAATGTACATATATGAAATATTTATTTGAATATTTTTATAGTCTTAAAAATGTATCATGAATATTCTACCAAATATTTATAAAATATTACTACAAGTAGTGAAATCATTTTTGAATATTCATAAATGATTTCACTCCGGGACGTAGCATCGAGAAAATACAAAGTCAACTTATGTCGTAGAAGGATATCTCGAAGAGAAGAAGAATGAGAAGAGGTGCGAACCCTATTGTTAGAGGAGAGAGAGAGATTCGTCCGTGGAAGGTCGCGTGTGAACGTACATACACGCGATCGGCCGACATCATCTCTCTCCCACTTCGGCCGGCGTACAGTACATATCTGCGTTCCGACGGGGTCCCGTGACGTCGGCGGAGACGGCCGAGCGCTGCCGAAGGCCATGCCGAGCGCGTACGCGACGCTCCCTGCCACAGTTCGAGATCGGCCAGCGCGACGACGCGACGTATGTACGGACGTGTCTCTATTGTAGTCGGTCCGTGAAGTTAAGAATGCGCAGTCCCGTTTAAGCGGTTTCGTCCATCGATTCCCGATCCCTGTCTCGATCGCGGTCCGCGATCGCATGTGGTGTCAGTGAAGCGAAAGGAAAAAAAAAAAAAAAAAAACCGACGAGAACGAACAGTGTAAAACGGTGAAGAGAGCGAGAGACTCGTTTCTTGCCGAGGAGAGTGAAAGAAAAACAAAAAGAGAGACAGTGACACGTCACGATGACAGCCCGTAGTCTTCCCGCCTACGTCGCGATCGCCGTCCTGTTGCTACAGCTAACAGGTAAGCACGCAACGATACTCTCGATCGCGTAATAAATCGCGTCGAAAAAAATCTCGTGCGCGCGCGCACGCTTTCTAACGTGGAACCAAGTCTGTGCGTACCGTTTACTGTCACGTAAAAAATACGCGTTTGCGTTCGTGTTTGTGTGTGTGTGAGAAAGAGAGAGGAACGGACGCCTAGTCGGGCACGCTAGTACACTCAGCAGGTGGTTAATCGTTCCTCGAATTCGATATGCGATTAACGGACGTTCACGAATCCGGATCTGATGCCGCGCTCGCGCTCGCGCGCGCGCGCGCGCGCGTTTCGTTTGAATTCGAAGCCACCGCCACCAACCGTTGTCCGTTGCTTTTACCTGTTTCCATTGCGGTATTCGGTTTCCTCGTTTTTGTTCCCGACGATACCAGCGATAACACGTCCTGTTGCGCGCGTCTCGACACGGTTTCATGACGGACGAGCCCGCACAATTGCATCTCTACGTGCATGAATTCGTCAGCGATGAATCATTTATGTTGAAACATGAATCATATGGAGAGAAATGAGATATTATCGTAGATAATTCTGAATGATCGAAAACAGCTTATCTTTGGATAAATTAATGTGTATCGAATTTATTTGCGGTCATTAATTGAGGTCGTATGCTTCGAGTGTATTATCGCGCTTGATGGATATGTTGGAAATCATCCTCTCGTTAATAATGTAAAAAGTCTTTAATTGTTCTTTCAAATAATTATAATATTTTCGTATCGAATTTATACAGACGCAGATTTTGTCGAGCAGTAAATATTTACTGTTTTTTTTAATACTGTCGTGCTTATTATTTAGACAATTTTTATAATTATGTTTTTTTAGATAATTTTGAATACCGTTTTACTTTTCTAAAAAAAAGTGTTTATTGCAACAATCGAAAATTACCTAAAATTAAGCTGATACTTAAATATTACTTGAAAAATTAATTCTAGAAAACTTTTAGAATTAATTTTACGATATTATTATTATTCATTTCAATTATGATTTTGTGACAACATTCTGAAGATGTAGAATTAAGCCGCTATTTAAATATTACCTTAAAAATTAATCCTAGCAAACTTTTGAAATTAATTTTACGATATTATTATTCATTTCAATTATGATTTGGTGACCTTACAATATTTTCTGAAGATGTAAAATTAAGCCGATATTTAAATATTACCTTAAAAATTAATCCTGGAGAAAACTTTTAGAAATAATTTTCAGATATTTTTCATCTCAATTTTGATTTTGTAACTTTACAGCATTCTGAAGATGTAGTCTTGACATTTTTTTATTCTTTTATTTTTATTTTCCATAAAAAATGCTTGTTCCAACTATTTCCTCGAAATGCCTTTTCGGCTAAAATTTCTGTCGCACTTTTTGTGTCTGGATGCGCGAACACAACAACCTTGAAAAAAAAGTTTCCGCAGTTTCCGTTTCCTCTCGAGAACGAACTTGAAGAAGGGGCTCTCCTTTGCCGCTGCACCTGAGCAAACGTTGGTTCCCGCGCACCTGTTAGGAGCGCCCAAGATGCACCTTCCGGAAGAGGGTGCTTCCTGAACACTATATCGCGAGCCGCAGGCTTCGAAGAAAGGGGACTCGTGAAAAAGGGACCTGTAAGTCAAGAGCCCCTTCTATTGTAGTCCCCGTCTACTTTTCGCGAAATTGCTCACTCGACCTCGCTGGCTGGTACCTGCTGTGGATCTCACGTTAAATTGCAGAGGCTACTCTTCCTCCTCTCCTGACCTTTTCTTCTT
Source organism: Anoplolepis gracilipes (assembly GCF_047496725.1). Classification (NCBI taxonomy): domain Eukaryota; kingdom Metazoa; phylum Arthropoda; class Insecta; order Hymenoptera; family Formicidae; genus Anoplolepis; species Anoplolepis gracilipes. The sequence goes on along the minus strand of NC_132979.1, from coordinate 8,325,467 downwards.
CGAGTGTTCCCCCTTTCGTTTCGATCGTGCGTTGATGATTGGCGAAGTCGAGCTGCGCGTCTTCTTCTATCCACCTTTTATCTCGTTTCTTCTTGTCGGTCCGGTTTCGCCTCGAAACATCTCGTTTGCCTCCTTTTTCTCCTTCTCGTTGTTTTCTCTACCTTACACGAGCCTGTCTCGTCGACTGTAATTTATAAACAAGCGTAGGAAAGGAAGAAGGAGAGGATGGAAAAGTACCGTTCGCTGATACGTTTCACTTTCCAATGTTTACCTTACACGGCTGTTCTTTCCCTTTCTGTTAAGGAAACTGAAAGTCCCCAGACTTGATCGGCTCGTTTGATAAGCCATTAAGTACTTGGCTTTTTCTCTTTTCAAAAATCTGGTAAAAATAAAGTGAATAAAAAAAATATTCAAACACTCAAAAGTAAAATCAATGCTTCTTCCGAGAAATTTTACGTGACAATAATTTAATTTAGTCAGCCAACAGAATTGTGTGCATTTGATTTTAAAATCGCACGTGCTATTTCTTATTTAAATGGGAAATTTGAACAAGACGGTCACGATAAGATCGCGAGGGTCTGGACACAATAGCCAGGTATATCTCCGTACGAATGGAGTGCTGAACGAGATGGCGACCGATCACCTTAGCCTTCAACAATGACGTGTAAAGACTTTGACAGATCAGGGCGGAAAAAGAGTCGTGAGAGATGCCTTGGACAGATGAAGGACTTGGGCGGATTTTTCTCCCCCGATTCCATCGTAAATTACGACGACGCCGTCATTCTCGATCGCGAGTCTCTCGGTTTTAAACGACGGTGGATCATCATTCTTCCTCTTATTTTTCTTTTTCTTTTTATTTTTTTTTTTTTTTTTTTTTATTGTCGCGGTCTCTCCGACGAGCGTATAAATTACAGGGGTTGACGATTACGTCTAATTGTATGGATCTTAGTCACGTCGACCGAAGCACGCTCGTCGTGAACCCTCTGGGAAATATTTGTACCAAGTATATATCGTGGAGACCTGTGCTCGGTGAGATGGATGCGTCTACAGGAAACTTTGGTCATCCGTCAGTGTAAAACTTCTTTCGTCTTTTCAGCAAAACAGTACAATGATCGAAAAAGTCTGTTCATTAAATTCCCAAGGATTAACCGGGATTAATCAAGGAATGAATAATTAGGTGTTTTTGATAAGTAGTTATATAGGGACTGTGCACAAGAAGAATAAAAAAAAAATTATCGAGGAAATTCTGAAAGAATTATCATTGCAGAGATGACGGTAGCATTTAAAAATAGGATGATTCTTTTTATCATTGATAAACACACTAACAGCTTTAAATCTTAAAGAAGATGTTTAAAGTGTCCTCCTTGAAAATTTACAACAAGCATTTTACGTCGCACGGGAAAAAAAATACATCAGAGGTATCACACGTTGTTGGGCAACCGTCAAAAATTCCTTGTCGCAGAAATGGAAAATAAAATAATAGATAAATTATTTTACGCGTAAATTTGATGAGCCGAAGGGGAGGGAGCTATAAAAGAGACACGTAATTTATTAAAACGCTTGTTCCTACAAATTTTTTTTTTTTTATTGTCTTACAGAACTTGTTCTCAAAGTTTTTGGTCCGATTTTTTTTTCTTTTTTTTTTTTTTTTTTTTTTTTTCGATACACTTTGTATTATAAAGTCCATTTTGTACTTTAAGAGAAAATGTTGCTACCTTGATATTGAATAACTAACAATGTAAGAGGTTGGGACAGTGACAAATGGCCAAAGAATCCATCATTAATATTAACAATGGCGATTTCGCAGGATTAAATATAATCATTTTTTATTATCGCAATATCTTTTTAACGGATATCCGTCACGCGATGTCTATTTACACAATATAGGACTTCAATGTTTTTCCGCAGTTTAACTTGAACGCGCCCTCATTTTCGACACTTGGCAACTAGGTTGCCGAGACGAGGACGTCTCTGTTTTCTCCCCCTGTTTCTCCCCCCTTTTTTGTTATTTCTCTATTAGAGCGCGCGGTAAATAATTGATAAACTCGAACTGGTGTTCTGGAGCGCCGGAAGAAACTTTTGCTCGTGCATTTTCCCGCGTCGCGTCCGCGGTCACGTAACGTCACGAAACAAATAAAAAGATGGCGGTTTATCGCGCGGTTATTCGCGGGATACCCGTTGATTATACGGTTATTGCGCCGTTCGCGGAAATACCGGCGCCAGTTAATGAGCCGCGGCGGTTTTTTTTAACGGACGCGGTAAAACACGTAAAAACGAGTCCACCCCTGCCGTTACTGCGGGAGGGAGGGAGAGAGAGAGAGAAGGGATTCTTAATGCGCGTTTCCATCACCGTCAATAATTAGCGGCCCTCTCCCTCCGAGAGGGAAAACTCGCAGGGTCGAGAACGGCCAGATGCGGAAACGCACAAGCGGGGCCCGGGTTTTGAAGCTTAAATGCGGATCTTTTTTGGGCGCCGGACACGCGACAAAGCGTCTGCTTTCGTTTATTGCTTCCGGGCATTCTGCGCCACGAGGTATTTTAATTACGATTCTTGCACGCGGTAATTTGTTTTGCCTCGCGGCAGATCCTTTGTAATAGTAACCATAGCTGTGTTTTATTAGCGTTTTGATTCTACTACTTTGCAGTTTTGTTGTAAAAATTGGTTTTTAGATAGAAAAATAAAAAAACATATTGAAAAGAGAGAGAGAGAGAGAGAGAGATGCGCGGGTGCGTTTCACAATATTCCCTGTGTATTATTTACAATTTTTTTTTTATTTTTTTTTTTCAATTTTCATCCAGAAAGATATGTGATATATACGTTCGCGTTAATGAAAAAAAATTGCACACAACGTAATTTGCGTGTAACATCATAAATATTCGATGCGAAGCTTGTATTAAATACGCACCATTTGATATCGATTCGATTGCAACGAGTACTTGCTTATCATCTCGATTTCATTTATCTCACGTGGTCATCGCGTTGCAGGCATCCAGATTTCGTGCTATCGAATCGTTCGTGATGAGTCTGCGCAAATGGATGTTGCATCGTCAGTCGTCAGCAGGAAGTTTCGTTGCATTACAAAGCAACTTGTTTAACAAACAATGAAGCTCCTTTTTTTTTTTTTTTCCTTCGGTCATGTTTTCGTGGCAATAATACAAAGTATTGTATTTTTTAGACGAGCTGGTTGTGCCACATTTGTATACTTCTCGTTATCATCGTTTGTATCATCTTCCGTTGTCGAGAGGGAGAAAATTGACGTTGTATATAAAATATATATATGTTATCTTCTCGTTATTTTTATTTCTCCGTCCTTGCTTTCATAATTGGCTCAGATAATTGTATATTATTTTGTTACGAGAAAAAAAAATAAATGATGAAATATTTAGTTGTGTTATCTTATGAAATTTAATCATTATTTTGAAAAATTTGGAGAGAAATCAAAATTAATATTAATATCACCTTCCTTTCTATCTCTCGCAACATGAATTATTTTCTAAATTCTATTTAATTTCATTTCTAATGTAATCGCGTAAATATATCATTCCCAAAACATTATTATTCATCCCGTGAAAGCGCGAATGCGTTATTAAATTGTTGTCGAACACTCGTGATTTATCCTGCCGATCGAGTAGCAGCGGTTATCCTTGGCGGCGAATCGTAATAAGTGACGCAAGGTTTAATGAGGTAGTAAAACTCGTGAAGCGTGAGCGCACTCGGCGCCACACATTTGCTATTGCATTTGCTTTTCTCTCTTTCTATCGATAAAGGCCTGTGCTCGGAATTTTTGTACATTTCAAAATAATGTACCTTTATGTACAGACGATATTTACAATAACCCATATATTAATGTAATTTGTTTCTGTGAAATTATAATTAATTAACGTCTGTTAATTAACATTAAATAAATTAATGTGAATAAAGTTTGAATAGTGTGTATCATGGAAAATGGTTATAAAAACGTAATGTCCAACGTAGTTAGATGGAGAAATGAATATTTAATTCATTTATATATATATATATATATATATATATATATATATATATATATACACACATTTTTAAAGCTACACCACAGACGTTTTATATTAATAAGCAGTTTAATAAGTTAATTTAATTAACAAATATAAATAGTTGTGAAAAGCAAGATACGAGAATGAGTCAAATAAAAACCTTGAAATTGCAATAGAAATTCTGAACATCATGTCCTGATGTATCATTATTAATGATAAAGAGTAGGTATCCTGCAGATAAAAAAATAGTACAGCAGTATGTGTGTAAAAAAAAAAAATGATACAGTTGTACATCACTTTTGCTTAATAAATTATGAAAAAAATATTAAAAATTTATATTTAATATTCTCACACTTTCATATGTGTGCATAAATTAAAAATTTAAATGGAAAATGGAGGCATTAAATATGAATAACGTCGCGATATATAAAACGCGAAATTAATCAAATTACACATGATTCGCGCAAAAAGTCCCGAGCAGATGGAGGCTTCAGAAAAAATCTATTTGTTTTCCCGCCATAGTCACGAATTAACATGCGAAAAGCGCGTGATGCTCTCGCGCAAAATAGCGCGATAAAGACGTTACGCATAATTGAATCGCGCTTAATTGAAATACGTGTTTTCACTGCAAACGTTTGCCGGCCGTCTATAAATATAAGCGTGCTCCTTTTTATCGTACAACGACGTACTATCTGCGATATCGATCGTACGTTCGATATCGTCCAGGCAAACAATGGCGTAAGAAAATAACCTAACCACATGTTCTCGTTTGCGTAGCGGGTGCCAGACTCGTTCAACTGTCGTCTGCACCTAAAGCACCGTCTCGAGTCTGGAAATCCGTTCCGATATCTTATCAATAGTGGCGCATCGCGACAACTGGCGGTGTTATTATCGGAGATCGCTTTGAAATCAACGTTACAATAGTCGCGCGTGAATTGGAAAATTCTTCCAAGAACAATTAAAAAAATAAAAAGGAAAAAGAAAAATGCAAATTGTCCTAAATACGTGCGTACGATATAATATATACATATTAATAAATCATATTAATAAAATATAATTTAGCGAATTGACTTTATACGCACGTACAAAAGAGTTGTATAAAATATGTGTAAGAGATAATTATAATTGTTTCTGCTTATGTATGATTTCAGTAATATTATAGTAATATATTAGGGAAATAATGAGATGCAATAAAATAAAAATACATGTTAATAATTGTTTGCTATTAATTATTAATTAAATGTAATTGTGATGTATTATTACTATTATGTAACTGCGCAAATATGCGTATCTCGTGTATCCCATACATCGCTTCATTGCAATCAGTAATCATAGATAATTTCAATGTACACATCGTTCGTCGTATTTCATCGTCATAATCATTTATTGCTCCCACGATTGCAAAAAATTTATCGCTAACTGAGACGTGTGCTTTCTCTCTCTCTCTCTCTCTTGTTTGATGCACCTTGTGCATTGCTTATATTACTCAGATTGCATTACTAGCGATCTATAGTAATCTTTCTGCGCGCTGACTCGTGTAAATTTTCTTTCCCTTATGAAAGAGTTAACAGTTCCAATAGCGGTTGGCATAATTTAATTTTAGGAGACGGGTATTGTGTAAAGATTTCTTACAGCTGACACATAGTTTTCTACGCTCGTATTATGACACGCAAACATCGATTTATTTCGATGACTAAACGCTCAGAATTGCATCGTGTTATGCAACAACGCAAATCAGCAGTAAGTGACATTTGAAAGTCACGAACTGGAAGAGCCTTTTCTTCAAAATTTGCTTACACAAAATAAAACGGGACATGATTTTTATCCGCACTTATAACGCGCTTTTACCATTTGAGAGATACTTTATCTTTTTACATTTCGTATAATATACTCTCTCTCTAGGCATTTTACCTCTCCTGATATCTTTCCTAACGTATTAATAACGTTTTAATAACGAGTTTTTTGACCCTGAGATTATCATGTTATCTTTTTGTACGCGGGTGGAAATTGAACAATATTCGCGCAATAAGACGCATGAATGGAGGTCTCGGGATGCTGCTCGTTCGCTTCTATACAACCTCGAGATGAATGAAGCAATGATTCTGCAGTCGCATATTCGGTATCGAGGCACGGGACTTTTAACGATCCTTCTCAAAGGATTCGGTTATATAACCAGGATTAACTGGCTAAATACTCGTCATGAATTAAGCCCACGCTTGGTCGGAGAGAAAGAGAGGGAAGCGCTATGCATACTGAAATAACAGCCGTTGTTATTCAAACTATCTCTTTCGTGATCTTTCTCTCTCTCTCTCTCTCTCTCTTGTATCTCGTTGCTCGCCTCTTGAAAGGAAAAAAATAAATGCTTTCGTATCGTCGAGAAAACGCAGTCGCGAGCTTACAATGGTTCGTAAGAATAATAGACACTGATATGATTGTACGGAAATATTTTCTTTCAGAACTCTGAGATGTGCGGGTACGCTATCTTGTAAGGGATCTTTACACAAACTTGCTTTAAATTTGTCGATTAAAAGAGGTCAGAGATCTTTAACCTAATGAAAACAAATGTAAAAGAAAAATAGAATCCTGGAGAGAAGGAACTGCACGGATCATTTATGTCAAAAGTTTGTACAGCTAACACGTTTCGAAATTTATGAATTTATAATATATTGCAAAGCTTTTTGAAATATAAAATTAATAGAACTTGTAAGTTAAAGCAAAGAGTTCTTGTTCTGTAAAATATAATTGAACCTCGTAATCGTAAATATTATCTTACACAGAACTAACTTTTCTCGCAGTGATTGTACCAGGAAAATTCTATAGCGACTGCACGCAAAATTTCTAGAAAGTTTTAATTCCACGAGGGTAAATTTTTAACTTACAAATCAATTATTATATGCATTGTTCCTCTTTAACCCTTTGAGTCACGAATTTTTTATAATTGTCAATATTTTATAAAATTTGGTATATAAGGGTTTTTAGGATCGCTGATTTTAAAAATTCAAGATGACAGATCCAATATGGCAGACGAGATTTTTCAAAATTTCACTTCCACCATATTGGATCCCTATATTAAATTTTGGAAATTAAATTTTTTTTCCTTTAGATTCAGATTCTGCGATCTAAAAAAACCTTCAGAGAAAAAATTTAAAAAAGAATACAACTGTTACTTTTAATTTAGAACAGCAAATATTGTTTTTAATATATTTTTTATCAAAAAAAGGAGGATTTAACAAAAACAACACGGTGGAAAATTCTTAAAAAATTCTGAAAAATACTTTAGAGTTTACTAAGATTATAAAAAAATTGCCGTATTTATTGTCATAATAGATTAGTAAAAAATGCATTTCTTCGTAAAAAAGTACTAATTTTGACTGTTTATTCATATATACGGTATTTTTGCAATTAACAATTAATGACTGTTTATATTTTTTTTTACACTTATTGATGTTCTAGAGACTCTGTAGAAACAAAAAATTTGGCATTTGTTGATAAAAAAAAAGTAGTTAAAACAATAAAAAACTACGAAAAAAAGGTGGGTCTCTGGGTGACCCGCTGTGACTCAAAGGGTTAAATATAATCTGACAATTAAATGTCATGATATTATAATATCGAAGAATAAGAAAATGAAATCCAATAATTATAATAAAATTATTGCATATTAAAATTGTACGACAAAAGAAATTGTATATGTGTATATGTAGTATATTAATTTAAGATAGATTTTATCTAGAGTTTTGTTTGTAATATATTCGTGTGAAATCGATATCGTGATTAATCCATAACTGGTAACTATTCGTCGGCAAGTTTTTACCATCGTGATTAAAGTTTCATCCACAGAACAATGGGCAAACTTTCGTTTTTACATTGTCGTAAAATGGTGAGCCGTGGTACGCCAGTTTTCAGTGAAATAATTCAGCGAGCCAGCTCACCGCCGCCAGGTCACTTTTACGATCGGTCGTTCATAAAAGGGACAAATTACAAGGCCGCGAGGCATCGGCGTCGCGTCCCGTCCCGTCCCGTCCCGTCCCATCCCGACTCTTCCCGTTTTGCGGAATTATTATAAAAGTCTTTCGGTCATGTTGTTTCCGGGAAAAAAAAAAAAAAACCGGGGAAAAACCTTTATCGTGGAAATGGAGTTTAATTAAAGTATCCTGACCGCCCAGATGGCGAAGCGTGTGGTTATTAAAAGAAAACGAGCGTGCCTCCTCGTGAACGCGAAGAAGAGAAGAGCCCTTCTGCAGCGAACGCTTTTCGCGAATTAGCGACGTCTCTCGTAACTCGATTTGCCGCGCGTGCGTGCTTGAAGCGGTTTTTCTTTTCCCCGAGCCAAGTGTTAATTACCGGCGCGCATGGATAGATAGTTTGGCAAATGAAATTTGTTAGCGTCAAGTATACAGGGTACTTCAGAAATAGACGGCGAAACTTCAAAAGCGTGGGAATCCGAGTTGTAAGAACATTTTCGTAAACAGGATGGTCAGTTAATTTTGCAGGAAGAGAGAGACGCGTATGTTTAACACGTAAATTTTCCGTTTTTTACAAATTGGAAACTGGCAAAACATTTTCAATTTAAAAAATTAGACTTGTTTGTATAATGTTTAACTGTGAAATGTAATAAGTATACGAAATATTTATGCAATACTTTTTACTGTATCTTTTATGATTATATTAAATGAGACGGAGAAAAAAAAGTGTCTGTGAAGTTGGCACATTTTATTAATTTTTAAAAAATAATGGCAGTTCCAGTAGCACTTTTCATAGTTCCTGATAAACATTAAAAAAAGTTCCGCATTTTTAATATCAAAAATAAAAAATGACGTGCTAACTTCACGTTCCAGCACGGCACATCCTCCTCTAAAGTACAAGAAAACATCGAAAATCAAGATGTTTATCAGGAACTATGTTATAAAAGTGCTACTGGAACTGCCATTATTTTTTAAAAATTAATAAAATGTCGTGCCGACTTTACAGACACATCCCTGTTTATATATTTAACTTTCGTATATATTTTTTTTAAATTTCAAATATTGAATATACAGTATATATTCTTTATTATAATTTTTAGTAATTAAAAAAAACGAAGTGTTATGCAACTGAAAAGTATATATATCTTATGAAAATTATTCAGTTTTTTTTTTTTTCAGTACATTTGTATATTGCACTTGAAACTTAAGCTCTGTGTTTTTCCTTTGTGAGTGAAAAATATTAAAAACGTGTGCAATAAAAAATTTATAAAGTCGCACCGAAAATATTAAAACACTCCCTTCATTTGGAATTTTCACAAAAATACCGAGAAATCAGAGAATTTTTTTCACAAGATTCGAGTAAATCCTCTGCTAAATTTATTTACTTATCATCCGTTCATTGAAATGATTGGAAAAATAAAACAACACTAGTGTATTTAATTTTCTCAATAAATAATTTACAACCTGTTTGGAAGCATCTGTTCGATTTACGTTTACATTAGAATTACAGTTCTCGACAATTATTCTAAAATTGTATCCCATTTCGGATTCGATTGCATGCAATCAGAATTAACAATTCCGGCATGTACGGCGTTTCCAAATTACCTCGGGGATTTCGAAACTAATAATCGTCCCTTGCTTCTGCGCTCGCATTCGAGGCACACGTGTGCGACTGACCGACGCAATCGGATTCGAAAAAGCTCGTCAAAGCGACGGAACTCCGTCGTAAAGCACCGTGACTACTAAGCGAAACGGAACAAAGCCGATACGGCCATATCACTTCTATTCGCTAAATGTTGCTGAAGCTGTGTAATTCTCCTATCTTTCCTTCAATTATGCGGCTTAATTAATTGTAATGATATAATCGTTGAGCTCCTACAGCTTTGCATTGCTTCAACAATCCACTCAATCGTCTCGTGTTACAAATAGTTGAATAATATTTTTCGTAAATTAATTTTCTTGTTTAAAATAATATAATTTATTTATTTTCGAGACAGTGATTATTTTCAATTATTTGTATTAAATTATTACGTATATTACGATTAAGCTAAAATTATCAAAATTTACTGGAATTTTTAAGTATAAACTCCGATGTATCTCCTTAGAATTTAATTCGCAAATTTCTCTTTATCAATTTCTCTAATATTTTCGACGTCCATTATTAAACAAAAAAAAAAAAAAAACAAAAAAAAAGATTAATTCTGATCAAAGAGTTTGTAGGCGGAAGTCTGTAAAAGGAAGTCCGAGTAATCTTTCGGCCGCTCTTTATAGTGAACCACTTCACCATATGACGTGTATACGAGATCCTACTAGAAATACGTGGAAAGGAAGGGGGGGGGGAGAATATGTCGGTGTGGGATATTTTCGTTCGCGATGAGAGGAAGAGGAGGGTTTCAAGGAGGAAGGGAAAGAGGAGAGTAGAAAGAAGCGGCCGTTTTTGTGTAAACCTGTTTTGATGTTCTGCCTGCAACCAACCTGCTTCGTGCACCTGTGCACGGACAAAGAAGGCCCCTCTTCAACGTCTCGATGGACCACCTCGAGACCGCGCCTCCCTTTGAAGCACCTCGTCGTGTGCCCAACTACCGTTACATCGGGTGTCTCGCAAATTACACACTGTAATCTTATACACGAGCGAAAATTATTTTAAAATTGTATCGCAGAAAAACAGAAAGTGGCCAGATTAATCTGAATTTCGCTACAGCTTGCCGACAAAAGTTGTGATTACATTACAAACTTTGAAGTGCTCGCATCAACGAGTGTAAACCACTTTGGAAACTGCAAATTCGAGGCATTAGCAAATATTACTGAAACGAGAATTAGTGTGTAAATATTTTAGAAGCACAGAGAGACAGAGAGACAGAGAGAGAGAAATTTGTATTATTCTACGCAATAGATTACAGGATGTTTACTTCGTAGGAAAACATGGAAAATCTAATCTGGAATTCATAGGAATTTAGGGAATCTTTTGAAAAAAAAGTCTTTGATAATTTTGCTCTCAGATTGTAAAGTCAACAAGCCAAAATTATGCGTTTAAAATATATTATAAATTATATACACATATATATATATATATATATATTTTTTTTTATTTTAATGTTTTAATAAAATATTGAATGTGCAATATATATTCTTAATTTTTAATGATAAAAAGTAGAAATTTTAGTCAATTGAAGAATACTTTCTTATGAAAATTATTTAGTTTCTTCAATACATTTAGAAACTTGATTTATTTGAAACTTAAAAAGACCCTGTGTTTTTTCTTCGTATGAGTGAGAAACATTAGAAAACGCAATAAAAATGTATTTTAGAGAGAGAGAGAGAGAAAAGTTGTAACAAAATATCTTTAAACTAATCTTTTTTTACTGAAATTTTAAACAAACATATATCTGGAAAATCAGGAAATTTTTTTTACAAGATTTGAGTAGACATCCTGGATTATTACTCGATGTATTATTAATAACAGTAATAACAGAAGTAGAATTAATATGGAAATTCTTCGTCAACGTTTATCTCGTCGATTCGATTCGCTTCGTAAAATCGGACTCTGGATTATAACTCTGGCTTCACAAATGAAAAAAAAAAAAATAAATAAAACACGTTCTTCAGCTCGAATTACCCATCGAAGCCGGAAGCTTTACCTTCCTTCCGGCAATAAACAGCTTTATAGTTATTTTAAATTGAGATTTAGCACTGGCTAGAGAATTGTTTCGTTTTCTCGGTAGTATTTTTTTTTTCTCTCTTTTTTTTTTTTCAAAGACCCAGCTTTCCGGCTAGCGCTTCCCTTTGGTCAAAATTCTTTCCTTTTCAAGAAATTACATGATGCTCACGGAACGAAGGAGAGGCTCCAGTCTTTGTGCCTTGTGCTATCCACCTTGCTATCTCGGCCCTAATGGCAGTTAAGGTCCGTCATTAAAGCGGTAGGTCGGCCGTGACTCCCTATACTCGCTCGGCCGCGCTTCCGTTAGGTTCGTTTTCGCGTGAACTGGATTAGAACGAGAGAGCCGGGCCCCGGCATCCCCGGGATAACGATCCGTGGGAATTGGACTAGCGGGTTAAGGCGGTGCGATAGCGATAACGATGACGACGCCGACGACGTCGACGTCGACGAGGTCGGCGTTGCTCGGATTTCGGGCCGTCTTATTCTACCGTCGGTCGTTAAACCCGCTTGTTGTCGCGTGAAATATATACGGTGTCGCTAAGTTATGCCGAGTCGCATGTCACCTGACGCAACCATGTGGATGCGTCTCTCCGCGTATCGAGTTCACGGATATGCTGTGCCTTCGTAAGAACCAGTTGGCTGTCGACAGATATGTACTGTCGCATATGTTTAAGTTGGAGGTTTATTAAATTTATTTGTTTACTATTATTTATTATATAATTTATTTATTTCATTTAATTAAAAGAAATTTTTAATTATAATTATCATCTGTTATTTTTTGTGCATCAGAAAAAATATTTTTTAAATAAATCGCTGGCTTTAAGCGAAAAGAAAAATTGCGATACAATGTATTTGAAATGTTCGTTAATGGTATTTAATATAATTTCTTCCAACTCTGTTAATTAAATGAAATAAATAAATTATATAATAAATAATAATAAACAAATAAATTTAATAAACCTCCGCGTATCGAGTCCATGGATATAATACTCTGCCTTCGTAAGAACAAGTTGGCGGCTATCGACAGATATATGTACTGTCGCATATGTTTAAGTTGGAGGTTTATTAAATTTATTTGTTTACTTTTTATTATTTAAAAAATATTTTTTTGCATGGACAAAAAATAACAGATTATAATTATAATTAAAAATCTTTTTCTAATTTTCGTCAACAAAAAATTGTGTTTGAAATTATTTGCACGTGTTTGAAATTACTACTCGATAGTAGCTTGTAACGATAAAATACGTGTTCGTTGTAAACTTTGCAAACACCCTGTGTAGCTGGGCAGCCATATGACGTCCAGACGGAAGGAAGTCCCATCAACTGTCACGTTTTTACAAATATTTCAATGGATGCGTCAGTAGTGCTGGCTACGGAAAGTCACATTTATTTTCCAATTTCCCGGTACATACGATTGATCGATAAATCATCAGGTTTTTATCACTGTTCACAAGTTGCAATAATACAAAAGAATTCACCTTGTCAGATAACGTTACGCATACAATTGATGAATAGTTATGTTTTGAAAGTTTGAGATGGTTATTTTTATACTCTGATCGCGAAACTGCGGAATGTTCCGCATATCTCTCTCTCTCTCTCTCTCTCTCTCTAATGCTATAATAGCCGGAAGCGATGATGAGAGAGTCGTAAGAAACGTATAATTCGTGAAATGAGAAACGTCCAACGACAAGATGTAGGCGTCGTGTTTCAATTCAACAGCGCGTTAGATATAAACGACGTGGATCATAATCATTCGTCTCATTTATATTTTCTCTCCTCTCTTCACGCATATATATTTCTCGCTTTCTACGTCCGATTATTATCAGCATCATTTTCAGAAGGAGCGTTCTTTTATGAGCGAATAAGCGATGTCTGTTTAAAATCCTGGACACTCTCCGTTATCGTTATTTAAGAGCAATTATCGGAAAAGTGTCTGGTCACCGAAACCGAGCGATTAATCAGCCTTGAATTTCGCTGATCGCTCGGACATTTCTGCAGCTATTATACAAATGCAGCCGCATTCGTTGGTGCATATTGCAATCCCGTGTTAACGCTTTTCCGTGATGTATCAACAAGCGCAATTAACGTTTCATTTTTCCCCCACGTGCTTCGAAGAGCGTAAAATCGATCCGCCACAATCCAGGCCGGGTCGCTGCAATGGCAGTAAGCTATGGTCGAATATACATATACTATATATATCGAGCAAATATATACAGACGTGTCTCGTTCGTTATCTCGGTTAGGTTTGCGCGCGTACCTTTTACAAGGGAAATACGGGCGCGCATGGAATTTTTCTTTTTTCCTTTTTCGAAAAAAACCAGATCGAACGAATAGGTTCGGAGGATCCGCGAGGTCCGATAAATATTTATCTCCCGCCCGTGGGCTTTATTAGCGGCAAATATTTGGTCGTATTTACGGCGCCGGGAGCGACAAACAGCAGGTATACCAGGCAGAGAGAGAGAGAGAGAGAGTAAAAGAGGGGACCGCGAATATCTCTCTGTGTGTTGCCCATAAACGGACTCGACCGAGCGAATAATTTATTACTCGCGCAGCGTGCGCGGCGAGATTTGCATAAAACAGGGGTTTTCGCGCGAATCGATCGCGTATCGCGAGCGCGACATTCGCTCTCGCCTGTCCGGCACCTACGCGGATCTATTATGACGCTTTTATGCACGCGTGCGTTGCAACCATGCGTGTTTAGGCCGAAAGAGTAATACGTAAGTATTTAAATCGACAGATCTTTTAATTTCTTGGAAATGTAAAGAATACATCCCGTTAAGTCACAATTAATTAACCCTTATTGCTGGGTTAAACAGTATCAACTCCTCGTAAACGAATAATCGTAGAATAATATATATTTAAACAGAGTATTTTTCAAATTTATTATTCTAGTCTTTATTTAAAAGGATTAAAGGAGAGGTGTAATTTCTTTCAGATTTTTATTCATTGATAAATCTGTTGATCTTATGGTTTGACAGTGTTTTAATATCTTGAAAAATTTAATGAAAAAAAAGGATAATTTAAAACACAAAATTAAAAATTAATAAAAAAAAAAAAAAAAAAAAAAAAATTTTTTAAATTAATGAAAATAGAAAAATATAAGAATTATAATTAAAAAATTTATATTGCCTTTGGAGAAGTAAAATGATTTACATTCCATCTGGATGTATAATCGGAATAAGATAATAGGATTTCGCTTTATTTTCGGCGTGATAAAAATACATATAAATGTGTAATAATATATAATTATCCGCAAGTATGTTTCTCCCCCGCGAATAATTGCATCTGTGGCCGGCTTTAATACTGCATCCTTAAACAGGGCTGATTAAACGTGCACGCTCCGCGTCGATGCGCGCGATCGATGCGATTAATAAATTAGCGCATCGCCTCGCCGCTTGAACGAATATTGCAATTATCGAAAATGCAACGGGTTACAAGCTCATGAAAGCGGGTTTTGCAACGCGTGCTCGAATGATTAAGGGATTCGCGATCTCTTTCCCTCTCTCATCTCGTTCTCTCGCTTTCTCTCTTTTCGGATTCCAGCGAATGACTGATCCCGACGATTCGTTCTGATTATCTTCGATCGTGCTCGACTTTCTGCAAAATTGCGAGTGCGTTCGAAATGACGATAACGATCGACCAATTGATCGTACTTGCGTAATCGGCGCGATCGCGCGAAACTATCGGGGTGGTTGCGGTATAAAACCGAGTATTTGCTGTATTTTTAGTTAAAACCGACGTGCAGCGTAACGTCGGCATGCATTTCATTTTTGTCTTTTTTTTTTTTTTTTTTCTGAAATATATACCCAGCACCATTTGAAGTACTTTGCGTTACGATAGCTATTTTATTGTCCGCCTATGGAATAAATTTTTACCCGTGTCCCGACGATATTTTTCTTTTACGACTTACGTAAATCGTGATACTTTTTTTTTTTTTTTTTTTTTTTTTTTTCAACAAAACTTGTTTGATATTTTGCCGCAGAGTTTAATTATATATGGTATTGTACTTTTCGAATATCTTTGCGGTGTTAAAATTTTATATATTTTACAATAGCCAAAAGTATTAATTGCAATTTTTTTTTTCCAACTATAAGCGCATTTTCAGTCCACGCAAATAAAATTTAAAACGCAGATTTTTGTTACAATTAAAATTTTAGAAATGTCTACTCAGTTCCCCGCAGCAGGCTTTTTGAACGCATAATTTTCACGCACATAATTCTCTTTTTCACGAACGAAATTATACCGCTGCAATATCTTAATCCCAAGGAGTATATTTGGATAGTCCGCAATTGTAAAGGAAGGGCAACGATCTATTTGATCTTGGGGACAAACATTTGCTTTGGCTACGACTGGACTCGATATGGGAATAGGAGGAGGAGGAGGAGGAGGAGGGGGGGGGGGAGGATTTCTCCACGTTGAAATGTGGATGACGAGAGGTCGGAGCTTATTGTAATTAATAACCGCGGAGACCATGTAAAGCCGGCGGAGAGTCATTTCGTTTGAATGGACCGTAATTCGAAGCGTCGTTTCTTCTGAATAGGGCTTAATTCTGGACTTGCATCCGCCTCCGTCACCCTGCGTGTGTGTCACACGCGCGCGCGTCTTCCGCAACGAGATTGAGACCCCCACATATATATATATATATATATATATATATATAGGACATTAAGGGGTTGATTTTGATGGATTACTGTTGTCGTCCTCGTAGAATTTCCAACGAATCCCGCGGGGTCGCCAGACTCATCGCGGATGCATCGTCGTCGACGACTTGACAGGAAAATGCACTCAAGCATGTGCGCGCGCGTGCACGCTTCCCCTCCCCCCTCGCTTCCCCTTTCCCCCTTCCCACGCCTTCTTCTCTTTTTCTCAATAGCGTCGGATAAGCGAGCCAATTATCTTTTTGTAACGCTTAAAGTTGCTCCCGCTGTTAATGAACTTGTGTTATCGCGGCGATCAAGGAGCAATTTCCTTATCCGCTTGACCGCGTAAACACTTTTTGACTTTAAATCGAGTTAAACGCCCAACGTGCAGCTCGCGTTAAATCGACTTTATTATCGTATCGCGAAGGAAAGAGAGATGGGAGCTGTTCACCCTTGTTTTCCTTTAAGGCTCTTTCGAAGTATGAAACGTCAGCGTTACACGTCTTTCGATTTTATGAACCTATTTTTGTATGTCACAAAAAAATGCCTTTTCTTCCCCACCCCCCACCCCTTTATTTATGTTGAAACAAAAGGTAATTCATTGATGAAGGTATTAATGAGAGAGGAAGGAAGAATATTATTTGAATTGGAATTAATATATTGAACGAATTTTATTGAATCGGATAAATTCCATTGATTGATTTTATGAAATGCATGAAATTTCTTTAGAATTTGAACAAAGAGCAGCTTTACAATAATTATTTCATTCGAGTATCAAACGTCGTCGTTGGACATTAAATACGTTAGTACTAACTTTATTATTGATGTTGTATTAAAATGGCAACTTGCATCTCTCTTCTTAAGACGCGATAGTCAATAAGTTTCCGAAGGGTCGCGATATAATGTAATAAACGTCGTTGCATGTCGCCGGTGCTCAGATTAGGACAACACATGCTCCTGTTTACCATATCCATGTATATTTATGCTCTCGCGGGCGCTGGCGAGTAAGGAACACGTGTTTCGATGCGTAAAACTCTCGAAAGTTCGTAAAAGTCTAACGAGCGTCGTTTGTGCGGTGGCAAATTTTTTCGGCGGACGTGAAAGGAATGGCGAAAGTTTCCTCTTCTAAGGGTGGAGTCGCTGAGGTAAGTGGCACAGTCGTAAATTATACGAGCGACATCGAAAAGCGCGATAAATTTTCCTCTTTGGAAAAAAAACGTAGTATAAGAGAGTCCTCCATTATTATTTCACGCTAGAGAAATTAGCAAGCGATAAGAAATTAATACAGCTAAAATAATATTTCATCAGATCTGTTGTTAATCAAATGCTCAATTTCTATTTAGCCAGCTGCTATGATTTTTATATTATTGTTACTTCCTCTAATTTTTCTATTATTATTATTATTTTCTATAAATGTCGTATTATTATCAATTTCTTATATTATTATATTATGTTTGTTATTTATAATTTATATTAGAACGTTATAATCATAAGTAAAAAAGAAAATATATTTTTGTGATATAATTTATGTAATTATAAAAATGTTTTATATAATTTATATTACAATATTATAGTCATGAGTAGAGAGATAAAAAATTTTACTTAGAATTTTGATTAAATCACGTATAACGTTTGCTTATCTCTCGAGCTAAACTTTTATTAAATATTAACGAAAATATCAGATAAAATAGCAAAAATTAAAACAGATCCAAGATTTGTTATTCCAACGTTCAATTTCTAGATTTAAAAAAAACAGTTGTTGTAATTTTTCCATTATTTTCTATAATTCTTATATTATTACATATTTTTTATATAATTCATGTTACAATAAAAATATTGAGATTTTTAATCAAATCACGTAATGTTTATCACAATATCAGACGATTAGAAGCCGAGTTGCGAAACGTCTACGAGAAAAACAGACGTTGAAACATGTTTACCACCGGCGGCAATAATTTCGTAGGAGCACATATGACGCGCATGAAATACGAGTCTGTGCCAATTAAGTTGTTTGCCCACGCGCTAGTTATAATTGCGTGCAAATAATTCATTAACGAATATCTGACGGGCATCGCTCTCTATCGAGGAGAGAACCGTCGAATGAACCGCTCGCCGAAGTCAGCAGGTGGTTGATAACCTTCGTCAAAGTCAACTTTAAGCTCTTTTAAACTATCACGTGAGTCGCTCGCGTAATATCGTGTTACTGCGAGTTTCGGGGGTGCAGTTACCGCGTTCAGAATACTTACGGGTACTATCGGATTTTCAAAGTAACGCCGGAAACCCGGCATCCGCGACGAGGGGGATGGGTGCAAATAATTGAATTTAGATTGAAGGGTTGTCTCATGACGGTATCTCCTCCTTCCTCGACAAGTCCCGGAGTCGTCGATTAATTTGCGGGGCTTCTCTTCTCGCACGCGCTTTGAATCCTCTTCTCTTGTGAAAGAGGGTTCTTATACCTTGTAAGTCTTCGACGCGTGGAAAAACACTGTCAGACAATTTTACATTGTGCTCTCTCCTCTCTTTCTCATTACTATGGATCGTTTATTCCCGCCTGACTTCACCGGAAGGACGTTTTATTAAGCAAAGCCGCGATTACAGACAAGCGTGGACAGCGATTTAAATGTTACTTTTGCAGGGCTTCGGTATTCGCTCATTATTTGCAAGATTTGGTATGATTGGTCTTCAATAAAATTTATCGATACATTAGCAGGATTTTAGTGCGTACAGAGTACCTATACTCTCGGCAAAAACGTGGAAAATTATTTTTTATATCTGGAGAAATGAGAGAATTTTCCTAGAATTTTATTGAGAGATTTAAAATATTTTCTCTTTGATAATATTTTGCTCTTCTAATGTAATATATATATATATATATATATATCTCTTAGATATTCAATGTTTGAACAAAATATTGCATATGCAATAAATATTCTTTATTTTAATTTTTAGCGATTAATAATAAAAATGTTATAAAAGTTAAAAATTTTTAACTTAATGAAAGTTTTTAGTTTTACCTTGTAAATCTAGCACTTGCAACTTAAACGGCTGTATATAATTGTTATTATTTAATTTCTTATATATTATGATTGCTATAATTCTCATGTTATTATTACTTTCTTATATTGTTATATATTTTTATATAATTTATATTACAATAAATTATAGTCATGGGGAGATAAAAAAAGTGGTTTTTCTCTTTATATGAATGAAACGAATTAGAAAACGCGTACAATAAAAAAAATTATTCTAGAAAATTACATAAAAAAAATCTGCAAAATGCTTTCTTTCCCCAGAATTTTGAACAGAAATTTGAAAAATTAGGGAATTTTCAGGAATATTTTTTACAAAATTGACACTCTGGTGACACAATTTTATCAATGCGTTAAAATACTGTTTAATCAATCTATGCAAACGAATCAAATAGAAGTAAGTAAAGTGTCCGCCTCTCTACGTAATTCAACGAGTACGATGACCTGTTTGCATTTCGCGTCATCTCCCTAATGATCCTCATCGTGATCCACATTCACCGGTAGGCTTTCATAAGAGAAGGAAGTCCAGGCGTAGATGACGACATTACAGATGACGAGACGCGATATAAATATACACGCCATGTATGACTTTCTGTGCTTTTCAAATGCCGCGTACAGATGCATTCGTATTATGTATGTATGTACACGCGATATGAAAGCGCGTACAATAAAAAAAAGCACTTTGAGAGAAAATGGCTTCCGCAATTTTTCCCGCCTTTGGAAACCGCGAAAACGCGTGTTCTGTCGCGTCGCGATAGAAGTGAGGGACATCTATTATTATTTTTTTTTTTTTTTTCTTCTTTTAGATTGCGGGACA
The DNA here is from genome assembly GCF_047496725.1 of Anoplolepis gracilipes. Taxonomy (NCBI): domain Eukaryota; kingdom Metazoa; phylum Arthropoda; class Insecta; order Hymenoptera; family Formicidae; genus Anoplolepis; species Anoplolepis gracilipes. The sequence continues at coordinate 8,305,350 of NC_132979.1, read as the reverse complement.
CGACTCGCGTTGCGAGTATTTACGGAACCCACGTACGCTATGAATTATTAATGTTCACTCGGTTCACAATCGTACACGTCGGAGGTACGGGCACACGTCGAGCGGAATAAAGCATTTTTCATCTCGCGTAAATTACGCGTCGCGACGCCGGCGCATTCTTTCTGGACAGAGTACGTTAACAACGATGTATGTAATTACAGAGCTGCTCGTTCGAAAATACTCGGGGAAAACGTACTAAACGAGAATTCGGTCCCCGCGTGGTTTCGTAGGCAGAGCGAACTGAATTATTTCGATTCACAATCGGCCATTTGGAGATTTTCCGAACGGTGTTTTTGCTACGCGAAAAGATATTGTCCGATTGTAAAATATCCGTTTGTTTCTACGAATTCTTTATGAAGAAACGTGTAAACTTTTCTTTTGTTATGCAGCTTTTATTTGTAATAAACCTCGCAGAATTGAAAATTACCGGTCGTATTTAACAATTCCTTCATTAGAGAATTGAATTACAAAAAGCTGAAAAATAATTCTCACATTTTGCATCGCGTGCGAATAATGAATGTTTGCAAACATTCACCAGTAATTTATTATTGGATTCGATGAACGTTAGAAAAAAGTCATGTTAATTTCATGTTAATTTACGTCAGTTTTTTTTTTTTTTTTTTTTTATGTGAAATCAATATAATATGAAATTCTAATTAGGTAATCGTAGCTGCAATATTGTAAACAAACTGCGATTGTTAATTCATACGCAATTCAATTTGCATTAATTTTTTTATCTTCCATATGTCACAAAATTGAACGTCTGTCGACCTAGCCCCCCCACCTTGTAAAAATAAAAAAACAAATACTGCAAATTTACGAGCTATTTATGAGCTTTCATATCCCGCAAATTAAAAATTTTGAGCTCGTCACACTAGGCAGGAATTTAATAATTTTGGTGGGGGGGCTGAGTCGACGTCGACTCAGCCCCCCCGCCCCTTAAAAATAAAAATATTCAATCGTTCTTTGCGGCAGAATTAGGAGCTATTTATGAGCTTTTAAAATAATATAATTTCGATTTTTGAGCTCACCGTTTTAACCCCAAAACAACCCTTTCATTATTTAACTCAAGAGATAACTATGCTTAAAATGAAAAAATTTAACACTTTTGCGGGTAAATATTGTTTATTGATTTATGAGCTCTCAAAATACGTGTATTTTGATTATTGAGCCGCAATCCCTTTATAGAAAAACCACCCTTCGTCTCCCCGGCACAAGAGAAAACTATACTTAAAATGAAAAAATTTAACACTTTTGCGGATAAATATTGTTTATTGATTTATGAGCTCTCAAAATACGTGTATTTTGATTATTGAGCCGCAACCCCTTTATAGAAAAACCACCCTTCGTCTCCCCGGCACAAGAGAAAACTATACTTAAAATGAAAAAATTTAACACTTTTGCGGATAAATATTGTTTATTGATTTATGAGCTCTCAAAATACGTGTATTTTGATTATTGAGCCGCAACCCCTTTATAGAAAAACCACCCTTCGTCTCCCCGGCACAAGAGAAAACTATACTTAAAATGAAAAAATTTAACACTTTTGCGGATAAATATTGTTTATTGATTTATGAGCTCTCAAAATACGTGTATTTTGATTATTGAGCCGCAACCCCTTTATAGAAAAACCACCCTTCGTCTCCCCGGCACAAGAGAAAACTATACTTAAAATAAAAAAATTTAACACTTTTGCGGATAAATATTGTTTATTGATTTATGAGCTCTCAAAATACGTGTATTTTGATTATTGAGCTACGACTCCTTTACAATGAAACTACTCCCAAATCTTTCCAGCACAAAAGAAACTATACTTAAAATAAAAGAATTTATTTTACGATTAAATATTGTTTATCGATTTATCAGCTCCAAAAATACGAGCGATTTTGATTATTAAGTTACAACCTTTTTACAAAAATAATCACCACGCATCTCCTTCACATAAGAGAGAACTGTAAATTTAAAATGAAAAAAAATTATTATTTTGCGAACCTATAAGAGACATTAATAATATAAAATATTTAATTATAAAACAGTTAATACGAAATATTTAATTTCTTTCATTTTAAGTATAGTCCTCTCTTGTGCCGGGGAGACGAGGGGTGGTTTTTCTATAAAGGGGTTGCGGCTCAATAATCAAAATACACGTATTTTGAGAGCTCATAAATCAATAAACAATATTTACCCGCAAAAGTGTTAAATTTTTTCATTTTAAGCATAGTTTTCTCTTGTGCCGGGGAGACGAAGGGTGGTTTTTCTATAAAGGGGTTGCGGCTCAATAATCAAAATACACGTATTTTGAGAGCTCATAAATCAATAAACAATATTTATCCGCAAAAGTGTTAAATTTTTTCATTTTAAGTATAGTTTTCTCTTGTGCCGGGGAGACGAAGGGTGGTTTTTCTATAAAGGGGTTGCGGCTCAATAATCAAAATACACGTATTTTGAGAGCTCATAAATCAATAAACAATATTTACCCGCAAAAGTGTTAAATTTTTTCATTTTAAGCAAGTTCTCTCTTGAGTTAAATAATGAAAGGGTTGTTTTGGGGTTAAAACGGTGAGCTCAAAAATCGAAATTATATTATTTTAAAAGCTCATAAATAGCTCCTAATTCTGCCGCAAAGAACGATTGAATATTTTTATTTTTAAGGGGCGGGGGGGCTGAGTCGACGTCGACTCAGCCCCCCCACCAAAATTATTAAATTCCTGCCTAGTGTGACGAGCTCAAAATTTTTAATTTGCGGGATATGAAAGCTCATAAATAGCTCGTAAATTTGCAGTATTTGTTTTTTTATTTTTACAAGGTGGGGGGGCTAGGTCGACAGACGTCAAAATTGACATGCTTGTTTTTATCATAAATTTTTATGTCAACATTTTTATTGCATTCTCTGTTCCTTCGAAATATTTTATTATGTAAAGATTAATGATATTATCGAATACCAGTGCGAATTAATCGAAAATTTTTTCAATAGAATTTATTTTATAATAGATATCACAGAAACTCATGGAATGTCAGAGCATTTCAGAACCAGAGACACGTATTTTTTTATAAAAATATTTTACTGTAAAGATTAAAGCGATAATTCAAAGATAACCTGATGTAATTTTGAGAATATGTGGATACCATATAAAAATATAAAAAAATGTTGCAAACTAAGATTCTTAATGTTACTCTTTATAATTATTTATACAATTTTTTGCAATAATATTTTTAAGAATGTCCTCCTTTACATAAATATAAATTTTATAAACTTTGAATTTTTTATAAACACAAAAATGAAAGAATACTTTATATCAAATTTATTTATATATATTGTAATAATATGATTTTCTGAAATAACATTTTTGAAAAATAAACTTTACAAATGTTTTACAATATACGCAAAACTCATTTGATATGAGGAGGAACATATGTTTCCTTATTGTTACATAAGGGATATAAAAAAAAAACAGTAAAAATGTTTACTAAATTCTCATTAATAAATTAAAATTAAATTAAAATAAATTAGTATAAAATTTAGTTTTATTGACTTGTTTATATTTTTTAAATTATAGTTATGTAACAATACCCCAAATAAAAAAGAAACAATACTAGTTAATAACATTCTATCGCAGAACACACGGCATACTATCTCAGCAAAAATATATTGCAATTAAAAAGACTATATCGATTAGCCTCATTCCAATCGAGTGTATGATTTATAGAGGCGTAATTGTACTTGCAAGCATCGAAGCTGAAAGCTCGCGCGTATCGCGGGCATTGCTGTGCAAATCGAGCCGAGTCAGGGGTCGACCCATCGAAATCCCCGAAGAGCAGCCAGGCGCAATTTTGTCGTGCGATTAATGACGGTCGCAATAATGGATTGTACGTATTATTCAGGAGATAGCGCGGTTTCAAGGCGAACCGGACGCTTTTTTTCCGCAGCACATCATTATAGGGTTAATAAACAAAAGCACAACTTATTTTTGTAATTTAAAATTAAATTCTTTACATATTTATAATATACATACACAATTTTTTAAAAACAAACAAAAACAATTTATATAAATAGATATTTTATGAGTAATTTAAATAAAATATTGTTTCCGATATAATTCCTTTAAGTCATAGGCAATTAAAATTAATTGTCAATATCGTTTAGTATCGAAGTTTAATAATATCACAAGTTTAGATAGATACCATAATATTTTACTTATATGAGCAAAGATAGTGTTACTTGTTAATTTTGTGACATTTATTCAGAAGTTTGGACCAATTTATTTTTTATGTTTTTTTTTTTTTTTTTTTTCTTTTTCCAAATGTCAATGCGATTATTTTCATGGAATATTCGTGAGAAAATTGCTAGCTGAAACATTCCTTTTCTCGTATACGGCTAGCACGTTTTAAGTGAGAAGTGGAAAGCGAAAGGCACATAGTCTTAAGCGACTGTACGGTGCGTGCATTTAAGACGCACAAATGGCGCAATCGACCCGGGACGGTGGTTGCCATAACACGACGCAGGCTCTAGCTACTTGAATTTAAAGCGAGACAAAGCGCGTGTAACTCGAGCAGAGAGCCAGGAAATCTCGCGATTCCAGTGCCTTTCTCAGCCCCTTCGTCGAGACTCGACCTACACCAGTTGCGATTAGCTACTTCTATTCCTTATTCTCTTACATTACAGCATTTGTGTGCGCGCGTGTGTGTGTAAATATGCATGAACTGGTGGTAAACGCACGATTTCCGAGTGGCTGACTGAACAAATTAAAGTTTCAACCTCGCTTCTGCCTGTCTGTGCGCTGCTCTTGCCTTTGAAATTTTCGTTGAAATGCTCTTAATTGACTGTCCCCATGTGTAAAAATGTATGTACACTTATATATGATTTGTCGACAATCATGCAGTATAGTTTTTAAATTAATTGAAACTATACTTGAGTTTATTTATTCAGTTTTTACAGATAAATATGTTCGCTGTGCTTTAAAAATTTATATCGATTAATTTTACGACACAAATATTTTCCGTCTTCCATTTAAAAAATCTCTTTTAGATAAAAAATTAAATGATATAAATATTAATAATAAAAATAATTATACTTTATATTTTTCGAGCAATCTACATTTTATTTAGTTGTTCAATTATTTATTTATTATAAATAAATTTACTTTCCTTTTCATATTATATTTTATTTTAGTTGTCCATCTGCTCACGTTCAACATTATAATGTGAAAAGCTAGAAGATTACATTTAGCATTGTATCATATAGTGAAGATACGAGGCTTTATGTAATAAAGCTTTTTTTTTATCTGAGACACTGATGATAACTTAATCAATTAACTTTCTGCACTTCTCGTACCTCTCTTTGAGACGGCGGCGTTTTTCTTGATACTTAATTTTCTCCATTCTCTGAATGCAATTTTTTTCCCTCATGTCTTTGGCGAGCGGAAATGCACGCGAAAGAATGCGCTCTCAGGTGCATTTTCTTCTCCGCGAGTAATTTCCCGCGATCGGCGCCGACGACGACGCCATTTATCGAGGTTTTCCTTTTCCGGCCGGTTCGCATCGTCAGAGAGGTTGAGGGGAAAAGCCTGTGTGCAGCGACCGTGTAATTATCACCAGCCATCCGGATGCCCGGGAAGAAGTAGCACACGCCGTGCGCGCGGATGGCAAAATTAAATTTTTCCTTTCCTCGGACATCTCTCCGACGCGACGAGATGATCTCTCACCTCCTCTACCTCTTCTTGAAACGAGAGCTACTTGCGCCATCTCTTTCTCTCGCCTTTCGCCATCTTCCTTGACCAATTCCACGCTCGTAATTGCGATCGTTAGAAGACTTCACTTCCGAGGAACGTAAATGCGACGTGCCTTCGTACCTCTGCCTAATTATAATAACTTCCTCTGGCAAGATGGAAGGCGAAAGGAATGGATAGAGTTGACGCGAGTCTCGAAGGAACATTGCACACCCTCTCTTGAGAGACCGGAAAGATAAAAGTTACCTTTACGCGCCCACGATTAAGATCCCGACCACCTTCGCACCTCATTCGCTTTGTTATTCTCGCGCCTTCTTTCCTTCTTTTGCGTCTTTATAAAAGAGGAAAGCCCGTGTTTATCCTCCGGATAGAGTCAATGTTTGTCCGACACGGCTCGGATTTTCCACGAAAAGGAGGGACCGGCTGTCAAAATTAGCGAGTCAGATCAAGAAAGCGGTCTCGTGGGATCACACGTGCCCCCAATCCTCCTCCCCTTCCCCTCGAATTTTCCTGACCAAAGAACGCGCAAAGTGAATCAAGAATTCTACAGACGAACTTTCGCGAGCTGGCTCAGACTGGCTGTTCAAACTTGTTCTATGATCTTAAGAGGAGCGATATCTTTCCACGGGACGTGATCATCCTCGCCGTCCGATTTCGCTAATGCTGTCATTATCGTGAATGGCGTTCACACGGGTTTTTCGGTGCGGAAGGAGCGAGATGTCTCTCTGTGAAAAATGCCGACCTCTCGCCTCCGCATCATCCGTCAAAGGACCAGGCTCGATAACCTCGGACGCCATAAATCCTTTGGCGATCTCTCGTCGGATCAGCCTGTCCAATCACGACGCCCACTTGTCATCGTTCGTGTTCTAATTGAACGGAAAATGATCGGTTCGGACAAAGACAAAAACCTAGGATGTATAAGGGTTTCTAAAAAAAACATAGAAAACCTGAAATCGTTGGAAAATCTTTTTGGGACTCAAGAAACTTAAATAAATATCTTCTCTTTAATCATTTTGCTCTTACACTGTATCTTATAAATATATCTGATCTCTGTTTATATATTCAATATCTGAACAAAATGTTAAATATGCAGTATATATTCTTTATTTTAATTTTTAGTAATAAAAATTAAAATGTTATGAAAGTTGAAAATTTTTATCTTAAAGCTATTCAATTTCTTTTCTGTATATTTGTAAATTTATAGCACTTGAAATTTAAGTAGCTCCATGTATATTTCCTTTGTATGAGTGAAAAACATTGAACAAAAAATACAATGAACAAAACTTATTTTTAAAAAATCATTTAAATATTTTCTTCGTCTGGAATTTCGAACAAAAATACCAAATCAGAAAATATTCGAGTAGACATCTCCTCGAAGATGCAATATATATTTTTGTACAAATATATTCTTGATTTATCTCTACAGAACAGTTGACTCTTCAAGGTTCGTACGGAATCGGAATTACATTTTCGTAGGATTTTTCCTTTCGATTATCAGATTGCGCATTTTCTCTCCCGCCGATAAATTTCGTTCCCATGTGTTTTTGCGCGACGTCTCTTTGTCCCTGCGTCTGTTGGGTTCCGTGAAGATGCGGACCGAAACTGGCACAAAGCCCAGAGATATCGCCGCCGCAGACAGGAGCTACGACAGCCTTATCTGTCTGTGGCTCAAATACACGTCGCGTTAAAGGCAACGCAAAAACAAGCAAGTCGGACACACGTGTGTTTCATGTCTACGATGTTGGAACGTTCGTGTGAATGCGACTTTCCCGCCATCGAATCTCTTAATTGACCCCGCGGCACTCGAACGCTTTTATTTCTGCAAAGAAAAAAAAAGGAGAGCATCCGACTTATTTTATTCGTTTTTCGCGATTACGAAAGCGATAGAGAATCGTGATTTCAGAAAAAAAAAAGAAAAAAAAAATTCTACAGATACTTGACTGAATTTGGTTAAACAATTATCATAGCCGAGAATAGGGAGTTTGCATTAAAACAAAAATACATTTTTTTATATATGTAATTTAAATGTATATTATTATAAATTTATTTATAAGAAAATTTTAAATTTTAATCAATAGAAAGGTATTAAAAAATTAAATTAAAATTTAATAAAATTTAAATTTCGAGAAAACGATTTTGATTGGTTGGAGTGCGTGACGTCACAGGGCGCAATAGTTTCAAACGTTTGTTTTCTGTATTCTGTATTGCGATATTCGGTCATTCTTGATCTCGAGGTACAAAGAAAAACAATTTATTGGGTGTTTTAATTGTTGTACTTTTACATAGAGATACAAAACAGGTTTTATACGTGTTACCTTTGCCCATTTTCACAATAACTGGATATTTTAATAAATAAAAATAGTGTGTTGTCACTGTATATATTGATTAGGTTTGAGGAGACGATATTTCACGCTATTTAGCGCTATTAGCGTCTCCCCGAATGTAGATAATGCACTGTGACGTCACATCGCGTTCGGGAGGACCGGTCGTTTCCGGATCGTATTCGACAATTTCAAATAATGTAATTTTTATTATAGATTTCCTCGCTTAATTTGCATTAAAAAATTACGAAAAAAATAATTACATTTAAAACTATATATAAATTATAAAATGCATTTGTTTTTCAAAATCATGCAAACTCCCTATTATCTTCATAAATTTCCTTAGAAATAGCAATCGGTATGTTTATGTTAGAATATTAAATAGCGGTAAATATTTTACTATGCGTTCATTCTGAATCAGATTATGCATAAACCGCGAGTATGCACGCGGCGTTTAATTAATTGGAGATCGTTGGTACGATATATTTCAACGAGAGATAATTTTCGACAGTTCATATTCGTACAATTCCGACAGGAACAAACTTTCGCGAAAATTAGCGCATCTCCCTCTCCTCCGGTTTAATGAGTTAGGCGTGAGAGACAGCTATTCTATTAACTCTGAATTATTCAACCGCCCCGCATAATTTGTCCATTTTAGCTTTATATATTTCATATTTGGATTTGGATTATTTTTATTGTACATATTTACAATATATACAATATATATATATATATGTATTTATTTACTTATTTATGATATATATTATATACATTTATAATATATTGTATATTTATTAATAATTGTAATATATGTACAATATATGTTTAATAATAATAATTTAAGCAATCTATTGACATTAGATGTAAAAACTTGATGCTATCTTTATTTTAGAATTGTTTATTTTCTGCAATTTAATTGAATTTTTTTAACGTAGCTTTCTTTTTCATATTTCTCTTGATATATTATCAGCTCCACGGAGCTGTCACCTTATATCGATCTCTTGGAGAAAGCTTCATCTCTCACGCCTTCTCGACTTTTCTCCAAATTAGGCGGGAAAGAAGAGCACCGGTCTGTGGTAGAGCGAAATTTGATACGCGAGTGCAAGGGACCCGTTACTTTTACGGTTTACCGCGCGTATTATCGGATCATCGGCCAATAAGGTCCCGGTAGCCCCCGCGGCAGCTTCGACGTTAATTACAGCCCGATAATCCTTCTTTCCGAGGCATCTAAGCGAGAGGGGAAAGTCCTACCGGAGTTCACTTCACGTAGTGTATCCTTGGAGACGAGAGTGCGAATTAAGAATTAGGGAAAACCTATCGCGCGGGAGGCCCTGGATTTCTCGACGTGATCTCGAGTGATGAAGGTGGGCGGGGTCCCCTCCCCCACCTTCTTTCTCTCTTGTGCCAGAAGATATCCGTCGATCGAGCTTCTCTCTCGAACAGATCAGATCAGATGAGATTAGATTTATGCGCTGCTTCAGAAACAAAGTTAGAGCTCGGCAACTTACCTCGAGCTCCTAGTATTTTTATCGTCGAAGTAGCACGAATCATTCGTTTAATTTGAAGCGAGCAAATTTACTTCGCGGTGAATAATATGATAAAATATTATAAAATTATGTAAGAACCATTTTATTCGCCGAAAATTTTTTTCTGTCAAATTGAACGCAGAGAGAATTTTTTATATATATACATATATATATATATATATATATATATATAAAAAAAAAAAAATATTTATATAAATGATATTACTGGACGATAGCGATGTCGGCAGTAAATCATACATCTGACGAAAAAAAAAAAAAATTATGGTCAATTTTCACTTCGTTAGACAGCCCTTCGCATTTCGACGTCTCCTCTTCTGCCCCCCCCCCCCCTTCAATAGCGCACAAAATCTCGGGGGACCAGGGGGGGCGCCCGCTCTTCCCTTTTTCGCTCTCTTTTCTACTCTCATCCCTCTCGGTCCCTCTTTCGAATTATATCCTTTGAATCTACAATTATGGGGTGCCGCGAGCATGCGGGACACGTTTTCGCAAAAGTTTGCGCGCCAAATACTAAAGCCCGCGATGGCAAACAGGATCAATACCTCGCGTCGCAGGAAGAGGGCACACGACGACGACGACGACGACGACGGCGGCGGTCCTGGACTTGTGTGATATCCTGCGTGCGTGTCCTTTGGTTGGCCGACCGGTCGTTTTACCTTCCTTCCTTCCCTGTCGCGTCCCGAGAATACAAACGGGAGGACAGCACCCTACGTCGTAAAGGACGAAGGGATATCGGAGGGCCTCTTACGTTTCGCGTCCTAGGAAGGGATCTAGTTTCCCCTTTATGTCTTATCGCAGAAGGGCCGTCGCGTAATGTAATTGCGCATTATGTCAGAGAGATAGATTGTATACAGCCTCGAAAGAGAAGAGGTACAAGTCGGTTCTCGATTACGAGAAATTCGATTGTCAACATAAATGTAGGTATTTTAAATTTCAAAATTCTAAGTTGTCAGTCACTCGAATTGTGAAATGGAAGAGCACAGTAGCTGCAAGTATATTAATTACATTATTGTAAAATAATATCAAAGATTCATGCTGTACAAAAATGTTATATGAAAATTTATTATAAAATTTTGAAAGTTTTTATAGAATTTTTATTAATATTTATAAAAGAAAAATTTATAATTCAGATACTTTCGAGAATATATCTATATGTAAAGTTCTACAAATATAAGATTTAAAAAGATTTTAAATAATTTTAAAAGCATCTAAAATCAGAAATATTACAAGAAATTAAATATTTAAAAAATTATACATATATATATATATATATTGATCTGCGCAGTAAAGATTAAATATGCCCTCATTTTAATCCATAAAGTGTCAGCACTAAATCTAGACTTTCCCCACCCGTATAGTTGAGAGTTAAAAATAACCGTCCTTGGTCCTAAGAACGTTTTGCTTTCTCAACATCTTCCTATCAGCGTGCAACATCGACCACTTGTCGTTCTTGGATGGAAAGTGCCTTCCGTTCGATGCGATTCATCTTAGATGTTTTTTCCCATAAAATTTCTCGGCGCTCTTTATCGCGAACGTTAACCCCTTCCCGCACACGTATAGTGTGTTTGCGACAGAGTTTTAATCGAGCGTGATCTGCCGTAAAAGACGTAAACAAGCTTCTTTTGCGCGATCGATATGATATTATCTATTAATAAAGCGGCTTGGACGTCACAAATTAAGATTTCCGAAGAAAAATAAATTTTATACGGTTGAGATGATTGTGTGTGAAAACTAGGTCTATTGTGATTCTTGAGAATATTAATTCAAAAATTTGAATAATATAATAATATAATAAATTTTCAATATTTTTGTTGCAGGTGAGTGACCGTCATTTTTCTTGGAAATTTTGCGATTTTTTATTTGCTCTGCAAAAAGTGAGTATTTTATAATTTACATAATATTACGTGACTGTCTCCTATCCTATTTTTTTTTAATCTGTCAAAATATATCTATATACAGCGACTATATTACATAGAACGTCGCAGTTGTCAATGTGAAATCGTTCTAGTTTGAAATTTCTTTGATCCTGAATATCTTTATGGACTTGCGTTGGCAAACGTTCAAGGATTTCCGCGACTGATGTCGGGGACAGTATAAACAGCTCGGCAAAATGTATCTCTAAATCTGTTATATCGCACAATAATTCCGTCGCGAGAAAGTTTGCCTCTCTTCTCAATGTTCTTCGCTATGTATTTTACTACTGTTATTTTCTTAATGTTTTGAAATTTTAAACTCATCGTGACATTATTCCCGCGAGCTTTGGCACGTTGAAAATTTAAGAGGTTCCTCTTGTTTTTCTTTTAATTACATATCATATTACAAAATTCCATTTTCGACGTTCCAAATATCCAGGGTAATAAACAATATCGATCGTTTAACCCATAATTCGGGTTACATGCCTGCAATACGACACCAACTAGGAGATACACGTGAACCCACGTATATAATAGATACATGTGTGTATTATTCGCGACATATGATTCTCTCGTTTAATCGCTTTGCTCTTGGCGACAACGCACGTTTGTTCATTCATTCGGAGTGAGAAGGATTCATCGTGACACTTAAAGTACCCGAAACCGCCTGCGCTGCCACAGGGAACGACGTGCTCACAATTCGACATGGGAGTCCCAGGTGCAACATCTTACCGTAGCATGCGGATCCGCCACGTAATTCCGCCCCGAGTACCGCATTCACCGCTGAATGCGGTCATTTGATTTCATTTTGTGGGGCTCCTCCCATCCTATATTTTTTTCCTAGCAATCGCTTTCGCGAACGACGATGCACTTTTTTCAATTTTGATATACAAAGAAACTTTCAATTATTTTTTAATTTAAAGTCTTTTAAGAGTAAAATATTTTTAAATTAACAGAAAATACAAAGGTTAAACGGAAAAAAGTTAATTTTAACAAACGGGGAAAATATAAATTTTACGAACCAGTGTTGGAATAATTGACCCGTGTAAACTCGATCTCAATCAAAATTCGTCCAAAATTAATATATATTTGATTCGTTTAACAAATTGCGAATGTTTTTTTTAAATTTTGATGTACAGAGAAATTTTTTAATATTTTTTTAATTTAGAATATTTTAATTGAAGAATTTTAAAATTATCAGACGATTTAAATATTAAACGCAGGGAAAAAACTAATTTTCACAGATGGGAAAAATGAATATTATGAACCAGTGTTGAAATAATTGACGTGTGTAAAAATCGATCTCAATCAAAATTTATCCAAAATTAATATATATAATATTTTGATTCGTTTAATAGATCGCTGAATTAAAAAAAAAATTGTGATATACAAGGAAATAAATTATTTTTTTAATATAGAGTATTTTTTAATTATTACAAGATTTAAACATTAAACGTAGGAGGAAAAAAAAGTTAATTTTACTAATTTTGACAGATGGAAAAAATAAATTTTACAAAGCAGTGTTGGAATAATTGTGTGTAAAATTGATCGTAAAGAGCGATTCTCAATCAAGATTCGTTAAAAATTGACATATACTTAATTCGTTTAATAGATCGCGTTCAACGTGAGAAGAAAATTGAACGTTTTTCATTACGTTTAAATACGCGCTACGAATTGAGAGGAGGGATCAAAAGGAGAGCAGACCAGTTTCTCGTATCTCGAAAGGACTGAGAAACGCGAGTTGATCGAATCGAGCGCTCTTTCGACATCGCGATCGAACAAAAAGTACTTCTACGAGCTGCTCTACTCGACGAAAAGGAGAAAAAAAAAGTTTTGTCAAATACATCGACTCGAAATTCGATATCGGCAGATCCCCCGGTTAGCGAGGGATCTGCTCGACAGGAGGGTGAGATATGTGGTATAAGGGCACGAAGGAGGAAGAGGGAAGGCTGAACGAGAGGAAGAGGACGTTTCGAATTTCTCGATAAACTCCCTCCTTTATTCCCCTTATACGCGTCTCTTCCCACGTGAAACAATGGTGGAGTGGCGTGGAAAGACGTCTCGAATTTCGCTGAATCAAAGGTGATGCGGCTCGAGAAAGAGAGAAAGAGAGAGGGAGAGGGTGAAGGGGGGGGGGCGGGATATTTTGCGGCATCAGGGATCAGGGGTGAAATCGATTTCATCCCTGTCCATATTATCCCCCGCGGTTTTCTATAGTGTCATTGTTGGCGGTGAGGGCCGAAAGTGGACGATGGAGAGAGGAGGCGCGTATGTTATAAGAAAAGGTCGAGAGAAAGAGAGAGAGAGAGACATAGCAGTAAGGGGGTGTAGAGGAAGCGAGTAGACTTCAGACCGCAACAAAGAGCCTATATTACATTTCCACTTTTATTTTTCTAGTATCCCCCCACCCGAGCCCGCGCGTGACACGCGGATTGCGTTTCCGCACGGTGAGAGGGCTTTCTTCCTGAACGGGCAGGGTATACATCCTATAGATTTGTTGATAAAAACGTTTCAACGTTGTTTCAATTGAGAGCTTCTAGCGAGTTTTTTTTTTTTTTTTTTTTTTTTTTTTTTTTTTTTTTTTTAGTAGGATGAAAAATTGATGATTTTGACGAGTTTTTTTTTAAGAATGCTAGAAATTTATTTGACGTTTTACATATGTTTTTTATTGATGTTAAAACGACAGAATTTTTAAATCTTGGATATTTATTTATTTTTTTTTTTTTATTTAAAAATGCATATAATGCAGAATATTTTTGTGGGATATTAAATCGAATTAAAATTTAACAAATTAATATCTACTATTTTTTTTTATCTCTAAGAAATAAATTTTCAGTAAAATTGAAATATCTAATTTTAAAATGACATTACTTTGTTATTTTTCAATTTCTTTTAATGAAATTAAAGGTGCAGTACTCCATAAATATCCTACGGAATAAAACTAGACGAGTTTTTTCATTTCAGATAATTAGACGAGGAGTAGCATGTCACATCGTCATTAAATCATGCATTTTTTAACATATTACACACAAGCTCGTTTGAACAAAAAGCAAAATATCCAAGATCTAAAAATACCGATGTATTATTTAAATATCAATTACAATATACTACAAAATTAATTTCTAATTTTCTTAAAAAAAAAATTCCCAAAAATCATTAACTTTTCATACTGCTAGACTGGGCTCTTAAACAATAAAATAATTACGACGCTCTTACAAGATAAACAGAACTGGAAAAGTATCGATTTACAAAGTTGACAAACGAATTTTTGCTGCAGAAAAGTTGACAAAACTTTTTCGTTTAACGGAATGTTTCTGAAGTTGCGAGGTATTTCACATAATCGCACTATATTATGCAAAATTGTGTCAATGTAACAGTTTTAATTTTGGAATTGTTTTTGAAATCAGATCTCGAAGTTATATAATGCGATATCGCGAAACACCTTGTATACTAGAGTTAACTGGAGTTGAATATGTCTGACGTCGTGAAATTCACGACGCGGACTACGCAGTCACGCGTAATGTGTTCTCCGAAAGTCGTGTTTCAGCCTCGCGTCAGGATCGCGTTACAAATTAAGCGCGGAAATGTATGTCTCGCACTGGGTCTCTCTCTCTCTCTCTTTCTCTTTCTCTTTCTCTCTCGGTGCGACGCGTTTTCAACGTACTCGTTAGCATTCCACGCGCGTGTGAGTGTAATTCAATTGTGTTACGTAAATACGTAACTAACAAACATTTAACGCAAACCGAGAGATAACTGATTTGAAAATTAAAATGTCCCCACGAGTAGAAGGAATATTTGCCAACTATTTTCAAGTATGACAGAGTTATTTGTCTCGCTACACTTCCAGAACTGTACAAAGCACCATAAACGTTGTATTACCTTTTTTATAAAAAGAATCAAGTGTCAATTTTAATTGATTATAAATATCTTAGTCGCTTCTCGTGTTAAAAATATTTATGCAGAAGAAAACTCGAGCATTAAATTTTGAAGACATCAATAATTCGTTATCAATAAGTAAGTTAAGTAAGTTAAATTCATTTCCATGCATAATAGACGAATCGAGAATTGTGTTAAGAGAGAATCAAGAATTCGACATTTTCCCTCTATAATTTGTGCCGCGTATATAGAGTTCATTGAATTAAAAAAAAAGGATGTAACTCTTGACCGATTTAAGTCCATTAATTCGTTTTTTTCGTCCACAAAAAATCCGTGCAATGAGAGTCGGAATATTAGAAAATGTAAGTTACTAGATCTTCGCGATGTATTGGTAATTATTCGTGTATGCAAAAAAAAAAAAAAAAAAAAAAAAAATACTAATTCTACACTACACTTTTCTTTCACACGAGTAAAAAATTGCCTTACCTATAATAAGTTAAAGTAATTATGACCTTATTAGTCATGATACTGATGAAATAAGATTAATAATACAAGTAGGATAGCAATAGTATAGAGATAAAGAGAATATATATATATATATAAAAGTTTCCAATTATATATTTAGAATTTTTATTATTACTTTATACTTATATAACATTGTATTATTCTATACATAATTATAAAAAATATTTAATAATTATTAAATAATAACAATAATTATGTATATATATATATGTAACATTTAAATATATTTATATAATAATAATATTTATTAGCATACCGTGTTCCTTGATTATTTTGGCTTATTAGATAAATACTGTAATATGAAAAGCAAAAAGGCTCTGGAATTTGTGATAGCGTTGATTTTACGGAGGTTCAACAAACTCTCGTATCTGATAGAGAGCATAATTTACATGTTCCCCCTAAATTCTCGTACTGAATGCACAAACGTGCAGGATACCTTACGGCGACGTATTGTGATTTATTTACTCTGTCTACTACGTGCTTTCTCTCGAAAGCAACGAGAGTGCCAGCCGCTCTCTGCGAATCTCCCAATTGACCGGCGGAAGAAAGGGAGAAACCCACCGGGGGTAGCCGGACGGGGGATTTGCGGTGTAACCTTGAAAATTCAATCTGAAAACTCGGTTACATGCGAGACAGCCGGCCGCGCGAACGTGTCGAAGGATTAAAGGCGGCGCGAATTGGATTAAAACGTCCTGTGTTTCGTTGCAAGCGGGGTGGATGGGATATACAAAACAGTCAGTTTTATTTAAATTAAAACGCCCTCGGCCATATGGATCTTCATGCACCTACATTTCTCTCTTTTCCGACCTGAAGGTGCTAATTTTTTAAATTGAAGCCTAGAGCCGTAACGTCGAGAGACCGCCTTTGCTTGCTGTCGACTTTTCAATACGACTCGGCTTATGTCAACGCGAAAAAATCGTCCCGTCTCTTGATACTTTCCTCGATTTTGATATTACGTCGCATCGAAATTGCCTCATTGACGTTACAGCTCTCGCGCGTGAACGCATTTCGTAGTACATATGTCACTGTCATTTTATTTCGAAATCGTATTTCTCTCGTAGAAACTTTAAAATGCCAAATATTTTTCAACTCTCTGTCGAATTTTTATTTATGAGACATTCAATTTACATTAATTTCAGAATAAAACTTTATTTAATTATATAACATATGATTATTAAATATACGTATATATATTTTTTAATAATATATTTTTCTCGCGACAGTTTTTTGTGTTATTTTAATTGTTAATTTGTTTACTTTTAAAAGTTACTTTGAATTACAATTTTTTTAATTGAAAACTTTACATTGTCTCTTTTATTGATTTTTTTTTTCTTTTTCAATACTATGATGACCGATTTCAAGGGTCACACAAGGGGTTAACGCGAACAGATTGGACAGATTAAACATAGACGATTGAACGGTGATGTTTGACTTTCATGAATAGCTAATGCGGATCGTCTCGAATTTTTTTTCTCCATATCCAGCGCAGATGCAACTCTTTTCACGTCACGTTTGACGTACGCGATTTTCCCCTCGAATTATTACCCGGTCGAGTCCGCTTTCACGGCTCAATTCCATTGAAGCTAAATGCACGTTACGCGGCCGAGGATGCAATTAAGAAGTCTAAGAGGAAATTAAAGGTCGGTGGTTGGTCAAAGTTCAATCTAATCCTCTCTGGCGGGGCCTCGTATTTCAAATTAAAAGGGACTGCACGCTGTATCGCGGGTGATTCATAGATCTTGTCTGTTTCGTAATAATCATGAAAAGGTTTTTTTATGCGTATTTTAATAATTAATAAAGGATAATATTTAATTTTGTAATGTGTTTAAAATAGAGTAGACACATATATTTGACGTAAGATAAGTGTGTTAATTGGATATTTAATTAATTTTTAATTGCATATTAATTGATGACGTCGCACCAAAATGTTGCGTTGTAGAAAAATATTTTATTTATTATTATAAAATTAAAAGGGACTGCACGCTGTATCGCGGGTGATTCATAGATCTTGTCTGTTTCGTAATAATCATGAAAAGGTTTTTTTATGCGTATTTTAATAATTAATAAAGGATAATATTTAATTTTGTAATGTGTTTAAAATAGAGTAGACACATATATTTGACGTAAGATAAGTGTGTTAATTGGATATTTAATTAATTTTTAATTGCATATTAATTGATGACGTCGCACCAAAATGTTGCGTTGTAGAAAAATATTTTATTTATTATTATAAAATTAAAAGGGACTGCACGCTGTATCGCGGGTGATTCATAGATCTTGTCTGTTTCGTAATAATCATGAAAAGGTTTTTTTATGCGTATTTTAATAATTAATAAAGGATAATATTTAATTTTGTAATTTTTAAAATAGAGTAGACAAATATATTTGACGTAAGATAAGTGTGTTAATTGGATATTTAATTAATTTTTAATTGCATATTAATTGATGACGTCGCACCAAAATGTTGCAGAAAAATATTTTATTTATTCTAAAATTTTGAAAATTAAATTTCTTAATGATAAAAATTTGCTTTAAATAAAATATTATTTATTTAGAAGCTTAAGATCGAGAAACGTCAATATTAAATATTTGAACAGTCAAACTTCTGCGATGATATTTTCACGAAGCGAAAGCGGAATTTACCTAAGAATGATCAGTGGGAATAACTCGATAGATCGGTGAGAGAGAGAGAGAGAGAGAGAGAGAGATAGTCTGCAAATATAACTTTGGGTTGCCTAATCTGGATATAACGTGGGATCGGGAAGACCGGATAACTATGGTATTTTAAATGGGAGGGAAGCTTCCGCCGGAGCTTTCTCTCTCTCTCTCTCTCTCTTCTCTTTCCTCCCCTCCTCGGCTCTGTGACCGCGGTAACCATCGTCGTTTATACCGACCAGCCGATCCGAATTAGCTGGTCGAGTTTACCTTGGCTTGCAGAATCCGGCCCAAAGCTCACCACCGTGACGAACCCCTCGTTAACCCCGACGATCGACTTTGACTCCGGTCATTGTCCGGAGGTCTCCTTAATTACCGTGGACCCGACACTCAAAGAAAACAAACAAAGAAAACGCGTTCGCCAGCAAGCGACCAAAGGGAAGCGCGAAAAGGATTTATTAGAGATCCGTTGGAGAACAACCCGATTTTTCGGCTATTGGGGTTGGTTCGCTCGCGACGGTCGAGTTTTCCGGAAATGATGTGAATCACGATTATCGTTGCTGGAAACAATGACTCTCGCATCCGACTCGGTAATCCTGATGCATAGGGGTAAATCCGCTGTAATCGTATTAGAGTATCTTCGAAGCGCATTCGCGCGTGAAAATTGTGCTTTTCCGAAAGCCGGGGGCGAGAAAAAGATCTCCCGTTTGTATCTTTTTGGTTTTCTGCACTTACAGGTTTTTTTTTTTTTTTTTTTTTTTTTTTTTTTTTGCTGATTATTTAATATTCTGTTTAAACAAACCATCTGAATGATTTGGTTGTAAATCTGCGATTGCATCAAATTTCTCTTTCTCTTTAAAGTAGCACATTTATTTTAAATATAAAACAGATTTATATAAAAATGTACGCAGGATAATTCGCTAAAGATGAGACGTAACAGGTGTGGCAGTCAAATGAGTTTCGCAAGATTTGACTGTTCGTTATTTATGCATGTTATAAATTTGATTTTTACATGTGCGTTTGTGTGTTACACATTCACGTGGGAAATGGTATTGCATAGAATTATTATTGTCGGCGATAAATTATATAAGAGATAAAAGGATGAGGACAAATATATCACACGGTGGTATTATACAATATATGGATAAATATTAATTATTATTTACATGTATATATAAATTATAGGTATATAATATATGTGCGGTTTATTGGAGCATTTTGCACGAATCAGTTTCTGAAAATACATATATTTCTCTGCACGATTTTCAAGATGAATTAAGGGGATCCAAAAGCTCTTCTATATTATCGATGAAAATTTACCCTAACATGACACTATATTTGCTTAATATAAAAGTTTTGCAATTTATACACACAAAATAAGGTTGGTTTCTGCTAGGAATTGTATGAAGGAATATTTGTGAACTTTTATAAATGACGTGAGTTTGTGTTTCAATCTCGCACCCTCACAGATGCACGAGAGTAATTTTTTTTTACAGATTTTGAAAATCTTTTTTACTACACTTCTAAAGTCATTTCCAAAAGTTTACTAATATTCTGTTATGTTATTCCAAACGCGGACGCTACATCTCTTGCACGAACGTACCGTAGAACTTTTTATATTAAATAAATATTGTTACGACGTGTCATTTTTTAATTTTTTTTATCATTTTTATATGAAATTATTAGCCTCCGCGGGTTGTTTTTATAAAGAGATTTTCAAAATCTGTAATTCATGTTCTGTCGGCAATTTTGGATCCCCTTTTTCAATTATGTAATCTCAATTTTCTAGTTAAACAAATGTCACAATTGCAATAATAATTATTTTACGATAAAAATAGATAAAATTATATGCAGATTACATGATCTTAATTTATACACCTATATTTCATTTATTCCCCCGCTTTCTATAAAGACATCTATCTATAGCTCGGTTAAAGTTAACATGGTTGTTAATGAACTCAACCTTTTCCTCCTCGTCATTAACGTTAACGCTTCGTAAGCCACGTAAGGTCAGAGGTTCTATCCTTAATAAGGTCGAAGTAGCGGTAACCGCAAGATCTAATATCTCGCAACCAAGTTTCCGGAAATGCTTATTTGATCAAAGGCATTACGCAGAAATGAAGACGGCAAAAGGCGGAGTGAGATATTTCTTCGACGTTCTCTTGGCAGGAAACTTCGTAAGTCCTTCGTAATTCTCTCGAAAATCCGAATTTTCTCTTCTTCTTTTCCCGCGGCATTAGCACGGTTTCGCCCGAGGGCGAAAGAATTTTTTGCCGTTACTATAAAAAAAAAAAAGGAAACGCCGAATCTGATGCGCGCAATAAAAGGCTTTTTGTAAAAAGAAAGAGAAAAGAGAGAGGAAAAAAACATTTAAACGGCGCACGAAGACGGAAAGTACACCTGAAGCGCGAAAGCATCGGCCTTGGGGGAAAATCGAGGGTGATATTTCTGTCTGCCTGTGTGCAAAGAGCGCCGAGAGAGGTTTTAATCGAACGTACCAGCTCTTACAACCTGTAGATTCGTAAAATTCCTCTTAAAACTACCAACGATCTCGTATCTTACATGGCTCGCCCCCTTCTTCTCTTTCCCGTGCGATACGTTTTATTGCGAATTTTTAGAACTCTTCGCCGCGAAAGGCAACCGCTCTCTCTCTCTCTCTCTCTCGCGAAAAAAAAAAAAAAACATGGGAAACGGACGTGCCTTTCGACTCGAGGGAGCCGCGTAACTTCGTTGCGGAGGGTTGCACTTAGGTATCCTCGGAGGTGGTTTGCCGCGTCGGAGAGATGAAAGTGATATTTTAGTTCGCAGCGCGAGCAAAGAACGAGAGGGGAAGCCTCGATTGTGAACGACGCGCGTCAGCGGGGATCTCCAGGTTGCGTGCGGAATATCTAAAGCGAGCGACTGCCTTGACCGTGAAGCTAAATAGGTTGCTGCACATAAGTACTCTTGTCAGCATTTTTTTTAAAAATATTTTTTTAAGTATATATTTTTTTATAAAAATAAAAAGTGTAATATTTTATTATATTTATTATTTTATATTATTACATACAATATCTATAAAATATATTGATACACAGTTTTATTTATAATAT
Source organism: Anoplolepis gracilipes (assembly GCF_047496725.1). NCBI lineage: Eukaryota > Metazoa > Arthropoda > Insecta > Hymenoptera > Formicidae > Anoplolepis > Anoplolepis gracilipes. Next base: position 8,283,659 of record NC_132979.1, on the reverse strand, counting down.
AAATTAATACATAACATTTTATTATATTATTAAATATTATTATTTTACTACACTTTTTTATAAAAATATATTTTTACATAAAACATGTATACTTTGCTATAATATATTAGTAAAGCACACTTTATATACAATAAAATATATTTTTTATACATGAGTGGCGTAAATAAATTCGTTGTCAATTTTTTGTTATACTCGAAACCAAAGTTCGCTCGATTTTATTGCTTCAGAATCACGTATGGATTCACGAATGCATTGTAGTTTTGTTTCTCTCATTCGCGTATTTTTGCAAGTAGATCACTTTCAGTGTCATAGCTCGCAGAACATTCCACGCGTAGACAATTGTTATTTATGAGTAGGAGGCGTCCCCCGCTCTCTCTCTCTCTCTCTCTCTCTCTCTCTGGCTAGCGTTCTATTTAATTTTCCACTGACGTGCATATTATACTTGGCCGGCTCGGCTCGAAGGGAGAGACCGTGAACCACGCGAGATACTATTTTCGTTCCATTTCCACGCCCGTAATTGCCGTGAGTGAGAGTATCCGCCATACGGCTCTATATCTGCACTCGTGTATCTGGAATTTGCATAAACAAATATTGCCGATCCTCCCAAACGGGATTGTTTACGGCATTTCGGATATTGTTGCATTCAATGTTTAGGAAATTATAAGAATAAACATAAGATTCACGTCATTGTTATTATATTTGACTTTGATTAATATACATATATATAGCTATAAGAGAGAGAGAGAGAGAGAGAGAGAGAGATAAATTTAATTTTATTAGTATGTTTTTTTTTATAAACTTTTGTTATTACTATATTTATTTTATGATTTTTGCGATTTTGTTATTACTGTATTTAGTTTATGATTCTTGTGGTTTTTTGATGATTTTATCGCGTATGTATTAATATCTTAAATAAATTTGCACTTGATTTTTTTCTCTTAAATAAATAAATATGCTCTTTCATATGTATATATATATATATAAAATTAAATAATATTCTTAAATAATTAAAATAATAAATTACACTCGTACTATATATGAAAATAGATAGATGGTATACAGATATGATGTATATGCGTATCACGTGCTGTGCACGCGTTTAATTTCGTGTAAAGATCTTGCTAGTTAGGAGGAGAAGCGGAACATGAAGAAGATGGACGTGAGTTCGTTAAGTGCCCCGAGAAAGTTACGAACCTGTCACACATGCGCGACAATTAGCTCGAAAATGATATTTTGATTTACAAGCGAGAGGGGACTTTGCGTCAATGAGAGGGAAAGCCTTCGATCGAATCTGCGTCAGTTAGGGGCGGCCGACTACCTACATTTCTTGATAATATAGTAGATATTATTACGTGAGCGATGAAGGAGATGCGGATGGTTGAACGCCTTTGTCGTAGGAAAAAAAAAAAAAAAAAAAAAAAAATAGAAATGACGTCATTTCCGACGTTACTTATCACAGTCTTGATTTTATTTTAATATATCAATGTAAACTCTGTATAATAAATTCCTTCTCGTTACAAATTGAAATAGTGATGATAATAATTTTCCTGCACGAAAAAACAATTTTGCATTAGTATAATTAAAGCTCCTCTTCTTGCTTTCAGTTGAATTAAATTTCTAATCTGAAGAAAATTAATTACGTTGAAAACAACCTTTCTTTCCCAACACCTTTGACACGTTTTGTTGGCGAAATCACGAAAACCTCGCTACTTGACGCCACTTGCACTTGACGTTAAAATTCGCATCAGCCAGGGAGCGAGCAACGCGAGCAATATGCGAACACGTGCAATACACACGGGGTGTTCTCATATTCACGCCCCCTCGAGGAAATCGTAGATCGTTGGGTATACGTGATACACGCACACGCATTCAGATCCGGATAAAGGGAACTATAATACATGCGCACAATACGGTATGTACGTAATACAAAGGCGACGGTGAAATTTCCTCTTTCGCTCTGCTTTCTCCCCCGACGAGTAAAGTCGTTTTGTCACAATGGTGATAAAAGCGAGCCCCCTCCCCCCTTCCCTTCCTCCCTGATGCTACGCTCGCGCGAACGCCCCCGCAATTACGCTGTTTATGTAAGGGCGTGGTTTCCTCGAGACTAATCCTAGACCCTATAGCGTGTCTTCTCGAATATGTACACGGGGTATAGCAGGCAAACAGGCCCGCGGGCTATATCGCTTTGAAGATTGGCAGATTCAGCTTAATGGTCAGCGACGACCTAATCAAATTCGGTACACAGTGAATCATGGCGGAAGGGAGGATTCACGATTTTTATGGAACTCGGAAATGAATATTATTAGAGGGAAAAGGGAGGTAAAGTATATATATCAAAAAAAGGATATATATATTCTAAGTGTATAAGAACTATATATAATAGGTAATATAATAAACCATAATATAATATTTATGTAACATTAATATAATAAGAACTTACGGGAGCTGAGAAACAATTGCTTAAATGTTGCATAAAATGTATTTGTCATGTCCCTTTCACGCGTGACATTTTTTATTTACTTTATAAAATGCAACCTGTGTGAGAGAGTTGTACATTTTTTAAAATACGGTCTCTCGCTAATATAGCTGTGGCTTTTAGCTTGGAAAAAGAATTTTTAACACATTTTTGTTTTTGAAAATTTTAAATTAATACTCGTAAAAACAGCATCGACAACGTGGCACGCTCAAAACAAGTAAGCGAACCCCCATTGTTATATGACGCAATCGCGCGGAACAAATTCTACAAACGCTCAAATAAAAATGTCCATAAATTGTTAACAAAATTCAATATTTTTTTTTTTTTTTTGATTTTTTACACATCTTTCATCAGCTATAAAAATATTGTATAGAGTAGAAGACTATAATTAAATTTACAGATAAATATGAATTAAAAATATTTACAATACACAATGTTAAATGTCACGCAATTTTTTTGAAATACACACGTTACATGACGTGTAAATTCACAATCGTTACGTAAATAGTCTGGGATGAAAATTTTAAAAAAGCAATAATCGAAATAAAATAAAAGAGAAAATCACTGCGCGTTTTTTTGACACTGTCTACATTTTTTACGTGATTACGTTAAAGGCGTAGCCTCCAACTACGAGTGGTCTCTCTCCCGGTCGAGAGAGCGCATTCGACGTGGGAGGATGCGCGTAACGATGATTGACCGGCCGTTATTATTACTGCGAGAGAAGATAGCACGCGACGAGAAAAAAATAAACGTACGGCACGTTCGCGGGGACGAGATCACATCCGGTCGGACGTTTATGATCGCTATTCAAAGCGCGTTATTATTAATTACGCAGTTCGACAAAATAACTTTTTTTTTTTTTTTTAATAGAAGAGCAAGTCACTTTTGTTTCTTCTTTTCTCTGGAACGATGAATTTAGTATCATTTCCGGTTTCCAATCACAATAATTTTGATAAATTTTTGCAGTTGTAAAAAAAAAGTTAGCTTTATTTTATAGTATTTTATGTGATTTTGTCCAATCACACTAAATTAAATATGTTATATTGCAACTTTTTTAACTCTCGAAAGGAATTTGTTACAGCGATTATGATTGATATTTTCACTATTTATTCAAACTTAAAGATTTTTTGAGTCGTTGAATCCAATTTTCAATCAAAATTTAACTCAATTTGTATTATTTATTTAAAAAATGTATGTATATACTAAATTAAATACATAATAAGTGCAACATAAATTTTTGCATGTATATATTTAAAATTTAAATTTTTCGTAAAAATCCAAACATTTGTTAATTTCGATATCTACATATATTAATTCCATCATTTTTGTCAATTTTCACACAATTTTCAAAAATTTTAACAATGTGTTTAATTTTGATCGCAATTTCTTACAAATTATTCAGAATCATTAATTTCTTACCGACAACAGAATTATTTGTCAAATTTGATTATTGTATTATTGCACTTAGAGAACTCAGTATTACTATTAATAATAAATCAATTTATAGAGATATAGGATTATACAGTCGATTTTGCACGTGGCATCTATAGTGACGTCATTATTGTCATCGTATGATACTGATTCCTGCATTTGCATAATACGATCGTTGCATTCGACGTTGGCTAAGAACCAAAGGACCTCGTTGAGTTTAAATGCGATCACTATAGCTATACGGGACGCGATCTACCTAATACAAAGATAATGTGCTTGATGGTTAACCAGGGAATCTAATTTAGCGTCAAGTGTGCAATTATATGATGCTTAATTTTAGATCTCGAAATTTTACACATTATATGAGCTGTATTTTATAATTTATATTTTATTTATATCGAAACTAATATTTTTTTTTTTTTTTTTTATTTTTATATTTATTTTATTCCACTTGCTTTTCTATAAGTTTAGAAATAGCTCTCGACGTTCCGACCGCGATTTTATTACCGGATGAATCTCTAGGTCCCTCTAGCCGCCTGTTATGGTCTATGTATATTTCATGCCGCATTTGGTTACGATATCAAAATTGCACGGACCAAAAACAATATTCGCCCGACGGAATATTCGCAGCGATAACTCTATCGCGATCGCAACTAGATTCCACCGCCGTAAATAGGACTCTCTCCCGTTATCTCCTGGACGGCTCTGTTAAATTGAAACTTGGTTTACCCTTAAATTCCCGCGGGTTAGTCCCCCCCCCCCTCCTCTCTCTTTCTCTCTCTCTCTCTCTCTCGGTATATAATCCCGACGTAAACTTGGATTTCCCGATTTTCAGCCTCTCATCTCTCCATGGTATTACCGTTTTCTTACGACTTCGCGAAGCCGAGTTATTCCGAGGTTATATTCCACGCTACTTTTAGATATCTTTGCAAGCAAAGTCTCGAGATGATGGAATAATCCATCGAATAAACCAAGTTACACAGTATAACAGCAACTTTGCGCGAGAACGACGAGGTATTGAATTATGATCATTTAGTCAGATCCGGGTGTACATATTATAGTTGAAGCTCGATAAAACACGCGCGGGAGGAGGCTTCTGCCAAATCAAATTTTCATACATCCAGTCGGTGGTTCTTGGTAATATTCTCGGTAAAACAGTAAATTGCGACTTTTATACGATGCAACTAAACGCGCAAAGTTAATCGCACGCTTTTACGACGTTCGTTATGAAAAGGGAATGCGGAATATTATGCAAATTTATCGTAAACCAACCTGGACTGACGTGTTACTAGAAATACGCGTTTTCTCCCGCGATAAGGATACAGCGATCTCTATCTTTAATCTAGAGTGTCGATAATTAATCGCGTCAAGAAATCGCGAACGTGTCTCCGAAGACAGCACGTTTTCGCGAAATCGAAGATAGAGCATGAAGAAGTTTGCTCTGGCCATTCCTCAACATGTTTGAGCACTTGAAATATTTTTTGACATAATAAATTAAAATAATTTTGTGCACATTTTGCAACACATTTATTATTATCCAAATTATTGTTATCGCAAGAAAATTTTTATCTGTTTACCTTTATATTGAGAAACTTAACATAATTTTCAAATTCAAGCTGCAAATAATTTAACCAGAAATCAAATTATTATTCCGCTGTAAATAAATTCGTTGATTTATTGGATAAAAATATTATTCAGATAAGCATCTTAAAAACAATTTTATTCAAATTGCGCTCAGGAAGAGTGCTCTTTAGGGATAACAGGGATCCGTAACGGCACTCATGTGGAAATGGCATGCGAAATTTTATGCAAACGTTTGAGAATATATATATATATATATATATATACGCGATAGATGGAGAAGGTGCTGTATGCAAAGTAAGCGGGCGGTTTCGCGTTAATACCTGATGCTCGTGTAAGGTGTATCTTAACGAACGCAACTTCGGCTGTACAACTCTCTGCCATAGCTCGCTAAACTTCGCGGTCGGGCTTCTCTATACGAGACGAGGACCTTCCCTTCCACCTATGAAACTACATCTTACCAGTTTGGTGCTCAACCGCGTGGAAATTTTCCGGACTGGGTGCCGTTAATCGAGTAACCGCGCGATTGAAGGGTTCTATAGGGTAACTGGACGAGAGATGCTTGTAGGAAATCCCGAGACCCGTTTGCGCCCGTTTCGAAACTTCATCAAACGTTTTGCTTTATCTCATTACAGGAGCAGACTATTTACGCGGCTGCGCGTTTACAGGCTGGAACCTGTGTGCATCAGAATCCGCGAGTTATTTAATAGAGAGAGAGAGAGAGAGAGAGAGAGAGAGAGAGAGAGAGAGAGAAAGAGCGCTAAAAAGTTTCTGAGAGACTTAAACTTTTCAAGATATTTTAAGAATTTTAATTCGAATATCACGGCTTTTAATTACCCTCGAAAATACTAATGTCGAGAAATTAATAAATAAATGCGCATAAATTCCATTACATTTATTATTATATTATTACTTTAATGTGTATACATATCGTCGTTACATTGATTTATGAAAATGATAAACTTGTTACAAACTTGCCCGAAGGGATCCCGCTCGTCTTTATTTGTTGCTCGCTTATTCACGTTATATCCACAACGGCAGCGTCACAATTTTCGGAACGTCATCGTTAATTCTGTTCTCATTAAATTAAATTAATTCCCCCAGAACCGCAACGGAAATTTCGCGACGCGGTGCCGCTCGTGCGAAACTCAAACCCGGCGACGATGCCGTTATTAATTTTCTTCGAGAACGATAAAACAAGAATATTTATTTATTTTTTTTTTTTTTTTTTTTTTTTTTTTTTTCAAGAGAGAATTGAAACAACTCCCGTTGCTTCAGTCAGTTATATCGACAATTTATGTAAACGAGCTCGCAATTATACACGTTCCGCCGTACTCTTAAAGCATTCAATGTAATTAAACCTGTACTTGTAAATTTATAAATACAATTATTATTAATTATTAAAAAAATTCACAACATTGGAAATATTCATGAATATTATATAAATTTACTTATTTTTTTTTCAGGATTATTGAGATTTTGCAAGAATAATGAAAAGAGAGAAAGAGAAATTCAACGCTTTTAAATAAAACGAGGATTTATTCGGCGCTTTAACTAAACGAAAGATATTATTTGATTCGTATTTCTCTCTTGTTCGATTTCTTGTTCGCTCACTCGTGCGACAAGTTAGCACTCGGATTTACATTGCAATGAATTTTTATGAAAGAATAAAGGAATTTTCTGGATATGTGTAGCGACAGAATGCTTGCAAATGACATTTTTTTATGTTCTCGTGTTTGTTTTACAACATAATGGAAGTGCTATTAATATTGTACGAATTTTTCGTGCAAAAAATATGAAAGCTTTCTTCAATATGTAGAGGCTTTTTCACGAATTCGGTTATCGCGCCAGTATGCGGTCGCAATCAGAATTGGAAATGAATGAATGGATAGGTGCAATATGAATGACTTGCAGTCTCTTTTCGAAATGTCAAGCCATTTTTTTTGACATTAATATTAGCACTCTTTTTATTGGCATTAATATTATTAAAATTAATTATTCGAGATTTGAATTATTTTTTATATTTTATTGTTTTTTATATAACGCGTTTTATATATTTTATATACATATTTTATATTTGGTTTGACTCTATTTTGTATACCTAATAAAGCATCTTATTTTTCACATTTTTATCGCAGTTTTAGCGCGTTAATTTTTTTATTTATAAAAATAAATGTAAAAAATAAACAAACTTCTTCCTCTGTGGTCACCGACCTGTTAACATAAAATTTATGCCATATATTATGACATTAATTATTCATTGAGGTTAAAATAACTCGTATTAACTGAAATTCAACCGTAATAATAACGTTACTGATTTAGTGATCGCTTGAATCATTTTACTGTGCGTTTAATAATTCAACCATTATTCTCGCCGCTTCATTTGTTCCTTTCATCATTGATATTTTTTTCATTATTATTAGTTAGTTTAAAATTATGTATGGATAATAATAGAGAAACTTTGTCACAGTATGACAAGTTTAAAATTTAACAGCCCGTATACTGGATACATCTCGTGAAACTTTAAATTTTAATTTTAAAGGCGCCTTTCGAAGAATTAAAATTCCGAGATAAAAATGTCTTTTATTTATTTAAATTCCTCAGAATTTTGCACACTCTTCGTAATGTGAGATAACCGATTTAATATCATCCGACGAAAAAGCGTGAAAGAGTCTTAATTTGTTTGAACGAATTTTTCACCTGGCCATTTTTTCCGGATTTTCATGCCTCGCTGATTCGTTCGTTCAAGGTTGACGCAATTCCGGCGCGGCTTAGCCTCAGAGTATCATTCCATAGCGTTTAAATCCGTAACCGGCTGGTCATTTCCGCAACACGCTTTTGCGAAATCCGATACTGTTGTCGATCATTTATCGGCCCTCTATCCGAGCACGAAAATCCGTTGAAAGTTCATCGGCGAGTTTTCGATCATCGCCAATGAATTGTCGACTCTCAGCTTTTGTCATACCAACGAGATAAACCCGACGCCAATCTTTCGCGATATACATATTTAATAACTCGTAAAATATGAGAATCGATTGTTGGGATATATGAATATGCCTGAATGTAAATTCTTGTGATCTTTTTTTTTAACGAAATTTTTTTTTTTAAATATTTCCCTATCAAAAACACTTCATATTTTACGGACAAATAAGATTTAATTAAATATTAGTTGTGTAAAAAAAGAAACAAGTTCCAATATTTACAATTAATTCAAAATTACTTGAAATTTCTCAAACAAAGTTATTCCGAAAATTTTCACCGAGGGAGAAGAATTCGATTCCGAGTTGTCGATAACAAATACATTTCTATCGCTGATATCCACTTGTCAAGCCACCCTGTATATATATATATAACCGACGGCACTTGTCCCGGAGGTATAGCCGGATAGAGAGATGGTCGGAGAGACAACGATAGATAACGACGATAGGAAGGAGAGAAGCGAGAGAGAGAGAGAGAGAGAGAGAGAGACGAGCAAAAAAGTGAGAGGAAGATGCAATCATAGGGTGGCGAGAAAATTCATATCACGTGGGACAGCCCGGGAACAATTCGTCGGAACGACATTTGATCGCCGGAGCAAACAGAGGCAGCGCGATCAATGCTTACGTTTGTATATCGTACGCGCATACATATATAATACATGTATAGTTTATGTATGTGTGTGCGTGTGTATTTGATACGTCCGTCGTTCACGAGTAAAGAGCGGGCAAACAATGACGTCACCGTGGACATCGGTAGAGACATTCTCTTGTCGCCGCCCGAATTTTTCCCATAGAGACCATGGCGCTAATTTCTCCGCCATTTTGCTGCTAATTCGGGAGCACGGATTTAATACGAGAGAGAGGGTTCTGTTCCCGGCAACCCCTGTTAAGAGAGGGGAAGATTTCTGGACTGTGTAGTGGTGCAACGACGAGTAATTTTGATGTATCGACGGATTGGCAGGGGCGGCCGGGTACCTCTTTCGCGCGAACGGAACAGTTTTCCCCGATAATATTGCTCCACCGGGGATGTGCAACTGCCGGCATCCACTTGCACAACCGGACTCGGCTCGACATAATGCTCCTCGGCTCTTCTGGCCGGAAATCGATTGTGAGCTGCCGGCCGAGCAATTCCCGTGAAAATGCCAACGTTTTCAGGATGCCGCTTCCGCGCCGAAGGGGAAATTTGTCGACGACAACTGATTCCGCCCTCACGACTTCAATCCCGATTTCTTCCCTCTTTCGAGCGCCGCGTCCCCGTAAGAATCCTACGGTAAAACGAATGGTTGTTTAAAATTTTTTCAACCAACGCATTGATTTTACCAGTGACAAGTGTGGTAAAACATTTCTTAAATATGTACATGTACATATCCGATGTCTCGAATTGATTTTATACATATTTATTCATAAATGTAAATTAGAAGCAATTAAATTTAATTTAAATCAAAAATTAGATTGAAAAGAATTAAATCTCTTACATGAATTTAATTAAACATTCAAAATTTATTCAAATTTAAATTGCAGAAAATTAAATCTTTTAATCTAGAATTTTATTATTTAATTTTTTTAACACGCGTCTACTTAAAATTGGCCAATAAATCGGATATTGAATTTAGTCTGAGACTTTTTTTTTTTTACAGAAAAGACTGAGATATTTTATAGAATATTACAGGAATCTCGTCTTTTTCATGAAAACGCAGAGAGAAGTATTTCTGCAGACTAGAACAATATTTTTAAAATATTATCGTATCGACCGTTAAGATCGAATTTCGTCGCTCCTCCCCGCAATTCAGCTGGCAATTAATTGTTAGGGCATCGAACTTCCTAATGGAATCACATTCATGGGATTGTTCCCCCTCTCAATTCGTTACGGATTTTCCTTCGATCGTGACTCGCGGCGATAAAAGCCACACCGACTAGTCACTTATCGTCGAGATATCGATTCCGAAGAGTGATAGTACGGGAAAATGAAGGGGAGAAGGACCCTGCAGTTTCATCCTTGACGAAATATGACGTATCCACTTGTTCGGGGAGCGGGGGGGAGGGGGGAATTCACCGATTGGCCAATTCATCAAGATCTCGGGCGCTTATCGAGATCCCTTTTTTCCCCGATCCCCGGAAAAGCAGACTTCCCCCGATTTTTCATATTTCGCACGTTGACCCCTGTCTAATGCAGATCAAGGGAGAGGGAGAGGGGTTTACTGCCCTCGCGAGTCGCCGGTGACTCGCGATATAAATCTGGCGCGTCGAATCGCCAAAGTTGACATATGCCGCGCGGAAATAAATTCGCCTGCTTATCCCTGCGAACATATTTTTATTATTTTTTGACAGAAAGAAGAGAACACGCGCCGACACGTGCCGATTTATCCGATGCCTAAATTTATTCTATTTAACAGCCCTGGAATGTATCGAGAGATCTTATCTTTAAGATAAACGGCATTTTTAAGAAGAATACATCAGGAATTATAATATTAATAAATTATAAAAATATAAAATTAAATAATTAATATAATATATATATATATATATATATATATATATATATATATATATTATTTAAATATGTAATAAAAATTATTACATAATAAAAATAATAATTTATTATATAATAAAATATATAATATTTTTGTTATAGTAAATACACTGGATATGAAAATAATAAATGTCTAAATAACACATATCCACAAATTATACCTATATATTACTGTTTCTTATATTTAAGAAATTGTTTTACTATCATATTTTTTCTTTTCCCTTTTATTAATTTTTTATTGCATTTAATTGTTCAAATAAATCAATGATTACACGATAGTTTTTGACATTTTACATGAATACGCGTTGAAGCGCGACATCGTGCGTGGCATGCAACATGCATTCCAGGGTGGCACGAGACGCGAATATACATTTTTTTCCTCCCCCCCCCCCCCGCCCCGAACGAAAGTGGATACGCTCGCGTCGAAATTTAATTTGCCTGGGCCCATTTAACTCGCGCCTCTGATTAATGGGCCGTAAACGGACATTCGTCGAATGTGCAAAAACAATGGTAGTATTGTCGATAACGAAATATTTTAGCGTTTATTTATACACGGTCTCTATCAATTGCGCGATGTATTCTTTATTAAATAGCCTTTGTCATTCGCAACTCGAGCGAAATATCGGCCGGTGATGTAATGGATACAGCCATTTACCGCGTTGCCCCACCACCTATGCTGATGAAATTCCTTTTAATCGAAATACAAAGTGTAATGAACACCCCGCTGCTTTTTAACCCGTACGTCGGCGTAACCATAATTTTTCAATATTTCATTTGTTTTCCATTGAAAAATACATTATAAAAAATAACCGAGTCCTTTCAGCAAGTTTTAATTTATACGAAATAATAATATATAAAATTGATAAATCTCATTTAAAGATACACATTCTACACACATGCGATAACAGCTTATAATTTGATAATAACGTAAACAACATTTAATATTGCAACAGTATAGTAACGTAACAATATACAACGAATAATAAATTGTTACAACGAGAGAAATATATAATATTACGTCCGTATATTTCCTATAAATAATAATGGATCAAATAAATATCACACACATACACACTATATTCCCAGAGAGAACGCGTGGCGATAAAATAATTAAACTGACGTAGCTAGTCGAGCAAGAGCCCACAGTCGACCATCTATTGTCAGATGTATGTCATTGAACAGCAGAGCAATCAAAGCACGGTGGATGATGAAGGAGGGGTTGCCATTAAAGGATGTATCTACTTAATGACAATGGCGTGCCATTTGCATCGTTCTCTTTAGTCTCGAGGAAGCGGATAAGTGCACCGTTGTCGTCGTCGGCTCAAAGACGAGAGAAAGAGAGATAGAGAGAGAGAGAGAGAGAGAGAGAGAGCTTTGTTCGTGGGCGGGAGATCGTTGCACCGAACAATAATTGAGACAAACTTCTCTCCTTAAAGTTGAAGCGACGCGGCCAGTTTAACGGCCGCTCTTACGTCGTCGTCGTCTGCTGGGCATACATTATCGGCGATTATTCGGCGGCTTAATAATCGCCTCGTCGGCGGGACCACATTGTTACCGAGAGAAAGAAAGGCAGGGAGGGAGAGAGGCGGTCGCCACCATAATTGCGTCACGTGGGCGCAGATTTACATCCGGTCGGTCATTAAGGGCTAATTAAAGCGAGATAATTCGTCGAAGCCTCGTTTACGACAACAATCGACGATGCCGCGAGCATTGTTAATCGCATCAATCCCGCGATTAATCCTGCGAAAACCTTCTTACCCGTCGTTGAGCACAAACGACGACGCTCGATTGCCATGGATTACGAACGAGAGCGACGTTTCACTCCGAGCACAATTGCTCGCTTACGTAGAGAGATAAACGAGCTGGTTTGAATAAACAGAGATAATCGTATCGGAACGCTTTACACCTTCGTGGCAGATGCGTGCGAGTGCGTTTCTTTCTCAAACAATAAAGAAAGCAGCTGTCCAGTCTACAGGCGTGTCCAAAAATTATTATTAAGAAATTCTATTTTTATTTCTTGAAATTAATTAAGTTTGTGCGTATATTTTTTCTCGAAATTTATTGTGTTTGTGGAACGTATTACTTTTAAATTTTATTAATTGTAGTTTTAATTATCAAAGGACGTGTGCGTGTTTAAAGGTTTTTTTTTTTTTTTTTGCTTTTTAGAAACTTTATACTCGGTATTCTTTGTTCCGTTGATTAAGTTCTCTCTTTGTTTCATTATTTTTGTCACGTTTATTTCGTTGTCACAATTTTATTTGTTCAAATAAATTAGCATTCTTAAATGTTAAAATTAATTAGTCGGGATAAATAAAAGTCTATTTTATTATTGCATTTGCAAGGATTATCTCGAGTTAAAATTGTTAAACAGATGAAATCTGTTGACGTATATTGTTTAAACAATTATTATTACATAAGTAATAATTTGAAATTGGTGTTGTATTTATTTTGTATTATTGACATACATGCTATAAGAAATCAGAAAAATTTCAGGATGCCTAATAATTTTGCACATGGCTGTATGTGACAGATACAGTGTAAAAAAATGCAACTTGACAAAGAGTTTGATTCATCCAATAACACTCACTATTGTAAAGAGATACAATAGTGATAAATCATTTTTAATTAATGCTTTTTATTTGTTTCTATATTTTTTTAAATTAATAATGCATATTTTATTGCAGTTTATGTTTTAAAATATGATTTATTTCAATTTGAAAAATGTAAATATTAAAATTCAAACCACGATCGTTACAGCTCTCGAAAAAAAATAGCCAAATCATATAAAAACCAAATTAACAACGGATGTTTAACAGAGCTCGCGCTTAAAACACGTCACACGCAGTAGAGTAGTACATTACGTGTAATATAACATCAATCTCGCTAATGGACGTTCAACGTCCAACCCGATGCGATGCATTTGTCGTATTTATCACACGACGCATTTCGACACTGACCCCACTTTAGACTTTATCGCGACTTTATGCTTTTTGGAAAACGTTCCATCGATTTCTCGATTATTTATAGAGTCAATATCCGGAACGATAGATTTAAACGGTAGGATACACGAGTAGATTCCTTCGAAAATCTGATGCAGCTGATTTTAACACGTAATCGGGAGAGTACACGCGATTATACTCCCCTATATGGAACACGATGCAAGGAGAGAAAGCGCATATTATGACTGATCGCGGATTAGCTTCTTTTCATTAAATATAATAGCCGTGGAAGAGAGGGAGGAGAGAGAAGAGCGGATAGATACGAGCTTTGACGGGGCCCTGACGGCTCTCTGGCAGACCCAGTGCTTTATAATTGACATTTCTCAGGGGGGTGGCATGGTTTCCGGGTCTCTCCGGGTGCGGGACCGCCTTTCTCTCTCTCTCTCTCTCTTTCTCGCGGAGGGATGCGCACCCGCGCCCTACTCGATGCGGGAAGAGAAGAGGGGAGGGGGAAATTGAGATTGACAGTTAATTTCGTTGTGTCGGGGTGGTCCGAAATTTCGGAGCGTCGGGATTGACCTTCCGCTCCGTTGGAAATTCGAACCCATGCGAGTATCGCGAACAGGAGACGTTCAAGGGATCTTGGATCACGTGTAATGTGCGTGTGCGTGTGCGTGGATTGTGTGCCGTGTGAGAACGCGTGGTATGCCGGATTAGACGCGGCGACGAGGGTCTATATGTCTGGAGGCGTCTGTGATTTTGTCAATATTTAACGAAGACGCCGTTTTGGAATTAAGCGCGTTGAGTGCGCGAGGATCGTTTGTAGAACGCGAGAATGCGTTCGATGAAAGTCTCATGCTAATGTGATTCTGATGTCAGGTACGAATTCGGGTTTACAGTCATTCACGATTGCAGTTGACATAGGTTGTTGCGTAGAATCCAAGATTGGCCGGAAATATTTAGTGAGTGGATAAAACCGTGGTAAATTCCGGTTTTTTTTTTTTACTGTCCCAGACTTTATCCAATGGAATAAATTGGCAACGATTATAAAAATATAAACACTAAAGTATATTTATATAACTTTATGCAAAAAAATATTTTTTTGTTTTAATAAATAAATCATATTAATTATTGTAGTTTGAAAAAAGGAAATTAATATAATATATAGAGCCTTTTTTATTTCAAAGTGATATGTGAAATTTTTAAAACTCTGGAAATATAAATGTCATAAAATAGATCTGGTTCATGTTTATCATTCAACATTTTGTTAAAAAAAAACTGATTTATTTATTATGTCGATATTTAATCTATTACGGATTTTATTTTTGATGAAGCTTAAATTAAAAAACACTCAATTGACGAAAATGAAGATTAAAAGATTTATTTATTTTAACATTTTTAATAGAAAGAACTATTTCTGCCGGGTTTTTCCGGAAAATATTGATTTTTATCACTCGCATGGATTTTATTCAAAAAATGTGGAATTTTGCCAACTTTGCATAGAACGGCATAAAAGATCAACTTATCCCTCTTTTAATATAATTTAAATAAGATGTCTATAAAACTCGCATATAATCGAAAGTGGTACTAATGTTTCTTTAAATGGCAATTTGAAAAAAATATATTAAAGATTGTATTTTTGTAGCAATAAAATGTATGTTTTGAATTAATTTTTTTCACGTATACATACACGCTATTTCATCTATATATATATATCATATACGTCTGTTTCGAAAAAAATTATTAATTTTTTTATTTTACTGAATAAGATATAATAAACATAATAATTTTTAAATAAAAAATTTTTTTATACATATTTTAAATAAAGAATTAAAAAGAAAATAAATAATTATTTATATATATTTCACGTATACATAAAACAGTAAATACCTTCGAAACATATCTAATTTATAAATTGCATGCTAATTCTCCCAACATTTTAATATTATATAGCACATAAATATGTATGAGCATCTTTAATATACGTTTATAATTACGATCGTTGTTAAAGCAAATGCGTGCCTACATCAAAAACAAAGCGCTCGACGAAAGAAATGAAATCCTCCGCGGTTTAATAACCGCGTCGATAGCGCCTGGGGTAGATCGTAACAAAAAGCGCGCGCGCGCGCGCGAGAGAGAGAGAGAGAGAAAGAGAGCCGGCTGTTTTGTCACTGTGTCACACTTAAGCTCCGTCCACCGGCTGCGCGACGAATTATTAATCTTCCGGTTCGCGCGGCTAGCGTGGAAATTATTCGCGCGCCGCGGGACGGTTTAATCCTACCCGGTACAACGACAACGGGTATAAGCGCGATATGCGTGAGTCGTAGCTTGTAAGAACACCCGTTGCGAGAGAGGAGCCACCCCTTAAAAGCGGAAGCCCCGGATTACCGGCAGAAATCGAGTTTGCCGCGGCGCTCAATTTCCGACGTTTCCTATATGCCTTCTTACCCAATTTTCGTGCGTTGATGGGACCGCGTGCTACGTACCGGGTGGACCGATTTATTTTCCGTAGGAAACTTTCGAAACCCCGCTCTATTTAATATCGTGTGTGTCTGTGAGGATCGTTATTAATTTTCTCTTCTTTTGTTTTATTTAAAAAAAAACAGTGTCTGGCTCTCCCTCCGCCATTTTCTAAAGGACTCTTCAGAAATGTCGATATAAATTTTTGTTTAATCGAACACAATTTTTTTAAAATTTATTAATCGATTAAAGAACTCTTTTCTTATTATGTAATAAAAAAAATGTTCACTTCTTTATGTCAGAAGGACAAAAGAGCGACGTCTTTTAAATATAAGGGTGATTAAATTCTTATATATTCAGATTTTATTAATCTGAATCTCTTTTATTGAAAGCATTTTTTTATAATTACGCATACGTTATTAACAGTTACAAAGACATGAAGAATTAAAACGCGCGGTATCTATTTTTTATTATCGTTCAATAAATGTTTACAAGTTGTTGGAAATTATTTTGAACATTTACTGAAATAAATTAATTAATTTAGAATACAATAATTTTTGGACTGAAAATTATTGCGAGTGATGTTTCAAGTGATACTTTGTAACTGTTGATGTTCATTATCGTTATTATTAAAAATGTTTACAATAAAAGATTCAGATTAATGTAAGAGTTTAATTATTGTTTTTAAAATTTTTTAGTCGTCCTACATTTGCTTCTCTTGGAACGAATTTAATTTTGTTTATTGCATAGAATGTATAAAAAATTCTTTATTTAAAAAATATATAAATTTTTTTTTTATATAAATTATCTGTATATAAAATTTTCTTTATATTAATTATATTAAATATATATATATATATATATATATATATATATATATAATTCTTTATTAAAAAATTATCATATCTTATTTGATAAAATTAAAAAAAAAACATCTTTAATAATTTCTTGGAAAGAGAGAAATTAAATTATTTATAAAAGAAAATAAAATTATTTATATATTAAATAATTTGTCATATAATATATTCTTTCCAAATCAACGTCGCCAATTATCTAACGATGATTACCATGAATGCGTTGATTTCTTTCATCGATCGGTAGGTAGAACAATAATAATTCCGCGGACGATTAGTCCTGTCAACGCGACCGAAAACCACCACCACCACCATTGTTATACGAACGCGATGGTGATGGTCGCAGGAATTTCGGCAAGACTGGTTTTCATTTCGGCGGATTCTGCGTGTTTGCTGCCATGTGTAGCGCGGGTATGCGGTCGCGCGGTATGCAAGCGTGATACAAGCTACGTGCATCCGCTTACGCAAAAGGACGCATTGTAACCGTAACGTCCGCCTCCCGCGGAATTGTACATACGCACTAATGTTGGCGCTTATCGACCGTACAATGCGAGTGCCATAGTCGCCATTGTAACCAGTCCGGCTCGTAATGAGAGTCTGTCTTCAATGCACGGTCGCATTAATTTAAACAAGATGGCAGTAAACATCGCGAACAAAGCGTACCGAGAATAGCACGTAAGTAGCTCTCTAATCTTCGTCTCGGGGATTTTTATAAGTATTCAATAGCAAGTTGTATTTAATTGACTCGACCTGACTCGAATGTTCTGAAAGCTTTGTCTCTCTCTCTCTCTCTCTCTCTCTCTCTCTCTCTCGTTATGTTGCGTTTACATATTCGATATCAGTGATATAAATGCATCATTGAAATTCCCTATCTCATTCAACTTTGGTGCTTAAATGGAGTGTTTAGTTTGAATTATGACGATACATTATTGAATTATGTAGTTCCAAGGCTATCATTGTCGGAACAATGCGGTGAAAACAGAATATGTGCATCCATAATGATGAATAATATTGAGTACATATTAGTTCTGATCTACATAGCACACGATGCGTTATACGTACATTCAATTATAATTTTAGACAAAATGTTCGCAGATGCGAACAAGTTCTTTCGGGCAAACAAAAAATTATTCTATCGCGTTATTAGCGAATATTTTCCAGATTTTTTATGAAATCTGCGTTTGGTGTACTTTTAAAGAACATAAGTACAAGAGGATGTGCACTTATATTTTTTGAAAAAACATGGAAAATCTGAGATTATTAGAGAATTTTTGTAATCTCGGGAAATTAAAAAAAAAAATCTTTCTTTGATAATTTTGCTTTTATATTGCAAATTATATAAATATATATGTATTTTTGTATAATGTTTTAAAAAAATATTGAATATTTGCAGTAGATATTCTTCAGTTTAATTTTTAGTACGTGTTTAGATAAAAAATGAAAATATTATATGAAAGTTAAGAATTTTTATCCAACGAAAACTATTCTTATCTCTAGTACATTTGTAAATCTAGCATTTGCCGTTTAAATAGGTTTGTGTATGAGTGAAAAGTATTAGGAAACGTCGAGAAAAAAGAATTATTTTAGAAAATTGCACCAAGAAAATGTTTGAAATATTTGTTTTCCATTCTGAACAGAAACTTCTGGTAAATCAGAGAATTTTTTTACAAGATTGGAATAAACACTCTGGTATATTTTTGCACCGAGGTATGAGAGCTTCGTTTACAGAATAATATAACGCATGACGTTTAAAACGATAACGATAAAAATTCGCGACTTGAAAAGGGGGGCGAAAGTCATTTTTTGCGACAGCGAGGTTTTCGGAAACAGAGACTGCGGTCTGATTTCAGTCACGTTCTCGTGCTCCCTGTGAGTTTCATTAATGACGAGACAGGAGAGCGAAGAAAGCTTCATTCGGGTGCGACGAGAAGGGCTGCCGGGTCCGGGTGAGAAAATCGAATTTGATATTTTCGTTCGTTTTTCATCGGCAGCACGTGCGCGTGAAAATATCGGACGGCGTTCGCCTCCCTTTCTCTCGGCGTCGCGTGCGAAACGAGGATTTCTTATCTTGCCGCATTTCCACCCTCGATTCCCCAGTCTAGAGGGGTGAAAGGTGATGGCACCAGCAGAAGGTTCCTGGAAGGGCGGAGGGGAGGCGGGGACGAAGAGGAAAACGCAGAGAACGGGAGGAATGCGAAATGGCAGCTGTGGCTGAGAGATCTCTCTCCTAGGCCTACCCGGGAGAAAGTTGTCGGAGAGAGGCCTCGGCAAGAAGCCCGCGACTGAATTATTTAAGTCGCGGCCCGTCCGAAACTTCTCCTACCCCCTCCCCCTTCCCATCCATGTACCATCCTTTTATTCGGCGGAACGATTCTCTCGAGGAAATTTAATTTCACCCTCGACGGCGAGAGTGGTGGATCGTTGAGGAGGAGAGCGCGGTTGTCTTTCGTAGGACGAACGGCGGGTCGGTCTCTCCTCTCACGGCCGAAACGCTTTTAATTGGCCGTGGCCGGGCTCGTTAAAGGAGAATTTACGTCGAGGACCGGGAAAGAGCGAGATTGGAAACGAAAAACGATGCGCTCCGCTCGTCGTCGCCCACGAATCTAAGAGGGCGAGCGTGGGAGTGCGATAATGATAAGAGCGCAGCAATTAAATGAAAATATTAATTTATGTGCAATCGATAAAATCCATACTCTCAAAAATTAAATTAAATGAGAAATTATAAAGAATAATTTATACTAATTTTATAAGGACTTTTTACTTTATGTGTAAATTTTATTTATTTCCTTACATATTAATATTATTATATATATGTTAATTTTATTGATCTACAACTTTTTTTAGCGATTGAATATATATATATATATATATATATATGTGTGTATTCTAGAGTGTATGTGTATGATATACAGTGGAAAGTTTGTTTTTATTTTTATTTTTGATATTTTTTCTAGAGAGAGTATTGCCTAGAATATCCATTTCAAATTCAATTTTCAAACTGCCGACAATCAACACAGTTTTCCGGCGACAAATCCCAAATGTTTGCTTTACTGGCAAATCTGATTGGCTTCACCCGCGTAAAATCAGGGAGACAGAGAGAGAGAGAGAGAGAGAGAGAGAGTTACACGAGCGCGCCATGCTCTCCTCCCTTTAGTTTCGATTCACGACTGACGATCAACGCACCGTCGACTTATTCCCCAACGTGGCTGAAAAAAAAAAAAGGAAAAAAAAGAACGGCGACACGTGAAAAAAGCCGGAGGGAAAATACGGAGCGATACCGACACCGCGGGCACGCAGCTTCCGCAAAATTCCGATGTATGACGGTGCGCTGAGCTCTTTTAATCCCCCGTGGATCACCCCGTTTTTTTTTTTTTTTTTTTTTTTTTTGTCGCGAGTTCGTCGGACAAGAGATTTCTTTTGGCATTGCTCGCGTTGTATGTGTATCCGATATCAACGCGCGGAGTTTCTCCTTTCACCCACGTACGTACTTGGTTCGACATTATCGTTGGTTTGAAGTTTGAACTTGTAATTAGTTACGCCGCGCAAACTTGGGACACACGCTTCTCTATCAATATGTCACTATAGATGTACGGAAACTCTTGCGGGATTTCAACTCCCGCGAAACTCACGCGTGTCAAAAGGACCGTCGTATACCGTCGAGTTTCCCTTGACCACGACACTACGCTTTTCATTGGGCAAACGTTATTGATTTTAATTCGAAGAGATCTCGTTAGTCCCTTTGCATTCTTCGAAAATGTGAAAATATAACCGCAGAGAGTTTACTTTTCAGAAAAATCGGGAATTCCTAGGATTTTCTTTTGTATCTGGAAAATTGAGGAATTTTTACGGAATTTTATTAGAAATTTCTTAATAAATACTCTAATAATTTTATATTTGCAAGCAAAATAAGTCAAATTGTGAATTATATGTTTAAAGTATTATATATTATAAATATCCATCTGTTTTTGTTTATATATATTTAATTCTCTTAGCAAAATAATGTAATAAAAATATGAAAATATTATTAGACGAGAAATATTTTACGAAATTTGTTTTCAGTACATTTTCAGCAGATCCTGAAAATGTACTGAAAACAATTGAAAAGTATTGAAAACACAATGAAAAATCTTATTTTACACTTAATAACTTTATATATTTTATAAATAATTTATTAAAAAATCTTATTTTAGAAAATTGTCCCGGAAGGTCTTTAAAATATTTTTTTTAAACAATGAAAAATCTTATTTTACACTTAATAACTTTATATATTTTATAAATAATTTATTAAAAAATCTTATTTTAGAAAATTGTCCCGGAAGGTCTTTAAAATATTTTTTTTAAACAATGAAAAATCTTATTTTACACTTAATAACTTTATATATTTTATAAATAATTTATTAAAAAATCTTACTTTAGAAAATTGTCCCGGAAGGTCTTTAAAATATTTTCTTCATCTAGAATTTGAATAAAAATACGTAGAGGATCAGGGAATTTTTCGGCAATTATTTCACAAGCTTTGAGTATTCGCTCTGAATTATTGTAGCTATTAGAGAAAGACGGAAGAACACACGAGATTCGCCGGAAAAATCCACATTTTTTTCCAAATATATTTTTCCTTATATTTTTCAAGGGACTCGATTGCATATGGTATTTAATTGGACACTCTGTACGTATACGTCGGCGTCGACGTCGGCGTCGCCGACGAGAGCGAGGCGGTCTCGTTGCTCTCGTCGGAGAACACGCGAAATTAATTCGCCGCGGCGTTTCCGCCCTCTCATGCGGAACGCAGGCAACCCCCGCGGGGGTTGCGCCGTTTGTCCAACTTTTTTGCATCGCCGACCGGACGTCCAATTTATTGCCGGCTCTGCCACGGTATATATACTGCCATTCCCGCGCGCATCCCGATATTTGCTCGCGCTGGAAAACGCGACGCGGATACGAAAAGGATCGACGTTCCTGCATTTGCAATCTCGATGCGCGCCATCCGCGTCATACTTGATCCCGGCGGATGCATAAATCAGCTGACGGGCACTCATATTATCCGGAGATTGCCGATTTGCCATGCTCTCCTTTCTCCCTCCCTCTCTTTCTTTCTCTCTCTCTCTCTCTCATACACACACACACACACACACACATTCTTTATGCTCGTAAGATAAATAAGTATCTGTGGTTCGTAAATTCTGAGTCGAATAGGTACGGGAATTCCATCGCTGAAAAATCCGCCATTATATCTCATTATCCCATTATGAGGTGCAGATAAACTTTTTTAGAGCGCGGGGATTAATCATCGTGATATCGGACACTTGACGCGAGGAAGCGGGTACAGGGAAGGTACATTTAATCCCCCGACAAAGGCTTATTATACCGAGCGCATAAGCGGCATCTCTCTTGTGGAGAGAGACCTTCTCTCTTTTTCACTATTATATATAATCGCGCATCTTCATCTTCAGCTTCCGTCCTTTCCACCGCCAGAATGTGCCAGGACGGAAGCGCAAAAGCGTAGCTGGCGCGCTTTTGTCCTTCTCGCTCGTATTTAGCGAAAAGCGCGATTTGACGTCGGCGGGATATTATGTCCCTTTGTACTTGACGCAATATATATTTCCATCCCCGCGATAAATGCATATTTCGGTACTTGTGGCCACGTGGACGCCTGATTACGCACAACCGCTAACGCGATTTGACATTTGCGTATTTATTCTGAAATTTTGCAACTCGCCAAGCCCTCTCTCTCTCTCTCTCTCTCTCTCTCTCGCGGAGAGAGATGAACTTTAATCTGAATTATATTATAAATTTTCCCGCGTAGCATCGTGGAATTATTAATTACTCTAAACGGTCATTTGCACGGTGATTTACGAGCGAAATTTATTAAACCCTCTGTCGCGTCACAAAATCTAGAATAACGCGTATTAAAAACAGTATTATTTGGCGGGAAATAATTTTTGCCAAGGAATATTTTAGTGAAGAAACGCGTCAAAAAAATCTCTCTCGCTAAAACTGTAAACTCGGGGTAAAATTGCGGGATCCGTTTCCAAAATTAACATGCGTCGCTCGAGGTGTATGCTTGTTCTCATTAACGCTAACTGATCTTTCCCCTACGCAGTGCGAGTGTGCTTTTCATCTTGTCGGAAAGGATTGGCTGGTCGGAATGAAATTCGCCCGCGGCCGAAAAGTCTCGACTACGCGCATTGTCTTCAATCTAATTTACCCCGCGTCAGAATTCCTCGGTTTTCGCAAATGTCGAAATTCTCCGGCTACCCGTCCTCGTGGACTGACGTTTAAACGGAAGTTAGCCGGCTCGTTAAATCCGATGGGGCAGAACGGAATTTTATCGATTCGCGATCGAGTTCTGGGAACGTAGCGAGTTATATATTGTATCTCGATATTAATAACAATAAATTTATTGAGGAAACACACACACACACACACACACCGATAGACCAAAGACAGAAGATGTCTCCTCCCTGGAAAAAACTCTGAATTCTCAGGAAATCCTTTGTACCTAAAAAACATGGAAAATTGTTAGAATTTTTTTTTTATATTTGGAAAAATCAAGAAATCTTCATGGAAATGAAATTCAGAAAATTAAAAAAAACTTGTACTTTTGATAATTTGCTGTCATATTTTGTAAACAGTCGAACAAGCAAAGTATGCATTTAAAATATATTTTATATATATAATTTGTTTACATTCGATTCATATATTCGATGTCTTAAAAAATATTGAATATAAAGTGCATAATCTTTATTATAAATTTTAATGATAAAAGAATGAAAATGTTGTGCCAAATGAAAAATTAAAAAACGTATAAAAGAAATATCTAAAATACACGAAAGGTCAGAAAAATTTCAGGGGGTACATTTTTCAATATGATTTGAACAAACATATAGTAAACGAAGAATTCAATACGCATTTCCGAAAATCGTAGATAAGATTTCCACGCTTAATGGAAGATGCAAATTACCAAACCCTCCCGGACCCTCTTTGACCAATCCTCCGGTATCCATCAAATCACTTTTTCTCGCAAACGCACCTCGCAAAAAGGGATTGCACGCGCGCGTGCATTGATAGAGAGACGACGGAAGAGACGGCGATATAGGAGGATCCGGAAATTGATGGAAGCCGTCGTGCGTGCGCGGGGTGTCCTCGCGTATATCCCGGGGAGAGAGGCTGCTGTCCCGCCGGCTCGTGAATTAGGGGAGAATAGCTTTTAGTCGAGGCAACCATCCCGTCACCAGGTGCGCGTCCGTCGACTCTATACGGACTACCGGGTATATAGCCAAACCCTTTTACCGAAATTGCCGGATACCGTCTCCTGCTGCGGTGGATCTCTTCCTCCCCTCCAGTTTTCCTAGCTTTCCTAGTTCACCCTGCAGCCATCAGCGACCGAGTCTTCTCTCTTTCTCTCTGCTCTTGGCACTTCCATCGCTCGGATAAGCAGGTGTCGGGATCATACGTAACCAGTTTTACCTTCTTCCGCGTCTGTTTCTTGTTATTTCCGATTGCTGGAAGCTGCGCGCGAAAGTTGAATTGTATCGCTTCGAAAATTTCATTTGTGAAAAAATGGTTTGACACGAGAGAACATTGGTAAGCATTACGTGTATTTCTGGAAAATTCATTTTCGTTCGAACTGCGTTTGGAAACGGGCCAAGCTGCTAGATGCTGCCAACAAACGACTGCGGATATCATTTAAAAGGACGTTTGTGAGATGTGAAAAACGAATGTAGACTCTCCTTCATTTTTATTTTATAAAAATTTTATTGGGAACGCGTCGTTCTTTTTCCTTTTTTTTTTTTTTTTTTTTTTTTTATCTTAACTTTCTGACGTTGCTCTTTGAATTATAAAATCCTATTAAAGATATTAAGTCATTAAAATATCATTTCCGAAAATTTAATCCTTAACGTATCACATCATTTTGAATCTATCTTTTAATAATAAGTATTTCGAGAAGGTCTTAATTAATAAAAAAAATTTTAAATTTATTTTTTAAATTTAAAATTTACTTTTGTTACACACGGTCATTTTCTAAGATGTCAAGAAATATATATGAATTTTTATAGATTTTTTTCAAGCACTTTGAGGCTAAAACTGTGACAGGACATTATGATTAAGAACAAAACAAAAAAAATTTACAAGAATTAATTTATTAAAATTTATTTTTAATCGTCATCTATACGAAAATCTTTACCATCGCTATTTTTAATTTTGCTCTTTTATCTTCTTAACTTTCCGACGTTACTCTTTGGATGATAAAATCTTGTCGATATTAAGTCATTAAAATATCATTTTCGAAAATTTAATCCTTAAACGTATCACATCATTATTTTGACTCTATCTTTTAGCAATAAATATCTCGAAGGTCCTAGTCGAAAAAAGAAATTTAATTTATTTTTAAAATTTAAATTTTTTAAAAATTATTTTATTATTTAATTTTAAATTTACTTTTGTTAGACCCGGTCATTTTCTAAGATGTCAAGGAACATGTATGAATGTTTATAGATTTTTTTAAACACTTTGAGGCTAAAACTGTTACAGGACATTATGATTAAAAACAATTTACACGGATTAATTTATTAAAATACATTTTTAATCGTTATCTATACGAACATCTTTACGATCACCATTTTTAATTTTGCTTTCGGTGAAATAAATGCATAATACGATATATTTTCGCAACAATATCGTTATGCATGCATAAAGTCCCGGGATAAAATTTTTGTTGTCTGTTTTGCATCGCGTACGCAATTGCGAACATACTATTATGAAATGGAATATTTGCTCTCGCCAGATATTCTTTCTATTCAAACCTCTTGAAAATATGTAATCCGAAGCTGGCACAAACACGCACGTGCACGACACGAAAATGCTCTTTCCGGGATCTCTCTGTCGCGACGATGGAAAAATACTTTTCGTACCCCGTGTATACTTTTTCCACCCTTGTGTGTAACCGCAATCTCCAAATGACACTCGATAACATCGAAGTACACGCACATAGGTACTACTGACGTCGATACTACTCTCGGGGCTTATCTACGCGTGCATTATGCATATGCTGCTATAAAAATACACGGTAGCCTGTCTCGTATTTTTTTTTCACCTCAGAGATAACAGGGTGTATATATGAAAATATATTCCCGTGTTTCGACACATTTAAAACCCACCGAACGAGGATATTTTAACGCATTGCAAAATCCATTTTGTCGTATCGCGTGGTTACGACGTAACCCGACTTAGCCACCTCAATTTTAAGATCAAGACAGCTTGTCGCCTTTAAATTTCACGTAGATAAAATAGGGGACTTCCGGCGCGTTATGTAAGCATGATATCCGATCTCAATTTCTCTCGTACGTGCGTTTAACGACGGCGAATATATCAAGGATATAAGATATAAACCGAGGCAAACTCGCGGTGGAAGGACCGGAAGAGTCAACGTCCCTTGGATGCTTATCTCTCCCCGACATTATGCAGAAACTGCATGGCTGCGCGCAGTCTATTTTATGCACCCGCTGAATGTCGAATAAACCGGAAATATGTCGCGAGCTGATGGTTCTCCCTCCCTGCAGGACGCCCGAAGAAAATCGTCTTTTCCTCTCTACCTCCTCTTTCTTCTGGCAACAATACGTCTGTATATATCTACACAGATACAATATTTAAACTGTATTCCATTTTACTGATAAAATCAAGGTGGTTGCGGACAGAGCGATCGCATGATACGTACCTTCGCTACCTCTCGAGGCTTCTTTATCTGCATTATATAAGGGGTTCTAGATTTTTATACGCGGATCTGCATCTAACAGATATCAATTATGCACCGACGGGATAAAGACCGTGATCGAGATATTTTGCGAAATGATACGACGTCGTAGAACTTTATCCATATCGAATCATAGCGGTGAGAGAATATTTTATTATTATTAATTATTATTTTATTATTTAAATTTGTGTCAATAATAAAATGTCATGTTTATCAGTATTTTTCATTAAAATATAAAATTTATGACAAAAATGAAAGTGCTAAAATATACGAGTAAGTTTGCTAATAATTTTGATTGGCAAATTTTAATTCTGAATCATTAACACGAGTGAAAATTCACCCAGGTAAATTTAAATAACGTGTAAACTTTTAGATATGTTATCAAAATTTTTTGATCCATTTCTCAATCTTTATTCTTTTTTTTTTCTTGAGGATAAAAAATTTTATTTCCAAAAAATCATGCTTTAAGTTTTTTCATGAAAATATAAAGCATACTTAACATGTATAAAATATTCTGTATGGATGAATTATTTTACAATTTAAAATATCTTTGGATGAAAATTCACCCATGAAAGAATATTCTAGAGTTAAAAAAATCTGCTTAAAAGATAAATGAGACGATCCAAAATTGTCTATATAAGTCTCTTACATTTTTAAAAAATACCTTTCTCCCTGAAAGGTTCTCAGAATTTCGCGAATTTAATGTCGCCTCTGTTGGCATTTCCGTTTCGCGAAACGGAAATATCTTCCGTTATTCACAATGTCGCGCATCCTTGCATCTCGTTAGTATTCCACAGCGTCTTCTTTATCAGGATATATTGCCGGTTCTCGCGTAGAGACGAGTCGCGAGTTTAACGTCTTTAAAGCTTAAACGACGACTTTTACGAGCCGTTACATCACGAGCGTTTCGCTCTACTTAAGGAGAACTGAGACGAGCGCTTACGTTCGCGCTGACACGTGTATGCGTGTGCGGGAGGCACGCGTGTATACATAAATGCGTGTAACGAATATCGCCGACATAAGCTTCTAACGAGCCCGGTCGCTTTTGAAGCCGCTGTCTTTTACGGGCGCGTATATATATATATATATATATATCGTTTTATCGTGCTACGGATTACCTGATATCTCGTATAAGCGAGTCTTGAGTTACCTCAGATTGCGATCACATTTAATCTTCGCGACAAGGACATCGAATTGCCCTTATCTCATTTGGCTCTTATCATGACATAATACATAATAAAATTAATAATGACACTTCATTTTTTTTTCTCACACACAAAACTTTCCAGTGTTTGGAACAGGTAACGAAAAAAATTAAAATAATATAGAATGAATTTTAATATCGCTTGCACACTTATTGTAAAGTTATATGGTAGAACACGTTGGCGAATTTTGTACGCGCGAATTATTTATCACGCGAACGTACGGATAGCGTGTGAATAAGGATAATCCCGTTAATTTGACTTAACTCATCCGCCAATACATGCATCCGGCTAAATAATGGAATATGTTGCAGAGAAACTTAGAGATATAGGAGAGTTGCGTGTCTATACTATATTGTGCTAATATCGAGTGCGAAACTGCGGCAACTGTATATCTGTAGGAAATAGAGAACAGCTGCCAAACATGTTACATGCAAAGCGAACTTTCCACTCGACGTTTTTATCGAAAATATTTTATGTATGTCTTCTTTTCTAGCCTTATTAATTTTTACTAATTTCCATTTTCAGTTATAATTTCTTTCAGTTCAATTTTTTATTTTACTTTTTAATGCGCGCTATAATTTTTTTTTTTTTTTTTTTTCTTCAAATTGTACATTTTTTTTTAAATGCAACTATGATATTTAATATTTTAATGTAATTTCGATTCGTAAGAGTTACATTAAATTTTTTCTTCAATAAGAGAAATATATATAATAGATTACGACGGGAAAAAATAGAGAAAAATTTTAATTGGATAAAATGTTGCGGGAAATATATTGAATAATTTTCGCGAAGAGGGGAGGACAGATATTATATGTCGTTACATCTTGCTGCTACTCGTAAATGGCATTCCGGAATTTCATCCGATAACGAAAACCTCGTTATCCGCGCGGCGACTGAAGCTTCTTGTTAATATCATGGCACGCTACCTTCGGTTAAATCGCATTAAGGACTAATTTAATTCATCGTGTAATTTTATGCCAAGCAAATTACTACGAGGTATTTCCATTCTATTTGATATCGCTTTAAGCTCTTCCTCGCTGAAGAATATACCGCGAGCGTAATTAGAAATGTATAAATTACGTTTTCCAAGAAAGTTTTTTATTTTTTGTCGATACGTTATGTCATAGTTTCATTAATCAAGAATATTTCTGAAAAAATATGGAAACTTGGATTTATACTCGGGGAATTTCTCGGAAAAACTCTCTCCGATAATGTTGTTGTTACACTGCAAATTATAAATATATATCTATCTCTGTTTATATTTAATGTATTAATAAAATATTGGATTTGCAGTACATATTCTTTATTTAATTTAATTTAATTTAATTTATTTTATTTAATTTTTATGATAAAAAGAATGCGATGAAAATTAAAAATTTTTATCCTAACGAAAACGATTCAACTTTTTTTTGTAAATCTAGTATTTAAAGCTTTGTATTTTTTCTTTCTTTGAGTGAAATAATTTTAGAAAATTCACTCATTCATTCAAAAAGAATGTTTAAATTATTCTCTTTTCCTGGAATTTTGGTAAAAATGCTTGGAATTTTTCAAGGAATTTTTTTTACAAAATTTGACATTCTAGTAACGTCGTCAATTGATTTTCCAACGTTTCACATTTTCGCTATCTTTCAACTTCTTCTTCAAAACAATATGTCGTTCAGCGTCACCTTTGCATACAACGCACCCTCAACTGTCGTAATAATTTTTGCAACAACTTCACCCCGGATGCGCTATACCGTCGGAAACTTTCTCTCTCTCTCTCTCTCTCACTCACTCTCTCACTCTGCACGGTATCGCCGTAAATTTTCAGTCTTCGGGATGTGTCAAAGGCACGCTCGTGTACGGTACTTTGGCGTATTTCATCGCGCCTCGTAAGAGATCGGGATTCTCGATCCATTCCCCGACGACGACATGTCGCCGCGACATTCATAAACACCCGATGTCGCGTTCCATTCCTCAAAACCCTGGGATCCGCCCGGTCTCGTCTCGTCTCGGGAGG
This sequence comes from Anoplolepis gracilipes, assembly GCF_047496725.1. Taxonomy (NCBI): domain Eukaryota; kingdom Metazoa; phylum Arthropoda; class Insecta; order Hymenoptera; family Formicidae; genus Anoplolepis; species Anoplolepis gracilipes. The sequence goes on along the minus strand of NC_132979.1, from coordinate 8,253,455 downwards.
GGATCGCCACCCTCTCTCCACCATTGGAGAATTTGTTTGTCTCCGTGGAATCGCGTCGGGAAGTCTGTGAAAATGCGTCCTTTTGCTCGTCTTCGTGACGGTTCCATTCCGCTTTATTTGCACCGCAGTTCGAAGATCTCATTTTCGCAGAGTCAACTTATTTTTCAGGAAAAAAACCCCAGAAAAACACAAAAGGGTGTAAAGGAGTAAAAAAAAAAAAAAAAAAAAAAAAACATGAGAAAGGGAGAAGAGAAAACATTCTATTGTTACGTTTTAACTTTTACAAGCAAATTAAAACGATAAATACCAAATTATATCGTTGAACAGTACACGGTATCTCGATTCGCGTTTGTACTGCATAATTTACGCTTTGATTAATTAACTTGTTATGGAGAAGCAGTTGGTTTTAACTAAATTCAATTCAAGCTCTGACAGCCTTTGGCAACATTTCCTTTTGCGTATGTTAATTTTATAGAAAGTTAACACAAACATGAAACACGAAATTTACTGTATAACGGTAAACGGAATCATACGTATATATTACAAAATTAGAAGAAATTACTTAGTAATTTCATTATTTAATGAAATTACTTATAAATTCGAAAAGGCGAGAAAAGCTTAGCTTTATCATTTTACAAATTAAAGAGTCCCAGAATTACTAAGCAGGATTATAAAGATGTGTTTATAATTTTTTTTTTTTTTTTTTTTTTCTTTTTGGTACATTTTCAAGTTGTAGTGTAAAACAAGATTGTCGCTGGAAAGCCTGATGTTAATCAACTCGAGAAGGAAGGGAAAGTGAAAGGGAAGGTAAAAGCGCGGAAGGAAAGAAGAGGAGAAGGAGCGGAGAAAGAGACTCCTCCCGTTGAGCATTTAATTAGAACGCCTATCTGCAGCTCGGAAAAGCTGCACTGGGAAAAGTTTTTATCGCCCTCTCTTATTCGTGGCGGGTCTTTCCACCCCTGAGGCTCTGTCCTCCGTCTGATTTATAAGGTTTCGCCGTTACACCTTGCCATGTATATATATATATATATATATATATATATATATATACACACACATATATAAGAACATAGAGCCTTTGACCGGTCATGAGAGAGACAGAGAGGGGGGGGGGAAGGGGTCGTTCTTCTTTCGATTCCCAGATTTAAGGGATTCTCAGGCTTTGCGAAGCGACGCCGGCCGGTTTCAAAATTATCCTTTCACGAAGCTTTTCTTTGTGGAAAACGCTTTAAAAGCAAAAAAGAGCCGCACATCGATTCGGTAGAGAAAAATATCTCTTTACAGGATCGTTATTAACGCTTAATGCGGTCTTTATGTTAACGAAGGTGGTACCTATTATCGCCGCTAATGATCCCTTTTTTTCCTCCGCGCATTCTCTGCGTTTTTCTTTATATACAAAAGATTGGCGCGCGAGAACAATTACGTGATACAGCTGTGATTTCTTTCTTCTCTCTCCTGTGTTGCGAAAAATTTTGCTCATTCTTTACACGTAGGAAAATATTTTGAATAATTAAAATTAATAGTCGCTCTCTTTAAATATATATTCAGAGTTTTGGGATTTAATTTTACATTAATTTTATATTTCACATATGCATAGTTCACTTATATATTTACATATTATTTGTATATTATATATTTAATCTAATTAATTTTATAATTTCATAAATAATATGTACATTTATTATACATTTATAATACACATGCATACATAATTTTTTGCACAGACTTATGCATAAATCGTAATATTGAATCAAATATAATCAAATTATTTGACATTTCATTGAGCGGGAAGGCAGCTCTCGCTCGTAATTTTAGTTTGGCGAACGAGCCCTTCGAGAGAGACACCCTTCGACCACTTCATTATCCTTCCGCGCGATATCGGGCTACTTAATCGAGCGAGTTTGTCGACAAGATTATCGTGGGTGCAATTCCTGGCTGCTACCTAAGCTGCATCGGTTCTCTGATATCTTAACCAGTCTGTATTCAGGAAATATTGGTCGCATCGCGAGATCCAATCTTCCATTGTTCTCGCTCGACCCTTCTGCCTTGATGTAAGAACGACTTTACGCAGTTTTCCCGCTTTGCCTTCATTTTTCTTCGGCGAAAAGAAGGTCGCACGCTGTAAGTGTCTACTGGAATTTTATGGCCTCCTTTACGTTTTATGGGACTTTTCTTTTTATGGAAAGCTACAATAGCGCGCGCATCGTATGAATACTGATAGGTAATCTATCTATCTGCTTGTGATGTGACATACTAAGGGATCAGCAGCGCGTTTGTCAGTTATTTAGAATCATGATGTCGAGGTCCTAAGGCCACGTATAAATAATTCTTCGCGAAGAAAAATATTATTCGACATGAATATAATTTTACAAGATAAAATATAGAGTCTAAAATAAAATATAAAAATCGTATAAAATATAATTTTATTACACAATAAAATTATATAATAACATTAAATAATAAGAGTTTCTTCTTATAATAAATCTTATAAAATATAATTTTATAAATTTTATAAAGTATAATTTTATAAGATTTACTAAAAAAAAATGATAGTGTCTTTTTTTCTTTCTTTTTTTTTTTCAAGTTTTAAAAGTTGTACCCGCATTTCCGAATACAGTCGAAAAATCCAGAGTGAAAGCCTTACCATCAACGGGACTGCCGGGGATGTTACCTTAATTAAATCGGTACATTTCTCACCCTCTTTCGCTCTCTATAAAACTTCGCTCTTTATTCGCAACGAGCCCTTAACAAAGCCTACAGAGAGTAGAATGTATGTATTCACAGTTTTGTGCAATTTCCCCCTCGCGTGTTGGAAATTCAAATGCTGCATTTTGTGCAGCCACGTTATTCAACACTCGTACATCTCCCCATAATTACGCACTTGTAATTATGAGAATTAGCTTATTAAAGCTTTATTAATAAATCAATGCAACGGATAGTATATTAAAAAATAAGAGAGTAGCAGAAGAAACTTAAATTGAGATAATACAAATATTTGAGAAAAATGATTATTATATAGTTATATTAATTAATAATATAAGTAAAATATAATTAATTAATTGTACATATATATTAATAATATAAGTAAAATATAAAATAATATGACGGGGATTTGTCAAAGGGACAAAGAGAATATCGAAGCGAGGAAAAGCCGAACGACGTCGAAAGGGTCGACAATATCGAATCTACCTTGTCGAGATTTCCCAATTGGCCGCGTAAAAAAATCTTTTGGAAGACTCTGTCGTCGTGACATCAATGTCCCCTCCGTTCGATCCAACTTCGATTCCACATCGAAATCTCATCAGAATCTCTCCCGAATACTCTTTCCGCTACTCGGTCACTTCCGTCACCCTAGGTCTCTCTCGACTAGGTCTTCCTCGATCGAATTCTTCCAACTCGAGTAACACGTCGCCGGAGTTTATCGGGGACTTACCCCGATCCCTTGTACATTGTACATATATATGTATATACCGGGTGGCACGCGCGTGAGCAAACCTAGTTGTACACACGGGGGCCGCTTTGAGTCGAGTAGACGCGAGTCGGGCGTGGTTCTTGGATGGATGGACCCCGGGGGGTTGAAGAGGATGGTTTTGCGGGGATCTCGGAATACCGAGAAGGAGGAGGTGTTGCTCTCCTTTGTTATCGTGTGTGCGTAATGCGTCGAAGCAGGCAGTGGGAAAAGAGAGAGAGGGGCTTGAAATGGGCGATGGAGAAGCACTGAATAGCCCCTAGGGTGGCTGTGCCAACAAACCCTAACTAACGTAAATAAGATGTCCTAGAAGGAGGGGTCTCTCTGGATCTCTTCTCGCTCGCTCCTATCGTCTTCCTTTGGCTTGGCTTTTATCTCACCGTACCACGCCATACACACAGAATTTTAGACCAAGGCTGAGGCTGATGAGCCAACCTCCCGGGGCAATCACGGGATTTCTTCGGGGAAAGATTCCCGAGAAAAGGCTTCCGAATCCCGATCCGTGTCGTGACCTCCTTGCGGCTGGACGCACGTGTGGAAACGATGAATCTGCGAGTTTCTCGGAAATAAATGGAAGGTGTGATGCCAAATGATAACACTTTTATGGCGTACGAACGATCTGGGAAACGCGCAAATTTTACAAAAATGAGATTTGCCCGAAAACTAGGGCAGAACAATCAATTTTCTTAAGTTAGTAATTTAGCTTCTCAAATTTTCGTCTTATTTAAATGCTTGAGATTAAGTTTAGATAACTGTAAAAATATACTGTTTAAAATATATGTAGATATCGATTTACCCACATATCGTATATCACTTTTATATTATAAGATTAAGACTATACTCAATTGTGCTATAGGAACTTTTTTTTTTTTTTTTTTTTTTTTTTTAATTATATATAATATTGTATTTTATAATGGAAGCAATGTTTTGATAATTTCATATTTCATATTTTATTCACGGAATATTTTTTGTTCTCAATTTAATTGCATCCAAAAGCATTTTTATTTCGTATATATAACGGAATATAAAAAAATCAAGGTGTCTCTAAAAATAATTAAATTGAGAATGAAAAAGTGTTGTGTGAATAAAATATAAAATCACGAAAAAAATGCTTTTATATGTATATATTCTCTTTTCATTTCATTATACAACGTCGGTACCCCAATTTTACGTGCCGACCCCGATGAACTCAGTCAATTACAACGTTTCTTCACGAAGAGATGCTTTTGGGAAGAGAGTCCTTCCGTCCCCCACGTGTATCCTTCCCCCACGGATGAGCACCGCGGTACGCGCTCCGGAAACGATGAATTTGCGAGTCTCAGGGGTGGATAATGGTTCGTGCGGTACACCGTTGTAAACTCCGGTGGAGAGAGGCGGGGGGAAATGAGAGAGAAGCGCACGGGGGTGTGCGGTGGTGACTCGGGCGAATTTGTGAAACGATTATAGAATCTGTCCGAGCGCGCGCATACTCGAGGGTGAGAAGAAGAAGGAGGAGGGAAGGGTGAATGCCTAGGTGGATGGGGGGGATCCCTAGGAACAACCCTCCGTATTGTGTTGCTCTCTTCGGCGCACGGTTCACGCTGAATGAGTTTCGTATGACGACGTAATGGCGCGTCGGCGACGATGAACAGGCGAATTTTCTCGCCCCCCTCCCCCCCGCGTATAATGACGGGTGCATATACTTTGAATACGACATTAACGAGCAATTAATGATAGCGTACCTTTTTTTGCGGCAACAATGATCCGTCGTGATGTCAGCGTTTCTCTTTTCTACGTAGACGATAATTTTTTTTACGTTTCTGAACAAATAAGGAAACAATGTGTAATAGAATTTTCCATATGTCTTTATTTTTTTTGCGCTATGTCACTTGTGACAGAATCTTGGATTTATATAATCATTTTTGTCAGTCGCATCTAACAGTATTTTTTTTTTAAATCATAGCACTGTTTATCGGACAGATAATTAAACTGTAATTTAATTTTATTATTATTATTATTATTTTATTATTAATGAATAATAATTAAGTAATAAATATAATAATAAAAATAATTTTATTAATGTATAAATAAATTTTATTCAATTTATTTTGTTCTCACTTTTAATTATTAATTACTAAATTAATTGCGATATTAATAATAGCAATAAGTTTGAGAATCGGAAAAAATATGTCTCGATACAGACGTTTACAAGTACTTGTTCGAGAGACAGATGTATTAAGAGACATAACGATAGACGACATATGTATACAGGGGTGCAATTGCCGTGAAAAAAATATAATTAACTCTGTGTCACAGCGATCTAAAACATTATGTAACCCGATTCGCGATACTTTCATCTGATTGCGAGCTAACTTGGCAGCGATAGATAACATCGTACAAGTCCAGTCCGCCGGAAACATAATTGCGATTTATGTCCCGCCATTGTTCAAGGGGGACCGTCTGCTCGCTCCCGAAACTACCGAGTGACTATAAGAAAATCTTTAATTCACCCTAGGCAATGCCCGCCCTTCTCTTGGCCTAAGCGAGCCGGAAATGATGAATTTGCGAGTCTTATCGCCAGGACGAGAAACGACGCGTTTTGCGACAGCGCGAGGGCGGCAAATAAATAAGCTGTCCTTACGGACGTAATCCTTCCATCCCCTCTATCTCTCTCTTTCCTTTGATTATGAAATTTCTTATCGGAAATGACGGAGTCGTGAGAGCCAAATTAGACCTATCGGGGGGAGGAGGAGGAAGGGGGGGGGGCTAAAGCTTCATAAACGGCAGCTGGCCAAAATTATAGTCCTCTCTAGAAATGTAGGTACCTCGAAACAGACGGGCACCCCCTCGTGCGATCGGGGGGAAGGGGCGGGAAGAGGGGGGGGGAGGGTCGATAGGATATATTCCAGCTAAGTAGTAGAGAAAGCCATTAATCAAACGGATCGCAACTCTCTCTCGATTGTGACTGTTGCACTATTGGTCGGAGACAATTAGAGCAAGGATTGCGGGGAGAATTTAAACACATTCTCGCCATTCTCGGTCTTCGAAGTTTGAGCAAACTGCCGCGGTGCAAATGCCGGCGGCAGTTAAGCGAGCGTTGCATCGTCTTATCACGATGCCCCCCTCCCCTGCCGCGCATCCCCCTCCCGCCCCCGATACGTATATCCCGTTCAGCTCGAACCGTTACCGTTTCGTGAAACTTATCGCGATTTGCAAGCTCGGCCTCTTAACCTGCGAATTTTCCAGAAAATAAAGAGAAGAGAGATTTAATGACGCGCATACTAATGTCGAGATATTATAATGTTAATTTTTTTTTTTTTTTTTGCGCATCATACAACGGTTTAATATGTTTACAGCTGAACTAACATAAGCAATCTCGAAAAAATATGGCGAATCTCATTAATCAAGAGTTGAGAAATAAATATTTATATTCATTTGTATAATCTTAACTGATATCCATTCAGCGAAATTAAAATTCCTTGCTTATTTTGGTTTATATAAATAAAAGGCTAAGATTCTACATTTTTTGGATAAAATCCATGGTACAAGATATTCTCCGAAAAAAAACCCAGCAAAAATTGATCTTTTCTATTGTAATAATAATATAAATGCTAAAATAAATATAAAATATTTATCTATATAAATAAATTTATTTATATTAACTGAGAGAGTGTTTTTTAATTTAAATTTTATTCAGAATAAAATCCATAATAGATTGGAAATTGACGTAGCAAATAAATTAATTTTTTATTATACGTTGAAAATTAAACGCGAACCAGATCTATATAGATAAAAATTTTTAATCCTGTTATTATTGCATTTTTCTCATTTAACTAAAAATATAAAACTTAGTGACATTTACATTTTTAAACTTTTTTATTCTACAATTTTCACATATTATAATTTGAATTAAGAAAATATTTTATTATATTTCTTTTTCATTTATTGAAACTAAAGTGACCTACATTCAACTAGTGATATTTCTGATTTATATTGATTAATATTATTTATTAATTAAATAAAATTAAAAAAAATCTTTTGCATAAAATTTAATTAGTAAATATAAATTTATAAAAGTGTTTTATTAGTTATTTTTACAATTGATTAGTTCATTTCATTGGATAAAATCCAGGACAGTAAAATTCGGAATTTGTGTATATGGTGACATTTAATATGACATTAAAATAAATAAAAAAATTAAATCGATAAGTAAGTTGTGGAGTTTGTGTGTAATCATGGATATTCGATTGAAGAGAGATTATCATGTCCACTGCATAGTAAGATTCAGTAAGAAGCTTTGACTTGTATAAAGATGTCGCAAAAGCAGCTTAAATCCCTTTTCTCTTCCCCTCCAACATTTACGAGGCGAGCGAAATCCTTTAATTGACCGCATGCAAGAACTCATCATCCCGATGAGTCTTAGGCCAATTAAGGAAGTTTGTCCGTTAAGGAAGGTTTGTAACCTTTCCGCGTCCTTGCGCCCGAGCTGTTACAGGAATTAATCGACTCCCGGTTTCTTGAGAGATATATTTACATTATTCGCGATGAAATTATCATCTGTCATAGATTTCGGCCGAAGATATAATGACCCATCAAAATTAATTGAAATAAATGGCAGTTTATTTAAAAGTATCGCTATAATAAAATGAGCTCTAAATAAAGTAATAAATTTAATAATTGAAATAATAATACTTTATTATGTTAGTTGACTTATTGTTAGTTTTTCGAAATGATGATTTATTAATTAAAGCAAAAATATATAAAGTTGTATAAATATATTCTAGTGTTACATGTTAGTGATTTTTATAGTTTTTGCCAGTCAGTTTGTTCCATTGAATAAAATCTAGTAAAAAAATGTTTTAAATAAATAAAAACAAATATAAATGAACAAATAAATAATTTTAAAAATAAACTTTTAAAAACAAAATTAAACATTTGTATTCCGATGGTCTTTTAAGGTGATTTTAGGTCGCAAATTATGACGAATCTTGATGTAAATTTCGCAGGAATATTCCACTCGCGCCTGTTAATGTCACTCTCGTAATACTCGCCAATGGCGGTTCGCGCGCAAATAGAAACCTTTCCGAGAGAGAGAGAGAGAGAGAGAGAGGTCGACTTTTTCCGGCCGGCAAATTGCAGCGGTTTCAATTCTCGTGCCATTGTCGATTATACTCGCTCGTCACACGCTCGTTGCTCGCTCACGCAGCTCGGTGTCAACGCAAAACCTGTTCGCTCTCTCGCGAGAGAGAGAGAGAGAGAGAGAGAGTCCCGGCTTTTTTAATCCGTATTCAATTATTCTCGCAGTATCCGCCGCGGTTTCAGTATTTGCGAGATCAACTGTTACGCGGGCGCGTGTACCGAGTGGAAAAAAAAAAAGAATTATTTAGGCGAATTTGGCCTCGTGTTTCGATTACACGGCTCGCTCATCACATTGTGCGCTCGAATCGAGATTTTTTTTTCTTTTTTTCTTTTTGCTGCGGCCGCTTGATTTTTCTCCCGCGCTGTCAGAATTTGACAGAACCGCTGGCGGCGGCAAGTGATCAGCTGACGACGCGAGTCGCAATTTTCGCCATCCTTCTGCTTAATCAGGGTGAAGCGAGAATTGCGATCGATAGATATTTATCGTGCATTAAAGTCCCGTAATTAACCGCGTCCAATCGTAAATCGACGCTTCTCCACCACGTGTGTTACGGGAAATTCCCGCGTACTTAACGAGTAGTTGCCCGTCGCAGCTGGCTCGCCGTAAATTCGATAATGATTCCCCACGTTGCGCCACGTTATTTCCATTCGTCGCAGGTACATAGCTTACCCGGTAGGGCCGATGTAGGGCTTTACGTACGCCAAGAGTTAACGAGCTAATGAGCTCGGCCGAGTTGGCACACAGAGAGCGAGAGACAGAGAGAGAACGCTTCTGCATTTACGTCGCTGATGCAGCTTCGGATGATGAGATGACGAGGAGGAGGAGGAGGAGGAGGAGAGGGGGAAGATCACTGGGAGAACGTTTCCCAGTTAGGGCAATTCCGCACTTTCGCTCACCGCAATTAATTAGCTCAATTCCCGCTTCCTGTTATGCCTGCCTGCCTGCCCGTCCGTCGGGCGCCCATCGCGCGCATTCCGACGATGCTTGCATTCCGTTGTCATAGTTGACACACGCATCTCGAAAGCGTCCCCGAAGGCGTTTACGCGACGCGACACGACCATGGGCGCCGAGACGACGTCGCTCTGCCTCTCCGTGTTGTGCATTTACGTGATGACGGCGCCGCCGCCGCCGCCGCCGCCGTCACCCCCGTCGCCACCGGGAACGACGTCGTCTCGTCCCACCCGTTTGGGTAAGGCCGCAATTGCACGGATTAATCTTCTCGTCTTGAATTGCAATTCGATAATATATTATAAAAACTTAAGTAAATCCATTCGGATTATCAAATTTATTAACAAGTTCCTCTAAAAATATAAAATGCCGTCAAATTTTTTATTTTTAATGATTAACATTTACTATTAAAATTTTGTTTTTTTTTTTTTTTTATTTAAATAATAGGGTATCTAATTCCAATTTTTGTTTTAATTTAAAATTTATTTATTTTATAAAATTATATTCAATTTTTAAAATTCATATATATTTTACCATAAAAAAATGAAATGAAATGAAATTAATTTATTCTTATTTAATGTTTAACTGCAATTGCTTTTATTTATTAATAAATCTATAACTTTCTGTTAAGAAATTTTTATTTAATTAATTATTTCAAATATTAAATTTTTACTTATTTATTTAAATTGATATGATAAAGTAGGATATGTAATAAAATTAGCATGGTAAAATTCTTGAATTGAAATTAAAATAATTGAAATTAAGCATGATTGAATCATAATATAGTGAAAAATGAAATGACTTATTATAGAGAAGAGTATAATTTAATTAAATTACATATAATAATATAATTAATTACTTTATATAATAAATTAAATATTTAATTTAATTAATTTGTGTATGTTATATATGTGAATTTATATTTATTATAACAATAGAGAATAAATTAAAATAGATACGCGTAGCTATGAATTACAAAGATCTCTCACAAAGGGGGAATTTAAAACGGCATTTTAATTGCAAACGCGAAATTACATACTCAGACAAGGCACTTGAGATAAACATCGTTGAAAATGAAGGAGAGACGCGTATTCCTCTCATCTGCGCTCGTTCTCACTGTTTCAGTTAAAAGACGTTGTTTATGTGTTTGCGACGTCTGTAAAAATAAACGTTTATAGACGTAATCATATCATTATCGGTGGATTACGCGTAGCGAGCCGCTCATCGAGATCGGTGTTTTTCGCCGGAGTGTCTTTCACGCTGGTTGAACACGCAAACACACACATGCTTCCTCGAGACTGTCGGTGTAATGACCGCTTGTGGTTTTCCTCTTTTGCAGCTTACGCGGACGCGATAGATCCTCACCTGGAGATCCTGCCGAACGGCGAGATGCAGACGAAGCCGATCGGCTCCAGCATCCTTCTCACGTGCAAACCGAAGGTGGACAATCCATCGCTGGTCGACGACATGCAATGGCTCGACCCGCAGAATCGCGTGATCGATTCCCTGAAGTAAGTCAATTACAGTCATCTTTTGCTTATAAATGACATTTTATGTGGAAACGACGCAGAAGCGCTCTCGCACCAACGGCCCTTTTCCCTCTATTTATATTGTAATCGACTCTCGAGAAGATGACAGTCAATCAATCGAGAATATAAGCTGCAGTGCACCGTTGGTGCAACGCTCCTGCAATCGTTCTTTAGCGAAGAATCTTTACGAGTAATTAAAAGATTAATGAGTTTTATTCTTTTTTTTTTTTTTTATATTCATCGATTTTATTTCAGTGAATTATACAGAGTGTCTCTTTTGAAATATCAGAGTGTCTATTTCTTGAAAAAACATAAAAAACCTGAAATATAATACTTAGGAATTTATTTGTATCTGGAAAATATCTATTTTTATTTATGTTCAATATCTTAACAAAATATTGAACATGTAATACATATAGTCTTTGTAATTTTTAAAAATAAAAAATATGAAATTTTTATGCAAGTGCTTATTTTATGAAAGTTTTCATTTTTGTGTCAGTACATTTACAAATCTAGTACTCAATTTTTTTCTTGTTTTTTTTCCTCGTATGAGTGAAAAGCATTAGTAAACGCATTATGCAATAAAAAAAATTTAGAAAGTCACATCAAAAAGTTTTTAAAATATTCTCTTCTCTGGAAGTTTGTACAAAAATACCTGGTCAAGGAATTTTTAGGAAATTTTTTTACAAGATTTTAATAGACACCCTGAATACTCTAGTTTTATTTCGCTGTCTCTCTGGAAATATGTGACCATGTATCAAAATAAACTGTACAAGCAATTAATTTATCTCATCAAATTCAAAATTTCCTCCAACATTTATATAACACAATAAAATGTACCGCTATATTAATTTATTACTACAATTTTAAATTAAGGCATTTCAAATAGGACACTTTGTATATTACGTCAAACTTTGTTAAAATAAAGTATATTAAGCTATCTGAGCCAAATTATCAAAACATAAAAATATATATATGAAAATTGTGTACTAAATATTTACAATTTTTTAGCTTAGAATTAAGCTATCTAACCATTATAAAGAAATAACGCATACATAAATAAAAACAAAGAAAATTAATAGTACACAATTTTTTTGCTATATTTTACTTACAAAAATATTTTTATTACTCCAATTGTTAAAGACTTAAAGGGCTACAAAATTGCTTAGAAGATTTTTAATTTATTTCGTTTATTTAAAGAATAAGAAACCTGGATATTTTAAGAGGAAATAATTCGACTCAGAAAGCTTAATATACCTGGTAAAATACTACAATTTTATTTGACTTGAGGAAGAAAATTTAATCAAAAGTCGTAATGAGTTCTTTTAATCACGCGATCAGAATGTTGAAGTATAAAATTACAACTGTATATTTTTCATAACTTATAAACTTTTTCGATTGATCGACAGTGATGTGAGTTTTTTTTATAGGTAAAAATAATTAATTAAAAATTATTAACTGAAAAGCATTTAACTTGATTGATTGCGTTTACACGAAAGCATACTTTAATACTAATTCGACAAATTTCTGTCACTTCTTTAACGCAAACACAGATACGTCGTTTTGCCGCTCGAAAGGCGAGTATAAAATTGGAGATATAAACATGTGTGCAATCATAGTAGTGCTCGTTTTTTGCCTCCTGTTTTCATCTCTCTTATTTGTACACTCATTATCACTTCACTCCGTGTTCGACATCATCATTTTCCCACGATGCAGCCACGATATTTCACACATTTCCTGGTGCTACGAAGCTCTTAATTGCCGCATCGCAGTTCGCGAACTGGCTATCGCTCGTTAAGCCGTTCGGAAAAGTTCCGAACAGTTCGAACCAGACTTATTGAACGCGCGCGCGCACGTTGGAAGCCGGAAAACTCATTGGAAACAAACGAAAAAAAAAAAAAAAATTCATCGGGCGGCGAACGAAATTTTCGTTCGTGTATACAGTGCGATCTGGAAAATCTTCCCGACTTTGTTTCGAATGTATAAAAATTAAATTCGTTCTTTTTTATAATTTTTTAAATTCTAAAATCCCCCCTAAATCTCCTAAAAAATTTTACAATTTTCATCATCGAAAAGTAAGTATAATTTCTTCGAGATTATTTATAAAAAAATATTTTAAATTCCTTTTATAATTTTTAACTTCCTCTTATAATCCCATTTTATAATTTCATCATCGAAAAGTAGGATTTCTCTGAAATTATTTATTAAGGACATTTTTAGCTGTTTATTTGTAGAAATTTGATTTGTCGAATATTTATAATTGTTTTACAATGTAATTCTCATTTTATAATCTAAAAGTAAATAAGCTTTGTCTTTAATTCTGATGCTATAAAAAAAATGATAGAAAAAAGTAATTTTATTTGTCAGCTTTAATTCTTTTTTTCACGTTAACGAGCTTTTCGATTAAACCGCCCGAGCGGGAAGAATTAAAAGTGAAATATGAACTTTCTGGGACACGGCGTGTATAACCGGCAATTAAGCAGCTCCGCAATGGCGCAATTCTACAAAGATTCCATTTCAAACGACATTTGCAACATTTGTACATTATACTGTCCGCGATACAGCTAATATATGTACCGCGAGTCGCTCGCGATACAAGTATTTAATCCGACGATCAAATAATGTAACGAACGTTAACCTCGGTAACTGATTCATCGTGTCGCGTGTTTGCACGATCACTCGAATCCCCGATTTGCGTAATTAAGTACATTCGTCGTCAAGAGTACCGCGCGTGACATTTCCGAACAAAATCGTCCCGTTTCGAGCAATTTCACTATACAATTATGGTCTCAATAAAGGTCCGTTACAAGTTCATTTGCGAAAACCTATACGCCGAGAATAGATTGAAGCTGCACAGAAAAAAAGGCTATTCTTGTTTTAAGAATATATATTTGAAGACATTTAATATACTAATCAAGAACAATATCAAGAAAAATATATCATTATTTAATTATAAATTTTATGAATAGAAAAATAAATTGTTGGTTGGAGACAAATAGTATGTATTTAAAGCAAAAATTATTATAAAAAGTACGAAAATAATATTACATTCTTTTGAGGTGACTATTAAAGTAAAATATAATATTGTTTTTAAATTATTATTTACTGTATTTTAATTGCCACTTAAATTTAAGATTATTATCAAATTATTTCTAACAATAAGAAGCTTAGATATATGTGTCGCTAATGAAATAATAATTGTTAACTGTGGTATATGCAATTTTAATTTAATAATTTTTTTTTGTGTGCGAAAGGAATTTACATGGCAATTTCATTAAAATAAAATAGAAGTGCGAATACAATCGAGATAAGAGAAATTTTCTTCTCGGGATTTTTGAATCGCTTTGTATAATCGACAGACTGCCACGACACGGAAGTACCGTCATCCTCTTTTCCAAGGACTTTCTCACACTCTCTTCTTTCATATCTTGCACTCTATGTGCTTTCTATTTACGCATCACAATCATCGTCACGAGATACACTCCGGCTGCTCCGCGATAAATGAATACATTTGCTCATTTTTACTCGCGACCACGTGTTGTTCGACGCTACTTGCGTTTCTCACTCGACATACATATTTCAAACGCCGTTAATAATTTTCCGCCCTATATATAAGGGTGTGCAGCAGCCACTGTCACCTCTCGAGTCACCTTCATAATCCGCAATATCCATATTCGTAACCTCATCGTCGATGTCGCGCGATATTACATCCGGCACCTCGTCGCTCGGCATACTATATGGAAATTGCTTGAATACATCATATCTCACCTGTGCTCACATCATCCGCCGATACATACGTGCATCGCACCGTCTATATACCATGCAACACTGAATAATACAAGGTCACGTGAATGCATCTCTCGCCGACACGTCATCCTCACGTCATCCACCAAGGATATCGCTACTATCATCACTCTGCGCGATATCTCTTTGTGTTGTCGTTTAGGATCGATATTTTGCCAATTTTCTCTCCGTAAATCATCATGTTATATTCTTGACAGCACGCACACGGGTGTCTCCAAACCTGCCATGTACACCGAGCTGCACCAGGATCGCAGTCTGTCTCTGTTCTTTAATTCCCTTCAGGAGGAACAGGCTGGGAAATACACTTGCAGGGGCACTTATGCGCGTAACCAGCCGTTGAACAAGTCCGTGGGGATCGATACCATTAGTAAGTATGGGGTTAAAAAAGAGAGCGCGTGGTAGAATTTTAATTTTCAAGAGAAATTGTATTCCGATATAGACGGAGCATTCCCGATGATATCGAATAGCGTTTAATTAATTTCACGAAGGCAGAAGCGATCCGCGGGAGAACGTTTATAATATATAAATCTATAAAAAAACGATAACAGGATTTTTCAGTTAAAATTCTATGGAAAGCTACGCGTATTTTCCGGCAATTAAAAAAATTAAGCATCAAGTAATGGATATTTAGTTTTAGTTATTTTTAACAGTTGATGAAAACAGCTTTTTTTTTTTTTTTTTTTTTTTTTTTCTCTTTTGGTTTGTTTGTTAGGAAGAGATTTCAATCGAATGGAATACGGTACATATTTTTTTTTCCGGGGGAAAACGAGGCTGTAAAATGTTTAATCCAATAGCGGTTTTTCCCCCAAAAAATAACTTTTAATTTGTTTTATCAACAGTCGCGATCACGTGGGATGACGCGCCACCAAATCAATTTCCCATTCTCGGAGAGGACTTTTCAATTAAGTGTAAAGTACGCGCTAGGCCTTCGCCCTCGGTCGATTGGCTTTACAATGGGGAGCTGATAAAAACAACTGATCGCTATATCATAGATGCTCACTCCTTGAAGATCAAGAACGTACAAGAATCGGATGATGGTATATACACTTGTCGTGCGTCCGTACAAACCACAGGAGAATTGCAAGAACGACTTATCCGCGTTGAGGTATTATGTCATTAATATTTAAACAGCTGATACATGTCAAATAAAAAAAAAAAAAATTAAATATTTTTACACATTTTATCAAGTAATGACCTTTACGCTTTTCATTGCGATAATTATACTTGTCGTGTATTATTATTTTTTTACGCTATCAGCTTATTAATTACTGAATTTTATTATTAATAATTTTACGTTAACAACCCAAGATAACTTATTACTAATATAGATGAAAATAAATGCAAAAATATAGAAATTTATGTAAATCTAGATGTTCCATTTATTTTTAAGCGTGCTTTGATAAACCTTTGCTTAATAATCTTGTTTAATCAATTTTATAGGTACACACACGACCGTCGATCGAGGAGATCTCGAGCCCGGTGGACATCATCGAGGGCGAGAATGCAAACATCGAATGCAAAGCCACCGGCAAGCCGTCGCCAACGTTCACGTGGATCAAGTCTCTCACCCAACAGAATCTCTCCATCACCGATCGCTTCGGCGTAAATCCGGTCACGGGTGTGCTAACCATCACCAATGTAAACCGCGACGACTCGGGCGAATATCAGTGCAGCGCGACAAACGCCGCCGGCACCGCCAAAACCACCATCCAAGTGAACGTGATCGTCAAACCAAAGATTATGGAGTTCCTGAACAAGACCGTGGTACAGGGTAAGAATACGGAGATCATGTGCAAGGCTTTTGGCCGACCGGCGCCCGAGGTGACCTTCAGGAAATTCACCGCCGACAAGCAGTACGTGATGGGTGTTCAACCGCAGGACGATAGGATAGTGATGACGAACCGACTGAACGATGTATCTGGCGAGACAGTTGGCATCCTATCGATCCATAGCGCCCTCACCAGCGACGACGGTCTGTACGAGTGCGTGGCAAAGAACACCGGCGACGTCGCCTACAAGAACGGCCATCTGACGGTCGAGTTCCCGCCCTCCTTCCACCACATGGACAACAAGACGGTCTACTCGTGGGGACAGCGGCCGGTGAACCTCACTTGCATCGCCGAAAGTATACCAAACGCGACGATACGTTGGACCTTCTATGGCGATCGAAAGGTCGAGGATGATGTCTCGATCAACGTGATCGGCAACGGGCCGATCTCCACTATCGAGGTACGGCCGCACGATCGGCGCTATTACACTATTTACAAGTGCATCGCCGCGAATCCCCACGGCACGCGGGAGAACTTAATCGAGCTGAAGGAAGCGTCGAGACCCAGCGAACTCTTGGACGTCAAAATGATCGAGCTCACTGCCACAACAATAAGATTTGACCTCACACCTCCGCAGCCGGAGCTACCCGTTCAAACTATCACCGTACAGTATAAGGAGAGGGATCAGACCTGGGACAGAGCAAGGAACAGGACTTGGTCTGTTGTCAGTAAGTCTCTTTGGGAGAGGAGAGGAATTCATCTTTCTCAATTTTAATGAACTGGATTAAAATCAAAAGTCTGAGAAATTTCTTCTCTTTATGAATTCACCTAATTTTATTTAAAGTATGACGAGTTAGCTCATTCAAGTACGTGAAACTTAATTTTATTCATAGAACAGCGTAAAGTGAATGAGAAAAAGAAGGTTTATAATTAATAAATATTGAACAATCTATGTGCCAAAAGTTAACTTTCTTGAATTGAAAACTTTAAATATATAAAATATCGAAACTAATGTCTCGTGTTCAGATACTACTACACCATATGTCGTCGAGGGTTTGAAGCCGCAGACGCCTTACGAGTTCCGCTTTGCGGCGAAGAACAAAGTCGGTCTGGGCAACTGGGGTAGCAACCATTACGAGATGACACCCGGCAGGACGATGCCGAACCAGCCCAAGATCCTGTGTACGCCTGGCAACGATTACGAACAGTCATTGTTCAGTAACCAATACGAGCTCGGTTGGCTGGAGCCACCCGACAACGGCGAGCCCATCGACATGTATCTGATCAAGTACTGTCAGCTAAGTCGAGTCGCGGGTGACTGGGAGGTGTTGGACGACACCTGCGTAGAGATCAAGTCCCAGACGAGAACGAGACAGTATCTGAAGGGCTTGAGCTCCGATACATTTTACAGTGTCGAGTTACAGGCTCACAACATAATGGGCTTCAGCAAACCTGGATACGTCAAGTTCAGGACAGCCAGAGGTAAGTCACCTTCGATCTTCGCCAATTGAATTCTCGATGTTCCTCCGATCCAACGTAATTACTCTGCCATGACGTATCTATATTTCTCTTAATGATTTCCACTCGAGATATATATAATTCCCTTTGAGATATATGTGCACGAAGCTACTGCACTGAATGATTTTTTTTTTTCTTCGCGATCTTTAAATCGTTTGTCAGTTTGTCGTCCCTTTTTTTTTGTTTATTCGAGGAAAAGGGGAAAGGGTAATTTGAGGTCTCTCCTTTCCTCGGCTAAAATCTTTTCATTCAGTTAAACTACTTTTTATTTTTTTTTTTTTTTTTTTTTTTTATAGTAATTGTAATTGGTTTTTTTTTTTTTTTTTTTTTTTTTTTTTTTTTCAAAAAATGATCCTGTTATCGCCAGAAAGGCCTAAATGATTTTGTTTGCTCGCTTTTTCATCCTTCAAAAACACGTATCATTTTTCATAGAAATTTATCCGAAAGGATAAAAATAATTGTTTTAATTTTTCACATATAAAGCGCACGTTTTTTATTATTAGAAATAAATTATTATTATATTTTTTTTTTTTACATTAATACTCGAGATATCAGTTTCACTAGATAGTGTGTTATACTTTTGCACGTTACAATCTTTACCTTTTATAAAATGGAATGTTATTTCTGCGAGAGAGTAGTAAACTCACGGCCATTCTGGCGTTAATCAAGGTTACAGGATTTGAAGAAGTCCTCAAATCCCTTGACCCTTACGCAAGACATCAAACTATATAGCTAAAAGCTACCCGATGACCGCGCGATCAGCGGGTTTCATAGAGACGTTAGTATATTAGTTATTTTTTTTTCTTTTTTTTTTTTATCCTACTCGATGACGAAACTCTCTCTCGACTGGAAGACGAGGAAGATTTTTTTTACACAGAGCCTTTTTATCCATTCAGAATCTGCGGGCATCACTGTGGACTACACAGTATTAACTGGTGCTGGTGATACTTGCAAGATCGCCGTGGCCGCCATTGCCGCAGCAGTAATGCTCCTATCTCTAGCCATTTAGAGTCGCTAATCCTCGTGAACCGTCATTGAACGCACGCGTGAACGAAGGCGAGGCGAATTCGTCGACAGTACAAGCGAGAGACACCACGATGGAGATGAGAAAGAAAAAAAAAAGAGAGAGAGAGAGAGAGATAGATAGATAGATAGATAGATAGATAGATACACACACGCTCTATTAATATAACACACAATCATTCGTGATTTCCTTGCGAATCTCGTGTTTCGTTCGAATAACTAGCACGAATCTCACGGATAGCTCGAAGCTAGAAAAGACATTCGCGCGAGACACGACGACGAAAGTTAATCGCGCGACATTTATAACACACACGTAATAATATATTGTGTGTCGTTCATTTACATCCACTTGTAGTATAATAAAGGATCGACAACAACGAAGAGAGACGGGGGAAAAAAAGAATCACCGGTTACATTCCGAGAAATAGCGTTTAAGTAGGGTTTTATAAGAGAAGCGAGAGTGAGAGAGAGAGAGAGAAAGACCCGCGAAGCGAAGCGTATATTTATGCTTATTATTTGTTAAATGCGCTCTCACACTATAATAAGTGTAAACGTGCTGGTACGTTTTTTTTTTTTTTTTTTTTTTCCTTCTTCATTTTCTTTTCCTTTCCGGATTTTGTGCTGCTAAGGCTGTATTACTCTTTGGTGACTCTTGTATAAGTGACGGGTGCGCGCTCACCTGTTCGTGGTGCGAGAAAAAAAAAAAAAAAAAAAGAAAAAAAACAGAAAAGAAAAAAAAACTCACGTGACCAAAATGATAACGTATATATATATTATTATTGTATCTCAGTTATATATGACACTTCGCGTCGTAATTTTTATTTTGTTAATTAAAGATTCAGATCGATCTCCACGTTTTAACGGAGAGAGTTAAGGTATTTATATAAGTAACGCTCCGACGACGTCCAGTCGTCGGGTTCTTGCAGTTTACGAACTTTTGTATGTGGTATTATATTATAGCGATAATTAAAGAGAAACAAAACGAAGAAGAATGTGCTTCCCATCTACATATATATATTATATATATACACACAAGTCGGTTCGAGCGCGAACGATTTATCGAATAGACGTCCGGCAATATATACGAGCGTGAGAGTATAAGGTAGCGAGGCAGGTATAAGAGTGCTACTGCCCTCAATTGCCAACTATTTACGCGCAAACCCGACGACGAAAGAGAAAAGTCGATATTAAGAGGCGAGCAGTCGCGATTAGAATCGCGACGACTCGTAAATCACGCACGCGAATACGAATGTAGCACTTGGGTGAATGCCCGCAATCGGAGCACCAGAAACCGTTTACCGAGTTTGCCGATTAATTAATATACGCCGGATAATTTTAGATATTTTAGACGATCTGATTTTTTTCTCCCGAAGGGAGAGAGAGAAAGTTGATAATAAACGTTCTGAGGAGACGATAAGGGTGAACGCGAGATAAGAAGGAAGAGAGAGAGGAACAATAGAGCGATTAAGGAAACTTGTGGACTACTCATCCATCATGGGGGCTGTCGGGGGAAAAAAAAAAAAAAAAAAAGAAAAGATTATTAATCGAGTTATATAATGCATAAGAAACGCGATAAAAATTATATATCCTCTGCGGTGGGGGGAGGAAAAAAAATCCGTTTTTATCGAGACAGACGAGGCATTTTCCTGCTTGAGTCGACGATACCTCTCTCGTGTCTCGCGACTCGCATCCGTGCGTGACATTCTTTTGCTAGCTAAAGAATTTCACACGGAAGTGCGAGCGGAAGTCCTCGTGTCACGCACACGGGAGGACCCGGGAATTTTAATTCTAGAACCCGATGCAACAGCGCGAACATAGAAACTTGAAATAGCGAGAGACATTTGTTTACATTTTTAACACAAAATTATTTAAACCGCGAACTATATTTAAAAATTTTCTTTTTTTTATTTTTATTTTAGAGATTAAATATTTTTTTCTATATTTTAAAACGGCTGATTATTTGGCTATTTAATGTGTACATAAAGTATGTATGTCAAACTTTTTTCTGCTTCTGAAGAACGACGTTTCTTCATTATATTTATATTTGGAGTGGTAATCTCGTTGCAAACAATTATGCAAATATTCTCGTGTTTGATTTTACGGTCGAGTTCTAGAATTAATCGCGCGACAAAATTTGAGAGAGTCCGCACGTATACGAAGACTCACACGACTGGCAGACTGGCAATTTAATTTTTTTAATTTGTTTCAGTTGGATTGATTTCAGTGTGATTGCATATGATTTTTCTCTCCTCTCTTGCCTTTGATTTTGTTTAATTTTTTATACTTTCTGGGAAAGCTCGTACAGTCATTAGTTTCGCTTGACTAGTTTTTCAGATACGTGTTTAGTGTGCGCATGATCTGTGTGTTGCGATATCATTACGATTATATGATTCTCTTATTACATTTACAATATAAATTTATTATTATTATGCCGTAGTTTTTCTCTTATGTAATTCTACATAACCGCCGCTACCGACAGTAGCCGCCATTTATCGCCGACTAATTATCACTGTCGTAATTAATCACTAATCTCTCTCGGGCGAGATGAGAACAGGGATCGAGAGCGATTTAATGTCGATTTATTAAATTATTGTGGTCTGTAAGAAAATTTTTTCGCATAATTACAGGACTATAAAAAAAAAAAAACGACAAGAAATTATGACGAATACTCGTAGCTTTCGTAATAAATTATAATAAAACGCTTCCGTTTGTCTATCAATATAACACAATATTATTCCGATCAATGAAGTTTAAAAGGTTAAAGTACTTTATCCTTTCGTGTCGGAAATTGAACTCGACGGAATTATGCGGTTTCGATCCCTGGATAAGAGACTACAAAAGGAGCGCGGTTCGATCTCGAAGGCCTGGTCGTATCCGGAACGCGCGGGCGGTCTCTTTTACCTCAAGTGCCTGTAGCCACATACACACACACACACACACACACACACACACACACACACATATACATACATACATACATACATACATACATATACACATATACGTACACGCATTATCGCGACCGCCTCCCTCGCGAGGCTCGCGTGAAAAACGCGCACCGAACGAGATCGATCTCGATGTGACGAGGTCTTCGACCCGTATCTTTTCTCGTTCCCCTTTTACTGTCTGTTCGCAAATGCCTGGGTTTTCTAGATATTAGCCCACAACGCATGGCATGCGCTTTGTTATCGTTACCATCCCCCCACCCCTCCTTCCCTACCACCCCCCTCCTTTCTTTCCTTATTTTCTGTTTTTTTTTTTTTTTCTTCTTTACCTTAGCGATGCGATATCGCCGAGTTTCACTCGGCGGGTGTTCCCATTTCGTGGAGAACTCGAGTTGGCGAGTTTCTCGACGTTGGATGTATCAGATTTTTGATATGACGGATTCTTTTCTATCGGAGATTGAGTTTTCGCGTAACGAGAATATAAAAAGATTGCTGTTTTGCCGAAAAATCCTGCAAAATGAATTACGCTCCGGAAGCGAGAAAGAGAAAAGAGCTATTTTATACCATTTATTTTGAGTAGACTCTATTTCAGCAGGAATCTCATTTCGACCGCGAGATATATTTAATGCTGAAAATATTAAGTAAAAGTTAGCCGCGATTAAATTTGCGCTATATGAAAGATCAATTTCGCGCGTTTGTTCTGTCATAAAAATTTGAAAGGCACGATTAAAGCGGAGATGGACCATGTATAACATAGGCGAATATAACTTAAGAATCCGATTTATAGATATATTAATTATTGTACCGATTGTACCGAATAACATCAGCTGATCGGTAATGTCATATATAGTGAACCGAGATACCCATTGAACGCGTTCGCAGCAAACTTTTAATCGAGATCGCCACGTGGTCGTACTAACAAACGTCCGAATCTCGATATCTCGAAGCCAGACTGACCAAATAAGAATCTTATTTCACGGGAAAAGATAGCAGAAGAGAAGGAAATCTATCACGTTGATAGTTGAATCTCTTCTTCTTCGACTTCTTATCTTTCCGAGATAAAAGTGGTGTAAACTGGTGATTGAACAATCTGGCTTCAGGGTATCGACATGTATTGATAACGCGAATGTCGATATATGTACCGAGATTTCGAGTCGCGAAACACATCGCGATCCAGATACACACGTGATAGATGGACCACGACTTCAGTCCATACACACAGTGTCGAATAAGCCAGGAAAATTCCACTAAACTCACAATCAGTTTCACGAGATGACAACAATGACAATCAGTCAGCTGTTTTATCCTCCCGTGACAACAATGTCGCCCAACTTCGGAAACGAATGAAAGGCGCTTTTCGCGGAGAAAGCTTTAAAGCCGTTCGGATTCGCGGGCGGAAAGCTTTAAAATCGTTAAGACAATGTCGACAATGAACAGCACAGCCGTGAGAGAGAGGGAGGGGGCGGGCGGGGCAGAGAGAAGATAGTTGCCGAAAGGGGGTGCTCCTCGACGAGAGCAGAGCTTTCCTCTGTTCCGGCTGAAAATCGCCCGCCAGGAGAATCCCGCGCTCGTAACCGGTCAACGGAAATTCGCACTTTGTCTCGCTAAAAGGATCCCGGTGGAATTGCAATAGCGAAGTAGACTATATGGTATCGATTTGGTACCGTCGAACTCCGACACACAAAGAGAGAGAGAGACTCCGGGCCTCTTCCGTCATTTCGGCTTTGCGCCGAACACAATTCGGCCCTAGTCCAATCTACTTTCCTCGGAAAGCGGAACGCGCTGTAAAATCAGTTATCGCGTTATCTATCTGCGAGTACGAATTACTGTTGATCTCGTTAAGGGGATGCTGGATTACCGACCGAGTTCTAACAAAACAATGTATTCTCTTAATATAAAAGTTGCAATATATATGAATAAAGTAAAATAGGTTCTTCGGGGTCAGAATTGCATGAAAGAATATCTGTGCACTTTTAGAAATGAGCTTGGAAGCCTAGATGAAACAAATTTCGTTACAGAAAATGTTGTTGCCGTAAAAACATTTTCGCTCGTTTCTAAAAGTTCACAGATATTCTTTCATGCAATTCTGACCCCGAAGAAGCTATTTTATTTTATGCATGTAAATTGCAACTTTTATATTAAGAAAATATATTGTTTTGTTAGGTCGGCAATCCAGCATCCCCTTACCATTCCAGACGCGCCGCGTTTCTTTTAATTTCGAAATTAGACGGTCAGATTTTTAGCAACCCTTCATCTATGCACGATGTTATACAAAAATGGCCCTTTCCGCGCGATTGTTCGCGACGTGCGACTAATTACGAGAGTATTGCGTTTGTTTTTCCCTCCCATCTGCGGGGAGGAAACTCAAACCGAGGACGATTCTCCGGCGAGTCGATCGATTCTTGAACCCGGGATTGTCTCGCGTCGGCTTTGTTTCGTGGAGGAGATCGATCCCTCGCGCCCCCCTCCCCCCCCGGATAAATTGCGAGCGTATAAATGCTCTATTCGCCGACGATGACGACGACGGCTCATTGTTCGGCGCGCGAGCGTTTGCTTTCACCCGGGGGACCGAGGTGCTTCGAGCACCGGAGTCGTCATCATCTCGAGCACGCGATGGGCGAGGGGAAAATCAATTAGCGGAGGAAACACGGGATTATTCCGGCCGATTCGCTTCCTCGAGTAGTAGTAGTAGTAGTTGTACGATCATTCTCGGGAGAAGAAATATAGCCTCGATAATTGGCGATCTTGAAATTAATTTCGCCGACATTATCGTCGATCTTATCTTGCGACAAAAAATTAAAATCTCTGTCCCGCTATCAAAAGCAAATTTTTCATTATTTTATTTTATTTTTATTTATTTTCACCGCGTCGAGAGGGTAGAACCGTCGCCCCGTCGCCCCCCCCGTCCCTCGAGAGATGCCGAAATAATACGCGCCGGGCATACACATAATCTGGACGTGTCTATGTTGAAGCAAGAAATTTCCCAGCAGCAGCTGGAGTGTTTCTCGTTACGGAGATAATCTGCCCGCGCGCGCGCGCGCGCGTACAAATGGACCGCTCGAGAGGAGAGGCCCTGTGTTTGCGCTGGCTGATGCGCTGGCTGGTCCATCCTCGAGTACCTACCGTTCGCGACTTGGTGCAGGGAGATAGAAACAAGGAAACACAGAGAAGAGGCTCGCCCGAATAGCTTCGCTCGCGAATCTGTTCGTGGAACCCTCTCGGAGCTCCGGCGCCGCTGCCGCTTATAAATAGCATCCTCGCCCGCGTCGGGAGAGGATAAGAACCGAGAGGATCGACGAGGGAATCGCGCAATGGAAGGGAGAGAGAGAGAGAGAGAGAGAGAGAGGCAAAGATAAACGCGATATCTGCCCGCGAATCTATTTCCGATGGACGCGCACATGGTTTCGACTCTGCTTCAACTCTTCCATTGTTGTCAAAATCGCTTTTTCCCCTTTCGCAATTCGTTCTTTCTCTCTTTTTGTTGTACTTTAATTTTACAGCAAATTATATCTCCACCGTAGGAGATACCATTCGATAATAGACGGTGAGAATTCTCATTTCTTCTTGAAATTAAATTTATCAATTCATCCCGAAGTCATTTTATTTTATTTTATTTTATTTTATTATCTTTTGGTGGAAGGAGAAAAGTTTGAAGCTTAATTAATTTTCTCCATCTTGTTTAATAATGATAAATGTCGGACGAAATTTTAAACAGTAAACCTAAAAACTATTTTCCTGAAAGAAGAGAGAAAAAAGCCCCGTAAAATTTTTTTTTTATCGATACGTTTGTACTTTTTTTTTTTTTCTTTTTTTTCTTTTTTTTCGAACGCAGTTTCCGGCGAAAGAAAGGGGGAAAAAAATATCTATGTACCTACGCTACAGGGGGAGTAAATTTCAGGCTACGGAAGATACGCACACAGATTGTGTCCCAGAATGGGATTAAAGAATGATCGCGCCCGGCACGGAATTAGGCACGGACTGAAAATAAACCGGAATGCGAAATCGAATTTCAGCGCGGCCGTTGCCACGTTTCCCGCACGCTTTTACGAGACATTTGATGGTTACGATGGTTCTTCCTTTTTTTTTTTTTTTATTTTTTATTACACGATATCGCCGGCTCTCCGCCCCCGTAGCTTCCGAAGGGTATGTTTATTATTACACACCATACATAGACACATACACGTTCGGATACACTTATTATTACGAAATACACGACATGTATATGTACAAACGTATATATATATATATATATATATATATATATAAAAATATATATAGATAGATAGATAGATAGATAAAACATTTACATACGTTTAAGGATATGTACTAGCCTAGTGCCTACTATGTTCGTATTTATGAGGAGGATAAAGCTCGTAATAACTCGTTCTTTCCCTGTGCGAAACATTCAACATTGTAAATATAACGGAACGAAGTAAAAATATATGTGAGTGTTTAAGGAAAAAAAAAAGAAGAGATACGGATGAACGAATCCGAGCCAGCGGAGAAGCCACCTTCAAATTGTGTCAAAATTATCGACCAATATCGGAGAAATTTCCTTTCAAATTTGAAGTTTACAGAATCTCTTGATATGAAAAAAAAAAAAAAAAAAAAAAAAAAGCGAAGGAGAAAAGACGAGAGAATGAGGGAGGAGAGATCGCGCGATTCGCAATTTGAGATGGTTTCTTCTTCGGCGGTCTTGTTTATTTTCTCGCTTACAAATACACATCACCTCTCGTTACTTTACAATTAATTATTAATCCATATTAAAATAAACCATCGGGAAGCGACGCGCGCCGCCGAAAACAACGGTAAATATCCCCTAAAGTACAAGCAAGTGCAAGAGATGTGGCCGCTAACTAACGTAGTTGACAGCTCTGTGGGAAATTGGCAGTGAGAAAGAGAGAGAGAGAGAGAAAGGAGGACCGAGTGACAGAAAGTGAGTGTATTTATGTATGTATGTATGTGTGTGTGAAACAAAACTAAACTCGAGGCACTTACAGCGGAGGGGCTTTTTGTGTGGAGGTAGCACTTTTAGATTAGTGGCGCGTAGATACTAACAATATATATATATATATATATATTTATATATATATATATATATATATATATATGTCGGGAGTGTGGGAGGTAGTGAATGAGCTTTTTCTCCCCCCCTCTTCTCCTCCCTCCTTCCTCGAGCTTTTTAGCACGGCTCATGTTGTGGTGTTCACGAGGCGAGACTCTTCTCCGTCTCTTTCTGTCGCTCTGCAGTGCGCTAATTATTGCGATCCATTAACCAGCGTGTAACACACACCCACATACACACACGTACATGTGTATATGCATAACACACACATATATAACACACATCCATTTACTAGCACACTCATACGCTCTGTGTGTTGTTCCCTTAACTGACAATCACTTGTATGTCTTGCTGTTGTTGCCTCTTCTGGTTTTTGGTTTCCTCCTTTGATAAAGACGGATTTTTGCCGCATCTTCTCTCCCCCCCCCCCCCGCCTTCCCCTCTCTCGCCCTCACACAACCCACAGCCGAGATCGTGTTTCTTTTCAGGAGACTAAAATATCATTGTTCGTGGAACGTGTTTGGTGATGCGACACCGCGAGTGATACTTGTCTCTTTCGAGAACTAATTATCTTAATTACTATGTCAACGCATACGTGGAATTTTTTTCCACGTATATTTACACTTGTAAAATTATACTCGTGTCTCTAACAAGTCATCGTCATGTTAATGTTACAATTATATTAATGATGTACATGATAATAATCATCTCGTATATTAATCATGTTTATCTCGAGCTTTGACAGATCCTTTTAAAAGTCAGCTGATAACTTTCTCGTGTTAATTGATGATTAAATTATTTTTACGAAGCAATAAAATAAAGCCTCTATTCTATTATATATCTTTTGGAAAAACATACCAGTACGTTTTTTTTTTTTTCTCTCCCAAAACATGTCTCATCTTGCTCTCTCGAGTGTCAGTCGATTGTCAGTCATCACCAAACATCGTTCCGTATCGCTTTTGCACTAACGGACTGCGATATATTATACATATATATATATATAAATATATATTGAAGCGCACAAGGATATAATTTGATTAGGTTTTATCTCGTCTTTCAAGGTACAGATACGAGCGTGCTCCAGCATCAGGGCCCGTTGCTGACGAGCGGAGCCGTAATCGGCATTGTCGTCGCGACGATATTCATCATCTTCATCATCATCGATGCCATCTTCTGCTGCGTGCGCAAGACAGGTGAGCCAGCATTAAATCATTCGCCGCTATCATTGAGATAAATTTCCACTCGCGTTGTGTGGATATAACGGGAGAGTGTGTACATACATATGTACATAGTATATACAACTCGCGTTGTCAATTATGATCGTATCAATTATGGTCGTTATTTTCATCGCTAATTATTTGCTGATCGCGTTATGACTCAATTATTGGAAGCTCCATACTAGTCATTATGATTAAATATGTCACTTTTGATGTCGATTGAATTGCACGCGGCTAATGAAAATAATGTAGGATGGATAGGTATTTACTTCGTGGCAAAACATGCAAAATCTGAAATTTTCAGAGATTTTTTGTATCTGGAAAAATTAGGGAATTCTCGTGGAATTTTATTGAGATTCAAGGAATTTCAAAAATTCTTTGATATAATTTTACTCTCGTGTTATAAACGATCAGCTAGCCAAGCAAATTATATATGCATATTTATTGAGATATATTTTAAACTCACAATTTAATATTAAATATCTTATAAATATATACCTATTTTTATTTATGTATTTGTCTTAATGAAATATTGAATATGCAATACATGGTTTTTGTAATGATAAAAAATGAAAATTTTATGCAGGCGAAAAATACTTGTAAAAGTTATTTAGCTTTTTTAATACATTTATAAATCTAGCACTTCAAACTTAAAAGACTCTGTTTTTCCTTCTGTATGAAGTAAAAAATATTAGAAAACGCATGTGATAAAAAATTTATTTTAGAGAAAAGTGTATCAAAAAATCTTTGAAATATTTTTTATCTTGAATTGGAAATATTTTCTTTACCTGAAATTTGAACAAAAAGAAACTGGAAGATCAAAGAATTTTTTACAAAATTTGCGTAGAAATAATAAAAATTTGTAATAAGGAATATATTTGCTGGATTTCAAATTTATTTCGCAATTTGGACTTTCAATAAAACGTACAATTTTGTCGCGTGTAAAAATTGAAGAAAGCGAAATTATATTATTGAATACAATATTAATAAATTATAGAATAAATTCTACAATATAATAATATTATTAATAATTATACAATAACGAATAATAAAACAAAAAACAGAGTAAAAATATACTTAAAAAAATGAAATTAAGTAATTAAAAATTAAAATTAAGTAATTGTAAAAAAGACTTGATGTCGTGCTTTAATTGATAATATAATATTGAATATAATGTTGATAATATAATATACATTCTTGTTTTTTTGTGCGTTACAGGAATTATTTACATTATATGCGAACGATCTCGGCGGAAACCAGTGGACGAGGAAGACGCTAAGCTCGGCAGGTGAGTTTCTTATCTCGAACCTACTTGATATGTAAATGTATTTTACAAGATACTCTTTTTTTGAATATATTTCTATATACAATTTATACACCGCATCTCGATCATACTATTACATATGTACTCTATATACATTGTGCTTTGGCAAGTCTAGCGCTACTTTATCTCGCGTTATCGAAACTTTGCACCCGTCGTCGAACTTTCGTTGATACATTTCTTTCCTCTTACATTTAGCTTCCACCCACGACCGTGATAATAATTCAAATACGATTTGGCTTTTTCGCGCGTTCTCGCGATTGTGTTGCACGAATTTTTCGCGCGCGCTTGGTTTTACGCATGTGCGTGATTTGTCGAAGTCACATGTCGCGCGATCTGTCATGAGGATAGCGAGGGATGCGATGACGGTGGTAGAGCCGCGATATGAAAACGTGTTTAAGAGAGTAGCCCGCCTAGACAGAGTGAGACGACAACATTCTTTAACTCCTCTCGTATTTCTCTCTTTTTCTTTTTTTATCGGTAGTCTTTACGGTTGGCGGTTTCCATTGCCGTATTGCGACCAAAAAATGGCCAATGTCGCCGGGGTCACGGCCATCCAAGACTCGGGTAGTGGAAAAAATACCATTAGATTGGTCAAACACACTGCCATGTAAGACAGAAAACGATCTATAAGCGAAATCAGTAAGAAGCATGGCCCCTCACGAAGGGGCTCCGACACGGCTTTCCACTTTGCATGAAGCTCTTTTTTTTTTTTTTTCTTTTTTTCTTTTTTTTATGTTTCCTTCTCTCTCTCTTTCTCTGTTTCAACGACTCTCCTCTCTCTCTCTCTCTCTTTGACTTCCCGCAGTGACGATGAATTCGCCCAGCGGCGTTCGGGGATGAACCGTCTCGCAAGGGAAGTCCCGATACGCATCAAAGGGAATTTGATGAGCATGAGAGAAAATATCGGTTCGATCCGACGCATTCTTTGCGCCGCCAACCACTCTTCGTACTCTGCAACACGTTGATTTTTTTTTACACTCTTGCCTTGCGTCAGGCTGCGTATTCGCTCGTGGCTAGCTGATGGAACATTCTTTCTTTCTCTCTCTCTCTCCCTCTTTTTTTTTTTTTAATTTCTATATGGAGTGAGTTGCGAATAATTTGTACGAGTTAGCAACCAGTCTAATGGACTACGTTTTGTTTATCACTTTTTGGAGCGAAATAAAAGCGTATATAACTGGGAAAAATTATAATCTTATAAAATAAGTAAAATAAAAATCATGCGAGCTGCGGATTATTTATTTTATTTATATGTGAGATAAAAAACTTTACAAGAGAGTTATAATAAAAAAGGAATACTTTTGTGATTCGTAGATTTATTTTTCTGCTAAATGAGGTAGAATTTTGAAAATAATTCTCGATTTGTGATTATGAAATATTCGGGATTTATGTCCACTGGATTATTTCGGCCCTCGAGCGAATACGCAGCCTTATACATAATTCTGTTGAATTTTGCGCGTAGAGATATCGCCGATACTCGCCTGAGCTTTGGCCATGCAGCATGCACGATACACTTAAAGTAATGCTCACTTCTCATTCTTCATTCTTTCATTTTATTAGTCTATTTCGCACGGCAAGCACGCGAATTCTTTCTTCCCGACCTGCCTACGAAGCGCGAATGGCGGTGCGAGTAAACACTCGATCGCTATAATGATTCGAAATGTCATTACAGTGACCGAGAGCTCGAGCTTTTCCGCCTTGAACGAATAGTGGTATAAATTGACAGATAGAAAAAGGCAATTCTTTACATATTTCTGATGCGTAGAAGAGAAGGTAAGAATGCGAGAGAAAGAGAGAGCTTGATTCTTGAAAATGGAGAAAATATGTATACCACTATTTCGCTCAATGGGGCTGGTATTTTGAATAATTTCGAAAAAAAAAAAGAAAAAAATTAACAGGAATTTTATTCGATCGTGGCTTATAAATTTCATATCCTAGAAAATTCGCGCGACTCATGTACAAAGCACACGAGTTGCTAAAATAATTAATTAGTAAAAATAATGTTGGAAAATTAAAAAAAAAAAAAAAAAACTTGATTCCAATGAAACTGTAGCTTTATAAAAAATATGGAAGAAAAATTCTCTTTATGAAAACGTCTTTTTTTTTTTTTTTCATCTCTCACGTACTTTGTGCATGTTTTTTAAGCGCAAATTTTCAACTCTTAACCGTAATAAGCGCGGATTCTCCGAAAAAGAGATTTTTCGGAAGGGGTGGCATGTACCCCTTAAGCATAGTCTCTCGCTGTGACGTTTCTCTCACCTTGCGAGTGACAAGCATGCCTGACGTGTATATTCGATGTCGCACCACGCGCCGCATATATATATATATATATATATATATATATATATATATATGTGGACATGCTCTCTTTTCTCTTTTTTTTTTTCTTTTCTTTTTTTTTTTTTTTTTTTTTTTTTTTTTGTCGCCCGGTATTAGAAATTAACCCGACGTTCGACAAAAATCTGTGCGACGTGTCAAATTCTGTACTCGATGCTTTTCCAGAGACGAGAAGGAGCCGCTGAAGGAGGAGAAGAAAATCACGCCGATCATCGACTCCGGACTACGTCGGGAGACCTCCATCACCTTCGACGGCAAGAGGTCCATCTCCAAGACCGGCTTCGTCGGCAAGGACTCGGCCGTCTAGATATTCTTCCGGCGTACTAGATTGTAAATCCCGTTCCGGAAAGCGCAGCGCGGTTTCTGGCTAAAGTGTTCTCGAAAAAAAAAAAGAAAAAAAAACAAACAAACAAACAAACAGACAAAAAGGAAAGAAGAAAAAAGAGCGGATCGCGAGCCCGCTCGCGGAAAGCACGACGGGGGTTTTAGCGAGTCGCTACGCTCAGAATTTTTCCCCGGACGCGCGGAGCCTCTCGCGGTTGCTTTCAGCTCTGCTTTTCGTTTTGCCTCCCGAACGCCCAAATGTGCGCGCGATTTCACGGATTTCGCAGCCCGACCCGCCTCTCCTTCTCCCCTTTCGACGCCTCTCACCCTCGTGTACCGCCTGTTCCTACACTTCCTTGCGAAGCCGTTTGCCATTATTGGCGAACTTGTCCCTCGCCGACTACTTTGTTGCAAAGTTCTCACTGCGCGTCTAATTTCGAAGGTAAACCAGGAAAGAGAGAGCGAGCAAACCTTGGAAAATTTGACATATTTCCAACCATTCGACAGGATTCTCTTTAGATAATAAAGAAAAGAATTGATAAATTAATCATCATCGCGAAAATCGATTGAGAATAATGTTAGAGAATGAGAGTCTTCACGAATGAATATGTCAGCTGTTTAAAAGGTTTAAAGGCTCCTCTCGTGAATGCAAAAGCACTCTCTCTTTTACCCCGTCAGTGTACTCGCCGAAGCATAAGCACTGAAAGGAGCACAGATAATCGATAGCTTACGAAAATGAAAAGAGTGCAAAGTAAACAAGATGTAACTTGGTAGTGATTGTTTTTTTAGGAGGAAGTTATGAACATAATTGTAACTTAGCGTATTGCAAGGGAACGAGGAGTAGGTAGATCGCTTGAATCGCGAGAAGAAGAAGACGGCGAGAGGAATGTACAAAAAAGAGAAAAAAATTCGTCGTGAAATTGATAGAGGCCGATTTAGTGATGAACGCTTCGAGGCACCTTTTAGATTGTCACAGTCTAGTACGCTGGGTAGTATATATCGCGTCCCCCTTTGTCGCGCGCGGCTTCACGAAGAAAGTCGCGCAAAAAGTCGTACTCTGTTGCGCTTAAAAGATGGAAAGGAAATCACTTTCTGAAAGAAGATATTGCATTTAAGGAGTATAGAGTAAGTGCAACGTCATGTCAGGCAACTTTGCGATTGTCTCATCGCTATTGTTTGGATTTTTTCTTTCTTTCTTCCTTTTTTTTTTTTTTTTTTTTTTAATATTGATTTAGTTCCAAAGAACGAGAAGTTTGTTCAGTAAATTCAACGGAACGTAAATGTGCCGATAGCGCTGAGAGAATCGAGGTATCCTTGACAGGAAATGAGAAAACGGAGAGTTATGATCTGTAGTGGTCAATCTTTTTGTCAAGATTAATAACAATCTAACGTTGAGGAATTTGAAAAGGGCAGATGAAGCCTCTGACTGTAAAAAGATCGCGCTCTCCATTTTCAGAATTAACGTTGAAGAGAGTATGAACGTTGCTCTTGTATATCCCACAAGCGTCAACAGAGAAACACATTCTCTCTCTCCTCTCACCTTTTAAACGAAGGTCTGCTCGCGATTTTGCAGCAACCTTCGAACTGTACATAAGCCTCTTGAACAATCTATTATCTCTCTTCCTTCGCTCATACCTCATATCCCGTGTCTTTCGATTAGCTTTCAAAGCTGGCGCACTTTTACTCCCCGACATCTCAGACTCCGCAATCGTAACGTTGCAAAAAAATCCTTTCCGTGTTGTTGTTTTTTTTTCCCTTTTTAATCCAAAGACTGATTCTTTTATACGTCAAAAATCGATGGAGTCGATTATAACCGATTGTCGTTCAAACAGCTCAAGATAAATGTCAAATTCCCCCCTCCCCCCCCATTTCATTCTATTCAATCGTTATGCGCGCGTGTTCTTGTTGAGTCTTACGATCGTGTATGTGTCCGCTATAGTTATGAGTGAATTTCTATTTAAATCTCGCACATCTGTCATCTTCGTACATTTATGTCTTTTACCTCGAGTGAGAAAAGCTCTCAAATATATTTTTTTTTTTTTAATCGTGATAATTTAAAATATATGTTTTTTTTTATAATGTTATTAGTTACCTTGTCAATGTGCGCAAGAACGGTTCATTTTTCATTCTTAAATGTCTTTCGCTTTTTTATGTTCTTTTTACTTTTTTTTAGAAAATTCTTGTTTTTTTTTTTTTTTTCATTTCTAAAAGAATAAAAAAATTTATTTATTAAAATTGACGCCATGTCGTAAAATGAAAATTGGGCGATTCTTGCAACTGTATTTTTATTGCAGAAGTCAATATGATTATTATCATGTTGCGATTGTTCGAATTCGTGATACGTGACAGGAAGCCGAAACGTTCGCGAACAGTGTTTTAAACAATCGATGCGCGAATTATAGTAGACTTCTGACGCGGAGATCTCGATGTGTATTACCTTGACATTAAAAAAAAAGTCTCTCTGTATGTATAGTTTATCAAAATACAGGTGGCATTTACCGTGACAAGTATCGAAATACGCATGAAGCTTGCCAGTCGGACTTTTTCGGCCAGTCATCCGAATACGAGAATGAATGTCGGAAAAGCTGCCATATATATGATTAATTATATCTGATAATAGCGAGTAAAGCAACAAAAAAAATTATACCATTCTCTTATCGTAATGTATAAGATGGCTTTTGCAGAAAGAAACGCAGTTAAAAATGTGATAAGTTTTTGTAAATGCTTGTAAACGTTTTCCCTTAACTGTAAGAAGTATAAATCTTAAGAGAGAGTCTTGGTAGGTTTAGAGACTATATGCACGAGCATGGAAAGCGTATTCTCTCGCGGAAAATTTGCATCATCAGATCGCTGTGCAATCAAGTGCAATGAATTTTACCGAGTTTTATTTTAACATTTTTTCGCTCCCAGTACTCTGTCGATTCTAATGAAAAATTTTCATCATCAACACTGATTAGCTTCAAGTGTAATTTACACTCTGCGTCTTTCTAAAATTACAAAGAAATCATTAAATGTCATTGAAATTAAATTCAACAAATTATATCAACTATTTAAATTATATTACATTTGCGCGCGCGTACAGAATCCAATATAAAACAAAGAGTACATTTATGTCAAACACTAACATTGCATTTTGTTGATATTATATGTCAAAAATTGACATATTGCCTCGAACACGCTTTCCATGCGAGTAGCTTTTTTTACATAAGACAGAATTTGCCAAATACCATAGTACTTATTAGTATGTAAGAGTCAATGAATACATATATATATAAAAAATATATATATATATATATATATATTATACATGAGAATGATGTATATGTATATGGAAAAAGAAATGAGAGTCGCAGGACATTCGCGCGACACTTTTGCATCGGCGAGACGCGTCATCGTTTCTAGTACACACCTAGCTATTTTATATCCGTTGCCAAAAGTCATAATCCTTGACAGATATAGCTTCCCACAAAAAAAAAAAAAAAAAGTATTACTGCGCATCTTCCAATCTGGAGATTATTACGAGTATATTATATTATATTAAAGTTTCGTAGATGTAAGGCGTATTTTTTATGTATGCTTTTTCTGTATGCGCGCGACGAGAAATCACGTGCTCTCGAATAAAAAGTGAAAAAAATGTTTTCAAGGTCAAACGGAGATGAATGATTAGATGGAAAAACCCGTGCCTCTCTTGTTGTATTTTCTTCAAAAATTTTATTACACAATAATCGCATTATAACGAGATTCAATCGGGGCAACGGCGTGCAAGTTGGTAATCAAAAAAAAGCACACCGCGATATCACATGCTTCTTTAAGATTCGGTTAAGTCGTCGGAATTATTCGATAATATTTCTTTATCCTTCCTATACTGTGTTCGCAATTACAAGCAGCTATACACTATGGCACTATTATTCTATGTGTGAATATATATATATATATATATATATATATATATATATATATATATATATGTATGTATATGTATATAAGGCCCATTATAAGAGTATTTACGAAAGTAAAAGTTTATCCTATACTTAAGATCGATGTCAACGAACTTATTGTAATAATTGAGTTAATGTGACGACAGCAGCTCCGTGAAATGAGCGACCTCTTCATACCTCGATGCCGACGTTGGAACGTTTGCCTTTCTTAATTAACATCTGCTCGACGTTTAACTGCGGCGGTTCGGTTCGCGTGTGCCACACGTACACCTAAAATGCACAAAATTTCGCATAAAAATCGAGACATCTTGAAAAATTGTCGAGAAGATATCAGATATAGATCGGTTGGTACTTTTGTACAACAGTCCGCCAATGGCTCCAGCTGATCCCTCGTGACTATTTGCCTCAGTATCTCGCTCTCTTGATAACCACCTTGCACGTCGTACGAGAACCATGCATCTTTATGCTTGAGTAACAACTCGAGATTAATGGCGAATCCCGCCATATCCAGT
This sequence comes from Anoplolepis gracilipes, assembly GCF_047496725.1. Taxonomy (NCBI): domain Eukaryota; kingdom Metazoa; phylum Arthropoda; class Insecta; order Hymenoptera; family Formicidae; genus Anoplolepis; species Anoplolepis gracilipes. The sequence goes on along the minus strand of NC_132979.1, from coordinate 8,216,617 downwards.
GGAAACGGTCGATCCGGTTTCCACGCTGCGTTAAAACCGAGTACCTGCTTAGTAGCATTATCACAAATGGGCTTCTCTACCATTAAACCGCCTACTAAACCGACTGGCCACACGCCAACCCTTTGTGTTTTCTCCATCTGAAAGCAATAATTATATCTGAATTATTTGTTGTAAAAACTATGATATATGTAATAGTGTTAGATTACAGTTTGAGACTTTTAGAATATTTTAACCATTGGTTTGACATTTGTTCTCTAGATATTTGAAAAATATAATAATTGAAATCGTTCTCTATTACATATATATAAAAAATTAAATTTCTTAAACTGCAGAAAAAGAAATGATATAATTATAGCGACACAAAAATAATTTAAAATAATTTAAATTTCAGCCGTAGACTCTATCCAAGGAATTCTATCAATTTTCAGAGCGAACTGCCTTTACCTCATGGAAGAGCTTAATAGAATAAGTGTTGTCGTCGTCGGCAAAGTAGACGACACCTCTGTCGGACGGCTTGAGATTCTCCCTGAGCCATCTTAGGGCCGCGTTTCGCTGCTCGACTCCGCGCGGCTTCTTCCAGTTTGGGTCATTTCTGCCCAGCTTGTAGTTTGGCGGGGTCGCCGCCGACAGATGGGTGTAAATCAGACCGCTGGTCTCGAGGAACCGGGTGACCAGAGCGGTCTTCTGCGGCGCGTCCTCCACGAGGATCCAGTGGAAGTTGGGCACGTGGAGGAACGTCTGCGCCAGTCGAGTGAGCTCGGCCTTTTGCACGGGCCTAGCGAACGTGGGCGTGATCGCGTAAATGACAGGCCGATTATCGTCCCCTCGTCCGCGGATGTTCTCGACGAAGAGGCCGTGCGCCTCCAATCTCCTCAACAAGCTGTACGTCAGACCCTGCATATCCCGGAGATCCGCTATCACCGGCTCCAACTCGGACCTTATCTCTTCCCATCTCTTGTGTTCTTGATAATCTGAAATTAATCGGCATTATTAAAATCGAATGCAAATTCATGATATTCATGATTAACCATGAGTCACGCTTTGATTAAGCTGTATGACATCACACGTAGAATTGATTGTCTAGAGAAAGAGAGTGGTAGTGGTATAATATATAAATATAGCCAAGACTTCAACAGCATAATAAACTATGACTATACTGTACAGGCTACCTGTCCGCAATCTATGCAGACGTAATTTGCATAGAAATTACTTGACTATTCTTTCTTTTCCCTCTTGCTTGGTTTTGAAATAGAAACTTTATTCAGTGGGGATTTAGAGTCATAATTATTAAAGTTATAATTTTCAAATACGCTGCATAGTAGTAGAAAATTCTAATTACCTCTTCCAGAAGAATATTAAGGTTCATCAGCTTTTATTTCCTTTATTATTTTATATATTAAAAAGCAATTCTAATAAAAAATTATATATGTACTAGATGGATATATAAATTTAGCTAATACGAATTAGTTCTCTTAAATTAATACTTAATATTAATAATAATAATAATAATATATTAAGTATTAATTTAAGAGAACTAATTCGTATTAGTTAAATTTATATATATATATATATATATATATATATATAATTTATATATCATTTTTTTCTACCGTTCAAAAAATATTTTATTTAATCTCTACAAAGAGCTAAAGGAGTTTAATAATTAATATTGTAGTGTATAAATAAACCCGTTTACCCTGTACACAAAAGTAGGCACAAAAAAAAGCCACAAAAACAATCAAACTCCGTTTCGAAATTGCGCGCCGAAACGGTATCAATGCGCCTTCGGCTCTGTGATGCGCGCGATGTGACGTGTGCGCATGCAGACGCGGCTGTCCCGCTCGCGGCGTACCGCACGTTGTCTAGAAGCGAGACTATTACGGGCTAATTAAATGAGCACTCACATACGATGCTTTGGAAGGCGATGACATTTAGCAGGACCAGTATCACGAAAGCCCTGTTACAGCGAAATCCGCCCCACATACTGGCTTTCGTGCTGAATTCCTCGGCGAGTAACGCACTCTCGGTCATTGTTGTCGCGCCATGACACTGTTCTACTTGACCGACCGATCCAAGTGTCAAAGTTCCATAGCGATATACTTTAGCTAGCGGAGTGCAAGTGTGTTTTTCACGTGATTTCGATTATCGAAAACTGACGATCAAGCGACATAATTATAACGTAAAATGCTGTTATCTCTTGTTACCAGGAAAATAAATTAATAACAATAAAACTTTTTTTATTATTGCATCACTCTTTAATATGACAAATGTTCCAACATTCTACCTGACATCGTTATATATTATAATGCTTGCCAATGCTTTTTGAATTATTTGATGTATATTTATTTAATTTTTACAAAGTTAAATTTATTCTACAACATTAATTATATTGAGATTTTATATAAAAGGAGATATAAAAGCTGCGTATTTTTATATATTTCTTTATAATAATAGTAGGCAACTGCATTATCGGTATTTAAGACGAAAAATTTTTAAATCTTTCTTATACTTTAATATAAAAGAATCCACAATTTTTCAAGATTTGTTTATCGTAAATTCGTAAGAATTAATATTTACAAAATTTCAATTGCTTGTTATTAATTTAATTGCACCTGCACATAATTTTACTTAATCTTTCTCCTGCCAGTTACACAAAATATTTCAAAAGAATGTAAAAATTCAGAATTTCTTTTCAGTAAAAAAAAAAAAAAAAAAAAAAAAAATTCAACTTACATCACAAGTTTATAAATAAATAACTAACGTATTCAACAATTTTTCAGATCAGTTGATCCCTCAACAAACGGATCTGTTCACTCGCACGCGGAGAAAATTACGGATTTACATATCGAGATGAGAAAAAAAAAAAAAAAAAAAAAGAAGAGCTTCAGCGATACCACCCTCAGCTTAGTGCGCACGTGCTACCCCAGATGACGCCAAGGGTGCTCGCAACCCCCCGTGCGGCTGGAAACGCGGCGCGTGTCGAGGGCGCATGCCGGGACACACGCGTGCCACGGTCACGCTCTCTCTAGGACAGTCGGCGACCGACCAGTCAGCAACGAGTCGGCGGGACGATGACGAGGGAAGGGGGGGGGGAGAAAGAGAGAGAGAGAGAGAGAGAGAGAGAGGAGGGTGGCGGGTAGGGATCGGCGGTGGAGGGAGGCCTGGTGGTGATTTCGGCTGGCGAAGTGGCGAGGGTTACCGTGCGGCGCAGCCACACCGGCCACTGCGGAACGAACGGCCGCGTCGGGACGAACGCGAGAGCCTCCGTTCCGTTTCATCCGAGAGGACGTCGCGATGTGAGGACACGAGAGGCAACGGCGAACCCTGTCACTCGGCGACCAACACCGCGCGAGATCCGGCGAACTGCGATTAATTGTTAACGGGGGTGAGTCGATAGCTCCCGCTCTCCCCCGAGAGAGAGAGAGAGAGAGAGAGAGAGGGGGAAAGAGGGAGATAGTAGGGCGGAAGAGGAAAGAAGGAAGAGAGAGAGAATACGAAGAGCTCACGTGACACGTCGGGGGGGTGCGAACTGTCTGACAGTAGTACATCGAGCGTCTGCTACTACTGCCGTAGTTGCTTGTTGTGACTGTGGCAGCGACGGCGGCGACGGCGACGGCGGTGGTGGCGGCGGCGGTTGATGGTGGAAGTGGTTGTGGTGGTGACGACGACGACGACGACGAGGACGAGAACGACGGCGGTGCTGCTGCTGTTTGGAGTAACGTTCCCTGCGAGAGGGAAGGAAAGTGGTCCTCGAGGTTACGAGGCCAGGGGAGAAAGTGGGTGTTGCCGGAGCGGCGGCGGGAGGATCGCCCGGGTTTTGCGGGACGTCGCCGGAAGTCCGGGGTGCTTCTCGTAAGAAGGAGGCAAAGGAAAGGGACAAGAGCGACCGGAAGGATGCTGGTTGGTGGTCGATCCTCGAGTCAACGTCAGTCCCTCGCTGCTTATCTTCTTCGTCCGTGATTTTGCATCTGGCAAGTAATAACATCGCAGTATCCTCTCTTGCTCTTTTTTCACCCCTGTCACATTCTTCGCCCACCCTGTTGTACGTTAGGCGAGGTTTAGCCTCAAAGATGAATCATCGCTTGTGTACACAAAACCGACGCTCTTTTCAGAACCTACGATGACAATGTTTGTCCACGAATCTCGTCCCATGTCTTTTGAACATTGACATCATTCTGCTTTAGAAGAACGTTACATATTTATGATTATGAATGTTCACGAAAGGTCTTCCTCTACGAGTCTCGAATATTATCCCACTGTTTACACTGTTTTCACCTGAGGCGATACATTGTCCAGGAGGTAAAAAAAAAAAAAAAAAATGCACGCAGCTTCGTAGGAGGCGAGGAAATAGAGGTCGGATGCAAATTATGAGCGTGGATGGGAGGCGACGCGCGCTGGCCACGGTAATTGGGACGAGGGGACGCCGCTTCGATGAGCACCCTCGGGGCGCTCGGGGGTGAGAGAGGGGAGGATGTAAAGAGGAGAATCACTATATATACGTAGGGATATTGCTCTATCTGCCGTTTCCCTCGCAATTTTTTCTTCTGCTCTCGATTCTCCACCCATCCCTTCCTACATCCGTCCCTCACATTTTATGCCCCTTCCTTGCTTTAACTTTGATAAACCGAAATTACCGGTGCGTGAGGTTTCCTCTTCCTTCAGGAAGAAAGTCAACAATGAAGAATGCAGAGTATTGTGCGCGACATATGCATGCGATTCTTGCTCTCTTCATGCTCTCCTTCATCCCTTTCATCATCATTGTCGGCTACGAGTACCCGAATACCAGGAATAGTACTCGAGGCTCGTCGACCGCTCGAGAATCTCCTCTCCCATCATTTTCCTCCTCTTTGCATTTCCCTCCTCCACGTATGCACTGACCCCGATTAGTCGCTTAAGAGAAGCGTTACTTCTTTTTTTATCTCTCTCTCTCTCTCTCTCTCTCTCCCCCCTTCTTTTTCCATCCTCTTTCTTTCTACTTCTAATTTTTAAAAGCACGACAAAGAGAGGCTAACTACGTCATCGTGCTCCGGTGAGTCACGGCTTTTGATTCCCCTCTAGCAAGTCAACGCTTATCCTCTCCTGCTGTGATAGAGGGGACCAGCTACTAGCTATCTAGCTTCCTGTACGTGCATCGGAAAAGCTCAATTAACTTAAACGCAGGTTGATTCAATGAACTTTTCTAACGCGCCTTAATTTTCAATAATATTACGTTCAGCTCGTTTGGTATCATTGCTCTCAAAGCGCGGAGGAGGTTTCACTCGCTACAAATCCAATATCTCCGTTATTGCCTTTAATCTCCGAATAAAACGGATTAAAATGCCTGCGAATCTAAATCATATTGATAATTATAACAATACATGTCTCTCTGACAATGTAAAATGTATTTTTTTTTTTTTTTTACATTTTTTTTAGTACATTAAACTCGAAGGAATTTAAAGTCAGAGAAAATATCTACTATTTCACTTATTTTTCTCTCCTTTTTTTTTAACATCACTACCCCTTCAGGTTTCCATAGATACTTTGTCTGCCATCAACGGGTTTAGAGTTGGCTATTCAATAATTTAAATTTGTAATAATATATTTTTCTCTAACAATAAATTGTGTTTTTTTAAAAACATTGATTACACTAGTGATGGGCGATTTTTTAATCGATCTTGAATGGATTAAAAAAATCGGATCTAAAAATTGATCTAAAAAATAAAACTACATAACAAAAACTAAAAAGTCATGATTTTGTAAGATGGATTATATTTGCATAACTATAGTAAATTTTGTTTTACTTTAAAATAATTTGATTTATAAAATTATTGGACATTAGTTTCGGAGACACTCAAAAATATTTAAAAAAGGAATAAAAATATTTTAAAACATTTTTTTTTTTTTTTTTAATATATTTATTCAATTTTCCATTCGTGCGCAGATTAAAAAGCGCCACTTCTGGCACCACTAAACGTACGTATATCAAATCAACAGATCGAAATTCGATTTTCTACAAAAAGAATCGATTCGTATAAGAATCGATTAAAAAAAATCAATTTTTTTAGGAGAAAGATCGATTTTCTGAAAATCGAATCGAGATCGCCCATCACTAGATTACACTAAATTTGAAGGAATTTAAAAAATGCTTACTACTTCACTTATTTTTCTCTTCTTTTTAATATTATTATCTCCGTCCCTTTATATTGATATAGACACTTTGTGCCTGCTAGTTAACGAGTCTAGACTGCCTGATATTATTTCTGACATGTCGCTTTTATACGAGCCAGAAATGTATATCCTGCGGAATCGCCCATGGACTACGGTGTTTAATAATTTAGCAAGGTTACGGTTACTTTCCGATAACCATCGTCGCGGTAAAGCCTGTAAGAAGTGATCGATCATGCGATTCTGCGATGCAGCCACGACACGCGAGTATAAGATGACGTCCTTCCTTCCCTCCTCGGGGGATATACTTTGCGACCGTCGCTCGTCAATCCCCTTTGTCGCGTGCGTGCCACTATCACACTCAAAAGGATTACAGGCGCGCTATTCTGAGTATCTACGAAGTAATGAATAACGTATATATGTACAGTTGCGTGCCTACGAGTGGAAGTTATTAGACGTCGCACGTGGAATTACGGCGCTATCGTATATAAACCGAACGTTTCAGTCTTTGTAAACTTTTTATTTTAATCGAGACATCACGCGTATCTGTAAGTTGGGTAAATATTTGCCAATGTGTTTTATTTTTATCTGTTTAAACATTCAAATTACAAATTATATAGGAGAGACCTTTAAATTATATTACTATTATTTTAATAAAATATTATAAAAAATATTAATAATTTAAAGATTCTCAATATACATATAATTTGGGATATGAATTTTTAAAATGATAAGTAATTTTAATATTATTAAAATAAAACATATATATATATATATATATATATATATATATATATATATTTTAATATAGTTTAAAAATTCATATCCCAAATTATATGTATATTGAGAATCTTTAAATTATTAATATTTTTTATAATATTTTATTAAAATAATAATAATATAATTTAAAGGTCTCCCCTATATGTATGTGTGTGTATATATTATTATTTTAATAATAATAATATTGATAATATTACTGTTTATAATTACAATCTAATTTGTTGTAGGATTAATTGAAATATTATCTACTATTCGCAAAACAAAATTTCCCATATTTGATTATAAAATAAAATATGTAATAATTATTGAATTATAGAATGATTGAATTATGAAGATTATATCAGGCAAAAGAATTTACGTTGATGAATTGTAACTTGACTGATGAGATTTACTTTTGCAATCTTCATATATGTATGTTTAATATTATATTCTCAAATACGCGTGGGAACATATTTAGTTACGCCCAACAACATTGGATCATGCAACGCATTAATGTAGCGTTAACCTTATCAAGATCGGAAGTTCGACTTCCGTAAATTTTCCGTAATTTCAGCAAATTGTCGACGCGTGTGTGACAGCATAATACATTTGACGTACGCATACTATAATTAGTATGTGAAAAAAAAAGTGTCTAAAATTTTATTACAGAAACTGTCCGAATTTTGAGAAAAGTGACTCTGATGATTAGGAAAAATAATTATCTGAAATTATTATGCTTTTCAGACATGCAAATCTGAAAATTCAGACAAAAATGTATCTGAATTCTTGAGCAATTTCTTACAGTGATAATGTTTAGTGAGCCTACTTTTAAATCTTTCTACGCAATTAATTGAAACAAAATATTGCAACGACATAATAAAACACTATAGCAAGTCTCTTGAAACGAGACTGAAGAAAGTTGAAAGAAGTCGACTCATGTTCAATTCATCCCCCTGTTCATAATATCGCGCTTAGCTATTGATAATTTAATAAACCTTGGCCACTCGGAAAATCAATTTTAGAGTAGAGATGAATGGAATCTAAAATCAATCGGCTATTATTAAATTGCGCTCCGCCCAAAGCGCGCTTTTACTTGGCGCGTCTCTGACCGCAATATTCTGGGGTCCGCGGGTGCCGTTCCATTATCGATTATACTACTGTCCGACTAGTAGTGCAGTCGTATTCGATTAGTGGAAGTGCAGGCAAGATAAAGGGCACGGAAGCGATCCGTATAGGAAAATTCCATCTCCGCCTCCTTCTACCTGCCGGTCGATGACTTCAATAACGTAACAGATGTACGGCCCAAAGTTCATAGCCGGCGAAATAGTAGTAGTGGTACCTGACATTTCTCAGACGCGACCGTTTTCAGAAAAGGTCAACCAATATATGCAATAGCATTCGAGGGCTCGCGTACAGACAACTCGGGTATCCCATTGGGAACAGTCGTTCTCTCTCTTTCTCTCTCTCTCTCTCTCTCTCTCTCTCTCTCTCTCTCTCTCTTTTTCTCCCGCCCACCCTGCCGCCCCAGATTTCCCTGGCAAAAAAATATGCATGCGGTGGAATACCTAAACAGGATGCTGATAATGGTGACTCGTGCATGAGGAATCGACGGAAAAGTATTGTAGCTCCCATGAGATCTCGCGACAGGAAATGAAAAATAGAGCGAATGAAAAATCGCTCTGTATTTAAGAGAGGCCGAGAATTATACGGATTCGAGTGAGAGAGACTTTCAAGTCGCTTTATTTTAAACTTGGCTCTTTGCAGCTTCCGTCAATCGAGTATTCTACAGCCTTTGATTTTAATTACACTGACAAATATTTTAACTTAGTATCGCATTTAAAGAGAGAAAGTGTATTAATAATTCTATGTATAAATTGTGTATATTTATATAATATTTAATATACATTTGAAATAATTAATATCTTTTAAAATTCTAAAAATTATAATTAGCAAGATATTATATATATATATATATATATTATATTGACATTTATAATCAAGGGAAATCACTTTTTAAAATCAATCAAACAAATCGCAATTAAAATTAAAATCGAAATTTTTTTAGAAACTCTGTGCACCATTCTTAATGCTTCATTTTAAAAAACGAAATTTTTTTCGTCAAGCGCGATCCATTCTTTTTTTTTTTTTTTTTTTTTTTTTTCGACAGGTACCGGTGCCAACGTGCTCCCGTATTGTCGCCAAAAATATATTTCTCGTTCCTACTCTCGCCATTTTCTTCCCTGGCTCCCGTGAATTACAACTTTCCTGTGTGAGCCTCTTGTTGTCTCGCCCTACTTCCGGTCTTAACAACAATCAATCGGAGTGCTGCAGCCAACCTGAAACCTTATCTCTAACTCGAACATAAAAGGCTGTGTATTTGTGTCATTTTTAATCTTTTGATCAGGGTGGTCGGTCATTGAACCGACATTGTCAAAAGAATATCAGAATACAACCTATATATATATATATATACATTGAAAGCAGGGAGGTACAACGATTGAAGACTCTATTAGTATACTTTTGTTCGCGTTACGTCAGAGCTTCGTAATATCAAGAATTTCGTAATCGATTGTTTATGCTATTAAGTAATAATCGATGAATCACTTTATTGCATAAGTAACATCGCAATTATTTACAATTGAAACACTTCACGTAATGAATTTTAAAGATCAAATCGACTTGATTCTGCTGATGAATAATAGATATGGATTCCCCCATTAAATATAATTGTCATAGCTAAGGTAATTTACTTTTCTCATTTTCTTTACTTTTTATTGATTTACATTTACAGTCATGAAAATCACAAACAAATCGAACGAAACTGTGTTATATCTATTATTATCAATACATTTTCGATAATATCGTGATGTGTCGGCAAATCGAGATAACCCACGATTTGTTCGAGAACCATTTCCGGGGAGAATTATTAGTGGCAATGCGGTTAAGAGTTATCCGGGCCACGGTGTTGATTCTTGGCTCGATCCATCGCTGTGATTAGCGAACGAATTGCACGGGAGTTTGGCTCGGGCAGAACAATTTCGTCTCAAAATGAGATCGAGGCGCAAGACGACGAAAAGAACCGGCAAAGAATTGTCTCGACTAATATATCTATTTAATACGCCAATTTGTGCCTTGTATACAAGATGTCTTATAATTTCCATCTTAAACTTTTTATTTTAATTATGTCAAATGTTTTAATTTTAAAGACATATATTTTGAATTGATTTTGTTGAACTATTATTTATTACAACTCCCTTCAATATATTAATATCAGAAAAATATTTTTTTCTTTCTAAAATAAGAAAAAAAGATTCTCTTAATTTAGGAGACAAAAAATCTTTTAAAGAGGGGTTTCAAATATTTTTAAGATGTAAGAATATATAGTGAATATTTTATAAATATATATGAGATATTTTCTTACTATTATTTAATATTTGAGATTATTAATCCTGATTATAAAATGATTTTACAAATGAATATCTACTATTTATTAAAATTTTAACAAATCAAATATGTAGTTTTTACTGAACTTATAAATAAGATAGGTATTCCAAAAAATTATTTATTAAGAATATCTATTAAAAGAAATTATAAAATACATTTCGAGAATACAATTTTTTGATATAAAAATATTTATAATGTAAATTAAAAATGTCTTGATATTTTTTACAAATTAAATGTCGGAAAACCATGTAATTCTGTTTAAACGAGCAATACTATTTAAACATGTCATAATTTTAATCACAAAATACATTTCGAGATTTTTGCTAAGGAACTACTCTCTCAATTTTAGATTATAACTGGGAAAATTTCGGAGGAGCCTGAGACACAGACGCCGTGCAACTCGCCTGGTAATTTACGAGCCTGGCACGCGATACAAATTTAGAAATTATGGCCTTGATTGTTTAAAACGAGTTTGCGAGATTAGTCATCGGAGACCGGAAGGCCACGGGGGAAAGTTATCGCCGTCCTTTATCGTCTCGCCTGTCGCAAGGATACGTATATAAAAACAGCATGCGTGCACGAAACGCACCCTGATCGTTATCGGAAACTCTCAATACGTACGCGACTCTGGTCGGCCAGAAAGAAAAGGATTATGCACGCGCGTGCTTTGTTGTACCTCTGGTCGCGGTAATAAAGGCCGCTTTATCGTCTCGTAGGGGTTGAAACTTCTCGAGCACGCTCGCGTGGTTGTTGAACCAGCCGGTTTATCGGCTCGAGGAGAAAACACGTGCGGAGATATACGATCGCGCGTGTACGAGCACGTATTTATATGCGCGATGTTCAGATAGACTTTAAACCAGATGATATATCTTCTGTAAGATTCTCTGCAGGCTTTTACAGCTGGAGTTTTTTACGACATCTTATTTATAAAAAATTGACTTTTATTCATGTTAAAATTTTACAATCATCATATATATATATATATATCAACATCGTTTTGCGTACATATTATATTAAAATACAATTTAAAATTGTTAAAAATAAGTTTTTAATTTCTTTTTGCACAGTATATACATTTTATTATATTATTAATAATGTTATAATAATAATTAATTTTATTATACATATCATTGAGTTTCTGATTTTCTTTGAGCACGGAAAATAAAATAAAATTATATTGATTAATCTAAAAAAGAAGTAAACATGTATATAAAAAATATCCTCGGAAACAAAATATTTTGAAGTATAAACAACGAAATATCTGCTGCCATAAAATTCTTATCACTGATAGATGCTTGTGCTTTTATTTAAAATTATAACTGAAATAAAAAACTGATACAGTTGTATCGTATTTATTTATTTTTATATAAAAGATAGCATATTAATAACTCGATGAAAATTTTTTCAATACATCAAAATTACGCGCATAAAATATACGCAATTCTTAAAAAAAAAAAAAAAAAGTAAATTTTTATATTCATCGTACAAAACTGCTAACAAATGATTGAAATAAATTGTATTAAAAATGGTAAAAATGCCGTAGGACACCTTACGGATTATAACGTCAAAGTGATGGTCTCTATAACAATGTCGCCGGAGATTTCCGCCGATAATTTGCGCGCATTTAACCGCTCGCTAGAGGGACGAGAAATTCTCGTCCCTAGAAACGAGAGAAGCGTTAAAAAAGCATCATTCTTCGAGCGACTTGGATATAAAACAGAAAAAGAGAATTCTTCGAGCTAGTCGATTGACAAGGTAAATTTTTTTCATTTGCTAAAGATTTTATATACCGTGCATTTACATTCATGCACGATGTTTTAAGAAATAATTTATTCTTCCGATTTTTTAAAATATATTAATGATTTAATAGAAAGAAAATATATACTATTTATTATCCGTGAAATAAAAATTATTAATTTTTATTTTATTTTGATATGACATCTGTTATATTATATTAATTTTATTGATATAATTTTCTCTTAATTTGCAAAGAGATTATAACGAATGTATTTGATTTATTACTAATAAATATAAAAGAATTAATTGTAAAATTAAAAATTATAATTTTATTGATATCATAACTATTATATTAATTTTATTGATATTTATTAGTGTGATAAGTCAAATGTGCATTCATTATAGAATTTCTTCGCAAATAAAAAACTATTCCAGAAACATTTTTTTAATAATAATATATTTTTAATTATCGTAATACCCGAAATAAAAATTCATTGCGCCTTTTAATTTATGAACTCTACAATTGGCTTAGTCTGCCATTTATTAAAGCGCTCCAGATTTTTGATCATGGCTGTATTTTACCGGAGGAATACGCGATGATAAAATCTCTTCTCCAGCGCGCTACCATCAGGTAAATGGATTTAACGTTTTATCGCACTAACTCGACAGGAGTTCATATTTTTGCACAGCGAACAGTCAGAAAAAACGGGATTTTTACTAAGTTACTTTTAGCGACATCGCGTCTTTCTTTCCTTTTTTTTTTTTTTTCTTTGTATACGGTAGACGCCAGAGTCACGTTTACAGCAAACACTAATGTAAATCCGAGATGCAAATGAGAGGGTTTTTGCATTACTGTACTACGAATACGGCACGACGTCGATGTTCCATGAACGAACCAGCCGCCGGGCAATTTGCATCTTCAATTTACATTACACTGGATAACAATGTTTTTGCAATAGGAATTGAACAAGATGCTTGCACAGGAAACTCGATGCTGATCTCCCCTCTTATCTTATCGCGTATCGCGTAATAATTTTCTCGCGACGATCAATATTTCGTTAATTTTGACACACTAAAAAATTTTGTCGAATTATTGATATATCAAATTTTTTTATATAAAAAATACGATACAATAGTATCATCTTTTATTTCATTTTCATAATTGTATCGTGTTATAATTTCAAATAAAAACACGAACATCTACCAGTGATAATAATTTTATGGCAGCAGTTATTTCGTCGCTTTTATATTTTTAAAATGGAATTCTGTTTATTTTGTTTCAGCAACAGAGAATATATCTTGTATCGTTTCTCGATTTATATAAGAGATTATATTTTTTATTTATATAAAATTGTTTCTCTCTCTTAGATATAATCAATATAAGATAGAAAATTTTATTTTATCAAATAATTCCATTTTCCTCGAAAGAAAATCAGAAAATTAATGATGTATAATATAAAATATTAGATATTTTATTATATTTATAATTATATATTTTATTATGTATTAATAATTTGTAATCACTGGTGTACTCTTTGGTGTGTTAAAAAAAGGGCCGTAAAAGCCCGGCGGGATTGAATCCATGAGTGTCGAGTAAATCGTCGGCGATCGGTGGTTAGCCTCGTTGCAGCTCTCTTTTCCCCGACGGGTTCCTCGTGCGATATTTATTACCGTAATAAGCCGGCGGTGTGTTCGAACGTATAGGAAGTTGAGCGACGAATCTCGAGATTACCTCGAGAAAGGTTCCATCTGCTGTTGCGTACGGCGTATCTGGAAGATAAGAAAGGTACTTTCGATTAAACGAGAGTGACGCCTCTCATATCGGATAGAAACCGTCTAGACGTCTACCCAAATACTCTCACGTGACTCCCGCGAGCGAGGACGTGGGTCATTGAGGGAGGATTCGGAGAAGACGGCCCTTTTTGAAGGGTTAAATGCCCTGTTTACGCAGCGCACACGCTGACTTTCTCTTTTGGCGTAAACTTTTTTAAAATATTTAGACTCGTATTTAGACTCCTTTAATTTCCCTCTTTTTATCAAACATTCGAAAATTTAATTTTTAATACGTAAATATAAAAAAAAAAAAAAGAAAAAAAATAATATTAAAATCAATTTTTAATGCGAAAATGTGTTGCATTTGTTTCAAACAAATCTTGAACATTTTACGCAAGCTTTTAAAGGAATGACCTGTTCTTCTTATAATATTTGCGCTTTTGTTTGCAAATAAATTACCTAATAAATTACTCTCTTTGTACCGTAGGAGGGGTATTGTATGAAAAAGTTTCATTAGCAACGCGATACGGCTCTCGCATTACACTTTTATAATCTATTCTATTTCCAGAAGCAGTCATCGTGATAATTTCATGGATTTACGAAGAATTATTATCGAGGAAAAAGAACGATATAAAAACAAAGATACCCGTCGCGCATTTTTTTTTTTATCGATCCCGTCGATGCAATCCGAGTAAATCTTTAAATTTGCAACGCTCATACGCCATGGGCAAGAAGCTCCATCAAATATCCAGGTCTCTCAGTCCCCCAAAAGGAGCTCGAGGGTCAAAGGGAGGAAAACGTGAATATCGGCGTCGCGGGAAGACATTTCCATTTATACAAAATTTCTTTCCGGGCCTACTATGTCTAAGGTCACGCGGATTCGTGCGGAGGGGGGAGGGGGAGGAGGGGAGGGGGAGGGGAAGAAGAGCGACACCCAGACTACGATTTAATATCTTAAAAGCGAGAGCATGGGGGTACAAATCTAACGCGATAGCGGCACTATTTTAAGGGCAGCGCGCTAGGAGCCGATAAAAAATTCATCGGCACGAGTATAGGCATATGCTTTCGCGTCTTTGTAGAACTGTTCTTCTAAAAGTTACTTTGGTCCGAAGGATATAAATATCGGTGCTCCCAGATGAAAATACACACGAGCGTCGCGCCTTCGAATCGGAATTAGACATATTTTGCTCGAATAATAAGTCCCGCCTGCAGCAAAAAATTTTATATTCTAATCTTCAGAATATTTTGCTTGTCTATATATAATATTTTTCTGTAAAACAAGCGCGCGAGAAGGAACTCCTTAATTTAAGAGAGAAATTCTCTGAAGAGTAGAGTAATCTCAAATATTTTTAATATGTAAGAACACATATTAAACAGGATATTTTATCATTATACTTATTATTTCTTATTTTAATAGAGTTTTTATTTAATTTATAAACAATTACAAATAAGATATTTCAAAAAATATCATGTAAAGAAGATAATATCCAGAATACCAAGAATATCTATTAAGAGAGCTTATAAAATATACGTTTTGAGAATACAATTTTTTCACGGTGTACAAAAAATCTTTACTTATCTTTATAATATCTTTCTCTAAAACAAGCGTCAAAAGGATTATTTTATTTTAAGAGAAAAATCCTCTAAAGAGTAAAGTAGTCTCAAACATTTTTCATATTTGAGAATATACTGAATAAGATATTTTCTTACCATTACATTATTTAATACTTGGGATTATTAATTCGAATGATAACAAAAAACAGTTCTACAAATAAACATTTACTATTTTTTTTTAAACTTTAATCAAGTTAATATACAATTCTTATTTAATAAAAAATAATGTATAAAAATTTACATTATTCTTAATTTAAGAGGATATTCCAATAAGCACATCACATAAAAAAGAAAATATCTTCATTTATTTCATTAAGAATATTTATTAAGAGGGTTTATAAAGTATACATGTCAATTTTTTCGATACGTGTTTGCTGAAGAATATTTTTATAAACTCGATATTTATATAAAATTATATTGATATTGAATTGTTTAAATAATATTATTTTTCCTTTATAAAATAAATAAACAAAAAAATAAATTAATATATAAAATAAATGAAAGAAATAAATAGTAAATAAAAATTTAATAAAACAATTGACAGAAAAATACTTTACTTGAATGACGATATTATTTACAAGATTGTTCCCTCGCGTCTGCAATCTCGAGAATAGGGGAGTTAAGGAAGCGGTCTGGAAAACTTTAGCATAAGTGCATCGTAAAGGACAGGTTCTAAATTCCAATCTCGTTCAATAAGAGCCGTCTTAGAAACTTGAAATTACTCATTCACCTTTCACTTTGAACTTTCGATGCTTGGGTTCCGAATTTGCTTTTCCGGAAAGCATGAACCTATCGGAAAACGGGAATTTAATAATACAAAGACGTACATGGGCCGACTAAATGCGAGCGACCGAGCCGAAAAAGGTCGGGGGTTAAGCGCTCCGAGGGAAACGACCGAGGGAAAGGGTGGGAAAGAGAGGGATGGAGATGGAGAATGCACAGGGGGAAAAGGCACACGCGAAGAGCGAAGCACGCTCAAAAGTCTCGTTCGATTTACCTTTCCCGCGACAAAATGATTAATTCCCCATTTTTCGCGAAGTCACGAAACTCAATGAATCTCCCGGCTTCGTTTTTACGATCGAGTCCCGTGCGCCTCGTAATCGAGGCGATCGATCGCATCCAAAGCGAAACGAGATTGCGACTGATAAAAGTGTTTCTGGAATTTTTGAGTAAATAAAATGTGGAGAAATAAATATAAATAAATTTATATATATTGTACAGGGATGCATATTACATATATCACATTGTATACTACAAGTGTATATTATACAGACTTTTCCAGATTTTCTTTTAAGGATGGATTCTTTGCCAATCTAAAGAGTTTTCCTCGAAAAATGTCGAAGGAAGTTACTTTTTTTTTTGCAATTTTTGGCAATTATATACATTTTTAAATTAACATTTTATTCAAATAATACTCCATTTAAAAGTAACTAAAAATTAATTGTATTAATCTTTTAACCCCAAAAAGTTTAATTTATGAAAAACTTGTTTAACCTAATACTAAAAATTGTAAATTATTTTAAAGACTTTTCGAATTAGCATCTTATCAACATCTTTCGAGTCTAATTTGCCAGAAAATATATTTTTGAAAACAATTTACCCTTCTTTATTATTAAAAAAATGTAATTTTTAACAAATAAAGAGAAACATTTTAGTGGGCCACGGAATTCGTGAAGTAGAAAACGCGCGTGTCTATCTGACCAAAGGGGCGGTGGTCGACCGATAGGTAGACGACCCAGGAAGGGTGGCATGGAAATTCGTCGCGAAACGACACACTAATCGATACGAAATTTCAATCTTCCTTGTTAGAGCCTGTTTCCTTCGTTGCTTATTTAAAGGGGCTATACCGAATGATTCACGCTTCCGGCCTTTTTCACTCGCGATTTTATGGTTGTACGATAATCGACCAAGTTTCTGATGGCGTTTCAAGGTCACCTGATGATCACCCACAAATGAGATTGTTTAATTTTCGCGACCATCGTGGAGTTCAAAGAGCGATTACTTTACAGATATAATTACGAATCTTCGAGAAGGCTTCTGTTGAAAATTAAAAAAAGTATTTTCTGAAATGAATTATATAGAAATATAATAAAATTATTTATCCTTTAATAAATCAAATTTAAAAGATTTTTTTTTAAAACGCTTTAATTATATATCATATTAAATTAAATTTTATATTAAATGTGTCATATTAGATTTTTGTTGTAATTATGTGTGTTATATTTTTTTGAGCATAATATTATGCAAACAAATATAAATAAATGAAATATTGTATAAATAGATGTAACTAGGATACATTTTGTATCTCGAATTTTATTTTATGTCAGTTTTAAAATAAACTCCTTAATTATGTGTCGCTATTCACGTTCTCTGCGAAATTGCGATGGCGTCCCGATGATTACACATTGCAGAAAAAGCTGCTTTGATATTCATCTTGTGAAAAGTTGTTGACGGAGTGGATTTGTAGTTATCTGCGAAATTCTAAAAATGAATAGGTAACGAAAGAAAGTAAAGATGACTATAAAAGATGGATTTCTGCGCTGTGTGCGTGCTTTTCACGATACAGTAATTTTTTTAAATTACTGTCTTTTTAGAACACACGCTTTGAAGATGAAGATTTTTTCCGACTCGCGTATTAAATCAAAAGTTGCAAAATATTTTTTTTTTTTTTTTTATTTTTCACTCGTACATCAGCTTTCTCTCTTTCCTGTGTGAAGGGCAAAAAGAATATTTTATAATTCCACGTTTCTTACGCAGTTAGAAATGAACCTTTGGTATACAAGAAATAAAAAAAATGTTCTTATATGTCGGTATATTTATAGTTCCGTATATTTTAATTTAACCTACAAAGTCTATCGGAAAGAAAATCAATTTTATAGGAAGAAGATCGCCCCGGCAAAATGTTACACAATAATTTATGTTAACACGCGAACAAGAGAGATTTTTATTCCCTTGCGGATACTGTACGTCTCCATTTTCAACATAGTTTCGCCGTTTTTCGTCCTCTCGTTCAAAAAGTAAGTAACTTTGCGAGAAGAATTTACAGAGTCTCGCGATTAAATTAAATTATAAGTTGTACACGGTAAATTCGAAAGTAAAGTTATGAACGTACGAAGAGGAAAATTAAGCTTTCAGTAGTTTAAGTTCTCCTCCAGCAAAGTATCAAATATACAAAAATATAAATATTTGCAATTTCCTCTTGTGATTTTTTTTTTCAATCAAATTAATTTAGAAAGAGAGAGAGAGAGAGAGAGAAGTTTATTTACAGAAGAAATTACAAGAAATGTAAGATACGCTTATTTCAGTAACAGATTCTTTGACAAGATTGGAATCTCTTTCCTTCCTCGAATAAAATGTCAAGAGAAATTCTTCCATTTCTCGTACAGCGTACAAAACACAATGAATCGTTTTAATCGCGAAGATTTAAATAAAGTAAATAACGAAAACACATTCAACGGAGATTCAATACCAGGCAAAAAAAAAGGTAAACAACAACGAAATGATAATGGAATTGCACCCCGTTTGAACCCCATTGCGGAAGTGACAGGAGATACGATAAGTCCAGGGATTGCAACGAGAGCCCGAGTCGCTTTCTCGCGATTTTTATACATAATACAAACCTTTTTTTATCTCTCTCTTTCTCATTTTTTCGCGCGCATTGTCGTATCTTCGCCCATGTACGTAAATACGCACATCGGTCGATGTAGGCCGACATCGCCTAGAGGCGTTAAACTGGGCCACGCCAGTGCGTCGGCCTCAGGGCTAGAAATATCACCGGCAGTACACACGACGCGATTAACCCTCGTGCGACCGAAATGCGCTTGACGTACATGAGCGTGATTTTATTCCGTCGTAAGTTACCAAGATAACACGAATTTCTAACTGTGAGTTTAATCAAGTCTTCGATTAATTATAATGCGTACGCAAATTTGCTCTTATTTCTCAATCCTTTTAGAGCAGTTTTCTCTTGTGTTTAATTTTATTATATAATTCCTCTAAAATACAATTATTTAATACTAATTGGATTGCACAACAATTTATTAAACTTGTATGGTTATTTTAATTTTCCATTAATATTTTATCAAGATTCTCATACATTTTAATATTGTTTTGACATTTTAATATTATTTTTATTATATAAAGATATTCTAATAGCTATTCATTTTTTAATGTTAGTTTGATTGCGACGATTATTAAACTTGTGTAGCTATTTTAATTTTCCATTAATATCATATCAGGATTCTCATTTTTTAACATTTTAATTGTTAATATTACTTTTAATATATAAAAGTACTCTAATATGTCTATTCATCTTTTATTTATAATAGTAGTTTGTAATGCAGTTTTTGCAACAATGTTTTAAATATGCAAATATTGCATTACTTCATCAAAATAGGCATGCATTTATACGTCTGTTTTTAAATAAAGTAAAAATAAAATCTAAATATCTATATAATAATAGATTTTATTTTGGATTTCTAATTGTGAGACTCTAATTGTGAGTTTAGTAAAGTCTTTGATTAATTAGAATGCGTATGCAAATTTGCTCTTATTTCTCAATCCTTTTAGAGCAGTTTTCTCTTGTGTTTAATTTTATTATATAATTTCTCTAAAATACAATTATTTAATACTAATTGGATTGCACAACGATTTATTAAACTTGTATGGTTATTTTAATTTTCTATTAATATCTTATCAAGATTCTCATACATTTTAATATTGTTTTGACATTTTAATATTATTTTTATTATATAAAGATATTCTAATAGCTATTCATTTTTTAATGTTAGTTTGATTGCGACGATTATTAAACTTGTGTAGCTATTTTAATTTTCCATTAATATCATATCAGGATTCTCATTTTTTAACATTTTAATTGTTAATATTACTTTTAATATATAAAAGTAATATGTCTATTCACATCTTTTATTTATAATAGTAGTTTGTAATGCAATTTTTGCAACAATGTTTTAAATATGCAAATATTGCATTACTTCATCAAAATAGGCATGCATTTATACGTCTGTTTTTAAATAAAGTAAAAATAAAATCTAAATATCTATATAATAATAGATTTTATTTTGGATTTCTAATTGTGAGACTCTAATTGTGAGTTTGGTAAAGTCTTTGATTAATTAGAATGCGTACGCAAATTTGCTCTTATTTCTCAATCCTTTTAGAGCAGTTTTCTCTTGTGTTTAATTTTATTATATAATTCCTCTAAAATACAATAATTACACTGTTTTGTTTTAGATTTTGATTCATGCGTGCAGAAAGTGTCGCTCAAAGAATTACAACAATATGCGTATAAATCAAATAAAATGCATACGACTTATGAAACCCATCAAAGCGACAGACATTCGTACTTGAAACTTACATTTGTATAGAAAATGAGATGCTGCTCGTTAGTAATGCAAAAAGCATCAAAGTATAACGTTAATAACATGGAATACATGAGAATTTTTTTTTTATGTAAAAACTGCAGCAACTCGCGCGCACAGTTTTTTTTTATAGTATAATTTAAAAGTTTGCAAAAATTGTGCTATAGAAATAAATACACAATTATGTTTTATTAAAACACCATGGAAAAAAAATCATATACTATATTTTTTTATTTTATATAAAAATTTTATTTTATATAAAATAAAATTTTTTAGCTTGTTAAAATTTTAATGAGAAATATAAATTATATAAATTAAATAAATTATAAAAATAAAGTATAATGTACGTATGCATATATAAAATAAGATTTTATTTTTTGAGAGAAATTGAGAACGATAATGATGGATAATAAAGCGTGAGCAAGAAAAACTAACGTCTAAATATAACAAAAACTATATTTTACAAATATTTAAAGAAACACAGTACGATATATCATTAACTTTAATCGCTCGACATTGCTTTTTCGCGAAGGCATCGTCGAAGATAGACACCGCTCTGAGAATAGAAAGAATCCAAAAACATCCGCGGAATGCCCAATGTCGCCCGGTTATTTCTCACCGGTTACATACATGTACACGTAACCGGATTACCGAGGACCAAGTTAAAAGTGGCAGAGCACAGCTGCCCGGTAGCAGCAGCCGGCGCGTTCATTTCCCCCTTCTTCCCCCCCCCCCCGCGCCTTCTGTCACACCCGACTTAAGAAAAATCCGTCCCTTTAAATTATTGCACGGACTTTGCTTCAACTACGGAAATAACCCGCGGAGTTTTGCGGTTTATAGGAATAGGAATAACGAACTTTTCCGCATTTCAGCATGGCGGACGATAGTTCTCGAACTACATTTTATTCTTTTGCTTTCTCCTAACTACTTCTAACTTCAGTAACTCACAATTTATTTTTTAACGAAATTGACACAAAAGCTCAAAGATTTATATCTGGCAAAAATTATATAATTCGACAGTAAATTAAAATTCGTACGAATGTACGAATTCTCGGATAACAGATTAATGAGCGCGGGAATTACCTTAGCACGAAACCAGGTCGTTGATCTTTGCACCGAGTGGATAAACGCTCTGGAAAAGCCGGCTTCCGGGCTATACCGGCCTTCGGACGGCCTTGGCAGTGACGATGAGAGAGAGAGAGAGATCGTGATATTAAATCTGAGAATACATCCGTGCAATTACGTTTACGCGATAGTGTGTAATCTCATTGAAAATTATTTCAACATCCAAATGATATTAAATAAAAATTCTTATTTTTATTAATGAATTAAACACTATACAATATTTATAAAATATATACAAAGTATCTATGATAATTATTTTAATATTTTATTGTCATTTTTGTGGAAATATTTCATAAATATTTTGGTAATCTTTACAGATCAGAAAGATTTATCATAAATATCGCAACATGTTATTACAAATATTTATTTTTTACCGTATTATATAAAACATTTAATCTATATTTTAATAATATTTCAAATATAAAGTTTTTATAATTTTTTATCTCTTAATGTAAATATACAAAATATGTATAAAATATTTATATAATATTTCAAAAAAATAAATAGTAAAAATATTTATGAATATTTATTTAAATTCCATGTGCTGTCTGGGGGACATTTGCAATTTTAAATATGAATGTGTAAAACTGTTTGTCTAGAAATTTATAAATCAATATCAATTTTTCAAGTATTTATTTATATACGAACAAATGCATGGATCTATGTCACAATGTGCTCTCTCTCTCTCTCCCTCCCTCTCTCTCTCTCTTTTTCTCGCGTGTAAAAAGAGGGCGGCAAAAAGAGTTGGTGTCAAGAGGGTGTCACTCATCTTCTTATTTTAAAAGCGTCAGAAAGAGGCGATCGAGCTTACGCAGCCTTTGAACAGCCTTGGCAGTGGAGTGCGTTCGCCAAGAAGTGTTTTCCGGCATCGTGAGCATGCTGCCGAGAAAATATATTGCCCTTGAAAATATCGACGAGCGTAAATTAAGAAACTTTTCCCCTAAGCATAATCCAGGACGTGTCGGAGATTGTGTCGCGTTGAAACAATCGCTCATGTATAATCCATATCGAGTGATAAGGATATGTTATATTCATAATGAAACATGACGCTCAGAGATTATACGAACCCTTGCCAGAGTCGCTCGGGGATCGTTCCGTTGACAACGTATAAATATTTGTTCATAAAGATCTTGTAAAAATTATATTAACATTTTTCTTAATAATTGATTGATTTGGATTGAAACAGATTAATATGGAAGATAATTATATATTAAATGTTTTTTTTCTTTTTTTTTTATTTTGAATTTTATATATATTACTACGTCAGTTTTTAATATATATAGTTTTTCTCATAATGCTCAGTACCAAAGGCATTAAACTGCAGCGTATTTTTATATTGAGCGAGAGAAACAAAATAATAAAAATGCCCGTTCTCGATAAAGGCGGGTAAAGCGTAGTGTTTACGATAGAGCGATAAATATATGAAAAATGTATAGTCGATATATACGAAAATGATGTGAGACATTTTACGAATTTTATTTAATGGCCAAAGCGTTAGCGAACTCGAAGTTGACATTTTAGCAAAAATGTTGTAGAAAATAGAATATTATTTTCAATAAAAGTATATAAATCATTTTGACAAGCGTGCAATAAAATTGCTCTTAAAAGAGGAAATTAAAAAAAAAAAAAAAAACAGAATCAATCGAGAAAAGTGTGTGGCACGTATATTTTATTGTTATATAAAAAATTTAATCCGCGAAAAGCCTTTGGTTCTTATTATTTAAATAAATATTTTCGCAATTGGTTGCTTTATTAGATAAATTTTTCTCGAGAAGCTATCGCCTCTTTCTCTTAACGGGTGACTTGGAAAAATTAAGTTACATCGGCCATTGATCCTTCGCGCGGGGTTTTACGAAGCAGGCAGCCGGACGAGGATAATTGCACTCGCGTGCACGCTTCTGACCGTCCTTGACAGTGAAACGCAGATCGCCGTGAAATACTTTCCACGATTACGGACATGACGTATAACGTCAAAGCCGTAGACTACACACCCCGGCCTTCGGTATATCGATTCGTACATGCAAAAAGAAGAGTTTATTTAAATCCTCGCTGCATCCCATGCATTATATCGAGCATACGTTCGCACACATCCGGTCGTTGTTCTTTTATAAGTATTTATCGTTATATAAACAGAATCTCTCTCTCTCTCTCTCTCTCTCTCTCTCTCTCTCTCTCTCTCTCTCTCTCTCGTTATAAAATTAAACGCTCGTATCTTGTTTAGAAATTTTAATTAACCAAGCGCGGGCTAAGTTTGTCCACGTGAAACTAAATTTGGCTCCAAGTTGGACGAGACATTGCATTGGCCGATTTATATTTGCAACATAAACGTGCCGGCTTCTGTTTTTATCGTCGCGAAACGACGAATATCGCATAGGGTGTAACGATGAAACTTTAACGAGACGGTTATGGCCTTCACTATTCCCGGCGTATATTCTTGAAATATGAAAAGCGCCTTCTGTGTTGCTCCCGACAATGAGGAAACCATCAAATATTTTGCGGCCACTACGTTCATATCAATATTAAAACGTCCGAGGATTGAAAGATTAATATCGCTTGAGAAATCGCGACTTTATTTCAAACCATTCTTATCGCATTAAGAATAATATCTCTTGAAAAATACATAATTTTAGCTACGATTTTATAACCCTTTTTATAACCCCGTTACTCTTGAAATTTATCCTCCGCAAATGTTATTTCGCGTTTCTAATTTTTTATTTTTCTATTATAAATCGAATCGCTTACCGAGAATTCGTACATTTTTCCAGGGGACCTCTGGCGCTGAAATCCCTCCTCAGGATGGCAGGAGCGAGCCGGGAGGTTCGACAAGGCCCTAAAGATTTAATGCTCGCAAGTCATCGCGTTGAGCGAGATTGGTCTTCGTACGATTAGTGATTGTACCAAGGGTAGCGCGAGACGCGGGGGTGGTTCCTTCCATCGCGAGGATCGAGATGAGCGATCTACAAGCCACCCTCGAGTTCTCTCTCGAGCTCTGCAAGTTCTACAATGTTGACCTCTTCCAACGCGGGTGAGATTGATCTGCTCGTATCTGACGTGATATTACGCGATCGAGATTGTCCGAAAGAGAAAGAGAGAGAGAGAGAGAGAGAGAGAGAGAGAGAGAGAGAGAGAGAGAGAGAGAGAGAGATCGTTTATGGAAACGAATCTGTTTGCTTTGCAGGTACTATCAGATCCGAACTGCTCTCAGAGTATCGCCGAAACTGCCGGTCAAGGTGGAGGTCAATCAACCGCGAAATCGTAAGTACATTTTGATAATCCAAGAAATCTTTGTGATACGGAGAGGGTAAACTCGGGTAAGATGGCCATAGTTTTTTTTAAATGCAAAAAACATACTTTTATTTTTGTTATTTTTTAATAGTGTTTGGCATATTATCTTCACTGAAGCTTAAATTGCGTAATATTATCGAAATTAAAAGGAAAATATTTAAGGATGTACCTATAGTTTAGTACCTATTTTTAAAAATATAGGAATTTAATACAATTTGCACAGATTGTTCTGATACATGTTCAGAGACTTATAAAAAAACCTAGAGTTGATTCACTGAAGCAATCAAAAGTTATAAGGATTTTAATTTGCAATGAATTTACCCGTCGATATTATTATAAATATAATTATTTTGTAGATCTAATTATAAGTAAAAGTATTAATATAATTATAAATATAATTATTTATATAAATAAGTATAAATATAATTATTTCTGTCCTTTTTAGCCCTTAAATTGATACGATTACAGATTTTCTATCTTATAAAAAACCTGTAATTGTGTTGATTTAAGAGCTAAAGTAGATAGAAATAATAATAGGAATTTATTCAAAATTTGCAAAAGTATAGTTTAAATATAGAGGAAATATTTGATCACATAATTTTGGTCAAGTACTGACTAGTTCAAAAGATATTGAATATAATTTTCTCAATTTCGTTCTATTATCCGAGATGACATATTATTTATTGTGAAAACGTGGCAACATAATATTCAGCTGAGCCTTCTTTTGACATTTTAAATAATCTATCTTTTTATCTGAAAAAGCCTCTATATACAAACGTGTAAGCGAGAAGCGACACTAGGCCTCATATGTCAATTTACAATTTGAGCAACTTATGAAAAATTACCATGTTGCCACATTTCTTTCTTCTCGGAGAAATGACAAATTATTAAATTTATCAATGAAAGAATAAAAAATCTTCTATATTTTGTCATTATTCACTATTATCATTTTTATTCTGACATTTTAAATTACTCTGTACGAATAAATTCTTTTATTTTTATAATTCAAATTTTGTGCTGTAATGTTGAAATCGAGGTACCGTCAATGATAAAAGTTTCTCATTATAATTTAAGAAACACGAAAATTCTCCGAAAAAAAGCAACAGAAATTTGAAAATACATTTCTACACTCTATGGATAAATAATAAGATTTTATGCAATCTTTATAATAATCATATATTAAGATATATGAGAAAAGTATATATTTGTCAATTTCGACTACTTTTTGCTCCGATTGTAGGTGTTAAACATCCTTAAGGAAAAGATGGCCATAATATTTATAAAAAAATAGTGAAAACGAAAATAAAAATTATAGGTCGTATAACAATTTACATATCTTTATAATATGTCTAATGTCGATTACGATAACTTAACTGTAATTTATTCGACGTTATAACAGTTTTTAGTGGACAAATGAAAAACTCTGCAAAGTAGTCAAAAGTAAAAATATGATATAAAATTCACAATATCGTTATTTCGAACAAATGTATGCATATAAACTACTGTAAATATTGATTATCTTTGATAATAATTAAAAAAGCGTACTATATAGCGATTATTGAAAAAATTAAAATCTATAGCCATCATACCACCCTACTTTACCCTATTTCATTTCGCACATTATGTATATTTATTCATACATGTGATTGCTATAAATATATTTAATGCCTCAAAATTATAGTGTGCAAATTTTTTTGTGTTTTATATTTTATTTTACATGATTTCTTATATGTATATATTTTACAATGTATTATATATATTTTATATTACCTGTTTTATATTATATATATATATTTTTTTTATATCATTAGAAGTTTTATATATTGAAAGCAATTTTTCCTTTATATTTAACAAGACAGCTTTGACATTTCTGTTCCTTACGCGAGAGAGCATCGCGTGACAGCGTCACGATTCTGTGTCTCGTCATTGCTCGTCGTTTGCAGTCGTATCACGCAAAAGTTCTTGTGCCCGATTCAGTTTCTTTCGATCGATCGTGTACCGATCGTATTCCCGGGACGGGAAACTCGACGCGAATTCGTGTTGCAGATTCCCTGGAGGCGCCGGGCACGAGCAAGCGCTTTCAGATCCTGTACAGGAACGAGGAGGTGACACTCGGCACTTCCGTGCTGTTCCGGGCGCATGTGCTCGTGCACAGCCACAAGATCGAGGAGGCCCTGTCGCGCACCCACTTTAATCTAGGTGTCGAGCTATGGTTCAGCGAGCCGACGCAGCCGGGCAACATGGCTTGCGTGTCCTCGAGGTGAGCATCTCGCCGTCTAACGGCCGTCGGCCCGTGTAATTTATCCTCCACACCCCCTCCCCCTCTTCAATTCTTCTCCGCTGATAACGGAGACATGCAAAGGGTGGACCACAAACGAGCTGAGCAATCTGCCGATCGTACCAATTTTTATCTCTCTCTTGTTTGCGACCTCTCCTGAATCTGCGAATAATTATTAAGAAGACGCTGAATCGCGGCAAATCTCTGAAAAATTTAAAGAAGCTAGAATAAATTAAGTTAGACTGCTCTTATTACTTTATAGACATAGATGTATAATTATGCCTATTTAAAACGTAGGATAAAAACAAATTTTGTATAGCATATTTTTTCAGATCTTTCTTTGTGAAATATATATTTATAATACTTGCATGATTTATTGAGAGCTATATGTTAATTTTGGACATGTAAAAGATCGCACGCCTCTTCTTTATTTCATAAACACGAGCAATCTTAATATCGCGGATGTACAAATTGCATTTGCGACAAACTCCTCGCGAGTATCATAATCGCGTTCCTAAGTGACCTGACTCTTCCGTCAGGTCTCAAAGTTGATTTTCCTCGGGCAGACTCGATAAAACAGATTCGAGGTAACGACGTTGAAGAAAATTACTTGAGGCAACAAGATTTTGCAACACTCGGTAGTAGAGACGTTCAGATAGCCTTTAGACGTCGGATATCTCTGTTAGATATTTGCTCGCAAATTGTGAGAAATCCCGCTGGGACTGATCGATGGGAGGTTTGACGGACGTTACTTTTTCAGGGCGCTACAGCTGAACTTTACACCCACGAAGGGTCTTCACTATCACCTGCCGGTGCTCTTCGATTACTTTCACCTGGCCGCGGTGTCCATCACGATCCACGCCTGTCTCGTGGCACTTCATCAGCCCTACATCAAGTCAGTATCGCGTTCACATTTCGTAATATTCTTTCCGAGTATTCGATGTAATGTATATAATCGACGTTGTCCCCCCCCCCCTCTTTCTGTTTTATGGTCGTGTCTTTTCACCCCGACGAAAGTAGGAAGAGCATACTTCACGTAGTGCAGAGCTGGTGAGTTCTTGACTACTTTAAACAGGTTCAGAACCGGCTAAACTTCCCGCACAAGTAGTCGCACAATTTATTACCCCCTTGCCAACTTTTGAATTCCCGAACCAACTTGATTTGGAATTTCCATCTGTCAAATACGCAGCACGTAATTATATGTATTTTTTCTTGCATGAAAAAATACCCGGTTAGATTATCACACGATTGTCCCTTTAAAATAAGTAGAGAGAAATGAATTTTTAATAAGCGCAAGGGATTGCATTTGTTCTAAAAATTAATTGCGTGGCTGTAATTTATTCAATTGCAATTGCAGCGCACCGCGAGGCGGAAAACCTTGGCTGCAGTTCAAGCAACCGGCGGCGAACGGCGACAACAACTCGGCGACGACCTTCGGAAACATTGTGAGTCTCGAAAGTGCCCATCAAACGAACATTGGCAGCTAATAAAAATCCACGTCTCGTTTTAGGAGACCACCACGAGATGCGTCGGATCGGGGACGAGGTTGCAGCATGCGAGACTGGTCCAGCAAGAGGTGACGAGGCTGCTTCTGGCCTCGAGGGAATCCTTGCTCAACGACTTGTCCGACTTGGCGCGGCTGCTCCCCTCCTGGCAACAAAGGGCGCTCGAGCTCGCGCAGAACTCGCACAAGGAGATCACGAAGGTTCGTTTTCTTCGTGTTCTCTTTTGATTTTGCCGACACGCAAAGGTTTCCTCTTAAATACTGATCCTTCGCAGTTGATGGACACCGAGGAAGCTGACATAGCCCAACTGTGCGCACAAAACATCGTCCTTTGGCAGCACTTCCTCGAAGCGTTCTCCGGCCGAGAAGCGGTTCATCAGCATTTAGCGCGGGTTCATCATCAACTGAGAGTAAATGGAGACTTAAGATAAACATTAAGATAATATTTAATAAAATGTGACAATCAAAATTAATTAATCCTTATTTCATAGGATAAATATATTTAAGCAAAAATTATTAATTTTTTTCACTCTGATCTTTATTTAGAAGGATCAATAATATATATAAATTTTTTTTAACATTTTTATTCATTGATAAACACGTGGGAAATATACGGGTTGTAGGTGATAAAAATAATAGTACTAAGTAAGGATTAAATATCAATAATAATATTCTTTGGATCTTAAATTTAATAAAAGGTTGATTGAATTTTTTCAAATAATTTTATTCATCCGCAACTTATTATATCAATTTTCAGGTAAAGCGATTCGCCGAGGGTTTCTTTGTATTAGAAAATCCGAGAATGTCGGCAGCTGGCTGTTACGACGCGAATTATCAGTCTTATCAAGCGGTGAGCGAGGCTGCTCGGAGATCGCGTTATCTCGCATCTTTACCACCGTTACCTGTCCATTGTCCAGAGCTGGACGGCGATCTTCACTCGTTGCCTTTGATCTTTGAGGATCAGTACGCTGACATGCAGCAGAGGCACAGAAACAGCGGTGAGTTTATCGCGATGCGATTATTCGCTACAACATCCGCTTGAAATCATTCCAGTATTTTAATTATGGAAAATTAAATAAAGCACGTGTGTGTACGCATGCGCGTCGATTATATTATATTATATTATATAGAGTAGAATTTTTTATTTTTTAAAGCGATATATAATTACAAATTAATTAATATTGAAAGATATTAATTATTCTAAATACCAAATGTAATGTGATAATCAATAAATTTTTAACATTATAAATTGTGTTTATTCTTCTCAGTCCCCAGCATGGACGACTGCAGCTGCGGGATAGCGGCGATCCTGGAGTCGCGCTCTATAGGCATCTGGTCGCCCAGAAGCGAAGGCGCGGCGCAAGATATCGGATCGATCCAGGCCCGACTGATGCTGACACCCTCCACGCTTCCGGCGAGGCACAGCAAATCCCTCGATCAGCTGGGCCCCGATCTGGCGGCACCTCTGCAGCCCAGAACATCGCCCAAGACTCTGCCCAGGTCCGTGTCGACCCAGTTGTTCCCGCGGGGGCAGCGTGGCGGTGGTCGCAACGTCACGCCGCCGGCAACGGTGCCTTCGAGGGGGAGGCCCAGATCGACAGTGCCGTCCAGTAACACCCTCTTCCCGCCCTCGGGTCAGCAGGCCTGTTCCGCGCCGAATCCATCCCTTGGCTCTACGCCGGTCATCCCCCTGCCTCGTGCCAAGTCCACGCAGATGCTGGTGCCGAATCGGCAGCAGCAGCAACAGCAATCCGACCATCACTCCACTTCCATTACCTCGCTGCTGGCGGCGATGTTTCCCGAGTTGCCGCCCGGCGGACATCTGCCCGGTTATCGGCCGTCGTCCAAGTCCTGCGATCAGAATCTCACAGTGCCAACCTGCATGGGCGCCCTGGACCTCAGTCAGTTGCCTGATTGCTTAGAAAGCAAATCGGCAAATATTGTGGAAGGTATAATGCAATGTATTTTTCGAAGAATATATGGATTGAAAATAATATTGATAAAAATGTAATTTAATGTTGAGGAAAATTTTTTTGTGTGATAATCGATTTTTCGTGTAGATTACCATTCCCTCGACACCAGAAGAATACGACTGGAACCGCGGAGTCATCGCCTGGGAACACGTCAACCGTTGCCAACGACCACAAACGACCAAAGTAGCTTTCTATCCACCAAGGTGCACGTAAACGGCGACAGCTTTTTACTAGACCCTCAACCACTGCACACGGCGACGTTGGACAGAGTCACATACCGAGGAAATTCCAGAAAGTCTGGACACCAGACAGGCGGCAAATATAGTCAAACGAACGGTATCGAGACACGCAGGTATCACACACTCGGCAAAACATCGATGACGCATAGGAGTCGCCCGGAGTTACCAGAGTCCATGAATGGCAGCGCACTGACCGGCAGCCATTCGTATCTGGCGGATCCCCTGAACAAGCGGTCGAATATTTATGCAAAAACCACGGACTCGTTCTTCTATCGCACAAACGGCAGTACCAGCGGAAGAATACGCGACGAGACGGGGAAGCCAAAGAGGCCGAAGAGCACGGAACGGCTAATCGATGACGTGGAGCGCAACGATTGCTGCGACTTTCGACGGGACCGACCGACTCGCAGGAGAACCGAGCGAACGATCAAGTCGTCTCGAAATGGCACAGGCCAGAATTATAGCGAAGAGAAACAACGACGCGAGAAGAAGGGCGCGGAAACAACTCAAGAACCGATCTACGAGGTGATCGCTACAAAGCCGGAACCGAAGAGAGAGTCTCGCGTCGATAGAAGGAGAGACAAGCACAGCAGGCGACCGCACTCCGCACCAGTCCTCGACACGGACCACCCGGTGGAGGAGGGAGGTCGCAAAAGTGATAGAAAGTGCAATCACAGAAACAGGAAGCCACCACCACCACCGGCGTATCAAGATCCTGCTGTCGCCCCGTTGCCCAAATACCGTCATTCCCCTTCGGCACCTGCGACGAGTGTCCTCGAAGTAGAGAACAACAATAAAATTATTCTGAAGGTAGGATTTCCAAAAGTGTAATAGAACCCATAATTTTACATGCAATTTTATTGATACATTCAATAATTCTTCCTGCCGTTCAGATGGAACCTATCAAATCGCCCATGGAGGCACCGACGACGAACGGCACGACACCGTCGGACACATCAACGAGCCTCGGGGTGCCGCCGTTGAACGCAAAGAGGCTGCGATGCGCCAGTGTACCAGTAGCTCAGAACAAAGTGGTGGTGCCACGCAGCGCAGTCTCTCTGCCTTGCATGCCGATACGCGATAGCAAGGACAGCCTGAGCAACAACATGCCCGTCATTCCCAATCTCCTGAGTCCACCATCCACCAGACCTAGCAGCCCCACGCCGAGCTCGAGTTCGAGCAACCTCACGTCCGAGTGCTCAGGCTGGGTTAGCAGCGGTGACACCTCCAGCTCGGAACAGCGTCGTAATCAGGCTAAGCTGACGAGCGAGCAGCTGCGACAGAAGCTGTCGAAGATCGTGCCACGCAAGGATCGTCCCACTGTCACCGCGAAGGATAGCGTGGACGAACACTCGTACGAGGAGGTGCGGCTTCCACCGCCAAAGATGTTCCAGGACGAGCCGCCACCGCCCGAGGAGTTTCGCGATCCACCGGCGCCGATTGACAATCCGCTGTACCACGTGTACGAGACGGTGAAGCAGACCAAGAGTCCGAAACAGAACAAGACGGCGCCCTGCAGCCCACAACGGAACCGGGACCGGGAGAGCGTCTACGGAAGGGACATTTGTCTGGACTGTTATCAGGAGGGAAAAGAACTACTGCAGTCCACGCAGGACGACTTTATCAATTTTAAGAAGTGCAAGGAGGAGTTTAAGCGACAGATGAGCTTCTCAGGCAAGATCTACAGGTGCGTCGAGTTGCCGCGCATGATGTGTCAGCGCCGTCTCCCGTTTAGAACTGCTTCCTGATACTTACGATGACTTTGCTTTACTTTATGATAATTAGAAGTTGCGAAAAAAAGCGCTCTGAATAACCCATGAAGCTTAGGTACTTTAATCTACTTTGACATTGTTATTTTTGATTAATCAAGCTAGAAACATGCTTGGAAAATGATGCCTAAATTATTCGAAAATTTATTACAATTGATTTAATTTTATTTAGAGATTTAGATGATATTTTTTTTCTTTTTTTTTTTTTTTTTTTGTTTCTTACTTCAAGATTTTATTTCCGCTTCGAGGTGCCATTTTGCGTTTCGCTTCCGCGTCCTTTTGTCTGTATCTTTCCGTTTGTAGTTAAGTTCTCTTCTCTGTCTACCTTACCACCCTCTAGAGAGCGCGAGGAAGCACAGTTGCGTTTGCATAAACGTGCCCATTCCCTCGGATACGATGACCTTCTGAACTTCTCGTCGTCGGTTCAATCATTAAGATCGAATGTGCCTCTTAGTGATTATCCGACCCTGGCCTCGACTCTGCCGTACTTCCACATCAGTGACGAGTATCGGCTCTTCTCGCCGGAAGGTGCACATCTTATCATATGCGTCCACGGTCTCGATGGCAACGCCGCTGATCTTCGTCTCGTCAAGACGTATTTGGAATTGGGTCTGCCTGGGACACACCTAGATTTTCTCATGTCCGAGAGAAATCAGGTAAGTTACAAGATAGCTTTACTTCTTATTATAATTATGGTATTTAATATTTTTTGTAAAATCTTATATTTTCTGAATTCAATTTTATGTAATTCTTTTGAAATTATTCCTGTATTTTTATTTGTTAAAGGAGATTAGTCCAACTAATTAAATGAATAAATATAAATTTTAGCGCCTCATTTTTTTCAAAGAATGTTTTAATCTCTTCGACAAAATTAAAAGCCGCAGGATCAAGAGTATATCAAATTGTCACGTGCATATGTCGTTTGACAGGGCGACACCTTCTCTGATTTTGAAACGATGACCGACCGCTTGGTGGCCGAGATCCTCTATCACATTGAATCGTCGGGCCTGAATCCGACGAAAGTGAGCTTCATCGGGCATTCCCTTGGGACCATAATCATCCGTAGCGCCCTGACGCGACCGCAACTGCGACCGCTTCTGCCTCGTCTGCATACCTTCCTCAGCTTGAGCGGACCCCATTTAGGCACTCTCTACAACACGAGCGGTTTGGTGAACGCGGGTAAGCCTATAGTAATGCCTACTGGCATTCCCATGTCACCGGTCTCGATTATAAACCTTTCGTCAACAGGTATGTGGTTCATGCAAAAATGGAAGAAGTCTGGATCGCTGTTGCAACTGGCGATGAAGGACTCGCCGGACGTGAGGCACTCCTTCATGTTCCGCTTGAGCCAGAAGAGTAATCTGCAAAAGTTCAAGCACGTTTTGCTGTGCGGCAGCGCTCAGGATCGATACGTGCCCCTGCATTCGGCTCGAATCGAGCTCTGCAAGGCTGCCGTTCGAGACCTGACGGATCAAGGTGATCATGATTAAACTTCTTATCTTAACGTCTCGCCTTACTTTATATAGCGATTACGTAGCGAGTATGTCGACTAGAGATGAGATGTTAGTTAACTAACTATGATCTGATTCTTTCCCAGGTGCCGCGTATCGCGAGATGGTGCATAACATTCTGTACCCCGTGATGTCGGCGTCCGGGGTCAGCCTCGTCAGATACGACGTGCATCACGCTTTGCCGCCGACGGCGAACGCCCTGATCGGCCGCGCCGCCCACATCGCCGTCCTCGATTCTGAGCTCTTCATCGAGAAGTTCATGCTGGTGGCGGGGTTGAAGTACTTCAGATAAGGAAAGGAACTGTCTAGCGCACGAAGGGAAAACAAAAAAAAAAAAAAAAAAAAAAAAAAAATCTAATTAAACTGTAGTAAACGCTCGGACGCTCGGTACTCGCCCGTTCTTCGACGATCCCGTAATTAGCGTAATTTATAGACACAACTCGTCGAGCATTGCCTCGCTTCCTCCCTCTTCGTTCGAAGCTGTTCTCTGCCCCGCGGAAAGCAATTCGGGGTATCTTGAGAAGCGAGGCAATCGAATCTTTTTTACACGAAGCGCGACGCACGCCGTCGATTTTAGTATCAATCGTTGCGTTAGGTTCTCGCGCGTCATCTCGATATCAATTATAAATGTCGCGGATAAGTACGGTCGAATTTAGATTCTTTCGCGATGCAAAGAGTTCATCGAGAGTTCGAGCATTCAGAATCGAATGTATCTAGTAGCTCGCCGTGAAACGGACCTATTCTCCAGTGTGGTTAGTGCGATGACGGTAATAATAATAGTAGTAGCAGCAGCGACGCTCTTCGACTAAAAGGCAAAAGAGAAGGCAAGGCGCGAGCTAGTGCGAAAATTAAGTATATGCTTGGGAAAACTCTAATGCTAATCACTATCGAGTGATCGGATGTACTCTAATCTCTCCAGAAAGTCGGAATGAGAATTGGCGGCCTAGTAAAATACAGCAAAACATGATACGATCGTTGAACACGTTAGCTTTAACATCATTGTTATGACAAATGGATCACGGAAGAAGGACGGTAATTGATCGAAGAATCGTACTTCGTAAAAAAAAAAAAAAAAAAAAAAAAAAGGGAGAAGAAAACTGAGAGACTCTCTTCGACCAGTGTTAAGCTGCACGACGGAGAGGAAGGGAAAATAATAATAATAATATAATGATAAAAATAATAATAAAAGTAAGACAATGCAACGACACATTGTCTAGTCGCATAGGAAAGTTACGAAACGTATGTCAATTGTTATCCTCAGATAAGTGTGAGTGCTGAATGAGATGAGTGCGGAGAACGGATGGATGAGAGCCGAGTACGATGCTGAAAGAGAGAAAGAGAGAGAGAGAGAGAGAGAGAGAGAGAGAGAGAGAGAGTGAGAGAGAAATCTAAAAGAGAAAATGATTAGATGAAAAGATAACGATATACAAAGCGAAACAGCTGAGGATGAAGGAACGTCAAGAAGAGCGCATAATTATGAGAACGTTTATCAGCGTTATCAACATCAACAAGAGGACTCGGGAGTCTCCTCTCGTCAACGACGAGTCTCTCGATATACTACGACGGGAGTGACTAACGTTTCAGGTATATTAAATCCCTCCAATACTAGATCTCAATTTGCTCAGAACAATTTAACGATGAAAAAATGCGAGAGAGAGAGAGAGAAAAAAAGTGAAAAGAAAAATATATTAATCGCGTATATTAATCGAGCGACGAGAAGCACGTGAAGCGTCGCGCTATAACTGTCGAGATCGTCGCCGAGTAACACGAGCGAATTCGGCTTTTATCGACCACTTTAAAGTCTACAGAGCGTTTCAGGATCGCTGATCTTGAAATTTTTAACGATAAATCCTTTGACCAATTTTATATAAACATCTCGACCGAAATGTATGAAAAAGTACGTTGAATAATTTTTTATTTATTTAACGATTGGAGGTTTGTGATGGAACTGAATAACATCATCTTATTGTTTTATTTTTCAAAAATTGTGCTTTATTATTTTATTCCTTCAGATTCTTTTATTATTGTTAGATATGTTTAATATGTTTTATATTATTATTAAAATTTAGAATCTTTTATTAAATAAAATATTTTATATTAAATTTTTATTAATATTTCAATTATTTTATTTATGCAAGATTTTATATTAAATTTAATATTAAATCACAGGAGCGAGATAAAAGTGATTAGTCTTGAAAAACTGGATTTTAAATTCGCCAAAGATTTTGTCGTTAAACTTCAAGTGATGACAGTTTTCGATGCACTTTGTGTGTCAAGCTACACGATCGTAGCAATTCAAACGGCGCGAAAATGACGCCTCGTACTTTGACGGTTACGTAAACATTTCTTTTTTTTTTTTCGTGAAGGAACTAAAATTCCCAAAATCAAACTGTGGGGGGAGGGATATATGTTAGATGTTTGTATTGTGTATGTGAATGTGTGCGTTTAAAACTTTTAACACGATATGTCGACTGCATGTCCCTATTTGTGAGCGATGTGTAAGACGATATAAATAGATAAATCCCATTAATCGCGAATGTACATACGTATATCCATGATAGATTATAATTGTTACAAATTGAGGGTTGAAGTACGAGGCGTCTATTTTATTTCGCGTATTAATTAATAATTATGGAGTGGAAAGTCACGAGAGCTTGAAAATTTTTTAAACTTCAAATTTTTCGTAAATTGATGGTATCAATTTTTTTTTTTTTTTTTTTTTTTTTTTTTTTAATTCTAAAAAAATATATAGTTATAAAGATATATTTTATACTTTTGTTTTATAACACGTATGTATGTACGCGTGTAATTTACTTTATAACATATCTCTTTATTGAAATAAAATGTGTGTAGGTATGTAGATGACAGATAGCTCTTGATAATCTTCCACTCCGCAATTCTCGCGTTACAAATCTCTATGTAAACTGTAAACACACACTGTCCCGAGCGCAAACGTGCGCGTAGAAAATAATGATTTTTACAGCGATTCCACTGTCGTAAGGCATGCGTTAAAACAGATCACGCGGATCATACGTCGGCTCTCAAGATATGTGAGTAATATCGTATCGTAATCCGTATCACTCAATATAATCCATCTTTTACATGCGTAAAAAAAAAGTATGTATGTACGTCTACGTATAATATCGTCATAAAACGATCAACCTACGACCACCGTTAACGTGTATATTGCGATCGTACTATATATAAATATTATTACAAATGCGAGCTTGATAATCGTGGAATGGTGAAAAACTACGTAAGTGCAACTTTGCATCAGATTAAGCTATTTATAAAATGCGTAGGAAGATAAAACAATTCTTAGAAATTAAAATGCATTAATTTCGATTTTTATCTCTTTAACATCGTGATAAATAGATATATTTTTAGCATATTTTTTATTTTATCAAAATGTTTTCTCAAAATTATTATGCATACAGAGTTGTAGGATAAAGATATTATTTGTCTCTATTGGTCCTCAAATAATTTTAATAAAAATTTCCGATCTTATCTTGACACTTTGATGCTAATTATTTTCTAGTGTGATGCAAAATTGTATTTGCTGACGCAAAGTCTTACAGTATGTCACCATCTGTGAGTACTATTTTATCGAGCCCGCCGCCAATAATTGTCTTCAATAATTCCTCCGAATTCTGACAGTCTATTTGATAGTCGTCTATAAGGAAATCGGACTCGAAGCACAAAATCTGCGTATTGAAACATTTCTCTATCCTTTTATTTGTCTCTACGTCGCTGATTTTAATATGACTATCGAAAAGTAGGCTGTTTATCTGATAAATATGTTGATCTTTTTCAATAAGATGATTGTAGTATTTAATGTTTGTCAAGCATCGTCGAATCCATTTCCGACACTAATCGATGACCTCCCTCTCTCTCTCTCTCTCTCTCTCTCTCTCTTTCCTCTCCTCTCTTTCCCACTCCCATTCTTAACTTGTTTTTTATATATTTTATATATGACAAAAATCTATCTAACCTTCTATCATGTAAGATTTATTTGATGTACAAAATTTAAAAATGAGATTAAATAACCGTGCAACATTAATCACACTTCCGAGTTGGAGCAGCTTTCGTCTACATCAGCCGGTCTCTGTCAGAAATTTATGACATTTGTGTGCCATCGATGAACGTCACGAATGCGCATGCGAATGAAAAATTTATTTATTCCAGCTATATATCTGTAATGAAATTTTTATTCCGCAACAGAGACACGTTTATCAGGTAAATAGCCATCGCCTCTGTTTCCCTCAACTGCGAATAAATCTCTCGGATGACGCGTCGCGGATCAATCGCGAGAATCAAGTCCTGTTGTTCTCTTTGTATTCTCTACTCAGCTGCTACTTGGGTGGAAATTGTCGCAAATCGTGCGCAAAAAGAGGATTGAAAAATGCGACGCAGAAAGCGAGGAGAAAGCAGAAGAGGGTGGGTTTCCAGGAGATACACGGGGAGCTTTCCGATTTAATGCCCCTTCGGCAGAAACATTGATCAAAAAAAGGAATTTTCATTGCTGTCCTATTGTTTGCTCAACTCAATGTATTCGTCGTTTTGCATTCTCTTAATCGACTCAGCGAGACCCACGCGTTCTCTCCCCCCAAAGTCGTTAACTTTGTACTCTCGTCGTGTAAATTTAAGTTTTTAACTTACCACTTAAGGGACAATTTTCTAGAAGTTTATCGGAGAAAACCATCGGATTCCGATCGATTTTCCGCGTTCCGTTTCTGGATAATATATACGTTTTAGAGAGATCTTCTCTTCGGATCGGACTATTTCAGGGACATGAAATCGCTATTGCAAGTGTCGTGGATGTGTCCTTGTGTAATTTACGATTTGTGTATTCATTCCTTTCCCTCCATCCCGTGGCGTCATCCTGGCTGGCACACATATAGCGAGTTCTCTAATAAATTATGATTATATATCTTCTCTAAGACAATTAATAAATGTTTAAAATTGGCGAACGCAATTTTAAAAATATAAAGTAACTTTGCTCGTTATCGGACTGGCCTTTGAAGCTCCATAAAATATAAAATATAAAGAGATTGAAAGTAAATAATAGATAGAAATGTGAAATCATACAAAACAGAAGAGAGAAAGAATTGAAATGTGAGGAACGTGTTTGTTTCACGTTTTTGAAAATTATTGTGTGCCATTTAATTAGATTCAATGCTAATATTTATATTTTAAACTTTATTTTCTAATATTATGTAATACAAATTTGAAATGTATAAATTTATAAACATGTAACTGCTCATTGGAAATTTATATTTTTTTCTTTAAGCGACTATATATTTTCTTTACGTCAATTGATTAGTCTGCAAAAATATTGAAGCAAGATAATCGAAAAATTAATATTTTACGAGATATTTCATAGTTTTTGTACAATTATATTAAATTAAAGTATAAAATATCTCGTAAACTATTCAATTTTTGGTCATCATATCCTTATAATTTTTCAAGTAGAATATTGCCAGGAATCGATTTATATAAAAAAAATTAGAGTAGTTTCATTTAAAAAAATTAGGTTGACTTTTTACATCTATTTTAAGATCAAACTAATGGCACCATCTTATATCCCCTTCAAAGTCACAAACTTTTGTACGAAACATTTTGCAAAAAATCAGGTCACAAAATAAACAGGGTTGAAAGTTTTCACAAATGAATACCCTGTATATTATATATATTTTGAATTTGTATTATCATATATATTATTATGTATTATTTGTTATTATATATATATATATATATATATATATATATATATATATATATATATATATATATATATATATAATATATTGCCATACAATTCAAAAGTTTTATTTTTTCCGAAGTTAAATTCTCGCGTCTATAAAATTTTCTTTTATATTTGTAATAAAAGAAGAAATTTATAAAGAGTCGTCACAACTGGAATATTATATGGGAGTTTCAAAACGACTCTTGAAAGTTGAGTGCCGAGGTTCTGAGAAAATGCCAATCCGACTCTCTTTTGAAACGTGCGTCGAAGTATTCATCGACACTCGGAAAAGAGAGCTCGCTATCGTTCGTGTTACGATTATCGAGCGTGTTGTGCAGCCAGGTCCGATTAAATAGCCACACCACCACGTAATCACTCACCGAATCACTTGCGAAAGAGAAAAAGTGTGTGTGTGAGAGAGAGAGAGAGAGAGAGAGAGAGAGAGAGAGAGAGAGAGAGAGAAAGAAAGAGAGAAAGAGATCGTATGCAACATGGGAAATGCGAACGAGATTTAAGCAGAAAATATATCGTCGTCGTTAAAGGAGAAACACCAATGAAGAAGTATAACACAATGTATACATTATACGTAATATATAAATACGTATAAAAAGAATGAATAAATCTACATATACATATAAATAAGAGATAGATTAATAAAAAATCTCAAACCATTACATCATTATTATTCATCAACATACGGAGGGCGTATTTACTTTACCTGATAAGCACATTAATATCCTCGGGAAAGAGAGAGAGAGAGAGAGAGAGAGAGAGAGCTGAGTAACTTAATTCGAGATATTTATCACGGCTAAGAAGATGATGGTATAATAAAGGTGACAGGATTTGAGTAAAGAAGCTGGTTTAATTCGATTAAAATAACAGAGTGATATATAAACCATGAATCTCACGAACGAAAATCGTAAAATATGAGTGTATCTGTGTAAGGCTAGAAAACGTATTCATAAAAAATAACAACGTACGCTTCGATCACGAGTGTAATTCTCGTCGCACAATTTCTCGTTACGAGTGACACTGGTCGAAAGTAGATTTATAAAAAAAAAAAAAGGTGAAAAAAAATATCACTTACAAAAGATTATAGTTAAAAATCGAGAACGCGCAAAAAAAAAAACCGTCGAGGCCTCTCGCACGAGGCGTTATAATTCTCGCGTCATTACGTAATTATTATATTAAATAATTTCTATATTAATGGCGAGAGAGAAGTGTTAAAAGGATTTACAAAAAAACTCGATGACACGATTCGATCTCTCGAGCCTCCCACTTTTTCTCCTTTAAAGTAAACCCCTGGTTTGTCCTGTCTTCGGCAAATTGAATTTCGTTGTACAATTTAAGAAGCTCATTTAGGCTAATTCTCGAACGATGTAGCAATTAAAACGCTCGCCTTTTTTTTTCTATCCGCGAATTCATCCATAACGAGATTCATATTTCTTTTGAAATATTTTTTTCCCCTATATTCTCTCAACATTCATGTCGCAATTTAGTGTGATTAAAATCGGTTGGGACAATGTCCTTTTTAAATTTACAAATGTTATTCAGAAATAATATTCTGCACATTTGGCGAAATAAACAATTTTGACGGTAAATATAAAAAAAAAAAAAAAAAAAAAAACATTTATATTTCAGCGAATTTTCGCTAAAATATTTTTTTAATAAAAGATTATTATTTTATATACTTTCTGTAATTTGTTATTGATTGTCCATTATTGATTATAGCGTGGAAATTGTTTGCTCCGTCGAATATACAGAATACTTTTTAATGACATTTGCAAATTTATAAAACGTGACGTAATCTCGTGTCAGCTGACGCTTGAATTTTTAAGGATGTTTAATCGCTTTTGTACAACGCTTCTCATAATTTCCGTTTTCTTTCTCGTTCGAATTTCCGATATCATCAGTCAGTGCACCGACTCGCTTACGTCGATCTGTCCATTTTCTTGCGCGGATATCATGATGTTAGCCTCGGTCGAATCCTCGCCAGTTTGGTCGGACTTTTCCCGACTCTTCGATGTCGCTTGCCCTGAAACGTCACATCGTATTTAATTCGTCGAGCGCTCTCTCGCGTAAAAAAGGTGAAAAGTCGCGGTTAAGTTCTGAACGAACGTTCCTCTTTGCATATTTGGCTCGGATCTGTTGTCCCTGCTCTCGGAATATTTTAACGAATGTGTGTTATTTTCCCTATTTTTTTCTCTCTCTCTCTCTCTATTTTTTTATGGCAACAGATTCACCAAACGAAAATCCGCAAACGCTTCGCAATTGGCTCTCTGTCAATGATGCTTTTACAGAAATCGAAAATACATAAATTTGCGGAAGAAGGTCGCGTGTAAGTCCGTTCGCGTTTCCTGAGAGAGTATCGTAAATATGTATAAAGAGCAGGTCGCACAGTCGGAACTTTAATCATCTCCTTTGAGGCGTTTCGCGACAAAGGCTTGGCCGAGTGGCCAGATATTACTCTCACCTTGACCGAGATCTCGGGCTTTGCCGAGATACGAGTATTCTCGCGCGTTCGCCAAACCGGCTATCACACAAGCGCTGAGAGCGCTGCGACTGAGGTTCATGGGGGACGCGTCGTACCATTCGTTATAATACGCGTCGTAGCATTCGACGTACGCGATTGTACTCGAGCCTGTAATAATAATAACGTTTATAACATTATAATCCGCTTATTTTATAATTTTTATTATTTATAAGTTAAATCTGCAATAATAATTTTTGAGCGCACACGCGCGCGCGCGCGTAATCCTCATTCATATGTATAAAATATTTTTATTACGTACAGAATGTCCCATTTCAATTTATCGCTCTTTTTATCTTCGCTTCATAAGGTTGAATCATAAATATGTTCAGTCGATTTATATAAAAAAAAATTAGAGTAGTTTCATTTTTAAAAATTAGGTTGACCTTCACATCACCTATCAAACTAATAATTCTATATTTTTTCCTCCTTTGAATCGAACAGCTTTTGTCTGTAAATATTTGATTGTGATAGATTAAAATGGTGATAAATAGATAATTGATAATAGATTGAAATGAGACAGTCTGTGTATACTTTGAGTTATTTATAAAAAATATATACAATATATATATAATATTCTTAAATTCTTGAATTTAATAATAATAAATAAATGTGAATAATAATAGTAATTTTAATATAATTATAATTTAATATAATTATATATATATAATAATATTCTTAAATTCTTGAATTTAATAATAATAAATATTAATAATAATAACAATATATTATAAATATTAACAACATATAATATTAATAAATATTTTAATAATAATAAATAATTCTTAAATTTTTTCAGTACTTTCGCAGGTAAATTAAAATCTTTATTTCTTTATTCTTTAGCGTTTTATCTTTTACTCACACACATACATATCAGAGAGATATTATTAGTAAAAGAAATATATTTTTTCATCGTTTGTTGGTGTATGAAAAATAAACGGCAGATATAAAAACAGTTTCTTTCGAGATACCGTTATAACCGCCGATGACGAAAATCATATCGTCGAGTATGACCGTGGCAAAATTGCTGCGTGGACTAAACATTTCCGAGATCTCGTGCCATTGGTCTGAATGATTTGGAGTGTAACGCTCTCCTGAAAAATAAATATTTGTTTTTTCTTGAATGTATGATGTCATCGCACTTTCCGATACATAGATACGCAGATAACCTGTCATTTCAAACCCTTGTTCTGCAAAATATTTAACACGCAGTTGCATATATATATATATATATATATATATATAGAGGTGTTTGTAAAGACTACATTGCACATACATGCACAACGAGTTGGCAATTCGTACGAACGCGATATCGTTCTATAAATGACACAGTTACAGCAGAGCATGAAACTCTCCGCATTGGCTTGCATTTTCGTATGAAACTAAATCCTAACAAATTTCTGCGTAAACTTTTCTTGACTAATTAATTACTAACGTATAGATACTCCAGCATCCATAAATTTTATACGTGAACAATAGCTGATATACGTATATAAAATCTCTGCATTTATATACAAATGAAAATTATTAATCAGTTATTTATATCAGCAAAACATTATTCTCTTCAATATAATTATTAATATGTATATTTTTCTCTTCTTTATCTTATCAGTTTGTCTCGTATATAATTTTTTTACATCTTTCCTTTTATCGTTATCATTATTAAGCATCAAGTAATTATCCATTTATGAGATTTTCCTAATAAATCAATAAAAATAAATAAATATATATCGAATATATTCGAGATGCTCTCCAATTGCAGTCGCAACTATTGCAATCGCTTCAGAATTATTAGTCGGAAACCTACTTATCTCTCTACTATCGTCGCGACTGACATCAAAAGAGCTTAACGCAAGTTCTCGCATAAGGGAGATAGCAGTAATCGGAACTAACCGGAACTCAATCTCGCGACGCCGCTGAATCCGCCGAGAGCATAGAGGCTGTCACGAAAGGCGATGAGGGAGACGCCGGATCGCGGACTGATCATC
Source organism: Anoplolepis gracilipes (assembly GCF_047496725.1). Classification (NCBI taxonomy): domain Eukaryota; kingdom Metazoa; phylum Arthropoda; class Insecta; order Hymenoptera; family Formicidae; genus Anoplolepis; species Anoplolepis gracilipes. The sequence goes on along the minus strand of NC_132979.1, from coordinate 8,171,817 downwards.
GAGTGGATGTTGGTCCACTGGTTGGTCTCCACGTCGAAGACCTCGGCCGAGTCGAGGACCTCCTGGCCGTTGAAGCCGCCGACGATGTAGATCTTGTCGTGCAGGGCGGCCGCGCTCGCGTCCGATCGTTGTCGATGCATCGACGGTATCATCTCCCACTGGTTCCTCTGCGGCTCGTATCGCTCGCCGGAGCTCATCCTAGTGCGACCGTTGTATCCACCAAGCGCATAAATTTTGCCGCCTTAAATAAGCAAACAATGTGAGACGAGCGATCTTAATTTTACCAAAATAATGGAACGATTTATTTCGAGCAAACATTTTTTTATCTCTGTATGAATCTTATATCTATTTAATTCTATTTAAAAAAAAACTTTTTTTTTAATACTTTTTAAATCAGCTTTGCATCTTAAAGTCTACTTGTAAATTCTGCTGTTGCTCTAATAATAATTTAATATTTTATTGTTAATAATTAATTTAATTATTAATTATTAATAAAAAAATATATATATAATTATATATATAATATATATATATATATATAATTAATAATGTATGACCACAACGGTATGCAAATTTCAAGCACAAATATAATAGAATTTAATTATCTTAAAAGTCGAAAATTAATATCAAACTTTGACAAGCAAAATTAATAATTTAAATGCTCTGAGACTTACAATTCAATAATTTAATATTTTTATTGTTAAAAAAAATATATATATATATATATATATATATATACATATATATATAATTTTCTAATTTAGAATTATAATTTTACATAACACTAAAAATATTAAATTGTTGAATTAACTCATTATATTCATTATTAAATTAATAAACTCACCGTGCGTGCAAACGCTGACGTAACATCTGGCATGATACATGCAGGCTCGTTCTCGCCACTCTTTCGTCACTGGATCGAAGCATCGCACTGTGCTAAAGTGCTCGTTGCCATCGAATCCGCCGATCATGTAGATGAGATTGTTCAGGGTGCACAGTCCGTGATAAGTCCTCGGTGTGACATCCGTGTTCACTGATACAAACCATCTGTCAGCTCTGGAGTTGACATTTAGATAGGTTACATAAAATTCTCGAGGCGTCGATATCTTTTTATACTGCATACATCGTTCTAATCCGGTGACGTCAAAGGATTACGCCAGTACATGCTCTCTTTAACTATTTCTCTTTTTTATAACGATATCTTAATATCTCTCGAGCTTATTTTTAACGACGAATATTTTTTTTCAGAAAATATTAAAATAAATACAGTACAATGATTATAAAATGATTAAATTAAAAAATTTGGATACCTTCTGAACTATAAAGTCTCCCGAAAAAGAAAGGCCGACTTTAAATTCATTGAGAACAATTCTTTGTGTCGTTATTTATACAAAAGATATTTATTTATTTTTATGTAAAATTCTAGTAAAGTAAAATTAAATAAAAAATTCTGCTGTTGCTCTAATAATAATTTAATATTTTATTGTTAATAATTAATTTAATTATTAATTAATTATTAATAAAAAAAAAATATATATATAAGATTAATAATTAATTAATAATGTATAACCATAACGGTATGCAAATTTCAAGCACAAATATAATAGAATTTAATCATTTTAAAAGTCGAAAATTAATGTCATAATGTTTGACAAGCAAAATTAATTAAACACACGTGGCTGTATTTTTGGATCCTTTCAAATTTCGATTTTAATGGAAATTTTAATTGTATGATTTACTTTCTTCCAGAAGTCGACGCACCTTGTGTCATAAGTTTCTACAAAACTGGTGGGCGAACCAGCGCTCCAGCCACCGATCGCAAAGAGAATTTCGTACGGGATTCGGGGTCTCGCAAGCGGGTTTTTTAGATCGATCTCCCCGCTGTTTTGCTTCGCATCTTGCTCGGTTAAGTAGGCATTTACAGGAAGCAGTATTTGTTGGCACGCCTTCAAAAGTTTGAACACAGATAGAAAGATTTAACATAATATTGCGCAAAAGGGAGATGTAACAAAGAAAAGTTGTCATTCGTAATACATTTTATTTAGATTTTTTTATTACAGGAAATGTTAATTTTAATGTTGATGTTTATGAAAAACATTATTTTACATTACATATTATTATTATTTTTATAAAAATAATAATAATAAATTCTCGACGCACTTTAATATATATATATTGTATATATATTCTATTTTAATATTCGTTCATCAGATAAAATATAAATGTCTATGAAATAATGTGCTAATTTATTTTTTAATATCGTAATAAAATATTTTTTAGAATATAAATAAATATAGGAATAAACACGTATGCTTAGATTAGCCTTGATACTCGAAGTGAAGCGAAGCAACGCATTAAGGGTTAAACAATGACGGAAGCACGTGTTTACCTCATCCTCCTCGACGAGCTTCCAGTTGATGATGTTATTAATGAAATACTTATGACTCATGAGACCGTATCGTATACATTTCAGCAACCTCGGTAAATAAACCCGTCTCTTCTCGACGCTGGTTTCAACCCACGTCTTGACGGCTTCAAACACGATCTCCTCGTTTTTAACATTGAGCTCGTCGTCGCGTAATATTGCTTCCAGTTCATCGTAATGGAGATCCTTGAACTCTGCGCTTTCTTGCAGTATCTGCTTGAAGTGGTGACGTATATACTTACGGCCTTGCTTCTCGAGATCGCGGCAGAAATAGTGGCGTGCAAATTTGAAAATACCTGCGGCCATAAACTATCTTAACGTGTGACCACAACGGTATGCAAATTTCAAGCAACAAATATTACGAACTTAATCGTCTTAAATATCGAAAATCAATATCAAACTTTGACAAGCAAAATTAATAATTTAACTGAGAAATGCAATTTGTACATCTGACAGTAGCATAATCAATTAAAATATTTTATTTTACATTTATGTATATATATATATATAATATATTACCATATACATTTATTAATAAATAATAATAATAATAATATATAAAAGTGAAATGCTAGATGATATAAAATTTATATATTTTTTCCTTTACGTGTATAAGACTTACCTAAGCAATTTTCCGGTCGTAACTCCTCTAACAGAAACTGACAGCAGAGCTGAACGATTCCAAGGACCTCGAATTGATCAGCGACCGGCAATAGTTGCTCGACAGTATCCGCATTTATGCTGCAGGTGCCCGTATAGGCGTAATCGAGGATCAGAGTGAAGATTTCACCGGGCACGGAACTGATGACGACCTCCGAGGTCTCGGTTTTGCCGCCTTTCAGACTGTTGGTGAAAAGGGCCTTGAAGTAGGGGCTCACCGCGGATAATATGGCGCGATGGACTGGGAATACTTGATCCCCCGGACATCTTATGACGCCGTCGCACAGCTGCTGGTTAGCCCTGAAGCCGATAGACTCGTCACAATTCTGAGAATGTTGCAGGTGTTTTTATAATTAAAAATTTATGTAAATATAATTTTGAAACATTTATACCAAAATATTTCAAGCCGAATAAAAATTATAAACGAACAGAGGGTTAGGTGCTCTATATGGACTGGTTAATTTTAAAGTCGTAAGGAGAAATAACGTCAGCCGAATATTTCATGTCTTGACAAATACAACAACACCATAGAAGCTAATTTAGAAACTCTTAATTTAATCTCTTCTTTTTTAAATATATATTTCTACAAAAAGAAAGATACTTATTAATTATTTGCGAGAAATAGTTGACAAAAATAATGACTAATTATTTCAGAAGTCATCAAATGTCTCGCAAGCTTGTACTTATCTCACGTCGTTCATGATAAGAGAAAAAATTAACAATCCCCGCCGCCTTTTAGGAGAGGAGGGAGAGCATTGATTATGACCGACCTGAGCTCGGACCAGACGACAGGGAACTCCACGAGGGCGTAATTGGACGGTAGACACATGCATTTCCTGATTCTCACCGACTGCTTCCGCCTGGACTGCTTGAGGAACCTGCTGATGCCGGAAGCAGAGGCGCGTGACACTCGAGTATGAGACGATTTCCTGAAGCTCATTCTGCTAACGTCCATCTCCTCCGTGCGGTGGTGGCTGGGTCCACGTGCACCCGCTGGGTCACCACGTGTATCCCCGAGCTTCCCACCGCCTCTTCTGCTTCGCAGCTTCCGCTCAACAGCCGGCAGCTCGCGTATTCGCTCTCTTGACAGACGCCGAGACGCGCGGCCATGACAAACGAAGACCTAAAATCTCGATCTCTCGATCAAGTCGTATTGAACGACGTTATAAAAAATAATATTGTCTCTCAACATATAATATTATTGTAATAATGTATAATAATTTGTATTATATAATTGTGTATTAATATATAATCCGCTTAAAAAAGGCATTACAAATGTAAAAAAAAAAAAAACGTTGTACACACATATATATATATATATATATATATAAGCTTTAAACATGCTTGGTTACTTTTAGTATTGCACTTTTTCATGCCATTAATTTATATTTCGGCTTTAATTTTATTTTTGTAAAAAATTATTTTTGGTCAGACATTTTATTTTCTGTAAATCGATATTTTATAGAAATTATTTTGATTGGATATCAAAAGATTTAAACAAAATGTGAGGCAAGAATCGCAGTCATATATATACATATATACAAGGTGTCTGTAATTGGTGAAAAATCTGCTAATAGCAGATTCTTGAAATGATTTGGAGTCGACTTTCCCTCAGCGAAAATATCAAGGAACATCATCATTTTTTTTGCAAGTTTTCAATTTCTATCATTATATATCTTTGTAACTTAAAATTCTATTACAGTAAACTCTATCTAAAAATAATTGGCGAATGTAGTTTTGATAATCTTTTAACTTTAAAAGATTTAGTTTGCGAAAAGTGCCTTTTTCTCAATTGCTTATAATTCGGAAATTATTGATGCTTCGACATTTTCGCTGAAGAAAAATCTTCTCTAAATGATCTCAAGCATCTGCCATCAGCAGGTTTTTCATCAATTACATCTTGTATATAATTTTCATTTTGCCATATTGCAATTTGTTTGTACATAATTATGCAACGTGCTTTTATTTTAGCTTTACATATCTGGAAGAAGAAATGATTGTGGAATTTTTAGAATATTCGGCAGTAAATAAAAAATTATCTTGCTGTTGTAAAGTTTGCATTTTGGTAGAATCGTCAACACGTGCTTACAAACTCGCCGAAATAAATAACATAACATAGGTATCCAGAACATTGGAATACGTATAGAAGGGCAACTTTAAACTAGGTGAAAGAATTTGAAATAAGAGGAGCTCTGAGAAAATTGATAGGTTTTACAGTAAAAATTGTTCTTTGGATTAAGAGAGTTTAAAAAAAAAGAAGTAGTGAGTAATAAATATAACAATAATCCTTTTAGTAAAAAAGGCATGTCATATTTTTATCAAAATTTGGTAGAGAAATTATTTTTGATTTGGTAAATAGTTTTAGTATTTTGTAATACCAATAAATTTTATCTGTTTCAGAACTGCACTGCGATAAAGTGTTGACACAAATATGTCAACATTTATTATCTTTTTAACTTTTAAATTTATGATTCAATGATAAACAGCTTTGAATAAAAAATGAGATATTTAAAGAAGAAATAGCATCTACTATTTTATAAAATGACAAGTTTTTAAATCTAAGATGTTTTCTACTAATAGAAAAAATGGATTGTAATTTATAAACACAAACGAGCTTGTATACAATTATAGAATCTTTACTTTCGGACAATAATTGTTGTTAAAAATATTAATGTGTTTTTTCTTATATATTTATAAATAGGTCTCTAAATATGATTTATAAAAATTATTTAAGATAAGCGTAAAAAAAGAGAAAGAATAAAAGAAAATAGAAAATAAGAGAAACAGAAAGAAAAAAGACAAAAGTAAAAGAGAACAGTTATGAATTTGTGCATACATTAACTTTTTCTATTTATGTGCTATTTGTCTGATAACTTAAAATACTCTATTTCTCTATTTGATTTTTTTACTCTGTTTTTGTAATATTTTATTGTTGAATGCATTACTGACCAATATTTATATTGCACAATAAATGTGCAAATGTTTAATGTTTAATTTATATGTGCGCAAATAGGTCTAACAAATCGTGGTCAGTCAATCACAATTTTTGCAACATTTAAATAAATAAACTGTTCAAATTAATAATTGCTATTTTTAATGACAAAAGGGTGCAGATTAATATATTTATATATTTAAAAATCCACATCGCTAATCTGTCTGATACTTAATCTATCCGTAGATTGATTCTATATGCTTCTCGGACGCAAAACAGTAATATACGTATAAATCTATCTTTAAAGATTCCTTAATTTATTAAAATTATCATGTCTGTTTAATATTAATGTATGAAATATTACATCATTTATATAAAGAAAAATAAAATACATTTGATTTCTTTTACTATCAAGGGAAATAATGAATTATTTAAAAAAAAGATAACGTAAATTTTGTTAATATTGTTTTTATTTATAAAACTCTGAAAAGGCTAAATTTGTTTGAAATATATTTTATAAAAATAAAAATTATCCATTATATTATTTAATTATTCTATAATCCTTATTATTTAAAAGAAAACATTGTAATTGTAAAATACAAAAAAATGACAAAAAATAATGTTTTAAACTTATATTATAAATTTAAAGGATAATTTTTAAACCGCAATAACTGTATATGACCAAAATATTAAAAGTATAATTTAATTAATTGATTAATTTCAAAATAAATACATATTTATAATATTAATTGCATAGTAATAATTTTTTAAGATTTTTTAACTTTATTGTTTATTCTTATTTCTTTAAATTGTTCTTCGTTGCATGGAAGTTTAAACATTTTTTCAATAATTATAAATCCGCTTTAAAAAGATATTAAAAATATAAAAGAAGGGTTAAATATATTTATTGTATATATCTTTCTAGTCAAAATAATCTCTAGTAAATATAGAATCTTTACAAATAATAAAATCTCTGATCAAAATTAATTCTCTTAAGACATTAAAAACGAAATATATGTAAATTAATAATGACATAGAAAAGCACTGAAATCATAATAAAATATGTTTAAAGTTTTGAAAAAATAGAATTTTTACACAAGAAAACAAAATCTCTCTAAAAAAAATGAGCCATAAAAATATATTCTTTAAAAAAATATAGCGGTTTAAAAAAATACTAAAATTATGATTTAGTTATTCTTGATATAATTTTATTAACCAATTTATAAAAAAGTGAAGAAAAAATTAATATTTAAAAATTATTTTTAATTTAATTAAAACAAACAATTCGAGTCAAAGATAAATTCAAACATAAATGGAATATCTAGCACCAGCCTAATTAGCGCGCTCGTTTGCCACAACAAGATCAAAATCTAGATACATAAATGATACATTTGAAACGATTAGTTCTGCCAACTCATTACGCAGTTGTCTGTGGAACTTTGCATTGCGCAATTTAAATAATAGAGGTATTTTAGAATAATGTGGTTTAGAAGCGTCGAATATTCTTCTTAGTATTCCATTATACGGAACTGCTATGTTGAAATACAGTTGGATGATTGGCTGTTAATCAAATTAGGTAAATGTCGAAAAATAAAATCACGAAAGTAATTGAATCATTAGTTGAAAATTCGATTTATCCTTTATAAATCAATAATTAATAACTATTATTCAGGGAGACTACAAGAACTTGAGTCATTAAGCCTTTATAACTTCACAAATGTATGATATTAAAAATATAAAATTTAACATTAATTATATCCAACACCGGCATAGTTGGCGCATTAAAAATATTTCTTTGATATTTACAATAAATAAATAATAATTTTCTATCCGGCAAATGGATGCGTTAACTATGTAAGTGGTGGGCGTTTCGTTTATGTGTGTATTTTAACTTTGACACGATTTGCTGCTCGCTCTAACAAAATTAAAATTTTTTGAATATTAATATTTTTTTATTATATTGTTTTTTTATTAATTCCATAGTAAGATTGTATTCAGAATAATTAAATTTTGATTTTAGTACTTTTTTGAACCATTAATTTATATTTTTTGAGGAATATATTTTTATGGCTCTCTCTCTCTCTTTAGAGATTTTATTTATTGTAAAAGTTCTATATTTGATAAAGATTATTTTGACTAAAAAGATATGTACACATATATTTAGTGTTTTCTTATATTTTTAATGTCTTTTTTTAAAACAAATTTTATAGATTTTTGTAAAGTAAGTAAATAGCTTTAATACAATTGTTTATTCTTAATTGTTTTTCCAAAGCATTTTGGTGTGAAGAGAAATGAACAGCCTAAATCAATCAAAAAGATGCATATGTATCTCTGCAACGGGTGCATCAATTGCCATCATCACAATATCATGTATTCAAAAAAATTTAACTAGTTCTTTGGTCATTTTTTATTGCTTTAATTAAAACAAAATAATTAACTATTCTCCAATAATGACGGAAAAAGTCAGTAAATGATGCTTCAGTAAATGATACGCACTATAATAGTACACTACTTTCGTAAATTTATATTAATAACGAGCAAAAATTTCTAATCAGAAGTGTCTTTTTTTTTTTTGCAGGAAGTTTTGCGGACGTTCCGTTTCCACAGGTATCTGGAAACTATTTTATCAAAATTTTATTACAGAGGAATTATTCTTTTTTTTTTTTATCACAGATCTCGTTTACAAAGTCTCTTACTTTTAATGCAATTAAAACGATTAGTCATGTCATCATTTTTTAATTATCTTTGCGCCCATAAAGCCCACTTGATCGTGACGGAAATTTACTCATGACTGACCGTCTCTAACAGTATCTCGTCGGTGCTTCAAGTAATAACTTCCCTTGCGAAAAAAACGTTTCTAACTCATTTACTATCTACCAAGAAATAAAAAACTAAATAATCTAAAAATGAACTCTCTCTCTCTCTCTAATCCTTGAAGTATAATAAAGGTTAAATTAAAAAGAGGTACTATAAGCTTGGTATTTGGTTTGTAAAAAATTCAATAAGGAATTATATCGACATTGTTACAGGTAGAAACTTTCCAGTCGATTTTCAATACTATCCTACAAAGAACGTTCTTTTGTGCTCTTTATCCATTCGACTCTGATAATGCGCCCGTTTATGAGATAAAGGCAAAAATGAAAGAAAGGATGACGGAGCAGAAAAGCGCAGGCATGAAAAGATCTGCTGCAATAAACTGAATGTCTCTAATATATTGATTATGAGTAAGATTTTGTTCTTTTCTCGTTAGATGAACGCAGCACCACCAATCTAGCAAACTTTTCTAAAAATTTCGTATATTATATTTTCTCATTACAGGTGAATATTATTTTTTAAAAAATATATTAAAATATATCAAAATCAAAAGCACATATACAATTCGAATTGAAATACTAATTATTTATTTAATCTAAAAATGTATATTATATTCACATTAAATTGTTTATTTACTGGTATTATTAATTAGTTATTTATTAATTTTGATACATATCATAATAAATTATTTATTTATTAGTTAATTTAATTGTCAATTATATTATTAATTAATTCTGAGTGTGCAAATTTAATTTCTAATTCCCGAAAGCAATAGGGATTTTTTGAAGCTTTTATTTAGCTTCACGCGCAGTCAAATATTTTTTCACATTTTCTGAAAAATAATTTTATTCATTTTTTCTGAACCTTCCCTTCCTCAAAACCCTTCCTTAAATTAGATCGGTAATACAACGACCCGGGGAGACTGGTAATGACAATTTTTCATCTCTCGTATTGCTACGGTACCCTTTATCAGCTCAGAACGGACACGACGCTGATAAAACGATTTATACACCGAGGGAGACTATGTGTCAGAAAATATAAATAAGTATACACGGTAGTCTAATTAACATTTAAAGAACCGGGTAGAGTTTCTCTCTCTCTCTCTCTCTCTCTCTCTCCTTTTTTCCTTTTCTTCCGCAACTTTCTCTTGTTTACCCTTCACTTAAAACAACGTCGACTCAATTATTTCGCGCTTTATCTCTTCCAGCACCGTGGTAAGCTTAAAAGTAATTCGACACGACATTTGCATAAAAAATGAAAAATTAAACGTAGCGTAAAAGCACTTTCGACGCGATTTGTCGCCGCAAATAATATAACAATTTTATATACATAAATCCTTCTCTTCCTTTCTGCCGTTTCCTTTATTCCTGCATTCTTTCTTTCTTTCTTTATGATTCTACTTTCTCTTTTTCTTTTTTCTCCAAACTATCTTTAGATATCTCTTGACACGGAAACGTTAGCTCGTTACTAACGTATGAGTTCAGAAATTGTACCACGTAGATCGTTGTACCCACACATACGAATGTTTACGTAAACAAATTTACTCCCTCTATATACGAAGGGTAAGTGCACACACATCAATTCTGGATATGATAATAAATTTACGTGTATATTATAGGCGAAGAAATTAGCGAAACGTCTCGTGTGGAGTATGATTACTTTGTAACTGTGACGTATCTCGAGAGTTTGGTTCACGCGACAAAGTTACGTGGAAACTCCAATATGTACGATAATTCAGGTTTCCCTTGCGCTTTTAATTACTCTTGTCTTGACAGTTCTTTAACTAAACTCTGACATGAAATTTGAATAAAAATTCACTTAAAAGGGAGATAGAAAATTTTAACTTTGATGAAATTTTACACATGTAGAGACGAATAGATGAAGTTAGAAATTTTCAGTTGCTGCGCAAAATAATCCTGAGGGACGAAACCATCCTTAACAGCGACTATTTGCTTTCCTTGATATATCTCGAAAATTATTTCGAGATATCAAAAGGTGTTTTAAAAATGTTATGTTAAAATGTTGACAAAATTTCATTAATGCGGTTAAATAAAGAAGTGTCCCTTATCATTTTCAAAATATATTGAGAAAAGCAAAAAGCCTCTCATATAAGGGGTAGTTTCATCCTTTAGAATCGTTCTAGACCCTTTCTTGGGCAAAATTTTATTCGAATAATAAATAACGAATAACAGAAGCATAAAACATAATTTATTTATAAATGACGAATACATTTTTATTCGAATAAAAATGTATTCAATTAAATAAGTATTTAAATAAATTTTTATCTAAATAATTATTTAACTAATATGTTTGTATTATTTTTTATTCATATGAATAATACAAACAATTAAATAATTATATTGCATCATATTAAATACATATAATAATAATTATTTAATATGAAAATAACAATTATTTATATATTATGATAATATAAATAAAGCTGTTTGCATATTTTTTATTAAGAACGTTTTATTTTCAAAAAATATCACAGAAAAGTTACTACAAAACTGACAAAAGAAATAAAAACTGAAATAAATTTATCAAAAAATGAAAGAAAATCAAAGTACACATAATGCTTGCTGTTCTCTCTCTCTCTCTCTCTCTCTCTCTCTCTCTCTCTCTCTCTCTCTCTCTCTCTTTCAATTATTTTTACATTTAGGAAATTTAAATAATATTGCTATATTATAATAACAATAATGTTATTAATATTATAATTTTATTAATTACTATTCTATAAAAACTACATAATATATAATAGATAACACAAACGGAAAGTAAAATAATATAATTCAAATGACGAATAGCAAATAACGAATGATACAATAAGGAATAACGCAATAACGAATAATGCAAATAATGAATAATATAAATAATAAATAATACAAATAACAAATAAAATTTTATTCAAATAACAAAATAACTAAATAAAAATGCATTCGAATAATGCCCATCTCTGTCTTGAGCAACAGCTAAAAAAATTTCTAAATTCATCTGTTTATTTCTACACGTGTACAACAAAGTTTCATTAAAATCAGTGGAATGTTCAGGTCCACAAGATTCCCTTTATTAGTAAGGAGCTAATAAGGATATCTTCCCACATAAATGTTAAACAGTCATAAATGTGCGTCACGTATCTTGACATCTGCACGTATTTACGTAATTACGTAAAAGTTTCTAATATAGACGTATATCGCTCTTCACAGCTCCGGGATATACGTATGCAAATTCTGGCACGGACATTCTCGCATAGGGAATCGCATTACGCGTATGCAACCATAATCTACCATGCGCATATGCATGTTCACGACTGAGCATGACGCACCGTTATTGGATATTACGCTTTTGCCTGCGGTAATCGCAAGGAGGTATAACGCTCATGCACTATGACGATCAGTTGTAAAGCCGATGTACAGACTGTCCATAAACGTGTGAGAAATGAAAAATTCAGACACGTAGACTCGACCCTTAAAATCGTTCAAAATAAAATCCTTTCAAAGTAACATATTTAAATACGAGCGGATCCTTTTGCTCGTAATCGTCGAAAATGTCGAGTATTATTGATATTTAAAAGTCAGAGCGCGCTGGGAAAAGGGGGAGTTGAATATTAAGATAGCGGGCGGCAAAAAATGCAGATATATAACGCGTGATTTCACACAATAGACAGATGTGGCCGCATAGTAACGACCTTGACCCGGGTCGTTTGACCGAAATTTCTCACCGTCGAACGAATGGTGAACGCGTGAAAAATTCTCGATGACGTATATATATATATACGGCAACTATGCCAATTGTCCGAAGGGGAAAACATTCTCCAAGGAATATCGACGTTTCTTGCAAAAACCGCCGAAACTTCAAAATAATAATAATAAAAATCGCGTGTTTACTCTCGCGAAAAGATGAAAATGAGAACGGCGGAATCGCTCAGGATGCTAATAAGTTGATAAAAAACAAAATTGCCTATTTTGCACATCAACTTTTTTTCAAATATATAGCCGTGGTTTTTTTCCAATATGTTCTCTCACGCATTAATAACAAGCGGAAAATTAATTCGGGAAAACGATATAAATTGTTGTCGAATTTTGCCAAAGAGTTTGATTTCATCGAAGATATTTTTATACGTTGTTTATATCATTGGTAATATTTCACATTTTTTCTCGTTTGCGAAACGAGATAGTTTCGACTAAAATTGCAAAATTCAAGACACAATATTTTTCAATATTAATTAATATTTTTATAAATATTTAAATCTTGTCTTGACAATAAGTGAATTTTTGTAACAAATATCGTATTTTAGTTTTATTAACAATTTAATCTAATACTGTGAACAATTGTTTAAAATAATACTTTAAAATAATCTTTATAATATATATTATTTAAGGTAATTATTATTATTTATGTCATTTGTATATTTTCAAAACGCGTATATATAATATACTATATGTATAGCTAAATAATTATGTAAAATTTTCTATTGTTTATTTTGTTTATCGTACTAATTGTTTCTCTAAATTTATCAATATAAATGTTTTTATTTATAAAAACAAATTTTTTAAGTTTGTATATAATATAATTTATTTTTTTTATCTACCTTACAAAGCTTTTTTCAAAAATCAACAATCTTGACAATTTTAATCTTGGTGTTAATTAAAAAAATCTGATCTTGATCTTATCTCGAATTTCCAGACAAAGACGACATAATATCAAGACTAATCTTGACGTCAACTCTAATTTCGATAATTAAGTTTAAGTCTTGATAATTTATCTAAAAACAAAATCTTGTAAAAATCTCTTCTCTTTTCCCAGACACGTTCTAATTTGCATGCTTGATCAGAGTTTAATCCGATTGTCAGATTCGACTTCAATTCGCGAAATGTTTCGGTAGATGAGAAATACCAAGTATAGGGATAGAATGGACGAGGGAGATAAGAAGAGGAGAAAAGCCGTATTAAATCCATCTTTGTACATACCGTGCTCGTAGACCCGAAAAATTTGTCACTCTAAACTAAGATAAATCGACCCTCTTCGCTCGTAGAAACGTCACATTCTTACCCAGTCATGCCACTTAAGCTTTGAAACTTGCCGTTCCTTCAACGGGTTTATATTGCGGGACGATGATTTAATAAGGGTGCACCTTTTATTTGTACGAGAGCAATCAACGTTTCATTTTACAGCAAAGCCGATAAAATCACGCTTAACGAGGATAGTTTGTATTTATTTTCAATACACTGTTATCAAAATGTATGAAAAGAGTAGTAATAAATTGAGTTGTGCATTTTGACGTAAATAATGCCTGTCACAGATTTGACATCTTAAAATGTATGATCACGTTTATAACAACGTGCGGTGCATATAATGTGGTTAGCGCGGATCATGATTTATTAATAGCGAGATGAAAAACGAACGAATAAAATAAACGATGTAAAACGAACGACAAACCATGTTAAGTGAATAAAATAAACCAATGGAACAACGAACGAATAAAATAGACGAAAAAAGAAAAATATTCGAGACGAGACTTTTATAAAAAATAACAAAGAAAAGGGGTTTCTCTCACAGACGTGTGGAAATAATTAGAATAGGTAATGAAAAAAAAAAAAGTGGCGTTCCTTAATTTCTTTTTCGTTAATTATTCTAAAAGAATATTATTTTATTATAAATTACTTATATTATACTTTTTTAATTAGTAAAAAGTGTTATTTGGTGCAATAGTAAGAGTTTGTTAATATTTTTATTAAAGTGAAAATTTGTGTCATACAGTTTTTAACTGAAAAAATATTAAAGTCCCGTATAGTCACGCAATAGCATAGACTTGAATCCAATTGAAAATTTATAGAGAATTCAATTAAAAAGAGATTGAAAAATAAATGTAACAACAAAGATACACCTGATAGTATTACTTATTAAAATTTTACAGGAATTTATAATGAACAAACTCAAGAACTTGTACAAATCTTGTTAACAATATGCTAAAACAAAATATTCACGAAGAGTAAAGGCGTAAATGTATATATATATATATATATATATATAAAGTATGATTTATTAAGAAAGAGATTATTATAAATAAATAAATGTAATCTAAAAAAGCATAGAATCCTTGGAATAATTTTCTATTTCATTTTTATATATTTCACTTTATGCAAGATCAAGAATATGGCAAATAAACAGAACGGGAAAAAAATCAATTTCAACGACAGAAAGTGTGATTGGCAGCGGTATATTAAATTTCAGAGATGAGCGATGACAGGAATCTCCTTCACGAAAGAGCGAGATACGCATCTTTCTAAGAAATCTCGGCAATCGCTTCGATTTCGCGATTTACTTAAATGTTATCATGAGGATTTTAAAGCCCGCTTCTCGAGATGTATTATACACGCATCACCGGAGCTCATACGCATTTTGTCTCGTACGGTCGATGGCACCCAATCGCTGATCCATTTGTTAGATTCAATTCCAATTGGTTGGATACCGGTATTAAAAATAAATGGGAGGATCGCAAACGAAGGAAAGAAAAGTAGCAACGTGGAGGACCAATTAATTTACTTTTCGACTGTCTGTTACCGAAAGAAACAATTGTCTCGCTAGAATTACATTGTTCTACTTACCAAGGCTATCAATTGTCGCGAAACGACCAAAGGGTCTTTAGTCGAGCGGAGAATTAATAATTTTGTTTAAAAATATTTTATAATAATAATTTATCTTAGTTAAAAATAATTTGTGACAAGCTGATTGGCGAATGGAAATTAGCAAGAGAACCGGTGAGAAGTTTAGGATAGAGTTGTAATAAATAATCAGGGCATTAAAGCAGTCGAAAATTTGCTACCCCTTTTAATGTGCGGATAACTATAGTTTGAGTTACTATAGTTTAACGAAGGTAGTCCATATACTTTTGGCCAAGATTGTTCATAACTTTACTTTGATAAACTCTACTATAAAATCCACAATCTCTCTTGTCTCGCCAAATTTACTCCCGTTGTATAATCTAGGTTACTTGTGCAAAGAGTAACCATCCCAATTCTTCCAATATTTTTCATGCTTGCGTTAACAGTTGGACTTTCCAGGGTGTATTGATTTTACATGACCGAGAGCAGATTTATTGGATTTGAAACTTTCAATTTAATCTGCAGAAAATTCGAAACTTATATTACGGAAGAAAGTATAAAGGAAAAAATATTTTTTCTTTCCTTCCATTTTTTCTCAAGCATAACATTAATAAAATTATATTAGTATACACACATTATATTTTCCATGTTTTTTCCTTAAAATTCTGAATCGAAAGGTATCCATCATTAAAATGAGCATAGTGAAAAACATTTACTTAAATTTTTTCTGGATTAAGATTAGATTAAATATGTATTGAGTATTAAAAATTTTTATTAAATTTCTAGAAGAAAAGTATTAAGGAAAACAAATTTTTTTTCATAAAAATTACGAAAAATAGCACAAATTAAAGAAGAGATATTAATTATAAATGTAATATTATATATATATAGTAAGATTTATACAATATATTTTTTATAATCTTTTCTTATTTTAGCATTATATTTGTGTTAGAAAGGAATGCTGAAAGAGATAGCGTAGAAATTGTCGAGAAAATAAAACGTGACTCTAACTATGGATACAAAGCTTGTACGATCGTGTGATGGTCCATATAATGCGTGTTTATATCACTGGAATGAACGAGCATAAGAGATGAACGAGCACGAATCATAAAAGCGAACGTCTAATTTTCTAAGTTAGAAGCACGCACATGAATATAATTCACGTCTCCTCCATCGTATCAAATAATCCGCATACCACCAACGTAATACAAAATATTTCTCCATCTCATGTGGCTTTTTCACAAGGACTCGACTACAATTGAACAACTGAAAGGGTCTTCGTATAAGGATCCGCTCGACAACAGTCTCTTCGTCTTGACGGGAGAGACGCACGCTGACCGCACGAGATGCGTGTTCCATTTCGACGGCAGCCAATCAAACCGCAGTCGTCCGGTTTCAATTCCGATCCGCGAAATGTCCCGGTGAACGAGAAGGAGGATAACCAAGAGCGGGAGAGAGAGAGAGAGAGGACAATTCGGATATGTAGGACGACGAAGCCGGGGGAAAAGTCTGCGGCGATGAAGAGCTCCTCTCCCCTCTCTCTCTCTCTCTCTCTCTCTCTCTCTCTCTCTCTCTCTCTCTCTCTCTCTCTGGGCGCAAGGGAGTAGGTAGGTAGGGATGATCTGGCCTACCCTCTGGTGCTGCTGGCGTGCGCGCTGGTGCTTTCGGCTTCCCCGGGACGGACTCTCACCCGCCGCCGCTCTTCTCTTCTCTTCGTCGCCGGCGTCGCGCGTCTCGCCGAGAGTAGGAGTGAGCTGGCCAGAGCTCTAGAGAGCTTTCGCAGTCAGTTCGATACCGAGCGCCGGAGCGTTCGGTATACATTGCCGGATACGCGCGCGGGTTCCGTCATCGTCGCCGTTCTCCGTTCTCGTCGGCGTGATCGGTCCACGGGGGAGACCCCGCGTCCGAGGGTGGCGCCGGCGAGGGTGTCCCGTTGGCGGTGGGAAGACGAAGCCGTGGTCCGGGGGTTCCGCCTGAGTCACGCGGCGGGAACATGTGCGCTGCTAACGTGCGGTTGATCAGAGTAGTCGGTTATATATAATCGTAAGATTGCGAAACTGTAATCGAAAGAGTCCCCGGGAGTCTTCCCTTTCTTTTTTTTTTTTTTTTTTTTTTTTTTTTTTCTTTTATTTTTCCTCGTCGAGCGATCGAATCGCCCTTGTTATTATTGTCGAACTGGTGGGCAAAGATTCCTGGAACCATGTGTACCGCTTTCGAGAGGCTCCGCTTTGCCGGCTGGTGAACGAACGACCCTTTGAATAGCCGGGCCAGGGGACAGTCTCTTCGAGATTTGGGTCCTCGAGTTCTTCGCGGAAGAGTACGATGGCTTCGGGAGAAGACTCGGCTTAAATGTCATTGTCCCGTGAGTATACTCGACCACGTTGATCTCGTGTATTCGAAGTTGCCTCTTTCTCCTCATAATCGAATATTTACAGAGCGACAACTTTAAGTAGTCGCGTTTCCTCGAATTTTTTTTTTTTTTTTTTTTATGGACTTACTATAAGCGACAAGCAATTTCGATAACAGCCAAGAATATTGTCGACCCCCTTTTTGGAATGAATCCAAAGATCGGTCCGATGGAAACGTTGTTTCTCCGGTGAATGCGAGAGTCGCGGAAAGAAGGGAGAGTTTAATTTCTTAATCGAAGCGGCATTAAAAGAGCAATTTATTTAATTGCTCGAATGAGAAACTGCTAGTTCGTAGAAATTATTCGCGGGGAATTAACAGTCGCCAGAGGGAACGATGGGAATGCGTAGTGGATAATATGCGCGGTCTCCTCCGCGTAAATGGCGGGACAGTTCATAGCGAGCGGGCATATCCCACGCACTTGGCATATCGACCCTCTTCGACCGTCTCCCGACCCATTAATTAAGCGGCTAAACGATCTGATTTTGGATACCAAAACAGCAACGTCTAAAACAGAGGAGAAACATATAATTGGGAATGTTGCAAATAATCGCGGTGGAGAAATACAACCTCTGGCTGCGCTCTCATTAAACGTATCAGCAGCTTTGATCGATCTGCTTTGGAGGATCCAAAACATCGATTTTACGTCCTTCAAAGTAAGATATTTTGTTCTCCAATTTGTTGTCGAATTTTATTGAGAAATCAAAAGTATTAGCAAAATTGAGGTCTTGACACTATTTTCATATTTTTCAATATTTTATAATAATAAGTTATATATATATATATATATATATATATACACACATAAATAATATATAATATATAATAATATAATTATAGATTTATTATCTTAAAAATATCGTACAGAGTAAAAAAGTATATAGACTAATGATTTTTATATTTCAAACAATTATAAAAGAAACAATATAACACTGTAGAACCATAAACTTTGAATTGCGCGTGATAATTAACAAAAGAAATTAAACGTCCAATATTAATAAATGTTAACTTATTGTTAAAACGAAATATTAATACAACATTTATAAATAGCGAAAAATATTGATTTGCAATATCTTTAAAAATGTTCCTCAAAAAAATATTAATTTTTTCTATTACTAGAATAGATCAATCCCACAAATTGAAGAGGCAACAATACGCTCCAATATTATAAAGAAATATATTATAAAAATTAATATAAAGAAAAATGAAATATCTTTTGATGTTCAATCACTTTTAACAATAAATAAATAATATTTTCTAATATTTTTTAGTTACTTCCGCGTGTCTCGTCTTAAATATATTTCTTGCAATTAATTATTTATATTTAATTAAATAATTAATTTAGAATTAATTACTAATGTATACTGATAATTGATTAATTGCATATTAATTATTTAATTAAATATAAATAATTAATTATATTAATACATACATCTGTATGTCGCAACTGTATAGTCAGACTATATAGGGGTTTCTCGATTATTTTTCGTTCTCTTTCTTCCAATGAAATTAAGTCTTTAATCTGTCTTTTAATTCGCCATCTCAAAAGAACAAAATTCACAATTCAATTTCCATTATTTAAATGCGCAGATTACTACTTCGCAGAGAAAATTCTCGCAATTACTTCCGCTTTAACTCCCTTTTCTTTCCTTACTCCCTTCTTCTCCTTACTCCTATATAACGTAATTTAATTTCTTCGCAAATTACAGCAGAACTGGGCGGGGCGCAAATTCAAAGGAATTTCTTGTACATGAACGCGCACACAGCGACACTCGCGGGTTTACGAGATATTTGTTAATCGTAGCCCGTTTATCCTAGGCACTGGGGGCTAGGATAGCTCGTCCGCTCTTGTTTCAAACACGTTGAATTGTCGACCTCGGGGGGTGCAGCGACGCGCTGCTGGGTGAAACGGCAGCATTTTGTTCTGCGCTAGCGCGCGAAACAATATACATTCACGAGAGAGGACCTCTCTTAAAAACGCGCCCGTATGTAATGAAAGGGTGAAAAAAAAAAATATAATTCTCGCTCGACGTACGAAAAAGTTGCATGTTTTATGAAACGAAATGAATTACGGGCTCGTATCTCGCTGCCCTGCTGCCCGAAATTACCGAAAGAAGCGTCAAATAAGAGAAAGAATAAAAAATATATATATATATATATATATATATATATAGAGAGAGAGAGAGAGAAGGAAAAAATTATAAATTATTTTTAAAATATTTCCCTCATCCCCCTATATAGAAAGGGTAACCCTGACAAATCATAAGCGATAATGTAATGAGATCGGAAACGTACATATTTGCGCTTCGGATGCGAAGAGAGTGCCGTTGAATATATATTTTTTTTCCTCCTTTTTATTATCGCTCTCGCGCCAGAATAAAACGATAAAAGTTCACCTGGAAAAGAGTACCTTTATACTTGTGAAAGTTTCAGTAGATAAAACCCAAAGATACCGCCCCCCCCCCCTCTCCGAAGCTAAAATCGCACGTGGCATCTCTGAGATTTGCGAGACTCGAAAAGAGGGGCGTAAAATCTCATGGAACTTTTGTCATTAACGAGGGTGGCGTGGCCAAACGATACTTAGCTCCAATTTACAAATTCGTCCGTTTAATTCCGATGTAAAATCGACGATCAAACGAGGAGGAAAGTGAAAGGGGGATAAAAGTAAGCAAAGCGCGAGAAGAATCGCGAAATATATATATATATATGTATATTCGGCGGATAAAGAGAAACTTTCCCTTTTTCTCTTTTCTCGTTCTCAACGATATTGAATATAACGTTGGCTCTCAAGGTCGCCCGTCCGAATCGTACCCTTTACTAGAGATACGTTCAGAAAACCACGTTGATCCGCCATTATCGCCCCCCTTGCGCGGAATGCGAAATGAAAGTGCCCCGTCGTCGAGGACGGCGGCGGCGAATGGCGGGAAATGTGCTGCCGCACTTATTTGTAACTCCATTACTAAAGCGAGAAGATGTGGATTTTCGTGAGGATATATATTGGAGAACATAAATTTACTACTCGCCTACTTCCACGAGCGCGGGGGTTTGATGATTAAGTTGGCAACTTTACTTCCAGCCCCTTTTGTATAGTAAATATCGATATTAAAATCCCTCTCGAGTAGTAGCGGTAAAATAATAATATATATCGCGAATGTTTTAATCACTTTTAATATACATAGGTAACTGTTTTAATGGGCCCGCGCACACGGGATATTTAGCGTGCGGGATGTTTAATAAAATTACATTTTTAAAGCTCGCGTTCGCAAAACGTATGCAAACGTGATTTTAAGTTTCTGCGAAATATTCTGAAAACGCTCGCGAAAAAGGTCACATGTGAAAAATCTCCGCGCTCTCGCACGCACCGTCGCGTCGGATGTAAAATTTATTTTTACGGATTTTAGCTAAACACACACACCACACAGCGCGAGATATCCATACTCGAGGTCCATACGATAATTCTCCCAACCGTATTAAATCGTGAATTTACAACGAGGAATGTGGAAAATAAATGATTTCAACAATTTGATGAGAAAATAAATGCGCATCATTAAACGGCGGCACGTGATCCGTCATAGTCGAATTATTCCGCTGTTGCAATTAACCAAATAACGAGAATATTTAATGGGCGAGACGATTTAGGTGTTTTATTCGAGCCTGTTGATTGAAAACATTTCCATTATCATTCCCGGAAATGGGATAACACGTTCCTGTTTTCATAAGCGAGTAACTCGATCGGACAAATCTTAAGTTGCCTAGATGTCACCGGAGAGAGTTAATTTCTGCGTTTAAAGGCACTTGGTATCGATTAATAAAATCTTTAAATAAAACTCTCTCTCTCTCTCTCTCTCTTGTCGTCCCCGTCATCGTCTCGTCGAACGTGCATCAGACGATGATAAACCAAGAGGGTGGCAGGGAACACGCCATATTTTTGTTACGACTATCGGAAAATACGAGGTGGAGTTTTATATAATGAGCCATGGCAATTATCCACGACGGAGGAAATATATTGGAAGAGCCTGGTTATGTCGAAGATATTTTTAGCGGTATCGACGGTGCACCCCGGCAAATGCCGGGAAATGTTTACAACGCGACAGCTTACATCGTGACTAACAAGGAAAGAGCGCATTTGGATTTCCGCTCATTTTCGCGAGCTCAGATATATGCGACTTTAAAAGATTTTTATTTTTTGTTATGTTTATTTTACGACTTATATTTGTATCTTTTATTATTGTATTATATTATATTATTTATATTTTTTTTTTCTCATATTTTTTGCATGTACATTTGTGAATTTAAGGGTTGATTTGCATATCCTCTCCTCAAACGGGGAGAGGGTATCAACGAAATAGAATACGAAAGTTTCCGGGAAGAGGAGAGAAAAATTCGTCGATATTTACCTTTTTGTTAGATATTTCTACATGACATTTAAAAGTTTACTTTTATAACTGTATATACAATACGTGATGATATAATATCGCTCACGCGCGTGCAGGCCATTTTATTTTATCGATATTGAAAGTCTATCAGAAATAATAAAGCTGTTATTTTATTGATATTAAACTTTTATTTATACAGCTGTGCATTTTATCGCTATTAGATTCCCATCGGTTTCACCCCACTCGATGGTAAAAGTAAGTACGTGCAGTTAGAAAAAACTATGTTGGATTATAATATTGGCAGTGATTAATAGCAGCGAGAATCTATTTTATTTATTTTTTTTTTTTTTATCTTGAACCAAGTATACAGTGGACAAAATCGTTTTTCGGGATTACTCTACATCAGGCTGTCTCTCTGATTTGAGACGAGGGTTCTCCAGGTTGTGTGGAAAAGTTTGTCCCTTAAGCCTGGTCGAAATTGGACAACAGAGGCCTGGCTGGATATAGGTCCTGCTGTCCGGCCAGTTATTTTCGGTAACTAAACATTTTTAGAGCCCAAATTCCCCGCCTCCTGCCCCCTCCGAATCGATCGAAAACTAATCACTTCCGGCTGAAGCAAAGCCGATTTGGCGTAACTACTGAATGACATGTGCTTTCCCAAACGGGAAACAATATCCGCCGAAATGGAAAACCCACCTCGCGGCAAATTGACATTACCATCTTATTCGCTCCTCCAACTAGGCCACCCCTGTCAGAACGAGAGGGGCTGCAACTGTTACGCCCAACTTCCGTCGCTCCGTCTTAAGTTAAGCGATCTGGTTTACGCCTGCAAATATTTGGGAAAGCCGGCAAAGTCGTTGGCACGTTTCGCGAAGCAATCTCGCGAGCCGGGGAACACGATCGTGATGAGGCCATTGCATGGGCTAGGAATGTCTATATGTTCTTTTGACCACAGAACAAAGAATGAGAGAATGAAGTGAGTTGAAAGGACAGTTGCAAAAAGGACTTGGCAATGAAAATGAAATAATTTAGCGAGCACAGCTTTTCGAGAAAGTAAATAACAAAGCATTGTGTTTTTAATTAACTTTACTTGACTTAACGAAAGTTGCAGCTTCATCATTTAAAGTTTGTTGTAAATTTAAAACTTTCGGCAGGCGATTAAGGCATCGTTGGAGAAAAGTTGTATTCAAATTTTTAATCTATTTTATTAGAATCAATCAAAATCCCGTTTATTAATTCGCTAGATATAATTATACGTATATGTAATATCATTTTATAACCAGTTCCTATATCAATTTCGAGATCATTTTGCCCACAAAGCTAACAAAATAAATTAAAGATATTTGATACTTAATGCAATACGATTAATTGCATCTCTAGTCTAAATAAATTACAATTGATTTGCATTTAATTTTGCGACAGAGAGAGAGAGAGAGAGAGAAAGAAAGGAAGAAACAGAGAAATCACATTTTAATAGATTTACACAATTTAATATTATTCATTATCTGGATACATCATCAAAGAGATTTGATGGTAATATCGGGGTGGGGGGGAAACACAGGTTTTATAATTTAATTTCCGCTAATTGGTTTTTCTGTGGACACAATGTAATGATTATCAGGTTCTATTACCGGAAGAAATTGCTTAACAAATACAGCTAAATACAGCTCTTCGGAGTGTTAAAAGACGAAACTTTTAATTAAAAGCAAATGCCAGCATTTCATGTCAGCCAGTAGTGAAATTGCAAAGCAGGTAATATGTAGTACTCCCGTCAGAATGTCTGGGCTAATGAAAAATTCATCCCATTTCGTGTAGAAAAAAGAAATGGAAATCTTCTGCTCCTACGCACAATGTCGAATTAAAAATATCAGGTGTGTCATTAATTTCGCGAGAACACTATACTTCTCACTTTTGTACAGTCATGTCTAAAATTATTAGACATCCTTAAATTTTTTTTTTTTTTTAGTATATATGTATGTCAAAATAAATGTAACACCACCGATTTCAATTAGTTATTTATGTAATAGTTGTTTGAACAATATTCCATCTGTTTAACATGTTTAACTTGAGATAATCTTTGCGAATGCAATAATAACATTTGGGCTTTTATTCCTTCTCGCTAAGTTCGGAGCATTTTAACATTTTAGAATGCTAATTTACTAGAACAAACGGCAGTAGAAAAAAGGAATAAACAATGGAACAAAGAGAACTTGAACGAAGAATAGAGGGTAAATTTTTCTCTAAAAAATCAACGCAAGAAACAATTTAATACACATTTGCTTTCCTAATTTAAAGCGGACTACAATCGATAATTTGAAAATAATAAAAATAAAATTTTATAAACACAATTGGACGCAATAAATTTAGAAAAAAATGTGCTGACACTTTTCGTTAGTTTCATGAAATTCTTGAAATTAATTAAAAAAAAATTAATTTGTTAGAAATATTCTAAAAAACAAAATGCCCAAGTTTTGTGGCAATAAATAATTTTAACAGACAATGTTTATTAGGAAAAAGCGGTCTCTTTTTACGAGACAAACGTAAGACCTTTCTTTCGCATTTCCGCCATTGTGTAGATTTTTCAGACCGTACTTCATCGATTAATCGCAATACAATGCAAAAGCGCAAGCCGATAAAAACGATTGCTTCTCGAAACGAACGGTCTTCTCAAACTTGCACGTTCAGACGAGCTACGTCTGCTTAATAAATGATTTATGGGTGGCGCTAGGGGAGACCATGCTCGCGTTTGTGCGGTTCGCAATGGTTTTTCCGTTGCGCGCATTTCCCTCCATAGGGCATACACCCTACTCAATAAGAAATACAATGTCCATCCGGTCTTATTGCACTGTTGCAGGTCCCCCTTAGGGAGCCAATATTTTCCGAGTAGTCGACAACCATCCGGACTCTCTCGATGGCTTTGACGCGTGTCTTTCGCGAGTGAATCAAATGATACCATTAATAGATTGTTGCGAACGAATAATTGTAACACTGTTGACAAATGTTTGCCATAAAACCGTAGCACTCGCTTAACGTCAAGTAACGTCAATCGTTTTTAATTATTATTTCGTGTATAAAGTACTTATGGAAATATTAAATGTTGCAAATTATTAATTACTGTTAGATATTGTAAATTATTAATTAATTTTGTAAATTATTAACTGAAATCATTTTTTTAAAAATGACCATTGATTGAAAATTGACATTTAAAAATCGATTTTCATTATTTGAGAAAAAGTGCGCAATTTCTGATAATCGCGGTATGATATAATATAAACGTCAGAAATTTATGAGAGAATATAGATCATTAATGTTGAATGGCTTCATTAATGATTCCGATTGCAGTTGACAAGATTGGAAATATCAATTCCCATTACGCAGCCGGCCGCGATTTATTTTACATATATCGCTCGCGAATCCCAATCATTTCGCGTTGTGTAATATAATAGACATTTTTATCAGTCTTTTTTTCTTACTGCATTTTTTCGATTTTACAGGACGTATTCATTGTACCGGAGCTGCTGCTTTGTACGTGTGTGCAATGCCGTTGGTTACGTTATGTAAAATGATTGACTTGCGCCGGTTGAATAACTGGTCACAATAACGCGGCTAAATCAATAATCATCCAGACACACATTCCGCGTTGTCGATAATTTTAAAGCGCTATCCTTTGTATCGGTTATTTGCGCGTGTGTACATACTGTAGCCGTTACATTACATTTTGGAAATTTAATATCTCGGAAATAACACGAGCATTATGCAGATCTTTGATACTACTGTTGGCGCTTTTACATAATTTCGCGTACGCGTAATGCAAGAAAATGCATGCAATAATTGTCGTAGCAAGTGTTTAACTTTCCATTACGAAAGATCAGTATCGGAATGAAAAAGGAAAACAACAATATTTGTGAGATATTTAATATTGTTTGTTTTTTTTTTTTTTTTTTTTTCTTTTACATACATAATTTCGAGAAATTGAAGATAAATTGGAGAAAAACGGGAAAGCGGTTTTTATTCTCTTTATTTGTTCGTATCGCGTATGCATTTTACAGCAGGTCTTCCGTCATTTCTCAAGATCTGAGGGAAAGCCTTACGACGTCAACATCAAGAAGCAAAAAGACATTAAGACGGTTATTTCAACTCCCGTAACACCCATTCATTTCACAAACTTGCCATCATCCACGCGAAGCCCACATGTATCACCTGACGTTTCTACATCGTTCTGTAAATCGCTATCGATCTTGAAGGCACACACACGATTGACGGATAAACGTACACCGTATCGGACAGCAATTAAGCGAGAATTACGCCGGAGGGGAAAGATTTTGTGTCCTTCGTGAAACCATCTTCCAGGACATTGGCTCCCCCGCTTTCTTAACCGAGTCCCGTTAAACTCGCCATTTCGACGTCGAAAAGAGATCGATACTCTTTCCCTCAACGATGCACAAAGTTTGACGTAGAGAGAGGTAACATTGAGGGAAAACGAATGACATTTCTCGGACATGCGAGTTGCGGGAGGTCGTAGACGTGAATCGCAAAATCATATGTATAGGTATACTTGGGATAATAATTAATATAATTTCTCGTAATTAATTTTTCTTTTAACTAGCAAAACTAACTTTTTACATCACAAACGACGTTGAGCGATTTACTTTTCACATTTCTGCAAACTGTAAACGTAACATTACATTGATATTCTTTTTTTTACTAGCAAAATGAAATTAATTGCAAGATAATTAAAAGAGAAATAATGACAATATTTGTTTACCGTTGTCAGAAGTTGTTGAGGCATGATTAATTAAGGAAGTTATTATAAAAAAAAAAAAAAAAACGCTACAAACAGAGCATGATTTTTATCATAAAAATTTTCTCATTAATTTAACGATAATATATATCAGTGTCAACTTTTAATTATAATAAAAATAAATAAATGCAAGACACAACAGCCTCTGTACACGTGTAAATTTTGCACGGGCAACACCTGTGACAGCCATAGTGTTCAGCTCCTTTGATAAACGGACGTGTGAATTTTTCCAACGCGTTCATTAAATGATTACGCCATCGGGGACGTCGGGATGTTCACAGAGTGCTTTCGCGGTCGATAGACGATATTTTTTTCTGCCGACGCGGACAGATGCAAATGTTGCAAGAAACGTCGCGAGAGAAACATCGTCTCCCTTTGTTTCCGCCGGTCGGATTTACGCTCGCGCGGAAAAACGCTTTAGTTTTAGTCCCCATCCACTTCAACAAGTCACGACTACTGCGACGCAACGTTGGAATTGAGCGGGAAATCTCGACGAAGGTAAATTTGCGCGTTGCCTTGTGTGTATACCATGGGCCGATTGGGAGATTATTCCCGTACAAGCACACGTAATTGACTAATTTTCATTATCTCGATCCATACGTGCACCATAGTAATTTTAACGATCATCGGAGAGTGTTTGTCCGGCAAAAACGAGAGCATGTTCTTATTTATTTTTATTTATGACGAACATGCGATTTGTTATGCATACTTGTTGTGAAATTCATTATTGATCGCGGTTTTATAATAAAAGCTGTATTATTATTTTTGAAGAAGAACAATTTATTTATTTATTTAATTCATAATAGGGAAATAAAATCCATAATATAGATTGATTAATATATAATAAGTATAAACATCGGGGAATAAATCAGTCGAGCAAGATAATTAACAGAAAGGCAATTTAAGTCAAATATGATACTGGAATATATATGATTTTATACTGCAATCTTTAGAATAAATTAATATTACATAAAGTGTCTCAAGACCTGGATGGATGCTCTTTCAATCAGCTTCGATAAATTTTTATCTTTGAATATCTCCGATAATTTGAAATCAATTTTTCTTTAGCAAAAAATATCTCGGGAAGTCATTATTTTTAAAATTTTTTCCATTATATATACCTTCGTAACCAAGCTTGAAATTAAAATTCTATTAAGCTTCACCTGAAATTGACTGAAGAATATAGTTTTCTGTTAACCTTTTAACTTTGCAAAGTTTAGTTTGTGGAAAACTCTTCTTTTTCAATCGCTTATAAGTTGAAAATTATTGAAGGCTCGATATTTTTGCTATCAAGCAGAAGAAAAATCACCTCAAAAATTAATTAAAAAATCCGTTATTATAAACGGATAATCGATAGTTTTCAGACATCTTGTATGCCAACATATAATTGTCTCTCTCGATCCTCTTAATTACGGTATAATATGATTTAATTCCCTATGATAAGAAAGTTGTAATACGTAATACAATATTATTCTACCAAATGATTTAATCCTTAAATCTAACGGAATAATGTTACACAGGTTTCTTATCGAATGACTGAACTAGAGGATTAAGTGATCTACTTAATCCTTTAGAAAGTCAACTGACTACCGAGTTAAGGGATGACTTAAGCGTAGGACTACGCATAGTTTCTTCCCTCCAATCTAATTTATGTTAAAAGACGGATTTATTATATAAATGGACTATCAACGTGTACCCCTTCTTGAGTGTAATTTATATTTCATGTACTTTCTGATGAGAGAATTAATTGAAAAAAAGATTTTATTATAAAAAAAAAAAAAAAATACCGCCCTTATTTTTAAAGAATCTTCTCTGGTAGTGAAGTTGATAAAAACATAGAATCGTGTCTTTTTGTATCATCCTTCGCTATGCATGTTATAACTGACGTCCATTTTCAAAGTTTAATAACGCTGCAGTCAATCAGATTAGGAGCAAGTTTACACGAAAGAAAGATGAGAGCTTTGTTCGGAATATTTGAGCTTCCCAGATCGATTTGTTCGACAAAAAACATGTACGTTTATTAACGATACATTTGCGTTATACAGGATGTTACAAAACTTGCGAATTTTTTTTTAAAGGTAGATGCTCTGTTTAATTTAAAACATTAATAATTTTCGAGTGATTGAAAAAGAAGGATTTTTCGTAATTTAAACTTTATGGGAGTTAAAAATCAACACAACTACGTTTTTCAATTAAGTTTAAATCGAGTTTATTTTAATAAAATGTTAATTTAAGGTTTAATTACAAAAATATATAATGGCAAAAATTGATAACCTCCTTCGACATTTTCGCTGAGGAAATTCAAAAGTTTTACGACACTTTGTATCCATATTTTAGGCTGGCAAGAAAAGGAATCGATTACTGTTACTGCAGGATTTTGATAGATGCACATGTCAGATATAATCGAAAAACTTTACTCATTATCGCAAAAAACCATCGAGATTCGTATAATCGCTTTTATTTTATTTGCAAATTTTCCGTCCTCTATTTTTCCGCGGCAGCTCATTTCATTAAATATGGATTAGCTTATACATATGAGCCGATCGGAATAAAAAAAAAAAAACAAACGCATCGTATCTTTCTCAATAATGTTCTTTAGTGAATTTACATACTTATCCACGGGACGATTATACAGCTTTTTTCTTTCATTTTAACGCTTTTGAAAGGTGCATGATGAAATAAAAGTGTCTCGGAAAACAACACACACACACACACACACACACACACACACACACACACACACACACACACACACACACACACACACAGTCGTTTTATCATATTAATAGATGTTAGCATTGTAAGATTTACATTTTCTGACTAAATAAAAGCAGCGTGAAATTAGCAATGTTCTTTTAATATTTATGTGGTGAATAATAATTAACATATCCTTGCACATAGAAAAAAATACACTACTGTTGTTTCGAAAATATATTTTACTTCTGCTATGTAAATTTTAAAATTAGTTTATATAGCGTTAAAAATAAACATAAAATACTTTTGTTCAAAGACATTTAATGTAGTTCGCTAAAAAAAATATATCCCTATTATTCAAGAATAATCTGGATGAATAGAGAAAAAGTGTTTTATTTTTATTTAATTATTATAAGAATTAAATAATTATTATAAAACTAATTAAATTATTATTAATTATTATAATAAAATTAGGATAAAATAATGTTATATATTCTTAAGATGTGACTATTATAGTAATAAAATAAAATTATATAATATTGTTGAAATTTAAGATAATTTTTTTTTAAATTAAAAAGATTACATATTGTTGCTTATAAATATATGAAACAATGATCGCGTTAACTAAAGTAATGTATAATATAAATTTTAATTTGATAGAAATTTTTTGGTCTTGTGCTCAGAGTTCAGGCAGCGCGGTCGTGACGTCATACACGTATAAAATTAACTGCGCTTTGAGAATCTAACTGTACGTTATTAATTCTATTGCGAATCAGTGCACATTACAATGTGCATAAATCCTTTGTAATTTCTGCAAATGTCATTTATAACAGTAGTCGGATAATACTCGATCCACTCTAAGTTTAGTATTTAACGAAATACAATGTCTTTGAGGTTCAGAGAGCTAATCAACTTATCCTTAGTCCATCACACGTAACGAACACAGATAGGATCGAGCCGGGATTAATCGCGGCTCGTAAGCCGCGGGCTTTCATTAGCTGCTGCTGCAATTGCATGACGTTTTACACGACGCGCATCGTATCAATCTTTATTCATAGCCCCCGCAATCGCTTCTAACTTTCGTAATAAATTTAACCAAGATGCGCATTTTCAGCATCCGGATAACGTTCGCTCGATTCGCTATTAAATGAGAAATCCTATTTTCGACCAACAAATTTATTCGCAACGTAATGTCTCTCAACGACATTAATCCTACGATATGACTCGTAACTTTTAACTACAGGCAATCATCCGTTTTCGAATATATCGTGATACGGTTTATAAATAATGCACCATCGATCCTGCATTCGGGTTAACTTGAATTTGTTCGATCTCCGACAGATTTGATAAATGCGTTCCCCTTAATAAACATCCACACATTATATCTGTTCCCTCGATGAATAGGCTTATTGTTTCTCGCCACGTACGGCGTAATAACACCTCGGAAGCCCAGGATTAACCTAAAATCATATCGGCAGCTCACAATCACCGACTTGTATTATCTGTTACAGATGTTGCGACCTCGCCGCTCCCTGCTGTCAGCCATCGTACGTCGTAATCGGTTCAGGTATTAACCCCGTCAGCGATTTCGGTGGCGAAAGCCTGCCCCAATTTCCACCTGATTTCCGTGGCGTGATGTGAAGACCGTCGGTTGGACCGGATGACGCGTCGCGCATGCATCGGTGCCGGGGTGAGACGGCATCGGGACGTATTCGCGAATTGGGACGAATAAGCCGGGCTCGACCCTCGCCTCCCTTCCTTCCATCCCGAGGACAGCCCGAAAAACAACGACCTCGATCCACGCGTTCCAGCGCCGTCGCCGTCCTCCTCCTCCTGGTCGATATATCCCCACGAATAGACCAGCTTCCGGAACGGACCCTTATATGCATATGTATAGCCATCAAGATCCGAGTCAAGGTCGAATCGGTCATCCAGATTCCACGGCCATACCGATGTCGTAAACGGTGGACATAGTTCGGAAATAGCGCGCCCGATATCGTCTCACGGTTATAAGCGAGCGTGTCTGTCATTGCCATCAGCTGATTGACAGCTGATCGGAGTCTAAGGTCTTCTGCTCTGGCCGTCTCTTCTCCGTCTTGTCGGAAAACTTGAAGCGGATATTGTATAATATATCTCGGCACATAACACGTGGACATTATACGACAGATAGCGATGTTTCTGGAGGAAGAGAATTGTCGGAAATGGGACTCACCCTCAATACGTGAGCGAACGCAATTGAGGGATAGAAAGCTTTAACAGTCGACTGGAAGCTCGAAACTAGAACGCCTCTGTGGACACAGAGGCGTACGTGTGTATTTCTACGAGGATGGAGATATCACAGACAGAATCGAATTAATGACTGCAATTTGTACAAACGGATATAGCTGCGAAACTCGAGATTAGCCACCCTTCCAATCGCAGCGAGTTTAACGAACTGGAAGATTGCCGTTCAGCCACAAAGATATCTCTAACGCACGTTGGATTCGAAAAATTTTCAGATCAACAGTCTCTCTCCGCGAGTATTTTGAATATTCCGATTGGAGTTTTCTGATCATCATTGTCACTGTGAAAGATTAAAACTGCGAGTGTCGTCTGATAAAATCGTCAACGGCCAGCAGATCTGGAAGAAAGAAAGAAGAAAAAAATAAAGAGAAGATTATTCGATAAGATCTTGAATAAAAATCGCGAATGTCACGATGGGAATAATGGCGCAACTGTTGCTGCTATAAATTAGGTCAATGCTTCGCAGTTCCCTGTCGATTTTCCTCCCGTGTACGCTAACGGGACTTTAAATTCCGACGAAACTAAAAACTAGCATGACGCGGTGTTTTTCCTACGGCAGAGACCCGGCAAAATGTAGCGAAAATGAAGGCGCGAAAGCGGGTCGCGCGATATCCATTTTGAAGGAAGCTATTTTCATCGCTTTGCGCAGATGAGTGTTTAATTGAGGAAGAGAACGCAGAGTGCATAAAAGTGCCGTCATCATGTAGAATTGAAAATCCATTAGACGTCGACCCAAAGAAATGAGACTTTCGTCACCAACGCGTAGTACTTTTCAGGTACGTGATTCACGTTCTCTTTTGATAAAAAAAATATTATCCATCAAAACGTGGACTTTTGTGTGTTACGTTTACCGAGAGCGTAAAAAATATTCTATGCTAATTGTAAGCTGTAGAAAAGTGTAAAAAAATGTGTATATGATAATTTAATATTTAAGTAACGACATATCGAAGGAATAACTTTTTATTTTAACAGAGTAACAAGTGAGCTTTCTCTCTTGGTTTTTTTTTTAAATTCTTTCATTTTTATATTACAAATTTCTAGATTTGGAAAAGAGTATATTATATACTTACGATGTAATATAGTTCCCAAACCGTTACAACATTGACACGGCTATATGTTAAGTGTTGTTTTAGCAATATATCAATATTGGTTCCAAAGTTAAAAGCATATAACAGTTGACCTTATTTTCCAACTTGCGATATACCGTTACAACTACTGGCAATGAATAATAATTAATGTAAAACTTGTTTGTTTTTATTTTTCTTTTTTAACATTTAATGTATTTTAATATATTTTAAACGTCTCTCTTACTCTAGAAAAAAAAACAACAAGAAAGAAAAATGGATAAAATTTGTTTCGGAAATTATCCTAATGAAACATAGAATTAAATAACAAATTACTTCAGTTAAACAGAATTAAATAAATATGAGTTAAATAATGTTGTAATTAAAGTAAAAAAAACATCATGAAATGTGCAATAATAGTATGAAAACGTAGACGGATTAGATGTTACGAATTTTTTAATTAAAAAAATTTTTTTTTTGCATTTGTAATTATTTGACATTCTTTAAGTATCCTTTATATGATCTGGTGTTTGTTTCTTGTAATTTATATATTATACTTTCTCTTTTAAAAAATATTAAAATATTAAAAACATTTAAACAATATATTCAATATTATAAGAATCATGTATAATATTATTGTTGTATAATTATTATAATTAACTTAATATGTTCAAATTACTTTATATACATTACATATTATATTATATGTTAATTATTTAATTTTAAATATTAATTAATTTAATTTTATTTTATTTATTAATTATTTATATATTAATAAAATTTACATTTTGTTAAAATTAATTTATAGATTTCTATAAAATTATAATAAATGTATATAAAATATTTAACTTATATAAACTAAATTTTTTATATAAAAAAATCTAAATATCATAAAAATATATATGTATTAAAATATGTCCTCTGTGTAAATAATTGTATTTAAAATAATTGTTCTACATTTTAATTTATTTTTTTACACTTTTAACTCTCTTTACAAAGAAAATTATTTTAATTATTTTAATTAAAAATTTTTATTTAATAAAATCTGATACAAAAGGTATAATAAATTAAATTCCTTTAATTCAATTTTTTCGTAAACGAATTGTTCACGCATGAAATTTTATTTAAAAAAGGCAAAATTACGCGTCAAAGTAAATGGACCGTGTGCTCAACGTGTGCGATTTATTTCTGAACTGCTGAAAACCAACGCAACAGCTTTATCAATGTGAAATTTCTCAGGCCTGCTAATTTATCTTGCTCTATGCCACGGCGAATTCGTCACCTGTTGATCTCATTCTTTCCACAGTTGACGTGAATTGGACCGGATTCAATGTGCCAACAATGTGTCGTCGGCCTTTGGAATTTACACTTCTATAGGAATTAAGTGATCGAGTTGCTTTAGATGGATGTTGTCGAATCACTACAGTTTCGATCAAAAATATCAATTATGAAATGAACTATGATATGTGAAATATGAGTTTTTGATAACTTCAAGAAGATATTTGGAATAATAATATCATTTTTAAAAATATATATTAATATTTAATATATATATTATATTTTTTATTTATAATAACATAATATAAATTAAATATAATAAATAAAATATATATATATATATACACATATATATATATTAATAATATATACACAATATATACATATTTGTTATTTATAATAATATAATTTTATTTAGAAAAATATATTTATAATAATATTATTTTAAAAAGTTTTGTTAAATATACCTACAATTTTTATTTAAATCTATAATACATTTTTGTCCAAATAATAAATTATGAAGAATATATTAATTATAAAATACATCTATATAAAGTGAAATATGTTCATTTAAGAAGTTAAAAATGTGAAAAATATAATTATGCATAATTATATATTTTCATACATTTTTTTAACGATTCGTTCAAAATTCTTATATCGAAGATTTGAATTAATCGAATGTAAAATTTTCTAGAAATTAGATCAAGCTTATTGAATTGCATCAAGTAACAATCATACCTAAGCAATTGCGCTAAATTTCAGATGAAGTATAATACAATGCGATCACGCAGAGAAATAATATCATTTTCATAATAAGCGAACGACATATTGATCTGAATAGATTTGCTTAACAAAGATGTCGAAAGAAATAATGGAATTATGATTGTGAAAGTGGCTTATGCAATATTAGAATTGAATCTTCCACTGAGACTTAACAATGAAGAGTCGGACTTAACTCTATAATTGGAGAATCGATTTGCGTATGAATATAATATCATTTCAATATAGCATCATTAAGGAATAATGAGTAACATATCGGATTACATAAAGCACAGATACATATCAGACATTATATAATGGAAGAAATTAAATTAAGACAATATATATATATATATATATATATATATCTTTAATCCTTTTTACGATTATATTTAGTAGAGAATTTAATTTAATTATTCAGTAAGATTAATAAATTTAATTATCTAATAAGATTTGCTGATATTCTTCAATCATTTCAATAAAATATTAAACTATGTTTAAATACTTAAAAACAAATTGTACGGGGGTAAAAATGAACCCAGCGATATGGGTTTACCAGGATAAAAAGTAATCGGTTTCAGAGTTCTTTTTGCAAATCAACCGGAAATGTTCTACAAAACTTTCAATTCTTACCATCATCTATAAAAAACGACGTTTGACGAGCGATTGTAAAAAATTCAAGAGAATCGCCGCGTCATTTTTATTCAACTTCGCTCATCAATATCATCCATACTGCACGTTTTCAATTCGCAATGTCGAGTCGCGAAAATCTCGCGCTTTTCGGATCCCGACGAACTTTCTCCCGTCCGGAAATCGTATAACGAGTATCCATCAGGAATCGATGCGGCATCTCATCTCAACGCCGCGGTTCTCAAAAGTTTGTTCGGCAGAAAAAAAAAACAAATTATTAGTTCAAATTAAAACTTACACATTTCAGTTAACACGAGCATTTCAATAATCAACAATATATGATCTTTTTAAAAAGATTTAATAATTTTAAATTTCAAAATAATATTTTATAATTTTATTTTATTATTATAATAGTTATCTCAGGAATTATTTAATATTATTATCTTAATTTTATTAGAATAATTTTTTTATCTGAACATATTGTTTATCCGTTCAATATTTTTTCTCTATTCGTGAAAATCATTCTTGAATAATAAGAATATATTTTTCTTGACAGAACTATATTATTTGTTTAATGTTATATAATTTCATTTCAAGATTTATGTCAAAAATAAATATATTCTCAAAACTAGAATAGTCTTTTGCTTCGGATTTTTGTAAAACACAGAAATTACAGGAAATTGGCACAAATTTCCCTTACAATTAGTTTGCCAAAGGCGGGGGGAAAACTCAAAACAGGATTGTCTTCGATCAAGCATCCAGCGCTGAACGATAATAACTCGTGTAATTACATCACGGCAATTTTGCCGTCGTAACAAGCTAGTCCCTCGTAAATTGAGACTAACATCTGGATGTTGCTCGTAACAATTGTATATATGTTTGTAGAGTTCGCGTGGACACGAGTTGGATAACTCAATCACGAGTCGTATGAAAGATGAAAAGCTTTCGGACATGTTTTGCGTGTTCATATAAGTCCGCGAGAGGATTACGCGGAATATAAATTATTTATTCTCTATCCGCGCTAGTAGAGTGTTGGGAAGAACTTTTAAACAAGCTTAAGCCAAGTATATATTTACGGTCTATACACAAATTGAATCTGTCGCAGCTGAGAATAAAAGCCCCCTAATTCAGGCGCATTTTCGATAACACGAATATGGGCCTTGCATACGTGAAGAGGCTTCGAGAATGCTTACATCTTTTTAAAAACACTCGAGAAAGAGAGAAAATAATGTTCCTGCCATTGGAAAAATTCATCGCCGCGAATTCTTTATCGATATCCGGCCTAAAGACCAATTTAATATTCCGTTATGATGGGAATAAAGTGCACTTTTTTTTCTCTCGAAATGGTATAATGATAGTAATTATCATTGCCAATAGGTATAATGGTACAATGATAGTAACCATCATTGCCAATAGCTATTAATATAACAAATTTCGCGCACAAAAAGTTGTTAGATATCGATAAAATCTCTCTCTCAGAAACTTATTAAAAACTCTTAGTTCGTTTCGAAGAGAATATTATAATATTTATATGTAGATTCATAGATAAAATATGACGCTTAATTTTTCACGATTCAATATTACATTTGATAAATGGATTCTAATTTTATTTCATTATTGATGCCTAATAAATCAGTTTGAAGTAAGAAATATCAATTCTTTTGTATTTTTAATGATTATATTATATACGATAAGAAAGTTTTTAAAAATTCTTTGTTACCTTTATTTATTCTGAAGAGAATATTTTAATATTTGTGTAGACTTGAACATAAAAATATAACGCTTAATTTTTCACAACTCAAATGGATCAGCGTTACACATTTTGATTTTATTTCAATATTGCCTAATATATACTAGTCATTTTATTAAAGTAAAATTATTTTTTATCACGTATATTTATGTAGATTTATAAATAAAATATAACGCTTAATTTTTCACGATTCAACATTAATTTTGACAAATGGATTTTAATTTTATAAATCAATTTGAAGTAAAAAATATCAATTTTTTTGTATTTTAAATTATTATATTATATACGATATAAGAAAGTTTTTAAAAATTCTTTGTTACCTTTATTTATTTTGATTTTATTTCAATATTGCCTATAATATAAACTAGACAATTTATTAAAGTAAAATTATTTTTTATCATATATTTATTAAATTTGATAAATGAATCGATTTCGAACACGATCTGCTAATTTGTTATGGATACGAGAGAACGAATGGTTAATTGGAAATTTTCAACGAGCCAATCCTTTCTTCAAATTCAAGAGTTCTCTCTTTCGACGCGTTGGATATAATCGCCCGATTAAATGGAAATAAATCCAATAAATATCATAAGTTCACACGTGGCCTTTATCGCGGTACGTATGTCAACGGGGAGCAATCAGCCTTTATCTAGTTACGAGTGGCTGTACAAACGGAATTCAGTTTCGGTTACAACAGGAACGGTGTAAAAACATATGTATCGCTTACCCGGTGTAGTAGTTTTGAGCGCAGCAACATTGTAAAAAAATGCACGCAGTTAGTGCATAGTTTTTTATGACGCGATAACCAGCGTGTTCTCGATGAAAAACTAGGGATGCATCTCTCTGTTGCTTTTAGCCCCTCTGTTGCACGTTCCACCGGAAAGGTTTTAAAGCTGATGGATTGACCGAGGGCTACGGAAAAACGACTTTTTCGGCGATTTTTTACTTCGAAAGTTTCCACACCATTTTTCGCCGTCTTTTCTCAGTCACTCTATAAATGTCGTTGCGGCGACAACGATTAACGATATTCTGCGCCGATATCAGCGTTCAATAGTTAGGTTCGGACGTAGAATAATTATTTTAACATTCATTAATCGACGGCGAGAGAGACATTTAACCTTCGTTTAATTATGGTTGCAATAAATAAAATGCAATTACAAATTTTATATTCTGGATTCTATTCTCACACTTTTATCTACGAATTTCGTAGATAAAATAATCAATCTGAAATCTTTTTTTTTTAGAATTTCTTGAATATCAATTATCTATAACTGCAAGCAATTTACTAAGATCACAAAATTATTTGTTTAGCCAATCAAAATAGATGAGAAAAAGTACAGAAAAAAGACTATTCTTATTTTGAGAATATATTTATTCTCGACATGTTAATTTTGAAATTAAACTATATAAAGTTAAACAAATACAAATTGCCAATTTTTATGAGAAATAGAGATTTTAATAGAGAAAAAAGTATTGAATGGACGAATAATATAAATTCAAACCACAAACAAAAATTATAAGGAAATTAAGACGATAATATTATATTCTTGAGATGACTTTTATAGTATTAAAATAAAATTATAATATTATTGAAGATTTAAATACAATTAATTATATCAAATATAATCTTCTTTCCAAGAAGATTATATATTGTTTATATATTAAACAATGATCGCGTTAAGTAAAGTGTATTTTAATTTGATATTAATATTTTATATAGCTAAAACATTCTATAGGTTTTTCCATTTTCTCTTTTTACTTATATATATTTATTCTCGACATGTTAATCTTGGAATTGAACTATATAATGTTAAACAAATACAAACTGCCCGTTCGATGACGTTTAATGCTTCTATCAAGAAAAATATGTCTTTGTTATTTAAGAATAATTTTCATGAATGGAGAAAAAAATATTGAATGGACGAATAATATCAATTCAAACCACACAAAAATTATAAGGAAATTAAGACAATAATATTATATTCTTAAGATGACTATTAAAGTATTAAAATAAAATTATAATATTATTGAAGATTTAAATACAATTAATTATATCAAATATAATCTTCTTTCCAAGAAGGTTATATATTGTTTATATATTAAACAATGATCGCGTTAAGTAAAGTGTATTTTAATTTGATATTAATATTTTATATAGCTAAAACATTCTATAGGTTTTTCCATTTTCTCTTTTTACTTATATATATTTATTCTCGACATGTTGATCTTGAAATTGAACTATATAATGTTAAACAAATACAAACTGCCCGTTCGATGACGTTTAATGTTTCTATCAAGAAAAAATATTGAATGGACGAATAATATAAATTCAAACCACACAAAAATTATAAGGAAATTAAGACAATAATATTATATTCTTAAGATGACTATTAAAGTATTAAAATAAAATTATAATATTATTGAAGATTTAAATACAATTAATTATATCAAATATAATCTTCTTTCCAAGAAGATTATATATTGTTTACATACTAAACAATGATCGCGTTAAGTTAAGTGTATTTTAATTTGATATTAATATTTTATATAGCTAAAACATTCTATAGGTTTTTCCATTTTCTCTTTTTACTTTGAGCATAAAAAATCCCTGAAAAATTGTTATATTGTAGAAATGATAATTCGTCGATTCATAAATATATAATACGTCGGTTGAAGCTGCTGCTGGTTGAAAGCTCATATAACTTTGTTCGCAATTTTTCACGTTAGCATTCGGATGTAATCACCGGAACCACAGATCCTTCCGCAGAAGACGAGCTCTTTCTTGCGTGAAAGAGCTCACGACTCGTTAGAGGAATCTTGAATCTCACCTCGCCGGTGGATTCGACCGGCGTGTCAAAGAGCTAATTAAGCCGCAGGGATGCTTGTTCTCACAGCATAAAGGGGAGGAAAACACGTTCTCGCGTTTTATCACGTATTCCGCGGCAAACAAAGAACCGTCCTGATTTTCATTGGCTCGTAATATCTATCCTCGAGTTGCGCCAAGTATAATTCTTCATTGAATGATATTAATGCATCGAATAAATCGGGAATCGCATAATTACTATTGATTATTTCATTACAACGAAAAAATTAAATATTATTGTTATCATTATATTATTTATTATTCTTGTTTATAATTAATTTTATTATTACTTTTTTATTATTATTTTATTGTTATTTATTATTATTATTTAGTACAATTAATTATTATTATTATCGTTTTCGTGGTGTTATATCAAATTTAATAACAAAAAATACACAGAATAGGAATATTATATTACAACTTTATTATTGATAAAGACAAATCATCAGAGCCGTAAATAAGGACGATATGTAAACTAAAAATTATATACTACCCTGGAAAATTGATTTTTTTTTATTTAGACCGTTTTTTTATAGATCATTCTTAACTGCCGTATAAAATAACTTTAAAGAAACCTCTTATAAAATCTTTAAAGGCAAAAACATTAATCTTGCATCATCTGTCCAGAACATTCGAGGGTGAAAGGACGAGGGCGAATCGACAGAGCAGCGTGTCGTCTCGCCCTTTCCCGTCCGTAGTGGCAGTGACGTCGTGACATCGGCAGGGTCCGAGGGCCCATGGCCGGGAATTGTCTTCGGTGGTGGCTCCCGATCGCGATCCTATCCGGGTGCTTTCCCCCTTCGACGGCGGCCGACGCCGCTCGTATTTCGTGCACGTCGTCCACCTATTCTACGGAAGTAGCCCGTCCCGGGGACGACGTGGTGGTCTACCTGGGCGAGAGATGCGACCGGGAGATCAACGTCACCGAGATACAGGATTACTTGGCCTCGGACGTGGCCGGCGAGCTCTCGATCAGCGTGATCCCGAGATCCCGTGAGTATACTGTTGCTTACGTAAAGTAAACTTGGCGATACGGCTTGCTATTGATAATGTATAAAAGAATCGTGAAAGGGGAGCGCTGAAAATTTCTCAGATATGAAACTTTCACAGAAATTTATTGTTCGCGAATTATTATTTATTTATTTATTTATTTATCAGAGAGACCGCGAAAAAGAAATATCTCTCTTTAGTACAATAATAATCAGCGAACCGTGGTTAGAAAAAAATTCTAAAAATAATAAAAAAAGTAATAAAAGTATTCAAAGCTATAACAAGAAAATAATGGCAAAGAAATAAAAAGCACAATTCAATTATCAATTTAATTCACTTCAACTATTAAGGCAGCGTATAATAATTTAAAAAATAATTTAAGGATGACTTTTTTCTCAAGCTTCCTTTAAATGATTCATAATTCGCGCGCAAATTCCATTTATGTGTAAAAGCTCCTTAAATATGTAATTTGCGATAAAATTCAAGATAAAATTCTATTTATAATTTTATACATTACATGTTTTAATGTATCCTGATAAATATCTCATGTGTTCAAATACTTTATATGACACATAAAGTTTATAAATAAAATTCTTTCTTAAATTTTATCGCAAATTATCAATTGTCTAAAGAGATACAAAAGACATTTGAAAATATCAACTCACGCATAAAATATACATATCAAAACATAACGATATATTAAGTAAATGAAAAATAAACAAATGACAAATGGAATCTTGAATTTTGTAAATTATGTTTTAAAGTGGACTTTAAAAAAGATTTCGCGAGACATATTTTACGCTGTAATTTTCCAACATTCATCATACATATTTTATTCAAGCCATCATCATTAAATATCTTATCGATTTAATGATAACTTTAAGTATCTCAAATATTAATTTAATGATGAAAATATTAAAATAAATAAGATATAAAATATCGAAAATTTATAAGTAATAAATGAATACTGATTCGATATATTGAATTATATACGCGAAGATTTGTATGCGGGAACTATCGATAAGGGAAACATCACATGAATTGTAATCTCAAATACTTCAATTAATCAAACCGTTATTGCTATAACGTGGCAGTTATATTTTTCGCGCAGTTAATTAATTATACTCACTCGTATGTGTTCACTGCATACGCACAAAGATACGATGTTAAATTTTAATGTAACATTCGCTCTGTACACATGCGATATTACATATTACGTATATCCATCATATAATATGTATCGAGCGACCGTAATATAATCATTCGCGCGTTTCTGTTACGCGGGATATCAAGCGGCTCTAAATTTACATGGGCGTGAATCACGCGGTGTCCAATAATTCAATTACATATTCAAATCGAGACCCGACCGATTATGCGTCCGATAGCTGGTAAGTGGCCAGTAGCGAGGCCGCGAAGAGGGCTCGATACAGCTAATACACGTTTTACGGAAATGACGAAACTTTGCTCAAATAACGGGCGCGAAGAGTCGAGGACGCAGATCCGATATATGTATAACACGATCCCGCGTGACATAAAACTGACACTCGATCGCGAAGGAAGCTCGGGTTCACACGAAGGGCCATCCTCGAATATCAAGACGAAAGACTCATATCCAGGACGCTCTAATAGCGCTCTCCAATGTGTTGCCTACTCCATTATATCTCGCACAATCGTCGGCAAATATGGACGGTCACGTGCATTTGTTGAATAGAATCTCGTTTCAAAGATACGACCAAGCGAGATTAATGTTGCTAATCCA
The DNA here is from genome assembly GCF_047496725.1 of Anoplolepis gracilipes. NCBI lineage: Eukaryota > Metazoa > Arthropoda > Insecta > Hymenoptera > Formicidae > Anoplolepis > Anoplolepis gracilipes. Next base: position 8,128,728 of record NC_132979.1, on the reverse strand, counting down.
AGAAAAAATAGGAAATGTACTCAGATGTAAATATACACAATTAATTATGAAAAGATAAAATATATAGCCATGGTCGAAAATTATTAAGCGTACTATTTTTAATATATTTCGAATTTAAGTGATTTCTCGAAACTAATAAAAACTAGTTAAAAATGTGTAAACATTTTTCCCGAAGTTTATTGTGTTTATAAAATGTATTGTTTTCGAATTATTTGTAGTCCAAATTAGCAAAGCATGTGTGTGTTAAATTGTTTTTTTTTTTTTTTTTTTTTTTTTTTTTTGCTTTTTAGAAATATTGAACCCTCCAGTCTTTGTTTTGTTATTTATGTTTTGTTTCATTGTTCCAGTTCTATTTGTTCTAGTAAATTAGTTTTCTAAAATGTTAAAATACCCTGAAAATTTAGTGAGGCCCAACAAAATCACAAATTTTATTGCACTTGCAAATTAAAATTGTTAAATGAATGAAATATCGGTGCATCGTTCAAACAATTATTACATACCTAACTAATTTGTAGTGTTGTATCCATGACTAAAAATAGGACAAAATTAAGAATGCAATAATTTTGGACATGACTGTATGTAATTTTGTAACAATATTCGAAATTTGGCGTGATATAATCTTACCTTTATAAATATAATTATTGTCTCATATAATATAATCAGATCTGATTACGTATAAAAACAGATCTAGCCGATGATGATTATATAAGATCATATCGCGCTAAATTTCGAATTTAATTACACGTGATCTTACATAATTACACGAGTCGATTTTTCTCGGGTTATCAAGTACCAGCGAAACGCGAGAAAAAGGGAGAGGGTGTCTCGTTATTATTTTGAATGGAGGAAGGTGGTGAACTTATCAGAATCGATAGCCAAGCCGCGAATTCGCATTAAAAATTGCGCCAGTCAATCAATTATATGTCACACTCTCTTTTAACAAGTTCTCCAAGTATAAGGGCGAGTTGTACGATCGTCGCCTCGCGGAGGAACTAATAGTTGGGATTAATTAATTTCCAGTGACGTGCGAGACGGAAACCGGGGGCCTCGGCGCGCTAATCCACGCTGTCGGTGAGAGCAACACGAAGGCGGTGATAGCCGAGCTCGACAGCTCGATCTGCGAGGTGGCTGCTAAACTCGCGCATCTCGGGAATAAACCGTTGCTCACGTGGACCTGTCCGTTGGTGAGTGTTATCACGTTTACTCCTGACGGTCGTTACGGCTCGTACAATTATCGGAAGCGTCGAACCGACGGTAGTTGGTTGGCGATTAAGGGGTGCACTTGCGGTATTTCGAGAAATAAAAGATTCTGTTAAATTTTGCGACGTAAATAAGGCTACTCCATCTCTCAAGCAAGTTTAAGAAAAAGAAATTACAATAAAGATTTATATCAGCAACAAAGTTTTCGAAGAGCGTGTCTGATCATTATTGACTTGAATCACTTAGTTAATCCAAACAGCTGCTTCTGAACAAACTCGCGCATCTTGGGAATAAACCATTAAACTCACGATCGTTGAACTTCCGTGGTGAATGTTATCACGTTTACTGCTGGTGGATCGTACAATTATCGGAGGCATTGAATCGATGATAGTTGGCGATTAAAGTACATTTTCGGTATTTCAAGAAACAAAAGGTTCCGTTAAACTCGACGCGAATAAGATTATTTCATTACAGTTTCCTTGCTAAGAAAGAGAAATAATAATAAAGATTTATCAAAAGTTTATATCAGAGTCGAATCGCATTTTATATCAAAACGAAAAGTTTTCTGAAAGAACATCTGACCATTATTGAGTTGAATAACTAGTTTGTCCAATTAGATATTCCGATAATTACTTTTGATGAAACTGTTATTAATTTAGAAAATAGAATCAATGCAAAAAAACTTTTTTTTTTTTCTCTAAAAGCTGTTTCAACCAATTTTCTTTTTCATTATTTTTTTAAATATAATTGTTAAATTTTAAATACAAACATTGTGTATAATTATTAAATTTTAAATATAAATATTATTTTTTTCACATTTGTTTTGTTAATATAATATAGAAACTATTTTCTCATATTTTTAATTTCCCTTTTTTCGAAAGTAATTTTAATGGATTAATGAGACTTTTGCAAGACAAATTACATCATAATATGACATGATAATTTTCAATCAAATAAAATAAAATATTTATTACGCATTAACAAAAAATTTGATTATGCATCTAACTATGAAAAATTATCCGTAAATGTTTTAATTACTTTATTAAAATTACTTTTGAAAAAATATAAATTAAAAATCTAAAAACTTGAGTTTTCTCTTATTATTAAACTGTAGCGATTAAAGTATACTTTTAAAAATTACAAATTATGTTTTTGTATTTATAATAAAGATAATTTATTCCCGTTTGATTGATTTTTAGAGAATTTACCTAATTAAAAATAGTAATTACATTATAATTAAAACGTGATCTAAATTTAAAGTAGTGATGGTTAGTTCAAATTTTTCATCTAAAAAGTTAAAAATAATACAAAAATTAACTTACAATGATCAAAAAACAATAATGTTAACTATTTGGAACAAAAACAAAATTCTATAGAAACGAGACTTTTTTTCACAAAAGAAAAATCATATTTAAAAAAACCACATTTTGTTTTTTTCTATTTATATCCTCTCTAATTATATATGTATTTCCGAATAAACGTTCGAGAACACTTATCGATGCATATTTTGTTTTTCATTTCAAAGAGATTAAATCAATGTAAATTATTTCTCATGCAGAGGATATTTTTCCCCGATTATCGGTATTGCATTTTGATCCGGTGGCGCTAAATTATTTGCATCGTTGAATAAATGTATCATGCTCCGGTGCGAAATAAAGACCGTCACGGAATGCAAAAATATCAAATGTGCAAATTCCGCGACGCGTTTATTACGTTCGTAGTAAATCGAAAAGTACAGCGATGTTATTTAGTAGCTCATGTTGCCTTTTTTTTTCCCCCCCGAGGTCGGAGTTTGGAAATAACGAAAATTCGTACGCCCGTAAATAATTAGGCGTGACAAATATCCGGGTCGTAACGTAATATCCGGGTCGAAATTGGGAGATCCCAGAAGTAAATTTCATTTTGGTCTCTGCGTGCGCAATTGGTTCTGCTGAAAGAGCCAATTTTAATGCCGATTCTGGAGCGGAGAAAGTTTGAATTGGATCCGACGAATGTTTATTTTCTCTTATATTCAGTCCTCTAATTGACGTAAAAGTTACGCATTTCCGATTCAAACGGCAAACTATATATAACGATATATAATATTTAACATCGGCGGCTGTCTCTCAATAATATATATATATATAAAACTTTGTAAAACTCCCTCTGAAATCGTAAAACTTCATCAGCAATGAAGTACAACTCACTCTAGCGAGATTGTCACCCTACGAGAATCTCATCTTTATCTGCTCATAGATCTTTCACGAGTATCCCACGGCAACAGTTATGTCATCGTATCACTGGATCCGACTGGTATATTTTCAGATTTTCGTTGATTCGATTCGCTTGAAAACGAAATTAAATTCCGTAGCGTCATTCCTATCCGTTACATTTAACCTTTTCGGTAGGTTTTTAATTAAAAGATAAAAACAACGTAAATCTTATCTACTTAATAAATTAACAATTCTTTGATGTAAAATTATGATATTGAAGACAGCCTGCGAATATTTCGAGTTTTATTTATTATTGAGAGATGCGATTAAAAAATAAAGCAGAAATATCATCCGATAAATATTTTTCTGCAAAAAAGTGCAAAAACTTTTCGAATACCTAGCATCGATTTCAAGTAAAAGCACTTTGGAACAAAAATAAAATCGTTTCGTTAAAATTTGAGAGGCTCGTGAATATTAATAACTTACTGTTCCAGAGAGATTTAAAGGAGAGGGATCTATCGTCAATCATTAGGCTTTCTCCGTCATTACCGTCAATGGCTGATGCCGTGGCGGAAATATTCCTGCATTTGCAGTGGAAGACTGCGGCCATTATCGGCATAGGTAAATTTTCAAATCGTAATTAGCATATAAATATATTATTATAATATTTATTATGCATATTTTATTACTATATAGTAGCGATATAAAATTGAAAAAAATTAACTTTATTACTTTTCAATATTTGTTTTAGTAATTAAATATATATATATATATATATATATATATATATATATATATAAATATATATATGATATGATTCTTTCACAATCTATTTGATTTTAATCATTTAAAAATTTTACAATATGAGAGGTAATAAAAAGTAATCTGTGTTTTTTACTGGAAGATAAATTACCTTTGGAATATTATTCTGGGAAATATAATTTATGCAAATTGAGAAAGAAAGAAAACTACTAAGATAAGAAATTCTTGATTTGTAGTACAATTATATCGCCCTGAAACGACGTGACGACAATTCTCTTCTTGCTTCTCTCTCACGAAAAAATTTCGTAAAATTTATTCTACGTCTCCGATAAAAATGGACTTCATGACAGTTGATTAAAATTTCCCAGCGTTTATTAACTCACGATTTAGAAAGGAAATTACGCATTTTGTTGATTGACTCTATCAAAGGTACGATCGAGATGTGCATGCGAAAAAGCTCGTTTATTAGGCAAGGTTTTTATAAGTTCTCTTAATAGATATTTTTTAAATAACGATATTTTCTTTCTTATGTGATTTTTTTCTTAATATCCTTTTAAATTGACAAAATATTCTGAATTTGTAACTATTAAACGAGACAATTACGTATGGTCTCTCGCTTGTGACGACACGATTGAATCCCGACTATCGGGAGCGTTAAGTGTTTAATCGCGAACGATACAAAAGAATAGGAACAATAGACTGCGAAACGCTTGATTTTCAATTTATTGAAATGTCACGCATGAAAAAATTACTTTCTTGATAAATATATTTTTTATAAGCTCTCTTAATAGATATTTTTTAAATAACGATATTTTCTTTCTTATGTGATTTTTTCTTAATATCCTTTTAAATTGACAAAATATTCTGAATTTGTAACTATTTTAGTCACGAAATTCAATTACATTTCGGTAATATAACTTGATCAAAGTTTTAACCCTTTGTGCCACGAATTTTTGTATTATACTCTGATTATTTTAATCGTTTTATTTAAAGGTTTTATAAGTCTCTGATAACAAATCTGTGAAGTGTTAGATTTTTAAAATCCAAAAAATAATTTCTTGCAATTATTATGGTCTGTCATATTTGATTGACCATTTCGAATTAAAAAATTTGAAAATTCTGATCTCAGATTTTATCAGATGGATTCAGTGACCCAAAAAATTCTCAAATCATTATTATAAAAGATATTCAAATTATTTATTTAGATTTACAGTAGAAATATTGATTTTTTTCATATTTTTCAATTATTATTAATTTATAATAACAAAATAATGTAGCAAAAAATTCTGAAAAATATTTCACAGTATTCTGAATAAGTGCTTAAATTGCCATTTCGATAATGATAATAGATTAGTAGAAAATGATTTTTTTTGCATAAAAAGCACAAATTTTAACTATTTCTTTGTTTATAATAATTATGCAAATAAAATGTACAATTGCCTATTTTATTTTACACCTGTTTATGCACTAAAGGTCCTGCAAAAAAAAAACAAAAAGAAACTGGTACTTAACGTCAAGAAGTTTATTAAAATAATTAAAAGTTGAGAGGAAAAAGGTGGTACGCTGAATGTACTTGAGCTAAAAGAACACCGAAAAAATTGTATTCTCGAAATATATATTGTATAAGTTTTCTCACAATAGATATTCTTAATAAATAAGGATATTTTCTTTTTCTATACAACACGTAATATTTTTTTAAATATTTTATAAAATAAATAAAACTATATATTTCACTTGTCAAAGTTTTAATTAAAATTATTTTAATAAATAGCAAATGTATTTATTAAAATAACGTTTGTAAAATTATTTCTTATTATTGTTGGAATTAATAATCCCAAATATATTAAATGACATAAAATGTGGCAAGAAAATATTCCACTCGGTATATATTCTTACATGTTAAGAATATCTGAAACTACTCTCTAAAGGATTTTCTCTCTTAAACTAAGAGGATTCTTTTGGCTTATTCTTATTCTAGAGAAAGATATCAAAAGCTAAAGTGAAATATTCTTAAGACGGGAATATAATTTTTTCGTTGAAAGAGATATCCGTTAAAGGTAAGTGAAATATTCTTAAGCCGAGAATATATAATTTCGCACTCACTGAATTTCAATTGGCAATCGCTGCCGACAGATCGCGAGCCCTGGTCCAGCCTGGATCGTGCCGTGATCAACGCGTTTCGGGGGATCGGCGTGGTTCTGCGGTACCACTTGATTCTACCCCATCGCGCTACCCTCGAGCAGATCCGCAGGATACTCAAGTCCGTGCACAGCGTCTCTCGTCGAGGTAAGTACCGCACATCTAATCCCATTACGTGGAAACTCGCAAGCATTATCCGGCACTTACATCCGCCCCCTCTCCCCTCCCCCACCCACCCCCAAATGTGTATCCTAAACTGTGCCGAACTATCGGATTGGATTAAAATTAAATGGCTTCGTCTTTCGGGAAGAGGACAGAGAGAGAGAGAGAGATAGAGAGGGGGGGGAGAAAAGAACACTCTATTGTCGTTTGGCCTATTTCGTAATTGATGACGTTTATGTGCACTTTTCGATGGCGATCTGCTTTTGATGTATTTCAAAAGAAATCCTCAATCCTTTAATTACGCTTCGGATCTGACAAAAATATATAAAACGTCTGACTTTAATTCGATCAAGCCAAGGCCGATCCTTTTCTTCGCTAATAGATGGAAGAATCAATGGTTTTTTCAAAGCACACTGCTTTGGTTTACAAAAGGAAATTTAATCATTAATCGATTTTTCATAATCATCAAAAAATCCGTCATTAAAATAAACGTGTTCGGTTCTCTCGTCGAGATTAAAAGGAGAAAGGGGAGAAAGCAGAGGGTGAATTTTAATCCGCTTGAAAATTAATATTTATACCGGCAACAAATAAAGCACGACGTACCGTTGCAATACACAGACGAGCTTATTGCTGTTTACACGCTTTGAGGATTGGATTTCAGCAGAAATCTATTTACTGCTGTTTATAAATCTTTTATTCGCTCTGCGTATGGGAATTGAGAGAGCGAAGCTGCCGGGTAGAGTAAAAAAGGTACAAGCAATCCCAGATATTGCTCGTGCATGCGCTACGTGTTTATAGGGGGTTCAAGTTAACGACGTCTTCCTCTAAATCTTTTCGTCCTGCGTAAAGACTCCATTTCCGAGAACCAAGGCCTGGTGTAAGTCGGGTTTAACAGGCAAGTTTAAAACCCACCTTGCAACCATCTTTCCGAATGCAATATGTATGAACAACAAGAGGGAAAAATATACGCGTTCATATACGAGCCACTCGGGTTGGATTACGGGGGTTGCAAATTGAAACTTCGTTGGAATTTTAAAGGGCGTCTTAACCCGCGGATAAAAGCGAGGCAACGACTCGTAGTTTAGACGACAATTTACGCCATGTCCAGTAGTTTACCCTCGTGAATTCAAATGAGTGGAATAATGAGAGCGACATGAGTCTCTTTTCAGAAACCTCGGATAAATATGTATATGAGATGCGATGTAATCAGAGCGTTTTAATTAATTTCAACCTGATGAATGAAGCGCGTCGCGTTTTGCCGCGCGGAGTAGATTAGTAAGAGCTGTCGCGAAAATCTGGAGGCAATTATTTATCAATCATAATCTACTGCGTAGTTTATGTAAATATAGGAGGTACATATATAAAGTCTCGATAATAATAATAATTCTCTCTATCTCCGAATAAACAGACGCAATTGTTGCGCCAGAAATTCGTTCTGTCATCGACGATTCAGAGCAGCACAAAAGCGAGAATGCCTGTGTGTGTCTTTGCTTAATTAATATTAATTAGTTTTGTCACAGTGAGCTACGTCTCCGGTATTTCATGTAATATTTTAATTAAAATCCCCGTGGCTTTAATGTTTCGCCGAAAGGACTTATAGGGGTTATAAGTTTAATTGCCACTCGACTGGTCACTTGGCGGTCGTCAGCTGATATATCATCTTCCGCAATTTACCCTCTTTCTATTATTCTCCCCTTCCTGTTGTCGTTCGTAAAAAATGTACAGAAAGGAATAGCGATAAATAAATGATTGTTCGCAAAAAAAAAAAAAAAAAAAAAAGTAATTAAATAAAACGAGTAATTATATGAAGCGATTCGAGGAATTTAATTAAGTCGTTTTGTCTAATTAAAGAGATGGATACTAAACGGGTTATTTTCATGATTACATCTGCAATATGTAGCGTTTGCAGTGCCAATTTAATCCCTTAATGCCGAGATTTTCGACTAGGCGCGCAGAATAAACTTGTGTTAATAAATTAAGTTTTGTTCATTAAGAAGACTAAACTGTCGTAAAGGTAAGCTTAGTATAAGTAATTACCTAGGTATAATTTCTAAATAATGCGCCCTTTTGAATAGAGAACCCTCTCGAAAGACTTAGCTCCTGCGAGGAAGATTGAAACCATTTATTTTATCTTCTTCTTATAAATCATATATAAATTACTAAAAATCTAATAAATATTTATTTATAAATAATGGCATCAAATAATGAATATATATTGATGTTATAATTCATTTATATAAATATATATGTATATTTCTTTTTTTCTATAATACACTATTTAACAATACACATATTTGATGTTACTATTTACATAATTATTTATGAATTAATTATTAAATACTTAATAATTATTTTAATTTTAACAATTTATTATTAATAATTTTATATATATATAATTTAATTGTGCTGTCCAGAAGTCCCATCATTTAGATTTATCATTTTTCTTATATACTCTCGACTACATCTCTCTCTCTCTCTCTCTCTCTCTCTCTCTTTTATATCATGTTCGAGCACGCGAATAAAAAAAAATTCTTCTTGCGCCAGCTACGGTACTTTGCCTGCCGCTGCTGGACGAGGTGACGAGCCGCGTTCTGATCGAGCTGAACATCGCGTGGCAAAACCACATCCAGAATTCTGTCATCCTGATGATTCACACGGAGGATATCGACCTCTTCTTGCCGAGAGACGAGAGCCCGCCGTCCACCTCGCCCCCCATCGATCTGACGACCTTGGCCCAGTCCGCGATTACTCAGTCTTCCAATTTTTCTACCTCGAACGTAACTACTCGCGCCGGCCCGAACGCGACTCTGGAGAGCGACCAGAGGAGGACGCGGAGGGTACAAGAGGATGCGCCGCCAAGGTTCTTCCCGCCGAGGAATCTTAGTAACAACGCGATGGAGAATCTACTCGCGATCGCGCCGCTCGATCAGAGGTAATCGATTATGTAATGCTCCGAAGACGTCTGACGTCGATGTGTTCCGAGTTTAAAATATTATTATAAAGTTCTTTAATTTTAAAGGTCCTTTAAATTAATCGCCAAGGGTAAGCGAGATTTTATTTTTTTAAATGTTAATATTATAAAATATTAAAAATGTAATTTTTTTTTCGTACCTTGGATTGAAGTAAATGTGAAATTTATTAACAAAGACATCTCTGAAAAAAATTCTGATTTTAATGAAACTTTACACGCAAATAGGGGAGATAAATAGATGAATTTATAGAAAGTTTCAGCTGGCCAAATATGATTTTAAAGAGTGAAACCACCCCTCATATGTAAAGTGGTTTTTTAATTTTCTCGATAATTATTATACATATATCTTGAAAATTATTTGAGATATTAAAAAATATTTTGTGCAAAAAAAGTTTTATGGCAAAAACACTTCCATTTAACTATATTATATAATAAAATTTGAAAGAAATAATGTCTCAATTTCAATTTTTTTCAAAAATTTTTTAATTAACTTTTATTAAAAATAGGAATTTTATCGATAATTATTATACATATATATGTCGACAATTATTTGAGATATTAAAAATTGTTTTGTACAAAACAAAGTTTTATGATAAAACACCTCCATTTAAGTACATTATATAATAAAATTTTGAAGAAATAATTTTTCAATTTTAATTATTTTCAAAAATTTTGAAATTAAAATTTTTATTAAAATCAGAATTTTCAGGTTTAATTTTTCGGGGTTTTTTCTAAAACCGCGAGAAATGCTTGCCCAATTATTTATTGAAATTCCTTTTACATATAACTTGATAATATTCATTTGAATCCCTCGTGAACACATATTCTGTAATGACATCATTTTGTGTCGTAATGAGTCTCCATTATTATTGCTAATTAAATCGTTAATTTTAGAATTGCAAATAAGTTGCAGTAGAACAACAGATCATGAATAACTATTTCCAATCGACTTGATGAGTTAATTTACGTTCGCGAAATTACATAATTAATCACCCGTTTCTACTCTACTCGAAATACTTTTGTAATTTATTTTCTTCTCGTACTCGATGTGTACTCGATGAGGAAGGATATAAATACTAAGAGATTTATAATAGCAAGAACTGCATGCTGCGTAGAAAATCGTTTTAAGAGAGACTTCTAAAGATCCTTGGAATATTCGCAAAAAATGTCAGCGTAGCTGGTAGCCGGTAAACATCGGCTTTCATCTTTAAGAATAAATATCCATAATAAGATTAGACGTATAACTTTGAAGTATATATAGCCCTGATATTTATAACCTTGGACATGAAGCACGTTTATTGTCTCAAACGTCTGTGCATTGTGTGGAAAAACAACGTTCATATATTAAAGAGCATTGTAAATACAATAGAGAGGTATTTAAGATTTATCGATAAAACGCATTAAAAATATTTTTTTTTACCTCTAAATTGTCGATGAATAATTTATTGATTTATCGTAATTTATTTAAAATCCGCAACAATGTTATTCAGAACTTTAATCAGTGGTTCAACACAAAACAATGAATAATTCGGGCGAAAGGTACATCATTATCAAGGAATTGGCTAAGCAAGTAGACCTTAATCGGGGGACCTTAATTACAAAGTTCCCCACCCCGGACAATCCTGAATTATAATACAAATCACGCTTGTCGGATCGTCGAGTCGAATTAATTGCGGGCGTCGATCCGTGTAATTCGCCCCCCGTAATTAACTCACGAAGGACGACGTCTTCGGCGCCGCGTCGCCTCGATAAGTTTCGCACGAGCTGAACCAAAGACGGGTTTATTCACGCATTCAGGTACGACGTGAGGAAGGTCTTCAACGGTACCCAGGGTTACGCGACGCCGTCGTTGCTCGATCGATTGAACGAATCGCTGATCGTGTTAACGCGCGACAACAGCAGCCTCGACGCCCACAATAACAAGATGTACACATACGCCCTGTTGGATTGGCGTACCGACGTCGGCTGGCAGCCGATTCTCGCCGTCGTCGACGGCTATCAGCGGCCGATGGTCCAACAGCTGACGCCGAGCGCGGTGGCGTTCCTCAACATCCTCGAGGCGTCCGACTTGCTGCCCTGCGACGACGACGCCGATTGCCCGGGTGAGATTTATCGATGACAAACATTCTTGTTCTACGACAATTTTATCAGTCCGTCTGATAAGTAAGAGCGTGACCGGCAAAACTTTTATTTGGAAATTATTGCATCGAAAATTCTTGAATAATTATAGATAATAAGATTCTTCCTACAACGCGTTATTGATGAAGAGTCAGTTATTCTAAGTGGCTTTGTGAAAAAATGTATTTAAATACATCAAATGATGAATTGATTGTCACTATCACCTGACGCAACTTCAATTGAAAATGTGACGTCGAAGCTTCATAAAAAAAGATGTGGAAATAATTAATTGAAAAAAATTAAAATTATAAATTAGAGATTAAAGTCGCTAGTATTTAATTATAAACAACGGGTTAATTAAAACGACCACTGACTAGCCAAAATCATTCAATTTATAGAAAAACATTAATTTGACAGATTCTTTTGATATAGAATTTTTTATCTTGAAAGTATGGTGTCAATTTTTCCAAAATTTGCCTTAAAAAATATCAAGAAATGTCGCAATTATTGATAACGACAACTAGATGACTTATCAATACGAAAGCGTCGTAGTACTAATTAAATTAAAATTTAGTATAAGTGTAATTTTTATATTAAGCTCCGAAATTATGGAGGTCACGATCTTATTAGACAGATTAATTAATAACAATGCACGGATTCCAAAAAACTTGTCGGATATTTTTGTCGAGCTTACGATTTAATATTAATAGAGTCTGCACCCCAGCTAATGATGTTATTTGCTTAGTGCTTATTAGAGAGAGAAATTTAATAATTAACAAAAGAGGATAACATGTTCAATTTCGAAATCTACGCGAGTATACAGGGTGTTCCAAAATCTCCAAATTATTTTTTTAAAAACAGATGCTCTGGTTAGTTTGTTTATTGTTCTTGGAGACATTAATAATTTTCGAGTTAATTTTCGATAAACGATTAAAAAAGAGGAAGGCCTTTTATAAATTAAATTTTGTAGAGTTAAAAGATTAACACAACTACATTGTTGAGTTAATTTTAAATGGAGTTTACTTTAATAAAATATTGATTTAAGGCTTAGAGTTACAAAGATATATAATGACAAAAACTGGAAGCGTGCAAAAAATGATAACTTTCCTCGATATTTTCGCCAAAGAGAAATTCTCTTTAAATTGGCCGGAGAATCGTCCTTTTAAAAAAAAGTTGAAAGTTTCAGGACACTTTATATATATTATATTTACTTTTAACTTGAGTTTTATTTTATATATATGCAGGAAAATGAAGATTTTATATAAAATAAACTCTGAAAAGTGAATTAGCTTGATAATCATCAAAGTAAATTCCTCTCTTGTTGTTATACATTAAAGAAAACCTGAATATTAATAAAGAAAATTGTATTATGTCGAAAGAATATCATATTTTTCGAAAATACAATCTCTAAATTAAATAAAAATATTGTCCGGCATGAATAAATAAATCTACTCTTTTTTCGTGTAAAATAGTTTTGCATTTGTTAAATTTTTTATCACACTTTTTGCGCCAGAACCATTCTTGACCACAACATTCTATTTAATTTTACCCACTTGTATTGTGATAATAAAAATAATAACAATAGTTATTAGTGTTCTTGTATACGTAATTTTAATTTTTATTCGCAATATCGTTAAATTATAAAAGACGAGATGCATGTCAAGATTATTCCTAAAAGTTTCTATAATTAATATAATGTAATAATTAATGAATCTCGTACATATCTCGTGGCATTAAAATGGTTTTAAAAAACTATTTATTATATAACAAAATCTGTCTAACATCTACGATGCTCGATGGCGTTGCGATGCAATTGTAAGAGATACTGTCAAAAATAGAACGGAGTAATTGCGAGGATGGGGAAAAGGTACGAAGGAGAAAGGCTGTCTCCCTTCGTGTCTTTCATCGGCGATCGGGATCGATAAACGGCTCCCTCGAATCCGAAAATATCGCCCGATAATGCCTGTAAAGATTAATGCAGTGCATTAATTATTTAACAGATGGTTTGGCCGACATGTCTTTCCGTACCACACATATCGTAGCTATTATTCTGGGGTCGCTGCTGTTCACCTTTGTCGCCATCGCCGTCGGGATTATAGTCCGGTAAACACAATCACTTTATCATGTTATACATCATCGTATTATTTATAATCCGCAGATAAACCGCAGAAAGTAATCATGCATTAACCTTTTCACTCCCAATGTCACAATTGTCGCACATTTATACGCGTGAACATATTTCTTCTATATTTCTAACAATTTTTTTTTTTTTTTTCAATTAATACATGTTTTTTGAGTTATAATAAATCTTATTTTTCCTGATAAAATAATATTAATATCTTTAAATATTTAATATTTTTTCAATACTAAACTTTTAATGCCAAAATATGAATTTTAAATAAAACTAATTTATTCCAAAGCGTTTAAAATAAAAACATTTAAACACCTTTGTTTAGGAAGCGATTGCTTAAGAAAAGGATGTCCAAGGGCCCGTACAAAATCATCCTAACGACATCGGATTTTGTTTTTCCTCAAGTGCCTCCAGTAGATTCGAGAACGGTGAGTGAAATTTCTTTTCCCACAGCACTGAAGCTTTTAATCCTTTTAAATTTGCTAAAGAGATTCAAGTAAGCTTGCACATTTAGAATTATATCAGTAGATTTATATTTGATTTCCTCTCTTTCACATTTTTGTTTTCTCTTTCGACATCTTTAATCCGTTTTTTCTCGCAATATCTCTCTCTCTCTCTCGAGAGAGAGAGAGAGAGATGTGGAAGAAATTAAGATCTGTCGCTAAACTAAACGTTGTGAAATTCCACAGCGTTAATTTTTTTTTTTTTATTACAAATGTCAATACGTTAATCCGAGACGGAAGCAATTTTTCACGGTTGTCAGCAGATCAGGATCGTGAAATCGTGTTAGTATCGTGGACAAACTTTTCCTCTTGCGGGAAAAATTTTTCTTAATACGACGCAGTTTTATACGAGAGGGGAGTTGCTGCGATCCTGATATGGACCGTATATTTCACGGGAGACCGGTCGCTACGTGAGCTCCTAAATTATCGGTTTACGTAGCAAGAAATATCCGATAAAAGCGCTAAATGTCACAGTGACACCAGTTCAATTGAGCTTAATTGAACCACTGAACGAGTTTTAAGCATTACTGTATGTCAGTTAAACGTCAACAATTTTTCCACGTGTAATTTTCATATTTAACGAGTAATTTCTTGTGATGAACATGCATTTTAAACAAATAATTGTTTTTCTTTTTGAAAAATTTCTTTTGCCTATATTGTGTGCAAGACAAATATAGATCTAAGATTTATAAAATATATTAAATGCATAAAGAATATTCTCTCTCATATCAAACAAAACTTATAATTGATTTTTTAATTAAATAAATTGTGCAATTAAAAAAGTGTATTTAATCAAACACACTTTTTTTGCATTTGTCTTTTACGCCTTTAATATTACTTTGTAATAAAAGCTTATTATTGTTAATAAATAAATAAATAGATAAATGAAAATAGATAGATAGTTAAATAGGAAAATAAATAAATAAGTAATTTCGAATATATCATTTTTCGCATTGACAGATTTTTTTATACGAGTGATCAGGTTTTATCGATGTGGCTCTCGATCCTTTCCGGTGAGAACGTTCTGTAAAAGCAATCGATCCTATTACGCGTGCTCTCAGGTAGACGAGGGCATCGAGGCGATGCTATGCTGCTGGCTGCAGCAACTGCAGGAGTTCGGCGGACCGGAAGTCGAGAAGCCGGATCTGCTCCAGCTCGGCAGCGTCAACTCCCTGAGGCCGTACTTGCAGGCCGGTAGTGGAAACATGCCGCGGCATACCTTCTTCAAGGATCCACGCGCTAGGTATAACGTGAGTATATACCCAGTCCAGTTGGCAATTTTATTCTGGATATATACTTTTTGGCGCGTTTTCGCGTTCGCGAAACGCGACTACCCTTATGGAACACTACCCGTACGATTTGTTACCCTCGCTCCATAAATTTCGATCCACGTTGATCGAGTTTCGTGTAAATAAATCAATCTTCGGCGGCAGAAAAAAATTGACGATTTTTTTTGAGAGATTTTTTTAAGGGTATTAAAAAAGGTCTTTCAACGTTTCAAGTTTATATTTCTATTGACGTTTTAATAGTATGTCAATATTTATTAATATTTGATTTTGGATTTTTTTTTTTTATTACACGTTCATATAAAGTGTCGGATATCCTTTTAATAATAGATTCTCTGGCTGAGATGATTTTTTGTAACAGAAATGTCGACGGAGGTTATCATTTTTTTCATCCAATATCTTTATGTAACTAAGCCTTAAATTAAAATTCTGCTAAAGTAAATGTCATTTTAAAGAAAACTAAAACTGAAAGAAAACTAAATTGAAAGTATAGTTTAGTATAACTGAAGAATGCATTTTTCTTAACCTTTCAACTCCAGAAAGTTTAATTTGCAGAAAATCCTTCTTTTTCAATCGCTTATATTTCAAAAGTTATAATAACTTTTTAAATTATTAATATTAATATCTGCACATTTTCCATAAATAAGGAAAAATCGTCTCGCTTTTAAGAAAATATTTTTATTTTAAGATATTTTAAATATATATACCTACGTCGATATTTATTAATAATTAAGTTTGGATTTTTTTATTACACATTTATACAGAGCGTTCCAAAATTATCCTAGATATTATAACCTTTTCATTCCAGAGAATTATTTTGCAAAAAGCCCTTTTACAATTCGAAAGTTGCGATAACATATTCGATAATTTTATTAATTTGCCAAGGAAAAATCCTCTCGCCTCTTTAAAGAGATATTTATTAACTTTGGGATATTTTGTAAATATATGTATAATGATAACTATAATAAAATTAAAATAATAAGCCAGCTGAAATGGATGAATTGATATTTATAAGAAGAAAAGTAGAAGGAAAATCATACGTTGCTTTGGGGAAGCTCTTATATGGGAACAACCAGTGTGCTTTCAGTGCATTATCGACGTCCTACATCACATACCTTCGCCCTTGCAAACAATTTCATCCTTGATCACTTCCGAGAATCTTCCGCTTGACATGACACGCGGTATTATTATGCGACGGTACCGAGAATATATATTCCGTGACACACATCGATATTCATTTTCGCGCATCCTAGACATCCGCGTCCCTTATACAGGCGACGCTGATTAAGCTGCCGCAAGTTCCGCAATATGACGGCGACCGATAAAAACCTTCCGTCCCTTAATGAAGATTGATAAAGACAGCGTTAAAACGCATTACAACG
Organism: Anoplolepis gracilipes; assembly: GCF_047496725.1. NCBI lineage: Eukaryota > Metazoa > Arthropoda > Insecta > Hymenoptera > Formicidae > Anoplolepis > Anoplolepis gracilipes. Next base: position 8,111,882 of record NC_132979.1, on the reverse strand, counting down.
TTAGTCCTAAGTGAATTAATCTCTTCCGCATCTCTTTCAATCGTATTTCGCGACTTGTCAAACTTCTCCCGTGTGTATCGTCTTACACACAAGTGTCTCGATAGATTGGAAAATCCAATATATCACCGGGTATAATACCCAAGTATCAATGCTCGAGTTAATGATCCGTCCTGTGTGATTTCTGATAGGGTGACTTGGTTCAATTGAAGGAGCTATCCTCTCAAGGTACGTTCGAACTGAAGAGCAAGGCCATGGACGTGCTGGTCACGGTAAAGGCGCATATATCCTTCTTATTCATTCCTCTAGATCTTGGTGATCGAGTTTCTCTTTCCGCTTTCCACTTTTGGGCAGATCCACGGGCTGCGACACGAGAATCTCAATCCCCTGATTGGATGCCTTAACGAACCTACGAGGCCCTGCCTAGTGTCGGAGTACTGCTCAAGGGGCTCCCTGGAGGACGTACTCGTTCAGGATGAGATTAAACTCGACTGGTCCTTCAGATTATCCTTGCTCACCGATCTTGTGCGGGTGAGTAAGATCGCGTTCCGCAATTAATGCGATCGGCGGGAAAGATTTCAATAGGCTATCAAAATTTCACGGAATTTTAAAAATATTTTTGGCATATAAATATATACGTTATATGCCATTATATGACATTATTATATAACATTACATAGGGGAACGTGGGGTAGAACGGCCAACGTAAGCATTGAGCAAGTTTTCAACATATTCAAAAAAATAAATCCATCTTTTTTTTACTAAAAATATTCTTTGGAATATCCACTATAAGAACAAACACAAGTTTATTATAAAATCATAGTTTAAATAGACGAGATTAATGATTTAGTAAAAGCCTAGACTTTCGTGATATGCTTTTCATGCGGGGTATAGTGGACTACCTCCAAAACTTGTTTATTTCATTAACATTCATGTCTAAAACTTCTTCAAAGTTGTATATTATAATATGATATATAGAACATAAGAATATAGATTTGTATTTTTAAATGATAACCATAAATTAATAAATAAAAACAATTCTCTTGTTATAATAAATATTTTTCTCTTTAAAACATGGAAAAATATCCTTTAATGTAATAATTTTTGCTATTAATTTTGAAAGACAGCATCTATGTATACTCTCTTTCTTTCTCTCTAGTATAAAAATAAAAAGTACAACATTTCGTGGGCTAATATTTCATTAAGCCTCAAAACGTATTTATTTACTTTTGATCATATAAAAAATTATAATTAATCAATATTTACATAGACACAGTATGAAATTAATAAGAAAAGATCATTTTAAAACATGAATGTATTTACGGTAACAAAAAATAGAATTTTATCATTGTTTATCTTATGTAAATATATCGAAGAATTACAACTCAGTCGCGGAGAGCACAGCAAGTGCAATAAATAATTTATAACAACTTTCAACTAAAAATATTGCGACCACTGATAACAGCACGCAGAAAGAGACCCCTAATAGCAATAATTGCGACATATTACATGACATGGTAGCATCTCTCTGTAAAAAGATATCGACTCTGTACCATTGCACCCCGCGATGCCGTTCTACCCCACGTTCCCCTATTAATATTTATATGTATAAATCGGTATAAGAAATTAATAATCAATATAAAATATTCATAAAAGAATTGTATATATATATATATATATATATATATATATATATATATTTACTTATTAATATTTGATATTGATTATTAATTCCTTATATATATAAATCAATTAAAAAAATTAATAATTAATATATTAATAAACTTTACATATGTATAATATATTAATATTATATGTATTATATAAATATACATTGTATTAATTTAATTACTGATTAAAATTACGAAAAAGTTAAAATAAAATGTTGGATTTTGAGATGTTGAAAGAATCTCGAGACTTTTGATTTCAAATTATTTAATAAATTTATTAAATGTTAATCGACATCTCTTGAAATCCAGTTTTTTGTGGTATTTTACAGCTCAATCAAAGATAATTTAATAATTTTATAGCAATAGTTGAATTACCTCTGTTTAGGGTATGAGATACATTCATGGCAGTCCAATACGCGTTCACGGCTACCTCACGTCGCGAAATTGCGTGATCGACGCAAGGTGGGTTTTAAAAGTCACCGATTATGGTCTTCCTGCATTTTACGAGGCGCAGAACATAGTGCCGCCGGTGAAAAGCGCTCGTGGTGAGTCTTTGCTTCAGCAAAACCTTCCACCTTGTCTCATTATATCGTACTTCCTCCGATGTGGATATTTCAATGCGATCTTTTTTCCAACATGAATTTTTTAATTAAAACTTGAATAAATAAGAAATAATAAGAATATTGTAAAATTATCCTTACAGTTTTTCTGAAAAATATTGTAGCAAACTAATAATCCTTAGTATCACTACCCTCAGATTGCGCATAAAGCTTAATACTTATATCAAACTTTAATATTATTCGCGTTCCACCTAGAAAATTTATTTATTTATTTATTTATGTAAAAGAATCAATGTTAAAAGAAATTATGAAATAAGATTTTATCAGGAAAAGAGTCACCTTGAGACAAAATGAAAATTATGCAATAATATCGGAAATTTTATAATACAATTACCCAAGTTATGTAAAGTCGAACTGAAAGTTAGACTGCGTGCCTCGCAAATTGAATGTGTTTATAAAATGAAATCCGTGGACGTCGCATACTTTAGAAAATGGGAATATAATAGAGATGAGAAGAGGGTAATTAATATATAAGAGAGCACTCGGGCAGTTATTAATTTCGTTAACAATTGCTGACTTATTGTTGGCTAGATCTATTATGGACCGCGCCGGAACTGCTTAGGTTTCCGAATCTACGGAAAAAGGGAACTCAGACTGCGGACGTTTACAGTTTCGGAATTATCATGCAGGAAGTTGTTGTTCGCGGTGAACCATTTTGTATGCTCGCCCTGTCTCCGGAAGGTAATATGTTTACACGATTCTTATCTCTCCTTTCCTGCAATTCTAATCGCAAATTCCTCCGAAATAATTAAATATATCGAGAAAAGGATAAATTTATTCTTGTACATTTTTAATCATTTTTAATATATATTAATTGTTGATTTTCCAAGAAAAGTCATGAATAATAATTTAAATAAGCATAAGAATTATAATAAAAATAAAATGATCAACTGATTCTTTGTATATCATTTTCTCGATTAGTATAGAGTAAGATAATAAAAAAAAGAAACTTTATAATTGCAACTCAAATTTCGTGTATATTTATTAAAGAAGAACTCTTTCATTTATGTCTAAAGTTAATGCAAGTAATAAATTTTGAGTTATACATTTGACATTTCGTAAAGTACTTTTAGTCTCCTAAAAGATAAAATTAATAATTAATTTGTGAGTTGAAAGTAAAGTTAAAGTAAAAGTTTGCTCTGTAAAATTAAAATTTTTATTTCATAAATTTTTGTGTACAGTTACTATAAAATTTTCGCAATTACTATGAAAAAGAAATTAATTCCATATAAGAAGATGACATTTACGGTTTTGAGATTAAATTATATTCTTCAAATCTTTAACTTACAACTTAATTTTCTAATTTGCTTTAACTCACATATTAATTTTACATCTTAGAAGGCTGAAAAAGTTCTGTGCAAAATGTCAAATTCATGAATCTTGAGATGTATTAATTTTAGACATAAATGATCCATATAGAGTTTCTGCTTAAATTCGTACCTATTATTATCTTATATTTGACATCTATTACATAAAAAGGGTTTGAAATTTAATTAACTGAAAACCTCACAAAATGTGTGTGCATTCGATGTTAGAATCCTAGTGCTAGTTATATTCGAGGATCAAACGTCAGGCATGTCTCTCGCAGATATAATTGAGAAAGTAATGAAGCCACCACCCTTGATCAGACCGTCGGTCAGCAAGGGCGCTGCGCCACCGGAAGCCATAAACATTATGCGCCAGTGCTGGGCGGAAAATGCGGAAATGAGGCCCGACTTTGATGACGTGCATGATCTCTTCAAGAAACTGAATCACGGGAGGTAAAATCATCGTTCGCTTTAATCTCCGAGGCGCATTGTGCTCTTAGAATGGAAATATCGGATATAACTTTGAAAAGTATAAGCTGGAAGTCAAAAGCTACTCTGTTGGAATCCATTTTTCGCAAATCTACTTAATCATGATTCAGTAGCATCAGAATTTAATTGCGCTTACAAAGGTTTCTAATAAATATGAATTATATCTTAGAAACATATACTAAAATAATAATTTAATAGTTACGTAAATTATATATTTACATATATGTAATTGATAAAAATTAAATATAAATAAGAGAGATATATCTTAAATCTCTTTTTCGTAAATATGTCATGGAATGAATTTAATTATTTTTTTTATTGAAAAAGTATAATTTGTTAAAGAAATTAAATTACACAACTATTAATCTAAAAAAAGTCTTTTGTTAATATTAATCTTTACTGATAATATAATCTATTTTGAACTTTCTAACTTAATGGTATCTCACTTGACACAACATCTCCTGACGACGATTGAAAATCCTGCCGCCACAGACATCGCGTTTTATTTCCAGAAAGGTAAACTTCGTGGACACGATGTTTCAAATGCTTGAAAAGTACTCAAACAATCTGGAGGAACTCATTCGCGAGCGTACGGAACAGCTTGATATGGAGAAGAAGAAAACCGAACAATTGTTGAATAGAATGTTACCTAGGTAAACAATAAAATCTGAAATCGCATTACTTCGCCAAATGATAATGCAATCAAAGTTGGCTCGATTAAATTATCGTCGATTTTGCTCTCGATGCTACTTAAAAATTAAACAAAAAAAAAAGAGAATTCTACCGATATATACGATAGGAACGTTCCGACGTTTTTTTCAAAAATTAATGGACAAACTTGGCTCGATACTTTCAGCTCGGTCGCCGAGAAGTTGAAGCTCGGCATGCCCGTCGACCCGGAGGAGTTTCGCGAAGTCACGATTTACTTCTCGGACATCGTCGGTTTCACGACGATATCCGCGCGCTCGACGCCCTTCCAGGTGGTCGATCTCCTCAACGATCTCTACACCTGTTTCGACGACACGATTAACGCTTACACGGTCTACAAGGTAATGATTACGTAGTTAAAATTTTATAATACATATTTGCAAATCATTTAATAAAAATGTAAAATTACGTAATATATTCTATATTTATATATATTTATATATTATTTATATATTATGTATTATTTATATTTTTTTTGTGTTTTTTTATATTTTATATATTTATATATATTATTATTTACATTTTATATATTTATATATATTTTATACACTATGCAAAGAAATTAAAGGGGCACTTTCTTTCATATAAAAAAGGCCAATTTTCAACTTTCTTAAAAATAATCGGAATGGGATCAATAAGGAAGCGTTTCAAAGCTTCAAGTTTCTAGTTTTAGAATCTTTAAATGAATTTCCATTCTTTCTGTTTGTTACAAAATTACATTGTAAATAAGCGACGTCCGTCGATTGAACAAATTTTTCAAAAGTTTGTCCAAGAATACTGAATTAAAAAAAAAAATCCTAGCATGATTTAGTTTTAGCTTTAATTTCTTTTTTTAATGAATGGTCTATGATTTTTTTGTCGAGATAATATATTAAAAAAGCTTTGAAACGCTTTTTTATTGATCTTATGCCGATTATTTTTAAGGACGTCGCTTTCTTACAATGTAGTTTTGTAACAAATAAAAAGAATTGAAATTCACTTAAAGATTCTAAAACTAGAAACTTTAAGCTTTGAAACTCTTTTTTATTGATCTTAGTCCGATTATTTTTAAGAAAATTGCAACTACTTGAAAATTGATCTTTTTTTATATGGAAGAACGTGGCCTTTTAATTTTTTTGCGTAGTTTATATTATTTTATATATTATTTATAAAATGATATTTTATACATAATTATATATAATATTATAATTAAGTTAATATTTAGAAAAATACTTTTTTTTTTACATAAAAAGATCAAAGATATATATTTACAGAAATACAATATTTTTGAGTATTGAAAGAAAAATGCTATTATATTATAAATTTGCAAAAACTTTTATTGCTATTTTATCATAAATTTTACAAACCAAATCTTTTTCTTATTCATTAGATCTTGTTGCAATAAACTCAATTCCTTCGAGACGCAAATATTGATTATTCTTTTTATCATTGTGCAACATATTTTTCTCAAAGTATAAATAATTTCTTAAATTACTGAAAACACTTCTCGACTACAGTTAGTATTTATAAATGTGAGTTTTTACATATGGCGTTAATATAAACATGTAAACCACACATGTGCTCTAATATGTCAAGGCCTTTGCCTCTTGTCAGAGAATAGTCCGGATTCCGATATTACAGAATGCATATTTGAATGACATAGGTGGAAACTATTGGAGACGCCTACATGGTGGTAGGCGGTTGTCCTGTGAGAATACCTGATCACGCAACCCAAGTGGCAACTATGGCGCTTGACCTGTTACATCAAAGTGGAAAATTCAAGGTGAAACACCTTCCGGACACGCCACTCAGGCTACGCATCGGTCTTCACACCGGTTAGTTCTCATTCCGCAAATTTTCTAATTTCCACTTGCAATCGAAGTAAATAAGTCACGAAAAATAATTGCAGGAAATTATTTTAAATATTTAGAAAATTATAATTTGGAGCAACGTATTATTTCCTTTAAATAAATATTTCTAAATATTTCAAATAATTTTCTCTAAATTATAATTTTCCTGCAAATAATTTTTAATATTTCTAATGTTTTTTAATATTCAATTTTTTTCCTTCTCCAAAACATAGAGTCTAAGTATATGTATTCTTGAAGAACAATCGTTCAAAATATCTCGTTTTTCATATATATATATATATATATATATATATTCAACATTATTAAATGTATATGCATTTATATTTATTTTTTAAAAGAAGTCAAAATTGAGTAACTAAATTACGTAATCTACTTTTTCATTCGCGATCGAATTTTTAACAGTATACTGTCTATCAATTTGTTCATCTTTTTTTATTCTGGACCTGTTCAATACCTTGCATAGAGAAACGTGATTTCAATACCGCAACCCAGATTTTTAACATCGTTACGATTTCCACTATCTTGTTTATCTTTGAAGCATCTCATCGTCAAGAGATTCCAGAGTATTCCAGAGAGAGTTTACATCAGAAATATATATATATATATCTATATACTAATACTGTATGTAATAACTTTGAGGCAGAGAAATTACCAATTACATGATTTCCTATGTATTGCATCCTCGTGTCAATTAATCCCTTAATTAACGAGAATATCGTGTTTACGTGTCCAGATGGGTTGGAAAATCTCGAATCAACGAAAACAAGCGGTGAAATAATCGATTAAAGCTTCTCTGTTAATTTTCCGTTGTATCGATTAGATTTCTATATACAGGATGCTTCTGGATTAAATGACCAAACTTGAAATGTGTATTTAGGACCTCAGAACAAAAAAGTTTCCTCTATGGAAGTATGCTTGCAAACGCTTCGTTCAAGAGATATTGACTTCTTAAGTTACAAAACTATGGAAATAAATAATATCAAAATCTCCCTTTTTCTTTGTTTTGAAGATCAAAGGTCATTGATCTTGTGTTTGATTATGGTAATGTGACAAAGAGAATATACCTAAATGATTTTAATATAAGAATATACTTAAATTATTTTAATGTCCAAGAGATATTGACTTCTAAATTACAGAACACTATAGGAATAAAAATAATTAAAAGATTTCGAGGAATTTATAGTTTGGCTATTTAACCCAGGAACACCCTATAATACAAGGTGTTCTAAAACTCTCGAATTTCTTTTTAAGGCCCGATTTTCTGACGAATTTAGAAGCGATTTTTCTTCAGCAGAAATATTAGACATCAATAATTTTCAAATTACAAGCAATTGAAAAAAAAGGACTTTTCATTAATTAAATTTTGTAGAGTTAGAAGACTAACAATTAGTTATAAAGACACGTAAATTGGGAAAATTGGCAAAAAAATGATAATGCTTTCTTGGCATTTTCACTGAAGAAAAAACCGTTTCAAAGTTAACCAAAGAATTCGCCTTTAAAAAGAATTTTAATTTTTCGAAAGACACCCTGTATGTGTGTATATATATAATATATACAGAAAAAAGTCTATTCTTGTTTTGAAGACGTTTTTATTCTCGACATGTAAATTTTAAAATGAGATTATGTAGCATTAAACGAATACAAATTGCTTGTTTAAAAACATTTATTATAGTTCTACCAAGAAAAATAAATATATATATTCTTATTATTCAAGAATAATATTTACGAATAGAGAAGAAAAATAGTTAGATGGCTAAATAATATACATAAATTCAAATAAAAAATTATTGTAATAAAATTAAGATAATTATATTATAATTTTCAGATAACTCTTATAACACTAAAATAAAATTATAATATTATTGAAATTTAAAATTATCAAATTTTTCTAAGACAATTTGACATATTGTTCTTTATATGTATATAAAATAATGATCGCGTTAAATCAAGTATATTAAATTTCAATTTAATACTAATTGACAAAAATGTTGGATGGACAAATAATATATATTCAAACAAAAAATTATTATAATAAAATTAAAATAATAATATTATATTCTTAAAATAACTCTTACAATATTAAAATAAAATTATAATATTGTTGAAATTAAAAATTATCAAATCTTTCTAAGGAGATTGCATATTGTTGTTTATATATAAAACAATAATCGCGTTAAATCAAGTACATAAATTTCAATTCAATACTATTTTTTTCTGCATATATATAAGTATACAAGGGAGAGGAACAGAGAGTACGCAGTAATTATGCGAGCACTTGTGCTTCCGCTTTGTCGGGAATTTCGCGAGAGAACAAGCTTCTCACACGCGTCTTGTCTCAGTTGAAACATTAACAAGAGAAGGAATTCACTTCTGTACCCCTCCCCCTCTCCCCCAACCCCCTACACAGGCCCGTGCTGTGCCGGCGTGGTGGGTTTAACGATGCCGCGTTACTGCCTGTTCGGCGACACGGTGAACACCGCCTCGAGGATGGAGTCGACCGGGGCGCCCTGGCGTATCCATCTCAGCCAGGCGACGATGGATCGATTGACGCAGGTCGGCGGATACCACATCGAATACCGCGGGCCCACCGACGTCAAGGGCAAAGGCAAGATGCCGACCTACTGGCTGCTAGGCAAGCAGGGCTTCGACAAGGAGCTGCCGAAACCGCCGCCTCTCGGGTAAGGCATTTTCCAGATTCCCATCTTCACCCCTCGCCCCCACCCCCTTTCGAGACGTTTCGTTCGCGACCCCCCCCCCCTCCCCGAGCGACTCGATGGCCGTGATTTAATCGCGCTCGATCTTATACATTGAGTTCAATATATCGTGACGAAGGTGTCCCCCCCCTCCCTCCCTCCCGCCCTCTTTTATATTCGACACGCACGAGGGGGTGTAACTTCACCCCTGCCCTCTAGTTTTTTCTTTTGCATTCCCGCATTCCAGTTGGAACGTAACGACGACGACGACGACGTAGCTTCTGAGCGGATGATACTCTTTAGCCTACGAATCGTTGTTTTACGCGAGAGAGAGAGAGAGAGAGAAAAGGGGTCGGATTTAATCAACGAAGTTGGTATAAACGTATCTCCGTTTGATTAAGTGTCAGAAATGAGTCGAGAGAAACGAGCTCGGGAGTTTTTAATTATGTAACGATGAGAGCCTGTAGCGCAAGGCCGCCTTTGCAGCTTGTTTGCGCATTGAGTTTATCTCAACAAACCCTCTCGACTTTTATCTCGCCCCCCCCCCGCCCACCCTATACGTATAATTGTTCGACGTATACTCGGGAAAGTGATATAACGGCAAAGTTTTCTCTCGCACGAGCTATTCTCTTATAATACCCGCGGGCAAAAAGTGACCTACTTGATGGCGTGCGTATATAGAAGGGAGGGAGGGAGGGGGGGGTAGGGGAAAAGTCTGATAATCTTAAAGTTTGCGTCCCTATATTATGCAGGGTATTTCCGATCTGACGCGCAACACTTCGGCCGCAGATGGCAGAATCAAATCTAAGAAAAATAGCCGCTTGGAAGTCGATTATGAAGAATTAAGCGGTTTAAACGGTTTATGCAAAAAGAAAAAAAAAGCCCTAATTTTGTTCTGTAATTAATTTCGAGTAGACATTAAAAGGGGAATTTAATTGCGACTGAATTTTAACGTGAAAAATTTGCATGTGTACAGCCGTATCCAAAATTATTAGGCATCCTATTTTTCTAAAGAACATAATAAATTAATTTTTATATAAATGATTTCTTAAAACTTAAGAATGCGCGTACGATTTCTCGAAATTTATTGTGTTTATGAAACGTATTATTTTTATTATTTATTATTAATTTTATTATTTAAATTATTGATTTTAGTCTGTTTTAGCATGTGTGTTAAATTATTTCTTGTTTTTTTTTTTTTTTTTTTTTTAGAAATTTTATATTTTCTATTCTTCTTCGTTTCGTTTAAACTCTCTTTGTTCCATTGTTCTAGTTCCGCGTTCAATCCGTCTTTCTAGTTCTGTTTGTTCTAGTAAATTAGCATACTAAAATATTAAAATGTCCTTTTAATAAGGCCACAATAGTTTAATTTCTAAATCTTATTATTAAATTTGCAAGGATCATCTCGAGCTAAAATTGTTAAATAAATAAAATGTCGATGCATCGTTCAAACAACTATTACATAAGTAGTTAATTGAAATCAATGGTGTATTATTTATTTTGACACGCAATACTAAAAAATAAGAAAAATTTAAAGAGACCTAATAATTTTGACTGTATATATATATATATATAGATATATATATATATATATATATATATATATCAATAATACAGTATATATATATATATATATATATATATATATATATATATAAATATATTTATAGCGAAATTTGAGATGCAAAATACAATACATAAAGTTATTTGAACGCGTCGGTTGATCTATCGCAATAATTTTCGCTGGAATGTATATATATGTGGTGATGCAAAAATTTTGCATAAAAGCGTCAAGTTTATTTTTTATCTCCACGCGATGTGTATATTTTTATTCGCACTATTTGCCTTCCAGATATTTAATCCTTTTATCTGTTGCTATTCTGCCGCCACGTTCAGGGAAAACCATGGGTAAGTAGACTTGCATGTAAATGACTTTGAATCGATCACATTTTATCGCTTTACATCCGATAAATTTCTCGTAAGTGTCAGATCCATTTCGGCAAAAACTTGAATACATCACGCGTCAATATTCAATATTCAATAATTTCATCTGACATCCATCTTTATGATGGGTGTCCCGTCTAATAAAATTCACATGAAATTTATTATCTAAATGCGCGGTTTTATTCGCTTGAAGAATTTATATATAAAAAAGTTTTATTACAAATTATTTTATCAGTCAGCTGCGTGAGTTGAACGCAACGTAAACTAAAGTGAGGATGCAAATACAGCGCATGAATAAACATTCACAACAGGGACCATTCATCAGCATCAGAATGGCGTTTACAACGAAATGCCAATTATATTCTCTGAAAGTTGCTCTTTTCACGTTTTTATTCGAGAATTTATTTCTTTTCCCTGCTAATATAAAATTATTTCCCTCCCTCTAACGTGCAACGTAATCATCGTTCCTTGGTTACGACTATAATCACTTTTACAACTTTCCCATTTCTACGAGTTCTACAAACGTCATGGCGCTCATGAATAAACACGCATTCGAACCATCTGGGTCCGCTGACATCGAAATGCCATTCGCATCTAAATGTCATACTTATCTGAAAAATTCTCACATTTACGTTCAAAATGACGGATACAAAATAGCGATACATATAAAAGCGATACATTCAAAATAAAAGTTCGATATATATCAATTTTATTTTATGCTTAAGTACTTTGGAAGAATGATATGGAACCTCCAGATGTCTTCCTCCAAAGAATATACAATAAGAATTGAATTTTAAATTTATATTAGATCTTATTCTTTCACATTTTTTTTTACTTCTTCAAATTAAATTCAGAATAGAGATATTTTTTTATCTATAAATATAATTATATGATTATAATATACTATAATATATATTTTAATTTCTAAATATATCATTATATCTATAAATTAAAATATTTTTATACGAAAGGACTTTATATTTAAAATCTTTAGGTAAAGGAAGAAAATAATTAAAATAAAAATTAAGTTATAAAAATTACTTTGACAGATAAATTATTACATTTTAAATTTAATAAGAAATAAAATGTCAAAAAATACGCTACTCCAGCCAACATACGCGTATCTCACTTATATATGTTTCTCCGAATTTTCCAAGATTGGACGAAAGTCTGATGCTGGGAAACCACTCTCAGAGCGGATTGTCCAACGGAGACTCGGCAGGCTCTCAACTGCCAGTGATACCGTCGCAGGACGAGCTGCCCGAGGAATCGACCGTCGACCCCGCCGAGGTCGTCCAGCCTGATCGCCAGGACTCCGCCAGCAGCAACGACGGGGGGGTCGCCAGCCGGGCCGCGTCCTTCGAGGAGAGCAGTGACGTTAGGAAGGTCACCGTATCCGTGCACGACGAGCGCACGCTGCTGCCGAGCTACTCCCTCAGGTCCACCAATGACTTCATCGAGGTGTTGCAAGGCAAGCAGGACACGGCCCTCGGGATCGCGAGCAAAAGCACGTCCGGCGACACTCAGGTCTCCCTCGGCATGTTGTCGTCCTCCACCGTTTCCGGCGTCGACCCGACTTCCTCGGCGATCCTCGGCGCGTCCACCAGCTCGCTGACGTCGATCGCCGGCCCGACGACGTTTCGCCAACCGCTGAGGCACCGCCGCATCGGCTGCATCGACGAGAACGATCTCAGCATGCCGTACAATCATTACAGGTGTCTATCACCCAATGAACACCACGGTACGTGCCTAGAAATTTGAATATCGTGTTAGTGTCCAATTTGTGGAGAATTTATTGCTCCAGAATTGGATTCCGGGATCGATCAACGAACGTCGCATGGATCTGTCGGAGATTTATATAAATTAAAAATTTAATTAGGAATTCAGTTTCAATATAAATTTAAATATTTAATAATAATTTTAATCCTAATTTAATATTAAGTAAAATACTACGAAAGGATTTTATATTTAAATTTTTTTTTTGGAAAAGAAGAAAGGATTAAAAATAAAATGAAAATTAAATTATAAAAAATTATTGGCAGATATATATAGATAAGTGTATTAAATTTTAAATATAATAATTTATATAAAAAAAATTTTAATTATACAAGTAATAATATAATATTTATATAGTTCAGTATATAGAATTAAATATTTTAAGATTGATAATTTTAGAGAAATAGAAAGAGAGATTTTTTTATTATTCAAGCGGAAAATTTCAAGTTACATTCAAATTGAAATTCCACGAATGTATAAATAAAATATTTCAAAACACCTGACCTCAATTTCAATAATAAAACTATTTATACATATTTTGAGAATTCACATAGGGGAACGTGGGGTAGAACGGCCAACGTAAGCATTGAGCAAGTTTTCAACATATTAAAAAAAAATAAATCCATCTTTTTTTTACTAAAAATATTCTTTGGAATATCCACTATAAGAACAAACACAAGTTTATTATAAAATAATAGTTTAAATAGACGAGATTAATGATTTAGTAAAAGCCTAGACTTTCGTGATATGCTTTTCATGCGGAGTATAATGGACTACCTCCAAAACTTGTTTATTTCATTAACATTCATGTCTAAAATTTCTTCAAAGTTGTATATTATAATATGATATAAAGAACATAAGAATATAGATTTGTATTTTTAAATGATAACTATAAATTAATAAATAAAAACAATTCTCTGTTATAATAAATATTTTTCTCTTTAAAACATGAAAAAATATCCTTTAATGTAATAATTTTTGGTATTAATTTTGAAAGACAGCATCTATGTATACTCTCTTCCTTTCTCTCTAGTATAAAAATAAAAAGTACAACATTTCGTGGGCTAATATTTCATTAAGCCTCAAAACGTATTTATTTACTTTTGATCATATAAAAAATTATAATTAATCAATATTTACATAGACACAGTATGAAATTAATAAGAAAAGATCACTTTAAAACATAAATGTATTTACGGTAATAAAAAATAGAAGTTTATCATTGTTTACCTTATGTAAATATATCGAAGAATTACAATTCAGTCGCGGAGAGCACAGCAAGTGCATTAAATAATTTATAACAACTTTCAACTAAAAATATTGCGACCACTGATAACAGCACGCAGAAAGAGACCCCTAATAGCAATAATTGCAACATATTTCATGACATGGTAGCATCTTTGTAAAAAGATATCGACTCTGCACCATTGTACCCTGCGGTGCCGTTCTACCCCACGTTCCCCTACGTATTTCGAGAATTCACATATCTATTTTTAAATTTAAATTGCTATATTTTATTAAAAAAAGAATCCGAAAGGGGGACTCTTTTAACATACGTCTAAATCGCATTAGTCTTTTTTTTTTCAATTTCAGGGAAAGGCCTCAGCCGGATGCTGCGGAGGCAATTCAGCCTGGATCGCCCGGACGAGCCGGTGTCAATAATCCCGGAACAATCGCAGCCACCGAGATCGACTCCTCGTCTCTATAAGCAAAATAGCGCGGGCGCGGCCAACGACTTGGAAAGAATCGAGGAAGTACCATCGTCAACTACTCCTAAACCTCTCCTTCAGAATTACCGCCACGCGGCTTCCGTTTCCCTCTCCGTCGAGTCTCTATCGTTGCGTTGAACCGCCGAATGTTACCTCGAGGAAAGAACTCCGACATATTATATATTACGAGCACAAAATCGACACAAAACAGCGAACGATTCTCGCGAAAAGTCGCGTAATAATTAATGTCTATCAGCCGTCATTAAACGATTGCGTCAACGTGATTTAATTAGCTCTTTCTTTCTTCAGATAGATCGTAATTTTAGTTTTAATTCTGGTCATAATTTTATTTATAGAAAAAAAAAAAAAAACAATATTGTTTAAGCCGAGATTGACAGCTAATCAATTGTTGGTGAAACTCGGTGCCCAGATTCGACGTGATCACAATCAAAGAAAAATGTCAGAAATCTAATGAAAAAAACGTAAGAATCGATGATCGTTTTGAAAAACACGCAAGTAATGGTTGCTGATATCATGATTCCCGTTGCTGCCCCGTCTGTATTCTTATCTGAGTGTACATTGTATTGGTGTCTGATAATACCCGCGGGCAGGGGTATGTAATCCGTGATTAGAGATTCAATGTGGTTGTGGTAGGCGTGTTGTAAATCGTTTATAAATAATCCTTGGGGCAAAAGTTTACATAGGACTTTACGGGCGATATCTGCTCTTCGAATTCCCTCTAATGTGTCTGTACCTGTCAATATTTAAATGTTTCGCAGGTGAATCACTTTCAATGAATGATTGTCATTCGCGTCATCTGCGATTCCCTTGAAACTATCAGTATCCAAGAGAGAGAGAGAGAGAGAGAGACAGAGACAGAGACAGAGACAGAGACAGCTAACGAATAATTTAATTAAATATCGAATATATTTAAATGGCACAAAATATTATAAAAATGTAGAAAGGATCCATTGAATTTTTAGACTACAGTTTATGATGTGAGATTCAACTCAATTTCTTTAGAAACGTATTAAAATGTCGAAAGTTTAAAGGGATAATGTATTTCTTATTTTTCAGATTTTTTCACGATATATATATATATATATATATATATATATATATATATATATATATACATATAATATATATGTATTATGTAAGATCATTTTTTTACCTTGCTAAGAATTAAAAGTTGTTCTCATAATTATCTACTGTCTATGATCGTAAACTCTCTCGCTAGATGTACGTATCTATGAAAACGAAAAATCTGACGTATTATATTAATAAATGGATTTTTAATATAATAAAATCATCTTCACGCACTCTTAGAAGAATTATAAATTTAACTGGGACTTTAGACCATTCATAGAGACAAGATAGAACAAAACGAAGACTACTTAACAAATTAATCACTTGTTAATAGTTTCCTGGTGAAAATATCTCTAGATAAAAATATTATTGCCTGTCCGATATAAAAAAAAAAAAAAAAGAACCAACGCATTGGATACATTGTTCATACATATATATTGTCTATGTAATAACTATGTCGATTATAATCCGATCGATGGATCTATCAGGAAAAAAAAGCTACGTAGAGAGTAGTAATTAACTACCATTTCGTGATTAGAGCGACAAAGAAGTACTTCATCAGCAGGTACGTAAATATAAATATGAGATATTATTATATATTGATGTTATGTTTGGCCTAATAATTTCGTGATAGCCGAAAAGATACTCGGTCTTCTATTGCATGCAGGTTTTGTGATCAGCGAGTGGATCAAGGTAAAGCTCTTCTTAAAACACGTGGGCGTGAAAAGTGGATAAACACCTTAGCCACACAAGTAGGTAAAGACTTTACTCCGCAAGTGAATAAGACTACAGGCAACCCGAGATAAAGCGCGATTACATTTTCACAGCAAACATACGTATATGCTTTTAATTTTATTTCAGGGAAATTAGAGATATTTTTAAAAAAAGTTAAATATCATATTTTTTTAAATACGGTACGCGTAAAATTATTGCTATTTCTTCGATTAAATATAATATTTTTTATCGTAAAATTGAATTGAGTGGAATTTTTGCGACATAGTATTTTTAACACCAATTATCTTTGTAATCGGCTCTCATATCAAAATTCTATTAAAATAAAGCCAGTTAAAAAGTTTGATAAAATATAAAGGTTTAAAATTTATTTTTGTCTTTTATTCGCGTAATTTAGAAATTATTAATGCTCGAGCATTGAACTAAACCATTGTACGCAATTTGCAATAATGATGTTGGTTTTAGATTATCTTGTAGAAAAAGAAGTAGAGAAAGGAAGAGAAAGAGAGAAAGGTTACTGTGAGTTATGGCTCAGGCAGTCGATTTAGTTAAAGTATCTCTGGTGAGCAGAATGTAATCGAATGGATTACAATAAGAGTTATCCGACTGGTTTTTTTTTTAATTCATCACTTCAATCAATCTCTTTTACGGTCGACGAGCGAAAATCAGTCTTATGCCACGTCACGGATGACATAAGAAATGACAGATCGGGTTTGGAAAGGATTCTCTTATACATCGCGAACGTGACTCGGATTCTCGCTTTATGACAGTAAAATCACGTCGGTAACGTCATGCCAAGTACACGGATGACATAATATGACATAAACATCCGGAGATCACCAAGTGACCATGATGGACGATACTTTGATCGGCTTCCCGGACGTGCCGTGGCTAAGGGACGTATTTTATCGTCAAGAGAGAAGCGTATGTAAAGCTTCCGACTGTTTAATGCCTCGATTTAAAAGCGTCATTTTTTCCATCTTATAAAATAATTCGAAATTATAAGATATTTTTATAAAGTAACAAAGAGATAAATTATTTATGCTTGAGAAAAATTCTATTATTTATTTTTAATACACGTTTGATTGTAGGAAAAATTAATTCGACTTTAAACAATTAGAAAACGAGATACTAAAAAATTAATAATTAATGCTCCCACGTCCTATGTTGATTTTTTATATTTAGATTTTGCTTGTGATCTTAATTTAATTCTTCAACATTATAAATTAATAATACAATTAATTTAATAAATTAATTAAATAAATTATTAATTAACTAAATAAATTATTAATACAATTCAATAGTGTCTCATCTTAAATTCCCACAATTAATTTTTCGAAATTATCATTATCATTATTGTAAATTAAATATAATAAAATAATTAAATTAAAAATATTATTTACATAAATATCAAGACAAATTTGTTCTCATTAAATTAAAATTCAAATATTTACCATTCGTTAAACACTCGCTACATTCCTATAATACTTGACAATATATAATTATAGCAGACGTTTCCGTTTACTCAAATATATTCTAGACGTTTTAAATTTCCTGCAGAGTATTATAATTATCTAGACACTTTATTACGATCAGTTTAACGCCGTTGAAGGAGTAAAAATTGTCGTGTCTAGATTAAACAAAATTAAGAAAATTAACAAATCCAACTACGATAAATACGATCCTCAGCCACATTATAACTGACAACGATGATGAGAGACCCTCTTATCGCGGACGACAATCTTCATATTCCGCTAATTGTGGTATCATTTCAAACAATCGCGCAAGAACGCGGATTATTCTGTTAGTTAATAGTTTCTAATTAGAACCGAGATGTATTTAAAACACTGTACTTATAATAATATTTTGAATTATATTTTGTTAAAAAATTAATATTTAATGCTCCCACGTCCTATGTTGATTTTTTATATTTAAATTTTGCTTGTGATCTTAATTTAATTCTTCAACATTATAAATTAATAATACAATTAATTTAATAAATTAATGAAATAAATTATTAATTAACTAAATAAATTATTAATACAATTCAATAGTGTCTCATCTTAAATTCCCACAATTAATTTTTCGAAATTATCACGACCACGAGATTGCACCGTAGCATTATTATATCAACACTATATTGACACTACAACAATTCTGCACTCACGACGATCTAATACGTATATAATGTGCCATGTTAATGATTAATAACTTTTGACTGTATCCAACATACAATAACCATGTGCGAGAAAGAAATGAAATACGAAATACACGTTGTATACTTCTCATAGAAATTTCCACGAATGCGTATTATTTATCGAGGCGATAAATAAATAAGTAATTAAAGTGTGTTATACACATATATATATATATATATATATATATATATATATATATATATATATATATATATTGATAATAAATTATATTCCCGAATCAAAAGGAAGATTCCTCGAGCGGGAAACAATTCCCCCTCCATTTTTATCCGCGATCCATGAGTCTCGAATCAAACTGTGCTCGTCGAACTCTAATTAGTTCTTCTCGTCGAGCTGTTCTATTATAAAGCGATTAGTAGATTTACTATTCGATCTTTCCTAAGTCGCTCTCGACGCGGTCGGTGCTAAAATCCGGACGACAATCCTTAAAGAATATGATCGTATTTTTTAACAATAATTATATAACGATAATTTTCGATAGCTGTCACTCGTGAGAGAGCGGGCAACCCTCTGTTCGACTCGCCCTCGCGAGTAAAGGTGTATATTTAGGAAAAAAAAAACACACACACACGTGTACGGCGAGGTCGGGCCCACGTACTTGACGAATATACGTACCTCAATGTAATTCCTGTAGTTACGTAGTTACGCTAATGTTAGCGATATAAATAGCGTGTAAGTCTCTCTGTAAGCGACTGGCGGTTCCACGCGACAGGCATCCTGGGAACGATTTTCGGAAACACTCGATTGACTCTTTGCAAGTCTGCAAGTTTCCTTTTGTTACATTTAATATTTTTCTCGTGCCCTTTTCCACAAATTTTTACGCCTTTTAAATGGTATTAGAAATGCAATAACGTATCATAATTTTTGTATAATGTATAATATATATATATATATAAAAGTCCAACGAAACGTGATGAGAAAGTTAAATAGAGTGAATGAAAGACTAAAGGATGTGAACCAGATCTTAATTTGAAGATTCATTTCCATCCACTTGGACTAATTTTACTAACGAATCTAATTACCAAAGAGCAGGTACTCCAGCACGATTATTATATCTCGCTCTGAATTTTTTTTTTAACCTTATCTTACCTTACTTTTTTCATTCAATTAAGTATAATTACTCATTTACAATTATATGTTATAATGAAATAAAATATTAAAAATGGCAATTATTGAGAAAAGAGAGAATAAATGAAAGAAAAAAGAAGTATAGGATATGAAAAAGCGCAAAGGGTTAATACATTTTTCTCATAAGGGTGCCTGTTAATCAATCTATCGCAAAAGTGATCATTTATTATCAGTAGCGTTGAGAATATTTATTATTAATAGAAGCCCATCTGTAGATAATTAAATAAAAAATTAAACCTGAGCTCTAGGATCGCTCCATTCGTCTGCACAATTTTTACATTAAAATACAATTTATATTAACAATCGACTTTAATTAATTAATAGAGTTCCTTAAATTGCAGTCATTACAGATGATTGACATTGTCAATCGTGCATTCTCACAGTCTGACACGTTTCACAATACGCAGTTATGTTTTAAACAGATCAAGTATTATATTCTTTTTCTATTGATTAGTGTTTACTTAAAGTGATAGGATATTCGCGACGCTACTGATTACACCGTTTCTATATCTGACTGTGAATAGAAGAGAACTTTAATTGTACGTATGAATGTGTTACATGTTAAAAGATGTTATCGAAAAAAGGATATCTAAATATTATTATGCATAACATATAGCGAAATTGATGGCGAGGGTTGGATATTTGTATATTTCAGACGCATCGTGCGATTGTATACTCGTTATTAATATTTCAATGTTACTCGGTAACATCTTCGGCAATAAAGATAATCATACGGCCATACGATTGTTCAGTGAACGTCTTGTCTTTTCACGTAAACCTTTTCAATAATTTATTACTTTGAAACGATAGTTTTCCAATAGCAATTTTCCAATTCATAAAAGTTAATAGAAAATCCTTCCATCAAAAAATTCTCACAAAATGGAAAACATAAAATAAGAATTAATTGACAATACGATCAACGTACAATATAATAGACAATATTAAAATATTTCGCAATAATAATTTTTAGAATTAATATTAATATTATTAGTAATTACACAAATTATTATTAAATATATTAATTATTAAAAATTTGTTATTAAATATTAATTACAACAAGTAAAATTTTTCTGACAAAGAAAAAATTCTGGATTAAAAATAACATTTTCTTGTTTTAAATATTTAAAAACCATGATTTATTAGTTTATAATATCAGTGTGTAACAAAAATATATGTTTTTTTTTTTTTTTTTTATTACTATTGCTAAGATGTCATACTTATACTTAAAGTTAGATGACCGAACTGAGACTCGGCATGATGCACGCGCAATTTTTGGCTGTTCTTAAAATCTCGAGGTAAAACAAGGAGATCAAATCGATTAACTGTACTTCGAATTTACCAGCCGCTGCAAAAAAAAAAGTAAAAAAAATATGAGAAATTAGCAGAGATTATAATTCGTTGCAAAAGGGCAGTCAAATATATATTAAAAAACGAGCTAATTTACATTCAATAGAATAAAATATAACAGAGATACGATTTTAGTATTTCAATTATATTAATTATTAAAAAATAGTTGATTTTTTTCTTACCCATAGGAAGGATCTGGTTGTGACCAGGCTGGTCCACCATATTCAATATGTGGTTTGTAAATAGGTTTTGGAACGATTTTCTCAATATAAATAGGTTTCTCGACGTATTCCACGTATTTTACTGGAGGCGAAACGTAAACATGATGTACTTCCGGTGCGCTGAAGTAACCGGCTTTATAACTAAAAGTAAAAAAGAAAATTAAAAAATATCCAATTATAGAAACATTGATAAAATTTATATTTAAATAATTTAGCATTAGAATAATTTTAATAATAAAACAAAATATTTTTATACATTAATATATTATACGAAAATAAATGGCGTTTAAAAAAATAATGAGATTATATTTTTTATATATTTATTTATTATTATATATATATATGTATAGTAACTCTATATTATTGACATGTTACTCTCTTTGTAAAGTCTATATTAATTATAGTTAATTATATAATAATAAATAAAAAAAAATAGATATCAATTCAAACGCATGAGAAAAAATATTACCCTTTCGCAACGCCAAGACCAAAACCAACAAGACCAGCACCGAGAAGTTTTTTCTTCAAAAATAACGTTCTTTTTTCCCTGGGATGGTCTACCGTTTGGTCTTCGATTTGATCTTCAATAGCGACATTTTGGAAGGCCAACGATTGTTGATTTTGTTGAACAGCCTCTTCTGCCGCTGCTCTCAATACGAGAAAACAGCCGATAGCGACAATGGTTGTAATAGTGCAATGCATCTGTCATCATGAAAAATAAATATTTAATTTGCATTGCTACATTTACTTATATATATTACTAATTTTTTTTACGCAACGCAAGTACCTAAGAAAAATTTATAACTGCGTATACAATTTTTTTTATGTTTAAAAAATTGAAACTGTTAATCTAAGATTAATCGAGTTAATTTGAAAGACGCTCTTTTTCTAACACGATTTATAACTTGTAGAAATGTAAAGAGAAGAAAAAAATTTTTTTCATAAAATATGGTTTTCCTTTGTTTTATGAAAAAAACCTCATTTTTTTCTTCAAATATTTAATATCTTTATATTTTGATTATTGTAAGTTGATTTTTCATTATTTTTCACTTTTTTACAATAAATGAAAAATTTAAAACCACCCGTATTTTAAATATAGATCGCATTCCAATTGACTATATAGTTATGTATAATTACTATTTTTAATTAGGTAAATTCTTCAAATAACTGAAAATAAAAGTTTTTGTGTTTACCGCAAAAGTCTCATTATCTATAAAATTATGTTCGAAAAAAGATAAATTAAAAATATAGGAACTTTAATTTTTTAATATATTAACAAAAAAAAATGTAAGAAAAAAAAGATATTATTACATGCTATTATATTTAAAGAAATAATAAGAAAGTGTGTTTGTTTTCTATTAGAAAGAAACATGTTTTCCTTCCGTTGGAAAAAACGATCTTTTTACATCCGTAATAACACGTCCTAGTCCTTCGAACATAATTTCATTAAGTCATTGTAAACTCACACGTACTGTTACACACAAACGGGCCACCAGAATCGCGATTGACAAGCAAAGAGCGAAAAGTCCGCGTGCTTTTCCCAGGAGAGACTGTTGAGAAGCGAGAGAAACCGGTTTCCGGCACTTACCTTGCGTCTCAATGCGGTAACGCACGGTAGCTAGATTACGGTGATGATACACCGAGCCGAGGAAGCCCAAATACTGTGACTTTTGATCGAGGAATCGTTCGATTTTATACCGACTTGCCTACCGCCACCGCTATTTGCGGTTGGGTACAAACGCAATTCCGGAGTCGGCCCTCTCTCTCTCTCTCTCTCTCTCTCTCTTCTCCCTTCTTCTACTACTACCACTATTGAATACGAAAATGAACGGCTTGTAACGTCGGGTTTAGGACGATTAAACCTATTGTGACACCCGGGAAGTCATTGTATGCATCACGATAGAGGAGCAGGCTCTCCGTCAGAATTACAGTTCAATCTTCTTGCACGACGTCCCACGACGAATTTGAAAAATCCATGGGAATCCCGCGGATCTCTTTTCAAACGATTTCCTTAGACGAGGAGAAACAACTTAATAACGACGTATTTAACAAAAAAGAAGTGTTCTCTTTCAAGTACAATCGAAGCGTGGGAAGATAATCGTATATATGTCAATTTTAGATTTTCTGGGTCGAAGAACGAGTTGCAATCAGGAAATGAAAGAAATACAAGTCACGATTATGAAACAAATATACATAAATAGACCATCAATGTACTACTCGACTTTGCATGCTAAACGGTTTATTATAATACATTAACATAGCATTAGATATATTTTCACTGCATTATTGAGATCATCCAGTCCATAGGTCTCGTCATTTTCACAATATAACAAATATTTTCCTCCTAGAGTCTAACGCACGGAATCTGGTGTATTTGTGACTCCTTTTTAGAAATTTCTTTTTTGCCAAACAGCACATGATATATTTATAATAAAATATTTTTACTATTTTTTCGAAACATTATACGAATATTTTATATTTTATGTACACTAAAAGAAAAAAAAATCACAAAAATTGTATTCGACGTTTTATTAAAATATGGATTAAATATTTTATTTATAGGAAGTAAAAAGAAATATCTTGTAAATATTTGCTGGAATATTTATGATAAATTTTCACGACCTGTTCAATCTAAGATTACAAAAACATTTTTATAAACTGTTCAAATAATTTTCATAATTATTATTTCGTATATATTTTATAAATATTGTGTGCTGGAAGGAAACGGTGGAAGAGTAATCCATTACTGGCAATCGTTATCTCCAGATGAGACTTAAATAGACAGAAACTTGGCAGATTCACCCGAAGGGTGAATATACATACAAGGAAGCGAAAGAAAGCGAGGAGTTAATAGGAACATGACACGAACGTCCCTTCGATTTATCAACCCTTCTCAACGACGTGACAGAGGCGGATAATGCACGGCATTGTCGGTTGCAACAAGTGGAGGAATGAAAGGAGAAGGAGGATAAAGCATGGGAGAAAGTGAGAGACTGCGCAATCCAAGAGAGAATTCTTCATTCTTTCTCCGTGTGACGTTGCCGTGCGCGCCACGTGACCCGCCTTTTAGAGACTTTTCATATACACGTGCTCCGACCACACGCAATCGCACCGCTCATCGCGAGCTCATTACGTGCGCGATCAGACATCGTACGTACACGTAATCATCATCGATGGCACGCACGCGGCGACGCACGCACGCGAAATGCGATCGACATCGAGCGAATGACAATGAGACATTCTGTCGATCCGCGCATGCATCGTCGCGATTATTATCTGACGATGCACGAGCGATCGAGCTGCATCCAGATCATCTGGCCCATATTTCTGACTTTATCTTAAAAATATTAGCGCAAATTCTGTAAGAATAAAGAGTCGTCGAAAATAAATGTCAAACTTGTAGTATAAAAGTGTCAAAATTAATAAATTAAAATGAAAGAAGTAAAGTCTCTTAATTTTTTTTCTCGTAATCTGTTCTAAAAAATTATATAATTTTATTTAAACATAAATATTATAAATAATATTTATATTGCATTATATATATTATATATTATTATAAATCTTTTATATATTACATTTTCTTAATTAATAAGGAGTATTATTTTACACAATAATAAGATTTTGCCAATATTTTTATCGGAAAAAATTAATGCTACACAATTCTAACTGAAAAAATATTAAAATACTGGGCAGACAATAAATCAAACATGAACTCATTTGAAATAAAAAAATACAATTAGAATTTTCCAATTTTTAATAAAATTTTGAATTTTTTATTTATAAAAAAAATCTAATTTCAGGGAATTTCTTTGCCTGAGAATTCTGAGCCTAAATCGCACTACTGAACAAACCAAACGACAACACGCAATGACAATTCGATAATCGGTATAGAAAGTGTTTTAGACGTACGCGGGAACTTTCGTAAGCAAACGTGAAGCAGGCGCGAAATTTCACCGAGGACGTACGAAGGTCGACGTATTTCCAATATTTTTTCAACGCCCCACACAAGGGTGATCCTACGATTCGCTAGGGAAGACGTTCTTTCACGTACATCTCGCAAGTACAAGTCTCTCTCTGGAAACTGACAGGCCATTTGTGCGAGGAGATTAGCATGGAAATGGAAGTTCGGCCTGAGCTCTTAATAAAGAGACGCTTCCGAGGGTATAGACAGTTTGTCGCGACGGAGTTCAACCCTTTTGTCATCTTTTAAATTGCGTTTCGTGAGATAAATGTGTTGTTTACTACGGATGTAATTTCGTTTGCGCCAGTAGGTCAGATGTGTATATGGTCTTAATTCTTGTTCGATATCGTTACAAGAAGAATAAGAGATTAATCACAGAAAATAGAAAATATTTTCTGCTAACGCGTGTTGAAGAACACGAAATTTCTTTGATTAATTTGATTTCCATTTGTTTAAAAAAAAAAACATATCTAAACGCTCAATAATTTTGAAAATTAAATAATAAAAATTATTATCACTAAGCTTTAGAATATGTGACTTTACTTGAAGAATTTTTAGAAAAATTAAATGTCAATACATTTGAAATCAGATATTGAATATTAAAGACTGTGGAAAACGATATGTAAAAGCTAAGAAGTATTTTCTGATAATATGTATCGGAGGACACAAAATTTCTTCGATTAATTTGATTTCTATTTGTCTCTAAAAAAATATCAATTCTAATAATTTTTGCAACCAAATACGATAGAAAAAATAAGCGATTATTATCACTAATTGTAGGCTTTCCAGACAGCACATAATATTTATAAAATATATACGAATTATTTACAATAATTGTTTGAATATTTTATAAATATTTATTAAAATATCTCATAAATATTTTTGTAATCTTAGACTGAATAAATCATAAATATCTCAGCAAATACTTGAGAAATATTTTTATTTTTTATTTATCACAAATATTATGCAAAATACTTAATCTATATTTTAATTATGTCAAATAAATAGTTTTTTCTCTTAATATATGTATATATAACATTTCAAAAAATAAATAATAAAAGTATTTTTTAATAATAAGTATCATGTGCTGTCTGGATTTACAATATATGTGTGAATTAAAAGAAAAATTTCTCCAATCGACTTTACTCGAAGGAGTATTAATCAAAGACTGTGAGAAAAGATATGCAGAGACTTTAAAAACAGACATACGACGTCCACATATCTTTGACATTTGATTAACTTTTCGCTTAGTATATAAGACGTGTGTTTCATAAAATAAATCATATTTTCCCGAATCACACAAAACAGACCACGTGTGCGCGCGCACGCATACACAATGTATAATACATCAGTGAAACGCCGCCGAAACGTGCAGTAAATCGACCACGCACATACTAAATTCGATATACACTATGGTTTTGTATTCTTTCCTCGGTACTCTCTCCGGAGAGGAAAGTGGTGTTTCACGACATCCGCAAACTTGTAAGGTTCACCACAAAAATGCCACATGCTGTGACTACAAAATGTATCATGAATATTTCATTAGATCGATATTAGCGAGACCCTTTATGACAAATATGTTTAATGAAAAGACTTTTTCAGAGGATTTGTAAACTGAGGTGTGCGTGTGTGTTTGTGTGTGTGTGTGTGTGTGTGTGTGTGTGTGTGTCGCTGTATGACTATGTATATTTATTTGCAGGCCCCTGCATGGGATACGTAATACTTATCTAACGTCTGGACAGCCTATCGCTTACCCGATCGAGCAACCGATTGTCTAGACGAACTATTGGAACTACGTGCCTCGGCATACATATTTTGGCAATGACGTATGTCCAGAGTGAAACCAATCGGTACGCCCGGCAATCCCATCAGAAGCGTGTTGATCTTCCAAATAGTGACGTTGCACAATACCGGTGTCGCGGTTAATCTTTCATGTGCTACTTTCATCATCGCAAAATTGGGTCGCTTCCCAAAATTATGCGTACGCTTACAACATTGATAGCTAGTATTTTTAAAAGTACATGTAGTATAGTTGTATTAGAACGAATGAATTAGAAAGAGAACATTTATATAAAGATGTATAAATATGACACAATATTTTTAATTAAAGCATTATTATATAAAGCGAGACAAAAAATATAGAATAAAAATAGAATTAAATAAAAGTGAGATGTTTCTCAAGCAGAATATTGTCAAATAATTTATTATTAATATTCTTTTTTTATACTAAAGGATATATATAAAAGCATTAATTCTATTTCTTATATGTTTAAAATACTAAAATTGTAAACATTAATATTTTTTATAAGTTTGAGAAACTTCTTTAACATTGTAATGACAGATTCTTAAGACAATAATATTTCTCAGTGTTATTAGTGCAAAAAATTTTATCATAACTTTTATTTCTTCAAAGAGTGAGGATTTTGTTCAAATAATGTAATAAAAAAAATTAGACAAAAATATAGGTTACGATTATTTTCTGCTCTCAGAATTCTCTTCGTTCGCTCGATTAATTACTTAATTGAAAAATCAATTTAATTTCAATTCGACCGTTCAAAGAAGGAATTTCGATAATGTGAAGCTACATTTCGTCGTTATCAGTGGGTCGGGCTAAATTGAAATCGAGGATTTCGTCTGACGTTAAGAAACGGACGTCGCTGTCTTCTGAGAGCGCAGACCCGCTCGCTCCTCTCTTATAATTTTTTCTCCTCCTAATAACTATGATCGTGATCATGAGTGCCACAGAAAGGACGGCCAAGGTCGCACTGATTGCGATAACTATCTCCAAGATTTCGATTCCTCCGCCTTGTTTCTTCTTTTCCGGATTCTGCTCTATGTGCAAATCTGCGAATTTTTTATCGTCATCAGTAACATTTATTCAACGTAATTTTAGTAACGAAAATTCAAATTTCTAATGCCTAAATCGACAGTTAATTATTAATATTAATTAGATTTAGTTATGACGGTAATTGATTTCCTCGGAATAATTAATTGAAAGAATGAGTATCGTGAAGTGTCAAAAATTTCGCATTTTCTTTTTTAATATTTCCAGACAGCGCATAATATTTATAAGATATGTATAAAATATTTATAATTATTTTATAAATATTTTTTAATCTTAGATTGAACAGATCAAAAAGATTTATTATAAATATCCCAGCAAATATGTAAGAAATATCTATAAAATATTACAAATATTTATTTTTTTATTTATCATAAATATTATATAAAATATTTATTGTACTATATTAATAATATGCGGAATACAGTTTTTATGAGTTTTTTCTTTTAATGCATATGATAATGTAAATATGTATAAAATATTTATATAATATTTGTATAATATATTTCAAAAAAATAAATGGTGAAAATTTGTGAATATTTATCATAAATATCGTGTGCTATCTGGATGAAGTATAATCAGCTAATAATATATAATATTATATATCATTTTTTTTCAAGAAAAGAATTACAATTTAAATGCGATTATTTAGACAAGAGCTAGTAAGTCTATATTTCAACATTCCAAATTCTCTTTTAATATACAATTAAAATGGGTAGGAACGTCTTGTTACGATTTTAATATTAGAGAGAGAATCTCTGTGACTTTATATATACAACAGATGTTACCAGATCGATCTTGGGGTTCTATGTATTTCGTTGTGAGAATTGTCTTGGATTCGAAAGGCGTCTCCTTCGTTTCTGCCTGCCACGTTGACTTAACAGGTGTAGTCGCCCTTGGCGGACTCTTGGTTTGAGCCTTGACCGTTGTTTTTGTGGTCATGATGGGTCTTCGTGTCGTCGATGTAGTTGTCAAATTAGATATACCTGGGTCGATATCATCCTTCGGATTCAAAGGAAATCCTGTCAGAGTGGAATTCTTCACCGGTGAAATTGTAGTGTTATTATCGAACGATCTCGTGACATCGTCGGGTACTGTCATAGCAGTGCTGTATCCTATAATTGCAATCGAGTATTTTACGTAAAAAAATCTTACGCATCTAAAATTAAATTAAACATAGAAATTGATATATCTATGGGGCACATTATCATAATTTTCAATTATGTCGAGCAACAGGTCTATTAAGCTATATGTATGGGTATATAGGGTGGGTTAGTTACCCAGTATGCAATATTCAGCGTAATCCGGGCAACATATAGAGCGATCCGCACAATCAAGCGTACAGAGGCAACTTTCCGGACCAAATGAACTATTGGATGTATCAGAAGAAATGGGAGTCGTCGAGGAAAAAACGCATCTGTCCCGACAGGTTTGTTGCGCGTTGACTATTTCAATTTGATCTGAAACAAATACGAAATTTTTATAAGAGATATATGTATATTTCCCTCTCTATATAAAAAAGAAAAATTAATACATTCTTCTATTGCAAAAATAATAATCAAAGTCGAGAAGCTATTTAAATAATTTTTTGCATAATCTCATTTTAAATATTATAATGTAAAAACATTTTTTCATTTTGAAGAGATTAGATATATAATTTTTAAAATAGTTTTTTATATAATCTCATATTAAATATTATATATAAAAATATCTTTTCATTTTGAAGAGATTAGATATCGGAAATTTAATTTTCTCGCACTATTCTTCTTCTTCTCTCGAATGTTAAAAAAAATTCCTTATCAAATAAATCATGATACTTATTATCATTATCTTACCACGAGATACGTCGATGCTTCTTGTGTTTGTGTTGGTTTAAAAAACTATTTAAGAAAAATAAGCTTACCTTCATCGCCTACAGTTACGCTGGTAGACTCGTTTTTAATGATACATTCTTCTGCCTGTAAAATAGCAATATCGTCTATCGCGATATCGCTCACGTAACTGTTACCCCGCAATCCTTCTATAATAATCTATAAACAACATTCAAAATATACCAAAAAAATTACAAGACCCTAATTTCTTATATCTTAGATTTACCTCTTTGTATTTTAATATAACACAATGCATTATTATGTAAAGAAGAAT
This sequence comes from Anoplolepis gracilipes, assembly GCF_047496725.1. Classification (NCBI taxonomy): domain Eukaryota; kingdom Metazoa; phylum Arthropoda; class Insecta; order Hymenoptera; family Formicidae; genus Anoplolepis; species Anoplolepis gracilipes. Next base: position 8,081,438 of record NC_132979.1, on the reverse strand, counting down.
GTTCCAACTACACAGAAAAAAAGAATATTCTTAATCTTACAATATCTTTAGTTTCAAAATGTAAATCGTGAAATGAGATTATATTGCGTTAAATAAAGAAAATTTGCTTGGATGAAGATATTTTATGTTGCTCAACTAAAACAAATATATTCTTGTTATTTAAAAATAATTTTCTTGAATGGAGAGGAAAAAATGTTGGACAGAAAATAACACATGTTCAAATCGAAGATTATAATTTTTTTAGAGTTAAAATAATTATTTTATTCTTGAAATGACAATTGTAGTATTGAAATAAGATTATAATATTGTTGGAATTTAAGATTTTAAAATTCTTCTAAGAAGATTATAAATTGTTGCGTATATATGAAACAATAAACGCGTTCATATGAGTATATAAGTTTTGATTTGACACTTACTTTTTTTCTGTGTAAAAGTAATAAAAAAATATTCAAAATATACAAAAAAAAATTGTAAGACCTTAACTTCTTATATTTTAGATTTAGCTCTTAGTATTTTAATATAACGCACAATTCAATATTATCATGTAAAAAAAAATATTCCGGCTAAAAGTCAAAATGTTTGTTATCAAAAAGATATAAATGACGTATACCTGAAAGCTAACATTAGTTTTCGGTAACTCAAAGATACCATGAAACCATTGATTCCCTTGATTTCCGCTTTTGGTGAACATCAATTGCGGCGGAGTATCCTCTTGCTTGAAATAAATATTTAATAAACCGATCGTGGCACCGTACATATGATACCTGTCAACCCAAATATATATATATATATAGTATATACACACAAAAAATCCTTAATGAAACACTATAAGAAAAAACATAGAATATATATTATATTAAACGAGCCGTTCATTTTCACATTTAGTTGAACATTTCACGATACATTATATTTTTTTTCGCTTTATGTCACTGTTGAAATTATTTAACAGTTCGTTTGTTAAATTCAATTAAAAATTCTGACTTACCCGTATTTAAAGTAACATTTAAAATAAAATAGCTAAAACCGTGAAAAGCTGTTGGCAAGAATTGTGGAGAGCGATATTTTATTTTACATTACATTATATTTACCAGAACGAGAAACAGCCCGATTCAGTCAGCGAGGAATTGTACAGAGGAGATATAATTCTTGCCGTATCGTTCACCAATCGTCCGGATGCCTCGATATAAAGATAGTGGCCTGAAATCATGCCGCGAGTACGTGAGCATGTACATATATTCGAAGGACAATTAATTCTTTTCCCCCTCATTTTCTTTAATCTATAGCGTTTCAGAGAAAACTCGAGGTCATACGTACCGTCATTTCCGGCTCCCAGAGTATGATCGTGCGTAGGACCGGTACCAATGTGCAAACTCGGTGTCTCGAAATTATGGCGCTTCCAATCAAAATCGTGCTGCGGATCCTGTTCCCACCAGCAGAGATCCGTGTCCTCGAAATCGCATTTCGTGGGTGCGAGTGCTTTCACGTCTTATCATGAATGAAACATGAAGATATTACGTTAACGCGAACAGCGTGACTCGCGAGTGAGGCTATCGATTTTTTGGGGTAGAAATAAGAAGGTGATCGAATTTTAAATAAAATTGAATAAAAGAACAAGGAGAGACGGAAAAGAGGAAAGAAAAAGCACCTGAGAGCTTTTTCAGTAACAAAAATATTCACACGTGTCTTTTTCAGGCACAATTGTTGAGTAAGAAAGAGATGGAGGGATTAATAAAATAAAATTATTGTACCTCGACAAGAAGGAATCGTTCCGTTCCATTGGACTCCGTCACAATAAATCTCAGCATTGCCGATCAGAGTATAACCAGGTTCGCAGAAGAACATCAATATCGCGCCGTCCAATTTCTGTGCCATTAGTGAATGGGTCGGTGCAGGCGGTGAATGACATTCCGCATCTGTACGTCACGTGCAAAGAGATAAATCGAATCTACTGGTTTTACGTATATTTATTTATTTATTTATTTATTTTTTTTTTCTTTTTACTCGACCCACCGATATTAATTGTCAGATTTCTTCTTACAAATTACAAATTAGCTGTTCCTTTTCATTTCTTTCACAATGTCAATTAAACTAGATTTAAAGATATAAAGAAAGTTTGACAGATATCGTGTTGACATCTTGATGAACAATTTAAGCCAGTAGATAAATCGAATCTACTGGCTTTATGTATATTTATTTATTTATTTATTTATTTTTTTTTTCTTTTTACTCAACCCACCGATATTAATTGTCAGATTTCTTCTTACAAATTACAAATTAGCTGTTCCTTTTCATTTCTTTCACAATGTCAATTAAACTAGATTTAAAGATATAAAGAAAGTTTGACAGATATCGTGTTGACATCTTGATGAACAATTTAAGCCAGTAGATAAATCGAATCTACTGGCTTTACGTATATTTATTTATTTATTTATTTTTTTTTTTTCTTTTTACTCAACCCATCGATATTAATTGTCAGATTTCTTCTTACAAATTACAAATTAGCTGTTCCTTTTCATTTCTTTCACAATGTCAATTAAACTAGATATATAGATATAAAGAAAGTTTGACAGATATCGTGTTGACATCTTAATGAACAATTTCACGCATGCATGACTTTACTTACTCACACACACGGGAGTAGGCGTGTCCCATTGGCCGCGCACGCACGTGGAATACTTGTTGCCTACGAGAGTGAATCCGTCGAGACAGTTAAATCTTACAATTCGACCTCGAGCTCGAACGCGAACCCTTCCGTTATTCAATCGCATCACGGGACATCGAACTGAAATAATGACTGTTAATTTATGAGACGACTGATTTGTCTCTATTTAACTTTACCAAAATAACAATGAGATATCTAAACAAGATAAATAATTGAAATAATTAAATACATTTATGCAAAACGAAGTAAGATAAAACGTTTAATTTTACATTAATATAATACTGGAATAAATGTGTTGATCTATCTTTGTCTCACAATCAGTTATATGAACTCCACAAATATATCGAATAATTGCGTAATAATTTTCAATTAATATTAAATTAGTATAATTAGTTTATGTAATTATGTATCAATCACACGTGCATTATCTAACGCATGTGTTTATGTGTTTTAAATTAATTATTCTCATCATCTTGCATCGCAAGTTTAAATGCGATAGCGCACGCGAACACGATAATCAACTGCGTAACGATATTTTTTTGTGATAAAATTTATCAATTTTTTTTCATATTTATTTGTCTCAGTAACCATCTTAAAATGACACTTTATTATTAATTTTATTAGAATTTTATTTTATTAGACACGAGCATCACACATGGCATGTTACACTCACTGTACGTTGCTCTATTATTCCGAGTTATTTTACTCCGTTTGACCTCATTTTTTTTAAACGCGTATAATATACTTTATTTTCATTATTTCTGCTTACTCTGCACCTGCCAAGAGCAAACAATGCATTGGCCGAAAAAAACAAACAGCAACAAGATCACCGAAGGACACTTCATCTCGACGTGGGCACGAGACTCACATACACATGTGCGAAATTCGCCTGTTAAACTGACACAAGATGCCTTTACAATGCTTCAATCGATCGCGATACGATCAAATGAAAATTCCCACGGCAAAGAAAATCAGATTTATACACCATTAAGCGCGGCGAGTACATGAATGGAGCTAAGACTCATCCTTCCATTCGGGGCTATAGTTTTTGTAGCCGAGGGCAGGAACACAGTTTCCGGACACGCGAGCGATAGCTCTTTTATCGTTCCTTCCGGTGCTTTATCTTCGTCGAATGTCGCCAGGCCTTGAGGAAAATCCCTGGAGAGATTGCATTTCGTGCGAAACATGTCCGGCGCCAATTCGATGATCCTGATTCAGGGTACGAACTTTTCCACATTCCGATGTCCGAAGTCCATATGACAATCTATCGTCTGCCTCGTGGATTCAGATATTTTGAAAGGCTAAAGGCAGCCCGAAAAATCCTAAACACTCGGAGATAATTAGAAAAAAAAAAAAAAAAATACCTTTATAAATAATTCATCTCTCAATTTTTCATTTTTATTCCTGAATCGTATTCGTACCTTATGTATTTTTATAACTTCATTTATCATCTTTTACATATTACATACATATTAAATCTGATAACTCTTAAGAGATAATTTTTAATTAAAACTATAATTAGATTAAGATAATTTTTGAATTATAAAAAAATAATACACTAAAAATAGTTTATTTCCTTTTTTAATAACACTGGTGAATAAATACGATCGTCTTAAATATATAATATGTTTGTGTGTGTGTGTGTGTGTGTGTGTGTGTGTGTGCAACAGCATTTATTATTAATATAAGTCAAAGATTCTCGATTTCTGCAAAATTTAAAAAAAAAATATATACAAATAAGATATTCGTAAAAATATATGTGAGAACGCAAAAATTCTTAACTGCCTCCTGTGAGGTTTGAACTCACGACCCCTGGTTTACGAGACCAGTGCTCTACCACTGAGCTAAAGAGGCTTTAGAGTTTTTAGTTCTCAGAAAGATGTAAAAGATGTTAAAGATCTTTTGCCAACAAGAATCAGAAAAATAAAAAAATTCTAAAAATAATTTTACATAAATATGTCGAATTTCATAATTTATGCGATTGCAATTTTATTTTATTAATTCTGTCACAAATCTAACAATCTAAAGCAACCCTTCTTTCTTTTTTAAATCTAAAAATCTTGAAAAATGTGTCATCGATGAAAGCCTGCGTTGCAAACTTTTCAGAGAAGCGAACGAAGATTGCATTACTCTCATTTTTTAATAACTGACATCTGACATCTGACGTTGTCATCGCAATACTCGACCTGTCAGATCCAAGCGCAGGGGCCAATCGCATTCGACGATTGTTCCCGAGCTAGTTTAGTTATCCGTCGAAGTTGGTAGAGGACAGGCAAGACTGGAGGCTGGAGGCTGGACTATTTTTTGGCGCCACTATACGACCGCCAAATGCCGGTTCTATTGTCCATTGTTCAAGGCCTTTCGTTATCCCGATCGAACGTGACCGGTGTCAGCGTTGCTTGTTAGATAGTATTATATCGTTTCCGACGTGGAGGACAGTCGACGAGATGAGTGACGAGCTGCCGTATCAGGCGGAATACGCGAAAAGCGACCGCTCGAAATGTCAAGCGTGCAAACAATCCATCACCAAGCAGAGCCTGAGACTCGCCACTATTGTTCAGGTATCGAAACTTTCCGGTATCCGGGAACGAATTACACATGAGCTTCCCTAACGTGTCGTCTCGTTGCTGTCTTGCGAAAATTTGTTTGTCCCTGCGACAATTAATTAATTGCGCGACGACACGTGCGAAGGCGCAATATGCGCAGATTTGTATCATTGGGTTTGTGATGATGATTGTGGCTAATGATATCATTCTGGAATATCAACATCCTTTACGTGACCGTGTTAAATTATTTAGCTATTTATTTGTTTTTTTTTTTTTTTTTTTTTTTTTTTATAGTTTACCTCTACAAATTATAATAAAATTTCCTTTCTCTACGTAATATTTTCTCCTGTTTATTCCTTAACATATTTATTATTACATTTTTCTTTCTTTGCAATATTAATATTATTAATATTCCAATACTTTATTACTTCAAGTTGATTTTAAAGAATATGAAATAAATATAATAGATGTATTTCAGACATTTTTTTTATGATGCTTAAAAAAGTGAATCTAGTATTACCGTAGAAATATTGTTTATATTTTTAGAGCCCTGTCCATGATGGAACAATACCTAGATGGTATCATGTCAAATGCTTCTTTTTAAAACAAAGACCAAAATCTACTGCTGATATAGCTTGCTTTGATGAAATTCGTCATGAAGATCAGGAAGAAATTCGAAAAAAAATTGGTTGGTATATATATTTTGAGCAAAATCTATAATTTTATACTTTACATCATCTTACCTCTTTGATTGTATTTTTTTCATGTAGAAGAATCTGTTAACGCACCTCCAGTATCTGGAAAAGGGAGAAAGAGAACAAAAGCTGGCGGCGATGCTTCTGGTGATTTCCGAGTAGAATATGCCAAGTCTAATAAATCTACCTGTAAAGGATGCGATGAAAAGATAGTAAAGGGTGAACCAAGAATATCAAAGAAGGATTATGAGACCCCAGAAGCTAGGAGATATGGTGGTTTAGACAGATGGCATCATGTGGAATGCTTTGTGAAACTAAGGGTAGACTTTGGATATTATGCGAGTGGAGATGAGCTTCCAGGTGCCAAAGAGCTCTCGAAAGAAGATAGGAACAATCTCAAGACAGCACTGCCAAAAATGACTCAAGGTGATATACCGCCACCTCCAAAGAAGATTAAAGACGAACCAGAAGATGTAGAGGAAGCAAACTTGATAAAAACGCAAAATGAAGAGCTGTTTGCTATAAAAGATCAAATATCGCATCTTGAAAAAAATAAATTGGTTGCAATATTGGAAAGAAACCGTCAGAAAATTCCTTCAGGCGTTGCAAATGTAAATACTTTGTGATATGTATTTGCATCATTGTGTTACTCAAGAAATATTTTGCAAATTTGAATTATATTGTTATATTTATTAGCAAGAAATGTTTATTTATTATCAATTTTATTTATAGATCTTAACTCTCGTATCCGATATACTGTACTTTGGAGCTCTAGAACCCTGTCCAAAATGCAAAGGACAACTTGTATATCAGTCTGGCATAGGTTATAAATGCACTGGTAATGTAACAGAATGGACTAAATGCACTTATGTTACTCAAGAGCCAAAAAGAAAAAAGTGCGAAATACCAAGTGACATGAAGAAAGAATTTCCAATTAAGTAAGTCTTTTTTTTTTTTTTTTTTTTTTTTAAATAAATGCTTTTATTATCTAATAAAAAATTCTTAAACCTCTTCCTTTTGTTTGTAAAAATATTGATAAATGTGATGAAAAGATAGTTTACAATGCTTCTAATCTGTTTAGGTCATACAAGTCCAAGGTGAAAAAACGAGTGTTTAAGATAACAGCACCGTCATCGTCGAGTTCTGTTAAAGATGAAGTAGATGGACCAAAAATACAAGGAAAACCACGTCCTTTGAAGAACATGCAGTTTTTAATATTAGGTCGTACCCAGAAGGATAAAGAAGAATTGAAGAAGGAAATTTTATTGTTAGGTGGTACTGTTACTACGAAAATTCATGAAGAATTGGCTGCTGTAATTTCGAATCAAAATGAACTAGAAAAGATGAATAAAAGAATGGAAGATGTCGAAGCATGCAATATTCAAGTAATAACGGAAGATTTTATAGAAGAAGCGAAAGAATACACAGATGCTCCCATTATGCTTTTAAAAAAGAAAACCATCTCCAGTTGGGGTGGCGATATAAATGTTAGACTTTCTAACGTCATTGCAAAATCTAATGCCTCCAAAAGCAAAAGCAAGTTCGAAAAATCGAGCTCTGGCAAGATGAAGGTAAAGGTAAAAGGCGGTGGAGCTGTTGATCCTGACAGTGGTTTGGAAGACTCTGCGCATATCTATCAAAAGGGAAAAGATAAATACACTGCGACATTGGGCCTGACAGATATACAATCGAAAAAGAATAGTTATTACAAGTTGCAAATTTTGAAACATGACAAACGAGAAAGGTATCATTTGTTCAGGAGTTGGGGCCGGATTGGTACTACGATTGGCGGTAATAAACTGGACGAAATGGCTTTGGAAGATTGTATAGAGCAGTTTGAATCGTTGTATAAGGAGAAAACTGGTAATCAGTGGCAGAACAGACAGCACTTTGTTAAGATGCCAAATTTGATGTATCCGATCGATATAGATCATGGAGATGGAGAAGTTGCTTCCTTAGATTCGGACATCAAGAGTAATCTACAGAAACCGATTCAGGATCTCATGCGCCTTATTTTTGATGTAGCTGAAATGAAGAAAGTTATGTTAGAATTTGAGATAGACATGGATAAAATGCCGCTTGGGAAATTGTCTAAAAAACAGATTGAGAAAGCTTACGCAGTTTTAACAGAACTGCAAGAGATATTGAAGAAGAGTAATATAGATCATACCACACTGATTGATGCTTCCAATAGATTCTATACGCTGATACCTCACAACTTTGGTATCTCCGGGCCGAAAATTCTCGAGACATCGGAGGAGATTAAAAATAAATGCGACATGCTGGACGCGTTGCTCGAGATGGAGATTGCGTACAATCTTTTGCGTGACACATCCGACGACAAGCAGAATCCACTCGACCTTCATTACAAACAACTCAAGGCGAATATCGACATGTTGGATAAAGCTAGCGAAGAATACAAGATAATTGAGAAATATGTCCAAAACACTCACGCAGCTACTCACACGCAATACAAGCTCGAGATCGAGGAAGTATTTGTCGTTAAGAGAGAAGGAGAGGAACAGAGGTTCAAACCCTTCAAGAAATTACCCAATCGAAAGTTGCTCTGGCACGGATCCAGGACCACGAATTTCGCAGGAATATTATCTCAAGGTTTGCGTATCGCGCCACCGGAAGCACCTGTTACCGGTTACATGTTCGGCAAAGGTATATACTTCGCCGATATGGTGTCCAAGTCGGCAAATTATTGTTGCACACATAGCCAAAGTCCAACTGGTTTGTTGCTGCTCTGCGAGGTTGCTCTAGGCAATATGTACGAGAGACACAAAGCGGATTATATCGAAAAGTTACCGAAAGGTAAACATTCCACGTTAGGTCGTGGTCAAACGGAGCCTGATTCTAAAGACGTCTACAAATTCGACGATGGCGTTGAAGTGCCCTATGGAATGGGAATATCTGTAAACCATAAGAAGAAGTCAGATTTATTGTACAATGAATACATTGTATACGACGTGGCTCAGGTAAAAGTACGATATTTGCTAAAAATGAACTTCAAATACAAATATTAGAATATATAATGCAGAGGTGTGTGATAATATTATCTTAATATATATTTCAATTTAATGATAATATATATTTCGATTTAATGTTTGTCTCCTTTATTTTGGGATTACATGCTTTCGTTTACTGATATGTTTTTTTAATTGCAAAGTTATTCTCAAGAAGAAAAAATTCCAATGTATTACAAGTGTGCGTTAAACTTTATAATATTTTATTTCAATGATAATTTTTTAAATTCAATGTTCTGTTTTGTATTAATTTAAACGCAATTTGTTCATTTGTAGTAAACATAGTCCGTGCTACCTCGAATATTAACTGTAAGATTATTCACAATAAATGTTTTACAAAAATAAATTTTTCTTTTTATCATTCTCAATATCTTCCTTTATCTCTTCCTTTATGTTTTCCTTTACGTTAATTACACAATTTTATTGTCAAATAAATTAATAAACAATTTAATATAATTTATAAAAAAAGAGTAGACATTTTATCAAATTTGCAACAGGATTTTTAAACAATTTTTAAATATTAAACAAATTATTGTTCACAATTTTTTATTCTTTATTTATCAATTTATTATTTTTTTTATTTTTTCACTATTTGGTTTGATAAGAGAAAAATCATCTCGTTTCAAATGCAACAAGTGCATCCATGATAACACATACATACATTCTCAGGGCTGCCAACATATCAATATAGTGTCGTATGCAATTGCAAACGTATTGTGACAAGCGAATACATATCAGCTGTTGTCGGTGACAAAAAGTGACAGATTGGAAATCGTCTATATCTGCTGCGGCGTTCAAAACGTACATACAAAGGAAACGTATTTTGCGCGTCTGTCATTAAAAATTTCAGTCATAATCTCTAAGAATGATGCAACAGGAGCCTACAGCGTACGATTTGGCATATCGCGGCAAAACCGCGGCCATCAAGATCCTGTTGAGCGAGAATGAGAAGCTGAAGACGCAAACTGACAGCGTTTGTATTCTGATGATTCGCACGATTCACACGTGACATCTTTGAGGTTATATGTGCTTTCTTTTCTTGCGTAGAATGAACGCATGTTAATACACTGGGCAGCGCTGGGTGGCCACGATGACCTGGTCAGGTATTTGCTGTCTCTGGACGTCCCCGTGGATCCTGTGGACGACGTAAGAGATTATTATATACGGTAACATTTCGATTTTTTAAACGCACGGTATAAAACGATATATGATGGCTGATCGGTGCATTTTTCATTGATCGAAAAATACTGATTCATAAATCTTTCTTATTTTTTGAATTTTTTTTGAAATTATTTAAATGTAATACATTCCTATTCGGGATTTTTACCTTTTAAATACCGAGTGTATATTTCTTGTTTAGCCTACAACACAACGCAATTAAAATTTATATTTTTATCAATTTTACATGTTATTTTTGAATTCGAATCGATGCAACGAATGAAAATATGATGTATATACATGATAAATTAATAGTTAAAATATGCTTTTTAATTTATTATCTCTTCATCAATTTTGTATATTATTCTAGAATATGATTCGATGCAACAAATGAAATATATGTACATACATAATAAATTATTAGTCAGAAAAAGATATAAATTTTTATGTTAAATATAATTTTATATAAATTTACGTAATTTTTGCGAGAAAATACAACTGTTAAAGTTTTTCTTATATTTCATCAAAATTATTATATGATCTTTCACCAAAGATTAAAATAAGATTGTTTTTTTTTTGTCATGCAAATGCATGACTATTTTTATGTATTGTAAAAATTGCTATAAACGATCTAATACAATAATTTTATTGAGAGTTATACACAAATTTCATCTGTTAACAAATTATTCCTTTGACCAATCAAAAAATATCAATATATGATATATATAGTGCAAAATTATACCTTGCATAATTTTTGATACATTACTAATTTAAAAAAATATAATGATCAATAATGTTTTTATGCTCTCAATTATAGGAAATTGTATTAAGTAACTTTTATTTTAAAATATTTATAATAATAATTCACAGGATGTATCTATTTAAATCAAGTTTATTTTCATATCTCAAAACGTCAAGTACTTTTGGAAAAATTATATCATGCACAATTTATCAAATTCTTGCAACTAAAGAGAGATTTTACATATACAAGCCATATATACAAATAGGTTGTACAATCGTGTACATTTTTAAAAAAAATATTTCAAGATTTTTGTATCATTAGAAACAATTATCATTATTATAGTTAAATTTAAACTAATCGTAAACAGCCTATAAATGATCCTTAAATTACAAATGTAAAAAAAAGTTTAAACGTTTGAAATATTTTCATTAAATGAGAAACCTAAAGCGATTTCAAGCAAATTCTTACAATCTCATCTTTTGATCCACAGAGGAAAAGGAAGGGAATTTACATAAAGCATCTTTCCTTCCAAGAAAGCTATATATATATATATATATATATATAAGAAAGATGGAAATCTCTTAATAATATATACACACTTTATGGCATATAATTATATTATAATTTTTTCCATAGATCATTTATAAGAAAAAAAAACTTATAAGAAAATAAGTATAAAGCGAAAATGCGTCTCTCCAAAATGCATCGCGCATTCTGTTCTCTCTTTCTCTCTCTCTCTCTCTCTCTCTCTCTCTCTCTCTCTCTCTCTCTCTCTCTCTCTCTCTCTCTCTCTCTCTCTCTCTCTCTCTCTCTCTCTCTCACACGCATAACGCAACGTCACATAATCGTCGCGAGACTTTCATTCCGTTCGTTGCGTCCTGACTAATCTCCGTCGTACGAAACAGCGGTGATTGATCACGCGTCCAATCTTTCCACAGACCAACATGACTCCGTTGATTCTGGCAGCATCCGCCGGTCGCGAGAAAGTCGTCAATACACTGCTGACCGAGGGAGCGAACGTGAACGCGATGACGGTCGACGGCCATTCGGCGTTGCAGTACGCTGCGTCCAAGAATTGGAAGTCCATCTGCTTTGCGTTACTCGAGAAGGACGCCGACGTGAACATCGCGGATAAACGGGGCTCCACGCCGCTGCACAGATCCGCCTCGAAGGGCAACACCGCCATCGTGCAACTCCTCATAGAGTATGGGAAGAAATTGAATATAGGTAGCGGAAGAGTGTGTTACTGAAATACAGCTTTTCTATCTACCTCTCTCTATCTATCTATCTACCTATCTATCTTGTTTTACAGTATAATAATATATAAAATATCAAATATAATCTATATATGTATACCTATATATATATTTATATATAAATATTTCCGATTATAACTTAGAGAAGTACAAAGGTTCGCTCCATCTCCCTCGAAATATCGACGAGACAATTCTACATGCAGTTTCGTTTCACATGCCATTTCGTTTATTTTCTGTTTATGTTTTTTTATGTTTTTTTTTTTTTTTCAGATCAAAGAGACGCGTACGGTAATACGCCGTTGCATCTCGCTTGCGAGGAGAACCGCGTGGAAGAGGCAAAGCTGCTGGCGGCACGCGGAGCAGACCTGACGATCACCAACAAGGAGCGCAAGACTCCGTTGGATCTCGCGAGTCCCGGGTTGGTCCGACAGCTGGAGGAAATCAAGCAAAAAGCTGCATCAAAATAAAAACGCGCTCCTCCCTTTCTTTCGATTTAAGTTAATTTATGATTTAAGTTTCGTTTAAATGAATTCCCAGTAACTCACGATCAAGTTTCCTTCGCCAAATTTATTTTACCCCTTTCTTTCTCTGTCTCTCACAAACATACACACAATCTCTATTCTTATATATGTACGTAAAATGCGGTCAACGTTTGCGTTCGTTCTATATAAAATGTATCAAAAGTTCTTCATTCGATTATTCCTGTTGTATTTTTTTTCGCTGTTTCGCGCCCCTTGGCTCTTTCTCTTCGATCATCGGCATTGTGTATCGGTTAACTAAGTTTCCCTCCTTTTCCGGGGAGAGGAAGATCGTTATTCCGTCGTGATTAATTAAGGCCGGAAATGCTACGGTATTTTGTCGAAACGACTTTTGATTTGAATCTCGTGGAGTTAGTCCTCGTACTCGCGACGCGCCGACGTCACGTCAGTCTGACAATTCGCGTCTGACGCGTCGAATTAAACAAAAAAGCCAACACCCTCTCTTCTCGACGCACGTATATATACATAATTCACAGAAGTTCGAGAGCACATTGGGCCGATACTCAATTGGCGTTCTCCTCGCCGTCGATGCTCTCGTCCTGCGTCGTCGAGTCGTCGCCCGAGCCGCCGGTCTGCACGGAACCGCGTTTCAGCCTCGTGGAGCTCAGGCTTATCGGAGGACCACCGCCGCGCCTTCAAACAAATTATGCATTGCATCAGTTGTAAAATATGTCTGGTTATTAAAGGAAGACCTGTGCAATTAAAAACCGTATACACCATCAGTCAGTAGCTTAAATGTAAATTAATTTTTTAAATCAGAATCTCCCGTGTGATACGAAAAGTTTAATTTACTCAAAAAAGCTTATCTTTAAAATTAAATAATATGATGAAATATATACATATATTTACAGGGTGATTTATAAATGCACTGTAATATTTCAACAAATATATGTAAATTAAACAACTGAAAAATATTATTTTTAACATGCGCTATAGAACTTGATATTGAGCTTTTCATTCGCCAAAGAAAATGATGGATTTTTAAATTCTTTCACATTCATTTCTTCAGATCATAACATTAATTTATATACAATATATACAAAATAAATTTTAATAATTTAAATAATTCCAAAAATAAAAATCTAATAGATTTAAATTAGAGTGGTCATGCTATGTCCACATTATTTGTCAATCTGAAAAGTTGTGTTTAAAAATGTCTTGCAACAAGGAAGTAGTGCATTTTCTTCCATAATTTAGAAACTATATACAACCTAATGATATGATATTGGAATAATATTTCTTACTTATTTTAATCTTTATGTTTAACCATTTAAAAATTGTCATGCATTTTTAAATCATAATATATAAATGAAAGTCTGAAAGTAATAAAAAATCTATCAAGCAATTATTAATGAAAATCTATTCTTATATCTGAATAAATTTACATTTAAAGTCCTCTTGTGTAATACCTGCTAATAAATATTAAAAGAAGACTCTGAAATGTGCAACGTTGTTAAACTATATTGAAAAAGTTGAGAGACTTTCTTTAGAAAATACATTTTCAAACTATTGACTGATAGCGTGTGACTGAACCAAAAGATAAAAGGGGTAAAAAAATAAAAAAGATAAAAACACATTCACAAACAATTGCATTCAATAAGATGCCGGAAGTGTAGTATGTCGTTATCACACAAGGAGCAGTCCAAGTCGACGTTATTATTTTCAGGGTTAGCGGTTTCAAATTAACTGAAAGAGCTCGCTTAACTCACTGTAGCACACTGGGGAGACTAATGGGATTGTTTCCTAGCAAAAAACTCTCTCAGGTAGGATACCAATCGTTTTTTCTCTCTTGACACCTACACATGTCAGAAGTTGATCACTTCCTTCAAAGATAAAACACTACTTTAATACTGCCTCATTACGTTCGCCTAACGTTACAGATACGTACGGCCTAAAAGCGTAACATAAAAGAATATATATGTGTATATATTTATGTATAAATATTGGATACAGGGTGTCCCATTTTAATTTACTCCACTTCAAAAACTTTTTTATTTTTGATCGTAGGAAAAATGTTTTAGACAAACATTGTTTAGTTCTAAAAGATAAGATATAAGATGATATCATTGATTTGATCTTGGACAAAGGTCATATGAAGAGCACTTTGTTTTTTTTTTTTTAAAGGAACAATCTCTTAATTTTTTACATAAATCGATTTCTTGTAATATTCTGCGTAAAAAGATACAAGGACATGATAAAAAATTAAATATTTTACAAGGTATTTCAGAATTTTTGTAAAATCACGTCAAATTGAGTATGAAATATCTGGTAAATACTATTCAATTTTTGGCTATCATACTCATAACTTTTTACGCATAATATTGTGAGGAATTGATTTATATAAAAAGATTAAAGTAGTTTTATTTAAAATTTTTGCACGTATACTTAAAGTCAAAAACCAATGACATCATCTTACGTCACTTTTTAAACCAAATAAACTTTTGTCTAAAATATTTGTTTTCTACTTAATTAAAAATAAAAAAATTTTTGAAGAGGAAAATAAATTAAAATTAAAAGGGACACCCTATAAAATCCAGAAGAATAATATATCCTCTCACTATTTAAAATATCCTATTATCTTTATTTTTCTTTAGCTATTTTAGAAATCTTTTTATCTCTTCCATTAAAAACAGAAATAAAATCACCTGTATTTATTCCTCATCTGCGTCAATTCTCGATTAAGCTCCTCATTAGATTCTATCAAGTCGTCCATTTCTCTCTGCGCTTTCCGCTTCAAGGTCTTATGCCTACTAATCTCCTCCTCCGCCTCGTCCAATTGTCTCTTCAACGCCTTCATCCTGACATTGATCTTCTCCGCCTGTTCTTTATACTGGTCAGAGTTTCGTCTCTCATCCTCAAGTTGCAGACTCAACTCCTTATATTTCTTTTCCAACTTGCGGTTGATCTTTTGCTGGGCAAATCTCTCCTTGGCTTCAGTCTCGAGCTGCTCATCGAGATTATTAATCTTCGATTCCAACTGCTGTATCGTGGCCTTGGTCTTGGCACGTTGCGCAGTTTCCAGTTCGGTCAATTTGGCCTTGAGTTCCTTGTTCTGTCTCTCCAGCAGCATCTTGTGCGACTCCAACTTTTGTGTGGTGGATCGCTCGGTCGCCAAGTCCGTTGTCAACTGTTCGATCATAATCTGACCCTTCCTGGCGCGATCCATCACAATCTCAGCGTTCGATTGTTCTTCCTCCAGTTCTTCCTCCAGAGTGGCAATTCTCGCCTCCAATCTGCGTTTCTCATCTAACATCAGGGTACCTTTGTTGGCATTGTTATTGACCTCTTCCTGCAACTCGTCCCTCTCGTTTTCGGCGGTTCTTCTGGCGCGTTCGCTGCTAGCAAAGTCCTCGGTTAATTGCAACAAGTCAGCTTCTAAGCTCTTAACCTTCCTCTCGGTTTCCTTGGAGGCAGCCGCTAGTTCGTCTCTGGCGGCCCTGGCCTCCTCTGTCTCTCTGGTGCAATCCTTGATTTGAGTTTGAAGTTTCTTTAGTTGCTTAAGCGCGTCCTCCTTCACTTTATTATGCATCTCCAACTGTTGTTCGATGTCCTTGTAATCCGCTTCCATTTTCTTACGCGCTGCGATAGCCGCGGCACGTTGTTTCCTCTCGTCCTCAAGCTCCGCCTCGAGATCACGCAGCTGCTTCACCAGTCCTCGACGTTTCTCCTCCGCTTGCTCCTCCTTGGTCTGGAGATCGCGCTCAAACTGTGCTCGCAACGCTTGCATGTTCACTTCTAACCGCAGCTTGGCGTCCTCAGTGAATTGTAATTCATCCTCCAACTCTTCTACCTGCGACTTCTGCTCTTGTAGTTGCGACTCCAATGAACGTTTCGCTTTCTCCAATTCGTGAACATTTTTGTCAGCTGTACCTTGGTTATTTACCAACTCGTCCAACTCTGATTGCAGACCTCGGCGCCCTCGTTCCAATTCCTCAACCTTCTCGTTAAGCTCGTCCAATTCGCGAGTCAACGACAATACTCTTGTCTCCTTTTCACGTGCTTCTCTCTCCGCGGCGTCCCTTTGCTCCGCATACTGTTCTGACACAGCCTTCTCTTCGGCGAGCACCTTGTCAAAGTTCTTTTGTTTCTTCTCCAGTTCGAGTACTTTCGCTCGTTGTGCCTCCAATTCAATGATGCTATCTTCTAGTTCCGCCTGAATCTTCTTTTTCGATTTGTCCAGTTTGTCGTTGGCCGCTTGCAACTCCTCAACTTGACGCTGAAGAGCCTCGATGTCTTTCGTGCAACGCTTTCGGGCCTCCTCGAGAACAGTGGCCGCTTCTGCTTCCTCGTCGGCGCGTTTCTTGGCTTCAGCCAGTTGTATATTCAAACTTAGCACTTGCTTGTCCAAGGCACGTTTCGCTTCCTCCTCCTCTTCAAGCTGATCATGCAGGCTTTCCTTTTCACTTTCTAACGCGCGCAGCTTCGAACTAAGAGCTAATTTCTGTCGGGTTTCTTCTTCTAACTGTTGTTGAAGTTCGGTAAATTGTGACTCGCAGGTGGCTGAAGCTTTTAATGCTGCGGATGCTTTCAGTTCGGCAGTTTCTAATTGTTGCATTACGCTCTCTGCTTCTTGTTGCAATTTCGTCACTTTGTCGACCAATTCTTGCTTGTTTTTTTCTACTTCGGCCAGTTTTGCATTTATTTCCACCAACTGTTGTTCCGCCTGTTTACGACGTCGATCGGACTCTTGTCTGCTTGCGTTGACCGATTTTAATTCCGTTGCCAGATCAGCGTTCTCGGCTTCCAAGGAGCCTTTTGCTTTCTCCAAAACTGCCTTTGTCTTTTTCAACGCGTCTATTTGTTCATTCAAAGCAGTCAATTCTTGTGTATGCTTGTGACGCATGTCAGCGAGTATAGCTTCATGCGACGAAGTCTCCTCCTCTAGATTCTTTTTCAATGTCGCAAGTTCTTGCTCTCGCTTGCTTCTCAACTCCTGTTGAGCTGCAGTAGAATCCAAAGAATCGAGCAATTCGTTCTTTAATGCTTCAAGTTCCTCATTCAGATCGCGCTTCTGTTTCTCCGCTTTACCTCTAGCCGCTTTTTCAGCTTCTAAATCTTCCTGAAGCTCGGCTAATTGTGACTCTAATTCCCTGAGTGCTTTCTGAGCTTGCGCCTTAGCAGCGCCTTCCTCGTCCATTTTTGCCATGACTTGATTGAGTTCTTCCTCGCGTTTACCAAGCTGAAGCTGTAGTTCCTCAACTTGTGTTTTTCTCTCGGCCAATTGCTCCTTTAAGTCCGAAACCTCAGTTTCGACCTTCCTCTTAGATCTATCCACCTCTTGACGTTGCTGATGATCCTTGAGAAGTCTCTCCTCGAGATCGGCGATCGTCGCTTCGTGTTTAGTTTTCAGTTTTGACAAATGCTTGGCCTTCTCCTCTTCCTCTGCCAGAGTCTGCGAGAGGTCATTGGCGCGCTCCTCGAGAATTTTCTTCTCCTTTAGCAACTTTTGATTGGTGTCGTCTGACAAAGCAAGATCTTCTTCTAATTTCTTAATCTTTGCGTCGCATTGGACCTTGTCTAATTGCAATTTTTGTCTAGCAGCTTCCTCTTCCTCCAGCTGTTCTTCCAAATCACTGATATTCAACTGTAGCTTTTTCTTCTCCTGAGTCAACGCGGCGCTTCTCTCTTCTTCTTCCTCAATACGCGCTTCCAGATCGTGCAAAATTTCCTCAAGCTCCTGCTTTCTTGCAGCTAGTCGAGCTCTCATCTCTTCGGCTTCCGCGCAGAGCTCGACTTCCGCCTGCAGTTGCTCAGCCAGCATAGTTTTCTCTTCAATCGCCTGCTGATATTTACGTTCGTACTCCTGAGCCGAGTGCAGCTGTAACTCCAGCTTATCGCGAACTTGCTTCAGTTCATCCTCTTTCTGCGTAAGTTTCTCCTCTTGCTTAGTGACTTCTAACAGTGGTTTCACCTTGGTATACAACCGCCACCATTGCCAGTTACGCAGCTTTAAATAGGCCGCGCAATTCCTCTGAATAATGCGGATCGCGTTAAGCTGCTGCAGACGCTTCTGATAATTACGCCTGGCTAAGAAACCGCGACAAAAAGCTTGAAAATTGACGATTATGTCCGTGATCTTGTAGTCTCTTTCCTCTTCTAAATGTGCCAACACTCCGGCGCGGAAAAAGATTTTGGATTGTCCAACGCGATAAAGGTTCGCATCCAACTCCAATGCTTGAATCTATAATAAAAAAAAAACAGTTTACGATATGTTCTCTTATCATGAATCGAGATGCATGAATATAAAGATACGTACCATCTTTTCACAAGCCTTCTTGCCATCCATAAATCCTTTAGGAATAGCATTCGGAGTGAGTAGTTCGTAGCGTTGTCTAAATTCTTGAAATGGAATTCTGTTGGGAAAACCTTGCCGGCAGATGCGGATACCCTCCAATACTCCATTGCAACGAAGTTGATCCAACACGAGCGGCGCATCAATCTTACCGGCTCTCTTCTCGTGATTCGGAATTATACACCTGACGAAGTTCGGATTCGTATTGCGCAGTGTCACCATCAACTTGGCCAACTGTTCCTTGTACAATTGTGAGACTGTTCTGAACATGCCCTTTCTCGTCCTCGCTCCGAATTGCGTGTCCGTGAGTGCCTGCTGTGCCATACCTACGATTTCAGCGTCCTTCCAAATGTGACACACAAACGGATCCTGCGAGGCTTGCAGAAGACTGACAACGTTCTCGTTCAACGGGTCCATGTTTTTCATCAGCCACTTGGCGGCAGAATAGTCCACCTTGCCGGCGTAATGGATGATCGCAAAATCGGCTACGCCGCGGAAATCAGTCTTCATAAACTTCGGATGGACATTATGAGCGCCAACTAACTTCTCCACAAATGTCTTGTCCGTGGCTTTGGGGAACCAACATTCCTCGTCCAAGAGCGCCATAATACCCATCGGTTTGTCGATCAAATCAATCGTTGGCTGTAGATCCAATCCGAAGTCTATAAACTTCCATTCAATTCCTTCACGTTGATACTCCTCCTGTTCCAGGATGAACATTGTGTGATTGAATAATTGTTGCAACTTCTCGTTAGTATAATTAATACACAGCTGCTCGAAGGAGTTCAACTCGAATATCTCGAAACCGGCCATATCCAGTATGCCAATAAAGCTGGCACCCTGTCGCTTTGTTCTGTCCAAAGACCTATTGATTCTGTTCACTAGCCAACGGAACATTCTCTCGTAACAGGCCTTCGAGATCGCCTCCACGGCAAACTCCACTTGCTCCTTCGTCTGCGCCTTCGTCACGAAATCACGGCCAACCTTGATGCGCGGCTTCAGGAAGGCTTTCGTCATCTCGGTTACGCTCAGACCCAACAGATGCGAGATTTTCTGTGCCACAGTGTTGTCGGGCAACGTCGCCTGATCGGAATTACGTTCCTGACGAAATTGCATCGAGCCAAACAACATCACGGCGGAAACGATACGGAAGATGGAGGAAAAGTCCTCATTGGTCATGCCCATGATGTGCATCGACTTTACTGTGGAGAAGAATTCGGCGGAATCGTCGACACCTGGCACTGGTAGAGCCCCGTTTGACAGGAAGGGATAGTGTTTCGGATCTTCTAATATATATTCCTCTGAAAAAAAAGGCGAGTCAATAATATAAAAGTTACTGAACGCAATCAACGGATGTAAAAAAAAAAAAAAAAAAAAATATTGGAGACACCTTGTTACTTACTCTTCTGTTCCGGCGAGGCACCTGCCAATAGTTGATAAAATATGTGGAAAGTTCTTTCATCTTTCGCTTGTCGAATGGCCCTCGATTTTTCCAAAAGATACGTCTCGATGTTTGCACCGGCTATATAACCGGACGCGTCAAAATTTATTCTGATAAATTTACCCTACAACATGTGCATTACATATGACATCACAATTATAGTAATTACGGTAATTGAGGATGAAAAGATAATAACACGCTGACAGTAACATAAAAGTGAAGTGAAACTAAAATTGCATACTAAAATTATCGTTATGTATGTATTTTAATATGCAACTGCTTGAACTTCATCTATGTAGAACTAAAACTTATTGATACTGCAACTTACGAAACGAGACGAGTTATCGTTCTTCACGGTCTTCGCATTGCCAAACGCCTCTAAAATTGGATTTGCCTGAAGAAGTTGTTGCTCCAGCTCACCCTATGACGAGAAAAAATTTCAACAATCAATAGCGAACATTGCTTGCCAGGAACATTCATTTCTCGAGACTGATAAAAATAGCGTTAAGGAATAAAATAAACAGCTTATCGCGTACGTTGAAGAGAGAAATAATGCAATGACAAATTTGCCGTTCTTTTCGATATAAAGCAAATGACACAAACTAATTACCTCCGCTTCAACAAGTTTTTTCAAATTTTTTGAATAAGAAAAAAATATTTGTATATAGAAATGATTCTAGAAAACAAAAATTATATACAAAATAAATGTTCTGACAAAAATGACAATTTTAAATTATTTAAAAATACTAAAAAAAACATTGCTCATAATTTATTTAATAAAATATAAGATAACATATATATTATTAGCAATATTAAATAAAATATAATATATCATATATTATTATATCTAAAAAAATGAACATACTAAACTCTATGATATTAATAAACTTTAAAAAGAAATATGGAATATGCATGTAAAATTGTAACCCTAAATATTTTGCCAAAAAATATAAAACAGCAGCGTGTTTAACATTAAATATATACAATAGCATTAAATACGTACAATATGTACAAATAACTAATTTAAAAATAGCGAGATAAGTGATAACTGTAATAATCGCTATTTGAAAATAGCGAAGGCATACAAGAAAAGAGACATTGAAACTAAACTGTTCATTTCGAAACATCAATTATTTGCATATGAAAACACGTGAATTAATTCGGTCCACTTATCTTAAATAAATATAAATAGCGTGAAAATTTTCGTCTAAAGAAATTTTTATGATTAATCACCGTGAGCCTTATTAGAAAACAAGCTATTCTACGATGTTGAAATCAGAAAAATTTCTATGTACAAATATAAAACATTAATCTCTCTCTCTTTCTCTCTTCAACTGTCAGAATATTATTTCAAAATATAAAAGATTATTTTTACGAAATCACAGATACAATTTTAAGTGATAACGAAATTTTTCACGCCTTCTTCTTGCTTGCACGATAACGTATCATGATTACAAAAGCAATATTACACGTGTCAAGCATCGAAGATCGACTTTTAACTTTGGCGACTTGTTAAACTGTAGCGTAATCGGAAGGATAACAAAAAAAAACAAAAAACAAACTGGTAAATCGATGACAAAGCAAGCTATAGAGCAAAACACTTATCACGACACCACACCAGTGTTAATATTGTTTCCTCCCACTTTCTTTCTCCCTGTCTCACGTTAATTACCGCAAACTTTTCCGTGACACTCCCAGATCCCTGGATCCGCAAGCAGCAGGAAAAAAAGAGGCATGGAGAATCTTTGTTAGCCACGAGAGCTATGACAATTTGCGCGATGATTAGTTTCTCAGGAGGATAATGAGCGAAATGATACAATTACACATATTTAGACGCGAGAATCGTGCAGGTACCGAGAGAACGTTACACTACTATATTATTATCACGTTACGTTAATTGTATTTGAAACACGGTTTGTTCTAATCCATTTTTCTCTCACAAAACAATTATGCGAGACGCACATTTCAAGTAAAATAAATATTAAATAAATATATACGATTAGAATAAAAATTATAATATACAAACATTTACAAAATTCAATCAAGCATAATTTTTTTTTGTTTTAATCAAAATTAATAAATATATAATATAAAGCTCTCTTTAAAATTAATAAATGAAGAAAGCAAAGACGTAGAGAGTTAGGCGAGTTAGAAAAAAATTAAAATATAATAATGAAAAATATAATTTTATTCTTCTCGAGAATAATGTAAATTTTCTGTCAAATACATCCGACACAAGGATTTCTCTCCCTTATTTTGCATCGATTATTTGTTGTAATAATTTCCTAAATAAAATATCTATTTGAATTTTTCCTAATGCAAATGGATTATAACCGTATAACTGTATACACGCATCCCACACCTTTTATTTATACGGATCTATATAATTTATATCATATTTTTTTAGGACACACTCTCGAGAATGCGTGACGTTGTTGCGGCAATATATCCTGATTTCTCCCTCTCTCTCTCTCTCTCTCTCTCTCTCTCTCTCGGTACATGCGTCACTAGAGATGAATCGAAAATCAAAAGCCGTCTGTTAGTAAAGGGGTGGATAAGCGGGAAAATAAGAGGCTCCACTGGCGTCTTTAGCCTGTGCGGAGGCCTCTCTTGTTTCTTTCGTAGACTTACTATGATTAATGCCGGGCTCGGAGTCTAGGTGGGCGGCCGCCAAAAGTCAGCACCGAAAATAAAAGAATTTTCAGCATTAGAGATCACAGAATCGACCATGGCGTGTCTTTCGGGTCGCGCGTGTCTCTCGTCCTTGGTCCGTGCGACTTCTTTACACGTTCGTATTTACCGAACAGGCAGGTATGCGAAAAACCGACCAAACGATTGAGAATTACGTAAAAATAAAATTGGATTTATATAATATAATGAAAGAACCGACATATTGTGTTCACAGACTTATTTTATAATTTTGCAAATAAAATCCTTTGAATCTTTCGAATTTGCATAATATATTCTTAAATATTAGGTGTGTACAGTCGTATTACCTTTTTAAATTATCGATAGATTCAGAAAAATTGGCCTTATATTAGAAAATTGCATCGAAAATTAAGGAATTTTAGTAGAATTAAATTTCATACAAAATTTTGTGCCGAGCTCGAGAAATTTAACCTGTGGAGCTTAATTTTATATAAATAAAAAAATAAATTATATAATAAAAAAAAAGAAATTGTGCATAACACATGAGATTTTCGCTAAAAGAAATGACCGTCCACAAACTTGTC
This sequence comes from Anoplolepis gracilipes, assembly GCF_047496725.1. Taxonomy (NCBI): domain Eukaryota; kingdom Metazoa; phylum Arthropoda; class Insecta; order Hymenoptera; family Formicidae; genus Anoplolepis; species Anoplolepis gracilipes. The sequence goes on along the minus strand of NC_132979.1, from coordinate 8,057,845 downwards.
AAAGAATAAAAATGTTGAAAAAAAAAAAAAAAAAAAAATAACTCGGCACAGCTGCGGGACATTTTGTACACTCGGGAAGCAACGCCCCGATCGAAATGGTTTTAAAATGTCCATATAGTGGCGAGTCGGCGAAACAAGCGAGCTTATTTGCTCTTGTGCATGCGAAACGATCAGGAATGTGCTGGCTGTGAACAAAAGTAAGACGATAATGCAGCCGATGCGATAGCATGCAGTCGTACCGTAGGCGAGTGTTCTCGTTTTATATATATATATATTTTTTTTTTACACATACATTACACTTATATGTATGTAAAAATTCCGCGCGTTCGGCAGTCAAGAAATAATCATCAAGAAGAAATCTGATACCTTGAAAAAGGTCAGATCTTTCTCGAGATTCGTGCATGCACAATCGAGCTCAACGAGACTGTTTCTCGGCCGATCTCCATAATTTTTTGAAAAAATTAAAATATATATTAAATATATATATATATATATATATATATATATATATATATATATTAAATTTATAATTTAATATATTATTTAAATTAATATATTGTTTGAAACACCAGTTGTCTAATTTAAAATTGACATTGGTGATTTTATTAACGTTGGTTAATTTTAATCGCATTTTTTTTCTAAAAAAAATAAAATAATCAGATTCTAAAATAAAATGATCAGATACTAAAATAAAAATAGCGCGTCTATATATACTTATCTGATTTATTTAGAAAAGATAAGGGCCTATGCACCGTTCAATAAAAAATTATGCTCTCTCAAAGTCTCAGATTTCTATATACATTTTCTCTCTAGAAAGAAAACCACCCTAAATATTCATCAAAGAATACATCCCTATCACCATTTTAATGACCAATGTTATTTACTCACTACAATTTTAATTCGATCCAAACTTACTGTACAAAATATTAGATACGTGCCTTATATGCGTAACTTATTACATATCTACAAGCTATGTACATAAATTTATAACGACTCGATCTAATAGACTGTTTAAAAAAAAAAAAAGAAAAAAAAATCAAACGTTTAACGCGAGAACTCAATTGCGTCGATTGAGAGTTCTCTATTAGATCCGCAAGGATTAGTTTGCAGCAATTGGAGCCGCAACAGAACGCGATCGTGACCGTCGATCACAAAAGTGCTGTTGCAATGAAACTGATTCAATCGAAAATGTTTAGGATATTATTTGCCTTGGATATTAAAAAAATTGCTAAAAAAAAAAAAAAAAAAAAAACTGAACGGTCTACTGTCAAATTTTCACTAAACGCGAAAAACTCGTTCGAAGATTTACAAGAGGAGCAAAACGCGTGACAGACCGGGGGGGGGGGAGGGACGGGGAGGAGGGAAAGATATTTAATAAAAAGGCCCATATTTTTTTTATTCACGGTACGTGCTTAGATTCTACGCTCGTGGGATGAGTCACGCGCGGGCAAGTCGGTTCGCGTGACTCAAGAGAATCAGAAAAGAGACTCGGTCCGATAAGTGGATCGTTTGTCTGGAAAAGGAGAGGTCTCCTCTTCGTGCGCGCGTGTCTCTTGGACTCTCTGTGCGTCCTCCTCCCTCCTTTCCCCGACAGCTATCGCGAGCAACGTGTGTAGTATGAGCGACGCAATACAGATCGATTAGGCTTAATCGACGTATAAACAAGCGTCCATCCGTCGGCTCCGAAAGAGCCGTATAAAGAGCCGCGACTTATGGTGATCGAAAATGTGTTAAGGCTCTCTCGCGACCGACCTTCGATCCAATAGAAGGAGACAGCCCCGATTCAGGTGTGAATCTTCGAAAGGAATAAAGGTTTCTCCTCCTCCCCCTCCCCTCCCAGATTGCTCCTTTCGCAATAATTTTTTTTTTATGTTCTCGGCTGTCTAGAATCTTTTTATTTATATATTTAAATATTTCAATATATTTAAACATATTTAATATATTGATTAAATATATTTTTTAATTTTTTAATTTAAACATTAAAATTATTAACTTATTTCTCGAGCGACGTCATCGGCGTAAAATGTGTAACGCTTTTTTTTTTTTTTTTGTTTTTTGTTCAATGAGACTACTTTTTGTGTATCGTATTCTGTATACATGTATTTTATCCCGTGCATACTATCTTTTGCTAACCCTCGACGTACAACCTCTCTAAAATGCCTGCGAGGGACTGAATTACTGTTTACGTTCAACATATGGTCGCGATTATTTCTTCTTAAATTTTTATACGTCTCATGAGCGCCGAAATGACCATGTGACTTATAAAATTTTACAAAAACGATTACTAGATGGTTCTGTCTGCGCAGAGCAGACAGGAGTGAAAGATGGATGATTATCAAATGGAGCTTGTAGCTACATTCTTTTTTATTCGCCTTCCATCCAAACCTCGACGTAATTTGCGATTAAAAAAACTTAAAAAAAAAAAAAAGCAACTCGCCCCTTGCACATCTTTTCTCGATTTATTAATAACGTTGCGTTTCGCGCGATGGTTCGGATTATAAACTCTTCAAGTATCCCGGCGAGAACAAAGAAGCCACTGTATACGAACCTGTACGGCAGAGGCTCTCGACAATCTCGTGCATGTATGTGTGTTCGCGAGTTCAATCTTTAATATTTAAAAAATTTTAAATATTTAAAAAATTCTTGAGCGATTTCTCTAAATGACGTTAATTCATTATTTAATAATAAAGATAGTCTAAGCTCGTGTATTAATTATTTAATATATTATTTAATGTCATGTATTATTTATTTAATATCTTTAATATTATATATTATTTAATATTATATAATTATACATATTATATTAATTATTTAATATATGTATTACAAAGAAAATTTATAAAGAGACTTTTATCGCAACATTTGCATCTTTCTTAAAATAATTATTATAATTTACAAGACAGATGGTGACATTTGACATGCGGTCTCTTAAAGTCTAAAATTGATAGTTCGATCGATGATACAAAGAATCTTAATGAGCTTCGGACAAACGATTTGTCTTTCTCCGTAGCTCGAGAGAAAATTCGTTAATGACGAATATAGAATTTAGATTTGTGATATACCGTGTGGTAAGGGCGTCACGGATATTGAGGTTACACTTCCGGTGACAGTGGCAGCGAGGTTTTCCGAGCTTTGGAAAGGCTGACGCGATTGCGGTGAGCATAGCGATGATGACTCGATCACGTGAAATTTCGATGATGGTTTGTATTCTAATCGCGCAGAACGAACAAATGTGGTCATCCGGATGTAAAGTCTTTGCAACAAACATTTTGACCTTCTATGTATCGAGATAGACTCAACGTAACGATCTAAGACAGTTATCTGCTTCCAAAATTCGAAACAGCCAATGATTATATAGGAAAGTCATCTTTGCAAATTTCTCCGTAATATAAAAAAATGATCATGATTTTTAGGAATTTTTAAAAAATATTAGAAAATGATCTTTTTTGATCGTCGAACATAGAAAGCTAAATATCCAAGATTTAAAACAGGATGTTTACTGAAGTTTTGTAAAAAAATTCTCTGAAAATTTCCTGGTCTTCCAGGTATTTTTGTTCCAGGTGAAGAAAAAATTTTTTTAATTTTTTGGTGTAATTTTCTAAAATAAATTTTTTATTGCACGTGATATTTCTAGTGCAAAGAAAAAAAACACATATCTAATTTAAATTTCAAGTGCTAGATGTACAAAATGTACTGAAAAAAACTGAAGCTTTCGTTAAGATTAAAATTTTTAACATTTTCATAATATTTTCATTTCTTATCACTAAAAAATAAAATAAAGAATATTGCATAATCAATATTTTGTTAAGTCATTGAACATATAAGAGATACCAAAAACAGAGATAGATATATACTTATTATTTACAGTATAACAATATTATCAACGAAACATTTTTTTTTAAATTCCCTGAGTTTCTGAATAAAATTCTATGAGAATCCGCTGATTTTTTCAGATATAAAAAATTCCCTGAGAATTCCATTTGTTTTTTGAGAGATTTTCCATATTTTTCCACAAAGTGTACACCCTGATTTAAAAAAATTTACTACCTTTACGTTTAATCAATAAAAACGTCAAAAAGATCAATTTCTAATATTCTTTAAAAAATTACTGAAAATCATTAATTAATTTTTAAGTATATTAACATCCTTAATGTTAAAAATATAAATTGAAATGTTTGTCGATATTTCTCAGATTAAAAACGTTTTGTGCGTTAATCTTATCAGTTATACAAGCTGATGTTTCGCTTCAGTCCAAATCTAGGAAGTAAGCTATGTTTAACGATGTATCGACTAAAAAATAAATAAAGAACGCTCCAAATAATTCACTAAACACGTTCATGGCCGAGCATTGTAATCGTATACATAATCACGATCGTTCCGGTAACACGCCCCTGTAATTAAATCTATTCATCGAGCAGCGTATCGTTTGTAGTAGTTTCTTGTTGATATTGTCTGCTATTGGTCATTAACCTTGACAACGTATTATACTTGCAAGTAGAAATGATAATATGTACATAATTGCATAGAATAACTGCAACCTTTCGACTGTTACCCGCGATTACTATCATTTTAGGGTGGAAAAATGGAGAAAGACGTGAAACAAGGCGGTATATATTAAAGAAACTAAGTTAATAAATACCATAATGTATGTGTGTGTGTGTGTGTGCTTCAGTTATACCTGTTTCAAATTATAGTCATCGCAAACATCATCCTGCACTGCCTTTCTGTAATTACAATGTTCCGCTAACAGTCTATATGTGTCAAATATTTCCACCAATTTAAATATTAAATATTAAATATAAATATTAAAATATCCTTGAGAGAAAAATCTACAAGCTCGACATTATATCATATTTTGTGAAATGTAATGCATCATATCTTTCGCGATTTAATCAATCTAAAATAAGCGTTTTATTTCCGGAAACGAAGCTCTCTTTGCGTTTCTTCGAGAAGATCTCGAGAGATCAAGAGGTTAAATGTGATCTTTCTGTCGTCAATTCATCTCGCGCGCTGAACGAACGCGTATGCGTGCATAAAATAAAACGATGAATTCACGCAACGGAAACCGCCGAGCGTTAATCGACGAGCATTTGCATAGCGACTTACCGCGTTAGACTTGGGTTTCGACGCGGCTACATAAGCCAAATATTGAATCACTTTCTTCGTGTTCTCGGTCTTGCCGGCGCCGGACTCGCCGGTGCACAGAATCGACTGGTCCTCGCGATCTGCAACAAGTACGAAATAATAATGCAATTATATATAGACTCTCTGCTCTCTAGATAAAAAAATATATATATTTTTTTTTAACTCCAAATATATATAAATACATTTAACTCTAGCAAGAAAATGTATTTAAATGCTCTAAAATATATAGTTCTCCACTATTTATAATTTTGTATCCATATTGTATATAAAATTAAAAAATAATAATTATATGATAAAGCTAAATTTCAAAGTAATAAAGCTATGTACGAAGAAACTAAACTTCAAAAACGATCGTTGGGAAAAAAGCAACTATTTGCCGATTGTAACTTTCCTTCCCTCTTGTTATGCAATAAGATTGAAATAATTGAGAATTAAACTTCTATAAACAATTAAATTAAATTTTAAAAAATATATGTATTTATATATATAAAACAAATTTATAAATTATTAATTTTAACAAATATTTTATATATTTTATATATGTAATTTCTACTCAAGAACAAATTATACTTTGTCAGCTTGAAATAATCTTCGAACATTAAATTTTAATATACCGACTAATAACACATCATGGCTGTGACAAGCGGTTCATAGAAAGTTCTAATTACCTTGCAACATGGAGCGATAAGCCGTATCAGTAATTGCAAAGACATGCGGCGGCACTTCGTGTCTCTTAATGCCTTTGTACCTTTCCATGATCTTCTCTGTGTATATCGGCAGTCTCTTATAGGGGTTTACTACGACGCAAAAGAGGCCAGAGTATGTCTGTAAAAAAAAAATAATAATTTTGGCAATTTAGATTGATTATATCATTTCATATCGCTGACGTTTATAAATTGGTACAAGTTTTTAATACTAGATACTATCCGTTTATCGAAGCATTTCTCAAAATTAAACAAAAATTCCGTCTTACTCATTAATTAACGAAACTAACAGTTTCATCCCTCCTTTTTAATTCTTCGAATACAAAAAGAAATAAAAATAATTTCAGCTTCATCTTTATCGAGTCCCAGCTTCGATCGCACATTTCTTATTCATATCTCCCGATGAAGCTAAATAAAAGCGAAAGCGTTCACTTTCCGTTCTATTCATGCGACCTAATTGTTTCGAAGAGCATTGTTTCCGCTGACACCGAGGAGCATTCCAGGAATTCTCTCGCGATAGCGCGAGAAAGAGTACGAACGGCACGTGAAGCTCGATGGAATGTCCGATCGATGACGTCACGTTCACTATGCCATGCCATGATGCGCGAGCGAAGTGGAGAACGAGGAGAGTAAGAGAAAGAGATCTGTATATACGTATATTTTGCATGCATACATACACACACAAATACATACATACATACATACACACACACACACACACACACACACAGACTTTTCTGGTGTCCGCCGCTCACCGGCGTCTTCTACCTCCACGCTCTCCCTTTCTCGCTCGGTCTCTTGGTCCTCTCGCACTTTGGTTAGCACCGATACGCATGTGCATACGGGCAGACTATAACGTTATTGTACGACCGGTGATTCTGAAACCGAGAGCCTTGACTCTCGCTCACAAAACGAGCCATGTCATTTCCGAGAAACTAAATCGACGAAAAATATTCGGGGCTCGAAGGATAAACCGAAGTGTAAAAGAAAAGAAAAAAAACACTTATGTGCATGTGTATGTCTGCCGACTATTAGATAACTTCATTATATTATCATCGAGGATGCGTAAATTGAATTAGGAAGGATTGTCGAGGCGAAAAAATGCAATGTAATTGCGTGTTAGATATTTTAATCTCTCGATTTGGGGATAAAAAATTGCTCGCAAGAATGTAATCGCACTCTGTTATATTTTATTATGTTCATTCTTTCAGAAAAAATGTTTATCTTAAAATTTAAGAATTTAAAAGCGATAAAATATATACAATCGGATAGATATTTAAATGAATTATTACACTGAATACTTTGATCATTTAATATTCATTTTAATGTCTACTTGATTCTCATTAGATAGTGTTTAATAAAAATTCCATGATATTTTAATCTTCAATTAAAATATTATAAATAATAATGCTTTTAAACCTCGATTTTGAGATAAAAAATTGCTCGCAAGAATGTAATCACACTCTGTTATATGTTTGTGTGCGATCTCATTCTTTTAGAAAAATTTTTTATCTTAAAATCTAAGAATTTAAAAGCGATAAAATATATACAATCGGATAGATATTTAAATGAATTATTACACTGAATACTTTGATCATTTAATATTCATTTTAATGTCTACTTGATTCTCATTAGATAGTGTTTAATAAAAATTCCATGATATTTTAATCTTCAATTAAAATATTATAAATAATAAAGCTTTTAAACCTCGATTTTGAGATAAAAAATTGCTCGCAAGAATGTAATCACACTCTGTTATATGTTTGTGTGCGATCTCATTCTTTTAGAAAAATTTTTTATCTTAAAATCTAAGAATTTAAAAGCGATAAAATATATACAATCGGATAGATATTTAAATGAATTATTACACTGAATACTTTGATCATTTAATATTCATTTTAATGTCTACTTGATTCTCATTAGATAGTGTTTAATAAAAATTCCATGATATTTTAATCTTCAATTAAAATATTATAAATAATAAAGCTTTTAAACCTCGATTTTGAGATAAAAAATTGCTCGCAAGAATGTAATCACACTCTGTTATATGTTTGTGTGCGATCTCATTCTTTTAGAAAAATTTTTTATCTTAAAATCTAAGAATTTAAAAGCGATAAAATATATACAATCGGATAGATATTTAAATGAATTATTACACTGAATACTTTGATCATTTAATATTCATTCTAATGTCTACTTGATTCTCATTAGATAGTGTTTAATAAAAATTCCATGATATTTTAATCTTCAATTAAAATATTATAAATAATAATGCTTTTAAACCTCGATTTTGAGATAAAAAATTGCTCGCAAGAATGTAATTACCCTCTGTAACATTCTATTATGTTTGTACAATCTCATCTTTTCAGATAAATTCTTTATCTTAAATCTAAGAATTTAAAAACGATAAAAAATACAATCCTTTAACAGATATCATTTGAACGAATTTATTGTACTGATTAAATAACACTACATTCTTTAAAATAAGTATTAATTCCCGTTAGATAATGTTTAAAAAAATCTAATAATATTATAATCTTCAATTAAAATGTTACAAATGATAATGGCATATTTCAGCTCTCCGATTAAATCTAATAATAAGATTTTTAATAAATAAGATTACGTAGAATAATGCTATTGTTATCGTGTGGACTTTCGTACTTTGTGAGATAACTTACAAATACAAATAATTGTTTTAAGATACTTCCTATATTTTTGCGATAAGATAAAATCTTATCTACCGGATGCATATTAATCTGATAAAAAATTACACTTAGTTTAAATTATGAAATCAAATCGATTATAAATATCAGATCGAAAATATTTAGCCTATAATATTAAAATATTACTTATTGTTAGTCCTATTGCTTGAAACAAGGTAAAATAAATTTGAACAATGTGCTTTATTATATAAATATATATCGGGTTTTCATTTTTTATTTTAACAGATTTTTAAAACTTTTAATTAAAATAAATAATTAAATATTAATAAAAATAGATAATTAAAAATTAAGATCTGTTAAAAATTAAAAACTTAGATCTGTTACAATTATCGAAAGTATTTATATGACACAAAGAATGTTTCATGTCATTGCGATTCGTCAACAAGTAAATAAATACGTGATATCTCATTGTCAGACATTATCTCATTAACAGACAGATTGCCCCTATGTCGACTAATGAAGGGACGCGTAATCTGTCGAGCGCGCGTGATATCAAAACGGAGCAAAGTTATTTAACCTTTTATCAATACGAGCACAAGAGTGTATGCAAATGGCACACCATCTACAATTGTCTCGTGTAAGCTGTAAAATGATGTGTTTACATGTTTCTCCTCCTCGGTACTATATAGCAACATTGTTTCTTCTCATCGTGACGTGAACTTTCTCTCGCATAAATTGCAAACTATGTAAGCTGTATGTAGATAGAGAGAGAGAGAGAGAGAGAAAGACTTACTCTTCATTATATAATCTTTGGAACATAAAAAATATGTCACGATATTGCATATCTATTTAAAATATGAAAAAATATTAATAACGCTGTCTTCGTTAATTGGACTTCCGCAGTAAGGCAATTTTCTTTATACACGAAGTGATCGATTTGCATCGTTTATACATATCGTATATATATATATTTTATGCAGCAAGAGGCCTACGCGCGTAGAATTATCGTTATTTACGCAAACGAGTTCAACATCGATATCGTCGCGACAGTTGTAAGCGATACTTGTCAGTCCAGCGGAGCGAGTAGGTGTTAATAAACGCCAAGCGACACTCTCCCGCTTTTATCTGCCTTTCATTAAACGATGACTCGCGCTTAATTGTCGCGAGTCTACTCACAAATTGTTCGCATCATCATTAGGCCGGACAATTACTCGGCAAGGGATCGTTAGCCGCGCCTACACCGGGTTTCAGGGTGTCCCGCATTTCTGGCCTGCATCTCTTATGACACATTCGTTCTCAAAGTAATTATTCATTGTCAAATGTTGTAAAAAAATTCCCTGAGCTTCCTCCGAATCAGATATCCTTGTTCACAATTGCAGAAAACATTTTAAAGATTTTTCGACGCAACTTTGTAAAAAAAAAAAATTAAATTTTAGTAAAAAAAGTAAAATAATTTTTTTTATTTTTCAAGAGACGAGACTTGGAAAATGTACTGAAAAAATGCAATTTTCGTAAGATAAATTTTTTTTACTTGTGCATAACATTTTCATTTTTTTTATCACTAAAAATTATAATAAAAAATATGTACTGCATATTCAATATTTTGTTGAGGCATTGAATATATAAATAGAGATAGATATATATTTATAATATATATTTTAAATGCAAATCATAATTTACTTGGCTTGCCAAGTGTTTTAAATTTAACAGAAAGAGAAATTAAAAAATAAAATTTCCCGAGTCCCAATAAAATTCCATGAGGGGCAAAAGAAATGTCCCTGAAAATTCCCAGGTTTCTCCAGAGAGTCGACATCCAGATTCTGGATATTCCCAGCGTGTAGCCATTCTTTCAAAGGTCGTGACGAATCATCGTCATCGCGTCGATTTGCCAGCAGAACTGCCTACAGCTAGTGATTCACGCACACGTTCTCGTCGTCGCTTTCCCCCGGGTCCGGATTCTCGCGCTACTCGCGTCATCCTTCGTGGAAGAAGCCACCCGGAACCGGCGCGTTTACACACGGCAGGTTTATTTATTCTCCACGGTGTGATTTCCACGTTAATTTACTGCGTACTTTCGTAACTTTTCCCATTATGGGCTGGTAAACGGCAGTCGTGCAGTTAATCGAGAGGCCATCTCATTCCTCTGTCTAATTTCGTTCGCAAGATGAGATGGAGAATGAGCTTAAGCTCAAAGTTAATTTCAACTTAATGTTAATGGAAACGCAGCTATTCGTTTTACAGGATGTTTACTCGAATCTTGTAAAAAAATTCCCTAATCTTCCTCAGGTCTTCTTGTTCAAAATTTCAGGAGAATTTTAAAGACTTTTTTGGGTGTAATTTTTTAAAAATATTTATTAAATATATATTTATATGCTATTATAAAATACATTTTTTTATTATGTGTTTTCTAATACTTTTCATACAAAGGAAAAATTAAAAAATCACTTAAATTTCGAATGTTAAATTTGAAAACGTACTAAAAAATATTGAATAGCTTTCGTAAAATAAACATTCTTTCACCTGCATAACATTATTTTTTTCTACAAATTATAATATGTACTACATATTTTAATTTTTATATTTTATATTAAAATATTGAATATATAACAGAGACAGATATACATTTATATTTTTATTTAATCTTTGCAAAAAAAATTCCTCAAGTTCCAATAAAATTCCTTGAGAATTTTCTCTCATTTTCTAGATATAAAAAAATTTCTGAGAATTCCAAGTTTCCATGTTTTTCCAGGAAATAGACACTCTGTTTTAAGACATAGCGCACTGTTTCCTCATACATCTGTCAGTAAAGTATATTGTTGCTCCAACCTTCTGCGCGACATGTGATCGATCGATAAATGGACGAATCAAATAAAATGGATCGAATAGTTTTAATTGTTCGTATTGTCATCTGACAATTCTGTTTGTCTTACTTCGTGTCACTTTGACATTTTATAAGCATAAGTTCCACGATGCGCTTTAACACGCCATATCGTGTAATTGAATTTAAAGATAAATTAAATATATTTTTCAAGTATTTTTAATACTTATATATATATATATATATATATACGTAGACTGCAAATGTTGAAACTAAACAATTCAAAGAAAATCCAAAAAGTCGGATTGATCTAAAATTCGCAATTCTTTACAGCTATTCACGTGTGTCATGAGAGAAATAAATTCGGGGAATCTCAACTAGAAATAATAATTGTCCTAGAAAAATTCATGATTTTCCTCATTGACATTACGAAGCTCGCGCGCGTTAACAGAGCACGGACTAATTAAGAGTTTTATTACGATTCGCGTCAAATTACCGTGAACGGATTAGCTCGATCGATCGGATGGACGGCGCGACGATTTTCACGAAATTTTCGTCGCGAATCGTGAATATGAAACGGAAACGCCTTTGTCCTCTTTTTCCAGGCAGGACTGCGCTCGGAGGTCCTCGAAAACCGGTCTCGGATATTCTCGGGTGTCATCGACCCTGCCCAACATTCCTGTTTATGCCTCGCCGACGCGACGTGACGGGAGCCTTCTAAGCAAATCGGCAGCCAGCCGGCGCGATCGCGACATGCGTTACATCTCACGAAACTCACGTCTTTTCGTTGCAGGGATATAGAGCAAGTAATCCCCAAACATACGTGGAAACATACTGTCAATAAAATTTATAAGGTCCAGAGGCAAGAAGAGAGATAAATCGAGATTGTGTTTCAAAAAGTGGATACGCAATGTTGTTATTTATAAAAATATATATATATATATTTAGAGGGATACAATTTTTTTTATAATTAAATTATTATATAAGAGTAGTAACTTTATATTTTAAAAAGATATATTTAATATACAGTGTCCGATTTGAAATGTCCTAATTTAAAATTTGTGATAATAAATGTATATATTATTAATGTGTAATTTATGATCACAATTTTAAATTAATAATATTACATTAATAATATTTATTGTTAGTATTAATGTGTAATATATTGTCACAATGTCAAATTAAGGCAAATGGGATAGATACTTGATTATTTCTGGTGCGAAAATCATAACCCCATATCACGTCGCAATTTTAATTTATAGTTGTATAATTCTTTTGATTATATTCAGAAAAGGAGCGTTTTGTATGCAATGACCCTTTTGCACAAGAATGTGTGTATTATCAAAGTTGTGCCGTATCTTGGTGTGTGAATCACCTTCCACGCCGATCAAACGTCACACACGACGATGCGTCAGACGCTTATACAGCATTCACGAGGCCTCGTCACGTATTTTCTATTATAGGACATCGCTAGTTGGGCTTTTTTTTCCACGGCGTCTATTCTATGGGGGGGGTGCGTGTTTCGTCAGAATTTTTCTTTCGGGGGAGCCGTGCTAACAAACACCGATGACCGTAAAAGGCATCGGACTTGCCGCGGCGATCGCTCCGAGATGATTTCGCGCGAGTATAAGCGGGTTAAGGACGCTCATCCTTATAAGGACCCGTCTTTGCCTTTTTTTTTTTTTTTTTTTTTGCCCGAGGCACAAGCGTCTCCCTCTCGCCTCTTTTTTCGCCCGCAGCGCGATCGCCCTCGATCGGGACGAGATCGAAAGTCTTGATCCTCGCTCGCTCGCGCGTGATCAAGTGCAATTTGTAGCGAGCGGTAAAAGCGTGATTGGAAGCGGTATGCTCTTTATTATTGCGGGTCAGAGTTGCGGCCTCGCGAAACAAGATCGTAAACCTCACGACAGAACCGCGAATGCTATTTGCGAAATTAACGTAAGGTCTCATTATTAGCGTATGATATAATGTTTCGCCCGGATTTATCGTAATTTCTATTATTATGTGACAGAGATGTTTTCCAAGAATTTTATTAATAGTTCTAACTTATTTTAATTTATTTTATTTTATTAATTAAACAAAATAATTGCTTCGCTTTATTATTAGAAATAATAAATAATTAAATGTTATGTGACAGATATTTTCAAAGAATTTATTAACATTTATAATTTATTATAGTAAATTTTATTTTATTAATTAAACAAATTAATTGGTTCGTTTTATTATTGTGGGTTAAATATTATGTAACAGATGAAAAGAATTCAATTTCAAAGAATTTATTAATATTTATTACTATTTGTAATTTAATATGATTTATTGTAATAAATTTTATTTTATTAATTAAACAACTTAATTGCTTCATTTTATTATTATGGATTAAATATTATGTATTATGTATCACGTGTTCCTCTCAATTTCTCATATCTGTTCTGAAAGAAACATGAATCCATTTATTCCTCTCTCATTATCATAAGTCAAAATTATAGTCCGCGAAACAGGATCATAAATCTCACGGCAAAAGTCATATTTAAAGTCATTTATTAAATTTGATATATCAAGGTGTGGATGCAGCATGTTTCTCGATTATCGCGGTTCTTTTTTTTTTATTGACACTGACAAGATATCAAAGAGCTTCGGATTCTTTTAAACAATCCGCTGATCAAAAATTTGTAGATGGAAAAATGACGGTACCACGTGAAACGAAACACCACTGATGTCTCGTTATGCAATTTAAAGAGCTCGCTGCTCGCTTATAATCGGCTTTAAAAGGATGAAATCTCTCCCCAGTCGACTTTCTAAAAATGGTACCGTCGCGTGCTGCAATAATTCTCCGGGAACGTAAAGCTAAAGCCGGTTCTAAGGTAACGCATTCATTCGTGTCAAATATTCGCGTACAGCTGGTATAGATGTGGAACGAGAAAGGAATATGCGTATACAATTTCGACATATTGTCGCGTCGTCCTATGATACATTATCTCATCGTCTTGAAACGTGCGACAATTGTACATCCCTTTAACGAATATTTATCGAGCGGACGCCTCCGAGGGGGAGGGGGGGTCCAGACGATGGCTTCACCCGCCAAATATTCACTCGACACCTTTCGAATTGCATTTACGTGACGAATTTTAAACGATGATGATACCAAACGCGCGATGCATTCACTCGACAAATATTTATATCAATGCAATATAGATATATGCGGGTATAGAGTAACGCGCGCATCAATGTGAAAATATTGCATTTTTACTGCACGATATTGCTGCAATTTTATGCGACGCTGCGATAAAATCCGTGTCGCATAAAGGTGACACATTTTATTTCGTCGTCGAATTCCGTAAAAGTTAACATATTGCACTGACAATCGGCATTACGTCATGACATGTCGATGATGCGATATTTATCTTGGTTCGGCAAATAATTGGCCAGTGAACGGTCTGCTCGAGCGATGTTTGAAACCCCGCTTAAAAAGCCGTGTCGTATTACATATCGGAGATTGTGATTGCACGACGATTGCGTATCGGAGATCGATAATCGCCAATGAAGACAAGAATGAAGACGAAGCGAACGATGATTGAGATTAAAGATTCGTATTTTTTTTTTTTTCTTATTCAGAAGCCCGTCCAATCTTCAATTGTTACACACGATCGTAACATGAGATTCCAATTAATAAAATAGAGAAGTCAAATACTTTCATGTTTCATGTTATATTTTTTTAGCAGAAAGAGAATCCAATATGTACCTTTTTTTATAAAAATAAATATTGTACAAATTTTTAAATTATATTTTTTTACAAAAAAAAAAAAAAGAAATATTTCTTATTTTTTTTTATCAATTTATATTGATAGCTTTTATTTATAATATTTGTCTGTATCTTTATGTACAGAAAACTTTTATACTAATACTTTTACATTTCATATGTAATATTTTTTTAGCAGAAAGAGAGAATCCAATACATAACGTTTTTTTATAAAAAATAAATATTGTACAAATTTTTAAATTGTATCCTTTTACAAAAAAAAGAAATATTTCTTATTCTCTTTTATCAATTTATAGCAGTTTTATTTGTTGATAGATTTTATTTATAATACTTGTGTATATCTTTATGTACAGCAAACTTTTATACTAAACATTATAAAGATAGTTTCTATAATTATTTTTATAAAAAAAGTTTATATATATTAAATAAAAAACAAGCAAAGTACAATATACGTACATATATATATATATATATATATATACATCGAAAATGTACATAGAAATAGAGGGTGAATGATAGACTTATAACGTGGATACGTTTATGATGCGCGTGAGACGTAATTGATTTTGCGTAAACATAAGCATAGAGATGAATAAGACATAAGTACGTAAAGGTAAAGTGAACCACGCGGATCCCGGTAGCTGCCGAACCGTTATAGTCCAGATACGGTCCATATACGGTATGCGCGGATAAAATCGATCGGATTCGCACCATATACGGACGAATGTAACGATGTAAGTGTTTGCGCGAGCATTACGCAAGAGAGTGACGTTCTTTACGGCGATCTTTACCGCCTGGCCATGGAATTACGAAAAGGAAAGAAAAAAAAGAAACTGCTGACGAGAGCGAATTGTGCCTCCTCCCGACCTCGCGAAAAATCGCGCACCGCGGTCACCGGGTTCGCAATGAATGTGCTTCCGGAGATGCAGCGTCGCCAAATTGTCACGCGAGCAAAGAAAGTGATTACCTCAAGGATCTATTCAAGTCTTGTAAAAAAATTCTCTGATCTTCCAAGTGTTTTTCTTTAAAATTCTAGATAAACGGAATTTTCAAACATTTTTTAACGCTATTAATTTCTTGATGCATTAATTTTCTAAAATAAATTTTTTATTGTACACAATTGTTTTTTAATGTTTCTTTTCACGCATACGAAAGAAAAAAACCTAATACTAGATTTACAAATGTGTAGTAATGAAAAAAAAAACTGAATAACACTGATTGGGATAAAAATTTTTTACTTTCATTACATTTTCATTTTTATCTAAAAATTAAAATAAAGAATATGTATACTGCATATTCAACATTGAATATTTATAAACAGAGATAGATATATATATATATTTATAATTTACAGTATAAGAAAATTATATCAATGAGAGAATTTTTTGTTTAATTCTCCGAGTCCCAATAAAATTCTATGAGAATTCCTTAACTTCTTCATGTACACAAAAATTCCCTAATAATCCCATGGTTTTTTTTTCAGAGACTATACACCTTGATAGATATTACAGATGAGAAATAGAAAAAAAAATTACAAAACATTGCACGATTGTTTACTTGATGGATTCAAATTTTGCACACGATAATTAAAACTGAAATAGTCGGTATAAATACAATACATAGTGCATCTCAATCGCATAATTATTTCCTTGTACTGGACTGAATTCTTTTATTAAATTGATTTTATTAAATTCTTTTATTAAATTGAAGCTGATGTACTTGAAACAAATTATGAACATTTAAATTTAAATTAAAAACATTTACAGGGTGTATACTCAAATTCTATAAAAAAGTTCCCTGAGAATTCCAGAATCTTCCAGGTATTTTTGTTCAAAATTCCCGGTAAAATTAAAATATTTTTAGATGCAATAATTTAAAATAAACTTATTTATTTTATCATTTTTTTGACATAAACAAAAAACATATATTTTAAACAATTTTATATAGACATAAACAAAAAATATATATTTTAAGCAGATTTTAAACTTAAAATATTTTGAATTTTTATAAAATATTTTTTAAATAAGTACTTCTTTGACATTTTTTTAAATTCCCTGAATTCTAACGAAATTCCATGAGAATTCCATGATTTTTCAAGGTATAATAAAATTCCCTGACAATACCAGGTTTTTCCCGGAAGTATACACCCTGATTTAACTCTAAATATTGAAACACAATAAATGTTGTAATAAATAAAATTTACAATTATCCTTGACATTAGAAAACCCATATCCTTCTATTTAATAGTTTCATACATGACCGTTCTACTCATTATAAAAATAATATTATCACTTTTTAATATCCATTAACATGTCGTTAAGCGCTAAGTTGCTCCAATTTAAATACATTAATATTCAAATATTACGATTTAATATTTTTTATATAAAAAATTGCGGGATAGATATCGCGGTGAGATAAATTTCAGCAATATTTTGTATTTATCACATTTTCCTTTAGCTTTATTACCACTTATATTCTCTCGCATTGCGATACAATTGTACGTATGTACGCATATCTCGAATGCGAATGTCGTAACTACCGCATGTCGACCACGCTGGTCGAGTTACTCGGCCCTGAGACGGCCGAGGCGAGAATTCCGCGTAAATTCCGAAATGTTTCTGTGAGAAATATATCTCCGCAAGCGGCGCGAAAGAAATTCCGCGTGCGGCCGCTTCACGCATTCGCGCCGCGAATACTAATATGCGCATACTAATGTCGAGCTAATGTCGCGGGGCGGAGGCCTCGTCACCTTCTCTGCGAATTCTAGTTCCGACGAGAAGCCGGCTAAAGGAAGAAAAAAAAAAAAACACGTCCACCGTAGCCTCCGATCTGTCGCCAGTTACCAACCAAAGACAGATAAAATATGATAATAAAAGATTATACGCGAGAGAAAGAGAGAGTATATATAATAAATTATATATTTTAATTAATTTTAAGTTGATATTGCTTTAATAGAGCTTTGACGTGGGAATGTTGCAGAGAGATATAGATATGTATTTTTTTAAACTTGCAATAATTGATGGAAAATATTTTAGAGGGAAAAAGCGTAAAAGAAACTTCAGATTAAATATGATGACGAAAGATTGTTTGAAGAAGAGAGATGCTTAGAAAAAAAAATGTCCATCAAGAGAGAGAAAGTATATATAATAAAAATGATATATTTTAAAATGGATTGCTTAATGGAATTTTAAATTAGAGTTTTATAGACATATAAATATGAAAATTAATATATATATATATATATAATTTTTCTTAAATTCTTGCAATGATTAACAAAAATAAATAAATAGATAAATAATATAGGTGAATCGATAGATGAATAAAAAAGAATGTTGGGAGATTCTTGTAATATCTTGGAAAAATTAAATTTCACTCTATCTATTTCATCGATATTAATAACAAAAATATAAGATATTCATTTATTTATCATTCGGTCCATATATTAGTGGAATCGCCGACGCGGAGGAAACTCGCAGATTTGCAACGGTAAGCCACATTTCGCCAAGGTGACTCTGTCAAACCACCAAGATGGCGTTTCAAGATCGGCCTCCGTTCACAAGTTCTCCGTTACTCTCCCTTTCCCCTTTACTCTCTGTCACTTTACCTCTCCCGCGCTCTCTTTGTCGCTTTCTCACCTTCCCCAGAGACGGAGATCGTCTCTGTCGGACTTTGTCTACCTTTATAAAGTCGCGTTTACCGAATCAGTCACGCGTGAGTCACGATGAGCATCGGCTCTCATTCCTTCGGACTAGGAAAAAAAAAATAATAAGACAAGAAGAGAGAGAGAGAGAGAGAGAGAGAGAGAATATAAAATATCATTATTGAGGACAACTTGTTTTTCCTTATTCGACGCATCGAAATTATATTACATTTTCACCGTAATTAAATTAAAATAAAAAAAAAACTATAAAATAATAATAAAAAGTAAAATAATATAATAACAGAATGCAATTATAATAATAAATAATAATAAATAATAATAAAAGAAATATATTTTGTCATAAGACCGTGGAAACGAACCTATATAAAAGATCTCGTCGTTTTTTCAATATCATGTAATTCATGATTTTTTAGTAATCTATCTACGTCAACAATTTAATCACAAGTATCGACAATGCCTTCGCAGATATTGCACATCGCGATCGTTTGCGATTTAACACGGTCTGGTACGCCGAAATAGAAGGCGATCGGCGCGTAAAGTCTTAATCATACCGAGTTTACCGAGCAAACAGTTAGCTCGCAATCTTGTCCTCCTCTGTATTGTGAAATTTTTCTTGGTTTCGCGATAACGCGGGTTAAACCATCAACGAACGGCACCGAATGTCGGTGCGAATATATCCGTTTGAAATTCCGAGGATCTCTTGTCCAAACAATGTACATATACATACGTACATTCGCGTAAACCGACCGGGAGTTATGACGAAGCTCGTATGGAATTCCTGACGCAAATTTCAGCCAAATTCCTAACACACATCCGTCCGGTTGTGGGACGACAAATTCATTAAGAGAGCTGGATGGTACGGACGACGATGTAAACAGGCGCTTCTTAAGGAGAAATTGGACGGATCGGCAATGTCAAAAATTAATATAAATCTAATATATTTCGAGCACCTGCTTCTTCAGTCTTTTAAAATATAAAATTATAATAATTACAGCCACTATAAGAATTTTCGTGGTACAGTCGCTATAAAAAAAAAAGTTAGTTCGATATAAAGTAATATTTATATTTTAAGATTAAATTTTATATTCTGCAGGACAAAATCTTTATTTTAAGTCACAAATTAATTATTTATTCGTTTCCTCCTTAACCGGCGCTGACGATAAACATTTTTGTTTGCACGATCGTATATTTATTATTCCCGCCTTCTGACACTTGACAATTCCATATGGCAATATTTTCCGACGAAATGATGAAATTCACCGTATAGATATCCGATAACTTATACCTTTTCTCAAACAAAGATATTGAATTTTCATCGAGAGATGTGCAAATATTGATGAATTGATGACAACGTAAAATGATTGATTAATATCTGAGGTAACGTTTTGACATTTCAATAATAAATCTCGTTTGATTCTATAAACTGTGACCGAGGAACGATTAGCTAATCGCAAACGATTTTTCATTTTGAAAAATTTATCTATCATTTTACGTGTTTTTAATTCGGGATATAATGTTACATTTTTTGGCAGTGTATGAGAACAGCTGCGCGATTCGCTATCTTATCAAACATGACTATCGTCAAATACATTCTGACAACAGAGAGGAAACACAAACTGTGTGATGTGGTAGTACACAAGGAAGAGAAAACATTGCAGAGACACTCAAGTTTCTTTTTTTTTTTTTTTATTACATTGATAGGCAATATATATTTAACATTTATTTCGCATATAAAATCTAGTCTTTACTTTTATCTTATGAGAATAAGATCGTTTAATACTTGTAATAAACTTCAATATTGTGACGCTTTAAAGGAAGCGCAAGCAAAAAAATTCCATTATGATAAGTCACATTCTTCAATTTTATAATTTAAAGAATGCACAAATAATATATTTAATCGTGTACATAGTTTCGAGACAAGACCATCTGTATTTACTTGTTATCAATGAAAGATTTTTGTTTAATTATCGTTTCTCTCGCTACACTTTTGCTTTAGCTAAAAATAGCATTGAAATTTTATTGACTTCTTTCTTCAAGTATCTCTTAATTGGCTACATTGTGACAAACACATCAGCGTAGATAATTACATGAATGATCTAACGCGAATTCAAATACGATATCTTGAAATTTACTCGTTAATTTTCACAATTATATAAAATTATGACAGGTAACTATTTCATTCTCTCTCTCTTTCTCTTGCTCTGACATACATTCTTCCACTATGATTGAGATATTAGCAATAATATTTGAAAGTTGGAGGAATTTCCGAGCAAATCAACATTCGTTCTCCAAGTATGAAATCAAAGTCGAGTAATTTAAAGCGCATTCAAAATATGGTCAAAATTAGCGTGAGTCACACGCTCGCCGGAGCGAGGCGGGACGAGGCGTTCTTATCACCCGACGATAAGCGGAAACGTCAAGGAAACGCAATGCGTGTATACTCGGTTCGTAGAACTCGACGACCATCGAATACCTGTTTCTTTTCATCGTCACGCTATCGAATACCTGAACCTACGCGAGATTTGCTCTGACCCTACGCGACTAGCATAAAATAACCTTTTTTTTTTTTATCATTTTAACGAAGATGCCATGGCAGGGTGTTCATCTAAAAATTCCCTGATCTACCTCCCAAGTATTTTTCTTCGAAATTTCACAGAAGAATATTTCAAAAATTTTTCAATTTTATTAATTAATTTTTTGAACTATTAATTTCTAAAAAGAAGTTTTCTTTTTTATTTGTATGGATTGCGATGTTTTTCACTTTTACAAAAGAAACATCATTTAAGTTTCAAATGGTAGATTTACAAATGTATTGAAAAAAATTGAATAGCTTTTTGTTAAAACAAAAATTTTTAACTTGCATAACATTTCCATTTTTATCATAAAATTAAAATAAAAAATATGTATTGCATTCTCAATATTTTAAATACTTAAGACATTGAATATAAACAGAAATAAATATATACTTATATTTTAATCATAAATCACAATTTAACTTACAATAAAAATTTTTTTTTTAAATTCTCTATTAAGAGTCTTAATAAAATAAAATAAAATAATTCTAGTTTTTTCCATGTTTTTCTAGAGAGTAGACACCTTGCATCGGTGCCCACGTGGTCGCCGCTATAAAAGGAACGGATCACGGAAAAGTTCGAAAGATTTATCTCTCCTACCACCCCCTAAATTTATATTCAATAATATCGCATACGTGACAGTATTTAATATCGAAAGCTCGCAGGCGCCTTTTGCCTGTTATTAATTAACCCTCGAGCACCGGTGCTCCAACCTGTGGCGCGAGTACGCGAGAGTTTTTGCCTCCAACACTGCAATTATCTCTTGCAAAACAACTTTCTTCACGGTATTTTCATATGATAGTTCGTTACCTTATCTGCACTTTGCATCACAGTCACGCGTGTATATTTTTATATACATGCGTTCTTTTTTTTCCCCAAATAAAAAAATCTGACATCTCGTAATACAAAATAAGTACATTTCTTTGTGAAACTTATACGATATATGAAATATAATATATTTAAAAAATATATAAGTATGTTCAAAAATATATATATATTATTATTATAAAATATGATATATGAAATATATATATATATATATATAATAAAATATTTTAAATAAAAAACGCGAAAACAAAAAAAGTGATTAAAATAAATTTAGCTAATTAAATTAAATTTGTTATTAGAGAGATGCAAATATTTTAATACATATTTAAATCGTCGCCACACGATCCGGTCGTCTTTCCCCCGATCGTATCTGTTCACGTCTCGCACACACACCTTTCTCTCTCATTCTCTCCCTCCCTCCCTCTCTCTCTCTCTCTCTCTCTCTCTTTCTCTCGCCGTCTCTCTTTCGGTCTCCCGACATTTCCGATATATCTCGCGCGCGGATTAATTCCAGACGAGGACGAGCAAGAGCCGTAGTGAACCGAGAGAGCTATCTTTAGTTCGCCTTACGAGCAAAAGAGAGTCGTACGGTCTCTGCCGTCGGTCGGAATAAGACAGCGACTCGATTTCTCGATTCGTCGACGGCCGAATGGCATTTTTCAAAACGCGAATGGCCACCGCACGAGTCAATAAATCGATAAAAATGTAACGCTCGGGAATATATAGACGTGTGACTCCGGATCTCGTGATATTAATAAATTTTCCGCGAGAGAGAGAGAGAGAGAGAGAGAGAGAGAACTGTCGTCATCAATTCTTGTTTCGACATCGTGCAGTTGCAACAATAATAACTGCATTTCTGTAATCGCACGATATATTATCTGGGATATAAATAATTCTAGAAAATTTCAAAAACGTTAATTCTCTAAGATATAGCGTGGGGTCATTAATATCTTTTGAAATTCATTACAAGATCATTAAAAATAAATGGCGAAATATATCTCGACTACTTTGAGATTGAGGTAAAAATCGACGTCACTTGCGGGTAAACCTTGCGTCTCGCACAGCTAATTCTTCTTAATTTTTCCTTCAAAGTAATTTTTAGCATCATTCCAAAAATTAATATATCCTCAATATAAAAGTTTGAATAAGAAACGGGAATGTTGTTTAGTAAATTTTCATTCTTCGATCCTTCTCCTCCGAGCTATTAATATGATATGGTTCTGTTCTACTTTCCAGTTATTGATCCGCTTCCTCCATTCGTCTTCATCTTCGGTTAACAAGAAAAAGAAAAGAAAAGAAAAAAAAAAGAAAGAAAGAAAAATGAAAACGAACGATTCCAAATAACACCGGTATTCAACGCGCGTGACGAACTGATTTAGCAGATGACGAGGAAAAAATAGCGTTTTTGCATCGCGCGAGCGTATACATATATCGCTGCTTCGTAAATATTTTGAAGCCGGCGTTAATATGGCCACCGCGTAAATTCCGCGTAACATCGCCGGGATCCGGACAATTAATTTTCACGCCGTGCCATCGAATTAATAACGTGCCAGACTCGAATTCGAAGTCAAGCTCGCGGACTCGTGCTCGGTGACTCACCACGACATCCCGAGAGACATGAACATATTTAATCTCGCAAGGCCCGGGGAAAAGAAGCTGTTTTCCGCTTACATCGTTTCGAAAATTTTCCGCGTCAATGTAACAGCGCTTAATAAATTTTTCCTTCATCCCAGTCTCTTTTACTCTTCTTCCTAAATTTTATCATATATATTTATTATTTATTATATTTTATTTTACGAAAATTTTAATTTCCTGCTTGTTATTCCTTTCGGAGCTACAATCCTTATAAATACGACACGAGGAAAAATATTTTAGAGGGACAGTTCTATAACCAGTTTCTCACAGACATCGATCGACAATTTAGCGTAAATGAATGTTTCCTTTTAGTTCTAGGAAAAAAAAAGAGACAAAAATACGGTTTGAACCGAGGTTAAAGTTATAACCGACGTCGGAGAAACCGGCCTTTAGGGGATTCGCTTGTACAGAAGGGTACGGCATCTGGCACTTGCACCTGCATTACTTACACCGGCCCTATCAATTCTTATTGCCGTTAAACATATTGATAATCGTAAAAAAGGCAAAACTTATATATAGTGAAAGGTTGAATTACTCGATGGAGATATAAAAAAAATGTACAATCATTGCACGTTTCCTTCCTCAAAATGGCAGGCAAATCAAATTCATTCTCAAATTTTCTAGATTTAAGATGAGCTTTGAATATTTTATTGTTACACATTTGTGGCGTTTTTAAATGAAGCAAATTTGATCGCTCTAAAAACGATTGAATCCAATTTGATTGTCATGAACAATATGCTCGATCGAAAATGAGTTTTGATTAATATAAATAATATAAAGTAAATTTTCCGTTTGGCGCTTTTTGAGAACTTTGAAAACACTTCTTTGACCTTGATCAATCAATCAAATGCTCACTTGAAGTGTCTCATTGACTAATAATCCAAGTATATGCCTAGTAACCCAAGAGACCTTTATGACGTCATTGATCGTTCTCAGACCGATCAAAATTCTTTGAAAAACGTTATTAAAATATCTCGCGATGCATTTATGCATCATTTCCACAGTTTTTATATTTAAATTTATGTATTTCGCGTCTCGTAGAGCGATGGGTTTTGCAACTTGCTCAAGTGCAGAAAAACTAATCGCCCTGCAACATCGGCTGGAAAAGGGCGCCTCAAACGAGAAATGTTTAAATATTAAGGACTCATCTCTCGTGGATGGAAGCCTATACGCTTCCATCTCCGCAGAAAAGGGATATCAATTAATCAGAGCACTCACGTAAATCAATCCGGAGTAGTAGCGGTCCTTGAGGTTATGCAGAACCGAGGCCTCGTTGAGACAGGTAAGCTCCGCCATATCCTCCACCTTGTCGAACTTGGGCGGATTCATCTTCTGTATGTCGTCCTTGGCGACGAGCACGCGCTTGCCGGTCTCCGCGATCTCCACCTCGACCTCGTCGCCGCGCTCGCCCTTGATGCCGGCGGCGACGAAGCCCTGGGTCTCGTGCGGCACCCACACCAGCTTCTTCTGCGTCCATTCCGCCTGGGTGGCCGGGTCGTTGAAGTTGTTCCTGTCCACCGACAAGAAACGCAGCTCCGGATCTGACCGGTCTACCCTCGAGTCCACGTCCGCCATCTTTGTTTAGCGAGCGCGCACACGACGCGGTAAAGCTGCTGCTGCTGCTGCTGCTGCCTAATTCCTTCTTCCCTCTCTCTCTCTCTCTCTCTCTTTCTGTCCTTCGCGCGCCTCTCGTCTCTCTCCCGATGAGGTATTCCTGTACTCGCAGATAACTACTCGCGTACTCGGGCCAACGTTACTCGCATACGCGACACGATCGACTCGGGGCAGAGTCTAACCGAGTCCAACGACGACGACGACGGCGGTTGCCGCTACTAGCTGTCGCCACGATATGCAACCGACGACGAGTGCGCGGATACCACCACCACTACTACTATCACCACTGCTGCCACACTACCACTACTACCACTACTACCACCACCACTGCCACTGCTGCCCTGCCGCGACGATACGATAACGGACGGACTCGCCCTCCTCGCGAGCGAGCGTCTCGGTCCGCTCAGCTGCTTCTCGCCTTCCTCGAGATCGGTATCGCGATCGGAAGAGGGGGAGGCTTCTCGCGTTTCTTCTCTTTTTCCTACCCGTAGAGAGAGAGTCGGTCACCCTATGTCTCTCCTCCTCTGTTGCGCTTCTTTTCAACGCACGCCTCCAACACGCCGATCGCAACTGTCACCGACTGTCATCGAGCACCTGCGGCCGCCTCGTGTTCTCGAATCCTCACCTTTCTCCACCGTCCTGCTCGCGCTCGCATCTGGTTCGCACGGTTCCTCTCGCTCCTCGAGTAACTAGGAATATGCGGATAAGGCCGGGTTTACAATAGATGTAGTAAGCCTTAGGCTGTAAGAAATGAACCAATTACAATTGACTTTAGAGAAGGATAATGAATATGATTGGTCCTTACGACTTAAGGCTTACTATAGCTATTGTAGACTCGACCTAAGATTCGATTTATCGATATCTAGAGTGATTCAAACGTAATAGGAAAGGTTTATTTGGACACAGAGTGATTGGACACAACCAATCACGTGACAGATGACTAAAGTAACTAGTACGATTGAGCAATCAAGGCAAAGATATTCTTTATTCTGATGGGCCAATCAAACTTTCACACTTACAGTGTCCAAACAAATATTTCTGCCAGAACTTTCTTGCGCTTAACCTGTACAAATATATGTCATTGGACACGTGTTTGATTTTGAACGGACTCGTGTAAATTATTAATACCACCGACGAGCTCGTCGGTGTCAACCTTTTTTTGTGTTACAATTAATGTTAATAATATCTCATATATATTAAATGCTATGTATTAGGTAATAATATTATCCTAACTATAAAGCATTTGCTCGAATGGAGATTAATATATATATATATATAATTTTAAGGAAATTAACAATTTTTTTTATTTATTCACTGTATAATATGTACAATAACAAAACTCTCATCTTTATTAAAAACTTTTTAGAATAATTTTTAATATATCACTTGATATCATTGATGATTTTTTTAGAATTCTAGATACTTTATAAAAAAAACATATTACGATACGATATATAACTATATATCTATAGGGTGAATTGGTACGAAAATAATTTATATATACATATATATGTGTTTCTCATGTTTGACAGTGTTTCATTCTACATTTTGACCCTATATATGTGTACATATACAGGGTGTCCTAGGCACGTATATATAATATATATATATATAGGGTCCGGTAATTGATGAAAAACCTGCTAATGGCAGATTCTTGAAAAATGTTGTGCTGCACATTTGTTTTCAAGTGAATACTTTTTTTCTAGACTTTTAAGCTCATTTGTAAAAGTTTACAAATATTCTTTTATGCAATTCTGAGAGGGGAAAAATTCATTTGCAAAAAATGATTCTTTTGGTGCCCCCGACAATCTATGAAAGTTTGTCGGTTTAATTTCCGAACACCCTGTGTGTATATATATATGTATAACTGTGAAATTATATAAGCGCTTGCGTTAAACTAATCACTCAGTCAAGAAAGTGAGTTTGCTGCATGTTGTCAACGACATATCTTATTGCAGAATAAATGGAGGTATTTATGAATACGCGAAAGGAAAAAAATGTAAATGAAAAAAGAAAAAATAGAAATAGATAAGGCTTTGTGATTGTAAATATTAATATAAAGTTTATAAATAAATTGAGTAAAGAATGGTCTAAGCATCTTTATATTTTTATTCTTGCATTCGGCTCTTTTATTCTACCTTGATCTGTTCTTTATTTAATTTATTTTGAAAAAGAAAGATTTAATAAATAAAATTTTAATATATCTGAAACTATATTAATTTTATGTAATTTCCTGTAAAAATCTTCTCGCTATAATATTCATAAATATTGTTAAAGTATGTGTTGTTTGATAATGTAATATTTCCAAGTAATATTTGCAAAAAGCAATTTTTATAAAATCTTTTTTTTGTAAATAAAGAAGAAGCAGCTAAATTTCATTTAAATATCATTTGTAAGGAGAGCTACAAAATGAGTAAATTATATGATTACTGGTTATCATTTATATACTAGGCTATCATCGTTGATTTACGAAGTGACACATTCACGAAGCCAACCGCGGCAATGAGGAAAGCTATGTTTGAGGCGGAAGTGGGGGATGACGTTTTCGACGAAGATCCTACAGTAAAAGGTAATTAAATAAATGCGTCCTGCTTGCGACACGAAAAGATTTCAAATTATACTCTAGTTATAAACGGGATCTGTAATTTTTGAAATAATAATAATCAGTTAAAGGCTAAGACCCGTATTTTTAGCTCACATTTATCGTTAAATGTGCCTCTAAATATATACAAACACACGTGTATAAAAATTTTAGAGACACATTTAGCGATAAATGTGAGTTCAAAATACGGACCTAAGTATTGCCTATCACACAGTGAAAAAGAAATATGCAAATAATAGCATATAGCGTGCAAATAAAAAAAACAAAACTCCCTTATTGTTTGACAGTTAATAAAAACGATTCAAAAAGGAACTGAAATGTTTAATCAATAGTATATAATTAATAATTAATATATTTAATATACAATTAATATATTATATATATATATATATATATATATATATATATATATATATATATATTCTCTTTCTTTCTCTCTCAATTATATAAACTAATATTAATATAATATATAATTAATAATATTTGTTTCCATTTATTCTCTGAAAGAGTTATTATAAATTATAAAAAATGATTACTATGAACGAATAAAATTCGGATCGTATTTTAAGTTGGAAACTATTGTTTTATAGTTAATACGATATCGAATGAATTTTGTGTGTATAAAAATATAAGTACATTCACTCCAGTTTCTTACATTTAAAATTATTTTACTCACACACATATATACTCCAATACATAATAAATTAAAATAATTTATCCTTATTTTCTTGCACACACAAATTATTCCCTCTTTCGTCAGTTGCAATTTCGATAATTTAAATATAGTCTATATAGAGTATATTTAAAGCACGAAATTTTAACAATAAAATCCTCTAATCGAATGTTTTTACATCATTTTCTAGACTTACAGAAAAAAGCAGCGGCGTTACTTGGGAAAGAAGATGCGCTGTTTATTAGTTCTGGTACTATGGGAAATTTGATTGCTAGTAAGATCTGATAAACACTTTATATATTTAATATTTCTATATTTTTAATATAATTTATTTTAACTCAAAAAAGCAGTTTTTCTTGCTGCTAATAAAAAATTGACTTCTGTCTTTATCAAGATTCTAAATAAATGTATATAAATAATATTAATGAAAAGGAAATAAATACATAAATAATCTTAACAAAAAGGCCAATTAATTTAGGTATTTAAATAATATGTACTTTTTAGAAAATTATATATTAATCAATTTACAAAACAATCTTTTTGCACTTGTGCTTCTTCAGCAATTATAATCATAAATAAAAAGAAATTAAAATTAAAATATATAAGCGCAAGAAGCCAAGTGCATTTTATTTAAAAAGAAAAATATACTCAGCTGTATATATTAATCTTTCAGTTATGAATCACTGCAACGTACGCGGCAGCGAAGCTTACTGCGGTGACAAGTCGCACGTGGTTCTTCATGAGCAGGGCGGTGCGGCGCAAGTGGCTGGTGTGAGCCTTCGTACGCTGCCAAACAACGAAGACGGTACGTTCGATCTGAAGAAACTCGACAGTGCGATCCGCAATCCGGATAGCATACACGAACCGGTCTCAAAGTTGATCCTCGTCGAGAACACGCTCAACGGTAAAATAATACCTCAATCATGGATCGAGGAGTTGATGGTGGTGGTGAAGAAGCATAATCTCAAGACGCATTTGGACGGGGCGCGATTGTGGAACGTCTCGATCGCGTCGGGAATCTCGATAGAAAAATTAGCCGCTCCATTCGACTCGGTTACCTTTTGCCTGAGCAAGGGATTAGGCGCTCCCGTGGGATCCGTGCTCTGCGGAAGCAAGAGTTTCATCGTCGACGCGAAGAGGAAACGCAAAGTACTGGGTGGCGCGATGAGACAGGTCGGCATACTCGCCGCGGCCGGACTCGTTTCTCTGGAAGAATCGGTACCGCGATTAGCGGAGGATCACAGAAGAGCAATAACGATCGCGCGGGCGATCAATCAGTTGAATTCGAAAATATTTAGCGTAGACTTGAAAACCGTGCACACCAATATAATAATGATAAACGTGAATGCCGACAGTGGCGTGTCCGCTATGGCTTTCATGAACAGACTCCATCAAAGCATAGACGACAACAGTGACGATAAGATTATAATCAAATGCTTCGCTATGACGGAAACTTTCGTCAGAATGGTACTTTATTATGATATTGATGATTCGATGATGGATGCTGCCATACGTAAATTAAGATATGTCATCAACCTGCTCGATCCTCAAGTACAGATTTGAATTTCTTCAAAAAGTGCCATTAAATAAAGAGAATTCTTTAAATCTAATATAAATAAAAATAAGTATATATTTAAATATACATAAGTTTTTAAATAATGAATTACCTATATACATTTAAATCACATTCTAATGATATAAAATATGTATAATTATAAAAATTAATAAAAATATATTAAAAAATATAAATATACTCTACCTATTTATTATGAAATATTTATACTTAACGTGTAAACTTTGTTTAAAAACTTATATTATTTAAATATTTTTATTATTACCATAAAAAATATATTAGAAATAAATCTATTTTATAATAGTTATTCGAATCTTTTGTTAAATTTCCTAAATAAAAAATTTGTGATCATGTATCATTCAAATTGTATAGAATATTTTATTGGCAAATATTCTCTCTTGGTACTAGTAGAGTGCATATTTTTCAAAATTTGATATGTATAAAACTGATATAAAAATTTCTTTTAGAATCTTTCTTTATAGCAATATTACATATTAATATAAATCATGTAATAAATATTCATTTTGTTGAATAAATATTAAACAATTAAATTTTGAAATATGTTCCTATAAATTATATAAATTCTATTGAAAATATATCCTGAACTAAAAGAAATTTAATTAATAATAGTTAATTTTATCAAAATTTGAATAATGAAGACTTTCACATTAAATACATCAATATGTGTTCAAATCTCCTCATTTATTTCTTTTGTAAGAATATTCTCCTGTGCCTCTACAAAGATTCGGGCCGATCACACAGTTATCAATTAACAATGGGCGCGTAATTAGCGTTGTTAATGTTAACTTTGAAACGCGTCATTAACAGGCTCGTCGTCGTCCTCATCCTCCTCACCCTCGCTCTCAAAGGTATTGTCAGGAATATCGTATAACCGAATCATAGGTTTATTCGGATCCTTCATTATCAAATATTTGCCGTCCTTCTGTTTCATGCAAATGTCAATGATACATCGCAGAATACCCCACGCGTTGTCCATGTTCAGGTTGATCTGCGTCGCAAACTCGTTCGGTTTGTACTGCTGCGTACCCAGAATCACATGCTTGCTAGAGTCCCGTACCATAGCGCGCGATACGTATCCAAATTTCAGCTGATCCGAACCGGCGAGCAACGCCTGAACCGTCCACTTGGCGAGTTTACAGGCGTTATTGCGTAATTCGTTGGCCAACACCGCGCCACGCTGTGTGTCCAGCTTCTGACGCCACTCAACTCCATTAGCCAACTTCGAGTCCCATTCGTTCAATGCCTTGACTGTTAAGAATTGATTCTCGTTATTGGGACCCTGCATCACGGCGTCGTGCTCACATCGGGCGACGAGCACAATACCATTGTTGAGATCCCATTTGCGATAACGATACGCCACGCTCGCCACGTCGCTCTCCTCCTCTTCCGAGATAAACGGATTGCCCTCTTCAAATTTGTAACGTGGCTCGTTCGACTTGAGTACTTGCTGCGAAAAATTGTGATTGATGAAAGTCGCCTCGAGAGCGAGATTTCTCGGCGAATTCAGCGAGTTGCCGTCGTCCTGAGGTGGCTCGACACTGGTCTCGTTCACAGTCAACAGATCAAACTCGGTGTTGTCGCGCTTGTCGAAGAACAACTTGTCGCCGATCTTCTCGATGACGATGTCCCACGAATAATTGCTGCGCGTGCAACACATAATGGTGGCCAGGATAGCGTCGGTGGCGTAAACATTGCCCTCGGTCTTCGATAGTTTACGAACGATAGGATCGTCGGTGGTCGTGACCGTGTGGAAAATACGATCGATTCTCTGCAGTGGCTTTTCGCTCTTGACGTTCACGCGGTCGTACGTTTTGTCATAATACTCGAGCGAGCCGCAGCAAGATATATCCTCGCCATCTTTCACGCCGGGCAACGAGAGCTTGGCCAATCGCGGGAAGTCCATCTCCTCGATAGTGATCCAGTCAGGTCGCACCGTCACGGAAGCGTCTCGAATCTTGATGGGCGGTTGATTCTTGTGATTACGCAGACCTTGCTGTCTGCCCCAGCGTTTCGCCTGTCCCTTACGCTCTCGTTCTCGCAACTTGAGCTTCCCTAACTGCTGCATCTGACTCAATCCACCGCGTTGACCGCCACGACCGCGTAAGTTGCGCTGATTATGGCGGAAGCGGCCACGTTGATATGGCGGTTTCTGCACACGGGTAGTGTCCACCAAGTGGAAAGTAGTCTCGTCCTCGTCGTGGTAATAAGCATATTGACTGCCGGAACCAAATTGTGATGTATATTTGTCTGAAAAAAATATGTCACTAATACATCATCTGATATATTAATTCCTCACAAAAGCATGATATAAAGCAATACTTTGAACTGTTACATACAACTCTTGTAATGTATTTAATATGAATAAACTCCGTTAGACTGATACGTTAAGTTGATAAACATTTTGCACAAGAAGAGATCTTTATTATGACATTTTTATAATTTTTTAATGCAATATAATACCAATAATATAGAAAACTACAAGAGTACCTATTTTTAAAGAAAATAAAAATAGATTTGCTGCATAAAAATATATAATCATCGACAATAGCTTCTTCTTGTTTATGTAACAGCATCTTGAATATTGTAAGTCTAATTTAAGATCAAGTTATAATATTGCGATCAAGATTCAATTATGTGTCACTATTCGATCATATGCATATCTTGCATTCTTTACAAAATTTATTCTTATATTTGAATAAAATGTAGAAAATTATCAAAATTAAAGAATTTGACATAGTACATCAAGATATACATCTGTCAAATCTTTCGTTTCAGAATTCACAGTCTTAAATTTAATCACATAAGAGCCTTTCATCATCAATCAAATGCAGCTCAAATTTTGAGGTTAAGTGAACATCAATGAAAAGAAAGACGAAATACGTACTTGGGAACTTTTTGTCCTGGAAGGCCGGCGTCGTCCAGTCGGAGATCTACAACGGCAGGCATAAATGAGGCTTGTTTACAGCGAAAAGGACAAAAGATCTCGCATATGCTCACCTTGCCCAACCTATCGCCTTTGGAAAATGGCTGATAAGGAATGTCCTTAAATTGATCCGGCAGCTCGCACGGGCCCCAGCCGTCCGGATTGTGCTGGATCGCCGGCGCGAGGAAGTGGGCCACCTCCTCTTTCGGGGCAGGATCGTCCAGCACCACTACGTCCACTTCTGTCATATCGTTACTTCGATCGAATTTGCATCAACCCGCAGAGCACACGAAGCAACAAGACAGAAATCCTCCACGACCGGAAATCCTACTCTGGGCCTCTTTCTTTACTGCCGCACCGGCAGTACCGCCAAATTCCTCTTTGAAAAAATCCTAAGAAATCCTAAAGGTGCTTTTTCATGTTAACGTTCGACGCTCATTTTTTAGGGTATATCAATCAAATGGAAATTTATATTTACACATTATTCTTGTATAAAAAATAATCGAATATTATCTCTGTTATATTACTTAATTTATTTTTTATATGTACTTTATATTCAACGTTAAACGTGTCTCACCTCTCACAAAATTTATTCATAATAGCAGAGAGAAGCCTGAGAGGCGCCATGAAGCCGTTTTTAAGGGAACCCATTTTCACCGAGGTACAGTGGCGCTAACTGGATCGATTTTAGAAACTACGTAGCTGGATCGACTTTCTAGCGGTTCGCGTCCGTGCTAGATCCACAAATTATGGTTCGTGTCCGTGCTAGATCCATAACTGTGGATCTCAAATATACGAAACATATACATTCATTAATATTTTATTACATATTATTAATTGCAACTGCGCATGATCTTTTTTCACTTTAACATATATATATATATATATATATATATATTACTTCATAATATATGTTAAAGTGAAAAAAGATCACGCGCAGTTGCAATTAATAATATGTAATAAAATATTAATGAATGTATATGTTCTTGTATATATTATTAATAAAAAAGTTGATGCGAGACACTTTCTGTAACAACTAATCATGATTTGAAAAGAAAAGGAAAATTACTTGTCAAAATTAATTAACCGAGATCATTGTTGCAAAAGACTCTTATATAATATATATAAATACATAATTATAATATAATTTTATTTTATTTAATTACTGTAATTTTATACATCTGTTGAGTCGTTTAATTCATCTATTTGTCGTTTTCAATTTACAATTTTAATAGCAAGACGTTTGATATATTAATTTCGAGAAATGAAACTTTATTAATTACTGTTAATTAACGCCGATTATGCAATTGACATACTCGTACGCGATTAACAATATGCGTCTTCTAATATCCTCGAAAGTTCAATTTTTATTAATAAAAGATGTTATATAAATATTGACAATGTACTTCACGAGCGGTAATGTATTTTAAAACGCTCGAAAATTCGCTTCTGTATGAATAGGAAAACATATTTCGCAAAGAAGATATCGCTAAAATCCGCGGGAAGAACGATACCTTCTTTGCGAAATATGTTTTCCTATTCATACAGAAGCGAATTTTCGAGCGTTTTAAAATGCATTACCGCTCGTGAAGTACATTGTCGATATTTATATAATATCTTTTATTTATAAAAATCGAACTTTCGAGACGATTAGAAGACACATATTATTAATCGCGTACGAGTATGTCAATTGCATAATCGGCATTAATTAACAATAATTAATAAAGTTTCTTTTCCCGAAATTAATATATCAAACGTCCTGCTTTTATAATTGTAAATTCAAAGCGACAAATAGATGAATTAAATGAGTCAACTGATGAATAGAATTACAGTAATTAAATAAAATAAAATTATATATTATAAATATGCATTTATATATCATATATATAGTTATATAAGTGTCTCTTGCAACAATAATCTCGGTTAATTAATTTCGATGCCTCATTAAAAATTAAAGATAAGACATAGCCAGGATGAGAATGCTAGAAGGATGCGAAAAGAAAGAAATCAGAAAGTTAATAACATATTGCGAGATGTTCCGCGGTAAACGAAATTTGAATTCTTTATTTGATCAAAAATCGAAAAGATTGATTAGCTATCGATCGAGTCTGCATGAATTATTCAGTTCAGGAAATTAGAAACGCCATACCGAAATAAGATAATGTATTCGCAAAGAATGAATATGATATAAAATTTAATATAAAATATATTACAAAATGTATAAAATACATTGTAAAATGTACAAAATACATAAAATATTATATATAATTAATTCAATGTTATATATAGAGAATTAATTATATTACAAATATATTTTACAAAATTTAATTAAAACGTCACCGAGAAAGGCAATTAGGAGCTAGCGCAGGTGTATACAAAATTTAATATAAAATATAATTTTAATTTTTAATTCAAAATAATTTTATTACATAGAATTATACGAAATATCCGAAATTGATCTATATAATTTATTAGAAATTTTTAAAACGTAATTGATATAGTCTATATCACGACCAAAAGATCGAATTATTAATAAATTTATCGATACGTCTCTCTCAATTAAGAAAACCTAGAATTTTAATGGAATTTTATGTAATTGTATGTATTCTTCCATTTCGTGTAATTTTACTTTTTACAATAAGTATAATACAATAAATATAATTCATACATATAATATAACGCAACTTAAATCTATCTCTTACGCAATAATATCTTATACTATTTTAATAATATAATATAATATTTAAAATTAATATTTAATGTCCATATAATCTTATGCAATATAATATATAACATACCATAAATACAATGTTATACCTGTATAATATACATCTTAATATAAAAGATATGCATATAATATACATATTATATACATACATACAATAAGTTACATGTACAATAAATAAGTTACATTTTTTTACGTTTTTCATAATTAAACTAAATTTTATTATGAATATAATTTTAATTTTTACCTAATAATGTTTTAAAACTTGTTTTTACAGTTTTTATATGTAATTTATATTTAATTAATTTTTTATTTTATTGAAAAAAATATTAAATTTTTATATTTTTACAATTTTATATTATCTTATATTTATATTTTTATATTTTTTTCCTTACAAATAAATTTAATTTTATAATAGCTATAATTTTTCTTTTATTAAATTTTATGTTTTTTTTTAAATTGTCTTAATAGCCCTAGCAGACCTACTTCTATTAGCTACATCAGTAAAAATCTGATAAAACAAGATTTGGGGAGTCCTAATTGGAAATTTGCGATTACATATTTTTTACGCATTGTGGCCAGAATTGACCACGTATCTTCAGCCAGTTGGACCTACCTTTTGTTGCTCCTGGCTATTCATTCTGACTCGATTTCTACGAGCCAAGAATTGAGAAAGAAAAACAACTTCTTCTACTGCCGGTAATAATTATCACCGGCAAATAAGACGACTTATATTCATTTAGGATCGTATGATATTATAATACAATCGTTTTGTAAATGCGTATCATTAGTCGTCGAAAGTTGCAAAAGATATATAACAAATATAATCATGTATATACCGAAAAAATTGTACTCAAAATGTAGACTTTATAAGCCTTCTTAATAGATATTCTTAATAAATAAGAATAATTTTTTACCGTGATATATTTTAAAACACCTAATTTATAATGAAATTAAAACTATTGTATATATTAATATATTATGTATATTTAACTTGTCAAAATTTTAATAAATAGCAAATGTCCATTTGTAAAATTTTTTTTGTTATTGGGATTCATAATCTCAAATATTAAATAATATAATGATAAGAAAATATTCTATTCAGTATATAAGTATATTCTTACTTGCTAAGAATATCTGAAAGTACTCTTTAGAAGACTTCTCTCTTAAACTAATTGTAAGAAGATCTTCTTAATGTTTATTTTAAAGAAATATATTATAAAGTTAAATGAAATATTCTTAAGCTGAGAATATAATTTTTTCGGTGTATGTAAAATATATTAGCATGCATATCAATCCCTCTGTCGGCGGGTCATTAAACATTTGTATCTTTAAAATTGTTTTATAAAAATTTAATATATATAATTAAAATAAATATTTCATGTATGTCTTGCATAAAACTGGAATAAATCATATATTTTTATTTTTTTTAATATTTTTCTTTTTCTATCAATTTTAATATACAAATGGTATACCTATTTTAACAAAAGTTAAAAAAAAAGTAAATGAAAAATGTAATATAAAATTTTCTTTTGGAATACGTACAAAAAGCAATTTTTTTATAATTTAAAATTGACCCAGAGTACGGCATGCATGCATTCCGCCGTCCGAGGGTTAAAGCAACGAATTTATCTACAATCTACATCTTTATCTACAAGTCTATTAATCTACATCTACAAATCTCTATACAAATCCGTTGCTTTAAAATATAATAAAAGCTTTTTGTCACTCACCGACACTGATGCGCAACAACGGAGTTGTCGATATTGAAGCTATGTTATCTGTAACATACAAAATAAAATCCAAATTATAGCAGCGATTTTAAATAATTAATATTAAAGAATTTATTATTATACTTAATAAATTTATATTCGACGCGTACAATAATAAGCAGATATATATAAATATGGAATAACTTTGTAAATTAAAAAAACTTTTCTTTATAAATAAAAACTTTTATAAGATTTATACAAAAATCTTTATCTCTGAATTTCTTTTAATTAAATCATTCAACTAAAAGAATCGAATTATTTTGTATAAAGTATTTATTAATTAATATACAAATAATATTTACCCTGGGGTTGCTCCGCCGATGCAGGATGCCTCTCCTAGGCCTCCTCCTCCTCTCAGATGTCAGGGAAGCCAGGATCTATTGTTTTATACGCGCGATATACTTTTTTAAATTTGTTTAAACCGTACAAAAGTAAAAACGCGCGATAGTTTGGACGGCACTTCCGCACTTTTACGCGCGATACTTTGACGGCACTCCCGAATTTCGGAACGATCGAAAAACCCATCAATGATTTATTCCAACAATCGACCGACCTCTAATCGACTAGGACCGAAACCCGTTGACGAAGCAGAGACCGTGCTCTCAACAACCGATTATCGAGCGTTAGCTTAATATTAACCGCGCGTTCATGTATCTCTCTATACTGAACATACGTCTTTACGCGGCCGGCATTCGCCTCAGCCGCGATACTGAGGCGTATAAACGTTGTTGCCCAGTAAGAAATGACGATTGAAAAAATGCAAATTAAACGCCGATAATCGACATCCATTTGGCAACATCTTCCTCAATCAATCATTTTTCACTGGAAAGCAACGCTGAGAGAATCCCAGTTAGTCGGCATCAAATACGATCCCCGACAACATAATTTCGTGATCGAAATCAGGAAATATGAACGAAAACACGACCGCGATCGCGATGAAGCCGAGAACCGAGAGCAGAGAGCCGAAAGCCGAGACGAATGTCAAAAACAATAGCGCGCTATATGTCACCAAGGTCGAATGTTATTATTTTATTTCGGAGTCATTTTAGACGTACTTTAACACGTTAAGATTTATCGTAATATTATTACGTATATTATCGTCGCGAGAAACGTGTACGGCGCGCTCGACCTCGAGGTGACCGAACGCGAGGCGCAGGTGTCGGCACCGGAGTAAAAACACGTGCGCACACTACGCCCGCCGGAGTAAGAATGAATGACTCATGGCTGTCACTAGTCCCGTACGCCGTACGCGCCGGGCTCACCTCCCTTACTATGGAATGCGTGACGTCAACGACAAGGTCGAGTATGCTCATTCTCTCTCTCTCTTTCTCCTCGCCGCCAGACAATAACAAATACGCACTATACTACGTGATATAATTTAACACGTTGAAATATGTACAATCCAATGATTCTAAAATACATATAAAATTTCTTAACAAAAATAATATTATTATTCGATTTAATGTGATATATTTAAAATACATGAAACGCGATTACGAAATTTGTAAAATACTTCAACGAAAGCAATCTTATGACTTACTGTATGACTATTATAATTGCACGATTTATTTATTATTCTCGTAAAAAATTATATCAATAATGCGTGTGTGTGTGTTTGTGTGTGTGTATGTGTGAACAATTATTTGTAAAAGAGATAGAAATTTATATTATAGATACACACATATATTTATAGACGTATATTAATTAAATATAAATTAATAATAAAAAATATGCACAAATGTACTGCCTGTACTTATTACATTTACTAAATATGTATAA
This sequence comes from Anoplolepis gracilipes, assembly GCF_047496725.1. Taxonomy (NCBI): domain Eukaryota; kingdom Metazoa; phylum Arthropoda; class Insecta; order Hymenoptera; family Formicidae; genus Anoplolepis; species Anoplolepis gracilipes. The sequence goes on along the minus strand of NC_132979.1, from coordinate 8,018,379 downwards.
CTCTCCGTAATTATAGAAATTTGTCATATCATATTAAATAAATGTTCTCTCTTTCATCGTAACTATATAATTATTCATTTATATATATATTTCATATGTTTGTTTTTTTTTCTATCAGAAAAAGAAAAAGAAAGAGAGAAAAAAACAGATATTCTATCATTAAAAATTAATGTATTAAATACAATTTATTAATATTTTATTATTTGTTTCTTATAAAAAAGTTTTTTATTAGATGTGCCTGTTTTTATTAGAGCTTATACTATTTAATTTATTCGATTAAAATATGAATTTTTATTAATAAAATATTTTACATAAATATCGGCAATGTACTTCACGAGCAATAATGTATCTTAAAACCCTCGAAAATTCGCTTCTGAATGAATAGGAAAACATATTTGGCAAAGAAGGTATCGCTACAGGCAAGATCGGCGGCAAGGTCGGCTGCGAAAGCGATACCTTCTTTGCGAAATATATTCTCCTAGTAACTCAGAATAAAAATTTCCGAGCGTACCGCTTGAACTGAATTATTTCACGATCTCTCGTCGCAAAATATTTTCTAATAATTCAGAAAGGAATTTTCTAAAATATTTAACGGCATATTATTATTGTTCATAATGTGCATAATAATTACTGCAGCATACCTTTTTGCGAAATATATTCTCCTAATAAGAAATGAAACATATTAAAAGATATGTTATTACTTGTGAACTGCATTTCTTTTACCTTGTTAAAGAATCGAGTTTTAAGAGTTGAAAAGAGTTTTATTCATTAGCAGTAATAATCAATTATTTCACATTTAATTGTATGATCGTCTAGAGGACAAATTTATATGATTTTCGCATTATGTCATGCGAACAATCGATATATTTTTGCAATATATCTTCATACTTAAATGTTAAAGACATTTTATATATTTCGCGATGCACTATATTTAAAAATCTTGTTAATGAACCGATTATGTTTCAAGACTTTTTATGTACATATTGATATATAAAAATACTGTCGATTCCGCGACAGTCAACTGATCGTGGATAGCATTACCAATCTTTATACATATTGTTTTATTAATAAAAATCAGAAAGACGAACTTTCGAGAATGTTAAATGACGCATATTACTAATCGCGCACAAGTATGCCAACTGCATAATTGGCGTTAATTAGCAGCAATTAATAAAGTTTCTCTTTTCCCAAAATTAGTATATCAAACGGATTCTGTTGTTAAAATTGTAATAAACCAAAAAAGTGAATTAAACGTGTCAAACTGTTGAATAAAATTATAATAATTAAATAAAATAAAATTATATTAAATACATATAAATAATAGGTATTTATATATATTCTAATATAAATATATATAAAATATAACTTTTCAATCATTTAATAAAATCATTTAACTTTGTGCTGATATATACATTACTCCACTACATGTATATTCTAAAGTAAAAAAGGCTACGCGCTATTAATAATATGTAATAAAACATACTAATATAAATCCATATTGTTTCATATTTTGAGTAACTCAGAAGCGAATTTTCGATTATTTTAAGATACATTACTGCTCGTGAAGTACATTGCCGATATCTATGTAAAATATTTTATTAATAAAATTCGAACTTTGGAAGATATTAGAAGACACATATTATTAATCGCGTACAAGTATGTCAATTGCATAATGGACATTAATTAACAGTAATTAATAAAGTTTTTTTTGCCGAAATAAGTGTCAAACATATTTTGTTGTTAAAATAAACTAAATAGATGTATTAAACGTGTTAAACCGATGAATAATATTATAATAATTAAATAAAATAAAATTCTTAATATGTATTTATATATATATATATATAAAGTTACTATAGAAGAATATAATATGTTGAATTATATGTTTCATATTTAAACAAATGTAGAGATATGTTTCCCATATTTCACATTAACAATTATATATAACATTAAAAATTGAGAAAACACAACGATGAATTATATTCTTTCTCTCTTCCCCTCTCTCTCTCTCTCTTTCTCTCTCCCTCTCTCTGTCTCTCTCTTTTTTTCAAAAACAAACAATTTATTTTATAATGTTTAATCTTATAAATACTTGTATTATTAATAAAAAAGTTGATGCGAGACGCTTTCTGTAACAACTGTAATCGTGATTTGAAAAGAATAGGAAAATTACTTATCAAAATTAATTAACCAAAATCATTGTTGCAAGAGACTCTTATATAATATATGAATACATAATTATAATATAATTTTATTTTATTTAATTACTGTAATTCAATTCATCAGTTTACTTATTTAATTCATCTATTTGTCGCTTTGAATGTACAATTTTAAGAGCAGGACGATTGATATATTAATTTCGGGAAAAGAAACTTTATTAATTATTGTTAATTAATGTCGATTATGCAATTGACATACTCGTACGCGATTAATAATATGTGTCTTTTAATCATCTCGCAAGTTCAGTTTTTATTAATAAAATATTTTAAATAAATATGGGAAATGTACTTCAAGAGCGGTAATGTATTTTAAAATGCTCGAAAATTCGCTTCTGTATGAATAGGAAAACATATTTCGCAAAGAAGTTGTCGCTAAAATCCGCGGGAAAAACGATACCTTCTTTGCGAAATATGTTTTCCTATTCATTCGGAAGCGAATTTTCGAGCGTTTTAAGATACATTATTGCTCGTGAAGTACATTGCCGATATTTATGTAAAATATTTTATTAATAAAAATTCATATTTTAATCGAATAAATTAAATAGTATAAGCTATAATAAAAACAGGCACATCTAATAAAACACGTTTTTATAATAAACAAATATTAAAATATTAATAAATTGTATTTAATACATTAATTTTTAGTGATAGAATATCTGTTCTGTTCTCTCTTTCTTTTTCTTTTTCTAATAGAAAAAAAACAAACATACATAATATATATATAAATGAATAATTATATAGTTACGATGAAAGAGAGAACATTTATTTAATATAATATGACAAATTTCTAAAATTACAGAGAGTTATACATATTTAGTAAATGTAATAAGTACAGGCAGTAAATTTGTACATATTTTTCATTATTAATTCATATTTAATTATTATACGTCTATAAATATATGTGTATATCTATAATATAAATTTCTATCGCTTTTACAAATAATTGTTCACACACACACACATCATTGATATAATTATTTACGAATATAATAAATAAATCGTGCAATTATAATAGTCATACAGAAAGTCATAAGATTGCTTTCGTTGAAGTATTTTACAAATTTCGTAATCGCGTTTCATGTATTTTAAATATATCGCATTAAATCGAATAATAATATTATTTTTGTTAAGGAATTTTATATGTATTTTAGAATCATTGGATTGTACATATTTCAACGCGTTAAATTATATCACGTAGTATAGTGCGTATTTGTTATTGTCTTGCGGCGAGGAGAAAGAGAGAGAGAGAATGAGCATACTCGACCTTGTCTTTGACGTCACGCATTCCATAGTAAGGGAGGTGAGCCCGGCGCGTACGGCGTACGGGACTAGTGACAGCCATGAGTCATTCATTCTTACTCCGGCGGGCGTAGTGTGCGCACGTGTTTTTACTCCGATGTCGGCGCCGGTGCCGGCACCTGCGCCTCGCGTTCGGTCACCTCGAGGTCGAGCGCGCCGTACACATTTCTCGCGACGATAATATACGTAATAATATTACGATAAATCTTAACGTGTTAAAGTACGTCTAAAATGACTCCGAAATAAAATAATAATATTCGACCTTAGTGACATATAGAGCGCTATTGTTTTTGACATTTGTCTCGACCTCGTCGCGATCGCGATCGTGTTTTCGTTCATTTATACTGATTTTAATCTTTCTTTTGTTGGAGTTTGATCGTGCCCGACCTGTTGACTCCAAGTATGATTCTCGCGCGTGATGAAATTGAATTTTCGATCGTTCCGAAATTCGGGAGTGCTGTCAAAGTATCGCGCGTAAAAGTGCGGGAGTGCCGTCAAACTATCGCGCGTTTTTACTTTTGTACGGCTTAAAATATTGCGCGATTTTATTTTTGTGCGGTTTCAACAAATTAGAAAAAGTATATCGCGCGTATAAAACAATAGTTCCTGACGTCCCTTACAATCTGATTGTGAGAGGAGGAGGAGGCCTAGGAGAGGCATCCTGCATCGGCGGAGCAACCCTAGGGTAAACATTATTTGTATATTAATTATTATAAATTTTTTATAATGAGTTCGATTCATTTATTTGAATAATTTAATCAAGAGAAACTTAGAGATAAAGATTTTTACACTAATCTTATAAAGTTTATATTTGAAAAAATTTTTTTTTAATTTACAAAGTTATTCCATATTTATATATATCTGCTTATTATTGTACGCATCGAATATAAATTTATTAAGTATAATAATAATAAATTCTTTAATATTAATTATTTAAAATTGCTGCTATAATTTGGATTTTATTTTGTATGTTACAGACAACGTAGCTTTAATGTCGACAACTCCGCTGTTTTACATCAGTGTCGGTGAGCGAAAAAAAGTTTATATTTAAAAGCAACGGATTTATGTAGAGATTTTGATAGATAGAGATGTAGATGATTGTAGATAAATTCGTTGCTTTAACCCTCGGACGGCAAGATATAGTGCATTCTAGTGAATTCTGAATGAATTTTAAATCATAGAAGAATTTGTTTTTATACGTTCTTTTTGTACGTAAAAGATAAAGATAACATGTTTAAGTCTCACTTAAATCTAAAATAATATTGGTGCGATTGAGCCTAAAACTATTAAAAGCATGTCTGGTATAAAGCATTCTTGACTAGTTGGCATATTGTAAAGAAATTTGTTTATTCATGAATGATGCGGAAGGATATCCCGTGCTCCTTGAATGTGATTATTCGTACAAATAATACAGTCGTATTTGCTAGATATTTATACGCCCATACGCAAAAATAGTGCGTTGTGTTATACATATATATATACACACACACACACATATATGTGCATGTATGTATGTATGTGTTATATATCGTGAAGACTATTATCACCCCTTAAGATAGATGAGCATAGAACGACGATTCGCATTCGCGCGCACAGATTGAACTGAAACACATAAGTCATCGTGATCGGTTCGGTCAATTAAGGAAGTGCAAAATTAATTGTGGATTGTCAGCCGATCCTTTTCGAACTATGTTCTCTGCATCTTTGTCTTACTTTTGTATTTTTTTTAAATATCGCTGGACTAAAATTCTCTCCCTTAATGCGATTACAGGATAAGTCTTATTTTATAGCTAACGCGCGTTATTTATTCTCGTTACACATCGATAGCTATAAAAACATGTATTTCTTCTCAGACTTGCGTTAAAACTTGCCGATCAATTGTGAAATCGAAGTGGCATGCGTGATTGCAGGACGCAATTTGCAAAATGGCGAGTTAATTATAACTAGAACGATAAAAACGAGAAATATGCAAAATAGTTGCGGAAAGAAAGGAATTCGCGAATCAAAATTCAAAATGCAGATATACATCAACGTGTTTTTCTACCTGTTTTACATTTCTGATTGTCCTAGTTTTAAATAGCGTTTTAGTAAAAAATTTTTAATAAAAAATGTATAAGCTTCAGTGTTTATATTTTTAAAAATATTTTTGGGACATTTTTTATGACTTTAAAATAATTGAAGTATTTTAGATTTATTTTTATGGTCATTAAGTTTATTTATCCAGACAGTTAAATATCTTTCTCATTATGTTTTTTTTTTTGGACTTTGCATATATATATATATATATACACTTTATAAAAAACAAATTTTCAAATATTTTTATTTAAAAAAACGTATTTTCCTGAAAGAGAGATGCAAAATTTTACCTGCATCAATCTTGTTGAATATTCCATAATTTATTAAAATAAAAAATAAGAAAACATATATCGTACTATTTAAATACACAAACGATCTTGTGTGACGCATTTGTAATTATAATCTATAATAGTTTGTATAACGAATGGGAGTCTGATTTTTCTTGTTAGAGCGAGAAGTTCTGTCCTATATGTTCGATTAAATTACAATAAATTTCAAATTATTTTTTAATCGTATAAAAGCAAGATATCACGAATATTTTTTTAACAACGAACAAAATACTATAACTAAATTATTATAACTAAAGTTTAATAAAAATGTATAAACAAAATTTTAATATTAATATTAATATCAGATATTAAAAATGCATAATTTCTCACATTGCTCTTTGATAAATCTTTTTGAGAAGAATTCGTTTTTTTTCCTGAGGAAGATTCATTTCAGCGATGAAAAATCGTTCTAATATAGGTATATAATTCTATTGAGTAACATTCTAGTGTATTTAATTAAAACTAAAGTTAATTAATAATTAACAAAATTTGCATTTGTTAATTTTTCGCGTAAAGTAATTTTTAATTTAAATTTAGCTCAAGTTATATCGTGAAAAATAAAGAATTTAAATGTGACACAAATTGGCATTTTTGTTTAAATAATACTTCAAAAGTTTGACGCTAGAAAAAAATTCAGACAGATTACTTTATGCATAAATGGACTTGATGAATTTTTTAAGTAATATGTTTTTTTAGTGTCCAGTTATCATTAACATTTTTCTTATCGAAATACATATCATATGACGTTATTGAAGCGGTATTAAAGGAGAAAGGGAGCCAATGAAAAATGATTAAAATAAAAATTAAATATGAAACGTGATTAATTATATTGTTTTATCTGATCTTATTGCTCTCTGATAATCCGTCGAGGAAATAAATGTTTTACGAGAAAATGCATTTCTCTTTACTTTCTTCGTTTATTCTCTTTCATTCTTACTCAGGAACGCAAATACGAGGAAATCGCGCACGAATCCTTTGGTTTGTCGATCTATCAATATGACCGAACGCTTAATTAGCGCTACTGTTACCAATATTTCAGTATAAAATATACACTTAGGACTAAATATATCATATATACATAAGCGACGAAGGAGAACATTGACATCGAAATTGACGTAGCGTACAAGTGGGACGTTATTCTTATCCTCGCCGGAACAGACGTATATCACTGTGTCCAGTTATTATATTCGAAATCTCTTTCTATCTCTTTTTGCTCTCTTCTTACTTAAACATAATTCCATTATAGATCGGGTAGTAGCGCGATTTGTTATGATTATGTATGTCAATGACGAAAGGTTTATCGCAACTTTTACGTAAAAAAAATAGATGTTTTAAAATGAAGTAAAAATAAAGAAAGAAGAAATCTTATTTTGAATATAAATTAAAAAAAAAAATTAATATTTAAAAAATGATTAACTTTTCATTTTTAATTGTCCATACGCAATTGTTTTGTGATACAAATGTGTATACATACCGTATGGACGTCAATTCATCCGTGTGCATTGCACTTTCTCTCTTTCCTCCCCGTTTGTTCTTCGTCCCATACTTGCACTTTTAATCCCTGTATCTTACTCTTTCACCATTTCTCCTTTTGCAAAACAAGTTTTTTTACGATCGTGGGTATGGGCGAATCGATTGAGAAGTACGAGAATGGTTATGCGAATGATGTTGTCGGAGCTAACGAGTATCAAAATAAATTATTAACGGTAATATCTCTTAACATTGATTAGATTAATTTTTAATATCATGTTATCAATATTAGTATCAATATTATGCTAATCCAATCGCGCGAGCGTCACAGCTGGGTCGATGTAATGGAAAATTACATTTTTTGTACGTGCAAAAATTATTTTTATAACAAATAAGAAATTCAAATTTTTTTTTCGATTTGTCACTCTAATGTGCGATCTGCAATCTGCATACAAGATTAAATCAGAATTAACATTATTGAAACATACCATACATTACCAAATATTCCATATGACAATAGTGTTGTGAAATAAATAATCGCAGAGATCTAAGAGAAATTAATTAAAAAATCATTTTTATCCCGGCTGAAACGCGATGATGTGTTTTCGTGGGCAAAAAATAGGAAGCTTTGCCTTATCTAGATCCTAATACTAGGTACATTACATCTTTCCGTTACAAACAATCGTTTCTCTCTATCTATGATACATCACCGCCGCGATGACGATGATGATTGCGTCGTCATCGTAGCAGTGATGATTTATTATCATAATCGATATGTTGCCGCGATATTTAATGGTATGCTTAATCTCCTCCCTTCGCGAAAACGGACGATTATTAAATGCGATCTGATACGTGCAATTGTAAGCCGTCTCGTGGGAGAATTTTTTTGTATGACAAAAATAGCGACTTTATTTATTTTTGCAAATTATCCGGATGGGACGAAGGAGGAGCGGAACTTATCGCTGCGTGTTGTTCGCGTAAAGAATATAAATTCACGAACTTACACGCCACGATATACTTTTATATCGTGTCTTCTAAACGACTACCAGTCTTGGGCGTCTTCGAGTAAACGATACTAACGGCGTAGAATATCTAAACTATCACTTTATGTGTAATTAAACTATCTCTGGAACAGCACAAATGTCCGAAAGAAACATGTTTACAAAAGGCATTTAAAAGACGTCTGACATGGATCAAGGCGTCTTCTAGATAACTTTACATGGCTTTTAGATTGTATTTAAATGTGAAAAACAACTCATATTTCTTCACGGTAATTTAAAATTGCGCTACACACTTATAAGGTGACAGTTTTAATATTTTATGTATAAAGTAATTACTGACCACTGTAATTATTGATCACTTGCACTTATCAATTTTTATTTAAACCGCGAGTTTTTATTTGTCTTTAAAACTCGCGATATATTTTTTTCTTTAAATAAAGTATCGCAGATTCTTTTATAAAATAGATTTTTAAAAGTGATTAATATATGTAGCTTTTATATTTTAACTTTTAATGTAAAACTCGCTCTACATGCTTCTTGCTTATGTTTTACATTGTCTACGAAAAACTTGCAAACAAAATTAATATTTTTGTTTACCACATACATACAATGAAATATAATTATTGACAAGATCTCTATCGATTGTGTTTCATAATTAAGAATAAATATTTCTCAAGTGGTCAATAACTGTGTCGTTTACCTAAGTCTATCCGTAAATGCCCAACACCGTTATACCGTAAAATAGTGTAAAATTTTTAATATTATATATAATTGTTAATGCTAAATTTGTATATAAAAAACATATCAATTGTTTAAATATGAAACATATAATCCAACATATTATATTCTTCTATAGTAACTATATATATATATATATATGTATATATATATATATATATATAGTTACTATAGAAGAATATAATATGTTGGATTATATGTTTCATATTTAAACAAATGTAGAGATATGTTTTTATATACAAATTTAGCATTAACAATTATATATAACATTAAAAATTTTACACTATTTTATATATATATATATTCTTAATAAAATATATATATATATATATATTAAAAAAAAATATATAAAAAATATATAAAATTTATATATATAAAATATATATATATATATATATATATATATATATATATATATATATATAAATACATATTAATAATTTAATTTTATTTTATTTTATTTAATTATTATAATATTATTTATTAGTTTAACACGTTTAATTCACCTATTTGGTTTGTTACAATTTTAACAACGGAATATGTTTCATACACTAAATTCGAGAAAAGAAACTTTATTAATTACTGTTAATTAATGCAATTGACATATACTCGTACGCGATTAGTAATATGTGTCTTCTAATATCCTCGAAAGTTCAATTTTTATTAATAAAATATTTTACATAGATATGGGAAATGTACTTCACGAGCAATAATGTATCTTAAAACCCTCGAAAATTCGCTTCTGAATGAATAGGAAAACATATTTGGCAAAGAAGGTATCGCTACAGGCAAGATCGGCGGCAAGGTCGGCTGCGAAAGCGATACCTTCTTTGCGAAATATATTCTCCTAGTAACTCAGAATAAAAATTTCCAAGCGTACCGCTTGAACGGAATTATTTCACGATCTCTCGTCGCAAAATATTTTCTAATAATTCAGAAAGGAATTTTCTAAAATATTTGACGGCATATTATTATTGTTCATAATGTGCATAATAACTACTGCAGCATACCTTTTTGCGAAATATATTCTCCTAATAAGAAATGAAACATATTAAAAGATATGTTATTACTTGTGAACTGCATTTCTTTTACCTTGTTAAAGAATCGAGTTTTAAGAGTTGAAAAGAGTTTTATTCATTAGCAGTAATAATCAATTATTTCACATTTAATTGTATGATCGTCTGAAGGAGAAATTTATATGATTATCGCATTATGTCATGCGAACAATCGATATATTTTTGCAATATAACTTCATACTTAAATGTTAAAGACATTTTATATATTTCGCGATGCACTATATTTAAAAATCTTGTTAATGAACCGATTATGTTTCAAGACTTTTTATGTACATATTAATATATAAAAATACTGTCGATTCCGCGACAGTCAACTGATCGTGGATAGCATTACCAATCTTTATACATATTGTTTTATTAATAAAAATCAGAAAGACGAACTTTCGAGAATGTTAAATGACGCATATTACTAGTCGCACACAAGTATGTCAATTGCATAATCGACATTAATTAACAGTAATTAATAAAGTTTTTTTTGCCGAAATTAGTGTCAAACATATTCTGTTGTTAAAATAAACTAAATAGATGTATTAAACGTGTTAAACCGATGAATAATATTATAATAATTAAATAAAATAAAATTATTAATATGCATTTATATATATATATATATATATATATATGAAGTTACTATAGAATAATATAATATGTTGGATTATAAGTTTCATATTTAAACAAATGTAGAGATATGTTTCCCATATATTTCACATTAACAAATAATTGTTATATATAAATATAACATTAGAAATTGAGAAAACACAATGATGAATTATATTCTCTCTCTCTCTCTCTCTCTCTCTCTCTCTCTCTCTCTCTCTCTCTCTCTCTCTCTCTCTCTCTCTCTCTCTTTTTCTCTTTCTTTTTTCAAAAACAAGCAATTTATTTTATAACATTTAATCTTATAAATTTTTGTATTATTAATAAAAAAGTTGATGCGACACACTTTCTGTAACAACTAATCGTGATTTGAAAAGAAAAGGAAAATTACTTATCAAAATTAATTAACCGAGATCATTGTTGCAAGAGACTTTTATATAATATATGAATACATAATTATAATTTAATTTGTTTTATTTAATTATTGTAATTCTATTCATTAGTTTACTCATTTAATTCATCTATTTGTCGCCTTGAATGTACAATTTTAAGAGCAGGACGATTGATATATTAATTTCGGGAAAAGAAACTTTATTAATTATTGTTAATTAATGTCGATTATGCAATTGATATACTCGTACGCGATTAGTAATATGTGTCTTCTAATATCCTCGAAAGTTCAGTTTTTATTAATAAAATATTTTACATAAATATGGACAATGTAATTCAAGAGCGGTAATGTATTTTAAAACGCTCGAAAATTCGCTTCTGAATGAATAGGAAAACATATTTCGCAAAGAAGGTATCGCTAAAATCTGCGGGAAGAACGATACCTTCTTTGCGAAATATGTTTTCCTATTCATTCAGAAGCGAATTTTCGAGCATTTTAAAATACATTACCGCTCTTGAATTACATTGTCCATATTTATGTAAAATATTTTATTAATAAAAACTGAACTTTCGAGGATATTAGAAGACACATATTACTAATCGCGTACGAGTGTATGTCAATTGCATAATCGGCATTAATTAACAGTAATTAATAAAGTTTCTTTTCCCGAAATTAGTGTATGAAACATATTCCGTTGTTAAAATTGTAACAAACCAAATAGGTGAATTAAACGTGTTAAACTAATGAATAGAATTACAGTAATTAAATAAAATAAAATTATTATATATGTATTTATATATCATATATATAGTTATATAAGAGTCTCTTGCAACAATGATCTCGGTTAATTAATTTTGATAAGTAATTTTCCTTTTTTTTTCAAATCACGATTAGTTGTTACAGAAAGTGTCTCAACTTTTTTATTAATAATACAAGAATTTATAAGATTAAATATTGTAAAATAAATTGCTTGTTTCTAAGAGAGAGAGAGAGAGAGAGAGAGAGAGAGAGATAGGGAGAGAGAGATAATAATTCTTCGTTGTGTTTTCTCAATTTTTAATGTTATATATAATTGTTAATGTGAAATATATGGGAAACATATCTCTACATTTGTTTAAATATGAACCATATAATCCATCACATTATATCATCATTCACATTTTAATCACAAGAATCTTAATCCATTAAAATTATTTTTAAACTAATAAAATGCAAAGTGAAAGTTTGATTAAAATGATACACATCATAATTCAAATAATTTTTATTGTATAGCAAAAGTTACGATAACTTTAAAATTATGTTTTCAATAAGACGTATAACTGATCGCGGATAGCATTACCTATCTTTATATTGTTTTATTAATAAAATCAAAAAGACGAACTTGCGAGATGATTAGAAGACACATATTATTAATCGCGTACGAGTATGTCAATTGCATAATCGACATTAATTAACAATAATTAATAAAGTTTCTTTTCCCGAAATTAATATATCAATCGTCCTGCTCTTAAAATTGTACATTCAAGGCGACAAATAGATGAATTAAATGAGTAAACTGATGAATAGAATTACAATAATTAAATAAAACAAATTAAATTATAATTATGTATTCATATATTATATAAAAGTCTCTTGCAACAATGATCTCGGTTAATTAATTTTGATAAGTAATTTTCCTTTTCTTTTCAAATCACGATTAGTTGTTACAGAAAGTGTGTCGCATCAACTTTTTTATTAATAATACAAAAATTTATAAGATTAAATGTTATAAAATAAATTGCTTGTTTTTGAAAAAAGAAAGAGAAAGAGAGAGAGAGAGAGAGAGAGAGAGAGAGAGAGAGAGAGAGAGAATATAATTCATCATTGTGTTTTCTCAATTTCTAATGTTATATTTATATATAACAATTATTTGTTAATGTAAAATATATGGGAAACATATCTCTACATTTGTTTAAATATGAAACATATAATCCAACATATTATATTATTCTATAGTAACTTCATATATATATATATATATATATAAATACATATTAATAATTTTATTTTATTTAATTATTATAATATTATTCATCGGTTTAACACGTTTAATACATCTATTTAGTTTATTTTAACAACAGAATATGTTTGACACTAATTTCGGCAAAAAAAACTTTATTATTTACTGTTAATTAATGTCGATTATGCAATTGACATACTTGTGTGCGACTAGTAATATGCGTCATTTAACATTCTCGAAAGTTCGTCTTTCTGATTTTTATTAATAAAACAATATATATAAAGATCGGTAATGCTATCCACGATCAGTTGACTGTCGCGGAATCGACAGTATTTTTATATATTAATATGTACATAAAAAGTCTTGAAACATAATCGGTTCATTAACAAGATTTTTAAATATAGTGCATCGCGAAATATATAAAATGTCTTTAACATTTAAGTATGAAGATATATTGCAAAAATATATCGATTGTTCGCATGACATAATGCGAAAATCATATAAATTTGTCCTCTAGACGATCATACAATTAAATGTGAAATAATTGATTATTACTGCTAATGAATAAAACTCTTTTCAACTCTTAAAACTCGATTCTTTAACAAGGTAAAAGAAATGCAGTTCACAAGTAATAACATATCTTTTAATATGTTTCATTTCTTATTAGGAGAATATATTTCGCAAAAAGGTATGCTGCAGTAATTATTATGCACATTATGAACAATAATAATATGCCGTTAAATATTTTAGAAAATTCCTTTCTGAATTATTAGAAAATATTTTGCGACGAGAGATCGTGAAATAATTCAGTTCAAGCGGTACGCTCGGAAATTTTTATTCTGAGTTACTAGGAGAATATATTTCGCAAAGAAGGTATCGCTTTCGCAGCCGACCTTGCCGCCGATCTTGCCTGTAGCGATACCTTCTTTGCCAAATATGTTTTCCTATTCATTCAGAAGCGAATTTTCGAGGGTTTTAAGATACATTATTGCTCGTGAAGTACATTGCCGATATTTATGTAAAATATTTTATTAATAAAAATTCATATTTTAATCGAATAAATTAAATAGTATAAGCTCTAATAAAAACAGGCACATCTAATAAAAAACTTTTTTATAAGAAACAAATAATAAAATATTAATAAATTGTATTTAATACATTAATTTTTAATGATACAATATCTGTTTTTTTCTCTCTTTCTTTTTCTTTTTCTGATAGAAAAAAAAACAAACATATGTAATTTATATATAAATGAATAATTATATAGTTATGATGAAAGAGAGAACATTTATTTAATATGATATGACAAATTTCTATAATTACAGAGAGTTATACATATTTACTAAATGTAATAAGTACAGGCAGTACATTTGTGCATATTTTTTATTATTAATTTATATTTAATTATTATACGTCTATAAATATATGTGTGTATCTATAATATAAATTTCTATCGCTTTTACAAATAATTGTTCACACACACACACACACACACACATACACACACAAACATACACACACACACACACACACACACATCATTGATATAATTTTTTACGAATATAATAAATAAATCGTGCAATTATAATAGTCATACAGTAAGTCATAAGATTGCTTTCGTTAAAGTATTTTACAAATTTCGTAATCGCGTTTCATGTATTTTAAATATATCGCATTAAATCGAATAATAATATTATTTTTGTTAAGGAATTTTATATGTATTTTAGAATCATTAGATTGTACATATTTCAACGCGTTAAATTATATCACGTAGTATAGTGCGTATTTGTTATTGTCTGGCGGCGAGGAGAAAGAGAGAGAGAGAATGAGCATACTCGACCTTGTCTTTGACGTCACGCATTCCATAGTAAGGGAGGGGAGCCCGGCGCGTACGGCGTACGGGACTAGTGACAGCCATGAGTCATTCATTCTTACTCCGGCGGGCGTAGTGTGCGCACGTGTTTTTACTCCGATGTCGGCGCCGGTGCCGGCACGTGCGCCTCGCGTTCGGTCACCTCGAGGTCGAGCGCGCCGTACACATTTCTCGCGACGATAATATACGTAATAATATTACGATAAATCTTAACGTGTTAAAGTACGTCTAAAATGACTCCGAAATAAAATAATAACATTCGATTTTGGTGACATATAGCATGCTATTGTTTTTGACATTCGTCTCGGCTTTCGGCTCTCTGCTCTCGGTTCTCGGCTTCATCGCGATCGCGGTCGTGTTTTCGTTCATATTTCCTGATTTCGATCACGAAATTATGTTGTCGGGGATCGTATTTGATGCCGACTAACTGGGATTCTCTCAGCGTTGCTTTCCAGTGAAAAATGATTGATTGAGGAAGATGTTGCCAAATGGATGTCGATTATCGGCGTTTAATTTGCATTTTTTCAATCGTCATTTCTTACTGGGCAACAACGTTTATACGCCTCAGTATCGCGGCTGAGGCGAATGCCGGCCGCGTAAAGACGTATGTTCAGTATAGAGAGATACATGAACGCGCGGTTAATATTAAGCTAACGCTCGATAATCGGTTGTTGAGAGCACGGTCTCTGCTTCGTCAACGGGTTTCGGTCCTAGTCGATTAGAGGTCGGTCGATTGTTGGAATAAATCATTGATGGGTTTTTCGATCGTTCCGAAATTCGGGAGTGCCGTCAAAGTATCGCGCGTAAAAGTGCGGAAGTGCCGTCCAAACTATCGCGCGTTTTTACTTTTGTACGGTTTAAACAAATTTAAAAAAGTATATCGCGCGTATAAAACAATAGATCCTGGCTTCCCTGACATCTGAGAGGAGGAGGAGGCCTAGGAGAGGCATCCTGCATCGGCGGAGCAACCCCAGGGTAAATATTATTTGTATATTAATTAATAAATACTTTATACAAAATAATTCGATTATTTTAGTTAAATGATTTAATTGAAAGATATTCAGAGATAAAGATTTTTGTATAAATCTGATAAAAGTTTTTATTTATAAAGAAAAGTTTTTTTAATTTACAAAGTTATTCCATATTTATATATATCTGCTTATTATTGTACGCGTCGAATATAAATTTATTAAGTATAATAATAAATTCTTTAATATTAATTATTTAAAATCGCTGCTATAATTTGGATTTTATTTTGTATGTTACAGATAACATAGCTTCAATATCGACAACTCCGTTGTTGCGCATCAGTGTCGGTGAGTGACAAAAAGCTTTTATTATATTTTAAAGCAACGGATTTGTGTAAAGATTTGTAGATGTAGATTAATAGACTTGTAGATAAAGATGTAGATTGTAGATAAATTCGTTGCTTTAACCCTCGAACGGCGGAATGCATGCATGCCGTACTTTGGGTCAATTTTAAATTATAAAAAAATTGCTTTTTGTACGTATTCCAAAAGAAAATTTTATATTACATTTTTCATTTACTTTTTTTTTTAACTTTTGTTAAAATAGGTATACCATTTGTATATTAAAATTGAAAGAAAAAGAAAAATATTAAAAAAAATAAAAATATATGATTTATTCCAGTTTTATGCAAGACATACATGAAATATTTATTTTAATTATATATATTAGATTTTTATAAAACAATTTTAAAGATACAAATGTTTAATGACCCGCCGACAGAGGGATTGATATGCATGCTAATATATTTTACATACACCGAAAAAATTATATTCTCAGCTTAAGAATATTTCATTTAACTTTATAATATATTTCTTTAAAATAAACATTAAGAAGATCTTCTTACAATTAGTTTAAGAGAGAAGTCTTCTAAAGAGTACTTTCAGATATTCTTAGCAAGTAAGAATATACTTATATACTGAATAGAATATTTTCTTATCATTATATTATTTAATATTTGAGATTATGAATCCCAATAACAAAAAAAATTTTACAAATGGACATTTGCTATTTATTAAAATTTTGACAAGTTAAATATACATAATATATTAATATATACAATAGTTTTAATTTCATTATAAATTAGGTGTTTTAAAAAATATCATGGTAAAAAATTATTCTTATTTATTAAGAATATCTATTAAGAAGGCTTATAAAGTCTACATTTTGAGTACAATTTTTTCGGTATATACATGATTATATTTGTTATATATCTTTTGCAACTTTCGACGACTAATGATACGCATTTACAAAACGATTGTATTATAATATCATACGATCCTAAATGAATATAAGTCGTCTTATTTGCCGGTGATAATTATTACCGGCAGTAGAAGAAGTTGTTTTTCTTTCTCAATTCTTGGCTCGTAGAAATCGAGTCAGAATGAATAGCCAGGAGCAACAAAAGGTAGGTCCAACTGGCTGAAGATACGTGGTCAATTCTGGCCACAATGCGTAAAAAATATGTAATCGCAAATTTCCAATTAGGACTCCCCAAATCTTGTTTTATCAGATTTTTACTGATGTAGCTAATAGAAGTAGGTCTGCTAGGGCTATTAAGACAATTTAAAAAAAAACATAAAATTTAATAAAAGAAAAATTATAGCTATTATAAAATTAAATTTATTTGTAAGGAAAAAAATATAAAAATATAAATATAAGATAATATAAAATTGTAAAAATATAAAAATTTAATATTTTTTTCAATAAAATAAAAAATTAATTAAATATAAATTACATATAAAAACTGTAAAAACAAGTTTTAAAACATTATTAGGTAAAAATTAAAATTATATTCATAATAAAATTTAGTTTAATTATGAAAAACGTAAAAAAATGTAACTTATTTATTGTACATGTAACTTATTGTATGTATGTATATAATATGTATATTATATGCATATCTTTTATATTAAGATGTATATTATACAGGTATAACATTGTATTTATGGTATGTTATATATTATATTGCATAAGATTATATGGACATTAAATATTAATTTTAAATATTATATTATATTATTAAAATAGTATAAGATATTATTGCGTAAGAGATAGATTTAAGTTGCGTTATATTATATGTATGAATTATATTTATTGTATTATACTTATTGTAAAAAGTAAAATTACACGAAATGGAAGAATACATACATATACATAAAATTCCATTAAAATTCTAGGTTTTCTTAATTGAGAGAGACGTATCGATAAATTTATTAATAATTCGATCTTTTGGTCGTGATATAGACTACATCAATTACATTTTAAAAATTTCTAATAAATTATATAGGTCAATTTCGGATATTTCGTATAATTCTATGTAATAAAATTATTTTGAATTAAAAATTAAAATTATATTTTATATTAAATTTTGTATACACCTGCGCTAGCTCCTAATTGCCTTTCTCGGTGACGTTTTAATTAAATTTTGTAAAATATATTTGTAATATAATTAATTCTCTATATATAACATTGAATTAATTATATATAATATTTTATGTATTTTGTACATTTTACAATATATTTTATACATTTTGTAATATATTTTATATTAAATTTCATATCATATTCATTCTTTGCGAATACATTATCTTATTTCGGTATGGAGTTTCTAATTTCCTGAACTGAATAATTCATGCAGACTCGATCGATAGCTAATCAATCTTTTCGATTTTTGATCGAATAAAGAATTCGAATTTCGTTTACCGCGGAACATCTCGCAATATGTTATTAACTTTCTGATTTCTTTCTTTTCGCATCCTTCTAGCATTCTCATCCTGGTCTTATCTTTAATTTTTAATGAGGCATTGAAATTAATTAACCGAGATTATTGTTGCAAGAGACACTTATATAACTATATATATGATATATAAATGCATATTTATAATATATAATTTTATTTTATTTAATTACTGTAATTCTATTCATCAGTTGACTCATTTAATTCATCTATTTGTCGCTTTGAATTTACAATTATAAAAGCAGGACGTTTGATATATTAATTTCGGGAAAAGAAACTTTATTAATTATTGTTAATTAATGCCGATTATGCAATTGACATACTCGTACGCGATTAATAATATGTGTCTTCTAATCGTCTCGAAAGTTCGATTTTTATAAATAAAAGATATTATATAAATATCGACAATGTACTTCACGAGCGGTAATGCATTTTAAAACGCTCGAAAATTCGCTTCTGTATGAATAGGAAAACATATTTCGCAAAGAAGATATCGCTAAAATCCGCGGAAGAACGATACCTTCTTTGCGAAATATGTTTTCCTATTCATTCAGAAGCGAATTTTCGAGCGTTTTAAAATGCATTACCGCTCGTGAAGTACATTGTCGATATTTATATAACATCTTTTATTAATAAAAATTGAACTTTCGAGGATATTAGAAGACGCATATTGTTAATCGCGTACGAGTATGTCAATTGCATAATCGGCGTTAATTAACAGTAATTAATAAAGTTTCATTTTCCGAAATTAATATATCAAACGTCTTGCTATTAAAATTGTAAATTGAAAACGACAAATAGATGAATTAAACGAGTCAACAGATGTATAAAATTACAGTAATTAAATAAAATAAAATTATATTATAATTATGTATTTATATATATTATATAAGAGTCTTTTGCAACAATGATCTCGGTTAATTAATTTTGACAAGTAATTTTCCTTTTCTTTTCAAATCATGATTAGTTGTTACAGAAAGTGTCTCGCATCAACTTTTTTATTAATAATACAAGAACATATACATTCATTAATATTTTATTACATATTATTAATTGAAACTGCGCGTGATCTTTTTTCACTTTAACATATATTATGAAGTAATATATATATATATATATATATATATGTTAAAGTGAAAAAAGATCATGCGCAGTTGCAATTAATAATATGTAATAAAATATTAATGAATGTATATGTTTCGTACTTTTGAGATCCACAGTTATGAATCTAGCACGGACACGAACCATAATTTGTGGATCTAGCACGGACGCGAACCGCTGGAAAGTCGATCCAGCTACGTAGTTCCACCGGCTCTAAAATCGATCCAGTTAGCGTCACTGTACCGCGGTGAAAATGGGTTCCCTCATAAACGGCTTCATAGCGCCTCTCAGGCTTCTCTCTGACAATAGAATCTAGGACCTTTAAACACATACCCTAGTTCTTTTTGTAATAACTTGTATAATCAAGAAGAAAATTGGAGTTTTACGTGTAAGTGCTAAAAAAAGTAATTATTTCTTGACATATACTATTGACAGTATGAAATCTTTAAAGTATTGTATTATTAATTTATTTATAAATTAATCAGTTTGTATTTAATTGATTCATTTAAGTTCAACTCACTCTGAAAAATCTAACCTTTACAAATGTCATTTTGTATTTATTACGTAAGAGAGATTCAATAAATGATTGACTTTATTAGCATTCTAATTAAATTCGACGTTATTTACTGTAGAATATATAATTTAAAAATGCTTCCCTTGATATACATAATTAGAACGCTATTTTAACAATTTGTACTTGTTGTGTAAAGTGTATAAATTGTTGACAATTAAAGACATATGTACATATATATACATATGAATTTTCCAAAAAAAAAAGAAAAATGTATGTAATCTCTTTTTCAGCCGATCAAAATGTTGAGGTCACGTCTCGCTAACTTGCCAAAAACTGTTAAACGTAATATTAGTACTAACATCCCTGCATTGCAAAAAGCAACCGATCCCATACAGCAGCTCTTTCTCGATAAACTCCGAGAGTACAAGTCGAAAAGCGTGTAAGTATATTTTCTTTTAAATTATATATAATTTTAAAAATAAAATAATAAGTTAAAAATATAGGAACCATTTAATGTAGCTATAGAATTAATAAATTTGATTCAAATATTATTCCACTTACATTAATTTAAATATTTAATTAATATAATAATTAAATAGTGCAGCTTTTTTGAAATTATTATATTATGTATAAATTACATTATACGTTGAAAAGATTGATCGAAATAGAAAATATATTTGTAAGTTTTTATACTAAAAAAAAAATTACTTTTAATTTAAGAGATGGAAAATTGGTTGATGCTAGTCCAGAAATAGTACATGAGCAACAGTCTGAACTAGAAAAACTGAACGTACAATATGGTGGTGCTAAAGGAGTAGACATGACACAATTTCCTCAGTTCAAATTTGATGGTACACAATTTTGATTTATATGTTTATTAAACAGATATCTGTTATTTTTATATTCAAGAGTTATTACAAAAATTGTGTATTTTTTTCTTTACATAACTATTATATCAAAATATGTACATGTAGTTAAAATGATGTAACATCTGTTACACTTTGTGTTTTAGATCCACCTGTGGATGTTGGTCTTAACAAAAAGTAAATATAGTAAATATGTATTATAGAATATTCATGTATCAATGATTGAACTATTAAACATTAAGTGATTCATTGCAAAAATAAACTATAGCTGTACTATTATAACCGAATTATTCTTCTTTTTTAGTCAACTTGAATAATCCACAGCAAGTAAAAAATTAATTTAATCTTGTAAAACATAAAAATTATTTTTGACTTAATTTTTAACCAGTAAAAAGTTTTGTATTATCTACTATCTCTGCTAAAATATTCATTTTACATTTGCTGGCTACAGATTTACATATATTTACAAGCAGTTTAACTTCATCACGCGCAATTAAATTATCGTACTCGCCTGAGCAAGAGCACAATATGTTCATATTTTCTCGCTTAATTTCCTTACATTTTCGACATTGTAGATCTTGCAATACATATCCCATACTTTTGCGGTTTAATTTATCAATTAATAAAAATTCTATTTCTGTATTGTCATAAGAGGTATCACAGAAAGGACATTTCCACATGTGCCTGTAATAATAATACAAAGGTTGTTATTTTCGTTTTATTATAGATTAATAATAATTATAATTATATTAATTGAATATCTGATATTTACCTGTTATTTTCAATTGAGTAATGTTGATCTCTACAGAGATCAACATCTCTCGTGTGATTACATGCTTTGCATATAACCTCTGGTAGAACAAGAGAAATACATGGCTCCTTCCATTCAACATTATCACTATGACTGCCGACTCCGATCAGCCGTAATAAATTCGTCTTTAAGTTATAAACTTCGTTTTCCACTTCTTTGTCCAGAGATAAAACCTTCAAAATTTTCAAAAATAGATAAGGATTTCTAATTTTTTAAACAATTATCTGAATTGTTTGTGAAATTAGGTTTAATAAATGCACAACTAATACTGTTACCTTGCATATTGCTTTGATTAATTCAAGGGCAGGATTAATTTTTATACTTTCTTTTCCATTCATGTCCAGATTAGGATATTCTTCGAGAGCTAACGTTTTCTCAGGTAAATTTCGATGTATCTTTTGCATTATTCTAAAAATAATAAATTGAAATTGTTAGTCTGCTTTGTTCGAATTTTACGACAAAAATTCTGTAAAATATGTATACACACTTGAATAATCTTTGAGACATTTCGCCTGATATCAATTTCTTCGCGTATTCGGCTGTATTTTCCAATGCACCTAAACCAAGTGGTGCTATAAAGGACTGACTTTGACTGCGTCTTCTTCTAGGCCTTATAGTATTATTGGTTTCATTTTCAATCATACATCGATATATCATGTTTATATACCCTGCTATTACAGCATTGAAACTCTCTTGACAGCCTGATTCTTTAGGCAAGCATTCCATCAAACTCCAACTCATCACTATTTGAGGCTAAATAAAAATAATTCAATTATAAATTAATAGTCCGATGATAAAATATCTCACTGAACAAAAAATATATCTCGGCTCAATTTCTAAAAATATGTATAAAAGTATTATTTACCGTATCATCATCGCTGTCGTCATTTTCGGTATTCTCATCGTTTCTCGCATCGTCCTTTGATAGCGGCCCTTTCACACCAGCATGATTGTGCTGTCCAATAAATAGATTAAATTTATTATCATGATAATTATGATAAATGGTGAATGTGATGAAAAAAACCAGAAACATAATTCAAATAAATTTTAAATTAATATAATAAATAATATAATAAAAATTTGAAATAAATAATAAATTAATTTCATGCAATATATAATAACATACCAAGTCAAGCCATATCAGATATTCCCAGCATTGGTCGAATGTAATTTCGATACTGTGGAATAACTCCTTGTTTCGTATGGTTTGAACAACAAATTCCATATAGCCTAAAGCATCGGCCACAGATCTCTTCTTCGTGCACACGATAATTTTGTTAAAGTTTGCAAATACTATAATACAGCCTAATGTCTTGAATTCTGCTATCAATTGTATATATAATTTTTTCATATAGGTATGTAGAGTACGACGTAGAGCAGGATCATAAAGCAAGGCATTCGAAGATCTTAGCCATCTGGAATCGCACAAACATATACATGTATATGCATACATTTATATAACAGAGAAAGTAGTATTCACACAATAATATCAATAATATTAAATATAATATATTAAATAACAAACATACCGATAAAAGTGAATCAGCTGATAGTCTGCAAATATATTCTTGTAAACAGAGACTTCGATCAGCCATGCGTTTACCATGCTTCGCAACGTCTTGAACGCCGGATTGCAGAGGGTGATTTCATCATAGCTGGGAATAATCGCAGCAGCATCACCCGTCGCCATATCCTGTGAAATGTTCGAGTACAGTTACAACATTGTCAATCAGAGAGGATCCACACATGCTGCACAAGTTCTCAAAACTAACTATTCTATCGTTAATTAATTTGAAAATGTAAAGAGGTTTAGGAACAGATAAGTGTCGCGCTGACCTGAACGGACGGACGTTGTTGATTGTGAAAGGCCACAAACGCACTGGTTCCGTCTATGTCATGAATATGATGGTACTGCAACAACGCGTTGACTGCCAGACTTTCAACATCCAGTTGAACGCAAACGCTGGAATACGTGCCTGGATTGTTCGCGGCGCAGCTCGAGCTCTCCTCGAAATCCGTTAGCAATCTGTTGTCATCGTTCTCGCTGCCGCCTAAATCGGGTTTTTCCGTGGGCGAGCACCATAGGACGAAGTTGTTCCTGTGCAAATGTCTGGCGTAGAACAGATCCGCGCCGAAGAGAGTAGGATCTGCAGATATGTTGCCGATAGGCGCGTGGAAGAAACGACATTGTTGCACCATCAGGTCGACGATCTGCTGAATCTTTAAGTAATGTCTGACCATCATCTTCGCGCCTAGTTTCTGCCATTCTAGCGTGCCGTACAGATTTTCCACGTCACGTATATGCGTGTTGACAAGAGGAAACTCATTGAGCAGCGGCATCTCGGTAGTCAACACCGTCCTATCGAGGGCGGTTTGAATGACGATGATCGTAGCGCCGTGACCTTCGTTTTTATATGTCGTCAAAGCCGCTTGCAATGTACGGCACACTTGTTGAAAGTTCGTCTCAACTTGAACCACGAATTGCATAGTTTTAGGCAGTCTGTTTATGTCGTCCTCACCGATCTTCTCCAACGTTGCTTTATGTTCCTGTGTATATAATGTACTCATGTTTGGCAGCTGATTGGTAGCAGCGACTGAATCTAAGATGAATATGTGACCTCGCTTGCTGGCACTTAAGAATAAACCCCACAGCGCTCTTTGACGATTCGAGCTCCAATGGTGATACAGGAATATATAGTTGATTGATTCGATTTGCTTGAGGTAAGGCTGAAAAGCGATGCTCTTGAATTCTAATTGATCCAGTGTGAAAGTGTCGGCACCGTCTGCCATTTTACGCGCGGCACGTGGATCGACTATGCACACGCATCCCAATTGCAATATAGCTCGAAATTCTAACGACATTTGCGTCTCGTAAATTCCTTCAATTTCTGGTTTACTCAAGTCTTCCAGGAGCTCCCGGCTATGCTCCTGAAACAGAGATTCTGGCAGAGAGTATCGATACAAGTTGTATACCGGGCGAGAACGTGGTAATGATTTGAAGCTCTTCTTCCAGAGTTCGTTTGGTCCTGGATTCGGTCTTGCTTTACGGGTGTTTACGTAAAATATGCGTGGTACTACGAGACGCACTTGATGCAGCTGCGTATCGACCAGTATCCATAATCGAAACATGCCGGGTTCACCTGTCTCCGACAGCTGAACGATTTGCCAAGGAGTTTCGAACAATTTCCTCTGAGCACGTCTTAAGAAACCGGTCATAGTATTTGTATTTGTGTTTCGTATAACTCCCCAGGTGATTCCGTCGCTCTCATCCGTCTTGCTTCTCTTCTGCCGATGCTGATGCCTCTGTTTGGCCTGATAGGCCCATTTTTTCTTATGAAACTCCAACCATTTGATCCTTTCCTCTTTTGTTGCTCCCTTGGGAGGAGGTGAACCCAAAGCTTCTTTCCAACTTTTGGCTCTGACTGTTTCGTCCTCCTCCTCTATATGTTGTCGTTTTCTTTTATTAACAACTGAGACTGATGAATTCTTAAAACTAGTTGACGGTCCTGCAAGATCCTCGATATCACGAGATTCTTCGACACTGTCGGCAGTCTGTTGAAGAGTCTCAGTCCTAGCTGCTACAGTAAATATGTCCGTAATCTTCTTTTGACGATGAGACATAGTCTTCTCCGTTACTTTTTTATGTAACCAAGGCGGATGTTGTACTCGTGGGACTGGATTAGGTAGGCCTTGCATCGCTGCTGGTATAGTGATTATTTTTTGGATGGCACTCCCGAGTCGTTCGATGTAATAATTCCAATCCAAGATGTCCCGAATGTCATCACTATACAAAGTAGGATCTTTCAACCATTTTTTCAGATAATGTCTACGGACAGCAGGTTCCGACTGAAAGATGGCCAACGGTATCGCGCGCTCGGTAACCGGTGCGCTTTGTGGTTTATTCGCTATAATATATCTACAAGCTAAGCCCGCATCTTTAACCATCTCGTCTCCCAGGAACTCGGCTAGTCTTTTCGCTGTAGAAATTGACGTAGACTTTTGCGCACCATATTCTTCCAGCTTACGTGACATAGATTTGTTCTCGGATATCAACTCGAATAATTCAGAATCAGGCATATTTGCACATTTACTATAAAGCAAATCGAGCCAATAATCCGCATCTTTTGCGACTGAGGCGTAACATTCTTCTAACGTGTTGCCCTTTAAGAAAGACTCGAAAACTGAGGCTTGAAAAATTTTGATCAGTTGTAGCTCGCCTCGCCTCTTTACCTCGAATCCTTTTAGTTCGGCCAGCGAACCGTCGAAATTGAAAACTGCATATCGCTTCTTCAACTTTTTTCCTTCTTCTTTCGCAGCAGGCAACACCATGGCTAGATATGGGCCGTCAACTTCGAAAAATATCGAGTTTTCATTTCTGATTTCGTACGTTAAATTGTGTTTATCCACAAGATCATGGTATACTTTATTGGTAAATTGATCCTGCATGAAAAATTGACACGTCGATTAAAAGAAAGAGAAACGTACCATAATTTCTCTTTTAAGTTATACCTTACCTTCACCATGAAATTGAGAACCGCATTCGGATAAGAGACTGTAAATTTCGGCTTCTTTTCGTGCGTAGTGTGAACTATAATGGAGTCTGGGAAAGATGCAGGTAATATACACCATATACCATCAGTATCCAGTTCCAGTGGGCGACCAATCTGTTCTATAATCTCTCTAGCTTTCCTAATAATGTGGGCTCCTGTGTAACATACAATGCCACCCATTTCCATGCTATGCCATCGTGCCCTGCAACATAATTTTAAAGCAGATAATTAAAATTTTAGCTTGATTAAAAAATAATAATTTGATGAGAATGCAATAAGATTGATTCAAAAAAATATAGCGCAACATTAAAATATTTTATTATATATTTTAACTTTCTCTTTCTTTTTTTCTTACCCCTTTCTCATAACGTAACCATAGAAGGAATTCAAAATACATTTGTGAGCGAGTTGAAGAGAATCGTATAAAATTTCTCTATTCTTGGCAGATTTTATGTCAGCCGCATCTCCTTTCGCGACTGCCGTTGCTACTTGTTGTTTGGCAACTTTAGTTAATGCTTTATATTCATATCTTCTATCTCTGAACGCTCTCACAGTGTCTACATAAAACGAATTTTCTTTCTGACAAATTGTCTGCGTTCTTTCTTCCATTCTAGTAATTTTGACCTTCTTATAAGCCTTTTTGCAATATTCCGTAAGCCTGTTCTTTTGAAACGTGGCTTGTTCTTTCATAGTTAACTCGTGAAAAGCTCTCTTGGAACCACCAGGGAATTGTGGTGGAAATCTTTCAGTCTCAAGTTGTTGCTTTACTCTTTGATATTCACCTAAGCTTGCAGCCACTGAAATTTGTTAATTATAATTAAGTTACATCTCAAGTTTAGAGAAAAAAAAATAATCAAAATAATATTATATTTAAAAATGTCAAATTTATATGATATTTTATATTAAAACTTACAATATTCGCCTCTCCACATCCATTTCATCTTTCTTTGGCAAAGAGCGTCAGGTTTATTATAATCACACACCGCGCAATCCATTTCGTTTACTATCGCAGAAGGTTGTAATCTGTTAGTCAAAATAATGTTCGGATACATAGCGCCTACGTCTAAGTGATAGATTACAGGATTTTCTAATCTCAAAGGTTGATCTCGAAGCTCTCTCAATTTTCCCTTAACTTCTTCTACTATCTCATCAAAATTTGTAACCATTTCAAGAGGTACTTTTTCTTCCTCGTGTATCGTATGTTTTAAAGCGTTCTCTACACCATTGATTAATTCATTTACAGCATTTGGAATAATTTTAAAACGGCAGGGAATATCAGCTCTGAAAACACCAGACTCCAAAGCTTCGACGTGTCCACCCACATAAGTTTCCTGATCCAATAAATGACCATCTTTTGTTAGTTTATTTAGTTCAGTTTCTTGTTTGTTAGGGAATATAATGTTTGCTTTAAAAGCCTGCACCATAAGAAGTGACTCGCACAGCGTTCCAGATCCCTTTCTGAGCACCTAGAAATAAATTAAAGTAAAAATTATTAAAATACAAATTATCTTTTTTTAGCAAAACTATGTATCATCAATCGCAATATATATTTTCCTTACCTCGTCGGGTTCCATAGGAATAATAGTGCATAACGCAAATATGAATGGATGAATGTACTTTTGGTAGAGATAAAATGTTGCTACAGCATCGGAAACGGAATAATTCGCAAGTACCTCAGGTTCTTCCGATGCTAATCTGCACATTTCTTCGGGATCGAGTTCCACCGGATCATACCTCAATTTAGCTTTAGCAACAGCTTTTAAATTTTGAGAACCCACTGGGAGATAAGAATCACGTCTTACCCAACTGCAGACAGAGAATATTTCATGATAAAATATTTCTAGTAATATACATTGTGTAGTATATATAAAATATTTACCATAAACAATCCATATGCATAGCAGCTCTATTGACATAAACTCCCTCGCGATTTTTAGAGAAACCAATTTTCTCTTTCATATCCATATTATGTACAGCCGCTCGTGCTTCAACGAATGGCCAATCGAAGAAATCACCATTGTATGTTACAAATATATGCGGCCTTATTTCATTAATGTGATCGAAAAATTTTGCAATTGTTGCTTTTTCATTAGGCTCATTAAATATTGTGAAGGGACCTTCAAATTCTGGCTTTGGTGTATACTCAAAATTTCGTATATCTGCTGACACTAGTTCTCTATTTGTTATCAAATATCCCTAGAATAAAACATGTTGATAAAAATTATCTTCAAAAGCAATAGAAAAAAAAAATTATGCATATATTTTTTAACTAAAAAGAGGCTTGAATAATTTATTTAGGCATTATTTATTTCATTTACACAAAATATATTACCTGCCCATCTATCATATATGATATCATCATAATCTGATCGAAACTGGCATCTGGAAACTTCAGAGGCAACTTAGTAGTTTCGATATCGTATGCCAACACGATAGGTTCGGGTGGTTCAATCATATCCTCTTTTCGTAGAATTATAGGTGGATCACTTCCTCTGGTTTTTACAGAGTACCAAGTTCCACAAAAGATGTTTGCATCTATAGATACTCGAACGTGATGAGGTACATCATATTCTCTATATAAAAAATCAAATTTTAATTATTTATAAATGTAACACAGCAATAAAAATTTTGGAAACAATGTAAATTATAAAAATATCAAGAGATTAAAAAATAAAAATTAAAAAAAAAAGAGAAGTAGCAAAAAATATACATGTCGCTACCTAATATCAAGAATATTGTCCATGTGATCTAAAGTTTGTTTATTATTATCCTGTTCATTTGGCTGCAATGTAGTTGCCAGCATGTCCATATAGTAAGTATTACTTTTCTCTCGCTCCTTATTAACTTTAACAACACGCATAATATCTCGCCTAACTTTTGTTAAATCAACAGTATTTGTAAAAGAAAGCTTCAAATATTTTTGTTTCAAACCAATTAAATGATTAGCCTAAAATTAAAGAAAAGAGACAAAATTATATTTTTCTAATAGAAAAAAAAATAGTTCCCTTCAACACACACACACACTATACATTTACTACGATTAAATATACATCTTACTAAATCAAGGTCTTCTTTGTAAGTAGTTTCTATTTTTGTCAAAAGTCCCACATATTTTTTAGATAAAAATGTCGACACTTCCTCAAATGTGTCTTTACGACATAAAATGTAAAAATATGGTGAATATGGTAGCGACACTTTAAATCTGGTAGCATCTTCCTCTATGAAATAGTAATCTACACCACTCAGTAGACGCTTATCATCTTCTACAATTTCAGTCTGCGCAGAGAAATCAAAATAAATATTTTAATTAGGCACAAGATTATACATATTCTTTTTTTTTTCAAATTTTCTTACTGCATGCATATTAAGCAGAAATCCTATTCTCTCTTTCGAATCAGTGACCCTACGAAATCCATAAGCAGCATCAATTTTAATGTCCTCTTTGATTTCAAGCAATCTTCCCAATGCATTTTCTCTGAAATATTTAAAGATTAAAAAAAATGTCATCAAATAAATGTACGCAATAATACTGAAAAAATTATTATACCCTGAATTATTGGTCTCTTGATTTGGATTTTTGTTATTCGCCCTAGGAGGCCGAATAGCTCCTGTATTTTGCAAAGCTTCCATTTCGAGAATATACAATGACTCAAACTTGTTTAACAATACATACTGAATAAATAGTAATAAACAAGTAACAACATCGATAAAGATTTTAAAAACTGCGAACAGCTGTCTGCAATGTGTTTGTACAGGATTGTTATTGTTGCTCGTCTTGGCTCGTCTGCTTTGTTCGTAGCCCGCCTTTTTCTATTAAATCCGATATGCATTAATAGTCGCGAATGAAAAATCTCTCGATTGTCCTCCGAGTGGATTCTGATTGGTAGATTGCGTTGTCAATGAAAACACTCTCTAACGAGCTGACATTTCATAAGAATTCTAGGTGAAAAAATAAAACAAAATTTAACATCTCTCTCAAAAAAAAAAAAAAAAAAATAAAGTTCTCGTAATCTTTCTGATCATATTTAAGTTTTTCATTCGCTGGAATTTTTATACGCATCGAATAAATATCAGTTGCTAACACAAGATAGCCAATAGGTTATATCCTAACGAGCTGACATTTACATAGTGGAAATCTGAGATAAAAATAAAAAACGCGAAAACTAACGTCACTCTCAGACATTAAACTTTTATAAATCTTTCTGATGAAATTTTTATTCGCCTGACTGTAAAGTCGCACACGAATGGAAATATCCAGTTTCCAACGCGAGATATAGCTCATCCGGCGCGTAGTTCGTGTCGGTCGCCACCTGTCAACTGTCAAAGCCCATCTCGTACGCAGCAAGTCTATGGCGAATACGGCCGTTCGCAAGGCATTGGCCGCTCGGGCCGGGGGCCGGGGCCGAAATTACGACGCGAGGTTAGTAGCGCGCTCAGTTTCATTCATGAAACGTCGGCCGCGGAGAGAGAACGCGGCCATAATACTTTTGTAATCTGTATTGTGTATACGGTCTTGTACAATCGCGTCGCGTTGTTGCGTTAGTGCTGCTGCCGATGTGCGTGCGCCTCATAGTCGTACACGTGATTCCCGCTGCTTTGTGTCGCGTTTTTGCATGGTGTTTCCCGGTGCGCGATCGGACCGGCTGGAAATTGTCAGCGATAAACTTCTGGGAGATCGGTTAAGCGGTGGCGGGGCCGTAATCTAAGCAGGTGAGTGAGAGAAAAGAGAGCGAGAAAATTCAACCTTCGCTGTTTATTTTTTTTTTTTTTTTTTTTTTTTTTTTTCATTTTTCTTTTCAAACGCGTATCGCGGATTTTTTGACGTGCTTTTGACGTTTATTTTCGCGCTCCCAAAGCGTCTCGCTTATTATATATATATATATATATATGAATAGATCGTAAAGAACGGAATTCCTGCGATCCAGAGAGAGGGCGAACGACGAAGAGTTTTGACTCGGTTCTTCGCTATATAATATAAAGCTGACATTAGAGCTTTTTTTTTCCTCAACTCGGCTTCGCGTTACTGCGAAAAAAAAGTGGCGATTCGTTCCGTGAATATCACGACGACAAAAAATAAAGAAGTTTGCGCCGAGGATACAGTCGCTGTCAGTATATTTTAACAAAGCGCTGTCTCAAATATAGAATATGTATCTTCCCTTCTGTTTTCAAATCACCGCCGAGCTTAGGTGTGTGTGTATGTTGCGTTCGCGCGCGCACAATTAGACATGGACATATTAATTAAATAAAAAATATCAAAGTAGAAAAATAGAAGTTTATATATTATCATTGCCATTAATTCATTAACATTTATTTCGAATTTTAACTTCGTAAAAAAACATGTTTTTATGCTCTCTTGCAATTTCTAAAATAAAAAAAAAAACTGTAATTGAGATGAGCAATTTAAATTTTTTATTAAAAGTTATTTTGCTATAGAAAAAGTATATAAAGTAAGTTATGTAAAATTATCGAGAAATAATTATGCTATAAATAATCGTTCGTTCTAATCGTTGAAAAAAGTTTTGTTTTAATATTCTTATACATGTCATAAAAATAGGGAAAGAAATGTAACGATGATACATTTAGCTGTCATCAGACATCAGTTCTGGGAAAAAAGTATGTATTTTATTTCTCGATCGGCATGTGTTATGTTTGTTATCCCGCATAAAGGTTTATCTTATGAGTCTCTCTCACAACTGCAAAATGGAAAAAAAGGCTGAAATAGTCTTATCGCAAAATAACAATGAAACCGACTTTGATAACGGAAAGGCAATATGATGTCACCCGTCATGCGAGGTTATCACTACGTGAAGGGTCAATTTAAAATATGTAGATAACCGGTTAAAAAAATTTTTTTTTCTATTAGATTTGAGGGGAAATCACGTGAAACACATCTAATAATAACATAAATCTTACAAAAACAATTCGGAGACAGAGCGAATGACTTTAACGAAAGACTTGCTCCCAAAATTCTTTATCTCACGAAACGAATTATTATCTTAATACATTTTTAAACAATTCTGTAGATATTAGATAAATTTAATTGAGATTTCTTCAATTTTTTGGCATTTTTGTCGATTTGTTCCCGCAAGTTTGCTCTGGTCATTACGATATTTCATGATATTTATTAGAATACGTATGAGAGTAAACTTGTGCCCGCCATTTAAAAGCAACGACTTTTTATTGTCGGCGATAAAAATGATTTAAAATAAGCCGAAACCTTGGAAATGAGAAAAAGAGAAGTGGAATGGTCTGCATGAGAGAGTTGCTCGAAGGTTTTTTGTACAATTTCTCGGGGGCTCAGACCGCAACGCGGCAACGTCGCGACCTGTATATCATCTGTCTCCTTTTATCTCATCTCATTTCTTTCTTTCTCTTTTGTCTCTTTTTCTTTTCCCCTTTTCATGTTTCTCTCCTTTTTCTTACCGTTTGCCAAAGATGACGAACGGTGACAAAGAGGGAGACCGCTTCGCGCAAGAAATGTCACGACGCTTGACTGGACCGAAGCAAGAGCGACGATCATCAGTGTTGCTCGAATAGAGACCCGAGGGTCCAATCTTTTCCAAAAGTTAAACGCACAAATGTCCGAATATTTTGCGAATTTTTGTGAAAATGGAGTCAGCATAGTGACAATAATTCAACGCACCGTTTTCTGCAGACATTTTAAGCCGCGAATAATATATAGTTGACATTATATTTTTGTTGAATATTTTAAATCGCAAAAATTCTTTGAAAGAAACGTGCGCGTTAAATTATTATTAATTATAACAGTCTTTCAATTCCTAAATTCTTAATACGCTGCGGCGTATATTAATGCTTAGGCCTACTTGCCGAAATTAATTTCGGACCTCAGGAGGTTAATTTGCAAATGAGTGATATAGAGCTTATTTGCGATTCGTCCAAAGTCAACGATGATTCATGATTTTTTTCTCAGCGGGCCATCAACGATGTTGAGTTTGGCATACGGGTGCGTACGCACTAGGATACGACGTGGAAAATTTGCCTGCCCGCATCTGGAAACCCAATAACGGCTCCCTCAAGAAAGATATTACGTTGCTTTCATTAAGCTTAAGACAATAGACACTTTTGCGCGATGGGTATTTCGATATTAATACACTTTGTTATCTTGTTATTTGAATATCAAAAACATTTGTGCCGTTGTTTTATTAGAACGTATAATTTTACAATAATCAATGTATTTCACATATTTTGTACATTATACAACGTATATTACGTAATGTATAATATATGCAACGTGCATGATATTAAAATGTGTAATTTTAATTAAAAATATTAGAATACACGGGCGATAATTCGACTTTTAATAAACCAAGATCAAGTATTGTAATAAGAATTTTTTATATACTATGTGAGAGTATCATTCGCTTAATTTTAGGCTTAAAAAAGAAATAAGAGAGAAAGAAAAATTGAATATTTAAAAAATTCTGACAAAAAAAGATATAACGACTTTTCTCTTTTTATTATTTTTTTTTATTATATTTTATAGAAAAGAGAAAAATAGTATCTCTTATAAATATATAATTAGACAAATTCCCGAATCGATTTCAACCGTATATATATTTCATGGACAAAAGTTAAAAATTCAGTATGAATGTAATGGATCGCATACTGGGTTTACGCTCGAAAAATGAATACAAAGATTGAAGCATAAGATTTTTGACTGCCCTTTAACTTTTGCTTATCTCAACTAATCTTTTTTCTCGAAATTTCTTATTGTCCAGTTCTTGGAAATACAGGTAGTAGACATAGGCTGAAAGACATTCCTAAGCATCTTAATAATAGACATCTTCAAAGATTCAGAACGCTTTAGGGTCCCAAAATGTTTTATTAACATCCATAACTTTTGTTTTATTTTCACATTAATAAAAAAGATGTAATAAAAAATATATTATCAGACGGGTTAATTACTGGTTTTGGAGTCCGCTTTGAATCAGTTACCTATCTCGCAATTTGATTTCCTTGATAATAAATCGAATCGAATTGATAGATTGATGATAATACACAAGTGGAGAAAGTACTGATAAGTACTAATATAATTAAGTAAATCATTCAGGCTAACACATATCAAATCAAATCTATTTTATAAATAGACATACTTAAGAGATTATATAATTTATGTAATAATATAATATTGTAAATATTATAATATTTATAATTAATATTACATTATAATATTTATTATATAAATATTATATTAAACTAAATTAAGCATTCAGTATAATAAATTTATCCGAATAATATAACAGTTTGAGTCATTTGTTCTCAAGATATAATTTCGTTTTTTTTTTTTTTTTTTTTTGCAGTAGTATATTATTACAAGAATTGATTGTTAATTATTGACCATTAATGTGTTATAATTAAATAACGTTTCGCTTAAATTACACGCGTAATTTCAACTGTTTTAAATTTATTCGTAATCTTTTTTGATACTCGAAAGTAACAGTGATATCATCAATGGTCCATCGTATTTTTTATTCGCAACTTGATAAATTTTTACCGGAAATTTATACGATATCTTTTTACGACTCAGATAAGCATCTGAGTGATAATGAAATGTGCCCAACAAAATGTAAATTTCAAATAATCGCTATCAAATATAATTGAGCGCGCGATCGAAGAATCATTGACGCTAATCCTAATTTTCCGATGTATTTTTGCTGATGTTTGCAGGATTTTAAGATATCGTAATTTATTATTCCTCTTTTATTTGGCACCACAGGTTATTATATTATTTTTAAAATTATGAAAAATTGTCAAAGAACGTTATCTTTTATGAAAATATCAATCACTGTCGCGCGTGAACAAAGATAATCGTAAAAGATCTTTCGGGACTATGTATACAAAATTGAGTTACTCTGCTTTAATTAATTGTCTTTATCGCTCGTCAAATATCGTAGCAGGAGTGTTGATAATTTACACGATAAACTTCATCGGTCGGTTAAATTATTTTTATGTTTAATTGAATGGGTGATCACTGTATAAACTGTCGAGTATTACGCATAAATCACACCCACTATTCGCTTAACTTTCAATAGAGAATATTTACGTATATATATATATATATATATATATATATAAAATTTAGCAGCAAATATAATTCGAGAAAGAAATATTAATTTAAAAATATTACGAAAAAATATATACGAGATATTTTACATTTTATAGTTTATAGAAAATTATGCCAAATTAAAGTATGAAATATCTCATAAACTATTCAGTTTTTGACCATCACACCCTCTATGTGTAGAGTGTCCGATAATTGGTAAAAAACCTGCTGATGGCAGATTCTTGAGATCATTTGGAGACGATTTTTCCTCAGCGAATATGTCGAAGTATCAATAATTCCGATTTATAAGCGATTGAAAAAAGGTGCTTTTCGCAAACTAAACTTTTTGAAGCTAAAAAATTACCAAAACTACATTCTTTTCAGTTAATTTCAGATAGAGTTTAATAGAATTTTAATTTAAGGCTTAATTACGAAGATATATAATGATAAAAATTGCAAACAATGATGACGTCTCTCGATATTTTCGCTGAGGAAAAATCGACTCCAAATGATCTCAAGAATCTGCCAGGTTTTTCAATTACTGAACACCCTATATCCTCTATTATTAAAGAATATTTACATATATATATTTTTCTGCGGTCTTTTTAAATTAATATTTCTTTCTAGAATTATATTTGCTGTAAATTTCAAATACATCAAATACTGCCAATAAAATGAAACTTGATATAAACAATAGCTAGTTAAAAGATATTAAAGAATTTCTTATATATACATTTTTACACATATTTGTATTTGTAAACGATATCATTTCTCGGCACGGATGATAAACCTAGGCATTTTTTAGATTGATAAGTTCTGCACGATTTAACATAATCGACATCGCGGCAAGAAAGATCCATTTTCTACCGTTTCGGAACTTGTTGTTAGAGGGTATCTTAAAGAGAGAGAGCGAAAGGGAGAGAGACGCATGTAAAGGGTCGTGAGAGTTAACTAAAGTTTTCCACCTACCATCTGGCGGCTGAGGTTCCAGCCGGAGTAACCTGATCCTCGTCGCGACAGAGATTCGAATATCTCGTGCGCCTCATCCAGCGAGAAACAATAGCTTCCCCTTCTTTAATTAACTCCCTTCTTTTAAATCGCTACAAATAAGATTTTACAAAATTAATTTTACAATCAAAAATCTATTCGAATAATAAATTCGATTAATCGATAATAATGTAAAGGAATTTTTTTTTTATGATTTCGGATTGATTGACTGACTTAAAAAAAAAAAAATAAGTCAGATGAGAGCAGAGAACTTGACATTTTACATGGTTAACGTCATCTGTAATCTTTTATAGATTATTTAAAATATTTAAATTTTAAAGATGTTAAAATTTTTAGCAAAGAAAAAATCTATGCACATAAATTATGTTTAAAATTTGCAGCTATATCTTTTGATTGCTTTTGCGCCTTCAACTTTTATTGCGTTCATTTTTATCGCTAAATTATGACGAATGAAAATAATCACACCAAATGTAACATTAAATTTGAAAAAAATTGTAACGAGTAACGATCATCGACGAAATTTTTTTTCAGTCGATTTTAAAATCCAAAAATCGGTTCAAGTTGAGTTTAGAGACTCCGTAATATTCTACAAGTTCTGCATCATTGGAACAATTGTACGACGACGTTATATAATCACTCGGTCAGTGTGTTAGGACTCTCTTGCTTCGCTTATATTATTATACGCATCATTCTTTGCCGAACGATATCGATCGCGTATCTAAAAGCGGACTATTTAGCGGTTGATAAATAAATGTATTCCCCGCGAAACCAGAATATCGTGCCAAGCTAGCGAAGCTGGTATAAAATTATAATTGGGACATCGTGTCAAATGATTCAAGCGCGAAGAATCATGTAGTCCCCAAAATCTTAACTATGTTTCCTTTCATTTATCCGTTCGATAATTTTAATATTTTTTATTAATTTATTTATTGTACTCTGGTACTTAATTTTTTCAAACTATTTTACGATTAAATTATTAACAATTCATTTTTTTCATGCAGTCAAAATGGACATGGAATCCTTGTATGACTACGTGGAGGAGGATCAAGAT
Source organism: Anoplolepis gracilipes (assembly GCF_047496725.1). NCBI lineage: Eukaryota > Metazoa > Arthropoda > Insecta > Hymenoptera > Formicidae > Anoplolepis > Anoplolepis gracilipes. Next base: position 7,980,580 of record NC_132979.1, on the reverse strand, counting down.
TTTTACGAAGAAACTCCTGCAACCAGAAAAGGCGGTTATCCTATTGATCATAGATCCATAAAAGTAAGTCGATCAATAACATAATAATATAAATAAGAAAAACTCGAGATACGTTTTTTTGTTGTATACTTTTGTTTTAAAACAAATATTTTTTTGAGCTCCGACAAGGATTAGAAAACCAACGTGATAAAAATATGCGGTTCATTAAAATCGACTTTTATATGTTACACATTTGTTCTCAGATATTTATAATATAAGAATTTACAATAATTTAGGGCTCCTAAATTTCATTCCGTTTGTCGAATATATGTGTAAATGTTAAATCCATTTTCACTTCTAGAAAAACGTTTATTTTTAAGAAAACATTTACACATTTAAGCTCGCTATTATATATTTAAACGAAACGTATAAATATTTAATAAACGTGAAAATATTTCTAATAAATGGATGTACTAATTATACGTGTAAAAGTGTTTTTCGTTTAAATGCATAATAGCGGGCTTTACAATAATCAATTTTCCGGAAGTTGTAATAATTAAATGAATTAAATTATTATACAAAAAAAAAATATACAAGTAAAATTAAATTTATTCAAAAATTATTCAGACATTATATTTGGTAGAAGTATATTTTATGTATTAGTATACATACTAGGAAGTATGTTTTTAACGTGTAAATCTAAACCGATATCTGTAGTTACAGCTATATTTTTATTGCTATAATATATTATTATTTTTGAAATAATCTCTAGCAAATAATTGAAAACACAATATACTTTTAAAAGTTAAGAGAGAATCCACGAAAGTGTGCATGTCGATACTTTCAATTATATTTTTACTATCGCCAAAAAACATTATATATTATCGAACAATTTTTCTATCAAACAATTTAAAAAACATTTTGACATATTTTAATATATATTAAAATTCAAATATAAGGTAATTGTCCATATTACTGTGTCTATGTATTTAAATAAGTCATAAAAAAAAACTAGCACAAAAATATAGTAAAATATTTTCTATTGTATCATACACATTAATAGAGAGTTTACTTTAGTTTAAAAAATATTTTGTCCTAGGTTTTTTATGTCTTATTTAAATACAACAGTAACACGGACAAATCACCCTACATCTTTTAACAGATTTATATAAAAGTCAAATTTCATATATTTTTAATATATCTTAACATATATATTAAAAATATTTCAAAAGTCAAGACATAGAGAGATTTGATCCCCCCGAGGGGATGTGTGACATCGCCTATTTTTATTAGCCTCCTAGAAAGAAGATTCAACTTCTGTCGAGTATATCGCGCAATATCGTGTCCAAGTAATGGCGACCGAGTGTGAGAGAAGCGCTACAGATATATTCCTCGCTCTCGAACGACGACGAGCGCGTTGGCCGAGTTGGTGATTGTGCGAGTGCCACTAACAATTCGTTCCTTGTCGCTCTCCGCCTTCGTTTTATGAATGAACGTAGAACCGGCACTCGGCTCCCCCCGCCCCCTCCCTCCTCCACCGTCCTCCCCAGTCCCTTCCCACCCGCTGTCCCCTACGCCTTCAGCCTTCAGTCTCTCTGTCACCGACTGACCCTCGTCCGTCTCGTCTCTGCCCTTCGCCTCCGTCATATCTTTCTCTCTCTCTCTTCTATGTGATTCTCTTTCGTCTCTTCTCTCTCTGTCTCTCGTTCTGTCCATCGTTCAGCGAAGCCGAACGCGTTCGTTGCTGATTTGTACGCTGTGAAACAGCCAACAGTTGCGTCGACTGAAACTCTTGGTTCCTTCGAAAACCTTCGAGCTTCTTCGAGAGGTGCGTAAGAGATATGTAACGTCTCTAAAAATCTGTTGTAATTGTTTGATTAGATTTTTACTTGCATCCTGGGTGAGTTACTTTTCGAACGTTTTAGAGAAAATATATTTCTTTTTCGAAAAAGATTTTTTAGGTACATGTATTGTATTAGTGTCGTGTTATGAGTAACACTTTATAAAATCTATATATAAAATCTACATATAAAATACACAAGGAGTATAGTCTTTTTAGCGATACACTAAGAGAGGAATCAGATAAAAAAATATCTGCAGTTTAATTTACTTCACATCAAGATAAAACAAATGTGTAAAGACTTTCGATCAGCTCGAAAAATAATAATAGTACGTTTCTATATATAATACTGTTTTCTATGATATCTTAAATTAAAACATGTACATATTATCGATCTAGGACATATGCTATTGTTATATACTGAGGCATTTTATAATATTCAATCCAGCAAATTTAGTAAATATTAAATATAAGCATTAAAAATTAATCAATACCTTTTTGCCTTTGTCATATTTCTTTAGTTACGACAATTACATTTAATTTAATTGTAAATTTTTAGTCGTAATTTTAACATTTTTTGTATGTTTCAATTTTAATTATTTTCGACACGAAAATATCGACTAATAAATATCCTCACGATTTTTTCATTACGTGAAAATCAATATCAAATTTCTAACAAAATCTGACGCAGCCAAAATTAGAAATAAAAATATATATTTCTCACGTTTCTTTTTTCAGATCCGTAACTGTGTATTTATTGGAATATTTTTTCGTAATTTTTTTTTTTAGAATTCATACATACAAAGACTAGATGTGAGATAAACATTAAAGTTATTTAAGAAGAAATTAGAGAGATTTTTATTTTTATGGTCATCATTTTTATGTATAGTTACTATAAAAATGTTAGTTCGATATAATATTCACAACTTTGAAAAATTGAATTATATTTTGCAGAATGAATTTAGTTTAACTCACAGATTAATCTCATTAATTTTATATTTTAAAAGGCTAAAAGGGTGCTTAGCGTAATGTCAAATTCACGAGTCCCGAAATGTATTAGGTTTATTAATTTTTAACGTAATTGATCCGTCCTTTCTTAAATTACTTAAATTCTTAAAAATTCTTTCTTAAATTACTTAAAAAATCAACTTTAACTGACACTTATTAAAATGGCCCGTGGATGGAGTGGAAGTTGGAGGGGAAAAAAGGGCGAGTGCGATTGTTCGTCGTATGAAAATTGAATGAACCGCGAGGCCTGAATCGTAGAAATCCGTGCCAGTTGAGAGTGAAACAAGAGTGGAAAAGGCAACATACACATGCGCGGGAGGAAATGCAACGCGCATACACAGGGGAGAAGAGAGAGAGAGAGAGAGAGAGAGAGAGAGAGAAAGGGAAACCTAAGCCGCCAGAAATAGCATCCCTTCCCGCATCATATGCGGCCAGACCTTCTTGCATGCGCTTCTGGTCGGTTCTAGTCGCATGCACCGTTGACTGCCTAGCCTACGTCATATATTTCCCCGTCGCAGCGACGTCGACGACGACAACGACGATGCGGCAACACTTCGTCCTACTCGTTCTTTGATTTTTTTTTAATTTCCCCATATCTTCCCCATGTGACGGCGAAAGCCACAATGTAACTCCAATCGTCCTCTCTTATTGCATGTATTTTTTAAGGCATTTGATATTTTTTTTTTTCATCAGCATTGAAGGACCTAAAGCGTGACTGGCACAGACCATCAGCTCTCTCTTTCTATATGTATTATACATATATTGATATATATATATATTGCAACGTCTCGCGCGTATTCCATTTTTTTCCCTCGTTATTAAACACCGAGCGCTATTATTACATCGCCTTTCATCGTTCGTTATAATATTTTTGTTACAGACTACCCACGTAATGCACATGCGCGCCTCGCAGCTAGTGCACTCGCATCCCACGCCTTCCATTCTTGGCCTTCTATCCGTTCTTTGCTTTCTGTATGCGCGGCGGCAAAGACGTATAAAAGGACAATGTAATTTTAGTTTCATTTAACACAATCTTTGTGCAAAGCGCTGCATTATCTCGTACATATATTGTTCTTAAACATAACGCTTAACTCTTTTCCGCTCCTCGTTATTTCAACAGTCGCGACATTTTTTCCTCTCCCATTCATTGCACATTTGATCTTTATCTATATGCAGTGTCCTTTTACCGCCCTCTTGATTCATCGTCGAACTAGATATTGAAAAATAATTAAACTGTGCATCCCAACAATCGTAATTCTGTTTGTGATTATCACTCAAAATAATCACTATTGTTTCTTTTAAAATATTTTTTTAACATTTAATATTTTAGTATATAACTTTACAATTTATATATTCTCGAGTAAAAAAAAAAATTTTATTAAAATAGGAATTTATAAAACATTCAGTAATACATATACTATGATTATGATCGTTTTTAATCTTCCGCCATTAATAGTAGGCTGCCCAGTTGATTTAATGACTGAAAACTTCAGCCATCGATCTCAAATTAAGCGTTATGGGCGCGGTCTATCCGCTCCCTTCGTTATAAGCACGATATATTTCTATCAATATTATTATGCATTCTCTTTTAACATTCAATTGTGTGTATGTCGAAACACACAGCTCGAATTTTACGTAAAACGCGTCCACTCAAGAAAAATATTGTATTTGTTTCACTTATCATTTATTGGATTGTATAATCTGACCGTGTTTTCTACGATTATGTAAAGTTTATCTTTTTTCTCACAGCCCATGGCATTATCAATTATCGGATTATCGACAAGAACCATCAATAAATGCACGACTAATGTAAACATGTGAAAATATAGAAATTATTATTCATATTCTCACAATTCAAACAGTTATCTATAATGAATAATTCCATCGTTATTGAAAATTTTATACGCAAATTAATTAACGAAAATGATTTGTCAGAGTTTCATAAACAATGTGTAGTAATCATTTTTGCATGAAATATAAGCTCGTCATACAACATCTACTCGTTTTAAACGAGAGAAACGTCCCGGCATTGATTTTTGCGATAAGTTATTAATGCGAATCGCGTGAATGGACGGTTTGCTAATTTAATTTGGTCCGCATTCGAAATGAATATATAATCGTAGCCACGTCTGACCGATTAATTAATCAGCGTAATCGATAAGATATCGAGGTCGGCAAATCCAATGCAAGACGAAAGTGGGTTTCACGTGGTTTCATAATTTCGTAGCAAGCATATGTGAGTGTGTGTGTGATTTCTTGTGTTTCGTTTGTTCAATTACCTAATATAATATTATTACGCAGCAGAGAGCTCGGATCTTCGTCGAACTTTCATAATATTCTTATCTGTCGTATCGTTAATGGAATTAATATGCAATATTGTATAGCCCTTTTCCTTCTGCGTTATGAAAATTTCCATCATAAAGAACGTCGCATCATTTCTATAGAAATCTTATATAAACCTGAATTAAAATTAATTAGAATTTATATGCTTTTTATGATCTTGTATTTAAAAAGAGAGGAATCTGGCTCAAGCTTTGATTAACTTAATTAATATTCATAGGTAACTTGATAAAAAAAAATATATATAGAGTCAAAGAGAAGAAATATATATAGAGAGAAAGAAAACAGCGTTTATACGGTTAAATATCTGACATTTAGCTATTGGATTCCAAATATGTAACATTTAATTACTGGATTGGATTGCGCAGTGTAGACTAAAAGTTTAATAATTTATACGCTCATACAACAGTCACAGAACAGTACTGTTGTAATTAATTATTAGTGTTAAGCTCGATACACGGACGATTGATCGTGATAATCTACCAGCTGAGTGTGCGCTGTCGTTTTCTCGAATATGTCACTCGCGCGCGTATCGATAAGCTATATCTTATTTTTAAACGCATACATACACACGTACACGCAGTATATCCCGAAATAATAAAAACATCAATATTCCGCCTCGTTCGGTTTTCCGCTTCGCGCGAGGTTTCTTTCATTTGTCAGATAATCAGCTGATCGACTATGCGCTTTGCACATTGACTCATTACAAATACATTGTCCATGTCGATTTAATTTTCACATGGTTTTTCACCATCTGCTTGAATGACTTTGACAAAAAACACCTTGTTAGTTAATTATATTTATCGCGCGATCCGAGATAACACGTCGCCTATATAGCCTGTTTCGTGCGCATTGTCGTCGTGGTGCTTGTAACGTTATGTAATGAATGAGTTTGTGGCGATACACGTGTTGTTGAAATGTCGAATTATACCTTTTCACGCGAAGCACACAGTGTAATTTGTATATGTAGATATTAACATAAATTATACTCAACATTATTCAAACGTGACATCAAATCGAATATCGATCCAATTATCTTATATTCTTCAATGGAGCACGAGTTGAGCAACATTGTAAATACATTTGTGTCTGAATTTTTAATTAGACCTGGATGTCTTTTTCCTAAAAGTTCAGAAGAATGTCTGAACATTCAGATCTTCTGAAAAAAAAAAAAAAATCAGTCTGAAAATTCGAACAGTGTGTCTGTAAGAAAACTTCATGCATTTTATCTGTAAAAAATAACTGCACAATTTTTAAACTAATTTTTCAACAAAAAAAATGTCTCTGATGATTAAGAAATTACTTTGAGACATCCAGATCTGAAAATTCGGACAAAAATGTTTTTGAATTATTGGTAATATTTTACAGTGCAGTTATTTTTTACAATGAACTCGAGACATGCACTCTCGTATTTCGAGATGAATTATGCATCTTTTATAAAGAAGACTTAAAAATATCTGTATTTTCTGTAAACTCGTTCCATTAACTTCTATTTTCCTATCTTTTTTTTTTTTTTTTTTTTTTTTTTTTCGTCTTATCAGGCATTTTATATTTATTCTAAAAGCGAAATGGGTGACAAACAACTTGCAACGGTATTTCGCATCTATGATGTCGGCGCAAAATTTATCTTATCGCTTAATGACTTGAATGTCGCGCGTGCATGATCGAACGTTCGCGCTAAAGTGATCCAATCTAATATGCTCATCGATAGAATTGGCTATTACAATGTATGTACGTGTGGGCTTCTTACCGAGAAAACCCCTTACAGAGAATCGTCAATGAAAGAAATATGTAGCCTGATGCAAACACATTCTCCGTCTACAACATGTGCATGATTATCATTTATTGACAGTTTGGTAAAAAAAAAGAAAAAAAAAATTAGATATTTAATGGACGATCGTGATGACGGAAGGAAAATTTTGTTAGTTATCATAACATACGAGTTTTATCTCCCTGATATATATATATCATTGCTTTTTTAAATAATGATGCATTTCACGCTTCAGGATCTTGATAAAAATATATTCCTGATATCTCGGATTCACTTGACGTTTCATTTCAATCAATGTCTATTTTTGATCCATTTTGTCATACAAGCGTGGTATGTGTAGATCGTGTCACGCTTATCACGTACATATAAGTATTTAAATACAAGTTATCATGTTTAATATTCGGGAAGGGAGTTCACATCCGTTAGGTCAAGCCATGTCCGATCATGAATGGAAGATGTTCAACACAGGCGTACGCCGGGGTTAAAATCAAATTACGTAAGTTCATGCGCTCGAATTGCGACTCATTGATAATGCTTATTCATGAATGAATCGATCCAGTTTCTCGTGTTTCGACGAACGTAACTTATCTCCCGATATTCTCGGATCTCGCTGGCGCCGCCGTTCGTTGATTTTCGCTTTTCCGCCCCTCGTCGCCCCTTCTCGTTGTGTGTATCTGTGTGTGTGTGTATACTGTTGTGCGAATAGATTTACATGTCTGAAAGGACTATTATATACCAGAAAACGCGCCTGAAAGTCTACTTTTGGCGTCAGTGAAAAACAATCGTGCCTGTTGCTATCGAGATTGCGCGAGATAACGCGCATTCCTTGCAAATCGCAGTTGTTATCAGGCCTTTCAAAGTATCATCTCACATACACGCAAACAAATAAAATTGCGCGACCAGAATTGCATCAAATATAATACAGAGATATATGGTGTATATATATATATAGTTCTTTTTTTTTTTCTTCCTCAAACTTTTTGCATCATCAGATCGAAAGAATTTCATTCAATCAATTTCGATTCGCTCGGCGAATGCGTGTTTGTGGGAAGCTTTTGTACCCATGATAACCGAGATAAAAATTTGCGTAAAATTTCCGAGCAAGGTCATGGTCAATGCTTGATGAACAAACATTTGCGACTGCAAATTCTACACATCAGCATTCGGCCATCTTATCGGCATATATAGCCACCGGAATTTTACTCCCGTCTGGCAGATATCGTCGTTGTAGGCGACGTCTCGGTCACATATTATTGATGACTGCGATGAATGGATACATCTTCGTTTAGTATCGAATATCGATGACGAAAGGCGAAGAGATGACAAATAGATAGAAATAAATATAGAAAAATCGTACGAGGAAAGATGTTTGAATGGAATGTGTCGGGATTTCTCCGACATGCTTTCTTATTGATCTGTAAATATGTATTGTGTTCTCGTACTATTGATATAGTCAATTAAATAATTGTCGTACAATGCAGAAAAATTGTTGCGCGAGTTTGAACTTGGTCAGTCACAATATTAACGTATTATGCCATTTTTTTCTCTTTTTTATCAACAAATACATATTTTAAAATAAATGATGCAGTGTATTGATAAAAGAATTTTATTAATATATAAAATATAATTTAAATAAGTTTATTTATTTAAATCTAATACGAAATAATTATTTTGTCTAATTAAATATATTTTTTAGATATTTATTATATATATATTTTTATAGTGTTATTTTTTATAATTTTCAATAGGATGAGCCAAAGGAATTTGATCGTTGTTTGCACAATATTGTCTGATATGGCTATAATTTTTCCATTTATATTAACAAAATCAAGGCCAATGTACAGAAAAAAATTATAGTCGTATCAGATAATATGGTGCAAACAGCGATGCGAAATCCGCAATAGATTAGAACAACGTAGAATAAATGGATGACATTTGACAATTCGAAATGTACGATATAAACATTAGTGAGATGAATAATAATAAATAATAAATGATATATTAAAATGACATTATATATTCTATATGTTATGTGAGAAGAGACAAATATCTATATTTCGTTATATTTCATTTTTTATTTTATTTAAAAAATTGTCAGATAAGAAATTTTGACAGAAAAAAATGATGTCAATATTAGGTATATTATATAATATATATATTCTAAAAAATTTGATAAGATTATGGGATATCTGTATCTACAAGATCAAGATTATACAAATTATATACATATAGTTCCTATTTTTGTAAAATATCATGATTGATGAAAACCGGAATATGTCTCTCGAAATTGAAGCTTTATTGAATGATGTTATCAAACTGGATAACATTATTTGTTTTTTCATTGAATCAAAAGGATTATTTTTCAAGTCGATCAGAAAGATACGTTCGCGCATGTCAAAAAGAATATAAATTTCTCCCTTACGAGTCAGGTTCATTGATTTCGTAGTACTAGCTCACGACACGCGCACGTTACACGTCGTTACGTCACGTGACGTTTCATTCAACTCCAAGTCTTTCATACGAAGGTCAAGCGAGTCGTGACTATATATCGCTGGCACGAGCACACTCTCTCTCCATTCTTTTTCCGCTCTGACAATGAGCTGTGTCCCCTTCTTTCCTTCATTTCATTCTTCCTCGACGAGTAATGTACACCGCTTCCTCCTCGTCGGCAGCAGCCAATCGTTATTCTTTTAATTTGCCTCTCTCATACCGTTCAACGTTTCACTTTATTCTGTAAAGTTACGTCAACGTTGTTCTTTTTTTAATAAGAAAGGGTCAAATCGTATCCGTGATAAAATTTTTTGTTACTGTCATGTACAATATTATCGTAAAAAAAAAAAAAAATACGTAATATATTTATCACGGCAACGCAATTGTTTTTACATAGATAAAAACGAGCGGCGTGTACGTCAACTTGAATTAATAAATTATATTTTTGTTTACTAGCGCGATGTTCGAAGCATGGGCAGCTTTCTGGCGAACGGTATTACTGATGGTAGCGGTATGCTGACGATAATGACCAAGTTGTTGAAACAAGAGCTGTTCTCCGATGCCGAAGAAGAGGGTCTGGTGCCGACTCTCCCCGGCAGAGACACCTCGATGCAAAAAGTACCCTCCGTCTCGGACCTCTCCGATCCGGAAAGCTCTTTAGGTGAGTCTTTACAATTAATGTTTCAAATTGTCCTCTTGTCAGTCGAAACATAACTTTTAAAGAGCACCATTTATATGTAAGGATGTTACAATAACTTCTAGTAATATTCAGTATTTTATTATTTAAATCTGTTTAAATATATTTTTAAATTAATATAAAAATACTTGCATTAGATTATTTATTTATTTATTTCAAATACTTTGTAGAAATATTTTTCTAAAACATTTTTTAAAGAAGCTGCATCTTTAAGTATTCAGTAGTTTTAATAGAACTAGTTTTCTTCCATTTCATAATATTATAATTTCTTGAACTCGCAGCTCTTGCTCGTTGCATATTTTATCGTGTTGCTAATAGCACGTGCCAACGGCGTGAGAAAATTTTACGAGACTATTTGTCCAGACAGTGTAATAATAATCGTCCCGTTTAATATTCTCATTGAGCGGTCACGGGCGTGGAATGATTTTTTCCCAAGTTTAAATAGCAGCTGTCATTTAAAAAACGCAATATTATATGGATAGTTTTGTAGCCGTTAATAAAAAAAACTTAGATTAAATTCCAATCTGTGCGAAAACTACATAAAATATTGTGAAATATCTTTATGTTTATTTATTTTATATATGTATATATATATATATATATATAAAGATATACGAACGCAGTTTCTCAGAATGATAAAGGAATAAAGTGTTAATACGAAGAAAAGTGAAATCAGCTCTTTCAAAGTCGCCTCTTGAAATACGAGAGCGACTATGATTCCGATAAAGTGTTGTGTTAACGTTGGATCCCGACACTTAAGGTACACTTACATCCGATGACGTTTGCTTAATACGAGCACGAAGAGTGCGAGCTGCACTTACACACATTACGATTTGTTCAATTAGATCGCGCGAGTTGTATTACACTCAGTGCACTGTATCAAACGAAATATATTTGTATCGGATGTTTATTGTTTACTTTTAATATATTATAAAAGAATAATTATTCTCTAAGTTATTTTATAATACTATTTTTTAATAATTTTTTAAAAATAATAATTACAATAAATAGTAATAAATGATTTTTTTTTTTTTTTTTTTTTATTATTTTACATATCAAATTCAATCTGCGAATAATACCATTTTTCACTTTGTTAATTAAAAGAGTAATGTAGCAGTTATATTGCTAATCGATAGTTAAATATTATCGAATATACAGGGTGTATAGTAATTATCAGATGTCTTTTAAGAATGGATTACTTGGAATTTAGAGACGATTTTTTTTCAGCGAAAATGTCGAGGGAGGTCATCATTTTTTTGCAAACTTTTAATTTTTGCCGTTATATATCTTTTAACTAAGCAGTAAATTAAAATTTTAGTAAAGTAAACTCCATCAGAAATTAACTAAAAAATGTAATTATATATTAATCTTTTAACTCCACAAAGTTTCGCTTGTGAAAAATTCTTCCTTTTCAATCTTATAACTCGAAAATTATTGATCCCTTAACATTTTCACTGAGGGAAAATCGTCTTAAATTGGCTAAAAAATCCATCTTTATAAGGATATGTAGTAACGATACACCCTGTATATAATATCGCTATATATATGTACATCTGTTTAAAAACAAGTTAAGTAAATTTATTCTATAGCAATATTATAACATTCAAAATAATATCCTATTTTTCCATATTATTTTTCAATATGAATATAAGCAATTTAAATATAGTTTTACACCCCGGTATATATTATAGAAAAAATATATATATTAAATTTTTTTTCAGTATTATGTATACTTTTTCAAGAATTAATGTATTTTTTTCTTCCAAAATAATATTGAAAGAGTATTTTATATACAATTTATAAATCTTAGGACAGAAGAATTAATCTTTCAATAACCGAGAAAAAAAAACGTGACAGGTTTTATTCGCAGATAAAGATGCGTAACAAAATTTCCCAATATTTTTCGCAAACATTATAATATTATGCTAGCTTATTTATTCATTATCTCGATAAATTTTTGATTATCGCGTGATAAGTTAACCACCAGTAAAGCGGAAAGAAGTGACTTTTATCGTTGCAAAAAATCGAAATTTTCTAGGACGATTGTATTATCGTGTGTGTCGAGTGGCAGTGCGAGTCATCCTTGTTATACTCGCGGCTCGTCATGCACGATCAAAATGTAGCGAGAATTTACGAATTGGATAATCAGCAGCATCCTCATTAAAGCCCCCCCACTAGAACGCCCCCGCCTTCCATTCTCTTTCGGATACGTGTATGAGGCTGCACGTACATGTCGGACGCGTCGCCCCCACCCATTTATCCGCTCTTATTCTCGACTTCGAGGGGGCATGAGAATTTTTCAGTGATTCTGCGTTTTTTTTTTTTTTTTTCTAAGCTCACGCAACCGCGTATTCACATGAATCATTTTTATAAATATTTATGTTTAGATTTATTGTATCGGAGGCCAGACGGATAACAAACTGTATTCTTTAAATAGTTGCGCGATAACGAGACGTCAACAACATTTGTTGATAATTGATTATGTATGTGTTATTGATAAAACTGAAAAATTATATGGAGAAATAAGTGTGAGAGATACATAAAACGAATATTTATAACAGAGAGAAAATATGTGTGGCATGTTTGAATACTTGAAAAATATTTGATACCGCTATTGATATTTTTTTAAACATTTTTACGTTTTTTAAAGAAGATCGCGTTAGTTTTGTAAATAAAAGGAATATTGAAAATTTTTTGTTGAGGGGTACACATTTAAATTATTTATATCCTAAGTAAATTATATTTGTGTCCGAGATTTCACCAAATTTATACCAACCTTTTTCTTGCGTTCAATTAAATTCTTATTTCAATTAAAAATATTACCAAAGGGATATTTTAATCTTTTTAAATAATTTTTTATTTGAAAAGATTAAAATAATCTTCAATCACATTGTCCAAACAATCAGAATTTTAACATTCCGGAAAATACGTGAAACACGTTTTATTTTTCCGCGTACGATAAATAAATTTAAATATTTTATCCTCAAATGATCTTGGAAACATTTTCTGGATTATTATTTTTATGTTGTAATTACTTATGGTATACATACATATACAGTAAACAGAAAAATCTTTTTGCTTCAATCTTTTCTGCCGTTACTTTAAATGGAAATACCGATGCTGGTAAAGAATATTATACGGGCGTTTAAAAAAAATCCATCTATAAGTTGGGAAAGTATCCCACGCAGTTAGCAATTAGAACATAAGCAATGCTGTGTAAATATACGAGCGTGGGGTTTCAATTGGATAGCACAGAGAGATTATATGTAATATACAACCGTATAATAACTCAACTTAAGCGGATAAATCACATATAATTAACCGATTTATTACGCCTGTTATTTGACTTTCGGTGCGCGCGTGAATTATGTATCGCTCGTAATATCGTTTATTGGCGAGAGATCCATTATACGCGGCCGATAATTGCTCCAGATAGAATCATTGTCACTCGCATACCAATACTTGATTTGTATCTCACGCACTTTAAATCGCGAACGTCCATTGTGACTACGAATATTAGTGTTCGACTCGTGACTATTACGTGACGTAATGTCTACGCAATTCTCCATTTACGATAATTATATGAAATATATTTATCGATCGCGCAATATATTTATACGTTTGAAATTGTCTTATAAATTTACAAGCGTCAAATTTTTGTCAAATCAACATGAATTACATACAGGTTTTTATGTATGTAATATTAGGCCGAGAGAAGCATATAAACATCACGTACTCCATCTTAAATATATCAACTATTGCCACGATGGTTCTTTGAATTTTCCATTATATTTACGCGATGATAATCTATACTTTCCACCGACTTTTTTCATAACAATCCCCAACACTATTGTCCGACGTTCGAGCGTTCGATCTTTGCTTACAACACGCTGCCATAGATGACAGACGGTAGGTAGATAATGTTTTATGCAAATAGCCATTGTCTATCTTGACATTGACGCGATGGCGAGATTTGTTTTGCGCTTCTTATGTGGCTGTCCGTCTTATGTTGCGCACACCATAACGCAGCCATGTCACGAATGTGCAACACTATGATAAATTCCGGCTTTCTCGCGCGCGTGCTCGTAAAGATATGTCGTCTCATAAATATGAATTCGAATTCCCTGGCAAACACCGTGTCGGGCCAAGGAACTTCGAGGAAAGTTTAGTCACACCACGCGATACTATAACTTAACAATACTTAAATACCAGAGATGCCTATTCGAAGATCGCTCTTAAACTAGGAAAATATAAAAATCTTTCCCCCCCCCCCCACACACACACACACACACACACACACACATACAGCTTTTATATTTGCTGTTTATATTTTACATTAAATGTATATAAATTGCTTCGTATCTTAATTGCATCTTAATTGGCTGGAAACATAAGTGCCTCGTACATGTTATTTTTCTCCTCTTTCGTATCTTCTAACACAAACTGTTAATTAACATGTCTCTTAAAAGGAAAAGATTATTGTCATTATTATTAATTATAGATAAAATAGCTTTAAACTGAAATTAGAAACAGATGGCTGAAAAATTTCCGATGAATTATTAAAATGCCAAAGTTTATTTCCAAATGAGATGTTTTTTTTTTTTTTTTTTTTTTTTTTTTGCGATGAAAACTTTACGATATTAAAATTTAATCCTCATATATTTTCTTATCCTATTCCCTTGTATAATATAATCTTATAATACTTTAATTCTGCGTTAAAAAAAATCTTCTCTGTTGTTGCCAGTCACGTGAGTACAAGAGCCAACGTATCTTTCCATTTATTCCACAGCCAAATCGACACCGGATGATCGAAGCTCGTTAAATTACGTGCTCCGACTTACTAAAAGCTCTCGCCCTGCAACCGTGTATATTCTTATCTTTTTGTCTCGTGCCTCCATGCGTTAATCGTAAATCGAAAATCATACTTTCAAGTTAAACATAAAAAATTTTATATACATTTCGATACGTATGAGGGTAAACAAATAAAAATCTGTCAATGTGTTATATTTTTATTTATATTTTTCAACATTTAAATTTTTATAAACGCGTATTCATTTTTAAAAACAAAAAAAAATACATCTTAAACTCGTGCGAGTTCAAATCTCTCGCACGGATATTTTATTCCGTTAGAACGTAACACCCACGTCAACTTTATGACCGCTATCATCCTAACTCGTCAAATTCAATGAATAAATACTTGAAAAGATCTCGGAGAGGCGAAGCGGCGAGAGGGAATAAAAAAAAAATAATAATAAAGTTGTTACACGTGTGCGAATCCGAATTTGTTTGGGTGTTGTCGGGAAAAGGAGAGTCGAAAGTAGAAGGAGACACAGAAAAGAAATCTCGCAAAGTCCTGCACCTGCGTGGGAATAAACGAGAGATGACGCGGTGAACGGGGGTAGGGGGTGCACGAGAAGTTTCTTTCGGTAAGAAAACGAAGAGGTAGGGTAAAAATCGCCTAGTCGATACATTAAGCCCCACAAATGCCGCCATAAGTGATTTATTATAACCATATTCCCCGAACGCGTACCGTATCTTTATAAATAGATTGTTCAAAGTAAATCCCACACTCGCGAGAGACGAACATTCGATATCTTCATCTCTCTTCTCTTGAACTTTCTCTTCTTTTATATCCATTCTTTGAAAAAAAAAAAAAAAAAAAAAAAAAACCACAGACTTGGAATTCTCAGGGAATTTTTTTATTCTTTTTGAAAAATTCAGAGAATTTTCGTGTAATTTTATTGGAATTTAGAGAATTTTTTTTTTAATTATCTGATAATTTTGTTCTCACATTCTAAAATTACGCTTTGAAAATATAAATACGTCTCCATTTTTATTTATATTCAATATATCTTAATAAAATATGTAACATATATAATGCATATTCTTTGTAATTTTTTGATGATAAAAAAATGAAAATTTTGTGAAAGTAATAAATGCTTATCTTATATAAAAGTTATTCAGTTTTTTTCAGTACATTTACAAATCTAGCATTTGAAACTGTTTTTTCTTCGTATGAGTGAGAAACATTTAAAAGACGCATGCAATCAGAAAATTTATTTTAGAAAATGGTATCAAAAAAATCTTGATAATATTCTCTCTACCTGAAATTTTGAGGCAAAAATACCTGAAAGGTCGGAGAATCCTCAGGCAAGTTTTCTCTCGAGTGATATTACCTCTCTCGCCTATTGTAAATATATATAAAATATATCTTTTTATATGTAATTTTCCTCACTTTTTAATCTCGAATTTCAAATGCAACGCACGTTCCTTCCTCTCGTATATACAAGAAAAGCGCCCAGCTGTCAACTGCTACTACGCACGCGCGCGTTATCTATCTTTTTTTTTTTTTTTTCTTTTTTTATAAACATCCAAATAGAAATGTCCAGTACGTCGGGGAAACATTTATGACGCTTAGTGTACATCGCACGAAATGCGTAACCGCAGCTGTGCGTGCGGTCGAGCTCCCTCTCCCTCCCGCTACATTCATGCTACCGTCTTCCCTCCCTGTTTCTCTCTCTCTCTCTCTCTCTCTCTCTCTCTCTCTCTTTCTCGTTCGGTCCTTGCTTACCTACCTACCTAACCGAGACCAGACGCAGATACGGTTCTCACGTCCTCGATCGTCGGCGATGGCGATTTGCAGTTTGAAACAAACCCTCCCCGCAGTGGCCTTTCTGGCTGGACCCGTCAAGTGTTGCCTGGTCGGCTTGGCTTTCTTCCTTTAACAGATGCTGCGCCTTGGAAGACGCAAGCTTGAGACCGACCGGTTGTTTGTCTCATCTCGAAGGAAATATCTCGAGATCCTGAGTCCTGTTTTCCCCGAATATAATTTCCCGCAATATGCTTCGATATTTAATGAGGAAACGGAATTTTTAGCATCATTTATTTTATTAATTTTCTATTATATTTGCGGCGAAATATATTTGTCTACTTTTTATCACGCGGGGAAAATTTTTAATTTTCACGACTTGCACGATAAATGAAGATTCTCGAGAGAACTCGATTATAAACTCTTTTATTATGCCTTCGTTCTTCATATCTTTCTATTTTTACGTGAATTCAAATGGTTAAATACCAATTGTACCAATAAAAGTGTTGTCTCGAGCGGAGAGAGAATGATAAAAATATAATAACGATTTAAACGAGATTCTGTTTCTCTCGTTCGATATTGCCTGTTGTTTGTACGAATCGATGTTGACCTCACGATTGAAATGGCTTGTAGGTCCGTTTTATCTTTTCTCCGACATATATATTGATCTTGTTGTTGTCGCGCAAAAAATCCGATAGCCTTTCGTAAAATAATGACGTTAATTGAGACCATCAATGGTACTTTGCGCGATTCAATTAGAAAAACAGAAGAAGACAGATATATCGCACAGATTCTTAGATATATTCCTGAAATTACGCGTATTTCATTGTGCAAAATTAGAAAAATGCATAAATTATGTTTCATTAATACAATTATATTTTATTACATTGAATTTTTTGTATTTTATTTTTATCGAGTCGAAAAATTCGTTAAATTTACTCTTTTATTTAATTGGTATCTCTTTTCTCGTTTAAAGACCTACTCGATATTGTTTGCAAAATTAATATGAAAGATTATTTTTTGTAAATTGATATAAAAAGCAGATGCTTCCCTCCCTCCCTTCCCCTGAATTTAATGTCAAAAGATCCAACATGTTTTCGAATAATTCGTTTTCTCTCATTTTATTACATCGCTTTACAGCGTTGACTCGAAACGCCGTTTATTTAGTTTATAATTGTACTCGGTGGCGAGAGCCACCGAGTGTGTATCGAGCGAGATTAAAGATAGTATTGCACACGCTCGTCAAAAATAAAGAGCACTGCCATTGATGCCTCGCTGATGAATAAGGACAAGGATCGTAGCGACGCGAGTACGAGTGTCTACCTCTAGCGGCCTGTTTACCGGATGCCGTCGCCACGACTTCGATAGATTGCCGATAGGTAGAGCCACGCGGGTACATTGGCGCTATTTATCCGCCGTGGATAAAGTAGGGTCCTCCCCGGAACTGTTCGGACAATAATGAGTTAGAAACGGCGCGCGCGTCAGTCGCGATGGAAGTCAGTCAGAGTTGATTTTTAGTCTTCCTTTTTTTTTTTTTTTTTTTTTTTAATTAAAGTTTCGAGAGACAGAAATCATCGTCCGGTGCAATATCTTTGATACTTTTCATCGTGCGAGTAGACGTTAAAGTTCTCTATCGAGTCTTCTATTCATGGCAATATATATTTTCGCAAAAATTCTTCAAAGAAAGTATTTATTGTTTTCAATCTACCGAGAGGAGGAGGAGGGGGAGGGAGGGAGGGGGAGAAAGATTTTGATTTACGAACCGCAAACATGTCATCTTCGTGCGTGACTTGAGAGAAGCGCTTGCATGGACACTGCGACAACGGGGGCGGGGGAGGGGGTTGAAGGGGAGAGAGGGAGGGCACAGTGGATGGCAACAGGTTGTGACGTCACGTGGCGCCACGCGACTCGACAAGTTCACGAGAAGCCGGGCGAGTGAAAAAGGGTGGACCAGGAACTCGTGATCGAGGCGATGCCTCCTTTCCTGTTTTTCTCACGTGATTCGACAAGCCGGTTTATCTCGATCGACGGCAGTACCGATCTCTGGTGTCGGTCGGCAATTATTGGCCCCGTAACGGTTCCGAGTCAAAGCCCGGCAGCGAGATCGCGAAAAAAAAATGGCTTTCCGTGCCCGAATTAATATGGATAAATCGACGCCCGAACACGCGGACACCGTTAGAACCAAGGTAAAAAAAAGTCATATTATATTATATATTATATATGTGACGTCATACTTATCATCTCGATTAGTGCTGTTACTTTTAACAACTTCGAACGTTTGAGGTTAAGTTTCGAAACTTCAAAGATATGTTAAATTTTGAAGCTAACTTGAAGCCTTGAAAGAATTCAAAGTCATTGTTTCAAGCCTCCAAGTTGTCAAAAGCAACAGGCCTAGTCTGAACAGCCGAATTGAAAATCGCAAGCATGACTTTTGAGATGCTAGTTTATCAGTTGCATAAAACAGGAAATTCATATTTGTCGCAAAAAATATTTTACCCGAACGCACTGTTGATGATAGTGATAAGAGATTCCTCTTTCGCTTGACGTTTGATCGATTCTATTTTCAACGTTATCGCAAGTATTCTTTTCAGACGAACATAGGACATAATTTTTTTATACAAACTGTATATATATATAATATTTATTTCATTTTACAAACAGGACCATTTTTATATTTCTGGTAATTATAAATGTACACTATATTTCCTATAGATTTATAAACAATGAAAACTCGACATTTATCTAACCAATCCTTCAGTTTCTTTTTTTTTTTTTTTTTTTTTTTCCAATTTTTTATTTGACATCGATCTTTTCTCGATTCGCATCGATCCAGGGTTCTTCACCCCCGGCGTAAAGCCGACGATTCAAAATTCAGTGTCTCTGTCCTTTTATTGCATCGGCCCCCGTCTCTCTCGCCTTTGCTGTTGCAGAAAGACGGCGAGAGCGAAGGATGAAAGACGACAGGCGAGGCAAGGCAAGGTGAGCGCGTCCACCCCACCACGAGGCGAGTAGCCACGCGAGTTCATTCATGAGATCGTGGGAACGTGCCTCACGGTGGGTCCGTTCTACCCCACCGTCCTTTCCTCCCTCCGCCCCCTCTTTCCCTCACCCGTTCTCTTCTGGCACATGTTGGCCGGTCGGTTTATCTTTTCTTGTCCCGTCTCTCTCTCTCTCTCTCTCTCCATCTTTTGCGCGAGATGTCTCTCTCTCTCTTTTTCTCTCTCTCGTGGGTCTCTCTAGCACCTGTTTCTACCTCCTCCTCCTCCTCCTCCTCCTCCTCTTCCGCTCCCGCAATTCCTCACCCTAGGCCACTACAACTCCGGCTCTCTTTCTCTCTCTTCTTACTCTCTTTTCCCTAATCATTTCTCCTTCTTGTTGTGCTGCTGCACATGCACTCATTTCTCTGTACTTAACTTCCCTCTCGCTCCTTCCGCTCTTCCATCATCCCTCTCTATCTTTTACTCCTGTTATTCCCTCTCGCTGTAATTCCACCGTACTCGTTGTTTATCCGCGTCCCATCCTCATGATCCTATTCCATCCCGTAATTTCTCGTCCGGCGATATTCTGTGTTTTGTTGTCAAAATTCCACGTAGCTTTCTCTCGATCAACCGTGCACCATATGTGCTAACCTCTCTCACCAATTTTCTTTTTTTTTTTCTTTTATTCCGGTTTAATGTATTTTTTTCCGCGATCGGTACTCTCTCTCTCTCTCTCTCTCTCTCTCTCTCTCTCTCTCTCTCTCTCTCTCACACACACACCATCTTTACGTAGCCGTTTTCCCCTTCTCCACCATCTGCTCGTCTCCCTACAGATCTGTTCCGCACACTGCTTCGTTTTACCTGCTCGCGGCCACTCGCTCGATCACCCCTCTCTCTCTCTCTCTCTCTCTCTCTTTCCCCGACCCTTTCCCGGGATCTACGTTCGGTACAGTGGCTGCTACAAGCTGTGTCATTTTATCGGCGAAAAATATCGAGAGAGAGATGTTTGTCCGATGGAGAACGACATTCATCAACACGCCCTCCCCGAAAATGTTTTCGCAGGCTATGCAAATTCTCCCCGACAACATATTTTCTTCGACTCTTGGTCATTGCTATTAAACATGCGGAGTAGAGAAAATGGAACGCAAAGAAAATTTAAAAACGCGTAACGTTTTTCGCTTGCAAAATGACCTTAACATACTACTTATTTTGTCGGAAAACTGTAAATCAAACACGAGTATATACATAGGAACAGGCTGGCAAATCGAATCGGATTGTGGGAAAGAAACTTCCGTCTCCCAGGGACGGTATCGTGATTAAGCATAAGATCAACTACTTCCTGTCGACTAGACGGGAGGAATTAACAGCGTAAGATGAAGTGAGAGGAAGTGTGAATCACATCACAGAGTGCGCGAGTTTTTTTTAACTTCCTCTTAAATATCATGAGCATTATAATAATAATAATAATATATTCAACCCTACATAATTTATTTATTTATTTTTTATATATGTATATATATTTTAAAAGATTGTAACATTTTTATATCTATTTTTATATTTAGAGGAAACTTAAAATTTCTGTTATGAAGAATATATCATCAAAATTGTTCGAGAAAAATGTATGGCTTCCTGCCTTTATTTTTCTAATGTAGAAAAAAAAAAAAAGCGAATAAACGTTTTCCGGAGATCGCCGGAGAAACTTTCGTGATCTACTGTACCCGACGACCTCTACGTGGCCGGCAGCCGGCGGAGACATAATTGCGGCTCGTAATCATGCTGCCGAGCCCGAGGGTATTCCTCGTCTCCTCCTCTCCTCCCCTTTTCCCTCCTCCACCTCCTCTTCTCTTTAGCCCTCGTAGCTCGTTTCTACTTCGTCTTCGTTTCGTTCTATCATACCATTTCCTCTTATCTCTCTCACGCGCCCGTTCCCCTTTATCTTTGTTCTTTGCGTTTCTTTAATTTCAAACGAATCAAATGTAGTAATGTTACATTCGTTAAAGACCTGAAGAAATTCGGTAGGCATCGCGGAAGACAATAGTGGGAATTTTAAAGACCCGTTTAAAGAGAGAGAGAGAGAGAGTTCGACAAGGTGCGAATATAGAAAGTTGAATGAAAAAATATACATGAAAAGGGAGAAGAAAGTCTCTTATTTTTATAAAGGTATAAAATAAAATAATTAATATTACAAAATTGACAATGTCTTTTATCGCCATCAGTATATTGATTAAAAATAACGAAATCGAACCTGTTATCCCTTTTTTACATTCTAATTTTATTATCGCGATTGAAATGTAAAAACGCACGAGAGTGAGAGAGAGAAAGTTTATAACGGGGTCGATTAGCATCGCACCCTATTCTGTAATAATAACAACGTATACATATATTTCGCAGCTGTACATAACACTCTCGGTAGCTCTGCTACACGATCGCTCGGATACACGGCTATATTATATGCGCGAGAAACGCGCGAGACCGGGAAAGAGAGGCAGGGAAGGTGGACAGAGGGAACGGCCACAGGACTACACGCGCGTTCGTTGCGTATCACACGCGCTATTACCCCTTAGAAGATACGGCTCACCGCACCGCGTCCGCGCCGGCCGTTTTACGATCCAACATTTATTCGCCATTTCGAGCCTCTTAACGTCCGCTGCGGGATATCCAGCTTAATATATCGGGACGTGAACTCTCGGCCCTCCTCTTCCCCCCCCCCTCCCCTCTTTTTCTTCCACACCCTCTTCTAATATTATGTGTTTGCGGATGCTATCGAGAGAGAAAGATGGAGAGAGATCTTGAAAGGTTTTACTCCGTGATTTAGCACGAAAGAAATGTGATCTCTCGAATCGTGTCCTTGCGATATTGAAATATATGTATATATATATATATATATATATATATATATATACATTCTTCGCATAGAGATTTCATTGTACGATTTTTTAACGCACTCGTAATTATATGGATATGTTTTTTGCAGCTTGATTTTTCTCTCTCGCTTAACTCGGTATTTTATCTTGAATTATTATTTTATTTTTACCTTGAATTATTAATTTCTATTTCTATTTTACCTTGAATTATTACTTACGGAATAGTAACGGATATATGTATGTATAATATTCTTAAACATATGAAACGTGCTTTTAATAACAATTTTTTTAATTTACAGTGAAAATTTTACCGCGCCATTATCTCTAAAATAATCCGGGATCTTGCATCTTAAATATTGCTTGATTTTTTTATTTAAAATTCGATTATGTAAAATTATTATATATATATTTAATAAATATATATAAAGTATATACAAAATATATATATAAATTACATATGCATAAATTATTATTATAAATATGAAAATGTAAAGAAAGCGAGGCGAGAGACAGAGAGAGCAAGAAATCTCTTATTCTTACGAAAGTAAAATAAAATAATATTATAAAATTATCAATTACTAGCAAAATTGTGAGAAACAGACTTTGCTCTTTTGTTGCCATCATTATTAAAAATAATTAAATAAAATCTAAGCAATGATAATTATATAATAATATTGTAAGCTGTTACATCTCTGTTGAAATTTTCTTCACCGATCGGAATAATTTTAAAGGATAAAAAAATATGTATGAATGTCGAGAGGCGAAAAGTTTAGAGATCGAAACCGTTCGAATCCACCTCGTTCTTCGGAAAAGTATAAAAGGGGGGGGGGACGACGAGGGGATCCCTTCCTTACACGATCGGGCGTAACCGATTAGGGGGATGCTATTAAATGTACGCGCGCGCGGTTGCAACAGGTACATGACCTGAAACGGGCAACAGCCGGCCGATGTTATTGCTCTCGGGAAGACGGTAGCTGGGGTAATTGATTATCTTGCGCCCTTTATACGTTACGAGCTTGCCCTACCTCTTAAATCCAGCCTGCGCGCCATCTCTAAGAGATGCGCTCTCCTTCGCATTTTCTATACCCGCAAATTATACGGCGGAATCGACGTTTAGTTTCAGAAGGAAAAAGGAAGAAAAAAAAAAAGAAAAGAACATAAAAGAGTTAAACCGAACGAAAGTGGAGTCTATACTCCGACGAGATGAGGGATCGCGCGTATGCAAAGGAGAAACGCTGTAAAAGTTTGACGAAAGTATTTAGAAAAAAATTTTGTTTTTTATTTATTGTTATTTTGCACTTATTTTATTGCGCGAAAAAACAATATAAGGTATATAATTGATTTTGAATAATGAATATATTTTAATAATGCATTAGACTTGGCGAATTTTCAAGCGGAGTATGTAAAATGTCGAAACAAAGTTACGTGAAAATAACGGAGAATCACACTTTTCCTTTGTCAGATGCGCTTAATTATATATTCATATTCATTTTCACACACTATACTTGTAATATCAAAGATATATTAGGTATAACAAAATATCACGCACATAAAGATGTAGCGCATATATTTGTTGAGCAGATAAAAATTCAGTTTTGTAAAATATTCCAATTTTTGCGACGTATACTTTTAATAAATATGACAATAAATATGAAAATTAACTTTCTAATTTAGACTCAATTGTGGAACAATTATATTATGTTTAGAGATGAAAATTTCGAATCTGTCATCATAGAAGCAAACGCTATAAAAAAAAAAAAAAAAAAAAAAAAAGAATTATTTCTTATTAGCACACGCACATATTATTGTGCGTAATCGCGCGTGAGTGACGAGCGTCGGATGAAAGGGCAATTAAATAAATCAGTTAAATCATTAATCAAGCACCAAGTATCGCGTTGCCGTGGCAGAGATACCAAACAAGACAGGGACGGGGGGGTGGGGAGGGGGGAAGACAATAAATTACGAATTAATTGCAGAGAGGGCGACTCTTATAATACGTCTTCCAAAGAGTGCAACTCGGAGAGGAAGCGCGCGATGCACTTCCGAGGCACTGCGTTTTCTTCCCGGTTTTATTACGCGCTCCTATCTTGCCTTATAGAATCCTCTATGCCGGTATTATGGTCGAGGCCCCGGAGGCTGCTCGCCTTCCATTCGACCGCGACTTCTGGACTCTCTCTCTCTCTCTCTCTCTCTCGGCGAGAGAGATTGCGGAGATAATGGGGCCTGAGTAGCAGCAGCGCGTTGCTCGGTCCCCCCGCGCCCCTAACAAATTGCCGGGTTCATTCATCCTCTCTCGGACACGATATACACTCGGCGGAAAAACTAGCCGTGCTAGCTGCTCAGCTGCCTGTACTCGCGGCGATACAGATGCGTGTAACTCTCGCCCTTGCTCGCGTGGCGTCGGTTATCAACGACGGATACTGGAAACGCGCACTTCCCCACGCATGTCTCATTCGTACACACACGCACGTACGTGCGACTAATCAGGAATTTCCCATAAAGGCCTCGAAATGAGACCTCTGTTAATCGAACGTCTCCCGGAAGGAGCAAATGTCTCGCTTCCCGCGTGTATATCGTGTGACTTTTGCGAGGATTCTAATATCGCGTCGATTACGGATATCCGATGCTCTTGTCGATCTTTTTGCTAATGTCAGAGAAATAATTGGATACAAATGTATAGAGAAATCGAATTTTTATTTATGATTGCTAGAACGTTGGCTTTCCAGCTACTTTAAGCCTGTTTCTATGGGAAATTATCACATGTTTTTGTTAATATTTTAAACGCATGTATATACATACACATACTTATGTCTTGGGCTACGTGTATTCGTTATCTCATTGACGAATGTAATTCACATTCTCTGGTACGTTAATTTTCACATTAATCACAGTGACTAACGCGTGTTTAAGCGGCAAACGAGATTTTTCTTTCTTAAAGCCGTTCTGTCCCCGATAAAAATCTATCGATTGTATCTCTACTTACGTGGTAGAATTAATTAATTTTTCCCGGAATCCGCTCTACATTTCTCAATAACGATTGTATTTCTTTTTACTGCTTTTTTGCAATTACGTGCTAATTCTCTCAAATATTTTTCGGAAAAAAATCTCTGTCTCTTTTATTCTACATTCTTTAGCTGCAAAATTTTTCAAGAAATATATTCAAATAAAAATGTTTCTGTTTGTTTTAAACTTGAAATTATTTGCAGTTAGTTTTCGATATTATTTACTGCTCACGCGTATGCAAATACTTTTCTAAAAAGATAAAAATTATGAAAGACTATTCTGCGAAACAGTTCTATTATTTTAATTTTAATTGAATAAACCAGGAAATAAATCGATGAAGGGTTATATATATTTCCAGTTAAATATTTGTATACAATATGTTTTTTAATTTACACGTTTTAAAGTAATGGATTTATCAAACATATTAAGGCTTGATTCCACCAACATCAGTTAATTTTAACATCGATTCAAATTATATCTCTATCTTTTTCTGTTGAATTTATCGGGTGTGTGAAGTTAGCACCCGGAAATGCAATTTTTATAGTTCTGATTATAGTTCTAATCAGAACTATAAAAATTGCATTTCGGGGTGCTAACTTCACACACCCGAATCTGAAAGAGACAAAGATATAGTTTAAACTTGGATTAAAGTTAACTGACGTTAGTGAAATCGGCCGTAAATATATCTTTAATATTTTTATTACTTTAAATATGACTGATTTATTTTTAATATAGTAATAACTATAGAAATCAAATTTAATTTTAAGCAATTTACAAGAATAAACGCGTACAATACAATTTTTACTATTGCATTTATTATCATTATAAATTTAAATTTTTGTATTGGTTATTATAAAAAAAAATGTTAATTCTTCTGATCTTTGACATACAACTAATATAATATACGAATTTGAGAAAATCAATTATATGTCAAGATTTAAAAAAAATAATTATTAATTAATTATTAAAATATTAAAAATAAAAATAATTATTAATTAATTATTAAAATATTTAAAATAAAAATAATTATTAATATACGATCGATGTAACAATGGATTTCAATTAAATTATTCGATCCGATATATATTATTTTGTGCAAAGATTAATCCAAAGATGATGGATAAATTGTTGAAATGGACGCAAGTTGAAATATTATATATTCGGATTCAAACACACAGAAATTTACAGAAGCAATTATTTATTAGTAACCGCAAATATCGCAATAAAAGAAAACTGTCCCCTTCGATACTCTTCAATATCGCTTCGATTTCCTCTTTCGCAAAACTATGCCAGGTGAAATAAATCGCTTCGGGATCATTCGCCGCGATACTCTTACACGTCGTTTATCGCGGCAGTCGATCAGTCTTCGGACTGATAACATCACCATTGTAACAATCATAGGGAATAATCGTGCTCGACGTTTCCCTCTGTACCGTTACCTTACCTTTTTTTTTTTTTGCATCCAAACGACCACGTCTCTAGGAATAACGCGACGACACGAGGAGCAGCATCGCCGTCTTCACCTTCTCTTCTCGAGAGTTAACTGCGTCAATGACAACGAGGCGACCGCGTATACACAATAGCGCGTAAAATCCAATGTTTGTTTTTTGCGGCGTGCCTAGCGCGCTGTTGTTTATACGCGGTCGTCTTGTTGTCATTCGCACAGTGCGAACCTTCCACTCCTGTGTGTCGTCGATTTGCTCCTCGAATATAGACACATGGCGCTCGGCCGTGTTTGCTGGCTCGGCGCGATCAAGTCTTTCTCTTCGGTAGGTAATATTTTTCCCCCCCATTATATACCTAATGCACAATATGCTTGGAATATTCGTGTCACACGCATTTAATGAGATATTGAGATCTGTCGAGTGAATTTCGCGCGAGCATCGTCATTTCCCTCCCCCCGCCCCCCGCCCCCCGCCCCCCGCCAAAGAGATTATCCTCGCGGCATTTGCTGAATAAATTATGCACTTTTAGCGGCTAAATCTAAACTCGTTGCTCGATAGCTCTTTTTCTCCAAACCGGTTTAATCAATGTACGGCCCTTTTTCGCTCCGATCGACTCAAACAACCGTGTCGTGCGTCGATAAGAGCAGCGCGTGGGCACTAGATACTTGATACGCCAGCTTCGCGAAAAGAGAAGCGCCGATAAGACGAGCAGAATATACACGCTGACATGTTCGCGCTGATCCCATAAATCGATAACGAGTCGATTTTCGATTTGCATAAATTAATATATACGAGTTGTAGCAGGCAGGGAGCACACACAGTTTAACATACAAAGCAAGAGAGACGGGAAAAACGTTTGGACTAGATGTGAAATATTCTATCGTATTCGCAGGCTCCGTTTAAATTACTACAATCTCAAACTTACACGCAGATTCTGAATTATTTTGACTTGAGGGTCTATATGAATTAGTTTGCTGTCTTCATTTTAAAACAGGTTGGAAAATATTGTAAGAAATGTATTTCATTTCTATCTGCATAATTTGTATAATTTGTCAAAACAATATTTATTTATAATTCGGACAAACTTTATTCGTATTTTTAATTCCAATATTGGAAATTGTATTTTATATTTTTATATTTAGCTTTCGGGGTTTTTAATTATCATTCTCGTGCAGAGAATATTTCTCAAATCACAATTCACGGAGAGTCTCCTCTTGATCTTTTAATCTCGGTTTTGTTACCGCATCCGACTGAAATATCACGCATTTTTTTCGCGATTGTAAGGATTAAAGATTTAACCGCTAGTTTTCGTTGGCAGTTCGCTAAAAAAGATTTATGCATCGGTGTGAAACGTCTTTTAGTCTGAGAATTTACGCAATGTAAAAATTCTACTTACGTGTTTGTTCATTAGATGCTTGTTATGTGACTTAAAAAATGTGAAACGTGAGTATGATGTATATAATTAAAGATCATAAAATGTAAAATACATGTGATAAATGTGAATAAAGATCGTTCGAATCGTAAATAAATAAAGAAACGATTAAGATAAGGTGAGCGCCGCTTCAGAAATTAGAAAATAAAATATTATAAAAGGCTCTTTTTACATTTTTTTTTAAATTAATATGGCGACATTTGTCTCTGTAAATATTATTTGCAAATATAGGGCGTTTATTCCCTGGAAAAACATGGAAAACCTGTAATTTTTAGAGATTTATTTTGTATCTGGAAAAATTATGGAAATCTCGTGGAATTTTATTAGGATTCAGGAAATTTTTCTCGAAAATTATCTTTTTGATAATTTTGTTCTCAATTGTGAACGATGAACCGTGTGTGTAAAATTGGCGTCTCACTTTGTGGAAACTTATTAATTGTTGAGAGTGGTCTGGTTTTATTTTTAACAGTTCTAGAATTCTGGGTGGATTAAATAAAAAATAAAGAAGATAAAGAAATGAAAATATTATACAAGAGAAAATGCTTATCTTAGAAGAGTTATTCGGTTTTTTAGTACATTTATAAATCTCGCATTTGAAACTTAAGAGGCTCTGTGTTATGAAAAACATTAGAAAATATATGTAATAAAAAAATTTATTTTAGAGAAACCTTGTAATAAAAAATCTTGAAAATATTCTCTTTACTTGGAATTTTCAACAAAACTACCTGGAAAATCGGAGAATTTTCAGGGAATTTTTTTACAAGATTTGAGAGACGCCTTGAAATAACATCTTTTAGAAGATATATTTGAAGATGGCGATTAAATTTTTTTTTAGATGGATGTAACCTTTTAAAAGCTTATGCGTGCAAATGATATTTTTATATCCAAGTATTATATTTTCACGCAAATCCTGCGTGTCGTCGAACAATTGATTCGCGGACTGGCATGTGTCGATACCGATGTTCGTGTTCGAACGAACATGCATAGCATCTTATGTAAGAGACGCGGTTTCGCGGTGATCGTCCCAACAGCTGATGCGTAGGAGTGGCCGAGTGAACCAGTTGACAGCGCTTCGACTACCATCCATCCGTTTTCCCGTCTCTCTCTTCCTTCCCTCCTCGCATCCTTTTTTCTCCTGTATCCCTTCTCTTCCATACGACTTGCTCGCCACACGACCGGCACGCACCAGTCAGCCATCTCTTACACTTGCAACTGAAATGCATGCCAGCTAGTAGCTATCTTCGTCTTTTCCTGCTTCATCCTCTCCCTTCTGGATCGTTATTAACTTTTTGACTCGCAGTTCTTTGAGCACCTTTTCTGACTCTGTTACTTTTTACAATCAATTATATTAAATTACATTTATACTTATACACTTGTTTTCAAAACTACGATAATTTTGTTAAAGAAAAAAAAAATGTTTCCAAATAGCTGTAAAAAATATAATTTATTCCACACCTGTGAAATGCAATATCTTTCTATTTCGTTTTCGAATGACGGGAAAACAGCTGGAAGAACAAGTTGCGCTGGTGACGTTAATCTAACGATTTTTCTCACCAAACTTTATTACCTGCGATTTATTGCGCGACGCTACGAGTAACAATAATTACGGGATGCGATTCATTCATTTGCTCACATTCGTTTTTACTTCTTTCCTCCTGATCTTTTTACTGAATGCCATCCTCGCTCATTCATCCGTACGTAACAGCTGGTACTCAAAGAATATCTGGCACTTATAGTTCTTCCGCGATGAAAGCTATGTTTCTTTCACCATTCGCTCGCTCCACTGGTGCCACACACCGGTCACTCTTACACTTGCCATCCGTAGACCAGTTTCCTACTCCGTTTTTTTTTTCCTCTCTTCATCTTTCTTCTCTTTGCTTCTTCGCTGCTCTTTTTTTTTTTTTTTTTTTTTTTTCCTCAGCAGATCTCTGGCGTCTCATCTCTGACGCCGAGAGTTTTCGTTCGTGTCGCGTAACATCGTTACGTTCTAGATTAGAATTTTTCTTAGCATATTATATCTGTCTGTCCGTTAGACATCTCTTTGGTACAACCTAACTGTTGTTTATAATAAATCGTGTGAAAAATACACTTGGCGTTATAAACGGCCGCTTTGCTTTACCGTTACATAAATAATAAGAGTATAGATATATCATTAGCCCGTTGATAAATTATGAATTTATAATGTGGGCATTTATCTCGACCGGGTATACGCAGTTTGACACGAGGGACGCGCGCGCGCGCATATGCAAATTAAAGAATAAATGAATTACAAACCGTGGACATTTCTCACACTGGCTGGTCCTGCGGGAACGCGCATTAATCGCGGCTAATTTGAATCGCCGTGCAACACGGTTTCTTAATTAGAGATGGATTTGTTACAAACCCGTATCGGTATCGGTTACAACATCGTGCGAGCTCTGGTTTTCGAGCTCGCGGATACACGCATGATATCCGCGGATTCGCGGGTTGATTAGCACGACTACGCAAATAAAATAACGAAATATATAATTGATTCCGTCCTGATAGAAAGAGAGAGAGAGGGGGGGGGGGAGCATCGCCTCCTCGGACGGGAAAGCGCGAAGAGGGAAGCTAAACAGGTTTCTACCGTGAAGGGAGACGCGAGGGGCTTCTAGAAAACGCTCTTGATGCAAACCTTCGCGAGAAAGAGGGTTGCACTTACGACGACGGCAAACGAGTTTTCCCGGCGATCCGTTTGCGGTAATCATTCGACGCTTGATGATGATTGTGCTCACCGAGCATTCAACCGTTCTTAATATCGAGTATCTCGGTCGTTTTAGAATTCATTATCGGTTATGAAGATCTCTTACGGCTTATTTATTCCCCCCCATAGCTCGTGAAGTTTCTTTCTTCACGTTTTAGCCATTTATTTCTGTCGCGAATGGCCTTTTGTATTGGCTATTATAAAAAAAAAATGTTAATTCTTCTGATCTTTGACATACAACTAATATAATATACGAATTTGAGAAAATCAATTATATGTCAAGATTTAAAAAAATAATGAATTATTAAAATATTTAAAATAAAAATAATTATTAATATACGATCGATGTAATAATGGATTTCAATTAAATTATTCGATCCGATATATATTATTTTGTGCTATTAAACCAAAGATGATGGGTAAATTGTTGAAATGGACGCAAGTTGAAATATTATATATTCGGATTTAAACACACAGAAATTTACAGAAGCAATTATTTATTAGTAACCGCAAATATCGCAATAAAAGAAAACTGTGCCTCCCCTTCGACACTCTTCAATATCGCTTCGATTTTTTTTTTTTTTTTTACGTTTGGACCATTTCTGAAAAGACATTCTCAAAATGAAAATGTCACGTGTAAAACTTCACCGAAGATCAGTGAATATTTTTATTAATAAAAACGCATCTTGTGCTCCTTCATCTTATATATATTTCACTGATTGTGGAAGTAAGATTTCGTTAAAATATTAATGATAATCATACATATTCATCAGATATAACTTTCAAAAATTTTTTTATATTTATTCTGTTCTAATTATCACTTTTTCCATCTATTATTTTATTCTATTTATTGCCGTTTTTTTTTTTTTTTTTTTTTTTTAGAGAAGCTTTCACCCACATTCATCTGGAATGAAAACACGTATAATTATTCACAAACATTCAGAATTGTATTACATTCATTTTAGATACTCGTGAAAATATAAATTTATCTTGTATATATTATAAGACTCTTTTTTAAAATATCATTGATTAAAACAACTCGTCCCAATTGATTCTTTCAATTGAATGTAATTCCTTCGCATCGACTTGCTCTGATAATACGTATAGAGTCCATTCGAAAAAGTACTTAATACAATATCGATGCTTTATATATTAATCGCGAGGTACTATAATTTCAAGGAAATTCGATATCAGATATTCGTGACATCTTCATCAAATCTATCCGAGGGAAACATTAGTCGTTTATGTGTCGCGTATTTAATAGATTTGTTAATTGCAACGTTAATTGACGAGACAGGAAAGCGTTATCGTTATCCGCGCTCGGTAGCATGCGAGTTTTCAGGTGAAATCTCGCGCGGAAGAAGAAGTAAGTTGTTGCTGTGTGGCAAGAGAGGAGAACCGGGATGCTGCGCGCGCGAGAGCGAGGGGTGGGAGAAGAGCCACGCGATCGAGATTTATTTATAAGTCGGCGAGCGCGCGCGGAGTTTGCTCTCGCGCGTTCCCCTCTCGCTCCTCCCCCCCCCCTCCTCCCTCCAGGCTCCACCTGCTCCTCTCGCGCGCGATCTCTTCCTACGTTTCTCTCTTTCTCCACGCGACTTCTTGTTGCTGCCGCCGCGCGATCACCATCGTATGTGTAAGAAAGATGAGGGCAACGAGAATTTCTTTCGCACCAGTCATATACACATGTACATTTGCAACCATGTGACTCAGCCGTTCCTCTGACCGTTGATCGAATGCAAAAGATTTATTATTAATGCGCATTTAATTAAGAATTTCTTATCGCCTCGAGGAGATTTAAAACGTAAATTAGTTTAAGTAATTAATTTTTTTTTTTTACACATGTACACTGAAAAAAAATTTACTTAATCTAAAAAATTATTTAGTTCAATACGTTCAGACAAGTATTTATTTAAATTAAGCAAAAATATATTTGAATTAGTAAAATATATTGTCTATATTACTATTCAGCAATATATTTCATTGATTCAAATATGTTTTTGCTTAATTTAAATAAATACTTATTGAACTAAATATCTCTTTAGATTAAATAAATTTTTTTTTCAGTGTAGGACGTTATATTTGTCTCCTGAATATCTGTAAGAGAGTTTCTCGGTTTCGCGCTGCAGCTTTGTCGATTCGAAAAATTACGCTTACGTATGTATGTATCAATTGCGTCAAGATACTTTATAAGATAATTATTGCGAAAGTGACAAGTTGTAGGGTGGGAAAAGGCGAAGCGGGTTCCGCCGAGAATGTTGTTGATTTTTTTCTCCATCTAATACATTTACAAATATGTGACTCAGCATTCGATAATTGCATACCCTTGAACAAGAGGAATGCAACCTGCATTCGAAATTGTGATATACAGTGTGTTAAGAATTAATAGCATAAAGTGATATGTCAGTCTGTAAAAAAAAAGTGCATAAATGTTATATTTTTTTTTAAATTTAATGAAGCATCAAATAGTTTTTTTTTTTTTTTTCCATTAAAAACGTAATGTTTTTCGCTATTTTTAGCTATCTCAATAATTAATACATCTGTATCAAATTACATTTTATATAGCCACATAAATATTGTAACTTGTTTTAATAATATAATTCGCTAAACATAAACACATGGAAATAATTATCGTCTCGAGATCGTTGTAAATAGAATTATTCATTAATATATTTCATTTTATTGCATTTTCTCGATATATTTTATAACATTAATGCGACTGAAGGAAAGAGAGAAGAGTAACTTTTATCGCCACATCGCGCGTACACAAGTTTTTCTCCTCTTCTAGATTTAATTTCGCCGGATCCGATCGTTAATGAGAATATGAGTGGAAAGTAATGGGCGGTTAATTAAACACGAAATAAATGTTAAGACAGCGTACGTTTACGACGTACGGCAATGCGTGTCCCGGAGCAGGGCAAATGCGTTCGCGTGTCTGTCTATATATCCTACGTCTTTTGCCGCGACACGCTCTCGCGAAAAGCTAATTAAAAGTTGAGGATTGGTGAACCGAGTACTTTCGGCTCTCATCAACGATTCGTCACTCCAATTATTCCCGTTTCCTTTGCTGGATAATTAGAATATGGAACGAAAGCAGCAGAGACCAGTCGGTTGATTTTTTTTTTTTTTTTTTTTTCGAAGTTATATCGTTTTAATCATTCAACAATCAAGAAATTTATTTTCTGCAAATTTCAAATAGTATTATATGAAAAGTACTAATGATACTTGTCTTATGACTCGTAGAAAAAAATATTCTTGCTTTGAGAATATATTTTTATTTTTGACACATTTTAAAATGGGATTATATAACATTAAACGAATACAAATTAAAATGCTTGTCCAAAGACATTTAATATAATTTTATCACAAAAAATATTATTGAATAATTTTTCTGAATAAAGAAAAAATGTTGAGTGGATAAATAGTATATATCATACATTTAAATTAAAAAATTATTATAATAAAATAATATTATATTCTTGAAATGAGAGAGAATATTATAATATTAAAATAAAATTATAATTTTGTTGAAATTTAACATTATTAAATTTTTATAAGAAGATTATATTATTGCTTATACGTGAAACAATGATCACGTTAACGAAGTATACAAGTTTTAATTTCATACTAATTCTTTTTCTGTACTTGAAATGTTCCTGATATCAATCTAAAAATGATTTGTATACATTAATTCTAATTACGTAAATTTGAAATAACACGCTATATAAAATTATTAATATGGATAAGATCTTATATTATACATATGTTGATTTTTCCTCTTCCCGTTGGTTTACCTTTTATATTCCATGTATATTAAAGTCATTCTATGTTGAAGGAAATAAAAATATGATGGGAAAATTTTAAAAAAAAATCTGATAGAAGGGGTAGTAAGTATGGATACTTTTAATATGCGTGAAAATTACGTAAGCCAAGGGAACTCGTGCATTTAACAAGGGTTTTCGCGTTGTGCATCCGCGAGCGATGCTACGAGAAGCCTCGACGCGTGTATCTAGATACACCGGGAGCGCGCAACAGGTAGAAGCACACTCATGAAACAGGTTCGAAGTTACTCTCGGGAACTGGTCAAGCGGCGAATAGGAACAACAAGAGATACTATCCGATTGTATACGGCCGATTGCCGGCGGGCATATGTAACGGTACCGATCGTGTCACCGACACGAGCTTTTAAAGTTCGACATCTGCAACTTTAAGCTCACAAGTTGCTCTCCCGCAATTGAGGAAGAAAGAGATAAATATATTTTTCTTATCAAAATCGAAATAGACAGTCCAGACAGGTAAATCATATTAAGCAATGATATCTGAACAGAGATCGAGGTTTCAGATGAATAAAAAATAGGAGTCACGTGTATCGCATTAGAAACTTAAAGATGTGATCGATTCCTTTTTTTAAAAGTAGAAATCTTCCCGCCTCGATCGATTACCTTGTATTCGTTCTTTTCATCATTTTAAGTATAAAAGAGATGGAGCGTCATTTTTATTGTCTTTTTATTTTTTACGAGATTCTATTTCCGCGCTTAGTGATATTACCGTAATATTTTAATTAACCAGACAATACACTATATATCAGATTTTATTTTTGCGCTTAGCGTTATTATTACGTAATATCTTAATTAATCATCAGACAATACACTATACATCAGAAACTGTAATATTAGAATTGAACGATCACGACCAGCAAATAATAAAAGTAATAGCTTAAAATAACTAGATTGCTAGCGAATAAATCGCGGTTATTAGTGCGCAAATTTTATTACAATGTCAATCATTCGCAAAGTGCGCATTAATTACGGACGTTTCTTGATCCATCTTTAGGGAAAAATATATTGAAAATTAATGTGCGCCTTGTGAATAATTGATATCGTAACAAAAATTGTGCACTAATAACTACTATTTAATAACGACCCGAGCAAAGATTCAAATCACCCAGTTGGACTCATTGTTAGTAGTGGCATTTAAAACGCGTGCGACTGCCAATGCAATGCAATGCAATGCGATGAAAAATGCGATTGCGCGTCATCGTCCACCCCACTAACGTCGTCAGTTTACGCAACTCTCCGTCGGAGACGGGTTGGCCAGGATGAGGTCATGGTTGCCGTCGCGGGGAGATGGATGATACGGCGGGGGAGGGTGTGGAAAATATCATCTCATCTCGCTTCCTCTCTCTTTGTAACGACCGCGTTTCAGTTCTTGCTCGCTCTTGCGTAACCCGCGACGAACGGCGTCGGTGAATCGACGCGTGGGTGCAGGTTGGGCGCAGATAACGCGGGAGGAGTCTCGTTTGTCCAATCCTCGATGATCCTCCTCTCCTCTCGTTTTGTCTGCCAGGAGGACTTACCGGTCGGGAGGGATGTGCGTTGGATCGGAGGACAACTTTATTCGCTCTTATACGGTATCGACTATAATGTGTGTGAAGTCAAAGAGAGAGAGAGAGAGAGAGAGAAAGAACGTCTACTTAAAGATGATAATTGTCTGTTTGCCTAGAGAAGTTCTAAATCTTCATCTTTGTTCGAACAAAAGAGCTGTCAAGTTAATATTCTATGAAAAAGTCCAAAGTCCAACCGTATTTAAATGACATTAATGAAGACTTCAAATATAGCAGGGATCAATATTCTTCGGTTTATGTCTGCTTTTTTGTCAAAGCATGGTTGTCTCGCTAATGGTATATCCGAGTGATTTAAAGTCGAGGCGGAATTTATAATTTATAGAGTCCACTTTGTTCCGCCCAGGTTACTTTGCTTTTCACGTGAACTCATTTCGTGAACTCATTGGGATCCTGTTGACTCGTGCTGCCACCTAATGAATTTGATTCGAGAAATTATAGCCTTCTCAAGGTTTTTTACAGCCAGTATCTTCGCATATTTTTGCAAATAATTGCACACGTCAAGGCAAACTCATATGTGCAATACTTGGTCCAACGCAGTCTTTCAATTTTAGAATATCCGGTAAATTTTTTTTAATTCATTTTCGCTTGCGCCTTCTTTCATTTTTCAATAAGAACACGAAGAGAATTGCCTTCAAAGAGTATATATCGAGTGCAACCTAGTCGATGTCGATGATGAGCGAATTCGTTGCCGTGATCGCGCCGAGTAATTAATTGAATATTCAATGCTGGCGTATATAATCACGAGATTGTTGCGAGAATCTATTTTTCTTCAATGATCACGGTGGCGAACAACGTTACGGTACGAGGGGACCAATGACGTCACCGTGTCACGCCTCGGCGGACACCTGTTCCGTCATTAACATTAACCTGGGTGTTATCTACGAGTATAGACCCGAAGGGAACGCACTTTCAACCAAACATGAGAAGGCAATTGTCTTCGGACACGACATCGTCGTTCTAGAAAGAGAAAGAGGGAGAAAGACATTTCGGCATATGCTGCTGAGCACGGTCTGGCTTCGGTCACGCTTCGTCGACTCCTGGCGTGCCTTTGTTCCTCGTGTATCAGGACAAACGCCAATTATTTTTTGCCCTCAGCCTATGGAAGTTCTTCGACAGTCTCCTTAATTTTGATATTCTTAACGATGTAGTTTTCAAATTGTTGACTTTAGAATTGACTTTAATACGAGTTTGAGGCCTTTTTTGACTGATTGTCAAAACATTTTCAAACCGAGAATGGTGAAGCCAATCAAAAAGCACATAGCAACCAGTTACTTTAATAACTCTATAAATATCACAGAAATAAAATTAACAAAATTTGACAAAAAAATAAGACAAGTAAGCGTGTTTATGTAATACGTAAATGTAGAAATTAATGCCTAAAGATATTAAATACATTTAAAATTATTAACTAAAATATTTTCATATTTTACATTAATTCAAATTTTACCGTCGAGAAAACATAAAATAATATTTCACCTCATATTTTTCACATTAAATCTTGTTGATTAAACATCAGAAAACACAGCTGAAAAAAAAAGTTAGCTGTCATTTCTGTTCCAATCGCCAGACTTTTATTACAAGAGTCAACTTCTCTTTCTCTCTCTCTCTTTCTTTTTGATTCGCACTGTAAAGATCTTGTTTAAAATTTACTGGAGACAGAAATATTTTTTACAATATGTTTAATTACTCGGTTGTATTTTATTCGATAAAGTAGTCAACGAAAAATGTGATATTAAATACACTTAAAATTATTAACAAAAATATTTTCCATTAATATTTTACATTAATTCAAATTTTACCGTCGAGAAAACATAAAATAATATTTCACCTCATATTTTTCACATTAAATCTTATTGATTAAACATCAGAAAACACAGCTGAAAAAAAAAGTTAGCTGTCATTTCTGTTCCAATCGCCAGACTTTTATTACAAGAGTCTCTAGTCAACTTCTCTTTCTCTCTCTCTCTCTCTCTCTCTCTCTCTCTCTCTCTCTTTCTCTTTGATTCACACTGTAAAGATCTTGTTTAAAATTTACTGGAGACAGAAATATCTTTTACAATGTGTTTAATTATAATACTCGGTTGTATTTTATTCGATAAAGTAGTCAACGAAAAATGTGATATTAAATACACTTAAAATTATTAACAAAAATATTTTCCATTAATATTTTACATTAATTCAAATTTTACCGTCGAGAAAACATAAAATAATATTTCACCTCATATTTTTCACATTAAATCTTGTTGATTAAACATCAGAAAACACAGCTGAAAAAAAAAAAAGTTAGCTGTCATTTCTGTTCCAATCGCCAGACTTTTATTACAAGAGTCTCTAGTCAACTTCTCTTTCTCTCTCTCTCTTTCTCTTTGATTCGCACTGTAAAGATCTTGTTTAAAATTTACTGGAGACAGAAATATTTTTTACAATATGTTTAATTACTCGGTTGTATTTTACTCGATAAAGTAGTCAACGAAAAACGTGTATATTATACGAGAATGCGAGAGCACTTTCGTTCCATTTCCCCGAACCTGTTTCAATAACAATGTGACCGGTATGTTAATTGTTGCGGCCGTATAATTAACGTCCGAGTGTAGGCTCGGCGCCCCTCTTTTCGGAATTTATCGGAACGATCCGTTATTGAGCGTGTGTGGGAAATTGGAAACGTCGAGGCGGTCGCGAGGGACACCACGTTACAGGTGTTCGAGCGATCCACACGCGCGGGAATGTGTCACAGGTGCTCCTGTTCACTTCTTTATTATCGTTTCGCCTTGTAAATGGCTATTATCGATAAAAAGGGGGTAGTTTAGAGAGTCGAGGGTGTGAGCCGACTTTCCTTTCATACGTGTATACGTATTAATTCCAGCGGCCTTGTCGACTGTGTGTTTACGTATTAAGACCAGGTTCACACATCAATAAATATGTCAAAAACGTGCTACGGGAATCAATTATATATACTTAAAAAAAAAAAAAAGGATGGAGCAGTAAAGTAATTTTTTATCTCTCTTTCTGACAATGCTTTTAATGAGAGACAGAAAATCAATTAAGTCTCAAGGTTAATGAAAACAGTGCGAGTCCTAATTTTATTTTGGAATAATTTCAATTCCTTAAAAATTCAGGAAATTTATTGCAGCTTTTATGAATTTATGTATTTTTTATATATGCATGAAATTTCATATTAAATAAATTAAACGTTCTGATATATATATATATATATATATATATATATATATATATATATATATATATGTGCATATCTTGTTCGTGTAAGTCTCAATATGACGTATGGCGAGCATATAAACCTTGCATGGCAACGAATATCGTTGTTCGGCGAAGCAATCGCCAAAGGAGAAACCGTCATTGCGGCAGAACTGCCACTAATAAAAGCGAATTCGCAACGCAATATTCGTTTCTTATTTCGTGGAAATTAATTATCCTACCGGTTATTTACCAGCTTGCCACACGAGTGGAATTTCACACGCGAACGAAACAGAAGCCGCGTAAATGATATATTAGATATATGTCATGGATTAATTAATTTTATTCACCAATATTCTTTGCATCGAGCGTGTCTGATTTTTAAACGCATCTAATAAATCGCGACAGATGCCACCGTCCAGTTGCTGAATACATTTTGATAAAAATGTAAAATGTTTTAATAAAAAAATATCTAACTTTAATATCACATTCGCGAATTCTCGTAGTTTATTCAAATCTCACTTTCTGTATAAAAATCTAAGAATATTTTTTTTTTTTTTAATATAAATTATCTGCCTTTCTGAATTATTAATTATATGATAAAATAAATAAAAATAAAAAGATGTCTTTCTAAATTATTAATTAACAAGATTAAAATTAATTATTAAGATAAAATAAAAATTGAAAATATATCTCCAAGAACGCGTGTAAATCTGTAAAGCTAAATAGTGTACGAGGGGAGGGGGGGCGGGGAGATTTCTCTGAAGGTAGATCGACCTTCACCGATCGTAGGGCACTCGCAAAATTACATCGCAGAGTGATACCGACGTCGTGATGAGAACCCTTGTAGCAGTTTTAGCGGCGGGCCGGGTCTCTACCAAGCGTGTTCGGACAAAAACCGGCGTGGGAGCGAGTGCACGCAGGCTCCCACGAGCGTGCATTGTGCGTGATACACATCTATATACGTCATTTACCTACCCACCTACCTGCCTTACCCTACCTCTACCCGGCTAACCGACTACCTTCATTTTTCACCGGCCAACGCGGTAACCGTCTGCGCGATATTCGTTCGGGACAGCATTC
This sequence comes from Anoplolepis gracilipes, assembly GCF_047496725.1. Lineage (NCBI taxonomy): Eukaryota > Metazoa > Arthropoda > Insecta > Hymenoptera > Formicidae > Anoplolepis > Anoplolepis gracilipes. Next base: position 7,939,743 of record NC_132979.1, on the reverse strand, counting down.
TAATTGATCACCAGCCGTGAAAAATCAGACGAGTCAAAACACTCGGGGCTCCTGGTACCGTAAACTTGAAACTGTTCATTCGCATTTATTCGCTTCTAATATCGCTGCGAGAATCTCTTTGGTGTGTAGTATAATTTTGACAAATCTATTTTTTGTTTAAATATACATAGGTGTCTTCTCCTTGGGAAAATATCAAATTCTTAGGAATTTCTTTCGTAGCTGGAAAAATCAGGCAATTCTCGTGGAATTTTATTGGAATGCAGGGAATTTTTTAAAAAATTCTTTCATAATTTTGCTTTCATATTGTAAAGCAACTTAAATTAATTATGTGTTTAAAATATATTATAAATGTATATCATTTCTGTTTGTTTCATATTCAATGTCTTAAAAAAATATTAAATGTAATGTATTATTTATTGTAATTTTTTGATAAAAAAATGTTACGCAAGTGAATAGTGTTTGTCTCAAACTCTTTAGTTTTTTTAATACATTTACACTTTACACACATCTAAGTGGCTCTGTATTTTGTTTTGCGTAAAAAAATATTAGAAAACACATACAACGAAAAATTATTTTAAAAAGTTTTTATAAAAAGCTTTAAAAACTTCTCTTTAGAATTTTAAACAAAAATATCTGAAAGCTCGGGCAATTTTCAAAGAATATTTTCACGAGATTTGACAGCCTGTAAATAGCAGAAAAAATATCTTTCACTCACGTTTTCGCGAAAGTTTTAACTTATTCCAATTTTTTCCAGAGACAGTGGAAACGAGAAATTAACGCCACGTTAAATTTGAAAATTAAATACGGACGCATTTTCCCGTAGAATCTTCTCTCTGAAATTTGCGAAAAAAAATTCCCGTTTGTCTTCAACTATTGGTAAATCAAATCACGTTCTTCGCTCTCTTTTTCGTTAGACGTGCGCTCGATCCACACATGCGTATAATGTCAGTAGAGCGTGATCGAGCATCGAAGGGATGAAAGCAGGGACTAATGATGGCTCGGGGCTATGGTTATCGCCTCTTTGCCGATCTCGAAGTACGCGATGTCTCGTGGCGACGAGTCGTCGTCTGAAGGCTTATTTGCTGCGATTTAATTAATTGCCCTTCGGCTCAATCTCTCTCTCTCTCTCTCTCTCTCTCTCTCTCCGCTTCTAGTGTCGCAGAGAAGCTAATCTCTTACGCGTCTAATATTTCGGGTTCCCAGGTTCTCTTGTAATTCGAGGATTAAACGTTAAAAAAGGAAAGAAATACGTATCGAAACTATATCTGGAATTGAAATATGAACGTGACTCGAAAACAAATTTTTTTTTATATAAATATCAGATTTTAGAAAGTCTAATTTCTTAATTACGTGTGATTCGAAATATGAAATATTCATGAATATATATATATATAATTTATATCGCATCATTTATAAACCTGAAGTGGGTTTGATTGCTACGCAAACACATTAGGCTAGATTCTTGAACTGTCAGCTTATATTGCATTGGCACATTAATACATTGTCTGCCATTATTCACTTGTGTCATCGCAATCGGTCGCCATCATAAGAGTCTTTCTTCACACATGTACCATTTTATAGTAATCCAACGGAAACTCACATCGTAATTGTTAGCTAAAAAGTGCTAATACATACGTTTGTACGGTGAATTGGATTTCTTTCTCGGGGAAAAAAGCGAACGGCGGCGGTGAATGAAATCACGTATGCGGTTACGCAAGATATGTTCGCGCATAAAACCGGAATTCTCAGATAAAATTGAGATATTTAAGAGTGTTGTGAAAATTAGTGTGGCAATTTATATATGTGTACGAGCAGTTTTTTTTTTTTTTTTTTTTTTTTTCTATTAAACGAGAATTGCCAAGCAATGACGGCAGCGAGGTTTTGATTTCAATATATCGGACGACGTTCAATGAACTGTATTAATTGATAATTTAAAGATAGAAGGACTTAGAGTAGGTTCGATTATCGTCGACATTTCCTCGCCTTGAAATAAAAATATTTCTCGACGTATATGTAAAATGTAATAATTGAACGATTTTATTGAAAAGAGCGCGATTAGAATTTTCTCTTACATATTACAATTAAGTCAGCCTTAAAATAAACATCATTCGAAAATGCTTATTTCGGGAAACGGTAAAAAACATGCACGGCATTCATGTAACTATATAAAGGCATGCTATTATCATTTCATTTCTATTTGAGTCTCCATCAATGACTGTGGGATCGATCTCTCTTCTGTAAATTTAAAAGTGTCAACTAATAATAGGACGGTGTGAAAAAAAAAACACGCACGTGCATTTTTCCGAGTGAAATAAAAATTCGTAAAATAAACGATTCACATACAATTGCAAATGCGGAGCGTGCATTTATTATTTCGTGGAAGTATCGAGCGAGAGAGGAAGCGAAACGATACATTAACATTTGAAATGATTACGGGCATAAAAAGTTGGCTCATATCTGAAAAAATTCTGCGCACATCGCACAGAAGGGGAGAAGAGGCGCAATCGCGCGAGATAACGGCTTGGAGTAGATGGAAATGATTTCTACGTCGCTGGAATATCCAATGATCGTTAATTAAACCGCACAAGGAGGAGTTTCTCTCACGAGGTGGGCGAGCAGAATGGCGCCTGCAACGTGCAGAGGGGGAACAAGACAATGCCAGATAAACGCGGCGTGGGTACGTTGACGGAGATTACGCGGAGGAGCATCCCTTCTCTCTCTCTCTCTCTCATATTTTCTGCTCTGCTTTTCGAGCAATTCCTTGAATTTTTCCAATTTTAGCGCAAATAAAAATGCCTTTACCTCTTGACTTTATTGTGTGTCAATTTTTTTTTTTCTAACAAAATGAAAAAAAGTATTCATGCAATTTTCAACAGATTGTTGAATATGAAAAATTTCTGTTCTTCAAACATTTTTTTGGATTCTTTCAAATCCTGGCAATTTTAGCGCAAACAAAAATTGCCTTATCATCTTATCTTTATTGCATAAATTTTCTAAAAAATAAAAATACAATATTTATATATGATTATCAAAAAACCTGTATATGTAAGACCTGTCTAAAATATTTAACAAAAGAGTAAAATATAAATCTAAATCGGTTTAAAAAAAAAAAAAAAAAAAAAAAAAAAAAATGAATTTTCACTTCTGCTTAAAAAAAGAGTGCATTTTCGCGAGGAGACTTGAGCCGCTGGAGCTGCAGAACGGGCGGTAAGGTTAAAAGCATTTTAGCGAAAGAGTCCCATTTCCAATTCCAAGGCTGCGAGAGCGCGGCTGGTGGATTACACGCGCCCGTAATATACTCTCGCGAGAGCGGCTACTCGCTCGGCTCGGCCTCTGTGTCGAGAGTTACGATCCGACTCGTCGCACTCCGTCAGGTGCACCGAAGCGTAGTTCCACCTCTCGCTGCCTCCTCCACCTCCTTCTCCTCCACCGTCGTCGTCGTTGCCCTCTCGCTGTGCTCGTCGCCGCTGACCTCTGTGCTTCGAAAACGATCCAACGCGCCGCGCGCAACGCGGTTGTTCCACATCGGCTCCGCGAGAGATATACGTATGTACGTCGTTAACGTAACCGGGCGGCGATGACGAAACGCGCCTCTCGGCAACGCTCGCCGAAATTAGACTTGGGTGCGCGGCGCCAACTGCTGCCAGCCTCTCACGCTGGCTGCCGTTGCTGCCGTTGCTGCTACTCGTTTCGCGCATTCCTCTTTGCCGAGAGAGCCTTTTCTACTCCTCCAGCCACGCTCGAACGCTCGAAAATCTCGTATGGAATTCCGATAGGTTACTGTGACGAGCGATATATAGGCTGCGCCGCTATTCGTTTCACCCGCGCCGATTTTGACGAAAAAATTTTGTGACAGGTTTAGGAGATTTTTCTAACAAGCTTTATATACAATTGATAATATATAGTCCTATAAATATTAATTATTTATAGGATAAAATATTTTATTTTTTTTTTTTTTTTTTTTTTTTTTATCTGAAGATACTCTAATATACTTAATGTACTTAATATATATATATATATAATAAATATAAAAATATATCACTCTTTTTATATATTTTTCATATATAAATTTTATTATACAATCAAACGCTATCTTTTTTTTAGCATATTAATCGTCACATAGATTTACTTCATCTTTGAAATATAAATTGCATGAATTATGCGATTATGCTAATAACGGAATCAAGCTTTTGATGACAAGATTCCCGTCTATTCCAGTTTTAAAGGTTTTCAGTAATATACAAGATACGTGAGATATTATTTTTTGGTCGATTCCTACGTTTTATAGAACCACTGAATATGCACGAGAGCATAATAAAGCGATCTCGGCTACGTCGTAGAAATAAGAAAGAAATTTGTATTCATTTGATTTTGACATTTTTATAAGATGTAAATGAGATAAAAACGCGGATAAGAGAACAGGCAGCTCTATATACTTTTGCAAAAATAAGGAGAAAAGAATCGCAGGCATGCGTTTAAGTTGTCTAAACTGCAATTTAAAAAGAGAAATACCTTCGAAACGCGCGTAAGTCCGCGTTAAACGATCATCGATTATCGATCGAATTATTACGTTCAAACTAGATTCTACGATACAGATACGTTAGTAAAAATAGACGATAGATCGAGTCGCAGAATTAACTGCCGTGAAAATTAATCTCCTCTCAGCTTTGCCAATTCACTTTGGCAGCAAACGCGTACATACCGGTAATGATTCTATTTCAAATGTTACACACGTATATGAAAGAGCAGTTCGCTCTCTTTAAACGATTTGTTTCTCCTTCAACACTGGTTGGATCAATTATACACAGTTGTCTGGCAGAAAAGGATTAATGGTATCGGGAATAAAGTGTTGAGTTATTTTTTTTAAACCTTTTGCTCCGTCCTGATGGGTCATTTTTTTCGTCTGTGTTCTAACAACGTCAGTTTCTGCAAAACAAATAATCATAAAATAATATATTTAAATAAATTAGAACGTTGTATGAAAGCTCTCTAAACTTAATTAATAATAATAAATATGATTGGGTACAAGGTGTGGAGCTGTAACTTTGACATGAAAAAATAAAAATTAAAAATTATAAGTTAAGAATATTAAGAATACATGTAGTTTATTTTAAATATAGTACCAAAAAAAAAAAATTATCAATAAACCAATAGGCGCATTAAATTGAAACGAAAAACTAACCGACAAGCTAATACAATTTTTAATTGTATTAGCTCTCCACACCTTGTACCCAATCATATTTATTATTACTAATTAAGTAAATTATTTTTCAAATTTATTATTTTAGTCTTTACTTAAAATGTTCAAAGAAGGTGTATGCATTCTTTCAGATTTTTTTAAAACACTTTTACATATTAATAAACTTATGGAAAATACGCTGACCCCACCTGTACAGTTGGAAGGTGTCAAAAATAACAATATGCGGAGTATAAGGGGTTAATAATCATTCGATCAACCAGGGTAGAAGAAAGGCTAAATTATTTCTTAATTTCCCCGGCAAATAAATATATATTTTTGCATAATTTCGTAGGAAGTTTATCGCGACAATTTGATTGATAACATCTTTTCTTTGTGTGTTTCAGGTAAGACATGCTATCACACACTATCTCGTGCATCGGTGTCACAAAGTACGGTAAGTTCCAAGGCTGATCGATCGAATCAAAACGCGATGCGTGACGTGATTTTTTTTTTTTTTTTTTTTTTTCATCTTTTTTTTCCCAACAAGGGAAAAAAGGGGGGGGGGGAGAGGGAAAAAGAATGAGACGCGCTTTATAAACACGATCGTACAATACAGGCCGACTCTCGCTACGTACGACGAAGGTTTGGTTAGGTACGTTTGAGGTGTGCTCATGTAGATAAGCTCCGATAATGACCGGACGTGTGCTCACCCAGCCAGAACTCTGCGAACTCCCTCCGCGAGTGTCCTGCTCCTCTTCCCCCCTCCCCCTCTCCCGCGGCCCTCTCCGCCCCCTCCCCTCGTTCCCCCGAGAACACGTATGTATAGTCGTATACCCTTTCCTCGCCGTCTGTGTTTCTCCTCTTTTCCTCGAAGAGGAGTCCTTCGTCGGTATCCGACTCTCTCGTGTGACGCATACGCGTCAGATTCGCACAGCAATGTTTTTTCTCCTTTTTTTTCTCTCTCTCTCTTTTTTTTTTAGGGAGATCCAAAGACGAGAGAACAAAGGCATCGCGCGATAGAGTGGAGAGTCGGTACACTTTCAAAGCGCGGTACACACATATACGCATTTGTACACAGACGTGTATATGTATATATATTCTCTAGGCGGCTAGGCCAAAGAAAGAGAAGAGCTCGCTGCACTGAAGCTTCGCGGTGTTTACGAAGAGCGCGGACGCGACAAAGAGAACGGTCGCACGAGGGTGCGACAACTTTGACAAGTTTCGAGAGTCGAACGATTTCTCGTCACTACGTACACTGTAAAAAAAAAATTGCCTGACAACTTGGCAGCTGATTTTTGTCTAAATTTTCAGATGCGAAAGTAATTTCATCTTGTCGTCTGCCTTAATCGTTTGAATAATTTTTCTCAAAGTTTTTCAAAAGAATATCGAAAAATTCCAAAGAAGAAGAGTCTGTCTGTAAGGAAAATTTTCCGACACTTTGCGATTAATTTTTTCCAGCGTAATATAACAAGTATAATGCAAAATAAAACAATAATTTTCTTTCCTTCTCTGTCGAGCAGAAGTAACTCTTTTTTTTTTAAATCAAATTTAAATTAAAATCTATCGTCAAAGTCGAGATATTTAAGTAGGAATTTTGGGTAAAAATTTCCGGCTGTGCTTAACTTTGCCTCGAAAAAAATTTCTACGTAGAACAAGCGACTTCTCCATTCTCGGCCAGTCGACAAAGCGGCCGTATATAAAGCGATCTATTGAAACTGGTACGCCGTTGAATAATTCTTCCGCTGCGGCGGAATACGCAAAACTCGACAAGCCTCGGCGGAAGCGATCTGTTAAAATACGAGGCACGAAAGGCAACGCTCTTTTCCTGGCTTACCATCAGGTGCGAGGTCGTGTAATGCCTCGAGTTTCATTCTAGTATTTTCGAGTGAGGCAATAAGTTTAATCGCTCGAGAACGATTAATGACGTTGTAAACTCTGTCTTGGATTGTTAGATTAATCAATGAAATACTTCCTGCGAATAGCACTTTATTATAATCAAAGTAAAGAATCTTGCGCTTTAAAACCAAATAAACGTCAAACTTTATATTTTATATATATATATATAATATATAATTTATATTAATTAGATTAATCGATTTTTGAATGAACATACTCAGATGACAAGGTTTAATAATCACTTATAGGGCGATTAAATTTGCTTCGCTTGAAAATATTATTAGTCGTGAATGAAACGTTCTTGGCTTCGATAACGAGAATTTTCAAAGACAAAGAACGATGTGATAGGCGCGTCGTCCTTCTTGGCTTTGATCCCTTCGTCTCTCGCGAGAATGCATCTCGACTTTATTAGCTCCCAGCTACGATTTAATCTTACACTCGGGCTTCGCGCGAGCGGCCATCCTTTCTTTGTGTTCTCTCCGGGCAACTCGGTGCGCAATTGTCGTTTGCATAATACGAGCGCAACAACCCGGTCCCGGAATCGACGGTGACAGGCGGCCCTTATAAGAAACGACTTTGCGATTTTATTCACTGTACAGGGTAGACGCGGAAGTGTCAGAATATTCCTAACGTTTTTCTTATTGAATATTGCACGCATTCTGATAGATCGTGGATATTTAAATCTAATTTCAAGTACAACTATATAACGTCAGAATAGATTTTTTTTAATACGTCTTGCGAAGATTACGCAGAATTTTTAAATATTTCCTTCAATCTCGTGGGAAATTATCTCTGATATGCATAATCGCATTTTTTATTTTTTATATTTATTTCAGTGTATGTATAAATTTTTTACTTTAAAATAAATCGATAATTATTGATATCGTGCATATTAGATCCTTTGCAAAAAGTTCACGAAATATTAAATATATATTTAAATATCACAATATTTTATTTAATTTTTCACAAATTTTTATACAATTCCCTGTCACATTATATGTATATTTATTTCAATGTATGTATAAATATTTTATTTTAATTTATTATAATTAAGAAATAATTAAACAAATTTTGCATAATCTTCATAAAACGTTTTAAAATAATATGTGATGATAATCAATAATTATTGATATCGTGCATACTTAAATATTAGATCCTTTGCGAAAGTTCACGAAATATTAAATATCGTAATATTTTATTCAATTTTTCACAAATTTTTATACAATTCCCTGTCACATTATATGTATATTTATTTCAATGTATGTATAAATATTTTATTTTAATTTATTATAATTAAGAAATAATTAAACAAATTTTACATAATCTTCATAAAACGTTTTAAAATAATATGTGATGATAATCAATAATTATTGATATCGTGCATGCTTAAATATTAGATCCTTTGCGAAAGTTCACGAAATATTAAATATCGTAATATTTTATTCAATTTTTCACAAATATTTATACAATTTTCTCCGGCGATTCCACTCGCCTTAGGTTTTCGAGCCTTCAAAGTTCATAAAAAAATACCCGCAACACTCTTCAAAGTTACAAGATCATTAGAATATGAAAAGGCTTTACTCGCGCGCGCGTTCTTTCGAGGTTTTCCAGATTTGTCGAAACTGCCGATTTGAATATATAGGCTCTCGCAAAGTGATTCCAAGCGCTTGTTAGACACCGTCAGCGCTCGTAAAGCTACGCGCCTGCGAACGAGTGTGCGTTGTTGCATTCTGATTTCGATACACGTACCAAAATAACTCTTCTCCCGTATCCTCCCCCTCCCCCTTACCCCCTCCCCTTCCCTCCTTCCCGCTACACACACAGATGTGGCTTCTAACGTATCCTATGTATATATGTACGTGCACGCTAGCCGCCTTAGCCTCGAGACTCCTCGGCTTCTCTCTCGCTCTGACTCTATGCCCTCCCCCTCCCCCACCCCCATCCTCCATCTCACCCCCGTTTCTCCATCTCGCACTCTCCTCTATCACCGTTCTTGTCACGCTCACCTTCATTCACCAGTTCCCTCTCGTTCGATATCGTTGTCTCGCTCCCACTCGCCTCTATCTGTTTCTTTTGCAGTCATTCATTACTAACCCTCTCTCCGTCTCTTGCTCTTTTTCTCTCTCTCTCTCTCTCTCTTTCTCTTTCTCCTCGCTCCCCTGACGTCCTTTTCCGTTCGAGCCCGCTTCCATAGATAGTCCTCGACACAACGGCTTATCTTTTCTCGCTTGTTCGGACAACGGTTTTTTTTCGGTTGACATTGTTCGGCTGTCGTGGTACACGTAATGCAGATTGCGCGTATAGTTCTCTCTCTCTCTCTCTCTCTCTCTCTCTTCAATAGAATACTCTCTTCTATGACATTAATCTATAAATTCATATTTGTGGAGGGACTTTTTTTTAAATAATAAAATATAATATATAAATTTGATTTTGTTAATGACATTTATTAGTACTCATTCTGTATTTTCTTGCGTTATCTTATCAGTAATTTTTTATGTCATTTATCTATAAACTTATCATTGTACACGTATCTGCATAATATAAATTTAGACCTGATTCAATGGAAAAAATGTGAATATATATACATATAATAATTAACATTATCTCTTTTTATTAAAAAAGTTTGAGAACCAGAAAAAAATCGATATTTGGAGTATTTATCGATCAAAACATAAAGAATTCTTTTTAAGCCTGAAAAAATATAGTAATAAATATATGCAAAAGGTCATTAAAATTATCGGCGATTCCTGCATAGTAGTTCGAATTGAAATGGTTTCTCGCATAAAAAAAAGGAAAAATAAAGGAATAATTTTAAATAAATTTAGAATAAAAGGGTCATCTCTTGTGATAGTTTGACTTTCGACATCTAGTGTCTTACTACTTTACTACACGTGCCCTCTCTTTTTCATTCCATCTTCTCGACCTTTTCCCATTTTTCGTAATCCTTTGTCTGTTTCAATGACTTGTTTAAAAAAAAGGCGGAAACTCACTAATTCATCAACTAAATCTATTGCTTCATTATTTATTTTTTATATACACCAGTGATTAATTATTTGACAAATTGGTCGATTGCGGGAAGTCGATCTCGAGTTTTTGCAACCATTTCCGGAAATTTAGCAGCCGATGCCGATGGATAAACGTATTAAAAACGATATTTAGCACGTGCGTTGTCGATCGCCGAAAGATGACAGATTTTGATAGGCGAAAAAAAAAACGACAACTACGCGCGAACAAATCTTCCGCAAATTAGTATACGTTGTAAATACAAGAACTGCATTAATCGCGCGTGACAGACGGTGCCGATAAAGTCGATCAATCATGCGAGCGTTCGTGCCAATGCGGCTAGATCGTAATTAATCGATAGACCGGGTTAATTGGACGTGGCATTTGCATCATCTGTCGCTATTCTTTTCCTCTCGCGAATGTCGCGAATGTCCTAAATTTCCCACCGCGACGAATCACGTGTCTTTAAAACGCGCGACGCCTTGGTATGTAAAATGTTACATAATTCGGGATACCTCCTGTCGTGATGTAACGCCGTAAATTGATAAAAATATACATTTTAAGCCTCCGCGAATACTCTTGTACGGTTACTTAACATTTATTGCGCGACCTAATGGATTATAATATCAATGCGATAAGTATGGATGTTAATAAAACGAAATAAGAGACATCGATCGGAACACGAAGTAGCGATGATATATGTTTTGGTAGCGATCGCGCAGAGATCGTCGACACGCGGTATACATAATAAGCTGTAAATCGAGCTCCCCAGCGTATACTTATCGTTATCCGAGTGCTTCTTATGCCGCACCTGCCTCAAGGTAATTGCATGCGTGGGAGTTAAACCGAGAACTTGTTTTGAGGATAATCTGCTTCCATATGTATATCTATTTTGCAGACTACGTGTCTCGCATGGGATTAGATTGCCTTCGTCGTATCGTTATACTTATTGAAGATAATCGTTTTGCATCGTGCGTTAATGGTAGCGTAATTAAAAAAAAAGAGCTCAACAATTTTTACATTTTCTTTTTTTTTGTTTAATTGAAGGATTAAAATGATTGAAATATAAAATGTACGATATATTAATTTTTAATTATTAGTAAATGCAATTGTTATCAATTACATTTATTAATAAATCTATTATGCCGTTGTTTAACATTTTTCACTTTGCTTTTGCTTCACGCGATATATCTTCCTCCTTTTATTTTAATTGGATATGACTTTAACATGATTACATGTCACTCGAATGAGTGTAGAATATTGACAGCGGAACGAGATCCGTTATTTCGGTTACAAAAATCCGATACTAATTAGCATACGTCGATTCATCGGATCAACCTTGATAATAGATCGCACTCTTTATGCAGATTTTTCGAAACATCTCGTATGCTCGATTATGTCGAGGATAAAAATAGGCGACATCGCGCTGAGTCGACGTGTGTTCAAAGAGAGAAAGAGAGGGACCGGAAATTGTCGCCTCTTCCCTCTCTGCTTCCTCCCTTCTTCTCCCTCCCTCCCTCTCTCTCTCTCTCTCTCTCTCTCTCTCTCTCTCTCTTTCTCTTCCTCTTCTCTTCTGCTGGGGCAACCGGTGGACTTTCACGCGACAACGATCCGCGGCGCGTTCCGATGTGCCGCAATAATCATGTATTGCGAGAGAAAACTGTCGTTGTGGGACAATCGCCTTTCGAATGGCCGTCGGTCGCACAACAAACGCAAAGTTTGGCGAGAAAGTAGCGACGGTTATTTAACGCGAGTAGCGTGGTAAATCACGATGCCGAAGGTTACGCAACCAAGAGATTCTGTCAGTCTTGTCAAATATTTTTCAGAACCTCGAGCGCTGTCGTTCAAACTTTGCGCAATATATGATTCTGCAGTTTAATTACTTGGAATATTTAATGCGCGACGATCTCTCATTTTTTTACAGATAATTCTTATGGCTGAGATAAGCCAGGATAAAATTAGATTCAGAGATTTTACAGTGCGCAATTAACTACGTTTATTCTATTGTAATCAACGTCGGAGGAGGAATACGCCAATCGTGACGTTTTTAATTAAGGGCACATTTAATGCTCTAAATAAACTTAAAATATTCTGATAAACTTCTCCTTTAGCAGTATGAAAAATTCATGATTTTTTTAAGAATATTAGAAATTAATCTGATTGACGTTTTACACATGTTTTTATTGATGTTTAAATATTTTTAAATCTTATTTTTAAGTCTAGTTAAATTTTTTATTTTATTAAAAAAAAAAAAAATTAAAACTGACAAAGTGTCATATTAAAATTAGATATTTTAATTTTGCTGAAATTTTTTTTTTATTTCTGAGATCAAAAAAATATTAAATATTAATTTTTTTAATTCTAATTAGATTCGGTACTTTTTAAATATCCTACGGAATAAAACTAGATGGAGTTTTTTTATTTCAGACATGTGATACCGTTCTTTTTTAATAGGCTCGTATTAAACAAAAAAAGCTAAATATTCAAGATTTAAAAATACTAATGTACTGTTTAAATTAATAAAAACATAAACGCCAAAAAGATCAATTTCCATCCTAAAAAAAAATTCCTTAAAGCCATCAATCTTTCATATTGCTACAATAGCCTGGGCCCTTAATATTTCCTCCGTTCACCAACTGCGATCCGAAACGTATCGAGGAAGATCGTACTTGCGTAGCTCGAAAGTTCGCAAAAATCACCCAGAAAAGGGGAGCGGAAACGTTAACGAGAGAGTGAGAGAGAGAGAGAAAAGTCACAGTTACGTGGCCGCGGGCCATACGTGCGCGCCCGTCCGGGTTACCGGAAGTCGAGTGACCGTAGCCAGGCCCAGGTGAGCTGGATCGCTCGATTGGTTAGAGATGAAGGGGATGGAGGTACCGGCGATTCTTCTTGCACGCGAGGGCTACGAGGTGAAGTGAAGACTCTTTGTCGTACGCGCTTCCTGCGTAAACGCGGGTTCCCTGGAGGAAATGGAGTATTATAGTACCTCGTGCGAGTTGCGCGTACATACACGTGTGCATGTGTATCAGGGAAACTCTTTTATATTATTTTTTTTTCTGACATTAGACTACACGTTTCTAATAGGAAATTAAAAAATTGACAATCCGCCTTTCCGTAATTTTTCTAACATCTGGAAAATCTGGAATTCTCAGGGAGTTTTTTTGGGACTCGGGAAAAAAATTCTCTCCTTGATAATTTTGCTCTTGTACTGTAAATTATTAATATATCTCTGGCTCTGTTTATATATTTAATGTCTTGACAAAATATTGAAAATATGCAGCGCATCTTTCTTATTTTAATTTTTGATAAGTAAAAATGTTTATTGCATGAATTTCTTTCGCATGAATAAAAAGTATTAGAAATGTGTGTAAAATAAAAAAATTTATTTTAAGAAATTACACCAAAAAATAATCTCTTCAAAATATTCTCCTTATCTGGAATTTTGTGAGAAATTAGCTAGAAGATTAGGAAATTTTTTTCACAAGATTTGAGTAGAGACCCCCTGTCTAGTGAATAAAACCACGCAATATCAACGTTAGAAAAGTTGATTATACTTGACGTTTTGCGAAACTCCTTTCAAATAAAATTTCATCATCAGGTATCTATCGCAAAGAAACATTAATGCATTATCTATAAGCTAGAAGAAACGTTAATAAAGTCGTATATCTCATGTAAAATCGCAGCTTTGTAACAGAAGGCTCTGTTTAATCGCTTCTCTTCCCTCTCTTTACTAACGAGCGTCAAATGAATTCGCGACTACCGGCTAACCCGAGCTACTTTGTAGCGCATTATTTTCTCCTCGAGTATATGTCCAAGGCGAAATAAGAAAAGGGATATACGAGAGAGGAGGCGACGCGAGAGAAAAGAGCAAAAGAGAGAAAGAGAGAGAGAAAGAAACTTGTGTGGAGGAAATGACGTTAACGCGCGTGTGTCTTTCTGACTTATAAGAATCCGTCACTACCACCATCCTTACCTTTTCCAACACCGTGGAAAAGAGCAATAGCGATATATATATATATATATATCTCCCTCTCTTACGTTCCTTCATACCTTACAAGTTTACGCGTTCTCACGCTCTCCATCCCACTTCTTTCTCTCTCTCTCTCTCTCTCTTTCTCTCTCCACTGACATCTTGCTCTTTCAGCAGCGAGCGTACGCTCCGATAAATGTTCCATACTCACACACACACACACACACACACACACACACACATACACACACACGCACGCATGTTTCATGTATATATCGCGAGCAAGCGAACACACTTTGATCGGCGAGATTACGAGGTAGGGCTTCGGGGAGAGAAGCACATCAGCTTCCTAGTTATAATAAACGTCGCAAAAAATGTGGCAAAAACCTGCTCAGCCTTCGGCAAGTATATACCGGCGTCCAACAGCGGGTCCGGCTTCTGCTCTCTCTATCGCTATCTACTATTCGCGTTCCTTTTGTCTTCCTGCATCCTCCCCTCCCCCCTCCTGCTCCCTCGGCCACCGTCGTGCGTCTTTTTTCCCTTCTCGTCCTGTTGCCCTCCTCTTCTCTGCCCCCTTCTTCTTCGATCACCGTAGGTGTTGCCAGACAACAACCTGTACACTGGGGCCAGGCCAACTTCCTTCCTGCGGTCATCCTTTTCCGTCCATCCCTCTCGCTCTCTCTCGCTCTCGGGTTAAGTCTCTCGCCCCCTTCGGCGCTTAATCCCCCTTCCTCCCACCCCCTCGCTCCCTTTATCCTCCGTGCCGTTATCTATCTCTTCTTCGCTTCTTCCCCTTTTCTTCTTTTCCCTCAACACCCGGCGGCGCATCCACGGCTGTCCGTCACGTTTCTTCTACAACGGTTCCCACAATGTTGCATTGTTATTATTTCCACGGCTATATCGCTCCAACCCCCTTCCTGTCTCCGATGATGCACGACGCGTTTTATCAATTTCCGCGACGCTAATCGATGATAATGATTTTCTCGCGCCGCAACTTCCGCGGTTTCTTGTCCCCTCACCACTCCGTATTCGTCGAACTTGTGAATGAAGATCGAGAACGCGACTCGCGTGTAATCATTAATTATACGATCGGTGTCGCAGCCAATTAATATGAATCACCTCACAAAGTTGATTTATTAAACTTTGATGAAGTGTTTTTTTTTTTTTTTTTTTTTTTTTTTTAACTGAACATTGGAATCATATATTGATAATAATGACGTTTGAAGAAACATTTCAAGTCAGAGTTCTTCTAAATAATACGATAACACTATCTTGAAAAGACCGAATATGTCATTTCTAGAAAGTTTTTTAAAAATTTTCCAGAGAAATACAAAAAAAAAATATTTGATAGCATCGAGACAATTATATAAAGTACTCTATTGTCATCTCTTAATCATTAGTAGTTAAGAAATACAGCTGGAAAACCTAAAACCTGCAAATTTCAACTTGGAAACGATTTTTCCTCACAAAATATCGAGGGAGACCATAATTTTTTTGCAAACTTTAGTTTTTCCTTTTTTCGGTTATTTATAACTCGAAAATTATTGATGCTTTAACATTTTTACTCAAGGAAAAATCGGCTAAAGAATTCATTTTAAAAGGAAAATTGGAGATTTAAAATGATCTTATATATACATATACTTATCTTCCTTGAAAATCAGATGTACAATTTCTGTCACCAAACTCGTTCTAAATTAATAATTCAACCGTAGATAATTTTAATCATTTAACGTTTGTTGAAGTAAACCTGCAGCTGATAAGATAAATATTTGTTATCCAGAGTCCAGATTAGAACCAGAAGTTCATTCTAAAGTATCACGTTCCGCAAAGAAGTCGGGAGATTTGTTTCCCAGTTTAATTTATCGAAACAAATGCGGTGTAACCGGTTGCGAGGGAAAGACAGAGAAAAAGAGAGAGAGAGAGAAGGAGGATGAATAGGTTTCCGGATATCGCGTTCGTACAGTTATGCATGCACGTACGAGAGAAACAGCGTAAAATATAACTCGTGGAATCGCGGCTACTCCAAGGTAATAGACCCCCCGAGAGAGGAGAGTGAACGTGTATCTTCTCATTGCGTTTGACGGTGACCGGGACACGGGCTTATGAATGGTCCTGCGGACTACTTGCCGGAAGTCGCTGGTCGCGGAGGAAATTTTTAGCCTCACGCCCGCGAGCGACGAGTTTTTCATCAATCACGTGCACGACATCCTCGGGAGACACCGTGCGAAAGTTGCTAAATCCGTGTTTGTGCGTTAGAATAACATGCAATTACACCTTCTTGTTTTTTTTCTTCTCTTCCTTTTATCGTCCATTACCCAGAATGATGAGAAGGGGCTGTAAAGTGCGCATCCGCAGTTTCCATTCTACGTCGCTAAAAACCTCAATCGTTGTCGCATTTGTTTATACCTGGCGCCATTAAAGCACTCTCTCGTTACATTTATTTGCTGTTTTTATGCTAATAATTAAATGATCTTTTAGAGAGGCTCTATTTACTCTATAAATAGCCTACGTGATAAGCATCTATGCAGATACGTAAATGCCAAAATATCATTATACTTGAGTTAACATATGACATGCATTAATGTCAATGCAATTTTGTGTAAAGGCTTTTTATTAGTACTTTTTATTTTGTTAATACTTTAATAGAGTAATACACTGATGACTGGAATAGAATCTTTTTTTATAAATAAATGTGTAACATATATGTATTTTTAACACTATAAATCAAGTTCAATTTTAACCGTGAATTATTCAATTATATAGAATAGAAGCCTTGATTTATTATGACATAAATATCACTACGACGGGATGAATTAATTTCACAACACGTACATTAAATTCTGATTGAATAATTATAACTAAAAATAATAATATCGAATTAATATAAATAACTGAAAGATTATTGCGTTATTAATAATTCTATTTTATCGTAGAGCTCGCCTTTTTATCCAAGATTATCTCGATAAAACTTGAGAAAAGATTTACTTTGCCAAATCCCTCATCCAAGCGACATTTATCGAAAGCTCTATGGTAACTGTTGAACGCCCTTTTCGCGCCGGCGCGAAGGTCATCATGGGTCGCCGTTGAAAGAAGGTCACGCGAGGAACTGCAATCATTCTCGAAAAAATGCCGACTCGTTTCTTCATCCAACGTGACGTCAACGACGACGACGACGACGACGTCGTCGTCGACGTCGACGTCGAACGGACGGATGGAAAGAGATCCGATCCAAGCACGACGCGGTGAAGGAGGAGGAGGAGGTGGAGGAGGTGGGAGTCTCTATCTCTCTCGAGACGGCGAGGTGAGCTACCAGTTAAAGCGTGCGGCTCGGGCATGAATGAACGAACCGGCAAAACCGAATGAAGGAAGGAACGAACGGACCTGCGCGCCCGTGTATTAGCCAACTCTCGGTATTACTCGTGTACGCGCGTCGCGCGCGTGTGTGTGTGTATGTGTGTGTATGTATGTGTGTGTACGTACGCGCACGTCATCGACGCACACACTCGCGCGGCCTCGGCTGCGCGCGCGCGCGCGCGATTGGCGGAGAGAGGCGGCGGGAGGGGCGGGGAGGGGAGGGGAGACAGCGTGCGCGCGCGTTGTGCGCCGACGCCAGTGTTAGTCCGCCGCGTGACGGGAGAGCATTCATTCATAAAACTCGGTCTGCGTCGCAGTCGTAGTGGTGGGGCTTCAAGTGTTTCCCATCTCTCTCTTTCTCTCGCGCGCGCGCGCGCGCGCGTCTCTTTCCGCTCGTTCTTGTCGTCCTCGTGTTCGCTCGCGCGTACATTCAGCGTTCTCTCTCTCTCTCTCTCTCTTTTTTTTTTATCGTTAATTCCACCTGGATATCGTATCTCTTTCCCCGCGGATGATCCACTGCGCGTTACGCGTATTCCTTGGCGGATTTTACCGCTTTTTTATCTCGTCGCGAGGCAATTCGGTCGGGTATTTTCGGATTCTACATTGCTATTCGCGTCGCTCCAACGCTCTCTCTCTCTCTCTCTCTCTCTCTCTCTCTCTCCCTCCCTCCCTCCTTCTCGGTTTCATTCAGCTGAAAATATCGCCCGCTCTTTTACGCGTCTCTTCGCTCTGTTCCGAAGTCTGCGTGTATTAAAAATTTACGCGTCCCTTCGCGTAATTCGGTCTTTCAGTTTTTTCGTCTATTTCTCTCTCTCTCTCTCTCTCTCTCTCTCTCATTAAATCGCTATATACACGGCACGCTTCTTCTATAATAAACCGGAGTCCCCTGCCCGCTCACCTCCTCCCTGTCTCCCTCCTCCTCTACACTCGCGCGCCTACACACATATAGCCTGCCTGTCGTGCAATCTAGCCATCCGTGACACCGAGTCACGACTCGAGGAAACGACTCGGCCGATCGTCTCACTCTCGTCTTCGTCTCCCTCTCTCGATAGCGTGCGAGGGAACCCTCTTTCGCGCTTTATTCATCTCACCGCATCGCTTTGCGGCTCTTTTATCAAATACGGTTCCTCGGGGTCTCCGGCGAAATTCACGGCTCCGTGTGAAACATTTCTTGATCGGGGGGCTGCCTGTGAAATCCCGAATCGGCCTATCGCGGGAATACATACGCGAACCGCGTCTACTTCCCCTCTTCGAGAGGCTCCGCGATCCCCTCTTTCTCGCGCTCCACCTCCATCATCCGGCGAGTCTTCCTCTGCTTTCCTCTCCCGTGCACCTTTACTCTTCTTCTTCTTCTTCTTCAGAGTTTCTGCCCCTCGTCCCTCACTCCGTATCTCTCTCTCTCTTTCACAGCGTATACGCACTTACCTGCGGAACGCGGTCGTACGTGCACGACGGTGGCGCTTCGGCTTAACAAACTCCAGTGGCGCCGAAGGAAAGATCGTTTCGTGGTCGGGGCGGCGGATCTCTACCTCGATCCGGTCGCGCGATACCCAACACAACGTCCCGAGTGCGAGGAGCGTCCGCGACTCCGTGCGTGCGCTCTCTCTCCTTCGGTGTGCGTGTGTATATGCGCGCGCGCGTACATATATATATATATATGTGTGTGTGTGCGTGTGTGTGTGTGTGTGTGTGTGTGTGTGTCAAGTGCGCGGAATCGCGTCCGAGCATTGCGGCGAAATAGGAGCGAATCCCGACGCGTGAGAATAAGAGGAGACGTTTCGTGAACAGAAAGAGAGAGAGGGAGAGAAACGCCTACGCGAGATAAGCAGGGCACATGCGTCTTCCTCTGACGCGGACGTCTCATATTTTCGGACACTCTCCTTGGGCGCCCTCCTCCGATTCAACCTATCTCGCCTCCTCCTTCCCCTCCCCCCCCCTCCCCCACCATCTTGCCTCCCGCGCTTCCTCGCAGCGGCCGGCGGTTGCGCAAGCAGGTATTCGGAAATAACCCGTGTGGGTCGCAGTTATGAATTGATAGCAAACACATGGTGGACACGCCGCGTGTGTTCTCCGCCCAGTGTCCGGCCAGTGCGTCTCTCGCCGAGATCTCTGCCCGACTTCCTCGCAACTGGCCTCCTCCATCATTGATTGGCAAGTCGGGACTGTCTGTCGGCGTGACTTTGTGCGTGTCGGCGACAATAATATCAAGCGCGTAAACAATAAAAGCTCCAATGGCACGGGACGATCGTCCGTTACTTCGTCGAGTTGACGTCGCGTCCTCTTCGTTTGGTCGAAAGTGCATTTACTTCTCAACGTGATTCGTTTCTATCAGAGTGCGTGACGCCTGTGGATTCGTCGACAGGAATCTATCCTCCGTCAGGGGACAGATCCGCATTATGGGATAAAGGGAGTGAAAGAGCTTCGCCTGACAGCTGGAATCGGCAATGAAAACCTGACGACTAGCGACGGATCGACATGTGATTATCGATCGTGCGAGTTCAATTTCCGCGGCAACGAGCCTAAGACACGTGTGTGTCTCCTCTCTTGTCGTCTTTGACAGGGCGCAATTCGGGGGACGGCGAAATATACGCGAGACAGAGAAACCGGGGACGAATGACACTGACAATCCTGGACTACGTACATGTGCAGTGATTACACAGGATCGGCACTCATGTACGTTGATTACGGCGGCGACACTTATGCCGGAATGGGAATCAAGGCTATGAAGTCCTTTGGCAGGCCCAGAGGTAGGAATCTCAAGGACACATCTTCAGCTGTATAGTTATTTGCACCTCGTCTCGTAGCTCTGTGCAATGAGGCGTAAAGCGTTTAACGTAATCATTTTTTTTAATCAGGGTTAGAGCTCTGATATTTATTATATAGTCGTAAAAAATTCCATGAAATATATTGCGCGATTTCAAGTCATTATACATAAATGTATGATAGTTATCTTTTTTTTTTTTTTTTTTTTTTCTTTTAAATATTTAAAGATTGCGAGTATGAGAGTGACATGACGTGATTTGTATATAATAATAGTTATAACGCAATTGTAGAAATAATTGACGATATCGCGTAAATAGCGCATCGCGCCAGTCATACCACAATATTTGTTGTATAATCCAAGAATTTTGCGGTTTTTAGACGTATTAGTGTCAATTTATCTACTTGTTTTACTCACGATTCGTAATGTTATACTTGCTTCATATATGCGTAATTATCTGCATTTTAAACAACGAGAGATAAGGATATATCGCAAGTAGGAACACATTTTTTTATGCAGCGTGTTTTACAAAGCGAGAAAATTTAATTTACAAAAATGAAGTGAAAACTGAGATAAAAACAAATTCATAGCTCGGATGAAACATTTGTACGAAAGCTGAGAAGCTTTAAAAATGTAAATTATTCAGTTTTTAAATTTTTAATTAATTTATTAATTAATAATCAATTATATTATTAATTATTTAATTACAACATTAATAAATTATTATTACATTTATTATTTTATTTTATTAATCAATTACTATCTATTATTATAACTCATTTGTAATCTATGAAACATTGGTGAGAACTGCGAATCAAATTTTTTAACAATTAAAAAAAATTAATGCCAATAATATTTAATAATTCTAATAAACGCTTACAAAAGAATCGTCTGCAGGATATCTAGATAAATAGAAAAATTTATGGTACATTTTATAGTACTTGTACTGTCTGCGATCCTAATTAGGGGATAAAACATAAATTTGACCCGTGTATTTGCGCGCGCGCGCGCGCGTGTCTCACTTCCGGAGATGAAAACTAACCCTGACTTTGACATTGGAGACACCGTAATCGTGCCAACGTGATTAACGCACAAACGTGACTTAGTTTCCGACAGATTGTAACAGATGTCATCGACGTCGCTCGCGCACGAGCTTAATCCACGTCTCGTACACTCTGCTCGTGTGCACTTCCTGCAGTTGCAGGAACTCGGCTGCTACAGGCTGTTCATCTTCCGATTTATCGTGTCATAACTGACAAAAACACCTGGGGATGGGAAGAAAAAGCGCTTGATTGAATAATCTTAATTACTCGCGTGTAATATTCAAAATTAATTTAACGTCCTCATTTATAACGAATATACATCTAATAATCAAATGTATAATAATCAACATCCTGATACACCCTTTAGCAAGGCTCGAGATATTTTTATGAAAGCTGCAACGGTGATTTTTTCGCAGTTAATAATTTATCGATATTTTATGCTGATTAGTAAAATAAAAAAATGATATGTCGTACTTACATTTCAATCCTAACTATGAAAAGTTTTCTTTGCATGCTAATTAATACGAGAAATGTAACACATATTCTTTGGGATAAATGCAAATAAATATAACAATTACATCGCGTTTGTGAGAAAAATAACGCTTAAAATAATTTTTTATTTATATAAAACACTAGCGAGGGAGGAGGCGACTCTTTGAAGGGACTCTTGCATCATGGATTTCTTATGAACAAATATGAACAAATCCCGGCGAATTCTACTATGATGAGGTTCATCTACAAGTCCGCGGTCGTATACAGTTCCCTCCCGTACGCGATCCTTAAGTAGGGGATCTGTTGAGCGAGTAGCCACTGCTATTCGACGATACTTCCTGGCAACCGGTTTCGAAGCGACTGCTTGATCCGTTTTCTTCGTTGCAGATATCGCAAGTAGAGCTCTTACTATTCAGAGTATTTCTGGTATTCG
Organism: Anoplolepis gracilipes; assembly: GCF_047496725.1. Lineage (NCBI taxonomy): Eukaryota > Metazoa > Arthropoda > Insecta > Hymenoptera > Formicidae > Anoplolepis > Anoplolepis gracilipes. Next base: position 7,917,612 of record NC_132979.1, on the reverse strand, counting down.
TACGTTTGGATTAATATTGACGATGCACTTGGAAAACGATCCGCGACCGCGAATACTGCATAACGTTAGAAAACGCGCGATTCGATCAAGTTTACCAGGAAGGTATACAACATGCTTGTAATATATACGTATGTATGTATATATGTGAGAGGGGATTAAACTGCGCTATCGCAAAAAAAGGATATCGCGCTCTTTTTATTTCACCGAGGGCAACGACTTTGCGAGAGCAAAATCGGATCGTCCAGAGCGAATCAGATCTCTTTTTCTTTCTTTTTTTTTTTTTCTTTTATGACTTACGTAATTTTGCGAGGTGTTGCAAGAGTGAAAAAAAAAAACAAACTGAAACATTTAAAGTTGAAGTGTGATTTAAAATGTTAATATTTCTCTTATTGATCATTGCGTCCTTTCACTTCCATTCGTTTGATCGACGTGTCTTAATTCGAAGTTTTTGCGCGTAAACAATTTGGAAATTTACTTTTTTGCCGAACTAAAGGGGATTCTTTTCCACGTTGCTGGATCGAAAAATTTACGCATTGCTTTTTATCGCCCGAGCCATGAACTGTTTGCGGCATTAAATAATGATCGGTAGAACTGTTAGAGAAAATGATTTTCCTGCTCCTGTGAAACGGCAATATCCGCGGTAACACTTTTTCTATGCTATCGCCAGCGACTTTAACGAAAGTCGTTTCTATAACGTTTAAATTTAATGATGGAAGGAAGCTCGTCCGTTAAAGAGATCTTTAAAAGTTATTCCGAGAACACTCAATTGCCATTAAGTCAAATACGCTTCCGCGCTTTAATTTCGAAGATCTTTGAAGAAGCGTTTGGCAAGCTTCTCGTCACAAAGTGCCAGATTTTTTCACTTAAACAGATTTACATTTAAAAATCCGATTATTCGATATTATACAAAAACTTACAAATATTTCATGTTTCGATAGTAGAATTAAATAGATATAACGTATGAACCTGACGTTAAGGAAGATATCGAATAATATTAGATAACAGATGTTAAGATTTTAATCTGTGATTAAGATAGAAAGATATAAAATTTAAATTATATCTACAAACTGTTGTCAATTGTCTGAAATATCGTGCTTAGAGATTTTTTATTATATATTAATATTTATATAGAAATAAATAGGAAATAGCATACAATGCTCTGTTAATAATTTAATACCATAAAATTTATAATTGAAGGCAAGAACACTGCTACCGCCATACTAAACGAGATCACTAATTGCGTGAAATGAGAAAGTAGGGACACTTGATAACACGTCATAGCGCGACGCATCGAGGCATAATGGCGGCGCAACCGTAGTATTTCAATAATTCATTTCATGGAAAAGCTGTAAAAACATTATATTACACGGACGCCATAGGCGGTGATTCTAACTTTCATTGTCAGTGCAATGACATAAGCATTGCATCGTCTTGTGCGCCGTCATTGCTTTCGACTGCATATTAGACATTAGAAAACAAGTCACCTGACGTTCGATATTACGTCATGTATGTATGTTAACTTAAAAGTAAGAAAATTATATTGGATTGTGCAAATGTTTTCTTGTTCAAAAATCAAGGCAATTATTTCGAGAACTTCTTGAAAGATTAACGAACAGGGAGTTATACTTTCTGAAAAAAAAAAAAAAAACGTGAAAAGTATAATAAAATTTTCCTGGAATTTTTTTTATATCTGTGAAGAAATCAGGGAATTTTTATGGATTTTTTGGGACTCGAGGAATTTTCTTAAAAAATTCTCTCTGATAATTTTGCTCTTATATAATAGTAAATTATAAATATAAATCTGTCTCTGTTTAATATATCCGTTGTCTTAACAAAATATATTGACTATGCAATACATATTCTTTATTTAAATTTTTAATACATGATAAAAAATGAAAATTTTATGGAAAATGTTAAAAATACCTGGAAGATGAGAGAATTATCAGGGAATTTTTTACAAGATTTGAGTAGAACACTCTGAACGAAATTACTCGTATCTTTTACTCGGCTTATATCAATTTTCTGAAATTGAAAAATCACATTTATTGTTCAGATTTTTAATGTTCATTTTGAATAGGGAACAAACGACGAGCATCGTACGACATTTAATCAGGCTCTTCCTGTACATTCCGCGAGAGCACGCGGATAATAATCCGACTAATTTATTCCTTTTCATTGATTCTGTATTCGTCGTGAATTATGCAACTGCGATTAACCAGTCGCTCAACGAAAATCCGTCATAATGGCGTCTCGAAACGCATTTATGTCGGGCTAAAAATGTGAAACCATAAAACGAGATATTACACATCCTAACGCCCTTCTATTAATATGCGCACGTATTTTAAAGTCAGTCAATCATATCCGAACTGATTACCTCGAGCAATTTCAGTATCGATTCAGTCGACCGATTGTTGTCGGCGCTATTCGTGGTGTTTTCAATTTTGCGAACCATTTGTATGAGAATTGCTCTCACCATAAGAAGGGGGCAGATTGGGGACACGCGTGAATAAATCATCCGACTGTTTATGTCTGACTTGTGAGTCACTTGATATGAGCATCTGTAAAGAAAATTTTTATATAAAATATATATAATATTCTTATTTATATATTTTGCCATTTAAATGACGCTTCTACCACACGTTTTTTTTATCATTTTTATCAGTTTTTTTTTTTAAAACCAATTAAACGTAATTTTTTTACGAAGAAATAGTTCTTATAAAAATTATCGTCCATTTTATCAATTTTTTTACTACCCTTTTTTACTACATTTTTATATATATATATATTAACGGAAAATTTTCGCACGAAAATATATTCGGAATATTTCCAAAAAAAAATCTTTGCGACGAATCTAGCGCGTGCGTTTATCCATCAACTGGCGTGAACACGGTTCTGACCCGATTATAGCTATATATACATCAAAAAGTCTCGCGCATCTGGCAAAGATGTGCCGCGGACAACTGCAGAACTTTATCTCGGTTCCGGTTTCAAAATGACGGCTGTTTAGCTCCCTCAGACATTCATAAAATCTGATATACATAGAGTGCATGCAAAGTGGCGCGCTTTCTCTCGCTCTCGACAACAAGGTAGACGAGAAGGATGCCAATTGTCTATCGAAATGCGTCAGATTTAATGAATTTTTATGAGATTTAGGTGGCCGCCATTCTCTCTCTCTCTCTCTCTTTTTTCAAAACTGAAAACGATAACGATCTGTGATTGTTTGCAGCAAGCGACTGATTTTTTTTTTTTTTACATGTAAACTGGCACTAGATCATTATAAACAGCACACACGTATACATATCTGAGACGGAATGTGAGTTACAACAAATTCAGGCCAACTCGAATGCCGTGGAGCAACTTGTGCACAATATTGGTTTTACGTTGCTTTTATATTAGTTTCACAACATGAAATCATATGGTCTTTATGTCGGTTTTATATTGATTTCACAGCGCGGAGTTGATTTTATATTGGTTTTGTACCGACTTTCACACATAATCGGAATCACACACTCGGCTAGCAGTTATTACGTCGGCTATGTCGATCACGTCTTTGACGTGACGATACACGAATAGTAGCAACGGCACGTAACAACAGCCTGGTATTAAGGGCGGGGCAGTGTGGTTTTTCCAAAGAGAAAAAGGCCACGAGAAAAGAAAAAAAAGAAGCCAACGTGCTGGCGGAGAAACGGATTCGTTGAGGCTCGCGTTATCTGATAGCAGAGAACGGCTAATCAACCGCGGCACGATAATTGGTCCACGATTCTGATGCACGCGCGCGCAGGCTATTAACTTTTTGTAATCTTCGTGTGTGTGTGTGTGTGTGTGTATGTTGACCGATCTGTCGCCAGAGTATTGGTCGCCAGCGTCCCAGGAAGTCGGCAAAGCATGTGTCGACATTATCACGGACCATTATCACTCCGTATCCTATCTCGGCGAAACACACATGCGGTTCTGATAATCAAAGTCCAACAATGGTAATGGTGCTACCGCAGACAACGTGTGATATATCTCTCTCTGTCCCTTGAGAGAAAGAGAGAGAGAGAGAGAGGACCAGCGAGAAATCGTCTCTTGTTCGGATAATAAAAATCTCAAAGACAATCTTTGACATATGAAAAATTAGCCTGTCTCTCAGAAGCCTTTAACTACGTACTTTGAACGCGTCGTTTATATCTTCCGACGCTTATATTCATTCCCAGTCTCTATTTTATCACTTATTTTCAATGACATTAGTTATTCTAACTTAAAGAATTTCTTCAGAACATTATGTCTTACTTTGGACTGGATCACTTTTGATCATGCAATTTATAACAGTATTAATTTCTCGAGAATAGTCGTATAATATATTTTAACAAATTATTATTATTTTTTTTTTTTTTTTTTAATTGATTATTCTAGTCTTCATTTAGAAAAATCAAAGAAGATATATAAATTTTTGAAGATTTTTCAAAACGTTTTTATATATTTTTTAAAGTAAGCTTCTACGAAATGACAATACTTGTCAGAATTTATTCAAAATTTATTTATTTTAATAAATTTTTTTAAAAATTCTTATTTCTTCGAATAACTTTGCTATATTTTTATTTATATATTCAATGTCTTAATAAAATATCGAATATGCAATGCATATTTTTCGCAATTTTTAATAATGAAAAAATAATAAGTTTATGCAAGTGAAAAATGCTTATCTTATCAAAGTTTTTTCAGTTTTTTTTCAATATTTACAAATATCTAAAACAAAGTTTTGTATTTTCCCTTGGTATGAGTGAAAAACGCATGCAGTAAAAAATTTATTTTATAGAAAGTTGTATAAAAAAAACTTAATAAAATATTCTTTTTATCTAGAATTTTGTAGAAAAATATGTGGAAGAAATTTTTGGGAATTTTTTTTACAAGATTTGAATACAGATATCCTGGTTAAATCGTTTCCACTTGGCGAGAGAAACGACGGAGAAACGACGAGAGCGTAGTTGAATTAATTGGCGCGAACAACGATGGCAAATTGCGCGGAGATTACTTATAGCTAATTATGGAATGTGCTCCTGTTATCTCGGCGAAACATACGCGGTTTCGCGATAATCGTCGGTTAACAATGACGCTACCGCTCGTTAACATCGCGCGCGCGCGCTCGGTTATCAATCGCCGCATAAAACGAAAGGACTCCTTCCTCCTCCCCCTGATCCTAGGCCCCCGGCGATTTATCAGCAACCGACTTTTTTTTTTTTTTTTTTTTTTTTTTTTTTTTTAATTTGCGATTGCGATATTCTCCGTTGGGGGATTACCATCGTGGTGAGCCGTGCTACCAACTTCTCCTTGAATTTTTCAGTTCCAATGAGCTGATAATCTCTGCTCTGTCTTTGCCCCTCACCCTCCCTATGATAATTCGTGGTTACGATAACGCACCCTGAATCACTGATTCAAGGTACGTTATCAAGTCGAGACACAAAGTATTCCGTTTTTCAACACGTTTGCCAGCTACACGCTGTATAATATGTTTTTTGTTAGAAAGAGAAATTTTAGACTTCTCTCTTTCTCTCTTCCTCTATTTTACACATATTATATAATTACGAGAATTATAAAAATATATTAATTATTTAAATATATTAATCTTTGTTCTTACACGAAATCGAGTAAGGATTAAAAATCTAAAAATATTTATCATCTGAACTCTCATTCGTTCGACGAGAACTAAATTTCTATGAGATTGTTAATTTTCTATTGAACTTTTAGACTGAAAGATTTAATTTTGCCGCAAAGAAATAATTATGCCACATACTTTCTTATGTACACTGAAAAAAAATTTACTTCAATACGTTCAAATAAATATTTATTTAAATTAAGCAAAAACATATTTGAGAATCAATCAAATATATTGCTGAATAATTTATTAAAATTAAGCAAAAATATATTTACTTAATTTAAATAAATACTTGTTTGAACTAAATATTTTTTTAGATTAAGTAAATTTTCTTTCAGTGTAGCAGCGAATGCAATTTAGTCACCGGATAACACGCCTGTCTGATTCGCTCGCGTCACATTTTAGCGTACGCTTTAAGGAGGGCACGGAAAATTCTCTTGCTTACTTTCCCGAGGGCTTCTTATATGCGGGATGAATGGCCTTATAGACTAGTCGTTCTGATACGATGCGATGCGATGCGATGCGATGGATGAAACCGAACGAGAGAGCCACCGACCGGAGCAACAGGTGTATACTACATAAAGGCGGGCCGGTGGTACTCTCTATCGTACTTGTACTTATACACCGGTGCATAATTCGGTTTCGTGTGATGTATTAAAAAAAAAAAAAAAAAAAAAAAAAAAAACGTCATGGTATTCGACCAACGAATTCATCTCGCGCGACATTTTGATTAATTTTGACGATAAGTTGAAAGAAAATTTTCATCCTATCATTCGAAGGACTCTACCTTGGCAATAAAGATTCGATGTACGTTTTATAGTATCTGTAATTTGACAATTTGACTTTTTATGCTATTTTAAAATACTAAACGTACATATATATTTTTTTAAATTATTTTAAATTACATTAAATTAAATTATTTTTTTAAGTATTTATAAAAACAAGCGAATATTTTGTGTCGCAACTTTGTTTCGCTTAAGAAATGACGTAGCTATTTAATTGATATGATTAATGAATTTGACGTTTTATTTTACTGATAGCTTCAATATATTATAATAATTTTTGATAGCGTGAAAAAAAAAAATACGACGAAGACGAATTTGGAGACGCACTCTTCTCGCGTGCTTGTTCAGAAACAGCTGCCGCAGTTGTTTGGTTGCTGAGTATTCTCGGGGAAAGAGAGGGATAAGCCAAAAGACGTTGGTAGCACGTGCCGGTTATGCTCGTGAAGGTTACACACTCACCCTGGCGTATTCCAGATGGACGAGAAAAAAAATCTCCTTATAAACAACTGCAGGGAGCTTGGTTTCGTAGCTTACTTACAATTAGTCTCGATTATGCTTCTTCAGCAACTATCGACGTCATGATTATTATTATTTTATGATTATTCAGTTATTAAGATTCTTTGCTATTTTCCATATTTTGATGTAAAATAATTTTATTTTAGTATTAATATAAATTATTCTCTACATTATTTTAGTATACATATATATGTTGTTTCTTGTAAATAAATGATCTGTTTTTATAAATTTAAATACAATGAAAAATACTGTAATGCTCGCTTAATGATCTTACCGATAAGACAGAATGATTAATCTGAAGAATGAGGAATAATGAAGAGAAAACGCAGTTAAAAGATTTAAAACGCAGATAAAGAAGATATACCGCCAGTAAAATAAAAGAACAATACTTGCAGAATACCAAATATTCCAAGTAATTAATTATTAAATTGCGTTTGCAAGTGAAAACATTTGTTATGAAAAACAGGAAAATTAACTTTATGCTTTTCGTGTATAGTAAAATTTTTAATTTGCAGAATCGAATATTTATCTGGATTATTATATTCCATCAACCTCATTGAAAAATGATAATCACGTATCTCTATTAATTATAAATCGATAAACACATTCTATATAAAGTCAATTATTTGATCAAAACATTTAAAGAAATTTCATATTCTGTTTGATAAATATAATATGTACAAATATTCCTTTTTAATAATGCTAAATGTTTCTCGATGCTTTTAATTTGTAAAAGATATGTTGCAATTACGATTTTAATATCTTTCCTAAAATTTACAAGATAAATTGTTAAAAATATTTAAAAACTTAATTTCGAAATTATAAAGGAATCCGACTGAAAAATGCTTATTTTCTGGTGTTGTATTGTTTCTCAACACGGAATTTTTTTTCTACCGACTATGCCATAGTGATCCTCTGTAGAGGATTTTAAGCGTGCCTAATTATTCTCAACTTTAAATGCGTATTTCAAGCGTCCCCCAACTAAGATCATCGGATAAAGAAAATATTTTTATACCCGCCGACATTAATTGATCGAAAAGTATATACCTGGCTATCGCCGATCGCTCGCAAATAACGCAGGCTATGCAAATTTATGTTGAACGTGTCAGGTCAAATGCCATCTGGGTCGAGGGCCTCGGGTGTTTTGAATTTCCATTCGATTAAATAACGATCGCGCTCAGCTCTAACTTCGATTTGATTGATTTAAGCCGAATGCGTTCATTTTATAGGAAAAAGAAGAAAGAAAAAGGAAAACTCGTTAACCCGCGATGCAACACCTGCCAGCGAAGGTATCTCGAGGCGATATCTCGATCTCCCCGTTATATTCAGGGTATACCAATGATACATTACGGGATACCAGCGAGTCCTGATTTATAATACAATATAACCAAATAAAGCTCATTACGTAGATGGTATCTTGACGATAATAGACGATATCTAGAGATGGATTCGTGGATGCACTTAGGTTTCATTTCTTATTTGCATCGAATATAGGTATTATTCAACTGAATGTCAATCTTTCAAGTTGCAGTAATATTGAACTTTCTAATTAATAAAATTGTCAAGAACGCGTAATGTTTTTTGCGTACGTCTTATAATTCTTTATGTTTATCAAAAGAATGTAATTAATATTTTTTTAAATTATTTTATTTTATTTTATTCTTAGAGAATGTTGTTTCGAGATTTTATTAACATTAATTCTATAGCACATCCACGAGATTCATAATTATAAAAAAATCTTTTAATTTGATATATGTACATATAAACATTTTTATTTACATCACGTCATTTAACATTCTCATATGTATTTTTAATATTTTATTGATGTTTAATATTGTATTATGTTAACTAACAAGCAATCATTGGCTTGATAACATTTGAAGGTTTACGCATATATTATATTTTTAAGACATCAAATTTTATTTTAGTCATCATTAAATTAAAAAAAAATCAAGGTCGTGTTTTTTTGCCGACGAGAATGAGAAATTTTTTTTTTTTTTTTTTTTGGGTGACAGTTCGAATTAACGGAAAAGTCCCGCGCGGCGCGTAACGTCACGAGTCGCGAGACCGATTATACATGGCATCCGCACGAGTGCGTAAGAACCACCACAGACATTGTTCCTACGAAACCGCGTCCTTTTGAAATTCCAGTCGCGCGCGTAGCGCATTGGCACGTGAATATTTAATAGATCGTTCGTCGTGACGACAGAGCAGGACATTTATCTTTGGGCTGTTGAGCGTAATTTCGACGCGTCTTATCTATCATTTTCTGCAATCTTTAAAATAAAAGTATGTTCCTTCTATAAAAATTTAATAAAAACGTGACACATATGGCGTTTAGAAAGATTCCGATACAATTGGAATGAGTTTCAAACAAACGGTCTAACGACGTCAGAAATCGAAAGAAATATTGATAATTCATATTGGAAAAGGCAAAGAGAAAATGTTTTTTTTTTTTTTTTTTTTTTTTTTTTTTTTTCAAATTTTTATATATACAACAGACATAATCTTATCTAAAGTATATGATACTTTTGTGAGTTTTATCGATTTTTTTAAATTTTTATATTCTGTCAAGATAACATTCTCATACAAGGAAAATTTTTTGTTGCTTTCCAAGTAATTGTTTACACTGTATATGAAATTTATCTGAAGTTTATCCTTTATTTTGTTATTATTATTATATCCTCTATATTATTATTATTTTGTTATAAAACGTCTTTAGGGAATGGAAACATTTATCTAAAATTTTTTATACACATATTACATAAGTCCTGTACTATTACAAAATAAACTCCCTGGAAAATCTGTAATTTCCAGTAATTTTCTTATCCCTGGAGAAATCAGAGAATTCTCATAATATTTAAGATTTAATTAATTCTCTCTTTGGCAATTTTGTTCTGATACTGTAAATGCATATCTATCTTTATATGTTTCAATTTCTTAAGAAAATATTGAATATACAGTATGGTATTCTTTATTTTAATTTTAACGAAAGAATAAATTGAGAGAGAAAATAAAAATATTACAAAAGTTAAAAATTTTCTCTCAACGAAATGTTACAACAATTTTTATCTTAACCAAAGCTATTCAGTTTTTCTTCAATGGTTTTTCCTTCATATGAGTGAAAAGTGTTAGAAAAATAATTGTAGAAAATTGCACGAAAAAATCTTTAGCACACCTCCTTATACCTGTTGTACAAAAATACGAGGAAGCTCAGGGAATTTTTTTACAAGATTCGATTAGATACTCTGAAATTGATAACTTTATGCGCGAAAAGGTGAAAGGACAAAGCGACAGAGATAGCGAAAGCTTAGCGGCAGTAAAGTACCGTCTCTCGTTCGCCACAGCATAAACGCCATAGAATAAGCCAAGTGACGACGACGACGACGATGCACCTGCCTTGCTCGGCAGTTGCACCCCTCTTTATGACGATGCTATCTAAGATAGCTGTGTGTGCCCCTCGGTCGCTTCGCTTTTGCTCGCTTTGCCGTTGCCCGGCGTGCTGGTAGCCGCGCGCGACACCTGACGCACGCTCGTGCACACGTGCAACTCGTGTACACGCGCGAGCGCGCACCTCTTGCTTATGAGAAGCAACATTAACCTGCCTTCTCATACATGGACACAAGAGCTCAAACTCTCCTTTCTTCTCTATCCCCCTCGTTTCGTTACCTCGTTCCGCCGACCAAATCTGCCCGCGGGAATCGCGTTCTTAATTTCGACGCTTTTATTTTAAATGGAAATTTAGGTATATTAAGCTATCTGGGCCAAATTATCAAAACATAAAAAAATATATATGAAAATTATTTGCTATTTTTGCTATGAAAAATATTTTTTTTTTTTTTTTTTGCCTTAGCTAAAAAGTTACGAAGGGCTAGCCATTATAAAAAAAAAAAAACAATAGTGCATACATTAATAAAAGCAAAAAATTATTAGCACGCAAATTTTTTACTATTTTTTTCCTATATTTTACTTACTAAAATATAATAATCACGAAATGCAGATAGATGCGATTAATATAAGTTTTGTTTGATATGCCTCTCAATTAGAAAGTGTGAATGTGAGAGATTAATTTAGATAGGTTTTTTTTTTAATATAAATTCACACAAATCATTTTGACTGATACATGTTGTAAAAAGTTCATTTCTTATAAGATATGTTTGAAATCATTACATTAAAAGTATTTAAAAAAGACAGAGGAAGTATTAACTTTGACATACTATATATTGTTAAACTGATGAAATTCAAAGTAATCTTAAAAAGATTATTAGTTGTCGCTGATTATTTATTAAACGCCTGATTATTATTATTACGAATAAAATTGATGCAAACGAGTGTTAAATAATAATCATTTGATCTTTACTTAACATGAATTCTCCATTAGTTGCATATTTGCATATTTAATTGAATACACGAGTGGGAAGGGGTCTAGTCCCTCTTTCCTTGCACTTTCACTCTGAAAATATTTTACTTTAACCCCAATCTAATTTTAATTTTAAATACGAAATAGATTTGCGGATTAAATTAGAATTTTTTTAAAAATGAGAGTGTATGCAGGGAGAGAAAGTTTGTCTCTCTCCCACTTGTGCATTTATTTTGCGATAAATATGTATAAATAATAATAATTTTTACGTTTATAATTAATACGGATGGATATAATTAAAGAGATAGGAGAAAAATAAGTAAATAAATTTTATTTTAAAGGTCAAAACTTTGTTCACGCTTTATAAAGCATGCTAAGATAATAAAGAGTAGCAAACATGACAAAAAAGAGAAATCTCTTCTTTTTTTTGTTTTTGTGTGTAATATATGTGTGCCACTAGAGAATACACATACATTTTAAGACTTATTTTTTTACGCATTCTACAATTCTATGTTTTACTATTTTCATTTTAGTTATATCTATCTTTAATTCTTAAAATGTTAATTTTAGTTATATTTCTTTAAAATTTAACTCTTAAATTTTATTGTTAGGACCTATAAGAGAATGATTTCTTCACTTGATTCCAAGCACATATCACTCAGGATAAAGCCTTTAAACATTCAATCGAAGGTGATTATGCCGTGAAATTTTTATATAAAACATTATTTTAATTTACATTAGTAATCGAAAAAAATGCCTCGAATTTTAATAATCTTTAAATTCAATATCCAAGAGATTTTATTATAAATAAAATTTGAGGATGTAATCTGCGCAATTCAAATGTATTTATGCCTTTTTTTTTTTATTTTCTAGATATACCGGCGCAAGTGCCGCCGTTAACGCCTGGGACCAACAAGAAGATGACCGAAGCTCTGGAGGCCGTCTTCGCGTCTTGGGAAAAAGAACGACTCCGTTTGAATATAACTAAAGGTCAGAGATTTATTCTTAATTCATTTTCCCATCATAAAATTGCGTAATATCACGTAACGCGTGCCTCTAGGCTCATTGAACGCAGACATTGCAAGATACTCTTTTACCGTAAAATTACGCCGAATATACAATCTTTAATTAGACTTTCGCAAAGATAATCGAAAATCCCACTGACCATGCTAAAGCTATAATTTTTTTACAAATAAATAAATTCTCTCGATATATTCACTGTCATAAAAAAATTGCTAAGAATTCAGACACATTTTGTCTGAATTTTCAGGTTTGCACAGAAAAAAAGTAAGTGTCAAAGCAAAACTTATGTACTCATATGAACGCGTTTATTGTTTCATATATACGCAACAATTTATAATCTTAGAAGAATTTGAAGATTTTAAATTTCAGTAATATTAAATAGTCTTATTTCAATACTATAATTGTCATCTCAATAATACAATAATTATTTTGACTCTAAGAAAAGTATAATCTTCGATTTGAACATTAATTTTATTCAACATTTTTTCCTCTCCCTTAAAAAAATTATTCTTAAATAAAACAAGAATATATTTTTTTTTATAAAATATATAAAATGTCTTTATTGAAATAATTTTTTTTATCTTATTTACGCAATATAATCTCATTTCAAGATTTTTATTTTGACCAAAGATATCGTCAAAATAATAATATTTTTTTTCTGTATGGGTGTTTGAAAGTAATTTCGGACAAATTTGTCTTGAATCATCAGAGTCGAATGTTTTAAAATTTAGACACTAAATTCTGAAAATTCGGACAGTATGTTTATAAGTAAACACTTTGCAGTTTGTTGAAAATTTTTTACGAGCGCGAAATTGATTGTTGTCCCAATTTTCATGACGAGATTTGGAATGTACGATAATTACCGGCTCACCATAAGTTACAAAAAAATCGCTCCGAGAGAGAGAGAGAGAGCGTATACACACATACACACACGCGCACACACACATACGCATACGTTCGCGCTTGCGTGCGTGCGTGCGTGCGCAAGAGACGCGCGTAGATACGGAGACGCGGGTGCGCGCGATGTGACGCGATGTGCGACGAGCCGGCCGGCGATGTGCAGGAATTGTGAATGTGATGTTGATGGTTCTGATGGGGAGCCGATGCCACACATCCGGTATGCGCATTCAGAGCCACGCGGGTGTGACGTTACTTCCGGTCTACATGCCCCGGGTTCGTACCCTCCAGGCCAGATCACCTACAGTCTGACCTCCGTGAACCTAACGAACAAACCTCCTCCTCCTCCTCCTCCCCCTCCTCCTCCTCCTCTTGCCATTTCACTTCGAGGCCCAACCTGAGACCGGTCTTTTTTTATATTCCTCTGATTTTTTTTTTTATTTATTCTCCTCTTCCCTGAATTTTTATCCCAGTTTTAGGAAACGTTAATATTACTAATCTAATCCGGTCCTAAATAAATATACTAGTATTCTTAATTAATTCGAAAATGTGACGATATATTTTATCGTAAATAATACATTAAAAAATTCAAATTAAAATAAAATTTGTCTTTATTTATAATTAATTTAAAAATTGATGTCAAATTATTTCGAAATCTGTTTAAATGCATATATGACGACGTATATAACAGATAATATATTAAAAAATTCAAAAACTAAAATAGTATAAAATTTTTTTCATTTATAATTAATTTAAACAACAAGAGCGTTAACTCGACTTAGCAAAGAGAGAGACCATTTATTAAATTTTTTACATGCCTTATTCAATCTGTATTGTTACATCTCGTCGAAGGGTGTACATATGAGAGAATATACACTTACTATATAGAAGACGCAACGTGAATTCGCAATTACGTTCCGACGCCAGTCATATCGCAGTTGCTATTATGACTTATTCAGAATCTATCTCTTTTGAATAATAAATATATAAGCGTAAAGGTCCTTTGACGTGTGAAAATGAATGCTTCTGCGAATCCTCGTGAGTTTCGAAACATGGTGTTGTCTAACAGGCGCCTGTTACAATAGAGGTATCTAAATTCACCGATCGCTTATCTCGTGATCGCGACCGTAACTTTGGATTTTAAGGGATTTTAAGGTGGCACCTGTTCATTATCTATGTTTGAGAATCAATGATGACGGGTTTGATTACTTTAATCATTTAACACTGTTCAAACACCTTCACCATTGCAGGCGAACAGGTACCATTAGACGCACTCTTGACAGATGTCGAAATATGCAAATTATTTCATTTTGACAGGAGTTTTATCCGGATGAATAAAAAAAAGAGTAAGAACAAAAATTAATATAATGAAGAGATAATGCGTGAAGAGAGCGATCGGCTAGAGTGAGAGGAATGTATACACGTGCACACGCGTGAATTTGTGTTTAAATGCGAAGCGAGAAAGAGAGTGTAAAGTCTGCTAACAACGCTGACAAGAAATAAGTTGGGCAAATATCGGTACGATTGTCAAACAGAGCCGGTCGCTTTGAACGTGCCGTGCCGTTAGACATTCTTGTTGCCTCGATGCTCGCTCACACTTTTTCTTCTTTTTTCATATTTATATCCTATTCTTGGGCGCGAAAGACGTCAATTTAGTTTATCGATTCTGCGAATAATGTTACCATCGTGTCATACTTATTGAATTTGCATTATATTATTTGCTGTACATCAAGAATCGTTTACGCACGTATCGATATCGGAAAGAATTATTTTGGAATTAATTATTGCGTAGTTTGCATTAGTTTGAATTATTTAATTTTTTTATTATTCGAAAAAATTGATTTTTATTGAAACAGAAATTGATTCCATAAAAGAATTGATCGATCGTATCTCGTTTCTCCAATGACATCATGCAAACTTATTTTTGTTGCCAAGTCTCATTCTTCTACATCCAACTTTTAACAAGGTGTATACTTCCTGGAAAAACCTGGGAAACCTGGAATTTTCATGGAATTTCGTTAGGATTCAGGGAATTTAAAAAAATGTCAAAGAAGTATTTATTTAAAAAATTTTTTTTTAATTTAAAATATTTTAAGTTTAAAATCTGCATAAAATATATAAGTTTTTTGTTTATGTCAAAAAATGACACGCTAAAATAAATAAGCTCATTTTAAAATTGCATAAATCTAAAAATATTTTAATTTTACCTGGAATTTTGAACAAAAATACCTGGAAGATCCTGGAATACTCAGGAAATTTTTTTTACAGAATTCGAGTATACACCCTGTTTAATTAATAAATACTTTTTTCTGAAATTAAAATTTTTGAAAGTATTAATTTCGATTAACTTCTGCGTAAATAATATATCACTTTTTTTTTTTTTTTTTTTTTTTTTTTTTTTTTTTTACAACAATTCTATCAAAATATATACTTAATTTTATTACTATAATAATGCAATAAATTTATTCAAAAAATATAAAAGAATAATTTGGAGAACTTTTTTCCGAGACAACACCCTGTATTTCGTTTCGAAGATCTTTACGAGGATAGACCTCGGATCGTTCGACCATCCTGTTCACGTCGTCAGTGTTAAAGGACGGTTACGAGATTGTGAGAGCAAACCTGTATACATTAGCAAGTCGCTACGTTGGTAACTTCTGTTTGCATTATGAGCTGAACTGTACTTTTACGCAGCGAGATACCACGAAACAATGCAAGACACGCGTGCAAATATGGGCGCGCACCTCAAATGGGACATTCCGATGTTTCTCGGTATTGCTTCCACCAAAGATGGCCGGTCGGCTGGGCCTGACTAATGATCGGGCCGTCAACGAACGAACGTATGTCGGTTTCTTCGATGACTCTTGGCAGGATCTTAACGAGCTCTCAGATGACCGGCATCTGTGAGAGAATTCAAATTACCCAGAAGCCTTGAATCTTGCAAAGTGTCTTTGCTCTTATAAAAGATAACAAGTGATACAAGGAGAACAAAGGCAGATAAAATTTACTTATCACTTTATCACCTTTTTCTCAAACGGCCCGATTTGTGCGAGAGACGATACAGCCTCGACTCTTGTTCTCTCCAGATTAAACATTAAGATTGAGATTGATGCGATCTCCTCCAGTATCTTCTAGGCCGATAGAGAGACACTAGGAAAGGTCCTTTCTTATCGCTTGGATCGCAAGACCCGACCGATAAGGGGGTCGACCAACGAGGATAGAATTAACCTAAGAGCTAAAAAACAATCCCCGCTCTTGTTTTCTTTTTTCAGACCCGAGGCAATGGTCGGAAGCAGCTGTCGCCCACTGGTTGCAGTGGGCTATCGGAGAGTTCTCCCTGGAGGGTATGGCGATGCAGCCGTGGCAGCACATGACCGGCAAACAGATTTGTGCCATGGGGAAGGAATCCTTTCTAGCACGTGCCCCCACCACCTTCATGGGCGACATTCTATGGGAGCATCTCGAGATCCTGCAAAAAAGTACGTGTCTTCTTCTCATATCATCTTGTACAGTCGAGTTTATCAATCTATCTGGAAATAAACAATACTTGAGCCTGTGTAAAGCCTTAAGTCTGTACAATACATTGTTTCGTTCAGAATCTTACATAAAAGACTATTACACATGTTAATAGTAATAATAGATATAAAATTATTATTAATATAAAAAGTTACTACTAAAGTCTCTTATGTCACAAGACAATTTTCTGTAATTTTATTCAGAAAAGACGTAAGGATTTTTAGCTGTCTTAAACTCGGATTACCAACGTTAAACTTCTATATGAATGTCAAAATTGAGATTAATGATATTTGCGTCGCGTTTGTAAACTTTTTTGCCATCAGAAAAGCAAGAAAATCATATATAAAGCTAAACACAATTCGAATCTCAAGACATTTTTGCGTACGTCTGGATACCTTCACTCGGCGTTCAAAAACGCCGAGCTAATCGTGCACGCTCTTTTTGCGGCGGGCACCTTCCGTCATCCAACAAAACCGATCGAATTTCCGTAAAATCGCGACGTTACGGCGCGTATAACACGCGTGCGAGCAAAAAGACCGGCGAACAATGACAAAAGGAAACGATAGGGCGCGGGTGGTGGCCAACTCTCCCCTCCCTCCCCGCCAGGTATATCTCGCGTTTCGTGGGCCTCGTTGAATCGACGCCTCTCCCTCGTTTTTTTTTTTTTTTTTTTTTTTTATCGTAAGCAACGCGGACCGAAGAATGAGAGGCGTAGGAGAAGAAAGACGGAGCAGCAGCACCATAGAAAGAACTCTCCCATCCCGGATATCCGCCGAGAGGGGATGGTGCAACAGCGCCATTGCCGTCCCGGCCACTTAGACGCTTTTTCGGGGATGTACTCGCGTGCACTAAAGAATTCGCTCGAATTTCGATCTCGCGACGTGTAGAAACCGTCAAGGGTCCAGAGGTTCGCTCGATCCCTCCTATTTAAATTCCCCCTCCCCTCCCCCCCCCCGCTACCTCCTCTTGTGGCCCCTTGTTGTGGTACGTGCGCGCTGAAAACAGCAAGTCAAGTTGATTGTTCGAGATTTAACAAAGCAGAGAAAATTCAAAGGGAAAATATTTCCTCCTGGAGGAGGGGGTTGGAGCAAGTGCAAAAATAGAAATCTCGTTTTTTGATCAATTTTTCTTTTTTTTTTTTTTTTTTTTTTTTTTCAATCTTTTAACTAGAGATTCTAAAGAGTCTTTCGAAAGATTTGTGAAAAAAAATAATCGGTTTCGCGTTTATATATATTTATTTATACTCTATTTAGCGACTGCATTTGAATAGATGGAAACAATTATATTTCTGAAATTAGAAGATCAAGTAATGTTAACAAATTATAAGCTTTTTATATATATAAAAAATGAACTTTGGCGACGCCTTTACATCAGCTGTTTTATGAAAATACATTGCATGAGATATTTTATCGCAAATATATTGAATATAAGAATATTTCATTTACCTTTTATACAGACTTTTATCTGTATTATTAAATGCTATTCGATGTACGATCAAAGTCAATATCTCGCTAATTACTTCGATATATATATATTGAAAACGACATCACATGCGATAACACAACGAATATATAAAGGTGAAAAAATAAAAATTGTGAAAAAAGAGAACGAGACTTGTAAGAGGAGCGAAAAAGTGAGGCTGATGAAAGGAGAGGGAGAGGTGAGAAGAGAGAGGAATACTGATGGGAAGCTAAAGAGATAGAGATGCAGATCGTATGAAATGACGAGGCAGGAAGCGGAGATATTCGCTCGTGATTTAACTCCCGTTAAGTAAAACCCCGTACTTCCTTATCGATTATTCATGTCGCCTCATCATCGGCACTGAAGCCTTGGCTTAATCGTCTAGTGCGATCTAAGGACGACTACTAACGGTAACTCTCCACAAAACTCGAGATTCGTCTCGAATACATAATCTGTCCCGTGCCGAAAGGGAGCGTTAGATTTAAAAAAAAAAAAAAAAAAAAAAAAACAATGAAAAATATTTTTTCTCGCAAGTTCAATTGTAATTTTTCGCCAGCTGATATATTTTATCAAAATTAGGAAAGAGGACCGTCCCGATAAATTTTACGAACGAAGGGAACGGCTGGGGTTGAATAAAACCTCATCGTGTCGCTTTCCACGTTCCAGCCGTGCGATTTGCAATTTATTATTGTGTTACGATTGTGAACCAGGTAGAGTCGGCCGTGCCACGTGATTCCCTCCGACCGAGGCGACGGTAATTTAACTGAGGCCTAGCGTGCGCCCATCTGAGCGCGCGCGCGCGCGCAGTCGCGACACGACGTGGGTAATCGCTTTGATTCCGCGAATGAGAACGGATGTTAGGAAACGCTCTTGCGTTGTATAAAAAAAGTAGAAACTAAAAAGTTGTATCTTCCTGTCGTAGAGCGATACCGATCGGATGCACGGTGAAATTCATTAAACGACGTGTGTCGCCATCGCCGAAACGAATGATTGATCTCTTTTTTTTTTTTTTTTTTTTTCTTTTCTTACGTGCATCGGAGATTGACACTTTAAAATCGAATTTTCTTCCCAGTTAATCTTGGCCTAATAATTTGTAGGAATATTTTTATATTTATAAATGTACGCTTTTTTTTTTTTTAACTATCTTGATAGACTGCATCTTCTTTTCTTAAAGATTATTTTCGAATAAAAAATAAATTGCACAAATAAATTGTTAACCAATTTATATAAATTGCGTAAATAATATTTCAATTTTTAATTCTGATGACGATCATTCGAAAAATTTATAGAGAGCCGAGAGTATATATTAATGAAAAAGAACAAAGAGTGCTTTCCGGAGAAGCGTAAGACTGCAAAACACGTTTCTGGCACGTGCTTCGCGCGCGCGCGCGAGTTTTGCATTTCTAGTCTACAATTGTTGCACGAGAACTCCTAGAAACGTAGAAACGCCGACGGTGAATCACATACAGCAACGTCTCCTTCGCAACACACGATCGCGATGATGACAGTGCTACTCGAGATGGTTAATCACGATTGCGCTCCGCGATGCGCGCAACGATCGCCGCGCACAATTATATCGTAGGGGAATAACTTAATGACAACGAGACGCAACATTTTATTGCTGTCGTAATCGACGCGCGCTGAAAAACTGTACAAGTGCCGCACGTGCCGCATGCGATAACTATTATCATCATACGCTGGCAGATAAGACTAAATTATTACGATTAACATACGTTATCCACGAGGCACATGTACATCATTCATGGGTACGCATTCATATGCATCTCGTGAATACATATTGTAAAGATGTCTTTTTTTTTTTTTTTTTTGTAAACTTTGCCAGCAACATTCTTATGTGTTTATTTAATAGATTAATTAAAACTTATGAATAAAGTAATAAAGTAACGCATTTTTTTGCTAAATATTATTTGGATTTATTCTGACACATGTCAGATGAGAATGATTTATAGCAGAGAGTATACTCCCTATATATAGAAAAATATGAAATTTTTAATGTACTTTTTTAAATTCTTTGCTACTTGGATCAGGAAATTATCATGGAATTTGAAACTCAGGATATTTTTTAAGAAATAAATTCTCTCTTTGATAATATTTTGCTCTCAAACTGTAAATTATAAATATATATCTATCTCTGTTTACAAATTCAATGTCTTAACAAAATATTGAATATACAATACATATTCTTTATTTTAAACAAAAAGATAAGAAGAACGCTCATACAAAATTAATAACAAAGACGTGGTAAAGACGGTAAATGAGCGGTTAACAAATGAGTTAAAATGTAAAAGAAATCATACATATTGAATAATATAAAAAAATACATAATAAAAATAACGTATAAATACATGAAACAGTACAGGTCTATATATGAGATTCGTATACGTTTCAGCTTAATCTTTCAAGTCATCTTCAGTACAAGTAGTTAAAAATTAAAGTAAGTTAAGGTATAAATTACAATGATTGTGAACATGAGTAATCTTAAAGGTTTTATTTGTTTGCCGTCTCAATCGTAATCACAACAGACTAGTTTCACGTGCATTTTATCGCGTTGTGATACACCAATTAGTTAATTAGAGTGCTCTAGTAGTGAGAATCAATAATTATATGACTGTATAATTATAAGCTATATAGACCTGTACAGTTTTTATACGTTATTTTTATTATGTATTTTTTTATATTATTCAATATGTTTGATTTCTTTACATTTTAACTCATTATTTTAACCGCTCATTTACCGCCTTTACCACGTCTTTCTTTATTTTAATTTTTAGTGATAAAAAATGAAATTTAAGAAACTTACATTTAGTGTTTTTTTTTCTTATATATATATATATATATATTAATGAAAAGCATTATAAAATGCATACGATAAAAAATTTATTTTCAAATTATTCTCTTTATCTGGAATTTTTTTACAAGATTAGACACTCTGTAGGAAGATTATTTGATTAAAATTATAAAACGCAGTTAAAAAGAGAACAAGATTATATTAATCTTGATCGATAAAATAATTATGCAAGATGATACTGGCAGTTTACAATTCTTATAGAGGCGAAGTAAATTGGTCCGGATTATTATAAGAGTAGGGACGGCGCGAGTTATTAGACAAAGGCATAAGAAAAAAAAAAAAAAAAGAACAGAGATGCAACTCGGTTGAGGATTTATCTCCGTTTTGCATTCAGATGTCGACGCAGCGAAGGCCTCTCTGGAGAACGTGCCGGCGAACTTGTATGAAAGCGTATGCGTGCCAGATTTAGGTGATTTTGTGGGCTACCAGGGTGCCGGCCATCAGGTGGCAACACCAGAACATAAAAACCCGCCGACGCCCGCCAATTCGACCACCTCCAACTCCTCCGGTCCTCCTCAGAGCGCGACGCAACAACAACCCCCGATACAACCCTCTTCGGGCGCGGTGTCCCTGCCATCGAGACAGTATCATAACGATGGTAAGTCCACTTTTTCTTTTCCTCCGCCTTTTCCTGCGTCGTGAAAAATCGCTCTGGTGTAGGGATTCTCGAGTAGCGAGATGTTTTTCTCGCCACTAGGTTATAGCGAATTTTTTGTCCAACGCGACTGTTGGAAATTTCTGAGGCTTACAGTACTTTCGCTAAAAAAAATATGAAATGAGAAATTTCACTCTATCCTGAAGAAAATTTATTTAGGATGCAAAGAGAGCAAATTACTCTCGCCAGCTATAGAGTTGAATAAAAAGTGCGCGTAGGGGAAAAAAATGACGGACAATTACAGTGACGTTTCCCTTTTCTTTTCGATACCGATAATCGGTCGCGTGCATACGACGCACGGCAAGGAGCCGTTAAATTACGCGACAAGCCGTTTTTATTTATTTCCCCGATTGCAAGTGCAAACGAAAGCGTGGAGGAGTTTCTCATTGTTACGTCAGAGCGGAGCTGATAACATCTCTCTCGGGTTGGCGCGTTTGCACGTGTTGCAAACGCAAACCTCTCATTATCGTCACTGTTCGTTTCTCGTTTAACGTTCCTTCGTCATCGTACGTATACCCGTCAGCGACAAGGAGTCGCGGTTTCACCGACACGACATCGAGAAATCGAACCGTCAAATATCTAGTATCTCTCTTTCTCATCGTCAGGACAGGTTGCAAAATTCAAGACGCACGCCTCGTTAAAGTTTACGACAGGAGGCGAGATTTTGCGGGTGAAATCCGATCGAGAAGGTTTGAGCTTTAGATACCGCGTTAGTTGGCACATTTTTCATTTTCATACGATATATATTTTATTTGATTTATTTCGTCGTTTTTCTTGGAAAATTATATTGACGAATCTCTATGTACCTCCGTATCATGGCTGGCACTCTTGAAATCTTGAGCACAATACGCTGCTACATAATATCTGAATAACAAATGAACGAGCTATCCCACATGATAGTTTAGAGATAACGTCGGGGATGACGTAAGCTATTCGTGCGGCTCATTTTTTTGGAATATAACTCGTGGAACAACTCTCTCACTAATGTAAGCCATTCTATTCATTCACAGAAGAGTTTTTCAGAACAGTACCTATCTCTTGAATCGCGACTTCTCTTCTCTCTATTGCGATTCACGAAACAAAAAGATTGCCAAAGATATGGCGCGACAAGTTTTGTAAAACCGAGCTTCGATCGAATCAAAGTCGATTCACCGATAAACATTTGTTGCACAATATATTTCGTTGGCACTCGAACTAAGAATCGTATATATTGTTTTCGTCATCTCGATCACAAATCTGACTTTAATTTTATTATAGAATGAGAATGAGTGTTACCGAGTGAAAATATCAACGCTAATGTTGGCGTAAACCCACGTGTAAAATTTTCTTGTTGCGAGGAAAATTTAACAACGCGCGATGCGTGCTATATAACTGACCCAAATTCATTTGCCATTCACGTTTGATCATCTATCTGGCTTTGACCGAGTTACTTTCGTCATATATGTTTATCCGTTGCAAGATCACCATTATCGCGATGAATCAACTTTCCCCGAGTGCGTTTTTTTTTTGCACAATATATCAATATACTGCTGTCGAAAGAGATTGAAATCTGCCATTTATGAAAGTATTATAATACCTTCATATTTAATATCGCAAAATTTAAGAGCTACAAAAAATGAGAACGAATGTCGTCTTTTTATATATAGTATATTTAACACCTGATCAATTTTTTTGTCAAAAGTTTTCTTATAAATAATTTTCAGTAATTATTCAATTTAATTATTATATTGTAGAATAATTTTCAAGTTATAAACAATTGAAAAGGAAGGACTTTAGAAATGATCTCTGTGGTGTTAAAAGATTAATAAAACTATTTTCCGAATGCAACAATTTCTAATCAAATTTATTCCAATAGAATTTAATTTAAAATAATTAAAAAATTTAACCAAAACTCGATTTCAAAACAAGACTTCTCAATATTCTCGCTAAAGAAAAATCGATTAAAAATTTAAAAGAACGTCCGATTTTGGAACACCTTGACAAACAGAATCCTTCATATTTAATATCGCAAAATTCAAGAGCTACAAAAAATGAGAACGATTGTCAAGTCTTTTTATATGTAGTATATTTAACACCTGACCAATTTTTTTGTCAAAAGTTTTCTTATAAATAATTTTCAGTAATTATTCAATTTAATTATTATATTGTAGAATAATTGTCAAGTTATAAACAATTGAAAAGGACTTTAGAAATGATCTCTGTGGTGATAAAAGATTAATAAAACTATTTTCCGAATGCAACAATTTCTAATCAAATTTATTCCAATAGAATTTAATTTAAAATAATTAAAAAATGTAACCAAAACTCGCGCGCGATTTTAAAACAAGACTTCTCAATATTCTCGCTAAAGAAAAATCGATTAAAAATTTAAAAGAACGTCCGATTTTGGGACACCTTGACAAACAGAATCCTTCATATTTAATATCGCAAAATTCAAGAGCTACAAAAAATGAGAATGATTGTCAAGTCTTTTTATATGTAGTATATTTAACACCTGATCAATTTTTTTGTCAAAAGTTTTCTTATAAATAATTTTCAGTAATTATTCAATTTAATTATTATATTGTAGAATAATTTTCAAGTTATAAACAATTGAAAAGGAAGGACTTTAGAAATGATCTCTGTGGTGTTAAAAGATTAATAAAACTATTTTCCGAATGCAACAATTTCTAATCAAATTTATTCCAATAGAATTTAATTTAAAATAATTAAAAAATTTAACCAAAACTCGATTTCAAAACAAGACTTCTCAATATTCTCGCTAAACAAAAATCGATTAAAAATTTAAAAGAACGTCCGATTTTGGAACACCTTGACAAACAGAATCCTTCATATTTAATATCGCAAAATTCAAGAGCTACAAAAAATGAGAACGATTGTCAAGTCTTTTTATATGTAGTATGTTAAACACCTGATCAATTTTTTTGTCAAAAGTTTTCTTATAAATAATTTTCAGTAATTATTCGATTTAATTATTATTATGTTGGAGAATAATTGTCAAGTTATAAACAATTGAAAAGGACTTTAGAAATGATCTCTGTGGTGTTAAAAGATTAATAAAACTATTTTCCGAATGCAACAATTTCTAATCAAATTTATTCCAATAGAATTTAATTTAAAATAATTAAAAAATTTAATTAAAACTCGATTTCAAAACAAGACTTCTCAATATTCTCGCTAAAGAAAAATCGATTAAAAAATTACAAGAACGTCCGATTGCGGGACACCCTGTATTGACAAAAAGAATCCTCGGATTTCATAAGCATTAGAGAGTGGCCTCGCAACTGTGGTAATTGAGACTGCAATTTCGCGGGCTTTATCAATGGTTGATAATCCGTAATCCGTGCATCGCGTACACGCGTGCAATCGAGTGCGTTGATGTGCACGCGCAATAGAAACGACGACGGACGAAATAGAATAGAATGGAACCGAGCCGAGTCGAGCCGAGCCGAGCGGAGCGGGGCGCAGCGGAGAGGAGAGCATTATGAAGCGAGTCTCTTCGTACACAACGCATAGGTAACAATTACCCTAGCGAGGGGCCTTACGTCACTGCAGCAGTGACCGTGGGTGAACGAGGGAAAGTCGGGCTCTCTACACGCTCCGTCGCGGACAATGGAGACGATTCGCTCGCTCACGCCCGCTTCGTGTGTCCGCCTCGATCTACGTACACACACGTACGTATTATACATGCACACGTTAATGAATGCGCTCGCGTTATATCCCTCGCCTCTATCCTGATTTCAATCGCGTTCCGTCTACGTGGAAAATAGAATGAAATCAGCATTAGAACTTTAATTGAAACTTAGCTCTACTCGGGATTCTCGCTCGAGTGTTTATAAAAACAAATCTGCGTACCGATATTCGATAGAAGAATCTTTCCCCCTTTCCGAGAGCAAAATTTTTTTTATTACACGCAACGAAAGGAAGCAGGGGTTTTTTTCCGGAAAAACATGGAAATTTTCTTTTACCAATAGAAATCAGGGAATTTTATTGGAAATTTTTAAAAAATTCTCAATTTGATAATTTTACTCATGTATTGTAAATTATAAATATATATACATATATATAATTTTTATAGATTCTTTATTTTAATTTTTTTAAAAATATTATAAAAGTTAAACATTTTTATTCTAACGAAAGCGATGCAGTTTCTTTCAATTTATAATCTAGCACTTGAAGTAGCTTTTTCCTTCGTACAAGTGAAAATTATTAGAAAATGAACAAACATTTATTTTAGAATTTAAGAAATTTTTTTTTGCCTATAGAAGTCAGGGAATTTTATTGGGAATTTTTAAAAAATTCTCTATTTGATAATTTTACTCATGTATTGTAAATTATAAATATATATACATATATATAATTTTTATAGATTCTTTATTTTAATTTTTTTAAAGATGTTATAAAAGTTAAACATTTTTATTCTAACGAAAGCGATGCAGTTTCTTTCAATTTATAATCTAGCACTTGAAGTAGCTTTTTCCTTCGTACAAGTGAAAATTATTAGAAAATGAACAAACATTTATTTTAGAATTTAAGAAATTTTTTTTTTACCTATAGAAGTCAGGGAATTTTATTGGGAATTTTAAAAAAATTCTCTATTTGATAATTTTACTTTTGTATTGTAAATTATAAATATATATACATATATATAATTTTTATAGATTCTTTATTTTAATTTTTTTAAAAATGTTATAAAAGTTAAACATTTTTATTTTAACGAAAACGATGCAATTTCTTTCAATTTATAATCTAGCACTTGAAGTAGCTTTTTCCTTCGTACAAGTGAAAATTATTAGAAAATGAACAAATATTTATTTTAGAAAAAATGCATCAAAAGCAATCTTTAAAATATTCTCTTTACTCGGGTTTTTGAATAAAAATACTTAAAATATCAGGGAATTTTCAGGAAATTTTGTTACAAGATTTGAGTAAATACTTAAATTAAATAAGCGACAAATTATATATAAAGCAATGAATTTTTGATTAATATACGAGATCGATCTGAAATAATGTAAATATCACTGATATTTTCGAAAAGGTGTAAATAAAATATCAAAAGAGACAGTTTGGCAATCGTCGATACATCTCGTATAAGATATCAAAGGCAGATTTCGGAAAGTTTGACAACCGCTGACTGATATTCGCTCATGCGACACACCAAAGTTCCCCGAAGACCTGGCTGGTACCGTATATACGGGGACGTCTTACGGACACGTCGTTATACAAAGCGACCAACACAGACGTCCGTATAATAGACTCATTATTTCTGCTTGCTAAAGCACTGTTACGTTATGTATCACAGCTCTTCGAGGTCTCTGGTTCGACTCTCGCTTATCCTCGCTTTCGACCTCCTCGTGTCGGAACCGATGTATCGCGTTATTTAGGAATCATAGTTTAAATATATAATCTTCAATTGCGCAATTAAAAAAAAAAGCATATATAATATTCGAAATTTTTCGATATTTTAACATGTCGGTTTATCGTTTCTTGTTTGAAATTTTGAATATTAATAACCATGCTTTGGAAATGTCCCTTATCAAATTATTTTTACATATTTTTGTATTTATTTTTTTTTTATAAATATTTTCTATAAATATATCTTCCAATAATTTTTATTATTTTTATATATAAATATTTTATATAATAATAATAATAATAATCATCATCGAAAGAGTTTATCTTTCTTTCAATCTATTTACTAAGAAAATAATAATATTCTTTTGATACTATAATTTAGATGAATTCAATTTAAAAAAAGTGTATTCGATATTTTAACATATTGGTTTATCGTTTCTTGTTTTAAATTTTGAATATTAATAACCATGCTTTGGAAATGTCCCTTATCAAATTATTTTTACATATTTTTATATTTATTTTGTTTATAAATATCTTTTATAAATATCTTCTATAAATATATCTTCCAATAATTTTTATTCTTTTTTATATATAAATATTTTATATAATAATAATAATAATCATCATCATCAAAAGAGTTTATCTTTCTTTCAATCTATTTATTAAGAAAATAATAATATTCTTTTAATACTATAATTTAGATAAATTCAATTTAAAAAAAGTGTATTCGATATTTTAACATGTCGGTTTATCGTTTCTTGTTTTAAATTTTGAATATTAATAATCATGCTTTGGAAATGTCCCTTATCAAATTATTTTTACATATTTTTGTATTTATTTTTTTTTATAAATATTTTCTATAAATATATCTTCCAATAATTTTTATTATTTTTTATATAAATATTTTATATGATAATAATAATAATAATAATCGAAAGAGTTTATCTTTCTTTCAATCTATTTATTAAGAAAATAATATTCTTTTGATACTATAATCTAGATGAATTTCAAGCACAATCATTGTAGCAAATGCACATTCACAAGGATAAAATTTATCACATTTCTTAATGCATCAATTTTTTATGTTAGCCTCGCGAAACAGCGATAATAGGTTTTTTCCCGTTCTTTTTAGATGTATTACTTTAAGGATATATTGCTGATAATATAACACGTTGTCCATGAAGGCAACTCACTGCTTCGTGTCACGTATGTCTCGTCTCTATGTGCGCGTGCATAAATTAACGACAGCGAGAACGCGAGACGAAAACGGTCGGCGCGAGAGCGAGAGAGCAAAAGCGCAAAAGAGCGCTCTCTCTATCTCTCTGCCTATGCGGTTTACTGACCACACGGCCAAAAAAGGAGCGCTATCCGCGTGACGTTTATTCAATATGGACGTTTATGGGGAGGAGAGGTTGGTCAATCCGCGTCGCAGCGAATACAATGATTATTTGTTAAGCAACCCTCGCGTTTATATTATAACTAACGGCGACGAATATGCCGGCATTTTGATCGGCTTCTGTCTCTCTCGCGTCCCCGACGTATAAGCGTCTCCTTGATGCGTCGATTCGATAAGCTAGGCTTTGATTACTCGAAATTCTCTACACGTAGAAAATTTTAATATTATAACAAAGAAGAGGGAAGAAGGGAGGAAGGGAGAAGGGTAATCTGAATACTTAGTTTTCGATTTGTATGTCTGAGAGAGAGGAGATACTTGAAGATATTTTCATTTATATAACTTGAAGTTAATTTGACACAAAATAAGAATGTCTACTCCGTAGAAAAACGTGGAAAACCTGAAATTCTCAGGGATTTTTTTTTTACCTGGAACAGAGGATTCTCGTGGAATTTGATTGATAAGGAGAATTAAAAAAAAAATCTTTTTTTTAATAATTTTGCTTTTATTTAGTAACAACAGTCATTAAATTATGCGTTTAAAATATATTATTTTATATGTCTATTTTTGTTTGTTAAATATCTTATCAAAATATTGAGTGTAGGCAGGACATATTCTTTGTCATTTTTATTATAAAAAGAAATAAAAATTTTATGTAAGTGAAAAATGTTTAACTTATATAAAAGTTATTCAGTTTTTCAGTACATTTACAAATTTAACATTTTAAACTTCAAATTCATTTTTCCTTTGCATGATAATCATTACAAAATGCATGCAATAAAAATATTTATGTCACACAGAGAAAGTTGTATAAGAAAAAAAATCTTTAAAATATTCCTTTGGAAATTTTAATTAAAAATACATAAAATTTTGAACAAAAATACCTGGAAAATCAAGGAATTTTCAAGGAATTTTTTACAAGATCTGAGTAGACATTTTGAAAAAAAAGAAATAAAAAATTTTTTTTTCTTTACACATCCAGTGCTTAATTCATTCAGTTGTTAACTCGCATCCCAATTTCCCGCTACGTTTTTACACGAGCACCAGAAAGCACTAGAGCACTCTACAAATTGTATCTAATTTATCAAATAAGTATACTTAATATATGAATATATATAGTTATGCGAGGCTTAATATTCGCGTGATAATAAAACCGCAATAACATGTTCTCGGATAAAACTTGGCTGAAGGCGCGAACGAGGCAAAGCCACGCAATTTCCTGCGTCGCGAAGAGATATACAATACCACGGTGTTGCGCGAATACACACACACACACACACACACACACACACACACACACACACACACACGCGCGGCTTCGATCATATTGTGCTGCCGCAGATCGCAATACATAAAAATATATAAAAAGAACGATCACTAGGACTAGAAGTACAGACTCGCATATAGGGATGAAGCGAACACAGAAAAAAAAGGAAGAAAGGGGCGCGTCGGAGAAACGGACATGAAGAGGAGGGAGGGGGGGAGGGAGGAAGGGATGGTTGGCACAGGTTGTATTCATTCACTCGTTCATTCATAGTTCGTACACCGCCTCGAGGGTCTACAAAGCCTCTTGCTCATTCAGAACTCGTGACACGACCGTGTGGCACGCACACGTGTACGTGTGCATGCACGTACATGTGTGTGTGTGTGTGTGTTTTTTCTTTTTCGTCCTTTCTTTTCTGTTCGTGCGTATCGTCCTCCTTCTCGTCGTCGTCGTCGTCGTCGTCATCGTCGTCATCGTCATCGTGGTTATCGTCAAGGTTTTCGTACGCATACGCCATGATGAACGGCGTAAGGTAAATATACGAATGGCCGGAAATAGAAAAGTGTATTCCTTCCACAAATGGTATATAAGTGTTTCAAAGCGCGAAAAATATTCCGGGTTTTTAAGGATTTTTACGTATTACTTATACGACCATTGAGGACGATTATCATGCAAATATATCAATGTTTGAGTGTGGATGACGTTAAAATTAGTTTCCAACGCTTTATTATTAACACTCATTTCCAATCCACGTGGATGAAAGGAAGAAAATAATTTATTCTGCTCGTTTGTCTTATTAAAATATTTTTTATTCATATATAAATCGAAAGTTCTCCAACTAAGATCAAGATAATCAGTGAAATAAAAATTCATAAAAACGTAAATTAAATTTTTTCCTATATATGAATTATTTCAATTACAGAGATACAAGCACTCTATTTCTTATGTTAATTGAATAAATAAATTTTTTTATCATAATAGCCAATGACTGTGAAATATATCCGATCTGATATATCTTGATATATGGTACCATAATTACAAACGTAAAAAAAAAAAAAAAAAAAAAAAAAATTGTGAACAAGGATGAGCGACTCAAGAAACGAGGGTAAAAGCAAGTCGTGGAGAGAAGGAGAAGCGAGAAGGGGGAGAGAGAAAAAAGCAGAAGCGATATTCGGAGCTCACGTTACAACCGGAAGTCGCTGGGCAGGGCTGGCTGGTAGTAAAAGGAAAGGGGGAGGGAGACCTACCCCAATACCACTCCGGGACAGCAAGATAGTTTTATAATGTCCTCGAGTACTCCTCCCTTAATGCACTCGTAAATGCACCCTCCTCGAAAACCGCTTCGCCGCGGCATTGTTGCTCACTTTGAGAGTGTGTTTCGATTGAGAGGAAGAATCGCACAGATGTGGAGGAGAGAACCAGATCGTCTTGCATGACTAGTTTGTTCGAGTGTACGTTATAATAGCAATTCCCCTGCCCGTGGATTTTTATTACATTTTATATGAACAAACAATATATATATTTTCTATGAGTATCTTCAAGGTGCAATTAAAATATGCATTTGTACCTTGACATTGAATATATTAGGCATTCAGTATATAATTTTGATATAATGTATGTATATATATATATATATATATATATATATATATATATATATATATATATTATACTATATTTGATTTATTTAAAATTTGTTTTTTGAGAAATAAATAGTATCAAAATTATACATGTATAATACGTTATAAATAATATTTGCCTCTAAAAATATTTATTACACACGAAGTATGTAAATTATATTCCAATTAAAAAGAAACTTATTATTGATTATTAAGATTCAAATTACCAACAGTTTAAATCTATAGGTAACAGAAAAAAAAATTTATTTAATTTGATTGAAGAACTTTAACTATATAATTGACACAGTTAAATTTATTAAATTTTTGATATTTTTCCTGATGATAAAATCAAAATGCCCCATTACCTTCAAATTATATTCTAATTATTTCTCAAAATAATTAAATATATAAGAAGGAATAAATAATAAATAAATAATATAATCAAATAAATCTGATCTTTTTTAACGAGATATTCTCGACCCTTCTCTTCCGTCGGACGGGACAGGAAGGGGCAAGTGCGATACACGTGATCAATTAGATGACAGCCCAAATAGAAAATAGAAAACAGCGTAGACCACGCGCGCGGTCTCTTCTATTCGGATATATAGGCCCGAAACGGTAAAAGCGCGCGCGTTCTTATTGTGCTGGCCCTCGTAAGTCCTATTACTATTGCTGGCCGGGCTATACGACCTGAGAGAGAGAGAGAGAGAGAGAGAAAGAGAAAGAAAGAGAGGGAGAGAGGCACGAGAGGCGTAGGGGAGTGAGCACTTCCGGTCCCCTCTGCATCACGTGCGAGCCCGCCGCCGAACAGAGAAACCCCCGTTGCCCTCGCCTCTCAACATCCGGTCCGCTGCGCGCCTCTGTCTCCCCGCCAACCCCTCCCCATCTCCTCCCCTCCGGTAGCCCCCCTCTCAAAAATAGGCTAGGTCCTTCTCGACTCGCGCCGAACGTGCGCGCGTTTACTACAGACGATCTAAACGATCCAGCGAGTGACGAAACACGCATGATCGGGGGGTCGAGATAGGTTTTGTCTCTTCCGTAGATACATGTAGGTAATACACGTATAAAATTATTAATGAAATATTCGATGTACTTGATTATATTCACTGAAATAGAAATATTGTCCATTGATCTTTTAATTTAGTATATCAAATTGTATTTAATATTAAATAATTTTTTTTTTAATCAACAAAAATGCTGGAGAAAAATTAATAATATAATATAGTGCTTTTTGATAATGATATACATATAATCAATTAAAGTATCGAATAATAATTATATCGATCTTCAGTATATGTGTGTGTGTATAATGTGGATAATTATACATTTATTTATATTTTGCTGTAAATTAATACATCATAAATAATTAATTGATCGATTATCAATTCGTGTTATTGCTGTTTTCTCAATTCATAATTTTAATGTACGATTAAATTTGTAAGATGTGAGATTTAACATTTTAGATTTATTATAACATCTTATCACTGCAAGTGATATCTCTTTATAAAACATCATACAAGATAATAATGAACTAAACATTGAAAAATCAAAATCCATAATAATTTTTGTTGCGATTTTTATTAATGTAATATTGTCATTATTACAAAATTGTGATTTTTCAGACTGCATGAATATTTCCAAAAAATTTTATAACTCATATTAATTTGTTAACAAGAATATTTATGTATATTTTTTTTATTATAAAAAATGTCAAACCAACTGTCCTGGATATAAAAACTAATAAGAGCGATTACAATAAATAATAAATAATTATATAATCATCCATTTAAAATTGAAATATCCGAATGGAATATCACTGCAATATCTCTTTATAAAACACCGTACAAGATAATAATGAACTAAACATTGAAAAATCAAAATCCATAATCATTTTTGTTACGATTTTTATTAATGTAATATTGTCATTATTACAAAATTGTGATTTTTCAGACTGCATGAATATTTCCGAAAAATTTTATAACTCATATTAATTTGTTAACAAGAATATTTATGTATATTTTTTTTATTATAAAAAATGTCAAACCAACTGTCCTGGATATAAAAACTAATAAGAGCGATTACAATAAATAATAAATAATTATATAATCATTCGTTTAAAATTAAAACATCCGAATGGAATAAATAGACTTCGTCAGAACATGAAGTGCCGATGCTTCGAAAATCTGAAACATGAAAGAGAATGTCGAGTACTTTACGCATATACGTAAAATACTGCGACGACGCAACGACAGAAGAAAGAGAGAGAGAGAGAGAGAGAGAAAGAGACGGCATCGGCGGCAGCAGCAGGTGGTTGAAGCTTCGAGGGGGCGTTTTGCGATCTCCCTTCCTCTCTCTCGCCATCACCTTCCACCCTCCTCGACCCCCCCTTTCCTCCCCGAGCTGATGCGGTTGCGTTTCGTATCTCGTTCCCCTCCACCTTACGGATGGCAGCCCCCCACTCCGAGTGTTCGTGAACTCCCATCTACCACCTCCATCGTGCGGCACCAATGCGACACAGGGATAGCTGATACGAGATCGCCGGAGCCCCGCTGGCAGAGGGGGAGGGAAATGCGATGGAGGATGAAAGGGAGGATGGGGCGGGCCGCGCGGCGGAGACGCGGAGAGGACCGGAGGACCGGAGAGCGGAAACGGTACGGCGCTTGGTCACAGTGACACGCGCGCTCGCGTCAAGTGGAGGAGAGTGTCGTGCGAGGAGAGCGCACGCGAGAGTAATCTCCCGCATTTACACGGTGCGTCGTGTCTGTTGGAGCGACGTTTTATCCGCGCCTATTGTGCGTACGTGCGTTTCAAAGTGACTTAGCGGTATATCGCGCGCGGTGACAGCTGTCATCGAAGCTGGTGACGGTGGTGTATTATATACTCTTGAAGAGCGACAGAGAGTACAAATTGCGCGGTTAATTCGCGGGAAATTAAATCCGATTACGTACGGAACTGAGGGAATTATAGTGAGTATAAATAATTGAGGGATAGGGGGAGAATTTAATTCGATCGCGGGACCGAGGGCAGTGAGTAAGTAATCAGTGAGGAATATCTCGGAAAGATTGAATTCGATTATACAGTTGTGTACAGTAGGAGACTGAAAGGGAAAGTGAATAATTGAAAGGAGAGATCTTGGAAAATTAAACTTCGCTCCGAGCTGTTTTAACTGAAGTGTTTCATTTTATCCCGGGATATGGAATTGAACAAGAACGTAGGGATACCTGAAAGCCGTTGAACGCCGGGCAGCTGAGTCAACGAAAAACGAGGAGGATTGACGCGGCCAGCCGAGGAAGACACCTGTTGCGTCCTCTCTCGCGAGGCTAAGCGCACCAATTTCCCGGCCGCGGGAAGTACTTGAGTTTTTCCCCTACCTCAGATTGAACACGGAAGGAACCATTGGCAATCGGTTGTTCGCTCTCGTTGACATCGACCTTTTGAAAAAAAAATTTACGCCATCCGCGAGGAACCCGCGGGGATAGGCGATACCCTGGATGCACGAGGGGAAGGATCGAGTCGTCGTGATCGCGGCGGTTGCTCTCCGAGCCATGCGAAGCACGCTGACACGCGTCGTCATCGTCGAGGAGTGACCAACATCGTCGTCGTCGTCCTCGTGGACAACCGAAGACGACGTCACGGCGGGCGTCGTGAGCGTCGGGACGTCGCGGCCTTCGGGGCAGGCGCCGGTCATAATAGTCGACGCGTACGCAGCCAATATCGGGACATTAACCAGCAACGCCGGCAGCGGCAGCAATAGCAGCAACAGCAGCAGCAGCGTCGTTAACGCGGTCGCGTCTTCGGAAATGGTGCTCCAGATGCTGGACACGCTGATGACAGGCCACGAACCGTTCTACGCCGATTATCCCGCGTACCAGGAGGCGGAGCCTCTCACCAGCCATCATCCGCATCATCAGCATTCGCATCAGCACGCGATCACGCGCAGCAACACCAGCGTGGTGCCGCCGGTCTCGCTGGACGCGACCACCCACACGCCAGGTACACCCTACGCACCCATGGATTTTCATTCCCTCCCCAGGCTCGCGAAACGTGAGAAAAAGCCTGGGCGCTGTTCGCGATTAAAGAGAAGGCCCCGATGGTACAGGGTATATATTTCCTAGAGAAATATAGAAAGCCTGGGATTTTCAGGAAATTTTATTGGGACTCGAGGAATTTTTTTTTAAAAATTCTCTCTGATAATTTTACTCTTAAACTGTAAATTAATATATATCTAACTTTGTTTATATATTCAGTGTCAAAAGCAAAATATTGATTAGGCACATATTCTTTATTTTAATTTTTAATGATAAAAGATGAAAATGTTAAACATTTTCATCTTAATGAAGGCTGTTCAGTTTCTTTTCAGTATATATGTAATTGTACTGAAACTTTTGAGACTTAAGAAGTGGCTTCGTGTTTTTCCTTCGTACGAGGCGAAAAGCATTAAAAGACGTGTATAATAAAAAAATTTATTTTAGAAAATTACATTAAAACATAATCTTTATTTGAAATTTTGAACAAAAAAACCTGAAAGATCAGAAAATTTTCAGGGAATTTTTTTACAAGATTTTGAATAGACACCCAGTATAATATTACAAAAAGAGAATTAAAAAAGTGAGATATTAATCGAGAAAAAATAACGGCGATTTCAAAGGCTGAATACAAAGATCAAAAGGAAGATAACTTCATATAAGATATTAATATTAAGACACATTAATATTAATCACTTTTATATTTTTTACATATAATACATGTATAAAATCTTTAATTCTGTCTTAATTCTCTTTTCGATTTCTATTTAAATTCCGAATCTTCTGAATTTAACTAACAATAAGTAAAATTCAATATTCAATCACAAAATGATATCAATATCTTGTGCAACAATTATTACGCTTTACATTTGCACATTGCAGGCGAATATATTCATTGTTTAAACGACATTATAGTTTCTAATTCTAGTCTCTCGATATCGAACGATTGTTTTATCGTATGACAGGTCAAGTGTCAGATTTCGCATATAAGACACAGAATTGCGATTATGTGGTAATCCAGAGAATGAGGAATTTTTTAATCCGAATCTTTTCAGTAACAAGATATATTGAAGAATTTTTATTCAGAGATTAATTGAATAAAGTAGAATAAAGTAAGGATAGAATAAATAATTTTGATACACGTTTGCAATTTTTTAAAATCTCGTTTTACGTTTTAAAATTTACTTATTGGCGCTATTAATTGTACACGTGAGCAGTAACGTCAAAAACTTTTTATGTCCTTTTTTTTGCTTATATTTTTAATACAATTAAAAATCTATAAAAAATTTCAATTTTTATTCTCAACTCTTGTCTATAGATTGCAATAATTGTTGTAAACAGAGACGTTAAATAATTTTTTACTGAAATAAAGTGAGAAACTGATTGAATAAGTGTAAGTTCCTTTGATACAATTTTTTATAATATATTTATAAATTCCTACAAGTGGGAGGAGGACAGTCTAATGGCTTAAACATTATTCAAGGCCGCACGTGTGCCAGTTTGAATTTATTACTGACATAACAAGAGAGAATATATTTTTCTATCTTGTTTATTATCTAAAATGTGTAAAATATTAATCACACACAAATTAAATGTGAGAGTTCAAGTAACTCAAGAAAAAAATTCTTTTAAAAACGGAATTAAGTAGAATCTTAATTTACATTTCTATAATAAAAAGAGCGAAAGCTAATCAAGTGTTCCCCGATAAAAACGATTTCGTAAAATCGATCATCCCGTTTTCGTCGCGCGATTGGACGATTCGTTCCACGAAGGGCAGATACATCACAATTATAACATTCGACTATCTGCATAATGGCCCGTAACTATAGTATTATTTTTAACGTGAGTATCTTTTGTTCGCGACACGTCCCTCCTTCCTCTCCGTTAAGGTGTGGCCCTTGTTAAGCCGGCAATAAAGCGTATCGCGCAAGGTCTCGGCGGCACACGCTTGGGAGCTCGGCTTACACGCTTCGGATGCTTCGGAATTGCAGCCGACTTAGAGATAAAAACTGAATAAATGTTGTATGAACGTCAAATGAAGATATCCTGGCTCGTACATCACCCAAACCTTGTTACCGTTTTGTTAAATTCGCAGATTTCGATCTATCTGTCCGACCAGCACCAACGAGATGTTTTAAATTAGACCTTTATAGATTTTTAATTACATTTGGCAAATTTAAATTTTCTACGAATTTACACAATAATTGTATTATACATATTTATAATTATTTAGATGAAGCAACGAGGTCTTTTAATTACACAATCGCAAATTATATAATTATAAAATTAATTGTATACGAATTAAAAAATCATATGTTATAAAATCTTTTGTTATTTTCATCGTGATTTATGTTCACGAACGGTTTTAAAAATCATTTCAAAACAGAGGCTTAAATTTTATACTTTTAAAAATATAAAAAAGTATGGTTGAACAAAGTATACATCCATACATTACTCTTAATTATAAAAAAAAGATTAATATCAAGTTTGAATCACGTCCAAGAAATGTCAAAATTATTTAAGTTTACATTTAGAAATCGTTACGCGTAATTATTCTTTATCATTAGCATCTAAACACATTCGAACATTCATCATCATAATATAATTTCTAGAATATTAAGACAATGCAAGGAGGATAATTTTTTTACACATTTTTTTTTTCTAAAATAAGCTTTCCGTTTTTCATATGAAATGACAACAATACTTGTCAGAATTTATTCAAAATTCATTAATCTAGACAGGGTAAATTTGAAAAAATTCTCTCTTTGATAATCTTGCTCTCATATTGTAAACGGCAAAAACCAAGTGGATTACACGATTAATTAAATATATTATAAATATATATCTATATCTACGTTTTTGTATATTTCATATTTTAATATTATTTTTGTTTCGTATGAGAGTGAAGA
Organism: Anoplolepis gracilipes; assembly: GCF_047496725.1. Taxonomy (NCBI): domain Eukaryota; kingdom Metazoa; phylum Arthropoda; class Insecta; order Hymenoptera; family Formicidae; genus Anoplolepis; species Anoplolepis gracilipes. The sequence continues at coordinate 7,879,330 of NC_132979.1, read as the reverse complement.
GAAAAGTTATACAATGAAAATACTTATTTTTTAGAATGTTGCGCTAAAAAAAAATCTGAATAATCCTTTCATAATTTTCCAATCTATACTTTTCCCCGGAATGTTGAACAAATATTTCTGGAAGGTCAGGAAATTTTTTTACGAGAAGATTTTCGAGTAGCCACCCTGTTAGAGATTCAATCCCTATTAATATTCCACGCAGATGATGGATAATCGGGAAATGATTCTCTTGCTAGAAATGACACACGTGATGAGCTTTTATGTAGATGCCTCCGCGTCTGGCGTCGAGCGCGTGCAACGCGCGTTTCACGTGTACACCCAGACGCGTTCATGGGATAGGTAGAGTGTGGGAGAGTTCGCAGGTCACCGGTCTAACGAACAATGTGCGATTTCGTTGTGCCATCATCGTCGTCGTCGTGGACGACTTTTTTACGAGCCGCGCTCGTCGCACGTCTCCCCGTATACGCTTGTGCGTGTGCGCGTGCGTGCGCTCGAGTAAAAGGAACGGATTCACAACCACGGCAGGTATAAAACCCGGAATGGCGAAAGAAAGAGTAGCGTCGTTTCTCTTCATATTTTTACGTTATGGATTGTAGGCGAACAGAGTTCGCTACTTTTATCTTGATTGTAGACTTGATTAACGTTTTCGCGTCTCTGATAGAGGCTTCATATTTTTATAAAAAAAAAAAAAAAAAAGGAATGTGACAGAAAAAAATTAATAGTATCAGTAGTAAAATGTGACAAGAAAATTAAAAGTCTCTTTTTAACTATACGTATAAATATTAAACTATATAGATTGAAGGGCTTAAAAAAATTGAAAGGTTTTTTTTCTTTTTTCAAAAATGTATTCTGTGATTTTGCTTCTTTACTAACTTTAATATAATACATTATCAAGTTCATATGTTAAATAGGACGCGCGTCTTGGTTGAATTTTGCATGTCATTGTTTAACTCGTCATCCTTCATACATTATTACTTGCAATAAATCAGAATAATGAATAAAATCCTCCTTTATGTGATTTGCGATTCTGTTACAAACTTGACATCAACAACAAACACTTTTCACGTGGATTAAAATTGTATTAATTTTTTTTTGTTAAGAAGGCAATTTCTATTCGATATCTATGAAACGTTAATCTCGTAATTCATCAAAAGCTGTCATTGATCACAAGTGACATCTTTTTTATCGTCGAATAAATAAATATTAAATTTTCCGAAAAAAAATCCTTGAACAATCTCTCAAAAAGAAAAAAAAAAAAAAAAAAAAAAATATATAAAAGAGCCCAACAAGCTTTTCAATTTGATCCAAAAAAAAATCGACAATTTTGGTGAAAGATGTAAGTTTCAAAATAACCAACTACGTAAATTGCGTTGAACGCGAGAGTCCCAGATCCTGATGTGGGCCGTAGATGTTCTCTGGTCAAAGATAATGACCTTCCGGCGGCGGCGGCGAGTCGAGAACATTCGTGAGGCAGGTTTTAATTTTCAAGAGACCCGACTGCGTCGGTTTCTCTTCCTCTCCCCCTCTTCACTCTCTTTTTCTCTCAGCTACCCTGCCTCAGCAGACAGCAGCTGTGCACGCCGACCGGGCGTTTCATTCGATTTGGCACGTGCCACGACGAGGCTGCCGCCGTCGCTGCTCCTGTTACTGGCCACCGCTGCCGCCTTCATTGCTCACCGTTATTGCTGCCTAAACGGCGGTTCTCCGCCAGTCCTCGGCACCTGTTTCACAGCTGATACGCGGCTGCTGTTACTTTTGCCCGGCCGATATACCGCGCGTCCCCTCGCACCCCCCTTCTTCGCGCGCGCGCGCGCGCGCGGCGCAGCTTTCCCTCCCCCCGTTCTCCGAGATGCTCTCTTCGAGACTTTTCGTAGCTACTGAAAACTTCCCCGTCCGTTGGACGATTCAATTAAAGAACGCTCAGCATATGCGACGTTAGAAAAGGAATTTTGTAAGACATATTTCGAGATTTTATAATTCCTTTGAAGTGGGTTTTTTATTTGTTTATTATTGAAAAAAAATTTACTTCAAGATTTTGTAGCTATATTGACTTTCTTCTCATCCGCAAGAGATATTTTACGTGAATACGAAATATTTATATACGACGACTTGTGTATGAATGTTTGAATTTTCTTCAAACATTTTATAATGGATTTAAATCTGTCAAAAAACAGATCTAAACAGGATGTTTATTGTTTGAAAAAACTTGGAATTTTATTTGAATTCAGAGAATTAAAAAACTTTTTTTATAATTTTACTCTCATTATAATCAGTCAGCCAGCCAAATAAATTATGCGTTAAAATATATTATAAATATGTATCTATTTTTATCTGTATATTCAATTTCTTAATAACATATTGAATATTCAGTATATATTCTTTGTTTTTAATTTTTAAAGATAAAAAATTAAAATTTTATGCAAATGAAAAATGCTTATCTTATAAAAATTAATCAATTTTTTTTCTACATTTACAAATCTAACACTTGAAACTTAAGAAGCTCTGTGTTTTTCTTCGTATGAATCAAAGGCATTAGAAACGCATACAATAAAAAATTTATTTCAGAGAAAGTTGTATCAAAAAATTTTTTAAATACTCTACCTGGAATTTTAAGCAACAATACTTGATAGGTAAAGGAATTTTTTTTTTGCAAGATACCCTGATAAATATTAATTTCGACATGTGTGTGAGTATACATATACATTTGCAAATTACCTTTTTAAAAAGGGCTAATTAGATAAGCATTTGATGATGTGATACCAAGCTTCTTTAGTGACTTTGCGTTCAGTCCAATATAAGTCGCGCCAAGTTCACATTTTTAGGCTGTCGCGAGATATCCCTGAAAACCTAAAACCATAACTGGCTTCGGTGAAGGAGAGAAAAAGAGAGCCTGTCGTATGTGTGTACAGCGTGAGGGCCGGCTTCAAGCTGCACTCCCACGCTCATCGTCCATGAAACACGGGGTGCGAGGTGCAGCTACTACACGCGAGCCTCGCAGGTGTACTTAGAATATGCAGGGTCTCTGTCCCTACAGCCCTATTAACGATACCACATGGACAGGGGAGTATGGGAAAGCGCGCGCAAGAGAGGCCCTCGCGAAATAATTATTCCTACGAGAAAGACGCGCTACGCTCTCTGACGTAATAATCATCCGGTGAATTCTTCGTATTTTTTAGCCTGCGGCTGAATATTCGGGCAGAATTCTGTTACAATTTTTGGAGAAATCTTCATAATCGCATGAAAAAAAAAACTGAAATATTTAAAAAGATAAAGCGATGTAATTATAAATCTCTTGACTTTTTTTTAATTTTCATAAAATTTTTTATTATACCAATAGTTTGATAAAACGTGATTCTTGAAGATTTTAAGATAGCATTGCTTAGCTTCCATTTATTATTTATTGTTTATTCCAATTGAATTTATTTATACTATTTTTTTTTTTAAATAGCTGCGTGTCCGATGTTCAGAGCTGATTCTCTGCGCATTCCATAATTATGTCCAATTAAAGATAACTGAACCTGAGGATACCTGACCGCTACGATACTTGGGCGTCGAGACCACCTGTTTTTTTTTTTTTTCCTTCATTATTAAAATGCAAGTGTGGGAATGTGGGGTAGTGGCGTGTCACATGCGCGATAATGCTGTTTCGTCGTAAAGATCAGTGGATTATGGTAATTCGTCAAAGTCACCCGCATTTCATCGTGCTACGTATTATTAAACAAAAACTAGGGAATTCTAGCAAACTTTAGTTAATCGTCCGATTAAGCTGTTTAAAGCATGTAAAAGAAAGACAGAAAGAGAGAGAGAGAGAGAGTGCACGACCTAGAGATAATGATCCTGGCAAACCACCTGGTTTTGCCTTAACAGATACTCGATATCACCTGCTTCTCGTTGACCCTCTACAAACTCTAGCCTCGAATTAATGACTCGCCTTCTCCCCTTTTAAACTGCAACGCTGTTTATAATAAGGAATTTCAGCAACGTCATAAATTTAATATACTAGAGGCAGATGAATGAGATCGCAGTATAGATTTTCAATTAAGAGCCGATTTCAATTGATTCCAATTCAATTGCATTTTTTCTTTTCACTCGTCTCGATTTACTCCGCCTCCGCTTATATCGGAGAACGGTTCTTCTCCTGCAGTTCTTATATACTTTGATTGGAAAGAGATAAGCTTCTTATTTTAACGGAATTTATTTGCATAATTTTTATTATAATTTATCGCACAAAAAAAGGCATTAACAATCGAATAATTAATATGAAATAGGTAACTGTAAGTTTACACAAGACTCCATTGACTTTCGACCACAAGCTTAAAAGATATCTTTCATCTGACTATTAATATCAAGTTTTTTTTTAAATTTTAATTTGATTAAAAATAAATTTTTAAATTATTTTAAATAAAAACAGCTGTTGATCTTCAGCGCGCACAATTAAAAAAGCAATACATTTAAAATTATGTAAATAAAAAAATATACATTTATCAAAATTATATTGTTTTTTTTCATGCATAGATGAATTTTACATAGAGAATAATATTTATTCTCGTGCCAATATCAATTCTACATATCTAAGATCAAATTTATTTAATAACAAATTATTTCTCTACGTTCAAAACTGTAACAATACATGTAATATAATTAATGCTTTATTAATAACGAAATATTTTCATTTTTTGCGCAAACTAAACGAGATGAAAGATTATTTTTTTAAAGCGACTAATAATTCTCTCAGATATTTGTCAAAGATGATTTCCATAGAAAACATTTATGGGAAATATTTATTTATTTATTTATTTATTTATTATACGTATATTTGAAAACTGTATAAAAATCTAAACGACTTAAAAAATCGTTAAAAGAAAATCGGAAAGCTCGAGTCTCAAATTGTGCAACAAATTGCAATGTAATGATTTAATACGTGCCAAGGCTAATGCAATTCGCAATAATTCAACGACTCGTCTTTCTTAAATTCAGTGTATTATTACTAATAGAAACCATGGTTTCACTTATAAATATGACACTGCAAACAATAAAATTTCGCTGAGAAGAATCAATGGTAGTGGCTGGTTCTTTCGCTGCTTTGATCGGTGACATTTTCACCGATACCGTTCGGGAGATTTCCCCGCTAATCGTACGCATAATTAAAAATCAAATCAGACTGATGGACGAAGGGACACGGTCTCCTCGTCGAGGAGCCCCGCCCGGTGATTCGAACGCCGTTCGCTTATCGAACTGACAACAATGAAAACGCCGTGCAGCTTCGGCGCGATGGAATCTCGCCGCGCGGGGTCTCGGGTTCCTCTCCCGCGATCGTAGAACGGAAGTCGAGGATAGGCGGAGTTGGTTTGGACCAATCGTCGAGATACGCACCTCCCACAGAGGGTCAGCTGTTCTTCCCTGTAAAGTGTTGTCGCGCGTCGGCGTGGAAGCCGGTGTAACATCGTCCTTTCTTCCTTATCTGTCAATCTGTGATTTGACATTATGACCTGTAAACCATCATACAATCAAAACAGTAACTGTCAACTTCTCACTCGATACTCCGAACAGTATAACAACAATATCAACAAGATGTACGTATATTTAAAATTCAAATCAGCTCAAAACGATGCAAATTTCTCACTTATATAATTTTCTTTACATTTCTCAGTAATTATGATAATTTTTTATAATAAATGCAGATCGGAGAAATTATGTAGATTAAAAAACATATATTTAAAATTTTTACTATTCACTTAGGAACTTCAAATGTGTAATGAGAAATATTTATTATTATAAATTTTTCTTAAACCTTAATTTGATTGAGAAACAATAAAACTAGCCATAATCATAGTTGTTATAGTGTTTTCAATATATATTATATTTTTAGTGCGGCTTATACAAAAAAGTTTAATAAAAATCTTAATCATAGTTCCACTAGATAATTAATTTACGACATCTTTTTATACATATTTTATAAACACATACCTTGTTCATGTATTAATACACACAATTTCTTTCATATTTTATCCAATATATTATTTAAATAATATGGAAAATAACAGGAAACATTCTTTATAATATAAATAAATTTCTTTGACTTGCCACAAAAAACCTATAATAATATATTCTAATTTTCTCTTATCTTTTTTATGTATAAGTAAAACTTTATTAAACTGTTGTCCCTTTGAATTTACAGGTGGCTACAATCATCTTCGCAGTCCCGTGTGCCAAGACGAAAGTCAAAGAGACGAAACGTCACCACCACCTCACAGCCATAGCACCCAACCGCCAACCTCTCACTCCAGCACTCCTAACAGTAATAACAACAATAACAACAACAATAATGCCAACAGTGCATACATCCATTTACGGAATTTAAATCAGCTCAAAACGGAATGTAAGTTTCTTACTTCTTACTTGTAAGGTGTTTCATTAATTCATTACATACCATTTTTTTTTTAACTATCGAAAAAATAGGCATAGTAATTTCGATAATTTTACATTATATGTATTTCATTTTTTTCCCCAAGTATTGTAAAAAGATAAATTTTGCGTTTCAAACGAGATTATTTATCAGATATTATTCCTCACATTAATTTTTATTAAATGTCTGCAAACTGTCAACCTAACATAGACTAACTATAAGAATTATTGAATGTGTGTAATCTCTTTATGAAAAAATGTAATTAAAAAAAAATAATAAATTTACAGCGAACTACAGTAATCACCACATAGCGGAGCATCTCCAGAGCGGTGGTGGTGGCGGCCTGGGTAGCGGGGGCGATCTCGGAGGTACAGGGAGCAACGAGAGCGACTTGAGAGTTAGCGCAAACGCCACGGAGAGTTACATGACGCCGGCGCACTATTCCGGATACGACGAACCCTCCGATTATCATAGCTTATCGCAGGATCATCAGGCGCCGCATCCGTACAATTTGGACAGTTCATCGGACTTTTATGGCTCCAGTGGAATCCACATCGAGCCCAAGTATCAGCCATCACCGTTCAAAAACTATCCTCGAGGTTCGTGCATGAATAAAATCAGTTAAAGAAAACAAAAATGTAAATGTTTTTTCTTAAAGAAAATTAATAAAAGAAATTGTATTAGTCAATTTTTTAATATCAAATTAGAATTATTTTAGTAATAAATTCATCGTGTGTGTATAGATGCTAAATTTTTGAGTTGATAAAAATGATTGTAAATAACGTCTACTCTCTGCAGGACGTTATCACGAGGGTTACAGCGAGAGTGGCGGATACGGCCAGTACGATGCGCCGTTCCAAACGGTTCCCGGAAGCGGGAGCGGTGCTGGAGGCGGCGGCGTCGGCGGTGAACAATGGGGTGTCGGACTTGGGGATCATTTGCCTCATCATCCCGCGTTTCTTTCGGGACTCGGACCCCGGGACTCTTCCAATCCCCATCATCCCACATCTATCACTAATAATGCGGACCAAAAGCCCTTACTGCAAAGTCCTATGCTTGCCAGTTACGCAGGTAAATTTCGCGATTCGATTGATGTATTAATTTCATAATTTTCTTCAACAAATTCCCGAGTTTTTTTAATTTCTAAATGTTAACGCAAATTTTATACAAAAAAAGAATTAATTATCAATAAGCATAGAAAAATTCAAAACTAATATCGTGGATTTTGTAGCTATTTTAACAATTGTTTCATAACTTTTGACATTTTAATATTCAACACTAATCAAATGTATAAAATGGTATGTAGGCGGACCATGCTTCACCGGATCAGGTCCAATTCAGCTCTGGCAATTTCTGCTGGAACTGTTAACTGACAAATCGTGTCAGGGTTTCATCTCGTGGACCGGCGACGGCTGGGAATTCAAACTAACCGATCCGGACGAAGTTGCGCGCCGTTGGGGTGTTCGCAAGAATAAACCCAAGATGAACTACGAGAAGCTGAGCCGAGGTTTACGCTACTATTATGACAAGAATATTATACACAAAACTGCTGGCAAACGATACGTGTATCGCTTTGTATGCGACTTACAAAGTCTACTAGGGTAAGTTTAGTATAGTGCAATTATTTAAATTTTACAGAAATTATATATTTTTGCATATATTATATAAAATACTACTATACATTGACAAGTTAAATTGTTAAGAAACGTATTTCAAGAAATTTCATATTTCATATGTCTGTTACAATTTAAGATTTTAATATAAATATTATTATAAAATTAATAGTACGGGGTGGAAAGTAACCATTTGCTAGGGGTCCAGAGAAAAATGTAATGCTTTTTGAACGTGGCAGAACATTTCAGTTCTAAAAGACACAGCTGATACTCTCATACTTTAAGAAAGAGTTGTTAACAAATATTCTTAAGCAATTTTGTTTATATATTTCAACAGTGTTAAATGATATGGAAATGTATATATTAATTTGTTAATTTCAAAATTTATTATCTCAAAAATATAAAAGTTGTGAAAGAGGTTGGGGGAAACTGACTACTGATATATAAACTAATGTTAAATAAAGCATTTTGGATTTTTGCCTCGCGTTGCAATTTTCTCTGGACCCCTAGCAAATGGTTATTTTCCACCCCGTACAATATAAATTATCGTGTTATTTTCTTTTGCGATATTTACAGACTCAGTCCTGAGGAGTTACACGCAATGGTAGACTTGAAACCCGAGAAGAAGGAAGAAGACTGAGTTTTTGTTAATGAGCATGCTTTAGAGGAATGTGTCACACTTATAAAAGAAATGTAATAATACAAATTCTCTCTCTCTATTTCTCTCTCTCTCTCTCTCTCTCTCTCTCTCTTTCTTTGCATTAAGCATGCAGAAACAAAGAAAAATAGGAGGACAAAGTATCTATACAATGAAATCACTATGAAATAACTATATTCAAATACAGAAGACTGTGATAGAACGTCTTCTTTGTTCAGAAATAAACAAAATCGAATCGGTCGTATGTACCAAAGACAGGGTCTGCATACCATTGGTGCCTAAAGTTGAATAAATCACGAATTTGTTTCTAAGTGATTGATTTGTCAGCAGGTTTTAGAGAATATTTATAGGAATAACTCGTCAATTTATACATATATATATATATAAATATATTTTTAATGTTACATGATTTTTCAACATTACTAGCGTCAAGATACTCGATGCTACTAAATTATTTATGTCTCATCATTTTAACATGTGTGTTATATCTCGTTGATAGATGACTCGATATGTGATTGTTATTATCATAATTTTACAATAAACTCATTATATAAAGTACTACGTAGCGAGCTTCTCAATTTGACATTTTCACTTATGTTTTTTTTTCCGTGTATAGATTAATTTAGATTATAATTCTGAACCATTTTTCTTTCAAGAGCTCGCTTCTTCAAAAGAAAGAAGACATCTATATATATATATATATATATATATATTTTATATATTATTTCTTAATTATTAAATGTATATTCTGGTATGTGCGCTCGCGGTATATCGAATATATTTAATATTTTTAATCGCGCAATAAAAAAACTGTTATAATATAATCCGAGTCGGAAAGGCGTTGCTAATGAAAAGAGTATGCTGTTAATTTAATGTTAATATTTTCCCCATAAAAATAACATTTATTTGACTTTTGTTTATTAAAATCGAGAAACTATACTTTTATGATGTTGAAAACATTACAGATGAATATTTACAGATAAAACATTACAAATGAAAAGGAAAAAAAGAGGCCCTGTGCAACCAGTGTTCCATGTATTTACAAACATAAAGCTAGCAAGTCTTATTCACACGTTCTGTCTTGAAATTATTCATGCACCTTGGAAAAATATGACGATTAAATTATTCTTTTTTAAATAAAAAAAATAAATTTTGAACAAGTCGATTAGAATATTATACTCTCGTTATAACATTCTAATCGATTTGTTCAAAATTTATATTTTTTTATGTTTATATTTGTTATTTTTAGATATATCTAACACAAATATTAAATTTATTGGATTTATTGTTAGACTTCATTGCCTTTTTTCCTTTTTTTTTCTTTTATTTTCTTTTTTCTTTTTTTTTCCATAGAACACTGGGTAATGTAATTGTATCAAATATATATATATATTTTACAATTTACTATGCATAAATTATATAAAATGTATTTCTATCAGAGAGAAAATATTTCATTGAATGTAAATGATACGCAAGATATATTAATGGCGTAAGAATTGACAGATTGAAGCAACGTATTTTGTATTTTCCATATGTCTTATACCTAGAAATATATGCGTACGTATGTATGTATACATACATATATTAATATATATGTATGTATATGATTTAAACTATTTTTGTATCCGCTGTGTTTGTTAAGTTTCCACGTACCAAAATAATTTAACGCTACAAAAGGATAAGAGAAACAGCGTAGTATCTTTATACATAATTAACAGTATACTAATTTCAAATGATCGTTCAGGAATTTATTACGTTGACGAGAATTGTTGAGAAGAAGTATAATGAAATTGGTGGTGATTTTTATTAAGGTCTCTTGTTAAAACCTAAAGATTGTCCAAGATTTTAGCGCGAATAATCGTTATGATTAAAGTTTCTCCTAGTTATGTCGCGACCGGATGTTATAAATAAATTATATTAAATACTCTTAGAGAGAGTCCCTAAAAAAACGGGACGGAAGGATATCATGTATAAAGCTACTCGAATGTTAATATTAAGTTATCCACGGTCTTGGCACTTGTTATATTAAAAGAGAGCCATACTTCTATCCCAGGATTATACATAGCATTTTGAAAGAGATACGAAACTTTTTAGTAGATGCAATAAAAAAAAAAAAAAGAATAAAGAGATTTTTATAAATACCTTCGACACTGACTGTTATTTATTCGTTTCCCGCTCGATTCTGTAATATTATATTTTAAACTGTCATATTGAACATTACAAATATTAGAGCTAGGGTGGGGGAAATGACTCCATTCATAAAAAAAGGATATATATGTGTGCTGAATGGGTGCTATCTTTGTCGAATTTGTTGATTGGTTGAGATTGTTTAGTATCGTAGTTTAGAGTACTATTACACTTGTACGACAAATTTTTCTAGAAAATTTCTAGCTTGCAGCCAATCAACACACTCGAAAAATTTATTGTACAATAAATGTAATATCGGCCTTTAGATAAAAAAATTTTTGAGGATTTTAAACAATACGAGCAGAGACCTTACGTTGCATTTCTTCTCTACATTTTTATACATATTTGTACTCTCTTTTTATATATTACTCTCATTACTAACGTTATTTACAGGTATGAGTCTATATATTTTTTTAAATTCCTTTAGGTCAGTATTTTTTAAATGGAATGTATATTTCATAAACGCCCGGTTCTGCTAAATTTCAATTCAGCGTCACGTGATGTGATAAAGACAAACTCAAATAAAAAGACCGAGTGGCGCGAATCTGTTGTGTGTCTAGGTGTTTAGATTTTGTTACAAAATTTACAATGCAGAACAATGCGGGATTAAATGCAGAAACATTAACCGAATCGAACGTTGCATCTTTCGCACAATGCATTTTAGAACTGGTATGTCATTATTATTAATAATATATATTTACAATATTTTTTTACAATTTTATTAGAAAGAGAGAGGAATCTGTACATTGCGTTGTTATGGCTAATAATATATATAGTACGCCGTGTTTTTCAAAAATCAGAAACGATAACAAAAAATTATATTAAACTTTAAAAATGCAATAATTTAGATTCCAGCAATCGCGTGATTTAATAGAGTTCGAATTAATTAATTATCATTACGCGACATTAATATATATATTTTTTATTGCATCCTTATTTTGTAATATTCATATTTTCATTATATCAATATTATATTGTCAGAAAGAGAAAGCATGCTGTGACTCATTGTCAGTCTGCCTTTCGTCAGTTTATTATGTACATATTTTACATTTTCCTTGATCGAGCAAAAATTGAATGATGACGTGTATATAAATCGACAGCAAATTCTTATAGGTAACAAATTCTTTGATTGCACACGCCACAGCGATCGCAATAAGAATTCATGCGGGAAAACGCGAAGTTCAAATTATCGATAACGGCGTTGGAATGTCAAAAGCCATGCTGCAACATGTTGCAGAATATGACAATACTGTAGGCGATCAGCAACAAATGTACGAATTAATTCAATCGAACAAACATACGCTGAAAAATATCCGTCGTTTATCTAACAGTCTCACCATTGCTTCAAGGCATCAATATTCAGCGGATACATTTATGAAGGTAATTTTATTTGTAATCGTTAAATTATAATATTAATTAATTTATTATATGTATAATGCATTTATTAAATATTTCGTTACAATATATTATATTATATTATATTCTAATTTATTTAAATATTATATTATAAATTTAATGTATAATAAATTTAATAATTAAAAAATTAATTTAAAAAATAGGTTCTATAAAAAACACGTTTCTATTTTTCTCGAAATATGTTATATATATATATATATTCTTAAATTAAAAAAACAAATAGCTACAGTCTTTTATATATATTTTTTTTGTTAAAGATATGTAAAATTGGTTCAGCATCCAATTTGGCGCGAGTAAAACAAAGACCTACGCATGGCACAACCGTATCTGTATACGGTTTCCATGAAGTATCATTGAGTGAAAAATGGGATATGTCCACTGTTTGTTTTTTTATAGCGGCTGCAGCTGTTACGAAATTAGAAGTATGACTTTATTTATATTCCAACATTAATGAAATTATTTTCTTCTTCGTGAATATAATAATTTTTATTGAGATGCAATTAGGTGTCGTTTTCGATTAGAGATGAAGAACGAAGGAAGATTGTCTTGAGAATTGCAAAACCACACAGTCCAATTCAAGTGTTAAAAACATTTTTTGGAGAAAGTTTATTATTGAATCATTTATGGTTGATACAATACAGATCAGAATTAAATAACGTCAATTACCACGGTTACGTAGGATTATCTAATAGAAACGTGGCACAATGGATATTTTTAAATCACAGGTCAATCTATTGTCCTCTCATCTTGGAGATAATTAAAATTGTCTTCGAAGAAAGAAGCGAATTAATTTCCAACCGAGGATTTAATACGCAAGATTTACGTGACAAAAATATGTTTATTCTGCTTTTTTTAACATTTTCGCCGAGGGAATTTACATTTTTTAATGAAAATGGAAAAAGACACGTTATGTTTTATGATCTGCAAAAGATATTAAACAGCATTAAAAATTGTACCTTTAAACGTATCACAAAAGAAACTACAATTTCTGCTCTCTCTGATTTATGTGAAACAAAGCCATTGAACCAAATGTATTTAAAATCGGAAGTATCCATATTTAACAACAAGATCAATGACAAAAATGTTATATCTTTGAATGGAAATAAAGTTGTCACGAGTGGTCTTAAAAGAAAGAGGACAATTACATCAACAATTGTAACCAACAAACAGCACAATAAAGAAAGCAATACCATGGAAATCGTTAATTGTGCAGAGGAAGAAAACAGAGGATTAAATAGCCAAGCAGATATTGCTTCTACAAAACATACGAATTTGTGCGAGGATAAAATTACAAAGAAAATGCATAGTGATGTCGATAGGATGCCAGGAACCTTTACTAATCTTGCGGTGACAAATGATGTCAACGAACCTCGTGAAATTTACAATCATCCTGATGGTAATGACAATGATTTTGGAAACATGATTTCTCCTCTTTCCGAATGGTCCAACTGGAGTTATCATACAAATAATAGAAAATGCAATTCTGCGAAAAATCTATCTGATAAAGTTTCCAAAAGGGAAGGTTTCCAACAGCTCTTTAACCACACTGATCAATTTTATTTTTTGCCACGAAAATTGCACGGTCTTTTACGCCACCGTCATGTTAAATTAACAAACGTGAAATGCTTTAACAGTCCTAGCAATACGATTTCGTGTAAGTACTTGTCTCCGTGTAAATAATTAGCTCTATTTAATTAATTTGGGAATAATTTTATATTATGATTTACAGCTGCAGAAAACTGGCAACACAATCAAATAGCGGTGCATCCTTGTACTTTGAAACGAAAGCTGTGTGAAGTTAAATTGTCACGTGTCTCGTTGGAGCGCATAAAAGTACGTATATGTATAAGTTCTCGACGTAATAAATCATTCCAAATGACGGAGAGCTATTTTAGCAAATATGTTTCCCTCGTAGATCATTAATCAAGTTAATGACGAATTTATCGCTGCGTGGATGATGTACGACGAAATGAAAATTCTATTAATGATAGATCAACATGCCGTTCACGAGAGAATACGTTACGAAAATTTACTTCTCAGTAAGCGATTATGATAATTTTCTAATAAAGAGAATTATATTAATTTTTAAACTCATAACAATTTTGCGATATTAAATAAATTGCGATATTAAAAAATTAATTATTAAATAAACACAAAGATAAAATATACGATTTACAATCTTATTTTAATTAATTTTTCTAATAATATATTATTATACATTTTCAGAATACAAGGGACAGAACGAGGGCGAACTGCTTTCCATCAATTTGCGCAACCCTCTGGCCATGGAAATTTCTACAAAGACACGCGATTCACTTCTACGCCGTAAAATGTTATTGAAAAAATACGGAATAAATTTAGGATCGTTAAAGGAAAATACAAAACTCTTAATACGCACGATACCGCAATGTTTGGTTACGAATAATGATCGTTGCAAGAGCGAAAAAATATTGCCGAAAATTTATGGTTTATTAAATGACATTCTAAAAGATCGTAGTACAAGTCGTGCGAATACATTACCACTAACTATCCATAATGCTATAGCGTCGGAAGCTTGCCATGGTATCTATCAGACCAAACAGATTTTTACAAAACGCGCATAATTATTGTTATAATAATTATTATTAATATATTTCGAAACACCGTAGATCAATTTGCAACTATTTTAGAGACTCTGTCGTTATCGTATTTTATTCTTCTGAAATGTTTGTAGGCGCCATAAAATTTGGTGATAAACTAACTCTGGAACAGTGTACATGTCTTATGAAATTGCTGAAATTTACAAAGTTTCCCAATCGATGCGCACATGGACGACCAACTATAATACCTGTGATGGAACTTTCGGAATTAGAAAAAAGAGGCACCAGGATAGTTGAGGTACGTGTCATATATGATTGCATTTTTTTAAATCTTTGTTACAAAGATAAATTTATGTGTGATTCACGATCACTCAGCATTTCTTTTCTAATAATTTTAATTCGTAAAACATTACACATAGATAAAAATACATGAAACGCTTGCTATATCATGACAGATAAATATATATATATATATATGTGTGTAATTTAAACTAAAAGCGGTATATTTATATTTACGACATAAATATTTCAATCTATGAGTTATTTCGATATGAGAGTCATGAAAACGCTTTTCCTGCGTGCTTATTTAAATTTGTAACCTTACGCAAACTTATCTAAAAAAAAAAATAACAGCAATTTCTAAACTCTGAGTTTTTCACCCCGCAATAAAACCGGCAATCAAAATATCTTTGCCGAAGTAATTGAATCTGGTAGAAACTAAATTAATGTCCTTTCCACCTAACGAGGTCGGACAAACGTCGTTCGGACGAACGTAGAAGCATACTGTATAAAGAGCCATCTCCAATTCTGGTGAGAGACCCACGAGAAGAGTCGTCACCGAGTGTTTCGTGTCTGGTATATTAAACGCCGAACGTATCTTGATAGCCTCTCCCTTCTGTGAAAGCCAGAAACGAATTATACACATTATACATGAGAAATCATCGAATATGCGAACGCTATCGTTACTTACGTCTGCCAGTTTTATATCCTTTATGTATCCACGATAATCAAGATTCTTCTGCGCCTCTTGTTTGGCGAAGTAAATCCAATTCTGCGGTCCGATCATGAAGGAGTCGAGTTTTTCCGCCGCGAACACCGCTTCGAAACCGGAACTGGATGGCTCTCCCTCGACCCGCTGGAACTGCGAGAACCAGATGCGTCTCAGGGTGTCCTTGAACTCGTACTCGTCGTTTGGAATAAATTCCTTGTCGACCAGGAACTTCATCGCCGCCTTAAACACGTCGGTTTCCAAAAACTTGTCGAGCAGCTCAGATTCCTCCTTACGTTCCTCAGGCGTGACGGTTTCCTTCGTCTTCACATCCATCTCATAATTATCGTGCAACGCCAGCGTGCTTTTAATCGTCGGAATCTCATACGCTTCGGCTTTGACATCTAGCAGACTGAAATTATATATACTTTACAATAAAATCTGAAAATATTTCTCTTAACTCGGGATGTCCGTTAACTGGTAGTCACCGCGATCTGGACAAGAGTGGTATTGTTGGACAGCCTTCTGCTGTGGGAAATTCAAAAAGGTATGTAACACTATATCCATTTGGAGTCAATCGTTTAAAAACTATAGATCGACTTGGATAACAAGATTGGTCCTTTGTCTCGTGGAAGTACCTTTCGATAGAAATGCCTGAAGCACAAGGACTGCTCAAAAATTCTTCACAAAAGCTATTCAACGATACCACTCTTCCAGATCGGCGACTACCAGTTGGCGGACATCTCGAATAAGATAACGTCGAGAGCCTCTACTCACGGCAAGGAAGCGTCATCCCCGGTACCGTCCTCCTTCGTCTCGCCTTGTAGATTCACGGTGATATACTTGTACGCGTTGTTCTTGTCCATCGTGAAGAGATTCTCCGTAAGTTTCTTTACCTCGTCGTTGAAGATTGGATAATTTGGCTGGCTTGGATTATTGTTCTGCTGCGGCTGGGAATTGGCGTTGTCGGGTGGAGCGGCATTGCTGGGCGCGTTGCTGGTCTCTCTCTTCTCCGCTTCCGCGGTCGGGCCCGAAGGTGCCGATTGAGCTGGCGCCGCGACCGAGGCAGGTGGACTATTAGGAGGCGCGCCAGCAGGTGCTTCCCCGTTGGCTGGCGCCGACTGATTGTAATAGTAATTGTTGTACGTGACCTCGGTGTGACTACCGCTGCCACTACTTCCTGGACTCCTGCCGTAGATACCGCCCGGCAGCAGCCGGTTCACAGCCGCGCTCACACCTGCGCTTACACTGGAGTAGACCAACGCTTCCTTGGCCAATTGACCGATGCCAGGTCGGCTCGGTTGCAAGACGGTCAGCGCTGGTGCCTGTGCTATGGGTGGTTGAACGTAGGATGGTTGACCGTAGGACGGTTGACCGTAGGACGGTTGACCGTAGGACGGTTGACCGAAGCCACCACCGTGATAAGATTGCCCGTAACCGGGTGGACTGTAGGCTGGCGGTGCGTTGTAATGCGTAGACGGGTTATGAGCCTGACCGTACGGTGAGTGGCCACCGTAACCTGGATACGAGGGGTTCATGTTGGGAGAATATCCTTGATTGCCGTAAGACGGATATCCTTGATTGCCGTAAGAAGGATTATTGGCAGGCTGCCGAGAATATCCACCTAAAGAACGAAAGATATAATTAACAGAGCGGTTACTTCAGTTTGCATGTGCTATTATCATTATGAAATTATACGAAGAAGATTTATATTTTTCCAAGTTACTTTTCGAGAAAACTATTTTCGGCTAATTTAATGCTGCGGAGAAATTGATCCTTAAACGTTGAACAAAAGTAAGAAATCTCGATTTTACGAATACCCAGCATTGAAATCTCTAAACCCAGTGAGAAATGATAGAAAAACGGCTATTAGACGTTCCCAGATAACACACAATATTTATATAAAATATATACGAAATATTATAATATTGAATTTTATTAATATTTCTTCAAATATATTATAAATGTTGTTGTAATCTCAGATTGAACAGATTATAAAGATTTATCAATATTCCATTTATATTTTCAATAATAAATATTCCAGCAAATATTTGAGAAATATATTTACAAAATATTTTATTATTTACACATATTTATTATTATTTACTATAAATAATTAAAATATTTTATAAACATTGTACTATAAATATTATAAAATATTATAAAATAATATAAATATTATAAAATATATCTAATCTATTTTAGTAATATTATTCAAATATAATTTTTGTGATTTTTTTTCTTTTAATGTATGTACAACATATATAAAATATTTCTACATACTATTAACAAAAATAAATTAATAAAAAGGAAATTTATAAATATTTATCATGAATATTGTATGCTTATCTATAGACATCTAATAGATATCTAATAAACATTTTTTTTATTTGTGTTTCTCACTTGAAACTCATCAATTTAAACTAATTTTAAAATCTCTCTCTGACTTTCTCTTTCGTTCTCTTTTCCTCTATTTCTCATAATACTATAAAAATATATCATAAAAATAGAAAAATTAATATATGAAATACCCGATGGACTGTATGGTGGATTACTATTTGCTGCTGATTGTACATTCGTCGCGCTGCTCTTGGAAGCCTGCTCGGAAACAGGGGGTTTGACATTGCTTGACGTGCCGGTTGCCTTATTGTTACTGCTCGGCGGTACATTCCATCCTATTTTACTCGGGGTTGAGCCTGTAGGTGTAATGAGATTCTCGTTTGATATTATTAGAGACAAGTGAAATCCGAGAAATCCTTCGCACGCTTCGCGTGCGAAGCCATAGACGGTCATTGTCTGTACAGAGGAGTGTGTGACTCATCGAATTCAATCAGAGATCCAACGTGTAGATACATCAATATTTGCAAACCACGGCGCAATTTGCATGTAGAGTAGGTAGGATAATCGTGAAAATGAATTTAATCCCATCATCTACCGGGATCTCTACAATATTGTGACATACGGAATTTTCCTTCCACATCGTTGCAACATGCATGCATAATATAATGCAATAAAATATAGTGGAAAAAAATATACGATATGAATGAGATAAAGACACGTGTGGATAACGCAATAATATAGTAATAGAATATAATAATATCTAAATATAAGAAAATAATAAAAATATATAGGCACGTGAAATAAATACACACATATACGAATTTAATTAATATTATATACCTGATGTCGATCGAGGGGTAGTTCTTGCATGACCACCTCCTCCTGATCCTCGTCGGGAGCTGCCATATCCTGTGCTACCGCTTCTTCGTCCGCTTGTTTTACGACCATCTGTATCTGCTGCATATAAATATAACAATATATAAGCAAATTATATATATACTTATTTATTATAATTATTTAGCAGATGCTTAATTTGTGTTTCTTTTTTAATATTTAATTTAGATATGTCTCGGTGTTAACGGAATTATGCAAATCTTGTATAATGTCACGATATGTCCAGACACATCATCAAATATATCTCGATTAAATAATTATCAAGCTATCTAAATCGGAGTTCTCTCTTTTATTTCTCGCGATTCGACACGAGCACAGATTATCAGGTCTATAGTTCTTCAATAGATTTTATTACATAATTTAGTGGCAATTTGTGTGAGATATTTATTTATTTATTATTGTATCTAATTATGAGTTCTTATTGTGGATAAAATTAGATATAAATTAATAGAGAAAACATTTATGTCACTTCACGGAAGAAAGATCTTGCAAATATGTATGTATCGAGAAAGAAGACAAATTACTGTACTATAACTTTGAAGATAAATGATGAAGATTGAGTCCAAAAAAATCTATGCACATGTGCAAAAGAATCTTTTTTCATTCTTGTTGCGAAAATAATTAGAAATATTTGTGTTTTTTGTCGGGATTACAATTGTATTATGTTAGCATGAGAATCTCGTAACATCACGATTTGTCCTGACACATCATCAAATATATCTCGATTAAATAACTATCAAGCTATCTAAATCGGAGTCCTCTCTTTTATTTCTCGCGATTCGACACGAGCGCAGATTATCAGGTCTATTGTTCTCCAACAGATATTATTATATAATCTAGTAGCAATTGTCTATTTGCGTGAGATATTATATATTGAATCTGTGACACCGTGTCCGTGGTACATCCCACGAAGACATTCAAGGTCTTTTATATATATATAGGGAATCGCTATTTTATAAATATATATATTGAGCTGCCACATGTATGATTTTTATAATAAAAATAAAAATACATACGATAAACTTTCCGAAGCGTCAAAAGTACATAAAAGTAACGATAATCTAAAATATATTACGTTCCCTGACAAATATCTATACGTCACAGTTCTCTATAAATATTAAAGCAAGCCCGGCTTGTGTGTTTGTGAACACTTTTAAATTGATATTTATAATTCTCATTATTATAATTAATCGTTTTTACTATAGATGTAATTCACCGTTTTAGAAATAATTACGGATAATTTTCTATCTTAATCTACAGAATTAGTTGAACTTTACACAGAGAATGCTTTAATATGAATTAATCCATACCACTCAAACCCTAGAAATTTATATAGCCTGTAAAAATAGGATACATAAAAAAGTTACCGAGACCCGCTTAATATCAGATCCAGTTTCTCTTGATGCTTCTATAATGTAAAAGTGATTACTGTGCGCGATGATGCCGTAATAAGATAGCAATTTTCGTTAATAACTTCCGACACACATACACGCATACACATACAGAGCATCGATGCAACTTTGTTTGTAACCGTATATAATTGTTGGTAAATGTTTTAATTTTTTTATAATCTTTTCGGAGAAGAGTGTACGTTTACTTCTACGATCTTCTTCTCTAAAAATCACTTAACCGTAATCGAAAATTTGACAAATATATTCTAAAATAGTTCTTAATATTGCGAGATTTTCGATGAGAAACTTCAGTTTATAAAGTGTACTTAACGTGATAAACGTAATAACACAATTATAATAAATGCTGACAAGTGAATAATACCGTACGGAGAATACGTATCGCAACATGACGTCTGACATGAGTAATGTGGAAGAGCAATTTGCTCCAGTGATTTCATTTATTACGCACTCTATATTTGTTAGTCGATTTCGCATTTTATTAACAATAGTTAAATAGTTAAAAAGTGAATTTTTTGTCATTTTATATTTTAATAAATTTTGATAAATTTTTCTAATTTGCTCACTAATTTATTATTTTATTAAGGACATTTTTATGTCATCATAATTTCTTTTAAAAAAAAACACTTTCTCTGTTTTTTTATCTTGCTACTCTTTAATTTAATAACTCATTGTATTTTTCATCATTCAATTCTTATACACATTTTAATAAATGTTTCGAAAGATCTTTAAATATAGCAACTTGTGAATGACATTTGAATAAATTATGATTTAAATTTTGGCATCCAATAGAAAGAAAGTAAGACAAAGATCCAATATATTCTCAATTTTCCTATGCGTATATATATATATATATACATATAGTTCAATTTTTTAAATATTATATGTTACAAATATATTTATTAATAAATAAAGTATCTGTAGTTGGTACAATTAATTTCACAACCAAATTCACATTTATACACAGAAGAATTTTTTTATTAGTATGTCACGATTCTTTTCCTCAATAAAACTACCACAACAATTCTTGAGCTATAAATTAGCACCAGTAGTTCTAGAGTTATATGATCGAAAGTGAATGGGTTTCTTGAGGACTAAAAACTTCCGCATATATGCTGCTAGTATATAACACACATTTTCACTTAATTTTATAGGTTTTTGGTTAAATAAAATTTTTTTAATTTAAAAAAATTTGTAATTAAAACAATTAATATTATTTTTCCAATTATATGTTCTTGAGAAAATTTTAAAACCAAATTTATCCAATTTTTTTTTTAAGTATATATTAATTCTTAGTTCTAGTTTAAAGATTTCACTGCATTTATTATTCAGATGTACGTATTTCACTTATCAATTTACAACATATGTATATTTTTTCATTTTATTTATAATCTCTCTCTCTCTATATAATTATATATTGTAATATATCAAAACTTTTAAGGAATATATGAGATTACCGAAAATAAATAGGAGCACAATCACGGCGATCAGGCTCGTCCTGATTTTCATATCTGTCCACTTCGTTTCTCTTTATCGAATCGACGCGTCGATCAGTTAAAACCTCAAACCGTCTAACACGCACTGTTTGCTCACGCAGAGTCGACGTGGTACTACTACTGGTCGACCTCTAGAAGCCGGTGACCATCGTCCGTAACATTGAATGATTCATCATAATAGGCTTTCTCTTTCCGCTGATCCAAAGCGCGCCTCAGCTGAAACCTGTCAACGGCACAATTTCCGATTCGACATAACAATATTTTGACATCGCGTTTCTTCATGTACATCTTTTAGATAAACATTAAAACTTCATAAAATGCTTAGTTTCACAGATTTCTCGTACACTTTCTCATTGAATCTAATCTGATTATACTTTAGTGAGTTTAGAGAGTCGACCTCTTTTGAAGGAAAACGATGAAACGATTGGGCGCTATCTTCTCATCATTCTAAGATTCATTTTTAACTCTTTTTTTTTTTTTTTAATTTACAAGAAATTTCGAAATTATTCTCGTTTTTAAAATAAGATTTCGCATTCTATAATATTTCACATTTACGAATATTTTAACTATTTTTATTCTATTTCAGAAAAAATTGAACTTTGCATCTTTGAAGAAGCCCTAGTAAAGAGGACAATCATACTTTTTAATGTAAAAATTATTAATTATTCTCAAATACAACAAATGATATCATTATTAATATGCCTTAAAAATAAGAGTGATAGTTAGACTCTATAAAAGATTGAAATATTTTGGGTTCTACATCTTCAAGAATGTTATTTTCTAAGGAACAAGTAAAAATGGATATATAACCGTGTTTTAGATATTAGAAGAAAAAAAAATTGCCTCAATGTCCGAGATGTGTATTTGGAAATTAAAATAAGAATTAATAGATTATTTTCGTTTATATAAAGGAAGTACTATTTTGTTTATAAAATTAAGGACGCAGCAAATATTTCATTAAAATAAATTCTAATATTATATATACATATTCATTTATTATTATAATAAATTGTCGCACATTGTAAAAGAATAAGTATTAATAAAAATTTACATTCTTATTTATAAATTTCAATAATTCTTACATTATTATATCTTTTATTAAAAAAATTATATCCATTATATTATATATAATTTATGTTATCATGTTAGCTGATATTTATTTATACTAATATATACTTATAATAGAGTATACTTGTAATAGAATTAAAAAATTGGAAGCGCAAGATCTATGAGGTCTTTCCCGTAATATCTAAACGAATGCGTGAAAATATTAAACTTAGTTCCGCCAAGAGAAACGGGACACAGATCATTCGGTCTGGCGTAAAAGCATATGGTGTATAAGGACATTTCGAGCTCGGGAAGCGTGCCCACGAATATCGTCGCGTTCGGTCTAATAATATCATCCATTTTAAAGTTCAACTTCAATAACGAAGCTCTCTGAAAAAAATAAATACAGTAAGTTATATGTATATAACAACAAATTACAACAACTAACATTATGCATTTTTTCATTCTTACTGAATATGATATTAAACATAAATACATAATATTGTGTGTACGTTTAGTTATTGCATCATATGTTTATTATTATAAGACTTACATCGCCGAGTTTCAAGGTATCGATGTATCCCATATAATCAATACGTCCCTTCGATTCTTGATATTCGAAGTAGATCCAGTCCTGCACACCAAGAAGATCCGAGCCGTATCTTTCGGATGTGAATACTCGCTCGAAACCTGAAGTGGCGCCGTCGAATTGACTAAACCAGACGTGCCGCAAAGTGTCCTTTTTCTCGAAGTCATCCGGATCGATGAAACCTCGCTCTGACAGCCATTGCATAGCACTGCCTAATACATTTGTGTTCAAAAACACGTCCAATAGAAGATCCTCTTTCTTTCGCTTTTCAAGTGTCCGATTCTCCTTCACGCTAGAATTGTGCTCGTAATTGTCATAGAGTGCTCGAATAACTAAGATCGTCGGGTAATCGTAGATCTCTGGTCGCGTGTCAATTAATCTAAAAATGAAAAAAAGAAATGCGTGACTAAGACTTGAATGTATGATAGTAATACATTGAATAATCATTGAAATTGATCTAAACGTAAAACTTACGATCCTTTAGCTGCATCGGTTACATTCTCAGATTTACTCTGCAGATGTAGTGTTAAATATTTGGATATATTAATTTCTTGTTTCGCAAACAATTCTTCAGTCAACATCAATAGATCATTGTCCGATATTTTATACTGAGGAGAATAAACGATTTCTTGATCGGGTGCTTTTTGATCATTTATTGTATTACCAGCAGAAAATCCGTTAGAAGAATCTCCCATATTACTAGTCGTACCAATTGTATTCCCGGAAGAGCCATTATTAGCTGGATATGTTACGCTACTGTTGTTCCCGACAATCGTAGGGATTGATACACCCGGAGTAATAGCCGGATTATTCACTGGACTTGGATAACTAGCCGGATACGAGACACTTCCTTGAGGTACATTCGGCGAAGCTGGTACTGAAGGAGTATTGCCCGCAGGATTGTTATAATAGTTATTAGTTATATGCGTTTCACTCGTAGTGGCACTAGCGCTCGCTGGCCTGTTGTAATCAGGTACGTAATGATGATGAGGGTTTATTAGCCTATTCACGCCAGCATTAATTGTGGAGAACACGAGTGCCTCTTTCACCATCTGACCGAAGCCTCTACCGCTGTCTTGTTGACCAGGAACCATTATGACAGTTTGTCCAGGTATGTAAGGTTGCGCCGCCGGCTGCGCCAGAACATGTTGTTGAGGATAATAACTATGTCCGGTTGAACCAAACGTTCCAACTGGATGCGTAGAGTAAGGGTTTCCGAACGTACCTGGTACGGGTGGTGGAATATGTGCCGGGTAACTAGAAGGATGTCCGATTGTTTGACTGGGAACAGAATAGCTGGGATTGTATGCGGAATGCGGTTGATTCGTGGAATGACCGAAAGAATGAACTGGATAAGGAGGAGAATGTGGATTAGAACCAGAGATAGGATAATTTGTACGTGGATAAGGTGAGGCAGGATTGTACGAAGGAACAGGCATTGTAGTTGGACGTAAATAATCTTTGAATCCGATATTAGTAGAAGTTGGATATGGTTGGTTTGGATTGAAATGCGGATTGCTCCATGAAGGATTATTATGTACAGTTCCATGTGACGGATTGTAGGGCGTATTTGATTGGCCAAAAGAAGTCGGAACTGCAAAAGAATTATATATTATAATTTCATGCTATATTCATATTAATTCTATTTATATATTGATTATAATCTATTATTTGTTTTCCTTTATATTAATTTTATATTATATTTAGTTATTAATTACACAACTGACATTTATATCAAGTGAAATTTCATTTAACTTTAGCTTCTTTTTGGAATTAAAAATTAAATTCTCACGCCAAAGATGTTAAAAAGATATACCTTGACTTTGCGAAGGTACCACATTAGCTCTTGATAAATGATCTGCCGATGGATTGTATGGTGCAGATGGATTATATGGTGCTGATGGATTATATGGTACAGCATTTTGTTTACTCTCTGTTGTAAAACCTGGTTTTCCTACTTGACTCCCAGGATAAGTCCCTAATAAAATAAAATATAATACAAATATATTTCCTTTTACATACATAACAAAAAGAAAAAGCATAATTAATAATTACACAACTAATAAAATTTTCATATCAAAACAAGTTCTCAAAGAATTAATTTAACTTCATCTCCTGTTTGAAATTAAAAATCAAATTCTCATGTCAAATGTGTTAAGTACCATGACTTTGCGAAGGTGCTATATTAACTTTTGATGAATGATCAGCTGATGGAGCTGATGGAGCAGCTGACGGATTGTATGGTGCAGATGGATTATATGGTGCTGATGGATTATGTGGTGCTGATCCTGGTTTTCCTACTTGACTCCCAGGATAAGTTCCTAATAAAACAGAATATAGTACAAACAAATATATTATTTACGCAACAGAGAAAGAAAGCATAAAAGCAGACATAATAAAATCAAACAATATATATAAATATATATTAGTGAAAACAAAAAATGTATATATGTATACCTGCACTGCCATACGATGTTGATGATTGGCCAGACGGTTGTGCGGAATTTGTTTGAGCTTGGTACAAAGAAAAAATATTCATATCACATGTTGTTCAACGAAAAATAAACACTTCACGATTCACTATACATATTTGCTGTCACTGCACTTACAGGGTCTAGCGCTTCCTCGTTCAGCGAGTAAGATAGATGTAGACATGTCTTTATTTTGCTGATGCGAAGTGCGACCTGTAATTTTTAATGTCACATGTAGCATCATCACTCTATCATTTCTGTTATATACTTACTCGACAAGGTTCCAGCCGAGCTTGATCCTGTTGTATGTCCACCCGATGAACTTCCATATCTAGTGGAACTTGAACTAGATCCAGACCGAGTATGTCCGGTCGAAGATGACGAACCTCGTGAGGATGAACCTCGTGATGAACCTCGTGACGAAGAACCTCGTGACGAGCCTCGAAAGGAGAACCCCCATTTCCTTGCATTTACATTATCTGAAAAAAAGTATGTTCTATAATAAATTCATGTAAACATTATTACTATTACTGATAAAAAAAACTTGAGATTCATAAAGAAGATAAAAAATTATTTAAGATAATGTGTATTGATATTATCATTAGTACAATAAAATAATATTATTTGTAAAAACTTAATCTTTAGTTAGAAAGAGAGACATTAATGAACAAGAATACTAATGATAAAGTTTATTTTCACTCATGTATAATAATATATATATGTAATTATTGTACCATGAAAAAAAAAAAAATATATATATATATATACATATTTTTGTACTCACCGGTTATAATAACAGTTAGGAGAAGCAGAAATAGCAAAATTCGAATTTCCATTATTATATGAAAGCAACAATAGTCAACAGTTTGATGAAACTGATGTGCTTAGTTGAATGGAATGATAAATATATACGTTTATCAGCCCTTCTTCTTAGTATTTCTATTACGTCTTTGTCGGAACGATATAAACATGTCAAGATTATGTTATTGACCTTTTGACCATTCACCAATACAACTAAATACTCTGAGCATAATCAAAACTGATAAATGCTGATAATATTACAGTAACTGTGGTATAATATATCAACACTTTCTATTTCTATGAAAAGATTTTCTACGAAAAATTACATTTTCTAATCATAGAAAACTTTCCATTTCTATTAAATTAAACTCTAACAGCAAATTTTTATAGCAAAATTTAATTTAACATGATAATATAAGTATATACACATAAGTACATACTCAATATTTCATCTTTTATACAATCTGTTACAAAAAATAAAATTTAACACAATTTAACAAACTTATTTGTATATTTAAATTTTTTTAAATGTAAATATCCTGAACTATTGTTAAATATAAATCTCCTTACAAAATCAGCATCCCACTATCACTAATATTTCATGTACTTAATCTTCTTAAACAATTTTAAAAAATACTATAAATATGAAACAGTAATTATTTATGCATTATCTGACGTAGCAGATGCTTCCTTCTGAATAAATCTGTCCAAAATTGCTTCGCTTGGATAATCTGGCACTGACAGTTGTTTAAATCCTTCATCATCTACAAAGCAAATCTCATGTCCATCCTAGAAGCATAGTTATCAGATTTATATAGATTTATAAAATTGTAGTCAATAATACAAAATTATAAATACTTACTGGATCAGCGAGAATGATAACTCTTACTGAAGCTTTTCCTGGTGTATCTAAAGTTATAAGATCAGTCAAGATTTTATTTCCACTTTCTTTAATAGTTTTTTGAATCATTGGTTGCTCTGCTAATGGTACAGAGAAAGCAATACGTCCATATGCTTTTGCATGATTAACTTCAGTACCTAATATACAGAATTGATTGTATATGGTAATAATAGTAAATTCAATAGTTAAAGTAATTGAATTATAAATGTATAATTTGTATAATTACCAATATCTTCAAACTCAAGCTTGGCTTGATCCTCGCTGTAGCCCATCAACACACTTTTATCTTTCTGATCAAATATCTTTAATCCCAAAATATCCTTCCAATAGGCAATGGTACGTTCGAGATTGGAACTGGATAAAGTAACTTTCTCTACTGGTTCTGTTCAAGACAACAGCACAGATTCAAAAAAGACAACAGTTATATTAAAAATATGTAAAATTAATATTATATATTATAAATTCTTCTAAATGTAAAATTAATTTATATTTTTTGATTACAATAATAATTTTATATAACCTTGTATATCCTTATAAAAAAAAAACATACTAACAAGATAAATCAATTTATATTATATTTTTGCAATAATATAAAATAAATATTTTACCACTATCAGTAGGACGTTGCTCGTTAATTACATGATATTTATAACCACCAGGTGCTTGCATAACAAATTTTCCATTTTCTTCGTGCACTGGCCAATTATTGGCACGTGCTCTTTCAATAATATCTTTCGAACGAATAGTAATAGCTCTAAAATCATTTCCAGTTTCATATCCCTTGATTCCATAATTATATGTCAATTCAATGACAAAATGTGTGTCCTCAGGACCATATCCTATCATTGTCTTGCTCCAACGGTTTGCATATGGTCTATAAAGAAAAAATTAAAGTAGTAATTATTATTACTCAGTAATTTGTTATGACTAATGATAGATTACTCACCCATTACACGCAGCTTCGCATCCATCTGAGAATTCTTCGTGTCGCAATACCTGCGAAAAATAACGATAAATTATCTATTGACAAATTATTTAAAAAAAAAAGAGAGAGAGAGAAAAGAAAAATAAACAAGAAATTACCTTCATCCCAAGAACTTCGCGATAAAATTTCATTGTTAAGCCACGATCAGGTATTTTGAATACAAAATGTAACGCACGTCCGGTAACCATTTTTCTTCTTTCTTCTATTTTAGTATATTTCTGTATTTCCTATTCAAGATGTAGTCTCGTGCGACTTCCAAGGTAATATGTTATAATCCTTCTATTTGCTTTATGATTTTGAATTTCTTTAAAATTAAACGTCCATCACAGAACACACATGAATCCAATTACCCGCAGTCTACTCGGAAATCGGAATTACTTGTTGATTGTTGACGAATCATATTAATTGTGAAAACGTCATAGCATCTGCTTGTAAACTAGACTTTACGACTCTTTCCTTGCAGCTACGCTAGCGCCAATTGGATTAATTGTAGAGCGAGTAGAACTACTTGATCAGATCCATTTTTCGGTGCCACGGTAAAATAACCCGTTGGTTTATGTCCGTGCTAAATCCATCGTGGATTAGTACATGAAAATATTATGGATTTATTAAATATTTTCATTACATATTATTTTAGATGCTAAATAAATATTGTTATAAATAATATTTTATTAAAATAAAATTTAATATAATAAATCTCATAAATACAAAAATATATATGTACAATTGTAATTGTATATTAGAATATTTATATTTTTCACAAATATAATTGTTAACACTATATTGACATGCTCGTTCATTATAATAAATGTAACAAGAAAATAGAATCATTCGAAGAATGCAAGTCATAAAATATTCCTTTAGTTAAAATATTTTATATATTTCGTATAATCGCGTTACACGCTTTAATAAAGTTCGTTAAATTTTTAATAATAATATCATTTTAGTTTTAGTTAGAAAATTTTACATGCCTTTTAGGATCAATTGAATATATTTTAATGCGTCAAATTTTATCATAGTAATAATGCGTATTTGTAGCGCGCGCGAATGAGAGAGAGAGAGAGAGAGAGCGCGAGCATACTCTCTCTTTCCTTGACGTCACGCATTGCGAGTAAGAGAGGGGAGAACGTACGGGGCGTACGCGACCCGTGTGACAATCGTGAGTCATTCATTCCGAGTCTAGCGGGCGTACTGTCAGCTGTCAGTGTGCGCACGTGCTTTTACTCCGGCGCCGGCGCCAGCACGTGCGCCTCACGTTCGGTTAGGTCGAGCGCGTCGTAGTTTTTCGCAACGTAAATATGTATAATAATGCCACGCGATAAATCTTAACATGTTAAAATACGTCTAAAAATATTCTGAAATATAATAAAATAATCATTCGACCTCGATGACATATGTGCTATTGTTCATATTTGTCTTGGCTTTGTCTCGCAATCGCGATCGCGGTCGTGTTTTTGTTTATATAATTCTGATATTGATCACGTATTTGACGCCGACTATACAGGCCAATTGTTATTTAAAAACTCGTCCGGGGCACTTTTATCTGCTATCGTATAGAGAATTTCTGAAATTCTCAGATAAATTTTATAAGATTTCATTCCGAAATGACGATTAAAATATGTAAAAAATAAAATAACTGATAATGGAAAAATTGATAATCAATTACAACAACTAGTTTTCGATAAAATAACAGATATGAAAATACCGCTCATTACTAAGCGCTATCATTTCCTCACCACCTTGCGGTAGATAGCATGGTGCGTTTTTTTTTTAAGTGGTTTCCTCTGTAGGCCTAATCCACTCTCATATTTTAATGTAGATTTTGTTCAAAGTACCTCCCGCGTTCTTGTACGCACATTTCGGCCCTTCGAACAACATTACGCGTCGCAAGATGCGTCATTCCCGGCGTGATAGTATTAAAGGCCGCTAAAATTGCTTCGCGTATTTCATCTTCTGTACTATCACGCCGATGCTCAACTAGACTCTTAATGTACTGCCATATAAAAAAATCGAGGACATTAAGGTCTGATGAGCATGCAGGCCAAGTAATAGGGCCCTTTCGGGCTATCCATCTTTCCGGAAAGCGCCTATTCAAAATATGTCGCACCCGTTGGGAAAAGTGCGCAGGAGCTCCATCGTACTGAAATATTAATTCTGCCCGTATGCAAAGAGGAACGTCGTCGAGGAGTTGTGGTAGCTGATTTTCTAAAAAATCAGCGTATACTTCTCCATTGAGACGCGGCGGAAGAAAATAGGGGCCAATCTGAAACCCGCCAACAAAACTATACGCGTTGTTCTGCATCTCCCGCAAGAAGCTGTTGCACTCTTTGAAAGCGATACGGGTGCAACGCGTTTTGTCGTATTATGCGATACACCATGTATGGCGAATAGAGCGCACAGGCTACACGGCGCACACTATTTCCCGGATCCTCTTGATACAGTCGTATAATTCTTTCCTCTTCATTTACACGAAGACGCGGTAGCGGACCACTAGTGTGACGTGGAAAAAGTGATCCCGTCTCTCTTGTACGTTGCACACATTTTATTATTGTATTCTTCGACGGATATCGATTTCGTCCAGGAAATCGTTCCGCATACAATTCTGCCGCTTTATGATGATTTTCTCCGACCATGCCGTAACAAATATTCATGTCCACATATTCGTGCGATGTAAATGCCATTTTGTTAATTATAACGAAGACACGCGTGTACACGAAGCTCTTCAGCAACTGCAAGTAAGTTATAAACAAAAGTGCGTCGTTATTTGATTATTTTTTTGTTTTTGTTATATCCCTATCAGCACACATGTTCAACAGATATCCATAAGAGATTCACAGGATATTAAAATATGTTTTAACATTCTATGGATCTCCTATAAACATCTTTTGAACATGTGTGCTGATAGGGACACTTTATCGAAAACTGGTTCAATGACGTCACGTTTATAAATACAGTCGGACCTCTTTCCTACGACATTTTCGGTCCGGAATCTTCCTCTTAAACCTCTGATCCTTCGACAAAAATTTGAGAGGGAGGGTATAATTCCCCTTTCGCGGTCGTAGCATGAGAGGATTTTTTGTCGTAGAATAAGAGGTCCGACTGTAATATCTAATTTAAAACGTCTTTTTTGTGACGTTTTAATGATGTTGTAAAAAAACGTCATAATATCGTGATTCTTAAGTCATTATTATAAATCGCCTAAGTATTATTATTTTTTAATTAAAAACTCATTTAATTTATAATATCTATCTCAAATTATTAAAACAATTTTGTGTATAATTTTGATATTCACATTTTTCTATATCTCAGGGCCCTAACATGAATTTCCTCTAATCTGGGACTTGATCATGAATCTTTTCCTCTAGTGTGAACTCGTGAAAAGTGAAAAGTTTCATTAACGAATTCATTTCATATTTGCGAATGAATTTTTCACGAGTTTACGCTAGAGGAAAAGATTCATGATCAAAAACGTCACTAATAGGTCTAAAATGGCCATGAAGTCATGTCTTTTTAACATCTTGAAATGTCGTTATCGGTCTCACATTAGTCCGTCATTTTTACGTCATTATACATTACGTCATATCTGGTTCGAATTGACCATAATATTTTGACGTCAAAATGTCGTGTGCTTGCTACCTGGGATAAAATTCTATGCTTATTATAGAAATTTATATTATATTAAATAAATATATTCTCTCTCGTCGTAAAACTTTATATTAACTATATTATTCCTATATATTATTTCTAATACCGCTTATACTTTATTACATCATTATTTAAAAAAAAATTAATTTATTAAATATTTTAATTAACTATATTTTAATATTTATTACAAAGATATTTTTATTGTGTGTGTGTGTGCTTATCATAGATTTTTTTATTTAATTTATTTGATTAAAATATAAATTTTGATTTGAATTATTTATTAATCTTATAAAAATTTATAATTTATTTTTAAATATTTTTCAATTCATATATATTAATTATATTTTGTTAGTTATAGATAATAAATTATCTATTATATTAGTATTTATCTATTATTATTAAAATTTATTTTAAACACATAAAGTCAATTATTTAATTTATAAAATCAATTTTAATACACACACACACACACACACATATATATATGTGTATGGATCTAGCACGGACATGAACCAACCACTCGTTTTACCATGTCACCGAAGTATAGAACTGGCCATGTAGTTCCACCCGCTCTAAAATGAATCTAGCTGACGCTAGCGTATTGCAAGGAAAAATAAGCGTATGAAAAACGGCGGCGTAGCCTCTCTCCTCTTTGATGTTGGAGTAGGGAATTGTCTACGCTTCATTCATGTGAAAACAATAATGGCGTATTCTGTGAACATTTCTGTAGAAGCTCCGATTGAAAACCAGATACAGGAAATCAGTTACGATGGCCAAGAAATTTATCAAGCGTATGTAACAATTTTGAAAATAATAGGGAACATATTAAACAATATTTTCGATTCATGCAATTCGAATTAGATATTAAATGTACATTATAAACATATTTTATAATTAACCTTAGTTTGTTTGAAAAATTGGATAGAATTATTACATATTATATTATATATTTAGTTTATTAACTATATCGCAGGCCCCTTACATTGTCGGAGAACTTGGCGAAAATTGCTCAAAAGATTGATTTCAATAAAACAAATGGTGAAGAGATAAAGAAGGAGCAATTAGAAGGTGAGAAAGGCGATGAAGATACAAAAGATTCTACTTCATTTCAGTCCTCTTTATGGCCTTGGGATAGTGTTAGGAATAAATTAAGGTTTGTATATGTTTTTGCATCTCAGATTCTTCTATATCATACAAGTATCCAATTTGATAATTAGATACGTGATTGTTTGCTAAACTTAAGAGTAGAATTTAATTTTTTTTTTTTTGTAGGAATGCTTTGACAGAAGTTTGTGTATTGGCTGATGTACTTGCAATAGCAAAAGAGAAAAATTATATGGTATTAGATCCAGTACCTCAGGAACCAGTTGAAGTAAAGCCTATGATACAAGTATATGCTAGGAA
This sequence comes from Anoplolepis gracilipes, assembly GCF_047496725.1. Lineage (NCBI taxonomy): Eukaryota > Metazoa > Arthropoda > Insecta > Hymenoptera > Formicidae > Anoplolepis > Anoplolepis gracilipes. The sequence goes on along the minus strand of NC_132979.1, from coordinate 7,845,501 downwards.
AAAGGCATTGGCGGGAGCAGCATCAGTTCTCATGCTGGGTGCTGAGAGACTGCGAAATTGTCAAGCTGAATTAGCTAGAACGAAATCCACTCCTGACTTTCATATTGAATTATTAAGATTACGGCAAAATTGGCGTTTGAAGAAAGTGTCAAACTCTATTATTGGTGATCTTAGTTACCGAACTGGTTAGTACTTATTTTTATTCATTATTTATTGAAATACATTTTATATTTTCTTGGGAAACTGGTTTGTATAATTTTAATATTTTTATTGATTTGTTTCAAAAACTTGGGTTATTTATATTCTAGCTGGCTCGAAATATACACAAATGGGTATGTTTGAAGTGACCAAAGCTGAAGAGGAAGAGAAAAGTAATAACAGTCCACCGGCATCTCCTAATGCTGGTAGTAATATGTCAGGACAATCTCATGGTTCTTCAAACTCAAAAATGTCTGCCTTACGTGTGACCATACCTAGCGAATTACAAGGTGTCGCCTACATTGAAGTATTATGTCAGAAAGGTAATGTGACGGAAAGAAGAAAGAAAGATTTCTCTAAAAATGTACTATATAAGATATATATGTAAATATATACAATGTATATAATATACATGTTGAAAGGCGAGCACATGTATACGTTTTTTTAGATCAAGAAGATTTATGCAATGCAAATATAAGTTTGCTTAACAGCAGTACTAATAATTCAAATGCCGATATGCATTGGCAACAAAAGTTAGAAGCTGCACAAAACGTTTTATTTTGCAAAGAATTGTTTAGTCAATTGGCACGGGAGGCCGTGCATTTACGTGCGCCTATACCTCACATGGTTGTTGGAAATCAGATAATGGCCACAGTATGTATCTTGCAACTAAAATTAGAGAATTTCCATCTTCTTGTATAATATTTTTTAATTTAAATCGAGTGATATATTTAAATCAAGTGACATAGTTATTTTATTACACTAGGTACTTCCCGGAATTCAATTAATAATTGGTCTGTGCCACAGCACAGGCAACGATAAAAAACCTACTGCTCCACCGCCACATAAAACAGATCATGATCACGTGTTGGAACATTCTTTACATCAACTGTTGCGTGAAGTGCATTATAAGAATAGTCAACATCCATTTCCCCATCCAGCCTCAGGTCCCCTTGGGCCTAGTAAACGCAGATACTTAGCTGGCCCTACTGCTACCGATAAATACGAGCTTCTAGAAATGACGAAGAGTCAAACGTTACTAGAACAGATTATTCAACAGGCACAACATTTTTTCATGCGTTTGCGCACGGAATACGTATTAGACACGATAGCGAAAGAAGTGAAAGATCCTCTTATTGTTTCACATTGGAACGCATTAAATTCACCGATACAATCCTGTGTAAAAATTAATATTTTGACACATGGATACGACAGCGTATGTCGAACGACAATGATCGTTCACGTCGGTGAAAAATCATTGAAGTGCGTGTGTCGCGATGGCAGAGTCATGCATATGAGTTACGAACCCCAGGAGCTAAGGGATCTAATTTTTTGTCAGGTTCTCTTTACTTTTTTATTAACAGTGATTTGTGAGATGAGTATAAAATTTTTATAAGTTTTATAAAATATTTTTTATTGATAATTTTTTTTTATATACAGATTTATCAACATCAGATAAATGCAGTGCAAGCACTGGCCAAATTGATGGGCTGGCAGTATTTAGCAAACAGCTCATATCTTGGTCTCGGTTCAGTGGAACCTCTCGGAAATGCTAGTAGTTGTATTCTAGCTTCGCCAATCGGTGACAGGTATTTTATTATATATACTTCAATTTTATAATATATTAAAATTTGTCCATATATTATTTAATTACATTATATTTACAGAATGATATCTGTACGATGCGAACCACAAACGGGTGTGCAAGTTCACATTGCTCATTCCCCTCGAAAGGATTTCTTTCCTGGCCAACTTGTTCGAGAAAGAAAATGGGAGAATCTAGGAGGGTCCTTTAAAGAAGTCAGATGGGACAAGATGGAGGGGAAAAATTTCCTTAATAAGATGGAATTACTGATGTCTTCTTTATTGAGCTCTTAAGTGTTGCAAAAATTACAGTGAAACTTCTATATATATTTTTTTGTGGGACTTGAAGATTTTTTATATTTTCCCTTCAATTTCCACTTGTTTCTATTCACATATTTTAATGGTAGAATGCAAATAGAATGAAAAATTATTAAATATATGATTAGGAATAAGAAAAGATAAGAGTTGTATAAACTAGAACTTTTTTACACGCTTTTCATATAAAAATGATCCGAAAGAATCGTAAACAGTAATTATAGACAAACTAATTACTTTTATAGCTATATCTTGGTGAAAAAATTCAGTAAAATAAAGACAGACTTTTTCTCTTTTCAAAGTAAAGGTTTTATTAAAAATTATTGAAATCATAAAAGTGATTTTACGAAAATAAATTCTCTATCAAAGAATCTCTATGTCAACTTTTAAGTCTATGGTGGGTAGTGTTCCCCGATTTGACCGATCCGCACCGAGAAGTTCAAGATTCCATCTATGTTATTTTATATGTCCATGATATGTCTATGGATTTTTTTATTTTTGTCCATTTCTACTCCCTATCTTGGAAAAGCAAGCGAAAAAATACTGTATGTATATATGAATAATATATATATATGCCTATGTGCACATGTAATTGTATAATTATATATAATTGCTATAATTAAATAAATAAAAAAAAACAATATATTTTTTTAAGGAACAAACATAAAACTGAAGAGAAAAGGACCTGAACAAAGAAAAGGAATAAACATGTCCAACGTTTAACTTGTGACACTTGGTTCATTAATTCCAAAATTTCATTTATATTGTTATCCTGTTTATTCTGTGATAATGGGCTCTGATCATACACACAGACGTTGGAGCAATTTGCGTAAAGTGTTGGAGAGATCTGGTCCGTTTTGCCGGCCAGACTTCGAACCGTCTTCCGAGAACCTGCAGATGCTGCTGGAGCGCTGCAAAGTGCTCGTTGTCGGTGCCGGTGGTTTAGGATGCGAGTTATTAAAAAATTTGGCTCTCATGGGATTTAGACACATCCATGTGATTGATATGGATACAATCGAGCTGTCTAACCTCAACCGGTAAGTAAGGTTATGTTACAAGTTCAGAGAAACATTTATTAAAAATTTTTATTATTACTGATCTTTTTCGAATTTTTTTATTTTTATTTTATTTAAAAAAATGCTAATAAAATCTGTAAAAATTACTTATAAATAAACATTTTTTTATTCTAAAAAATACATAAAGAAAATGATTTATTGTACAGACAGTTCTTATTTCGTCACAAAGATATTGGATCTTACAAGGCCGAGGTAGCCATGAAATTTATCAATGCTAGAGTGCCTGGTTGCAATGTAATTGCACATAACTGTGAGATACAAGCTAAAGATGCAGCGTTTTATCAACAATTCCATATGATAATCTGTGGATTAGACTCAATTGTTGCAAGAAGATGGCTTAATGGTATGCTAATATCTTTGCTTGTCTACGAAAATGATACGTTGGACCAGAGTAGTGTTATACCACTGATAGACGGTGGAACTGAAGGCTTTAAAGGAAACGCTCGAGTTATATTACCTGGTATGAATCCATGTATTGAGTGTACCTTGGATCTCTATCCTCCACAGGTGAATATATAATCTTTTCAAGATTTAACATTAACATCAACAGAGCATTTATTCATATATTGCACATATATTAAAAACTTGTTTATGTTCTGTATAGGTTACATATCCTTTATGTACAATAGCCAACACACCACGTTTACCAGAGCATTGTGTAGAATATGTAAAAGTAATTCAATGGCCGAAGGAGAACCCATTCGATTGCGCGATTGATGGAGACGATCCACAGCATATAAACTGGATCTATGAAAAGTCGACTGAAAGAGCGACACAATTTGGCATACAGGGCTTAACATACAGACTTGTACAAGGTATCGTCAAGAATATCATACCGGCTGTAGCGTCGACGAACGCCGTTATCGCCGCTATCTGCGCGACAGAAGCATTTAAACTTGCAACCAGCTGTAGTGCATCTTTAAATAATTACATGGTAATTATAAGTCGACAATAATTTGTTGTAGACAACTAATTTGGTAACAAAATCATTTTTTACATCTCGAGTACCATGCAAATTTATAATTCACAAATAACAACAATTTTAGTGAAATAAACAGTAAATAATGATAAATATCTTTCTTTTATGAAGGTGCTCAATAATTTGGACGGAGTTTACACGTACACTTATGAAGCAGAAAGAAAGCAAGATTGCCTGGCATGTAGTCAAGTACCGCGAGAGATTGAGATCAAAGATTCAAAATTCAAACTGCAAGACTTGATAGAGCTTCTTTGTGAAAGACCAGATTTTCAAATGAAAAGTCCCGGCCTTACAGCGGTTATAAACGGTAAAAGTAAAACTCTGTACATACAAGCAGTATCGAGTATCGAACAAAAGACTCGCGAGAACCTGTCGAAAACATTGATTGAGCTGGGTTTAAAACACAATAGTGAAATAAACATCGCTGACATTACAACTCCTAATACAGTTACTCTGAAATTGAAATTTTCACACAATGATAGCATAAGTCGACATTAACTACGTCGATAGCTTCAAACATCGTACATGTTTCTCGTTATATGTATTTATATTGAATTAATTTTATATATAAACTGGATTAAAAAATATAAAGATGTAAAAAATTATAACAATATAGTAAAAAATTGTTAATAAATTACAATTGGAGTTTGTCAACATTTGATTTTTAAATATATAACAAGATGATATTTCTTATATGTATAAATATATATAGAATATAATGTGTAATCATGTATAAAGGTCAATTTATGATGATGTTTAACTTGTGAGAGGTCGATTTGCTTATGGCCTTACGATTGTGACTAATTTTTTTCACATGCAATGGTTTTTATACATAATTACATATTATTCCATATATGTTTATACATATAAAAAATATCTTGTTACTATGTGTGAAAATCATTGATGAGCTCCAATTATAATTTATTACACAGCAACATTATTTGTTAATAACTATAGTAATTTTTGTGATTTTTAAATAATATTGTAATAAAGTATGTGGTAAAAAAGTTGACCGGTAGTAGTAATCAATTTATGGGGTAGTAGTAATCAATTAAATAGAAATATATTTAACATTTGAACAATAAAAACATGATTATAAACATTATTTTATATTGCTATAATTACATCTTCACTTTAATTAGAGATTACATAAAAAAATATTAATTTGTCACTTTTGATATAAATGTTGATAAGTTCCAATGTTTGTGTATAAATTATTGTACATAGCAACTTTATTTTTTAATATAGCAATTTTTTTAGAATTCTCAAATAATATAATAAAATATATGGTAAAAAAGTTGATCAGAGAGAATTAGTAGTAATAGTTAATCTATAAATAAATGTAGAAACATATTTAGTATTTGAACACTCAAGACAGAATTGTAAATATTATTTTATATTTCTATAATTACATTCTCATTTTAATAAGAGATCATATATCATAGCAAAATTATGAACAAATGATAAATGATGAATATAAAATCAGCTTGTATAATTATAAGTCTCAGATTGAGATGATGTTCTTTTTCCTTTTTATCTCTTGATAAATATATAATACTTTGCATATATTACATATTTAACTATATTTACGAAGAGAAATGGAGTAATATATAATGATTCATGAAATATATGCATGTGTCAAAATTTATACTTGTTAGCTTATTATCAAGCATTTTATAACAATTTTTTTTCTTTATTTCATATCATTACATTAAATTTTATATTGCATATAAATTTTGTGCACAGCCTTCATTTGCATAATTTTCTATTTTTATTTATTTTATTTCAAATGTATATTTTTTTAATTGGATTGATTAATCTTTTCATTTAATTTAAAAATATTTAAAAATTATAAAGAGCGTCTAAATACAATATAAAAAATTTTGTAAATGCGATTATAATTATGGAAAGATATTTAAGCAAATGATGGTTAGTGCACAATGATATTTTGTTATACAAGCACACTCTATAACATTCGACATATGCACAACTTGAGTAGAAAAAATATCTATAACAGATACATTGTCTATCCCTCTTATATAAAACTATTATTATACAATATTCATTTGCATTATTTACGGCTTGTGAGTTGGTAAGTCAATATTACTCCCCATATTTTTTTATGAAGATCTATTTTTTTATCTTGCTCAAATAAAATCTTCTTCAGTATTTTATATTTCCAACTTCTACCGATCTAATCAATTTAATTAACTTCTAACAATCTGTACTGCACACACAATCTATAATCTGCACAGAGTAGAAATAATTTTTATAATTTATATAATTGTTGTTTTGTTGGTAGGGGTATTCTCGCAACGAAACACTCGATGAATCATTGGCATTTCATTGTTTATGCAATGTCCCAGAATGGACATTCTTCAATTGTACAATTTGTAGTTAAACCTTATTATAGTATAGTTCTCATAGCTGGACACAAAATAAAATTGGCTAATCTAGAAACTAATACTAAAGTGAATCGTATTTTGTGCAAATATTTAGATATATATTATCTATAAAATTAAATATATAAAATTGATATTACAGTCGGACCTCTTATCCTACGACAAAAAATCCTCTCATGCTACGACCGCAAGGGGAATTATATCCCCACTTTCAAATTTTTGTCGTAGGATCAGAGGTTTAAGGGGAAGATTCCGGACCGAAAATGTCGTAGGATAAGAGGTCCGACTGTATTTAAAATTTTAAAGTGTATATGTGTACATACATTTTTTTTTTACAATGTTTTATGAAAACCAAATCATTAAAATCCATTGTTAACATCCATTTAATCATACTATGTGTATGATTAAATACGAATTTCGCAGAAAGAAAAGGTTTAGGATTTTTTAATCTATTTTTCATTACAGAAGCTCACTATATACTTAATGAATAAAAGTTAATTAACATCTTGTGTATAAAACAAAGAAATTCTCCCTATACAATTTTAATTAGGAAAGTGAGGATATTTTTTTATTATATTTTAATTTTATACGATTCACTTCTTTTAGCTTAGCCAATCCAATGTTCCACAGAAAACTGTCACACAAAATTGTTACATATAAAACGTTAGTTCAAAGTTTGTAATGCATTACAATTGCAAGTAATCGTCATACGAATAATTAACAATCTATAAATAGTAATAATACCATGGTCCACATTAAAAGATACTCTGGTATAACTTAAATGTTGAAAAATTGTTACATAATGTATAATAAAGTTTGATTCTCGGCAGGGCGGCAAAATTTGATATTTCCGTCGAATGAAGTACATAGATAGAAAGGTAAAGAGGCAAGAAGAGTAATAGATAAGGTAAATAGATAATATGTATCAAACATAAAACTTAACAGTTCTATTGGATGAATAAAGTAAGCAGAAAAATAGAGAGGAAGGAAGGGAAGATAAAGTCAAGTTAGTAAGATTGATGTATATATCAGAATCAGACGATTGCTGATGGCAAGAACATAACAATGTAAAACATTGATGCAACTTGCAATTTATCAATGCAATTTCTAAAAGAAGATATGATTTATATTGATTGAATGATTTGTGTTTGAAAGTGTCCAGCCTTTTACTTAAATCACTAAATGAAAAATATTGAAGTAGTGCATGATGTCAATATAAGTCATGGTATGTATTAGAAAATGACAGTGTTAGGCCTTAGCATCAACTTCCATAGCAACATCTACAGCTTTTTCAGCCTTCTTTTTCTTCTTTTTTGCCGACTTCGGATTTGCTGAAGAGTACAAAAGATTCTGAAATTTTTAATTATAATTAATATAATAATAAGAATTTGAAACCTATTATACATTTTCCTTATTGTAATATTCTACCTTTAATTCAGGATCGTCCACAACACAGTCAGATTGATAAATATCGAGATCAAAAGGAATTCCTGTAATTTTATGAGGTCCATTAGGCATTAAGAGTACTGTAAACTTGAATTGTGCAGCATACTCATTCGGCTTTTCATATAGCACCTGTTTTCAGAAAAATATAATATTAGAATTTTTCACTTGTGCAATATTATGATAATTAACTATCGGACAATGTAGTAGCTACATATATAGTAGATATCGAGTAAATTTCAATTCATAGCAAGATTTCTGTTATACATATCAGAATAAATTTTTATAATGGACGTTTTAATTTTATATATTCTTGAATATATTTTTTCCCTTAAAAAAAGATTATTTGGTCAAGATAATTAAAAAAAAAAAAAATAAATAAATATATAATATGTATATACAGGGTGTATACATGTGCGACATGCTTCAAGAGCAGCTAGAGAATACAAAAATAATCAAAAAAGCTGCTATAAACATGTGTTATATTTTATATCGTTCTCGAGTTACAGCCATGAATGTAATTCAGTTGTCTACTTGTACAGAAGATGTTCGAAATGGCTACTTTCAGCTTAAATGCAAGCATAAACACATCGAACAAATACTTGGAATTTTTGAAAGAGTAAGGAAATCTATGATACGTCGACTACATGCTTGTATTCAAGCTGAAGGTAGTCATTTTGAACATCTGTAAAAGTAGGCAACTGACTCACATACATGGCTGTAACTCGAGAACGATGTAAAATATAATATATGTTTATAGGAGCTTTTTTGATTATTTTTGTGTCTTCTATCCGCTCTTGAAGCACGTCCCACATGTTGTATAAAATGTCCTGTATAAAATGTCAGAAATAAAATAATTGATCTTTCTATAAAATGTATACATTATTCGCATTATTTATTCAATTACCGTATAAACTTAATAAAACCTTTGAAGATATGAGTCATGAGTGACCTGGCGTCCGCCAACAAAGAGTATATAGATTAGTATAATATATAAATATTCTTACTTGGAATGGTTCAATCAACCTATGGTTTACACATTCAACAACAGCCATTTTCGCTTTCTTCTCATCTTCAAAGGTGCGTAAATTGAACGGCATGAGACCATGCTTATGAGAGACTTCCGAATAGAACATACGAGACGCCTTCAATTTAAGTTGATATGTCTCCTCTGTCTTCTTGTATATTGTGACCCGAGTATCCTGTTCCCTTCCTATTCCTTCACCTGTGCTAACCAGTACATCCATTGCATATACCTGAAATTAAATACATATAGTAAATTTAAAAAATTAAATTTAAGAAAAAGTTCTAGACTTCTTGTAAAGTCTTTTTTTAAATAAGTCATAAATAACAATTTCTCCAGCTTTTCTGAGAATAAATACAAATAATAATAATAATAATAAGGCCAATATGTAAGCTAAGCACTGATATGTGACAAAGTATACTATTTACCATGTATATCATACACATACACCAAGCATGTATTGGCCTTATTATCGTTACAGTTTTATTATTTTACAAATGATTAACTTCCACTCTAATTATATATCAACTTAAATATTATTCCAAGTATATAATTTTCACCTCATGAGTTTCAAGTGTATATTTTTCATGTTCCTTCTTTTGTGCATCATTTGGATTCTGAATTATCGTTTTCTCTCCATCAATTTTAAATTGTTTTAACTGGTGACTTAACATACCCTCGATCGGTTTACATTTATAGGAATCACATATTTTCTCTACTGTGTTTGTTATTGTGTATGTCTGAAATTTATAATAATGTATAAAAATTTGTTTATAGTTTAGTTTTATACATATAAAATAAATGAAAAATAGATGAAAAAATAATATAAAACAAATATTTTCAATCCTACCTCTGTACCTGGCTTCAACAGCCTTAATGCAGCTTGAGAAGCAAAATGTGCAGCTAAAACTACATCTGCTTTTCTGCCCGTCACTTTCTTCTCTGGCGAAGAGCTTATGACAATCGTGTGTGCCACTACAGCTATGAAACCATCGACGTGTGCTCCAAGATCACTATAATAATTTCAGGAATCACACATATAATTTTATCAATTATACTCGTTAAAAAATTAAGTCAGATTCATTTAAATACATTATTTAACATATTAATGTTTTCAGTAATAAATATTTATTATACTATTAAATTTTGTAAAAATTTATAAAAGAGCAAAATTTTTAGAAATAAACTTACACTTTAACCATATCCTCATCCTTGAGAATAAGATCAGGTTCACTAGCAATTGGTGAAAAATGACAAATGCAATTATTGACTGATATGCATGTTGGAAAAGCAATTCCCTTTTTAAGTTCTTTCTCTTTTTTAAAAACCTTATTAGTTTCTTCCGTAAGTAGTTTGTCACCAAACTCACATATTTCTCTCACAGAAGCTCCAGCAACGCATTTGTCTAAAACCTGCTTTAATATCCCTGAAAAATATATACATAAGCATTAATAAAATATAATTATAATTAAAAAGTTAAAAAAATAACAAAATGCTCAAGCTTATAAAAACTTTTTCTCAGAATTTATTTTTTACAGATATTTATAAACTGCATATTATCAAATATAATTATTTATCAGTAATTATATATTCTTTAAATATAAGATCTGCTGTTTTTAGTTGAACTGACTAGTTTAAAGTTCATCCTTTTCTTTCAACATTGGAAGAAGAAAAATAAGTTTCCACTTCAGCTAAAAAGAGCAGATCTACAAAGTCGATACATGGATTTTGCTTCGATATTCACTGATAGTACTGGAAATCTATAATATAATACAAATTATAGTTTTCCAATACTAGCAATAAAATTTGAAACACAGCTATAGAATAAAACCTGTTAGTCATAATTTAAATATATGCACACACATACATTCTCTCTCTCTCTCTCTCTCTCTCTCTCTCTCTCTCTCTCACATACACACGCAACACACATACACACACATATAGGTATCAATTTTATGTGAAACAATAAACAGACACACTATACGTTATTATCTAAGAAAATAATGTAAACTCGCTATAAAGTCAAAAAGATAAGCGTATTGCAGTTACATAAAGCTTAGATTTAAGATAATTAAAAGGAGAGCGTGCAGACGGTATGACTGCACGATCGCGGGCGAAATTATATGAATGATAAACGATCGCGAATGAAAAAAATTCGTTTGTCGAGGGAGCACGATTCGCGATAGATCGAGGAGGATCGCGCTATTGGATCACATCGGGGAATGCTTGGGGAAGACTTAAAGGTCTAGCACATGGCCGCGAAACAGCCCGGCATTGGCGCGCCGAATTCCATATGGCAACAACGGGGGGGAAACGCGCGGGCGACGCGCGTTCACGGACACGGGGATTTTCCACGGGTATTACGGAAGCGTTCCCTTACGATTTACGATCTCGCCGGCCATTTTATACTTGGTGACAACCAAGTCCTCGGCGATGGTCTTCTCGGTCTCTTCTTTGTCCGCCATGTCTTCGGCACACGATATCGCAGTCACGTGACTTCAGCACAGACTACGGACCAGAACTCTCTCCTTTCGGCTTTCGGTTCGGGGTTCGGGTCGCTGCTCGCTCCATAGACGTATAAAATACACAAGATGGAGCCTTCCCGGAGTCCGGCACTCTAGCAGCTGTTGCGAATTGGAGGAACAAATCTCGCGCATGCGCGGTGACGCGAGCGCTAGCAGACGCTGTCAGTTACGCTTCAGTCACGTACACATTTAGTTGCGACAAGGGATATCCAGGGATATGTATGTCATAATTTCACGTAGAAAAGGAGTAAAAAAAAATAATGTATACATCTAAATGATTTTTGTTACATTTCGAAATTATCTGTAAAATAATTTGTAAATGAAAAAAAAAGCAAAAAAATGCGTGACGTTGGCAATCTTTATTAAAGATAACAAAATCTCTGACGTAATTCTACTGACAAATTATTAACAGACAGCTGTTGCCAACCAAATAACGGGGAACGATGTCAAATTTGATAACTGAACACACATAGATATTTAAATTCCTTCCATTAGTTTCCGTCTCATTTTATAAAGGATGTATGTCCGTTTATATGATTGTCATCAACGCTGTTTCTCGTGTGTCGTAACTGTGATAATAGTCAATAATACCGGGATAATTTCTTAACGATGCATCGACATAACCTCATCGACAATTGTCAAACTAGCGTAAAGGGTGCGAAAATTTACGAAAAAATTCGTATGTCTCGCAAATAAAAACAATTGTTCGAAAAGTCTTTTTCTTCATCGATGCACACATGGATGTGCAAACGGATATCAATTCGCTGCGACCGCAAATGGCATTACGAAATGTGAACTCTGGCAACATATTCAATACACCTTTAACATCATTCGCAGGTACATATATAATCGTACAAGTATATTGTAAATGCAGGCACAATTTATAATAAATTTATCCGTTATATCTCGTCTGAAATTTAGTTAAACAAATTTAATATATTTTTTTTTCCTTTTTCAGAGATGTGGTATCAAATATTTCTGTGGGCTCTATTCTCCTCAATATTCGTGCACACAATCGCAGGGGCAATTTGTTTTGCCACTTTGCGACAGCACAAATACGGCAAGTATGTAAGTTTTAAATGTTATTCATATGCAAGTTGAATTAGTTAATTCATGATCAATTATATATATATATACAGGTTTTTTCCCCTGCTTATCATAATAATGGGTGTATTGCTACCATTAACATCGGGTGTTGTTAGTTCGGCGGCAGTTGCCTTTGTGTATAGAGCGTCTGGTTATCAAATGCCTCCTTTGTACGCATTATTTTGGGGTATCGGACAGACCGTGTTACCAGTGTGCGTTGGTTTCACACGAATCTTAGCGACTTTGTAACCCAACGTTACAAGAATTGCATTTGTGATATTTATCTGTATATACAAGAATGACGATCAAGTGTCTTCTAAGTTATATATATATACAAAATTATGTACATATATATAGGTAAGTTCATCAGTGTATATCTAGTTACATTCGCATCTATTATTGAACTGACTGTAAAAAATGATTAAAAAAAATGAAATTTTACTGAAAGATAAGTACATATTAGGAGAATTTTGTAATAAAGCACAAATACATCTATCGAATACCACAGTGAAAGCATCGCAATATCAATAAATTAGTTCTCACAATTTTCTGTGTAAGAGAGATTGATCTTTTTAAATTAATATATATTTTCTGTATATTTTATCATAAAATACAATGCTGATTATGTTATGCAAATATCAGTATAAGATGAGTAAATCTAAATTACATTATTTATATTATACAATCTACCATATAATCCTCTTCAAGACTTGTCTGTTTTAACATGTTGTTTGAAATTGTTAGCAATATTTTTTATATCCGTTAATCCTTCTTCCAAGGCTTTGGAGGCCTCTGTCTTTATATTTTCATCAGAGGTGCTTAGTAAGTGAAGCACTAAATCTGTGTAGAAGAATATATTTTTGGTTAGTTTCACTATAAAAAAAAAATTTTTTTTTTTTTAATTACTTCATAGATTATTACATACCATGATATTTGGAAAGAATCGACATTGTATCAGGTTCTAATTGCTTTTGGAGGAACGTGAGAACAGTTGTTACATGTCTGCCAGACATGTGTAAGGCATTTTGTGTGACAGCAGTGAAAAACACACTAGTAACTAGATGTAACGCTAATGCGGGATCTTGCGTAGCATTTAGTTCCTCCAACAGAGCTTCTCTGTGAGCGTGCACCTGCGGTCGTTCTTTTTTTTTATCATACTTCTTCAGGACCAAACAGCAAGCTGCCATCGCTCCGTCAACGGTATTCAAAAAATCCTCCACCGAATCTCCCATTACTGTTTTGTGGATAGCGGTTAATGGTTCTTTAACATCCGCAGGTAGTTCGACCAAAAGTCTTTGCCTCATCTCTACCGTAAGATTCTCTGCCACTTGTAACATATTCTGTTGAGCAGCCAATTTAAATATACTCGTTATAAAATCGAGACCTAGTGACTTGAGCAGATATTTGGTCAGTGGGGCTTGATCCGCTTTGTCTAAGTGTTTAATGCCCTTGTCAAATATTCGAATATTCGTTATTAAAATATTTAGGCGTTCGCTAATCTCGCTTAGATTCGTAGTCTTGTTGGTTTGCGCCAATTGTTCTGCCAATGATAATACCGATTTATTCAATTTCGGTTGCAGGTGATGCGCTAATTCGTCCGCCAATTCTTCTATTACCGATATGTTCTCGTCTTTCATAACTTCTGCTTTTACTTCTTCCAGGGATATTAACGTAATCTCGCCTTTTCCGACCGATGTTTGCCTCGTTTCATCTTCATCGGACTCATTTTCTTGTACCTTTCCTTGAAGATACTTCTTCTTTGTAGACTTTGTCTTGGTTTCTCTGCCTTGACTACCGCCACCCGCTTTACCAACAACTGCCTTTTTTCTTCGTTCCTCCTTTTTACTTGTTTTACTGTCAGTTATTAGATCCACAGACTTTGATTTCAATTTATTTTCAACAATAGATTGAATCCATTTTCCATTAGCTACTGCCTCTCTGGCTTTTTGTTCCGTTACTATTTCAAGAGATTTAGTTAAAGTCTGTAAAAAGGCATCAGAAACTGCAACTGTTTTGGCAAATATATGTATATTGGCCTTTGTTTTCTTTGTAGCCAATTTTAAAAGAATTTCTGCATCCTCGTCACTAAATACAGATGGTAGAAGGGGATAAAGATCAACAAAAGACCCGGTCGCAACAATTTCTTCGATATTAGCGTCAACTTGATCCATTACCACTGTTCCCACAGCTACTGATTTTAAATAGATCATGTTTTCGTTTGGAAAATGACGCTTTACAAAACCTGACGCGTCTGATATCCCGAGTCTTATAAGTGCGTCATATTCTGAAAAATAAAAGTATATTAGATTCATTGATATTTAGAAAATTCCTAAAAATTTGTTTTAAGTTATATTTTACCTAAATATCCATTCTGTTTATAGAAGTTTTCAACCCACTCATTCTGACTTTTAGAATATATAGTAGGTATATAAATGCTATTTCCACTCTGTTTTCCAGTTACAACTCCAGGCACCTGTTTTACTTCTTGCAAACCATCTAGAATTGCTATAACATAAAGATAAATAGAAATATAAATATTATAAATAAAATATAAATATTATAAAAACATGAATACTAAGTAATATATCTAAACAAAAATTAATTGATTTGTTTTAATTAATATAATTATCTATTATAATATATAATTGTGTTATTAAATATAATATTTAATAATACATAAAAACAAAACTATTTAATTATGTGAATGTTAAAAAGTTATTATCTTTTTATACTGTTAATATGTTATATTTTTGCACTTACAGAAAAATATTCTTTCTGGAACACCACATTGTCCTAATATTGCAGATAGTGGTGTAGGCTTTGTGACAGCAGATAAAGCACCTCTAATTTTTGCTCTATTTTTAGCGACAAAACTTCCAGTATAAAAGATCTTAGGATCTTGAGAATCTTGCGTGGCATGTATTATCTTTCCCAGTTCTTTTTCAACAACTGATTGTAAGAATTCAGCTGGTAAGTTATAAGTAAGTGTCAATTCAGCCACATTAATGCAACCATGTTGTACAAGCCTGTCATTTATCTCTTCTGCAATTTTATTTATGTAACTCCTATCAATGAGTTGTCCCAATATTACTTTTAGTCCTTTATTATGCTTTTCAATCTCTGTTACTACTTTGGTTACTTGTGATAAATTAACATTGAGAATTTGCGCTAGGTCGACTAAACTAACTTTTCCACCATGAATATACAACTCATCTTTGATTTCTTTTCCAAGATGCTGAGGAGTTATATATTCCTTGCCATCATTGGTAAATATAATATCCAGAAGTTTGTTTTCCACCAATGTAGTTATAATTTCTACACAATTTCGTTCAGAAAGTCTGTAATATAAATATATTAGATTACTAAAAGTCAAAGGTAATAAATATTATCACAACATTTGTAATAAATTTAACTGAAAATTCTTCAGTTTTTTAGTGTTAATATATAATATCTAAAAGTGATATAAGAATTATATATATAAACAAATTTTAATTTCAATATATACATATATATTCTTATTAATGTAATAAATTATAATAAAACTAATCTTTTTAAAAATCTCATATTTAATTTGAAAAATAAATTTGTCAATATGCTACTATCAACATTCCATATGTTAAAACTTGCTCAGGAGAGCTCTCATGGATTATTACGATACAAAACTATACACAAAATATGAATCGAATAATAAAAACATCTGTAATTTTAATATGATTTATTCGTACACACTTTTATATTACTATCATTTATAATTATTTCATAGTTGTCAGAGATTATACCAAGATAACGAAATTAATTTACATAAAAAAAAGAAAGGTGTATATCATACTTTTGTAAAGTCGAGCTGAGCTGGGCCTTCTGGAAATCGGCGGCCAGCCTTTTAACTTCTTCCCAATCCACGCTGGACATTTTTCTTTTTATATTATCTAACTTGTCACTTTAAAACTGATGAAACGTGGAACTGACAACTCAAGTTGCCAAATTTAACCTCACATGTAGCATAGAATATTGCTGGACTCTGGACTATCATGTCCTAATTGAAAGAATAATAGAACTGTCATGTTCACTGAAGATAAAAAAGAATGTCAAATTGATGAATCATAAATAAATTATATCATTAATTTACGGAACCTCTTTTCTTGAAAATATGTAATATTTTTCGATATATATATATATATATTTTTTTTTAATTCAATTGAACATTTCAATATATATTTTATTTTCAAAATATGACAAGTAATTTGATGTTGATAAAGTAGTTCAAGTTGCATCAGGTTTCGTAGAGTTTAATAAAAGATGTCATCACTTTGACATTAAAGTATTACATAATTTTAATAATTATAAATTCGAAAAGAGCGAAAGTTTTTTGATCGTCGATCAACGAATTCGAGAAAAAATATTAAAAAGACTCTGACATGAGACATCATCGAAGACGCAACATCGATTAATCACCACGTGGTGCGTTTTATTTCTCAATCTTTTTATAAGCTGGAGTTTTTGATCAAATAAACGACAAGTTCAATTATATTTGGATATGATGTTAATTTATATATATTTTTATAAGATTGTTTAAATTCTTTCTTTCACACATTTTACAATTATTTTTTTACATCAACGCACTTAGATCAAAGCCAGATTGAAAAAAGAGATATTAAAAATAATTTGCAATAATTCAAATATATATCCTAGGGTGAAGTGCAGGAAGTGCAAATGGTAGTCCAGAAAGTATGTACGTGAATTCGTTTTTTATTTTCTGCATAAATTTTCAAAAATTGTCACAAGCTGTATTATTCATGTTAGATATCTAAATTATCGGTTCATCAATTTATTTAATGATAAGAGATACTTTCAATTTGCGATCAGCTGACACTCTTTTTAATCAATAACTTATCGATGAAAACCAATTGTCCCAGCTTTGGTGTGTTTCGCATCTATTACGTTTATGTTGTTCATGCGAGATGTTATGTAACGTGTTCCGAGCGTGTTCCCTAATGTTCGAAATATAATAGAGAATATGTAAAATTTACACGAGCCCGTTTACAACGATAAAACAGCAATTTTTTTCTTTATAGCTGGCGCATGTCACTTGGCCGATTACGTTACCATCTCCGAGTTTTACGTCGATATTACGTCACAAGTTGTTGGTTAAGAATTAATCGGAGCTTCTCTCGTGGCAGTGAAATATTGTTCGTGTAATATGGAGATTAATCGTATACGTTACTCGTGGTACGTGACAATCGATCGCACTATATGGTTCATATATCTTGATCAGTATCTTTTTCAAAGTCAGTAGGTTAGTCAGTCAAATATATATATAGGTCATATTCAGTTAGGTGTGATAAGACGTTTAAGTTTAGCCGAAATTTTCAATTATATTGTCGGTTTTATACTTTGAATTGCTTAAAACTGTGTGCACAATTTTTTATTAAACTTATCTTCCATATATAAATTTTTCTATGACATATAAAATATTAGACTTATTGTGTACACATATATGTATACAATAAAAGATTTGTCTTTTAAAATTCTATGAGATTATTAATGTGATATTATTAATGTGATAAAAAAGGGAAATTTTCTTTTAAATGGATAAATATTTTGATTAATAAATATTATTGGAAGTATGTATATATTGCTGCACATATAATAATATATGCTTCCAATAATATGTATATTTTTGTTTGCTTTTCAATTTTATTTAACAACTTTTTATGTCAACAATTATAAAATTTTGAACTAGAATACAATACTTGAATTTTGCAATTAGAGTACAATAACATGTAGTATATATATTATATTATAAGTAAAATAGGATTTTTATAAGACTTAATATATAAACTTTCTATATATTTTTTCTTACATTAAAAATCCATATGTGTGTGTATGTGTATTATTAGATTAAAGATCTATACAAGTATATTAATTCTTTTTGTATTTGTATAGATTGTATATAAAATATTAATTTATATTAACAATGGATATTTTTATACTGCAACATAAATTTATGTTAATTTTATTATTATTTATATTTTCAGTGAAAATTTTGAAAAGTTGCAATATACATACACTAAAATGTATAACACTGTCTTCCCTTTTCCATAAAAGAAAAATACATATTTGACAAGTATACTTGTGACAAGAAATTATTGGAAAATAAGAATATTAAAAATATTTATCGGTTTTTAACAATATTCAACAATATTAATATTTTATATTAAATATCTAAATGGTGAATTGATAAATGGTATGTATTTATTAATAACTATCATTATTGCATTATAAATATGCAGACAATCATCTTTTTAAAATATATTTATATTTTTATGCAAATTTTTTAATAATAATTTCATTACTTTTATATATAATTTAGGATATTATCTTATTTTTGAAATTTATAGATATAACAAATGATAATTTTTACCAACGATTCATGTGCCAATATCTTAATGTTAGCATTAAAAAATTAAAGTGAGTTATATTTATCCTTTTTGAAAGATTTTTTTAGAGACTTTATGCGTTCTCTCTCTCTTTTCTTCTCTTTGTCTGACAATATATTCTCGTATCTTATTAAGCCCGTATCAAATTGTGCATTAAAATTAAAGATTGAGCAAAGCAGAAAATAACTAAAATTTATTTATCCTGATTGGTCAATTTTCAATCTTCAACGTAGTCTGATACGAGCTTTACCGGATCGTCGAAAAATCGATAGCTTCAATTAGCTTCTCAGGTTTAGAACAAAATCATATAGCGATCAGAATTGTCCAAAATTTCTTGTCACGTGACTACCACGTGCGTTCTGTCATCTTGCTATTTTCTGGCGTTCCGTTTTTTTTTCCACCGTGCTTTACTTACCGGGAAGAATATCGTTATCAAAAATGCATAAAGTATAATTAGAAATACTATGGCACTCGTCTGACGAGCCGAATTCACGCATATATTTCACACGTCGCCAATAGCTGTGTTCTTATTCATGTCGACTTATCGGTGTCCCGCCTTCATTTCTCCCTCCTTCTCTTCCGTCACGTCTGCTCTTCTCTTTCGTTCGCTCCATCTTTCTCTCGCTTAGTTAGTTTCTCTCTTGATTCATTAGAGCATATTCTCTTGGAACTTTCGACCTCTTCCCCAATCCGTCTCCGAGGCCGGTCGCCTCCTTAGTTTATGTCCGACGGCGCGATCGGTCAGTCGATCCTCGAGGGCGATTAGTCGGGCGCTTCGCGTTTTCTTTTTCCTTTTCTTCTTTTTCTTCTTCTGCTTCTCTCTCTCTCTCTCTCTCTCTCTCTCTCTCTCTCTCTCCCTCTCTCTCTCTCTCTCTCTCTCTTTCTCTCTCTCTCTCTGTGTCTTCTTTCGCCGCCACTGACTCCGTCCGAGGACGGAGCCGACGCCTTTCCGTTGAAGTTTGTAATTTTTCATCAGATACACATATCTGACGCACTCGCTGCCACGCTCGAGGATCGTCTGAACCGGGTAATCTCTCACACCATTTCCGACCATTATACGTATATTCCTACCACGTGCTATCGGAGCAGCGTGAATCTCTCTCGATTAGAATTTAAATTTAAATTTATATAGTAATAAATTGAATATCAAAAGAGTTATTGCATGAAAATATAAGTAAATATAATTTAATTGATTGATTATTAAATTTATTTAAAAATGATATGCTATTTCTAACAATTTTTAAAGATATTAAAAAAGAGATAAGTTTCATATGGAAAAAAATTTAAAGATTCGTACAAAATCTATGTTATACATTGGAATAGGTGAGGAAATGATATTAATTTTTACCAGAAGAGATATTTCTGAAAGTAATTCTCTGAGAATAAAACATTTTTTTGACCGATAAGTACTTCTTGCGGGATTTGCTACTATAATGTTGTTACTGAAAATGCATATGTGTAACTCAGAACAGAAATCTCTCTGAATTTTAGAACTAGTATATCCGCCCTAGAATTGGCATCACGCCAAATAGAAACACGACCTTTTGTATATAAGTGTTTCTTGGACACGTAATTTTAGTCGATGAATCATTAGGCCCATCTGAGATTTGTTCTTTGTAGGCATTCAATGATAAAATTAATGGATATTTGATATTGGGATGGTTAAATGCTTTCTTCTCGTAAGATAAAAAGTATGTGAAATAGAAATTATTATTTAAAAAAAAGTCATATATTTAAATTATTCGTCTAGATGCTCTTTTAAACGTAATTTCGATTAGCCAAGATAATTATAATATGTAACATACAATATTAAAAAAGTTTAATTATTAGAAATATGCAGCATGCGAGAAAATTGTACAAAATGTTTTGCAAAGTTGAGGTCTCTGATTCTAAGAACTTATTCCACTAATCAAGCGTAATTTTGTCCAGACACAAGGTCAAAAAAATCTTCAGGTGGCCACATACAAATATCTTGATGTCGGCGTTTGTGTTTCATGATTATTTGACACGTGATGTCCGTCTTTTATACCGGCTGATGCAATAGCTTGATAAATATAGTAGTAAATATCCATGGATATACCTTAACACGATAATTTTTTAATATAGCTTAGAAAAACACCAACTTTTATACAAACCGAATTAAAAGATTTTCTTCTTTTTACATAATTATGTACGTATTATGTAATATATTTTACATAATTACGTACCAAGTAACATCGCGCGTTCAATTGTTAATCTTTCAGTTTTTGAATGTCGAGCCTTCTTGATAAAATATTTTGTACGCTTAATCTTAATGACTGTTTTTTTTCAGACGATAACAGTAAGTAATTAAAAATTATATACGGTTTTGTGTATGTATCAAAAATTGTTGTTACATGAAGCTTTATTTTTAAAATATCTCTCTATATTAAACAATAATTTTAGCATATTGCCATTTGCTTAACATATATTCTCCAGTATCAATTAATATGCAGTATTTAATAAATAAAAAAATAATTACTTCCAAAAATTACAAATTACTTACAAAAAAATTGCTTATTTAAAAATTAAATTTTATGGAAAAGCCTAAAAAATTCGAAAAATATATCAAATACTTGATAATCTCTTAAGTATTTTTATAAAATTTATTAAATTCTCTCTTTCTCTCCCTCTCTTTAACATTTTATTACATGTAATATATTTTCTTCTATAATATATACATATATGTATAATCAGTTCTTATGTAAAAAACAAAATACTATTAAAATAAAAGTTAATGAGATCTAATATCCTTTCTTTCTTTTTCTGAAAAATATTTTTTTCTTTAAAATATTTTACTCCATAAATGATCACTTTACTCTTTTGTCAAGATAATTCTCTTGTCTTCTCTATTATTACATTCAATGAAGTTCAATAAAGATATACCTGACATGTTTTTAAAATATATATGTGATGTATACCCATATGTGTTTGTTGATAATGTTAACATTAATTTTCTAATAATATCACTCAAGTTTTCGAATTTATTTTTAATGTAGTTATCTGTGATGTATTTTTAATATTTTATTAAAAGTACATTAAATGTACATTTTATTAAAAATACATTTTTTTATTATTATCTTTTTTGTTACATTCTTAACTTGCATCTATATGAAATCTACGAAAAAAAAGAAAAAGATTGTTTGTACTTCAGCTTTAATTTTTTTAAAGCTTATAAAAAACCATGTTTGATGATTGATACGCTATTGGAAGATTATTAAATTGTTGAAGACTATTAAATGTTTAACTCGTGCGCGACTCGCGAAGAATATGAAGTCATGTCAATGAAAGTAGCATGTCGTGAATCATAAATAATATATAAAATATTGCGCAAAACTTTGAGATCATGATTCTAAGATGCTAAATAGAGTGCTTGTTGTTGAAAAATTCAAAGTTTAAAATTTGAAAAATTTTTTTAATTTAACAAATTTTATCATTTCATGATGTTATCAGAAATATATTTAAAAAATACGAGAATTTTTGAATGGTTAACAAAATGAATAGTATGTAAAGAATTTGTACAATATAAAATTGACGTCTCGTCAGCAAATATGATTATTATTCCACTTAAATGTAGACGGTGCACTTTACTGCAGTTAAAATGTAGTAATAAGGTTAATGTACTTTATTTAAGAAGCAATATTTCGAAACAATATACGTATATATTTCGCAATAAGATAAAATGCATTATTAACTCATATGGGTAAATAACTTGCTAAATAAATTTAATATCTTTAATCTGTTTAGCTTTAAAAACTAATTTATTTGTACATATATATATGTATAATAATTTGGAACAGTAATTTAATTTTGATAAACGAATAAACAAAACAACGTAAATTGATAATTATTTATTGACTAAAAATGTATTATTAATATAACAGATCAATATTAACTTGATAATTGTTTGATATTATTCCAGTAATTAATATTTGTTGATATATATTTATGTCAATAAAATTTTTCTTTTTATCTAAACAGAAAATATGTTAATTAAAAAAAAAATAACGGTCAATGAAAGAGAAGCGTAAGAAATTAAGGCGCAAGAAAGTTGTTTTCCTTTTTAATTTGTTTTACATTAGAGCCTTATCGTTTCCATTAATAAAATATGTTTATATAAAAAATAAGTTTATTAATATTTATCGTAATAAGAATGAATCACACATTCATTTTATTTGCTGTAAATTTTTTACTTCTAAATTATAGCAGTTAAAATAATTGAATCAAGAAGTAACTGAGCCCGAATTTTTCTCAGATAAGATTAAAACACATTTATAAATTTTCCATTAGAAATTGCACGCCATAATTATGGCGTACAATAGATATTAATATCCATCTTGCAAAGCTAAGAATGAAACAAGTTGCATAAAGTAACATTAATGACTTCGTATATACAATAAATAATGTTTTATTTTACGTATATTATATATTCAAAACAAAAGTATTGAAAATTATCAAGAGACACACAGATTGCTCGAGTACATACTAAATTAATCCTGCTATAAACGTGCGCTAACTTTTGCCTGTATCCATTTCCTTTTTGGTCATCAAATCTCGATGAACATTGGACACCATTATTGTCAAAAACCAACTAATAATATCTGCAAGCGAAACACTAATAGAATTTGCACTTGGTGATAAACCTTTTGTTTTATTATTTGTTTGACTCTTTCATCGATTCCGTTACAGATCAATTAAATTAAATTTCGATCGATCTAATCCAGAGATCCGATAAAAGATAAAAAAATCCGTATAGATCCGTTTCACTGTTGCTACGCGTGACTTGATGCGAGACACTACCGGTCTCTTGATACCGATGTGCTAGATCGGCAGAGTTAGTTAAACGGTTAAGCTGCAGTCTTTGGAGCTGTATTCTTCAGCTTCAAAGACTCATCAAGTCTTTTACATTGCAGACTTTTATGTAACGGTGTAGCACATATAGCATTGCATATCTTTTATATGCGACGTACATATATATATTCGTGCTGGATGGAATATTTTTTTCTCTTTTCGATGAAATTATTTTTACATTTTGGTATATATATTCCGAAAAGTGCTGCGACTCTCTCTCTTTTTTTCACCGCACATAACGTATAATAATAATTTTTTAGATTACTATTGATTAATTTATCCGTCAATTAATTCATTATTCAGAATCTTTGTATTTTTTTCGACTTGTGGATTGTTAAATAAACTTCTCAAAGAATTAAGCTTTAATCTATAAACTAGATATTAAAATTATTTTCAGTGAAACAATCTCAATGAGTTGCAAAAATTTTAATATCTATTCCACACGATGCGATTTTTTACGATGTTGGATAGCATGCGTAATTTGCTACGTATCCTGCGTTCTACGCGTTTTACTTCAAGCTGAGCTACCTGAGTGCGCAACAGGTTTTCATTGAAGAAAATAAAAAAATTTTTTTAAATGAAAAAATAGCGCCTATTTTGCTTTGTAAAACGCTGCAACAAGCAAACTTGCACGAAAAATCGCATTACGTGACACAAGATGTTAGTATTAATTATAATAATAATTTAAAATATTTTAAAATAATTTTAAAATTATATGTAATATATTTTAAAATAAAAAATGTGTAAGGCAATAATATCTTAATATAAAATCTTGTATTAATTTAGCTTATTACTAGGGGGATATAATGTTAAAAAATGAATCTCTGACGATCTGTTGTAACAATATTTTTATGTTAAGTTTACAGATATCTTTCGAAGGAGCGGTGTTAATAATCGACGAAAATAATTTTCGATAACAATGACGACCGATGAGGGAGCCGATCGCGGCGACGACGGTGGCTTTGCTCCAGAAAATAATGCCACCGCGTCGATCCGAACGATGGATTGTACAGCCACGAATAATCCGAGCTACCCAGCGAGCCATGTGCAACGTCGTCAGGCCGACCCCGACACTTCTGATTGGAGTGAGGGCAACCCTCTTCTGGCCGAGAGCGCGGCATCGGCAGTGACGATCGATGCGTCGATCGGGAAGTCAAGAAGAGTTCACAAAGCAGAGGACACGATGAACGTCGGAAACGAGGCGCGAAAGGAGCTCGACGAGGATCTGGATAGCGAGCCGACGAGGATGGTCGTCGAACCGCCCGATGGCGGCCTGAGGGCCTGGATGATCATGATCGGCAGCTTCACGATAAACGGCGTGCTCTTCAGCATTATCAACACCTATTCTCTCATCTATCCGGAGCTCCAAAAACGACTCACGGAGGCCGGTGAAGCTGAAGTGTCTTCCAAAGCAGGTACGATATCTGTCAGTCAGAAAGACATATAGTTTATATATGTATAATTATATACTTATAATTATATAATTATATATGTATAATAATATGTTAAATATATATAATTTATTATCATAAATAATAATATTATATTAATAATATATTAATATATTAAAATACATATAGATTATTATTATTATTAACAAGGGGTTAATTAAAACGAGCTAGCCAAAATCATTTAATTTATTAACACGACGTTTCGACCAAAATCAATGATTAATAAATTTAAATAAACGCACACAACGAGACACGTTATGTCATCATGAGTTTGTAAACTTTTGTTTTTAAATTTTTGTAGAAAATTAAATGTTTGATTAATCGTGGAATTAAATTTTTTGATGAAAAAAATTTCAGCTATTTCTCTCTTCTTAACCAATTTTTCATTATGTAAAATAATCGGTTTGTTACCACTCAAACTCATGGCCAAATTCAATTTCGTGTTTGCTAATAACTGATTTATTGGTAGGATATAATTTTATGATGTTATATGATTCTTTAATACGTGTGCGTACATGTCGTTTTATTTATTACATTATTATTATATATTATTATTTTTATTCTACTTTATAATGAGTTAGATAAATGCAATGTATAAACGACATTATACATTTGACTGTAATATACAATCATGGCCAAAATTACAACATTAAGAAGTTTAAAATTTTTCCTATTTTTTAGTAATAATGTAAGTACTGAAAAAATTAAAAAAAACTATCGTTAACAATAAAATAACAAGCTTACTTAACTTTTGTATAAATTATTCTTTAACAAATTAAAAATTGAATTCGTATATTCAACCTTTAACATTGTTGACGTTGGTGATTAGTTATCAAATAACTGTATAAAGTTATTGATTATAGCATAAATCAGACTTAATCTTAGCTTAAAACTGAAACTTCAAACTTTAAAATGTTTTTCTAATTTTCTGTCTATGTACGACAATTTTTTGCCAAATGTCGACAACATTTTGGAAAAATACAGATTTAATTTTAAAGTCATGTAATTCGGCCAAAAAAATTGGTAGGAAAGTTTAAAAAAAACAACACACAGCATAAGCACTGTAATGATATTATATACAAAAACATTTACACATACATCATTTCCTTTGCTTCGTTATACTTTGCACAGATTATGGCAATTAAGTATCGATTTCAAACCAAAGTGTTTATTTAATGATAAGGCACAAATATGCTTAGTTCAAAGAGAACCGACTTGCCACGATTTGATTTACTTTAATGATAAATTCGGACAATTATGAGAATGCTTATTAAATTATATCATATCTAGTGTATGTTATAATTTTGACGTAGCGTTTTGATTATTTTAAGCATTTATATTAAATCTTTGATGTCAATTCTTGAATTAGGCAATTGGTGATATGTTGGATAAATATTTTTTTCAATTTGATAATAGCCAACCATAGCCAACAGAAATTCATAATTCTATAGTTGAAATCTACATCGAAAAAATTATATTCTCATTTTGAGAGAATATTTTATCTTTATAATATCTTTTTCTCTAAAATAAGCGTCAAAAAGATCCTTTTATTGTCGGTTTAAGAAAGGAATCCTTTAAAAGAATAATATCAGATATTCTAATATACTGAAAGAAAATATACTGAATAAGAAAGGATATTTTCTTACCCTATTATTTATTTACATTAATATTTAGAATTATTAATCCCAATGATAATAAACAATTTTAAATAGACATTTTAGTAGACATTTATTTAAAAAACAGTTTATAAAAGGTTTCTACGTTTCGAGAATACAATTTTTTAGTGTAATTAAATAACATTATAATCCAATAACAAGGCTATATGCATGAATAATATAATGAATAATGGGCTGCGCCTACATAACTTAAGTTTTTTTTATAGAATGACATAGGAGAATGTTTAAACATTTTCAGAATTAATATTCTAAATTAGTATGTGAACAGAGTTTTTATACTTTTAATTGAATACTAGAAGTAGACAGTCACATTCTGTCTACAGAATATTATATAATAATATTTAAATTATAAGAGTCTTCTTTGGATATTAAATAAATTTTCAGATAATATTTGGTCCCAAAATGACATGCATACGTTGAAAAAATTATATATTCTCATTTTAAGAATATTTCATTTGTAATATCTTCCTTTGAAAAAAATAAGTGCTAAAAAGATCCTTTTAATTTAAAAGAAAAATCTTCTAAAGAACAGAATAATTTCAGATATTCTTAACATATAAGAATATATATACACTGAATAGGATATTTTCTTACCATTATTATTTAATATATTTAGGATTATTAATGACAATAATTTACTAATTACTAAAATTTTGACAAGTAAATATACATAGCTTTACTTAATTTATATAAATAAGATATTTCAAAAAAATATTATGTAAAAAAGAAAATATATTCTTATTTATTAAGAATATCTATCAAGAGGACTTATAAAGTATATATATTCCAACAATACAATTTTTTTCGCAATATTCTCAGGATATATGGAAATCATGTTGTTAGAATATATATATATATATATATATATATATATAATTTATTCATCAGCATATAAGCCAAGAAGGGACTTGGATTAGAAGTCGAAATCACACATTCTTTCATACCTTTCCTCGATCACATCAATACATTATGCCTACTCATCTATCTTAAATACCATAAATACCTTAAAAAAAAAAAATATAAATACCTTATCTAAATTTTAATTCCTAAATCTGCCCTTATATATTCTCTCACATTCTCACATAAACTCTTATTCTTTCTAAATTCTTTCTCCTTCCAAAATCTTTTTAACAATACCCTTTTCTTCACATCTAATTCGTCATTGAAAATTCTTGTTATTCTGTGTCTTCAGCGCATTCGTCACCTAACTCACTAAACCATTCCTTCGTCACCACACATTCCGATACAAAGTGTTCAATATTAACCCATCCTCTGTTACAAAATTTACACACTTTACACTCATCACCTAGCTTATTATATTCTTCTAAATTACCGCATCTTAACTTTTCATGTTGTTAGAATATTTTGTGCTGTCTGAGTGTATATTCAAGTAGTTAAAAAATATTTATAATTATATGTTTGTGCGTATATATGTACAATTCAGACAACAATTGACAATTTATGTCGTCGGCGAGAATTTAATTATATCGCAATTTTTCAAACAGATCACCCGTGGATATTCGAGATATCACGACCACGAGTGTATGAAGCGGTTCGATGAACCTCATTATCTGAATTCTTTATGCTTGTAAATCCGTTCGTCTATTCGATAACGCTATCGATTACACGAGCAACGTCTTTCATTATTATTGTTATTAATATTATATATTTTCCTTTCTCTCTCTCTCTCTCTCTCTCTCTCTCTCTCTCTCTCTCTCTCTCTCTCTTTTATCTTTTTTCATATTTAAATCTACTCAAATTGAGTAACGAAAGGAAGAATCATTTGCTCGATACATAAATTAAAAGTCACCAACGAGATTAATTGTTTACATGGGTAATGCCCTTAAATCAAGGATCTAAATTGTCCGATAATTAGACATTCATTTACAGTAATAGAGGTTAATTCATACTACTTGATGTGCTGCTCAAACAACTTAATTGTTCCCATCTCGAAAAATAAATGTAATTCATAAAATGCCGACCTAGATACGCGCTATTAATTTGCAACGTGCTTCCTATTGTTCGTCGCGATCTCTAATTGGCATAATCGTTTCCTCATCCATTATTACTGTATGTTTATTGTCTCAGAATTTCAGCCCTTAATTAATCCCGATCAAATGTAATAAGACATACATATACCAATGAATTCTGATTTATGTATATAGAATTTTAATTAAAAGATCAATTATATTTATGTAAAAATACAAAGTTTAGAGATAAGATAACAATGTAAAAAGATTTTTGAAAGATAATTTTTTTTTTTTTATTGAGAAAAATAATTCTCTCCTGAATTAATCTTGGAAGACTGATTTTATATGTGATAACTAATTCAAAGTGAAATTTTTTTAGCTTTAGTTGGCTCGTTAACTATCGGAATTACATTCTTCCTATCGCCGATCGCTGGTATGTTGACGGATAAATTCGGCATCCAAATAACCACCTTCGTAGGAGGTGCGATCGCGTCTGTTGGCATGCTTCTTTCCTCGCTGTTAACGGATAAGGTAGTAGAAAAAAAAAAGATATCTTTTTCCTCATGATGATTTTTGTAACTCGCTCAATAAAGGAGAAACCTATATCTCGTTTTATGTTTCATCAGGTGGAACTACTTTATTTGACATATGGTGTTATGTACGGACTTGGTGCGAGTCTCGCTTACACCCCGAGCCTGGCGATATTGGGCCACTATTTCAAGAAGTACCTAGGCTTGGTGAACGGCATCGTCACGGCCGGCAGTTCCGTATTCACAACGCTCATTCCATTTCTCATGGAGTATCTGTTACGACATTTAGGTCTGGAAGGGACACTGAGAAGCCTGGCCGCGCTCACGGCCATCATCATGGCCTGCGCGATTCTTTTCAAGCCGATACCACGTGAGCTTCCTTTAAAGTTTTCAAGGATTTTATTTGTATCTTTATTTCTTTATCGTTTTTTTCGTAATCTTATATGTATATAAAATATCACGAGGATTTTATTTAAATTTTTTTATTTACATAAAATAATTTGCAAAAATGACTTCATCTTTAGTTGCTTTTAAAATTATAAATATGCACGCGAAGCAGAGTTTATATTATATAGTTATTATTACATTTATAAATGGATTAAAAGTTAATTTAGAGTTTATTAATAACGTGCATATGTATTAAGAGAAAATAAAAAGATAAGCAAGCATTTTTTTTTCAGTGAATATGCCGGAAGATGAATCGCAACATAAGGCGAAATCGTTGCGAAATAGTTTAAAACAATTTGTAAACGTATCTATTTGGAAGAAAAAACGATATGTCGTATGGGCTCTTTCTATTCCTCTCGCCCTTTTCGGGTGAGTCGATTGTTCGCACAATCATTACGCTTAGCTCCAATTACTTTGCGATGTAAAAATGAAATACGCTCTCAGTTTATCACGGTTCATGATATAAATAACATATCACGTTATGAAGATTAAAACCCTCATAGATAATTTCAATAAATTACTACAATCATCAACTAATCGCCGTTCGATTAGTTTCGTCTGAAAAATTTTATAAAATGACGATATTTGGAGTGATTATTTATAATCTTTCTCCTATAAATTTTTTCTTTTTACATGAATATTATTTGTCTTATATTGCACAATTATTATTTTTTTTTTTTTTATATTTAATTATAGAGTTCAATTATATACATATATAGGTCTATTTGTATAGGTATTAAAACTATTGATTGTGTTTTATTGCAGATATTTCGTCCCATATGTTCACATAGGAAAATTCGTATCTATGACGTTCAAGGATGCCGATGGCAAACTACCGGTCATGTGCATCGGTATCACTTCCGGTATTGGCCGTTTAATTTTTGGCTACATCGCTGACTTGCCGAAAGTGAACCGAGTATTGTTACAGCAGGTAAATGTAACTGAAAAATATTCAAAGCTACACTTTTCTTTCTTTTGTAAAATATTTAATATTTATACTAGAAATATATAACTAAAAAAATACCAAAAATAGACTCCTGTTTTCTTTCTTTAGATTTCATTTCTAAGTATCGGCATCCTCACGATGCTTCTTCCGGTCACTAAGTCCTTCCTCGTGCTCCTGGCTATCTCGCTAGGCATGGGACTGTTCGACGGATGCTTTATATCGTTACTTGGCCCGATTGTATTCGATATTTGCGGTCGCAACGATGCGACTCAGGCCATTGGTTTTCTTTTAGGAATGTGCTCTATACCTCTAACAGTTGGCCCACCCATCGCGGGACTTCTGTATGATCATACTGGTAAAGTTCTTAATATAATTATTTCATCATCGATAGAATGAGAAAACAAAAAATCTTTTTTCTTTAAATTTTTTTTCAAAAATTAATAATTAATAAAATATATGTTATAAATACTAGGTAGCTACGATTTGCCTTTCCTGTTAGCCGGCGTTCCTCCGATAGTGGGGGGGTTGACAATGTTCCTGATAAGGTGCGTTAAAGACGATGAGAGTTCAAATGATCCGGAAAATCGCTCGAATAAAACGGATTGCCAGAATGGTTGGTAAAACAGGTATTTATATATCATCTAATCATTTTAATGTGCTGTGTGTTTTATGCTGTAATCGTCAGAACAAGAAGATTTATCGTTTGATCATTTGATCATTAGATTATTATTGTCGATTGAAAAAGGTATTTTAAAATATTAT
Organism: Anoplolepis gracilipes; assembly: GCF_047496725.1. NCBI lineage: Eukaryota > Metazoa > Arthropoda > Insecta > Hymenoptera > Formicidae > Anoplolepis > Anoplolepis gracilipes. The sequence goes on along the minus strand of NC_132979.1, from coordinate 7,813,781 downwards.
AAATATATCATTCAAAATATAATATTTTTCTTATGAGATAATATTATCTTTGTTATCATCAATACTAACAATTAATTATAAGATTAGTTGCTTTCACCTTACGCTTCTCTATATTTAATTATATTCTATATTAAATTTCCTTTGTAATTATTAAATTTATAGGGAAAATAAGGAATAATGGTTCTTCACCGACGTTCGTTGTAGAGCAGAAACACAAGTCAGTGATGGAAGATAAGTATAGAAGGATGTACAAAAATATGCAACCGTCTCAGCGCTATCATGTCAAGCAACAGGCTGGATTGCAAAAATACTTGGCATATAATAACTGTAGACACGAGTACGGGAATCACTATAAGTATTCGGAAAGTGTACCTTTACTTCACAGAGAAAAAGATCCACAATGTTCAACCACAGGTTTTTTTAAGCGATCATCGACGCTTCTAACATTCTGAGTTCACGTCTCTTGAGTTTGACATTGGAAATTTTTTCGCTGTGAAATTTCATTCATTATTCATTTATTAAATGAAAATGAAAATGCAATTTATTAAGAGAAATATTTCTTTTTATATTATCATATTTTTATATAGAAGATAAAAGAGTATATACAGTCGGACTTCTTATCCTACGACAAAAATTCTCTCATACTACGACCGCGAAAGGGGAATTATACCCCCACTCTCAAATTTTTGTCGTAGGATCAGAGGTTTAAGGGAAAGATTCCGCACCGAAAATGTCGTAGGATAAGAGGTCCGACTGTATAATGTGTAAACGTTACGTTATGTGTAGTGTATGTATACGTGTGTGTGTATGGTGTGTGCGAAAATATGTATACATTAATTTTTACTTGATATATATATATATATATATATATATATATATATATATAATGATTTATTTTTTTATTATAAAACAATCAATATTTTAATAATTAATATTTAGCGATATCGAGTTTATTAATCTCTCTTGAGAGATGTCAATTAACTATTATATCAATCGTAGCATATTCCAAAATATGTATCTAGTTTTGAAAACGTACTTATCAAAATAATCAATTCAATCAATTACAAGTTGAAACAGCTAAATATTGAACGTTAAAGAAAAACAGCATATATATACATATATATATATATATATATACACACATATATATATATATATATATATGAGATTTAAAAAAATAATATATATTTATTAAAACTGTACCCACACAGCATATTCAAAAGATGATTTAGAAGATATTCCAAAGTAAATTTTATCGCTCCAGACATTTTTAGGATATTTTCTGAATGTCTTTTAGATATGTATGCTATATGGGTATATCATTATCTCTTTCTGGCTCAAAGAAAGATATTTTATATAATCTCAATTAGAACGTGCCTAGTAAGAGTAAAAATGCAATTATTAACAAAATAAAAAAAGAATTTTATTTTTTAAAAAATAATGAGAATATACTAGTAGATGCTTAGTGATTCAATAATTAACTCTTTGTAAAAGTAACAAACAATTAATAAAACTCTATTTCTAGAATAGAAAACAAATGAAGATATTTATATAGATTTTTGTCAAAAATGCCAATCATGGGCACGCTAATGTGACGGATTTACAGCAAGTGTCAATATCGATTTAATAACAAAACTCTGTCCAATAATAATGTTGATAGTACTAAATTGTTTAATTATGGATAGAGACGTTATACATTGTCTCAATATTTTAACGTTTGATTAGTATATATTTTATCTTTGTAATATTACAGAATATAAATTATAAGTATTAATCAGTATAAATTTGATAGTTATAAATTACAACAAAATATGTTAATGATGAAATAAGGAATATATGAAAATAATTTTTCTTTTTTTTATATATTGCAAATTAAAAAATTTTTATCTGTCTTTTTATGTATTATTAATTAAAATTTAATTCCGAATTATACATTTTTAACATATATAAGTAGTTTTAAACTTTAAACAATTGTAATTTTTAATATTAATCTCTTTTTTTTCAACCAAATAGCATTTATTTTTATCTTTAATGCATGTGAGTTTTATCAATTGTATTATATAATAATTATGTTATATTTTACTGCCGAGTGTTATTTGTATCAGAAATGATGAATCTGCAATTATTTTAATCACATTTCAATAGCGTGTTGTTTATACATTAGCAATATATACGATTTTTTAAAATAATGATTTAATGCAAAGCATTTAATTGTAATAATACGCTAATATACTTACATTAAAATATATTCTGTTATGAAACTAATTTTATATTAATTATATATCCATAAAATAATGTATACAAATAAAAGGGTTAATAAAGAAAAAATTAAGAATAAAGACTTTTAGAATTTAAATAAAACATTAACAAAAAATAGATAAATGAGAGCCAAAAGCTTTGTAAATAGTGCACAAATTATTTTATTTAAAACAGAAACAATCCTAAGAACTTAACATATTGATGTTTATAATACTATGTATAAGCTTTTGATCAATTTTTTGATATATATATATATCAAAATATATACATATTTATTTATTTATATCTGTCTAAGAATTAGAATTCTTGAACTTTTTAATTAATCTCTTTTACATATTTTCTTGATATACTTTTTAGTTTAAATTTTTACACAATAATCTATCCCTTTACACTTTACACACTTTAATTGAATAAAAAGGAATAATCCTTCTATAGAGTGTTTTTAACGAAGGAATTATGTGCAGATTATTTTGACATATTCAAATTTTTTTTAATTACAAAGGAAGAAAGATCTAAAAATGGTAGGTATTTATAAATATCACATAGTGAAGCCATCAGCCATCTATAAGAACACACCGCTTATCAGTGTTCAATAGTTTGACGTATCGCGTAATGTCATAGCACAACAGCCCATGTATTATTCACTGCAATAGACGAAAATATCCGTTAGGAGACCAATTATTGTATCGTCATCATGCCCGTAAGTTTTTGTAGTAAATTTGAAATTAATATGAACGAGAAAAATGTTTCAAACTAAATATAATTGCGAGGGCGTTACCCGAGTGACATAACCATAATGCAATGTTATTTGCTTCTCTTTTTTCAGTTTTAATTAAATTTTTGCTTTAATTTTTTACCCACATTACGAACATTTAATTAAATATTTTGAAAATTATCGTGTACAGAATTTATGACATACATTTGATGATAAACAATACATATATGGAGATTAATTACTGTAGTGAAAATATGTTATATATCTCATCAGTAATGGTTTATACAAACTTTCCCTCTCTCTTTCTCTAACACATAATTGTAATTCAGATCTTTTTATTTATATATTGTTCAAATATTAGGCGTATCATTCAAGCTTCACAAAGAGCCATGGCACAATCGGAAACATGGCACTGTTACCAATCAAGACCACGTTCAGAGGTCCTGCGCCTCCTTTTAATAACAAAGAACAAGATATAATTGATGAGGCATTATATTTCTTTAAAGCAAATGTATTCTTCAGGACATATGAGATTAAGGTAATGTTTTATATTGTGAAATAATACAATTCTGTATACATAAAGCTATGTTTTTTTACAGAGTGAGGCTGATAGAGTTTTAATCTATATTACTCTATTTATTACCGAATGCTTGAAGAAGTTACAAAAATGTGCAACGCAACCACAAGCTATGAATGAAATGTTTTCTCTTGCTATCTCTAAATTTGATATTCCTGGTGATGCTGGTTTTCCTTTGAATTCTGTATATGCCAAACCAAGCAGTCCTGCTGAAGCTGGCAAGTATCAATACACTATTGAATAATGCAAAAGTAAAAAATATATATCTTTCATATTTTTCATTAATATTACTGATAATTTTACAGATCTTATGAGACAGTATCTTCATCAAATCAGACAAGAAACAGCTGTTAGAATTGTTGAAAAAGTTTATGGTGAGGATGGAAAGCCAAGTAAATGGTGGCTCTGTTTTGCAAAAAAGAAGTTTATGGACAAATCGTTGTCTGGACCTGGGCAATGAATTATTATTTTTTTTTTATTATGTATTGTATTGTATTGAAGATGGTCCAAAACTGGACCCCAAAACGTTCAATTAAATTTTTTTTTTCAAAAAAAAGAAACGTGAATTATTTTCAAACTTATACCTTACGCTTTGTATTGCTTTTCTCTCAACTTCTCTTGTTATTAATATATTGTTTCAAAAAGTGCATGCGTATAATCAAGAAATAAAGGAACTCGAAATAATTTTCCCTCTTATTTGTTATCTTTTGTATATTAAATTTAACAATTTTTTTCTATTAAATTTAATCTTTAATTTCCATAAATTTATCCTCTTAAATATTTAAAGCTGAATATACCTTAAATTAATACTTTCGCAAAAATTTTAACCAAAAGAAAATGGGAATTAATAATACTTGCGTACTAAAATTTTACAATCTTAAAGAAAAAGATATTTATTTGTTTTACAAAATACATCACAATATTGATATAATGTAATGTATAACAAATAAATGATGTATTTTGTATTGCATGGAGGTTACAAATAATATAATTATCGCTTTCTGCGAAGAGATAGCGTATTTCGTCGCTTCCAAGCAGCACGACGCGAACCACCGATCGTTTGAGAATAACGGTGTCCTTTGCCTAATCCACGCGAGCTTCTACCAGCGGAGGTCTTACCACGAAGCTCACGGTGCTTGTGTACTGCATTGCATACCCAGTTCACTTTAGGATCGTTACGGATTGCCTAAAACAAGAAAAAAAGATTTTAATTTACAAGAAATAAATTTTTAAGGTAGTTCTCGAAATTTATCTCGTGTTCAGACATCCAAGGAAGATAAAAAATCATTGTTTATTCATTCGTGATATAAGATAATCATCATATGTACATTAAAAATGAAAATATATTGATATATTTGTTTTGTTACAATTATTAACTGATATTCTTTACTTTCTTATTCTTGATATATAGGAGAGTTTTTAAATTCATCAATTGATCAATTGCATGATGAATTAAAAAACTCGCCTATATATCAAGGATAAGAAAGTAAAAAATATCAGTTAATAATTGTAATAAAACAAATGTAGTTACTTTAAGGATAATAATATTAATAAATTTTGAATATTACCTTGTGGGCAGGATCAATCAGAATTACTTCATAGTATTTGTATGAAGAGTCTTGGGCTACCCAATAACTATTTAGCACTCGCAATCCACCGCAACGGCGACCAACGCGTTCCTGTAAAATAATATTTAATAAGAAATGCTAATAGAAAAACAAGATTATAATCTTTAGATAAATAGCAACTTCAGACATCCAAGGAAAAAAAAAATCAATGTTACTCATCGTAAAACAGTTTTATCATCATTACAATTCATAGAAATATAATTTGTTCAGTTCATTAATTAATAGAATTTTAGAAATTTTTTTGTGACTGATACAGTCCATCATATATTTTAATATATTTAAGTTTTTTTTTAATTGTAACTTTAGATATGTGAATAACTTACTTCAGCAACCGATTGTAATTTTCTCGTGGGTTTCAACTGATTGACACCATGGCTTTTTGGCTTGCCATAAGTCGCACCCTTAGGAACTGGACGCTTGCGTCCACCACGACGCACACGAATTCTGAAGATGACAAAACCTATCGCAAAAGTAAAAAATATTGTGTTTACTTTGCATTCATTATCATCTATAAATCACAATTTCAGTTAATCAAATATATTTCAGTAGTTGGTATGGTATTACTCTCTTCATGAAACTATAAGAGTGGTGCATGAACCAATTCATCATATAATTTTGTGTGATATTGCATACTTTGCTCTAACTTTATATTAATTATAAAGACACAAATACAAAGGCAGTTCAGTATAATTACATAAGACTGAGTTTGAATATAAAAATTTACCAACAGTCATGGAGCCATTCCTCACAAGATAGGAAGTGTGTAGTATAAAATGTCCAAATCTAAAAAAAAAGAAACAATTCGACAAGTTTGCGTGATATCCCCATGACTCTCATAGATCACAAGAGTGCTAAACCGGTATCGAAACTAAAACTTTCATCTTATATATATCTGAAGCGATTACGTTACGTGTTACTATACTAACTGCCTTTGTGTAAAAAAAAAATTCAAACTAGATACTTTCAATCAAATTAAATATTTTTACACAAGTCTAAAGTATATAATCCCAAAAGTAATTTACCTTGCTTGGCTTTGTAGCCCAAACGACGAGCCTTATCAGGTCTGGATGGTCTGGGAGCACGATGTAGCTTGGTCAACTGACGGTACTGCCAGCACCGGATACGCAGCAAGAAGCGAAGCACATCGCTTTGCTTCTTGCGATACAACTCCTGCATATACTTATACGCTCCCATAATTGATCCCTACACAAAGATAAAAGGAAAATAGACTGTTAAATAGTGCACCATCCATACCATGATGATTGCTAGCGCAACTTATTTTCTCTATACAAATAATTTGTTTATTATTTATACTATATATTACTTGTACTATTATTCGCGTGAAAAAGTGCCTCCGAAATGTGCGAGTTACACGAGAAGGTCGGAAACGCGACCAAGTGTGATCCGCGAGGTTAGCGTTACCGTTATAATTGATATAAATATTCGATAAAAATATATCTGAAAAATATGAATATATTGAATCGTGGAAAATTCAGCGATCACACTCCTCGCGTCTCGAGTCACGTAAAATTCAGGATGTTTGCGATAAAACGCGATTTCCAGCGAACATTACTCACCCCACACGGATCGTAGTGGAAAGAAACAGAAGGAAAGAATCCAATGCTCGCTGATGGAGCCACTTCCGCGTGGCGCGGAAACTTCCCACATTGGCGCTTTCGTCGAGCCCGCTGACATCAGAGACCTCAGGGTATCGATCACGTAACTTTTCCTCTAGGACGGAAACGTGAGAGGTGGAAAATTTCAAAGTAAAGGTGAAAATTTTCACTTTTCGCCGAGGGCAAAATTACGTCATCGTTACCCTGAAGCACGTGACAAGAAACACGTGCATGGACATTCGTTGACAACTCCGAGGCAAACTGACGGAAACATATATATATATATATATATATATTTGTACGAATTATAAATTAAATACATACATATATACATATATATATATATATATATGTATATATGTATATATATATATATATGTATATATGTATGTATTTAATTTATAATTCGTACATATATATATATATATATATATATATGTATGTATATATGTATGTATTTAATTTATAATTCGTACAGAGACTTATACACGTGGAACTGATGTATATCAATATGCAAAATCTGGGTCAAGTTCAAAATTACGTCGGTATTTAAAATCATATAGCACTCCCTCCCTTATGATTTTTCCTCCAATATACGTATATTGAAAGTATATAATTTTAATTATTTTTTTAAATGTACATACATATCTCAAATACTTTATTCAGATTTTTTTAAACATAATCATTTTCAATGTATACGATTCTCTTTTAGCTTTTATTTTCCTCTATTTATTCTTTTTTAATTTCTGAATAGTATATATAATCTCGCGATTTATTTTCAATTAATTTTTTTGCTCTTACTTATAATTATTTATATTTAATAAGGGAATAATATTGTTAGTATTTTTGTTATTATATACATAATAGAATGCTACTCTCTCACTTTAAGAACTTTTTATTATCTTAACATTGACCGATCATAAAAGATTATATATGGGAATATCTTTGTGCTTGGATTATTATATGTATATACAAATAATGTTTTTAAAATATATTTATATATATCAAGTGTTTATTAAAAAAATAATTTCCTTTTATATTATTTTCATTTAATTTCTTTTCAATGTTGCTCATCTCAAATTCTGTATTGAAAATTTATTCAAATATAGTTTCTATGTGTTTATGTATTTTTAAAAATTATGTAACACTTCAACGTATTAAATTTCACGTTTGTTTAGTTTTCTAAATTTCGACTTTACTTATTTATACTTTAATTTTTATTATATTTGAAACTTTCTGTTTATATTTATATTATACAAAAATAATTTCTCTTAATACAGAATTATTTACAGTACGTACCATACGCATTTTTTAAATTTCTAAATTTACTTTTCCATCTTATTTTATATAATTCCCTAACAACACACATGTTCAAAAGATGTCTATAAGAGATCCATAGGGTGTTAAAACGTGTTTCAACATTCTACAGATTTCTTATAAACATTTTTTCTGAACATGCGTGCTGTCAGGGTTGTATTACACGTTAATTCTTTGGATTCAAAAAAGCAACAGTACATATATGTGACTTCGATGCATCGAAATATATAAGGAGTAGGAAAATAAAGACATGTAAAGCACAGTTGGGAAAGACACGTATCTGTCGTTACACCTGCATACCGAAGAGATTCCGGCGGCGAAACGGCGCGGTCGCAATATCGAGCGACCCGGTGACCTCTCCGGCCGGTGGAATTGATTATTTTCAGGAGAGTGAGTTACCCTGTATAAAATATATACATAACGCATCCACCAGCTAGAGGCATGACGCTGGTCAGGTAGTCCGTCATGGAGAGCCGCTCGGGTAGCATAAAGGACCCCATTTATTACCCGGAGAACGATGGCACGTCGAGCGCCGGCGGCGGCGGTGCCGGGGAATCTGCCGACAAGAGCCAACGCAGCTCGCTCAACAGCCAGGATATCAGTCTCGATGACAGCAATGCGCTCAAGGTACCGCGAAAATTCATCACCAACTGGCGACAGGCGTGCGATCGGACCCGCGATCGGACCAAGGACCTGCTGAAGAGATGGCGAACGACCAGCAGCAACATCGACGAGCTCGCTCCCGCGTCCGTCGTCGTCCCCGACCTGGAGCAGCCCAGCTGGAGTGTACACGTGTGGAGTGAGTATGCTATATGTATATATATATATATATATATATATATTAGCTAAACTTATTATTTTTTCTTGATCAATTTGAATTATTGTGTAAAGGGAGTACCTTGCGGAATTATTATATATGCGGTTGATTTTTTTTTAAATAATTAAAATAATTGTAAAATTGTAACTCATCATTTTCATAGATAATTTTTAAATAAATTGTATGTGAATTGAATTTTATATATATGTAGGTTTTATAGGGATCTCGAAAAATTTGGTGTATTTATTCAAAATTGAAGGATCCCTATTTTATTTTATTAAAGTGATTTACTATCAGTGACAATAAATAATAATAAGCTATATAATCATTATTTAATTAATATAAATAATGAATTACTGTTACTCAAAATTAATTTTGAGACACAGAATGTTTAAACTCTCTACGTACCTAAACATTATAAATTGTCAAAAGTATAAATAAACTGTAAGACATTTGCTTTGTTATTATTTATGATTTTAATTATATAACAGTCGACTCTCTCTCATTATCATAAGATCAGTTCTTCGATAAACATCTCAACATGAAAAATTTTTTTTTCGATAAACGGAAACGTTTTTGTTTGCGGAAACATTATAAATTACTTTTTAACATATAGTCTTCTCAAAAAATTTAATACTTAGTGAAATTGTGAGTTGATCTTTATTTTTTATTATTTTTTTCAATACTAGATTTCTAACCTTTTATTTTTAATTTTTGCCATTTAAATTGGAGACACCCTGTATAACTCCTTGCAGTCCTCAGTTATTGACAAATTAATGTATAATTATATTGTTTAGTAACCTTTACATTTTTCTTTTGTAATTTGTGCTATTGCGTTGAAGAAGGTCATAAAGTTGATCGAAACGTACGTTTTTATCATAATAGATTAATTTGTTACACTGAGAATAAAAAAAATTTTTTTTTGCACTAATTACGTTTTGCTCTCATTAGCCAATATTCTAAGTTAAAACTACTTTTTTCCATTATTTTACGACAAATGAGAATATTGATGATCTACATTAAAGCTACATGATTAATTACTGTGATTTAATAGCAACCTGGGTAAGCCGCTTTCCGAGCGATAATAGTTTGTCCGCCGTTAATGAGCTCGATAAAATCGGAGGTTCAGAATCCTTAGCACCAATACAGCGTGATAAGTTCTCTCATTTTTTTACGTATCTCTTGGACCACGATAGAGACGGTTACATCAACAGAAAGGATTTCTCACTACTCTCGGAGGTAGAGTTTATAAATTTAATTTTTAATTAGTATAACATTTTTGTTATTTTATATGTAAAATTGGTAGAAATAATGTAAACATTATTTTCTCTTTATATTTTTATGAAAATTATATAAATATTCATATGTATTATATTAAGAACTGACAATGAGTAATGCATAAAAAGTAACATATATATATTGCTGATTTATAAATACACTTATCAATAAATTTGACATATAAATGAATAAAAATATCTTTTCTTGAAATTAAAAAAGCGTTTGAGAAGATTCGCGGATTGGTCATGGAATGGTCCGGAATATTTGAGGCTGCTGGAGATCGAAAACGGATTCGCAGGATTGATTCTTCAAGACAAGAGGGAACCCGCAGAGTCGGATAAAAAAGTCGACCTCGAAGGCTGGCTGTCCTGGTGGGCGAGAATTGTCGCACCGCTGGATGGTGCGAGCTTCAACGACATGCCGTTCTGGATCAAAGTTATGCCCAGAGTGTTCTTTCTCGCTATAAATAGCTCCGGTAGCGGGATGATCAGCAAGAAGGAACTGAGAGCCTTTTACGAATCCGTAGTCGGCTTCGACACTGACAGGACAACCAAGTGTCTGGATATCGCATATGATTCCATGACTTCGGTAAGTTAACGCAATTATAATAACTAATTATAGTAATGTAATTATAGGAACAAAGATTTTCGATGAAATTATTAATTAAAAAAATATAGAATTATAATTACTCTAAATTATTTTCAAATTACATAAATATAAAATTAATTATTTGACAATTAAATTATGTTTTGAAATTTGATATAACAACAAGAAATTTGTTAAAAGAATGGAGATCATCCCCTCGGCTGGGCGCAATATCAGCTAGTGTTCGCCAACTTCCTGTTCGGTCGCGGCCCGTTCGGTCCGGGAGAGCATTTCCTAGGCATGACAGATTCCTGCATAATACGTGATAACACCATACCGTTTCCCATCGATTATTCTGCGATGAACACACCGCGGGATAAATTAGAGGTGTACAGCCCCCATTGTAAGAGCAACAGACGAAGCGTCGTAGTCTAACAGTGAAGTCATGTAAGACAGTTCCTTCTAGTTTTGTTGACGTAACGTGCACAATTATTCCTCGAGAGTGCCTAACATTTTATTCTGTACCTTAATATATACCGTATTTAATATAGATTTATAGATGTATTTTAGTGAATTTGCAAAAAAATCGCGATAAGAGGATCAGAGAGAATTAAAATAATGTTTTGCACAATTATTCCGGTGTGTACAAAAAATATACAAAAAATATATATATCGACTTTCTATTAAAAATATAATTAATTTTATCACATTCCAATACATCATCACACTGCCATTTATTTTATGAGAGCAATATGAGTATCCCATATCAAACGCATATGTCTATTTTAGAGTATATAGAACATAAAAAAAGCTTTATTCTTACATTGAAAAAATATATATTTAATCAAAGTTAATATGAAGCCGTAATGTTCAATTTCGTGTGTAGGAAAATATTGATATCATTTAATATAAAGTAGGGAAATGTACTTAAAAAATTTTTATTTCAAGCGCATGGCACTTAGTATTTCTTACACGAATTCGAATTCATTGACACATGGATATTACATGAGACATGATTTTCGCAGTAATATCAATTTTGATATTTCATTATACGAAGCGGGCATTTCTACATAATTTATTGTGTGTTGTCTACAAATAATGAGAAAATAAGAATGACACTCCTTTTTTTCGCCTATGTATGTATATGTTTGTACTTACATTAAATATTTATAAACAATTCTATCCCCGTTTTACCCCGCCCACCCTCCCTCCCTTTCAATCTTAAATGTATAATAAGGTGTATATGAAGGCACTGTTGGATCACATACTTTCAAAAAATCGATGTATCATATCGTTTCTCGTTTTCGAGGTAATCGTGTCATTGTTCATAATGACGGGCCAATGACAGAGATTCAATAAATGCACCAATAATTATTATAATAATCGGATATTCTAGTACTTTGGTATTTCTTTTTTTTTTTTTTTTATATTGTCTTGGCCCACACCGCCAGCACGTACGACTCGATTTCACACTCGTTCGTTCCCCTTTGGATCCTGAAAAGTCCGTTCTCTCCCCAGCTGTGTCCCCACGAATTCGCGACCAACTGAAGAAGAAATTGAATATTTAAATTATTTACAATTATGAAACGAAACAACTTGCGAGTCTAAAAAAATGTCTGAAAATTAGGACCTCTTAGAAACTTGTTTTGTCTAGAAAATGTTATAAAAGCGATATTAATCGCTCAACAAAATACATGTAAAAAAAATATATAAAACTTGTGTCTTCGTAATCTATCTTTTTGATTTTTTTTTTTAATAATGCATTAATGTCATCATCGTATAACTGTGATTTATCGCAAGCTTACCCAATATTTGAGCGGTGGACCGCGATAAGACGGCTCCTCGCCCCAACCGATTATTCTCACTGAATGATAACCGGAATCGTGCAATTCTGCGTTTCGAGAGTGCTTATATACTCCGCTCTGGTAAATGAAAAAGTCCTGGTAGACTCTCATGGTAGCTGAAAGACGAAGTGATATTTCTTAAATACTATTTTTAATTTATATGTATAATATTATTACGTTAAAAAATATTTTTGCATCATATATGTACATGTACATTGCCAATATACATTTCAAAGTCTCGATTCACGATTAAGTTGTAACAGCTACCTTGCACGGGTCCAGAGGTCAGGATTTCCTGCATAATGTCAGTCTCGTTGCCCAGACGATAGGCCGGTCCGACCTTGTACAGCTCTGTTCTCAGCGGGTTTGGCGGGTTTCGACAACCAGCGGCCTTTAGATCGCTTCTCTTACGTAGTCTGCATTGATTGTTCCTACCGTTCCAAGGATAACACTCCTCGTCCACCAGTCTAACGACACACGGTAACGATATAACGTCGTAGAAAAAACTATGTATTATAAAATATTATATATAATATGATAATTTTAAGGCATGTGAGACAGTGAATAAAATAATTCAATAAATTTCAAAAATTATAATCTATTATTAATATTGAACTATTTATATTACAGAATTAATTATCTACTTTATAGTTATTTATAATAAAACAAAGAGATCTTCAGTTTTAAATTAAATACAATTAAGATTTATATGATTTGATATTCGAAAAATTATAAATTATATATAAAACATTACCCGAATTTTCTCATGAACAGCCAGGCACGATCGAGATATCCCCCTTTGCAGCCCTGCTGTCCCCTGTTGTTGCAAGAAAGCAGATGCTGCGCGCTTAGCTTCACGCCTTCGGCGCCTTTGCTCATGATCGCGAATCTGTCAGACGCGACATCAGCTGTGGACACGGCCCAAGATGCGCCGCACCATCCTTGATCGTGAATGTCGGATATATCGCGTGGCCAACGTGTTCTGGAGTTGAATTCCCGTGGCAACGCGTCCGGATCGTAAATACGTCGCACCGGGTTCATTTTGTACACCTGTATAGATTTTGACAGCCCAAGAATGTCTTTTTCATGTCGCGGATTTTTTTGTTATTTGTGGTATATATATTGGTAAATCTTTTTTCTTTACAGTTGAAAGAAAAAAATGTCGACACTTACAATTAGGCCAAGGGCTTCGGGAAAATTTTAAAGAAAAAAAAAAAAAATCCCCAGTATACCGTGCTTGCAAGCGACATTGAGTCATTCAGACGCTTTTTTTCTTGTTCATTAAACCCCCGCAGCAAAGTACAAGAGATTACTTTAGCCATGGAACTTTAGCCTTAGTTGCACAAGCGAAGCAATTGACCTAATCTTGCGAGACAATTTCGCGTCTATATACAGTCATGGCGCGTTTTAAGAACAAGGTTGGTTCATTTCGAAATTATCGAGCTGTAGGACTTGTGCAATCCTCCGAATTTTTTATTCCACTTGCGATCTTCAAATTTATCTACTTTTGAATAATGCATTATTTCACTGACGAGCTTAACGTATTTTATTATCCTCAAAGTATAATAATGATTAATTATTTTATTTTAATTAGAAAAATATTATGCAAATATTTTGCATTAATGTGTGTGTGTGTGTGTGTGTGTGTAATAAAATTTTGAAAGCACCTCTAGATAAGTACTTACGGATTGCGAAGGGTTGAGAGTACCGAGACGAAGCTGCACGCCCTCCTGAAGGGTTCTTCCCCAGAATTCGGAATAATTGCCCGCCTGCCATCCCAAGGTAGGTCCTTGCAAATCGACCTCCTCCAGTAATTCCGGCTCGATCAAACATCGGTTCTCCTCGCAGAGCACTTCGGCGCGATTGTCAAGCGAGGAGCATTTACTGCAATATAAATTCCACTTACGCGATCTGCTTTCTCTCTCAACCGCGTGTCATTACACATTATAGAAGATATTACCATGTGTTACAATTCACTTTTAACGTTTGTCCATAATTGTACTCTCTTCCTTGGAAGAAGCATCCTGAAACAACACGAGGAGAGATTTATTATATTAATTAATTTATTATATTAATATTATATGTATGTAAATAATTGTATAATAAAATCTATCATAAATCCTACGATTACTATAATAAATCTCTTTTTATTATACATATATATAATAAGTATATGAATAATAAATTTTTATATACGCACTTCTTATTGGCTCGGGAGGCGATGTATCATTCAGCTCGATCCCTTTGCAATGATACCAGTAATCCGGGCAGCAGTCCTCTTCGCGGGAGCGATCGCAAAAGTCATCGCAGTAGCACAACGTCGTGAGAATCGGTGCGCTGCATTCATCCTGTCGACCTGGGCAGCATCTACCCCCAGGATACCTCGAGGCGCAGTATGGTCCTTTCGGCAGTCCAGAATAGTCCGGGATGCCTCTCGCGATGGAAGGTAATAATACGAAGACGATGAACACTAAATTCGGGCAGTGTACGGTCCACATCCTGCAATAATTATTGCCAATTAATATAGATTTTTGATTGAAATTATTTTGCTCGAAATTTTACGTAAAGAGATCTATGTGCTACTTTTTCTAGTTTATTATGTAGTGTATTATTATGTTAGGTTTATTTAGTTGTTTATAGAGAGAGTAAATCTAAGAGATGAGACGGTTTAACTGTTTGTAACAATGTACCTAACTTTGATCTAACTCTAGTTTAATTTTATAGTCCCTTTTATTCCGCATAACTTTAAATGATGGCACGAATTCCGCGAATCGCGCGGTGCGCGGTGCGCGCGTGTGTAAGGTATGTAGGATTCGGTAACAGCTGGCAATTGACAACAATAACGCTGCCAAGAGTTTGCAATGTTGGGGGGCCGACGGAGACGCGTCATCCCGTCTGCTTTGGAACCACTTCAAGGCGTTGGCCGTTTAAATGCCACGAGATTTGTCATCATACGGCATATTTTGCAGAAGATGATGGAAGTCTTTTCAGGCTTGTGCAACTTGTATTTTTGTATTTTAATGAGAGAACAAAGCGTGTATTCAATTCTTAGTTCTTCTATTTGCGCGAAAAATTCAATGATAACAAGACTTGTAAGAGTTCATACTGCCATTTTCGTGTATTTATTATTATCGATTCAATGCAGTCAAGGATATAAATTTTTTGTGTGAATATCTTGATTTTCTTGAGACTATAAAAATCTCAGGAATATTTAATTCTTCATTTTTTAATTATCTTTTGTATTATTATTAGAGTTAAAACATCAAAAGATTTTAAAATTACTTTCAAACAATCTATTCGTCAGCGACAATTCGAGGCTTTTCGAATTGGTCCATGCATCATCTATTACGCATCATGTAACTCTGAAACGAGTGTCACTTGAATCGGCTGCATTATAATATTGATGAAATTTACCAGACTGGAACGAGTGATTTCAGCTTCCTGATGTCGGGCAGGCCGCATACTTGCGTAACGATATCAATTTTCTAGCTAATGATAGCTTATTAATTAAATTTAAATATACATGCGTATTCTTTAAAAATAAACTACTTTTACTAAAAGAAAGCTGAATGCATTATTTAATACACTAATGTGTGACTTTGAGGCAATTTTGCATTCCATTCAAAATTAAAAAGAAAAAAAAAAGAAAAGAATTCTCGTAAAATCGAGTTGAAATTAATTTCGAAAAATCATTTTTTGTACAATATTAAACGCAAATGATTATTTAAATGCTGCGTCACATATTCTTCGTTCTACATACTTCCGAGAACCGCATCGGCAACTGTTTCTTCATATAGACGAAGGAACAAAGGATTTCTCTATTGTCGTCGACCGCGGATTCTCCGAGAGGACGACGAGTCCGACGAGCGCGTTCATTGAGGGACGAGCAATTAATGCAAATACTCCGCACCCTGGAATGCGTAAGCAAGTGGGTTGCCCGTTTGACCTGTCTTCCCTAAGACGCCACAAAGTATCCTCAAACAGCCAATTAACATTTTTTTCGGCGGAATAAACGGTCATTCACAAACGTCAAATTCAAATAAAAAAAAAAATTACCAGAGCAATAAAATCCCTCCCCTCTCGTCCGGCAAAAACAAATAATATTAATTAACATGAAGACGAAAGTAAGCGAAAGTTTACGCTCGTAAAGTTCTAGTTCAGAGGCCAGAAGCTGAATAAAAAGAATAAATGAGCGCAACGTCTCGACGAGTTCTGCGGTGAAATCGGCGACAGCTGATCCATGACATCAGCGTCGCACCCCACGAGAGGCTCAATAAGAACGGATCCTTGAATGCTTACCTCGAATGACATGATCGAAGGAATAATCTTAATTAAAAGCTACAAAATCTAAATTGACCGAGGGTTTAGAATAGACGAGTCTAGTGGCTAATTCGTATAATCAACAACGTGACTCTTGGCCTCTCGTGTAAAATTAAATGAATTGACAAGGGTCGTAAAAGTGTGTCTTTTCTGGTTCTTATTTTACAAATTTATGATTATATTATGTATGTATGAATATTTTTTAATTATTCTCTATTTATTTTTTTACAGAACATTTTTTATTAAAGGAACAATTCAGAATTGTTGCGTTTGATGTTATCGATGTGATGCTCATTGAAATGCAAATTTCATTTGAGATGTGTCACATAAAGTGAGGAAAGTTAAGTTAGCGAATAGCTGTGTGTTCCAGAAGTGACAGAAATGTTTACGAGCATTTCAACGAACGGATGATCGATAATACTCGACAAAGTGAAATGCAAACGGCCTTCGTGTGCGCGAATCATCTATCTGAGAGCGGTTTCTGGACTTGGTCCAAAGTTACATCATTGCAAGTTTGATATATTTCGCGATAATAATCGCGAGAGACAGTCATTGAACGCGCGTTCAATAAATTAATTAATGCCGTTTGAGGCATCGCGATTTACGGTGTATGATCTGATAAGCATGTCTCGTGAGAGACTTAAACTTAATTACCGTAAGATTATAATTACTTTTAATATGAGGAAAATAATACGTGCGAAGAACTTTCTTATTTTTTTCGTTTGATTTATAGCAGAGTTTCTCCCCTTTTTTATGTCAATCAAGTCCTCGAAGTACATTAATTAATGCCATTATATAATAGTCATAAGTGAGAAAAAATATTGATTTTTAATTATTTTTTAATCCAAAATAATTTTTCTTAATGTATATCGAGTATTTTTAAATATAGACTTTTTAATAAAATATTAATAAATTATTTATTTTTTTTATTATTAAATTTACTTCAGAAAACTTTATAAAGTGTTGCCAGTCATAATTATTATTTATTTTTTCCTACTTTCGTTTTATTAGAATTTTGACATTTAATCAAATAATAATATAGTTGCACAAGATTATCGCAAATTTAATTTTTCTATTAGATCATTACAATTGTTGCAAATAGCGCAAAAAGAATATAAGCCAGATGGAATCTACGCTTATTAATGTAAGTGGAATTGACATTCGAGAGAGACAGACAGTTTGTTTAACTGGTCATTCAGAAACTGGCGCAACTCCAGAGGTATTTCTAAGGTTACCAAGGTTAAGACACATGACCGTTTTAGGGCCTTCAAATTAACGAGCCCACTTTAAGGCCAGCCTTGAAAAAAGAGTCAATTCAAAGTCCCTTCGTCGCAAGAAAAAGATTATAAATTATTTATTTTTAGCTACCTCTTTCTTTTTCTCCCTTCTGAATATTTCATAAATTCTCTAGCAGGACTCGAGTTAATTTATAACAGAGTTTCTCTTCTTTTTTCATGTCAATTAAGTCCTCCAAGTACATTAATTAATGACATTACAATAGTCATGAGTGAAAAAAATATTGATTTTTAATTATTTTAATCCAAAATAATTTTTCTTAATGTATATCGGGTATTTTTAAATATAGACTTTTAATTAATTTATTTTTTTATTATTAAATTCACTTGAGAAAACTTTATAAACTGTTGCCAGTCATAATTATTATTTATTTTTTCCACAAATTAATTTTATTGTCTCTTAATTATGATCTGGTAAGCGCGAAAATTGGGCTATACGCACAATTCAAGTGCATTAAATAATGCGATTCGTGTAAAGCGTGTGAAATTAACTAGTCGGTTATCCCCGTTATCGTGTAACAAAGCGTTCTTGACCTATTTAATCCCATTAAGTAAACGCGATTTGATTTTGTTAATTATCCGCTCGAGTGTTCTTCCTTATGTCTGATAATAAACATAATGCGATTCAAATCGTAATATCTTTTGATACTGATGTATTAAAAAAACACACGTTGTTTCCGGAAACTTTATTATTGTACTCGCATCTAAAATTTATTTATACAATAAAAATATAAAGAATAATTTTATTTAACAAAGAAATCAAAATATCTAAACTAGATTTCTTCGAGTCGCTCGATTATATTTTTAATACAACAATCTAAAAAGACATAAAATGTGCAATATTAATGCAATTTCAAAGATATTACAATAGAACAAGACTAGAAAAAATAAACATGATCACATACAATCTATCGTCAATGAAAATATTTGCAATATCATTGATTAATGATTCCGGTTACTATGAGAGCCTTTACGTCAAAAGTGCAGGGACATATCGTTAGTATGTAGTATATCACAAAGCTATCATGTATTGATTAATCGCGTTTACGCGAACACATGACGTCAGATTTGAAATTATTCAAACGTTGTCAACAGAAAGCTATGCAATCGTGTTTATTATGTTCAATCAATTTTACGAAAAACAATCGAATCAAAATCAAGTAACCACTACGATTAAAATGTAATTTTCCTCATTT
Source organism: Anoplolepis gracilipes (assembly GCF_047496725.1). Lineage (NCBI taxonomy): Eukaryota > Metazoa > Arthropoda > Insecta > Hymenoptera > Formicidae > Anoplolepis > Anoplolepis gracilipes. The sequence continues at coordinate 7,794,334 of NC_132979.1, read as the reverse complement.
AATTTTATGACGAATGAATCGCGGTTAATTGAATGTGATTTGGAGAAACAATAATAATATAAACGTCAGATTCAAGTTTTATTTTTCGCAGAAAAATAAAAAACCAATTATTTTTTAATACTCGTTTTCCAACAAAGTTACTAGAAGCTGTACTGTTTTTATTAACATTAAAGCACTTATCAGTTTGCCAAAAAATCACAGAATTTTCAGGTATTTATATCGCTGATCACTTTTCACTTTTACAGTTAATCAGACGTTCTACTTCCCTTGATCGATGCTAAAGCGATAACGATGACGAGTGAAGGCTGAAGTCGGTGAAGTGCGCGCGGCGAATGCAAGTGATGCGGCTGTGATTAAATGCAACCCGCTCCTCTGATTAGACGCAGCCAGCGCGCGGCCTTTATATATCATAATTATAGATTAAATTCCATCAGCATCGCGTCAACTGCCGCGACCTGCGGCGCGTCATCGGATAGAAATGAATTAACCGACCGATATATTTCATCACGTTCCATGTCATAGAGAATATGTTACTCCGACAAACGCGTTCTTTTTTGTAACACATGAGAGTCATATCCCGGGAGTGTCATATCCCGTCATCGAATTGGCAGAAGTGATTCATGCTTTCGCGAGTGATACAACGCGTTCGAGATTACGTACGTATATATACACAGGGTGACGCCAAACGTAACGGCCAGACTCATGATCTGATAGGAAGTTTAATTCTGAACAAAAAATTTTCAATAAACATGGGTCCAAAATGCTTCCTTAAAAAGTTAGCGTCCAAAACTCTAAAATCAAATTTTTTTACTTTTCTAGGTACATTTTTGGGGACCGCCGTTTATAAGAAATTTTTGTTTAGAATTAAATTTCCCATAAGATCATGCGCCTTTGAATTATTCGAGCACATTTTTATTCTTTTTTTAATTCTCGACAATGAAAAAAAGCTTTTATAAAATATTTATAGAACTGCATGTTAAAGTATTATTTAATATTTATAAATATATATATATATATATATATATATATATATATATATATATAAAATTTCATATAATTGGCCTTAATTTTTATCCTTTTATTATTATATTTTCTCATTCGTTAAAAAGATTACAATTTATTAATTATTTTGATAATTGTTAAAGTAATTTTTATGTATTTATTTAATATAATTTTTTAATCTAGTACAAGGTAGATTGAGGCAAAGCAAAATTTCATTGAGAGAAAAAGTAGAAATTCGAATATTAACGAGCGTTCGCCTATGTTAAACAGACCGACAACATTTGCATATATTCATAAGGCGGAGTGCATTCTGTAATCACTAGCAGCAGCCTGACTATCAAGCAGCGTCGCTAAACGCAATGACATAACACGATATCAATGTTTGCGTCAACGTGTATGTAATCGTATACATAATTGGCTTGATGATAAACTTCCGTTCGCATCACCTTCACAGACGAGACTAGATGCCGCCTAATGAAGAACAAAATTACATATTAAATTTATTTTTTAATTTTATAAAGAATCGAATATATATGTAACTTAAACTTTTTAATTCTCTTTCTAACTCATTTCTATATAAATTATTATCATTACAGAAAACCTTTTTTATTTTTAGTCTATGACGAATGCAGTAGAACTCTGATGCAACTATACATTTTCACAATTTGCAAGGGTGTTTTGAGAAAATTTTGCGGTCCCCGCAAAAGAGGATGAACATCTGCTGTGTAGGTGTCATTTCTAAATATGCGTTCTCGCTGCATTCCGCTGCTGGATATTGAAAAAATAAATAGGCCACCGTGTATAGAGCTTCTGCTTATATTCTGCCCCTGTTTATTTTTTGTAGGTCATATCGTACGAAATGAGAACGTCTCGGAATTTTAAAATTCTCGCCCTTGCTTTTTTTCGCCGCGGACAGCGATATTTTTGCGAGAAACATCTTTCTCCTTTATGTGTGTGTGTGTGTATGCCGTCAGATAAAATAAACAATACACAGATAATTACTGATGTATGTATGAGTGTCTTCGATGCAACAAGAATTTTTTTACATCTTTGTTATTTTCCAGAAAAAAAAAACAATACGTCAGATCTATCTTTACGATATCGAAATAAATGTAAAGAGCAGTGATTCAGATTTCTAATTTATGAGCTGACAAAACAATTATATCCTGTCGACAGAATATTATTTTATTGTTGGCTTGCAACGCTTCGTTAAAAAGAGCTTCGTTTCTCGAGAACTTTCAACCTACGCGATGAGTGGTCATCGCTCTCGAATGGAGAATCCCGTGCGTACGAAAGCTCCTCTTGCGTCAACGTAGAGACACGTGCCAGTCGATTTATGCTACTTGTCATCGGGCGAGAAACGACGTGCAATAAATGTCACACACGGTTCGACGGGATTGCGCGCGACGATTGTTCTTGCTCAAAGTGTGTGTGTGTGTGTGTGCGACAATCACCGTGCGAATCGTTTTACGCCCATATATTGCGTCCCGCACATAATTCCGCACATCTATCCTAATCTTTCTAAATTGAGAATTTGTGACAATGGCTAATGTTTCGTAACTTCGTCTTAGCAAATTCCTTTAGTAATTGGAAAAGAAAGAGAAAATGGGAAAAAAAAAAAAAAATGTTGCGACATTATTTTGTAAGAAATATAAAATGTATCTGTAATATACTTGTTCCATCATTTTTTTAACATATATTTTATGCGAATAAAAATAATTTTATTTTAATTTTTAAGTTTTAATATATAATAAGGTGGATTTTTAAAATTTGCTTGTTGTCTTTTGTTGCAAACCTTCTTACTGCTCTTTATGAAAAAAAAAAACCTGTTTACTGTGTGGTTATTTTCGCAATCCTACGTATTGTTAACACTAAAAATAACGTACACGTCATATCATGCAAGAGCACCGGATGGATGCGCGCTGTTGCCCCAAATTCCGTGGTATTATAGGTTGTTTGCATTCTGAAAGAGTATATTGACATTTATATTTCGAGAAATTCTCATTTTCTGAAGAAACTTGATTTCTGCGATATAATCTACTGCATTCGTTCTTATTTAATTTATAATTACCAAAAAAATATTATTACATTTATTATCGATATTGATATTAAAAAGGTTTTAAATTTTACTATTATTTAGCTTCAACAACACAAAACTTAGATCAAAGTTATTAAAATAATAGCATCTTTAAATGTGAGAGCCTAAACTTTATAGAGACCCTGTAATTTAATGTCAAGAGCGTGTTTAAATCACGTGTCTGACACGCATCCCATTTTGCATACATTTATCAGCTCCTCTCTAGCATTCTAAACTGATTTATTGGATGCGATTAATAGCCATGTTTCCTTTAATAGCCGTTCAATAGCGTCTGTGATAACAGTAAGTAAATCGTAATAAAAGCGGTCGGTTAATATCCACTTTTATTTTCTAATTTTTTTTTCTAATAAAATCCATATAGATATTTTCTTCAACGATTTTTTTACGACAGTGTTTTTTTTTTAGTCATTACGTTTAGTTTGTTAGCTCACGTTTAAAGCGCAGTAAACCGCGATTGACAATTAGTGCAGACGTTGTATATACCACAAAAAGTAAATATAGCGATGACAATCCGCGTCTCTATATGTCGTCTTTGATTTCATTGTAAGGTGATCTCTATCTCCTGTTCGTAACAGCAAAGATAATACTAGAATAATAAAAGAATAATATGAAACTTTCATCGCAAGAGAACTTTCGTATAATTAGCAGAACTTTTTATTTATATGCTTCAATCAATATTACAATAATTATCGTGATACTGAAGCTTTATTAGCGCACGTATTCATTATCGTCTATAACGCGATAATCGTTCAATTATCGTCCTGAGACATTCGTTAACGCCTTATACGTGCCAGCTGATGATTATCGGTAAATTACACACACGCCTGGTACCGCACTTTGCTGCCGGCCGGTATCGCGATACTGATCTCGAGAAGCAAATTATAATACATATACGACGATGTCTTGTCAAGGGCTATGTCGTAGAGCTGACGCATATGCGTTTGTGATTATGAAACTAACGTATGTGTCATACATTCTGCTCTAAAATAATTAGATCTGTATCTACGAATAATTATTTAATGTGTTTTACTAAAATATTAAAATATTATTAAAATACATGACACTGTTTATATAAATCTTTAATGTAAAAAAAATTTTACTTAATTGTACTTATTAATTTTATATTTTATAAAATTTTTATACCTGTTTGTGTATATGATATAAAAATAAAAGTGTAAATTAAATGATTTTCCCTCTACTCTTTTGACTTGAGCCATTTTTTAAATAATTCTAAAATGTTGCATAATTTACAAATGAAGGAAGCTAGAAAACAATTACAGCTTTTCGATTTATACGGAAAAAATGATATACTTTTTCCCTTGTAATTTATCTCGCTTTATATCAACTTTCAAGCTCCAAAATCTTTGCATAACGCGGTGCTCGAGAAATGTCATTGTCATCGCGATTAATCCGAGGTATCGTACTTGGCGTGCAAACTATCAGGTTGCCATGACGTCTTCGATAAGCGTCGCAATAATAATCTTAATAATGTTTTTATCTATTGAAGAAGTAGACTGACCCATATCTCATTGATAACGTTTTTTCATTAACATGGAATTTATTCACATTGCTGTCTGTTTATCAAAAGGTGTTTACTTTCTGTCGCGATGTGCGTTAAAGACGGTTATTAATACGATCGCTCGAATTAGAACAGAATAGTCAGATTTCTTAACCGCTGTTTTGTTTTCATGATGAAACTGCACCGTGGGAGTTTTAATTGCGCCCATAAATTTTATCCGACTTCGACTACGGAGATAGATGCATCGACAATAACAAAGAACAGCTTACAAATTATAATTGAATTAGTAATTTTAAAAAAACATACTACTTAAAAAAAAAACTATCTTTTTCAAAGAAGAAATATGAAAAATGCCTATACCATTAATGCAATTTTATAAAGATATTTGAATATTATCTTATGTAAAACAAAGAGAGCAAGATTATAATATTTTATTCGCAAAATATATTTTATTAAAGTAAATTAATTTGATATTTATAAAAAAGCTCTTTCTAAGAGGAAAAATTAATTATTAAATTTGTCAGTTCGGATTTTTCAAGAAATAAAATCTTTATAAAACTATACTTTAAAAAATTACAAAAATTTTTGCAACTAAAGATAAATCCATTTACATTGCATGCCAAGAGAAGGAACGTCAAGCAACATTTAAAATATTCTAGTGATACGCTCCATTTCGCCAAGGTAACATTCCACCGTATCAGAGATAAGAAAGAATGTGAGAGAGATTAAATCCAAAAATTTGATCTTATGCAAAGCTTGTGTGTTGAATTATTAAATATATAAACTAAATGAGCATAATATATAAGTTGTTCATTTACAAAGTAATGTGATCGGACATTTCGGGACGAAATGTCAAAAAAAATTGTCTTCTGTCAGCTTTCAGAATTTTCCCAAGATTCTCACGATTGTCAATAAATCTGTCTAAAACTAAAATTAAATTTGAGACCTTCCACGTAGCCTGTATATAGTGCAAATACGAATTACATGTAAAATGTAATTATAAATATAAAAATTAATGCTGACATTTTCCCGCCATAGTCACCGGTCGCAACCTTGTCGCTCACCGCTGTGACATACAGTTTTGCAAGCTGGTTATAAGTTATCTGTCGGTTACGTACGAAGAAATCACACACGTATACACGCATAACACTATTACCATGCGCTATTGCCAATGAAAGTTGCAAAATTACCATATACGAGTAATCGGCAAGGTTGTGACTTATATTATTGCATTGAAAAAATTTAACATGCAAAATTTATCTCATCTGATAGAATATATTATCGAATGCTCTCCAGCGTGAAATTTTTTAAATCGACGCTGTTATTTTTTTACGGTTATCTCACACACACATACGTATATAATGTATGTGTATATTCTCTCGTCTTAATCGCGCGATATATCCGTTGCATAGAATTACAAGCCTGTGGCGATATGAATTGCTCGGCGTTAAAGCAGAGTACCATAGGTTCCATTCGGTGACTCTCATATTATGCTAAGAATGCGACTTGATGAGATTTCCCTATCAAGGAGACACGCGAATATCGAATAAATTGTTGTAAAAAAAAAAAACTATTGCGAGTAAAAAAATTTTTTGGTCTCATTGTATTTGGAGAATCGCGATTTGATAGGATACAAGTCGCTATTAATTCGAATTTAACGAGAGTGTAAATTGAAAGATAAAGGGGAATTCATTTAATTCTTATTCATCAATCTGGCGATCATAAATTAAAATGTCTGTCTTTGAATTAATACATTGGCATAATTTGCGGATTAGGTCGATAACGATAGACAAATCGCTATTTAGTGATTGGTATTCCCAAGCGTGTAGGTCATGATATCGAAATCAGTATCAAACTTGTGCAAACATTTGTTCGCGCAAAAGTTTGTCAGCATAATATATATATATATATATATGTTACTCGCATTTTTTCTTGTCGCTGACGTCATCACATTTTAAGATCAACTGATTCTAAACGATCAATTTTTGCATTCAGTCGAATAAATGAAGCGTGAAACGATTAAAAAGAAATTGTATAAATATGCAAAATTTGAAAATTTGCATTAATGTGCAGATCCGATTATCAACGATTAAAATTCGCGCTCTGACCGTTAAAATACTAAAATTAAAATTTTTCAAGTCAAATAAATATATGTTTTATTCCCACTATTTATGTCCTTTAAAATCTACTTTTAAATAACATGAATAATCTATTATGATTAAAAAGAAATTGTATAAATATGTAAAATTTGAAAATTTGCATTCATGTGCAGGTCCGATTATTATCAATGATTAAAATTCGCGCTCTGATCGTTAAAATACTAAAATTAAAATTTTTCAAGTCAAATAAATATATGTTTTATTCCCACTATTTATGTCCTTTAAAATCTACTTTTAAATAACATGAATAATCTATTATCTGAGAACAAAGACACAACGAGCCAAAAATTTATTATTATAAATATTTAAATATAGTAAAATATAAAATGTGACAATTGTTTCGATATAAAAAAATACGCTTAATTAAAATATGGTCAAATAATATACACACGCATTGATATATGAATACAGTTACTTATTTTTATAAACAAAAATTTCTAAGAGTTGAATATTGAGAAAAAATAAAGCATTATTTACATTTCTTTGCATTTCTATCGCTATATATTTATAAATACCATCAACGTCTGATAACAATTTGATAAGATACAAGTCACTACTAATTTGCCATTAAGTTACGAAAGAGATCAAGTTGGTAATCATGAATGAAAGTAAAAGAAGAAAAATATAATTAAGCGTTAACTTTTTAACCGTTTATCTCTCGTAATTCTGCAAGACATAAAATATGTCTTGCAGAATTTTGTTTATTATCGACTCGTTGGATGAAAAAAGTTAATCAGGCTCGTGTCGCAATGATAGACTTGAGCTCCATTAAACATTAAAATTTGTATGCTAAAATTTCAAATATTAAATATCCCTCGAATGTCTTTAAAAAAAATTATTATTACTCTCAAACATACTATTTTTGAATAAAAATCCAATAATGAACGATATTATGAGAGTTTATTTATTTTTGCAAAAAACTCATATGAAATTTGTACAAAGGATCAGTTGACAGTTATTTGCACAGCTCGACAAATCGAGCGATCTCTCACATTTCTCGAAATCGATCAAAAATCCATTCTACGCATTTTTTCGACACCACCACATTCAACAATTTACACCACTTACTCGGAAACGACGAGACTCAGTCTGGTCCAAATCGAGGACTATCCTCTTCGACGATCGTCGGTTTGCATGTGCCTCGTGCAGCCGGGGACGATCGCACCGTGACGAAAAAAAAAAAAAAAAATAATCGACAGAATTCGCGAAAACGGAGCCAAAAGGGGGACGTCGGGACGCGATCGAAAAAGATTAGGGCGGAGGAAGAGAAAGAAAGAGAGAGAGAGAGAAAAAAAAAGAAAGAGAACACAACCGGTGCTGGCGGCTCGGAAGCGCGAGCCTAACTGACCCGAAGACGAGAGGTAAACGCAAGCTAAACTAAGTCTCGGTATCACAATTCGGTTCGAACCACCACGAGCAGCTGAGAGCAGCGCCGTGCGAAAGACGATCGTGCTCTTTGGGTCCACCACCCACCGGATCTCTTCTCTTGTCTTCGGTTTCCCCGTCATCGGGATGACGAAGGCGCGGATGACGGTCAGTCACGAAGACAAAAAGGTGAATCCGTCATGGAATGCATCGAAGCCGCAAATTGTGAGGGGCGGGAAAATCGTAGCCTCTTTGCAGAATAATAATGACATCTCTCGATATCTTCCTAATGCAATAATAAATAATTGCAAAATTATAAAAGCGACAAATATCTATTTCCGAGATCTCGCGATGACATTTATGGAATGGAATGGGATATAATAATTGCAAGACGATTGCCTAAGCCTCTCGAGCCCTGCCTGAAATTATCGGAATTTATTTCTAGCCAACATATAGGCAACCCCCATCGAGCTATCGGCCACTTCTATAAAAAGATGTAGATAGCGTAAAATTTCTTCTCCAGTCCTAACTTCGATTCAAGGGCCACATATGTAATTAACTGTCAAGGATTTGCGATTGTAGATACTCACTCGACGAGCATACTTAGCGCACAGGAAATTAACCGTGTCTATTGATAGACACGCGTGCTCGAGTAGGGACGATCGTTCTTGAAATTTCACTCCGGATCAATCGGGGGGGAAAAAAAGATCTGTCCGAGCTGCTGACGGATCTGAAGCACGAGTCGAACTGAAGCGAAGCACGTATAGTAAAATCTATATCTCTTCTGCTCACCGGATCTCGCACTCGCATACTTCCGACGAAATACGTCATTGTCGGGATGCGCGCAAAGCCTGGCAGTTTTATTCAAAGAAAGAATAAACTTTCAAAGAAAAAGAAAGAGAGAGAGAGAGAGAGAGAGAGAGAGAGAGAGAGAGAGAGAGAGAAAGACCGGATGTGCTGAAAGACCGCGTTTCCGCGAGAAAGAATAAACGAACTATCTCGGGAAAACGATTTGAAATCTCGATGGCAATTTTTATGCATTATATATTATATTATCAATTTTAATAATGTAATATTTTCATGTAGCATATTTTATCTTTTATTCAAACGTAGAGGAATAGAAGAAATTAAATGCGCCACGTGCGTTTGCAAATATTATACTTTGCGAGACCGAGGAAAATTTGCGGATTTTATATTATAATTTTATACACATTTATGTGGCGCTGCAAGAGAGCAAAATATTAGTCAGCACAAATATTAACATTTCATGCATTTTTCAAATATAAGAGAGATACTCTTTCTGATAAAAGCAGAAAATTATTCGTATATACGAAATAAAATAAATGTTGGTCTCGCGCTTTTGCTTTACCTTGTGTGATATATTCGCATCATTTTATTTCAATTCAAAATATTAAAAATTCGTAATTAATTTTTAAATGTAAAAGTTTTTTAAACCATCTTCAATTTATGCGAAATATCAGAGTGTTTATCGCGAATTTATACGGTCGTCACAATAATGATTACGATAACCTGTCAATTAGATAATACACTTATTAGCAGTTTAATCACGATGACGAATTCGTCGAAAATGGTAAACAAGTACTTTGTAAATAAATCAAGCGTTAATCGTGCAAATCAATCGCGTAAATCTATAATAACTGTATATAAAAGTTCTGGTATCCGTATTCTTTTACAATTACAAGATAATTTATACGCAATTACAATGAGATTATAAGAAATGCTGAAACATCACATTAGAAATCTATTAAATAACATGACACGATACAGGATAATGCACATGTTGCACAATTAAAAATTAATATCGCGTATCATATCTATCATATCATCGCTGATTAAAGCGTGATATGATACGCGCTAAGCTATTTATAACGACTGACTATTCGACCTTAATTATTCATTGTTTCGGAACGACATTGAGTGGAAGAAGGAAGATGTTAATCCATGGAAATTGTCCCGAGGCGATCGGTAATGATGTAATTTGACAAGAATTGCCTCGTGACAGTCATTATCAGTATATTTTAAATACTTAATGAATATAAGAATCTTACTATAAAATGTTTATGATATTTTGTAAATCTCCATCTATCTATCTATCTATCATTATGTCTCATATTTATTCATAAAGTAAAGTATGCAGCTACTGCTAAAAATATGTATTACGAATCGCATATCGTAAAAAAAAAAAAAAAAGGAATAGAGAGAAAACGAGTTTTATTCGTTTATGAATACGTAAAGAAAAAAAAAAAAAGAAAGGAATGGGCTCGTCCGGGATTTGAACCCGGGACCTCTCGCACCCTAAGCGAGAATCATACCCCTAGACCAACGAGCCACTTCTTGAAAGTCTCTTGTTTCAATATGTATATAAACAAATATCTTGTTCTCCATTCAAATTTTGTAATTTAATATGAATAATGATTGTTCAAATATTTACTAAATCACGCTAATTATTTTATTACATTACTGAATAATCAAATATTGTTCTTGTGCTCTATATTTAAAAAATTGTGGAAAATTTCAACTTTAACATGAGTTTTATCTTTTACACATGAATAGAATAATAAACATAAAGATTATTTTTGCACATTTGTAAAACTGAAATTAAAATTAAAAATTACTCATTAAAGTTGACAACTATCAGTACTATTCCTTTGATCTTTGTAACATAAGAAGCCATATCCCTTTTGTTTTCCAGTATCTTTATTTCTGATTAATTACTTATCTATATTTACATATGTATTATGTTTATTATGAAAAGTTTAGTTGTCTTCACAAATGATAATTGTAATTTTATATACAGATTTTAACTTACTGAGAAAAAATAGTGATAACATCCCCTTCTCTTCTAATCATCTGATAAGCTATCAATGCAAATCCAAGCATTATCTTTATACTGGTCATGTCGAGATGTTTTATTGTCACTTTGCGTTACAACTCTTGCTCATTAAGCTTCTCCTCTCTCTCTCTCTTTATTTTTGACATTCCTAAAAATATAAATTATTTACATATTAATACGAATGTAATATTCTGAATTTTCTGAATTAAAAATTTTTATATATACATACAGATACACATATACATATGTATATAATTTATTTAAAATTAGAAATATATAAAATATAAAATATATAAGTTTATTAAAATTGCAGCAATTTTAATCCCTATAGAAATGAGCAGTCTTATATTTATGTTACACACATTTCTCTCTATTTTCTTCAAATTCTAATACAATTCCAAATTCTCATTTCTTCCAGTCAGTCATTTTTTTAATCATGCATACCATATTTCACTTTGATTATGTTACACCTCGTTTCGGAACGGCAAGAAGTAACTGCAGAGCATTCACGCGCGTCCATATATTTCAATCTCACAAATAGATCACCTACTTTTTTCTCTCCGCGTTATAAGTTAGTTTAACGCCTGAAAATGTGGGTCGCGTACAAGAGGATCGTTTTCAAGTATCCATAAATTTTTTTGAAGTAAATATAGGTATTCATCTCTCTCGCAGAACATTTTTTTTTTCTCATTTTCTCTCTCCCTCTCTCTCTCTCTCTCTTTCTTTCTATTTTCCCCTTTTTTTCATTCCTTCTTTTTCTCTTTTTTTTACATATAGTTATAGCTTTTTGTACACGTATATATTCCCTTTATATATATATATATAAGATGATAAATAAAACAGTGAATATTATATTACTATTAATTATTAAATAATTTATACATCTTATATACAGATAAATGACTTTTTTATTTCATTTCAATTATTTTATATATAAAAAACTATATATATATATATATATTTATATGTATATATTTGGGTTCTTGATCTCCTGTTTACTAAACAGGCACTTTCACCAACGACGCCTGGATGATTATATACACATGTATATTATATATTATATACCTATGCTTGATATCAGATATATTCTGCTATTAAAGTAACGCAATCATCCAGGCGCCGTGGCTTAGTTGGTTAAAGCGCCTGTCTAGTAAACAGGAGATCGAGGGTTCGAATCCCTCCGGGGCCTCACGGATCCACAAGCGATCCTTGTAGTGTTAATTTTTGCTCTTTCGAAATATTTCAGTAGCATAGAAAATTGTGTACTAACTCTCTCTTTTGAAAATTTCATAAAAAATGAGTTTTTTTTTAATTATTGCCAAAAACAGCTGATTTCTGTCAAATGTTAATTGTAGCATTTTTTTTTTTTATCAAAGTTTATTATTACATAATTTTCTTTTTTCAAACCTCGCTACATTTTATAAATTTTTTAACAATTTACTTAGTGAAATGATTTTAATTATCAATAAAGATTCATGAAAAAGCAAACTTGTGTGCTGCTTGTGGATCTTAAGTCCATTGAAATATCTCCTTCTCGATTCGAAAGGAATTCGTTTTCGTAAATTGTCCTAGACTGTCGACGCAATAATAGAATCAAATTTCCTGTTCGCGTGAGCCGAGATCAAGGTTTGTACGTCCGCGTGCAGTCGATTCTCATTCTCAGTATAACTTGTGTAAATCTGGTTACAGTCATAAACGTATTTATAACTGCTTAACGCGTAATACCAAATTGCAGCATTCCCGTCTAAAAACATTCCGGTCTAAATTAAAGCACGGTCATTGCTTAGGTATGCGCGAAAATTATTTGTGGCTTTTCAGCCGGCGCGTTATAAGTCATTAAACGAACGAAAAATTTCCATAGGCATTCGATAACTTGAAAGAAGGAACTTCAAATCACTCAATATCTTCTGTCAATAAAACGATCCAGTGATCTATATAATATTTTTGAATTTCTAATTTTTGAAAATTTTTTAGCTACGATATACATAGATGAGACGCGCTTCAGCGATGTAATGTTTATCGCTATCGTCGGTCTCTCGCGATCTTTGCATTCTTCGATATTAAACAATTATACGAGAGCGATCACGATGATATGTGTGACACGAGATAAACGATCTTTACTGTGACTTATAAATCTATCAACCTTAATTCTACTGAAGAATAGAACGTATGCATATGCAAAAACAATTGCGTATAGCACTTGGATAAATTATTAACATAGCGTGAATCAAATGATCAAATTAATATTATTCAATATTGCGCGATTAATCTACCTCGACATAAAGAGCATATTCTATTGAATTTATTTTTATTATTATTTAAACACAATATTATTTTATAATACTATTTAATGTACAAATATTGTCCGTATCAATTTCATCATTCCCACTATACGTGATTTTAATTAACCTACTTGATAAGTTCATCAACTGGTTTATTTATGGTAAACGGGTCATCGTGTTAACAATAGAATTAAATCATAATTCTGGAAATGGATTTAAATGCAGGATCTTTATTAACCGATAAGAGCAGGATTTCCTACCGAAATCACTTAACGTAATCTAGTAATTAATTCCTTCCGCCGCCAAATTTGTGGTTTTCTATTTCGAGGTAGATTTCCGTCAAGCTTATTCCTTCTTACGATAAGAAAAAATTATCCAATTATAATGTAATTATCACATAATAATGAAAAACATGTGATGCACGTAATCTGAATTTTATCATAAGTTCAATCAAAAGCTATATTTGTTTAATCAATAATTGACTATGGTATCCTGGCAACTAGACGGACGCGTTTATCAATTTCAGCGGATATCAGTTGCACACACAGTGCCTCATTTGATACGTGAAAAATTTCTCTCTTGTCTAACTGATACTTGAACGAAAGTGAAGTGTTCATAAACAATGGGTAATACAGAGAGCAATGTTACGAGCGGCGTTAAAAAGCAAACGGACACGTCGGCCGTTATGCTTTATAAATTAGTCGATTTAAAAGGTGAGTGAAACAATTAATAAATAGAGTAAACGCGTTTAACTTTATTCATTTTATACAATGAATTTTCTAACTGATCATATATAAATAAAAGATAATTATATATAATTAATTTTATTATATATTAAATCAATTAAGTATATGTAATTAATTTTTTATGTCAATATACACACTCTCTCTCTCTCTCTCTCTCTCTCTCTCTCTCTCTCTCATCATCTTTACTACTTTAATTTATATTCGAAAGTATATTTGAGAGTAACAACAAAAAGTCCGAAGACACGTGCCGCCGCAGATTTCTGACGCGCGAATCGTGTTGCCAGCTTGTCAAGAGTTGGCTTTTGACGCGACTTTCGCGGCTTGTAACGAGGAAAGATGTGACTCGGTGGCAAAGAGAGATATACATAAATAGAGTCATGTCTGGCCGAAGAGATTCAGCAACATGCCAAACGTTTCTCTTCAGAAGAATAATCTCCGTCGTCAAAATCAATAGGTCTCTTTTTATTCGCTATTAGTCGCGACAAATAACGAGAAGTCATTGGTGTTATAATAAACACGCTCTAAAATCGCGGATGGTGTACAAAATACGTGGTGATAAATTATTGAAAATTTTATATAAGTATAATAATATAACAACACACACGCGCACACGCACATGCACACGCACACACGCAGAGGAAGATTTGATTAAATCTACGCGATAGTGATCATCACTTTCTCCTCGTTCGATGTCGAGGGCTCGTCCAAGTTCTCCGTAATTTCCGAATGAATCGTATTAAAAGAGGAGTGCATGTTATACTTTCCCATTTCTGCCTCAAACAGGATGTTGTTTATTTGATGCTGCGCGACAAGTCTTGCACGCACGTCCGTTATATTTTTCAGCCGAATGGCAACGTGCTCAGCAAAAACCGTGAATTCGTCACGGCATGACGAAATCTCCTGAAACCATGGAAGAAAAAAAAGGTCGTGACATCGCAGGACCCGAGAGTGTTCTACAAACGAGTCATGCGCGAAGAAAGTTTTCATCCAACATGACGTTACATGGCGATATCGCATGATGGACAGAAGCATTGAGACACCCTGTGCATTATGCAACGCGTTACATACATCTTTTCAAGGATTTATAATTTCCTTGTTAGAAAATTTAAAGCCTACCTGTGATTTCCAATTAGAAACAGGTGCGGGAGTCTACAATAAAAGAGACAGATATGAATTAACTAAATACATAATCTCGCTTTACGGGTGATAAAAATAATACGTTTTAATATTAATTAAAGGATAAATCGGCGATGAATGAATTATTTATAAATGATAAATAGACTTTGTAATGCTCGGTATAATAATAATTTTCTGCTTCTAATTAGTATATACATATATAATAGCAAATTTCAATTATAATTATCAATATTGTGATAACTAATTAATTAGATTTTGATGGATACATATATATATATATATAACATCTGACATTATAAATCCTAGCAGTCCTTGCGAAAATTCGACGCACCTGCTTCTCCACATTTGGTGGTTCGCGATTAACTCGCATCAAGCGTCCTTTATTCAGAAAAGCTAAAGCTTCATAAGCGAACCATTTAGGCTTGATTACGATGCTGCCAGGATTCAGATCAGCCTTGAGCCTGCGTTTCGCGTACGCTTTGTGAACCGACATGAAATGGGTCTTCAGGCTCTTCAATTTCCTCTCGACCGTCATCACGTCGCACCCGAGCTGATACAATATATATAAGTTCTCGCGATAAGGTGTGCGTTTTTTTTTTTTTTTTTTTTTTTTTTTCAAAAACACGCCTCGATGATAAATTAATTCGAGCGCGCGTTATATAACAACGTAAATAAATGAATCACGGATTTTGCGCAAGCCGTTACGTAAACTACATTTCTAGCCAACAAGATTGCTTTCCGCTCTCGACATAATAAAGGCTTCCCGATGCGCTTGTTGCACCAAGCGTTGCGCAACAGCTTGCGCAAGTGTTGGACGTACTCGTCGCGTATGCGTCTGGAATATATATATTTAACTCCCAAGATGTGAGAGTGTTTTTCACTCTGTCCAAAAGTGTTTCTGGCACAGTGTGCACACGTGTATACTACATATGTCATCCGTAAAATAAGAGCATAAATATGTATCCTTTTTTAGATGAATTATTAGATTATTAATTCTATTATTTTTAAATAAAAAAATTAACGATTCACATTACAAGTTATAATGCAATTTTTTATGATATTATTTGTTTTATCAATATAACTAAAAATATATAAAAAATTAAATTTTTCGAAATGAAAGACAAGCTAATAAAAATCTTTTTGCGACGTTTTAAATTGCGGCATGAATTTTTACGATACTAAATGAGTGTGTGTGTGTGTGTGGGTATTAATTAAAAATAAAATACAACAGTCTCACACACGCACATTAAATGTAACTATATTCTCATGGTTATGATCGCACCTCATCAGCGATTTCTTTCCACGCGTGGATTCTCTTGCTTCGATCGGTGTAGTCGGGCGCATTGTGGTCCCAGAGGAGCTTCCTCGCGCGATAAGCACCGATCAGCTTCAATATTGTCTCTTGCCTCCACTGCGCCATGATGCCCGTATTGGCCGCACTGTGCCGTGCCACGTTTAATCACTGACAGCAACGACGGCGGTGCCGGCAATCCCGGCCGCTTGCTGTTCCCGCAGACTTGCGCCAGCAATTGCCGCGACGGTGTGTGCAACATTTGTGCCATACCGTGCAAGATGGCGTTGTATGTATGTACTTTGATGTGCCGACGTTAGAACGAGATCCGGTGGATCTTTTCTATTTTTGGTGCGGTAGAATCGGACGCTCGACAATCTCATAAATTATAGTCATAAATCTTCTGCAAAGTGAAAAGCTATGTCGCAATATTTATTTTTTTTTTTTTTTTTTTAACCCCTTACTCCGCGTATTGTTATTTTTGGCACCATCTACCTGCACAGGTGTGGGTCAGCGTATTTTCGATATTAATCCTTTATTAATATGTAAAAGTGTTTTTAAAAAATCTGAAAAAATGCATACACCTTCTTTGAACACCTTCTAAGTAAAGACTAAAATAATAAATTTGAAAAATAATTTACTTAAATATGTTATTTTATGATTATTTGTTTTCGAGAAATTGACGCCGCGTTGTTGGAAAGATCACAGACAAAAATGATCCATCAGTACGGAATAAGGGTTAATATATGTTAGAGAATATTTTGTCAGATTAGGAAATATATTTCCTTTATTGTGTATTTTTTTTTTTAAATTATAATGAATGGATTATATAGTTTATAATTGAAATGTCATGTGTTTTATATAGAGTAAGATTCTTTCATATTTTAAACTGAAATTTCAGATTAATTAATTAAATATTTAATTTGATTAGAACAGGAAATAAAATAAAATAAAATAATTATAATTATCTTTATTTCCTTATCATAATTCAATCAAATATTTTTAAAAATATTGCAGAATGTGTATTTATATTTATGTATGTAATGAAGAATGAGGCAAATCCTGATGATAATTACACAATGTACTGTGTAAACATAAAAAAAACCAGGACTCCAGACAGGCGCCGACAATTTTCGGCGCCTCGCAAATTCCCCTCGTAACATTTGCGTCGTCTGACATCATAAGTTGACAGGTTGCGGATCTAATTAGACGGATCGCTACATAATTACGTCACGGCTTACAGCTGTTTTTAATCCGCGAGTTGAGGCCATGCACTTTTCGATCGCGAAAATAGCAATGCCGTCACGAATGTTCGCGATCGCGCGAGCTCTCTCTCTCTTCCGCTCTACCATCAGTTTTATTGGTCCATGAGTCGCTGCATCGATCATTCCGCGGTCGTACGGTTAAAGTGCTAACGCTCGATATATGGTTCCTCGGATAGGCACTCGGCAATCCAAATACTTGCAGTCGTGACGCAATAGACGTCCACGTGCCGCCCGTGGATTTAATTTTATATCGCGCGATGACGTTGCGTTGAGACGCGACCGCGAATCATCACTGACATATCTTTCTTCGAAATCTCAAGTACAGCTGAGAATTTTCACATGATTTTCACCCGAAACGTTTCCACGCTCTTGCCAATTTCTCTCGCAATAGTCTGGATTCATAAAAGAGAAAATCAGTTTTTTTTTTACTTTTTTATTATTCTCCTCGTGATTAAGACTACTGTGCTTGAATCGATTGCAGGCGGTGGTTTGTTAGTTGATATGATGAAAAGAGCCACTCAAACGAAGCAATATGCGGAATTAGACCACGCGATGAGAACGAAAGTCGAGCCCTTCTTGTACAACAAGGGAGAGGGCAAATGGATACCTATAGAAAAATTGGTCCTCTTACGAAATAAAGATCGTCCGCGACATAAAATGGTACATCGATTTCTTTATTCTCGATTTCGCGATGCCAGTGCTTTTAACAATTTTCGTTTCACGTTACATATAGCTATCACCGTTAAAAGCGATGGAAAATCCAGCGGATTACGATATAGATAAAGATATGGGCGATGATGAAGTTGATGAAACTAAGATAGGTAAAACATTGTAAAATTTAATCGAATTGTTATTGTATGTAGATAAATTATTGCGTAAAATATATCTTTACTTGCTACTTGAGTTATGAATTAGACAAAATAATTTTTTTATGCGATAAATAAATGCTAAATTCTTGACAGATAAGAGCAAGTATAGATTAGTGTGCTGGAATTTGAGTGACAGAGGTGCCGTGGGCGAAACTATTTTGCATCTGTGTATGTTAAACGCTACTGCCATCCATGCCGATTTGGCAAAAAGACTGCTACGTTTCTATCCGAAGCTTATAAACGATATTTATCTGTGCGACGAATATTACGGTAAGTTCCTTTGCGTAGCTGTTACAAGATGCAAACGAGTTTCAAATTGAGAATAAATTTTTAATGCTTCGATTAAAACTTTCTTTTGTGAGGAAGATACAAAGTAGAAAATCCGTTGCCGATAAACTCCCCGACAAGTATACTGAATAAAATACCTATTCATAGCGTATCCCTTACGTAATGGAACATTAGCATTTCCAAGGTAAACCATTCATATTCCTTCGGGGACTCTCGCGGCTTTCATTATTTTTTAATCGAGAGATTCTTTTGAATTCAGATCGCGCAGTCACATACAACATTATTACGAGCGTAAATAAAAAATAAATAACCCAAATACACATCCTGTCAAAAGTAAAACTTAAATGTAACACATTTTTTTAATTTGTAGAAATATATGTAATAAGAAAAAAAAAATCAAGATCCCTGCATCTTTTTAGCTTTATAATGATTACTTTGTACAATTTGCTTTGCATTTAGGAGAAAATGTGTTACATATTGCTATTGTCAACGAGGATCCGTCGATGGTCAAGTTCCTTCTCGACAGCGGTGCGGACGACCCGCGAATTATCCACGAGAGATGCTTCGGTAACTTTATGTGTCCGGAAGATCAGAAAGCAACGAGGTTTGATAGTCAGGAGCACGAGTGGGTGTGCGTCTCACCAGAAACCAATTACAACGGGTGTGTGCGATAACATTAAAGAGAAAACGATGTTACAATTCGTCTCTCGTTCAACGACGGAGGAGAAAAAAATTCCTTCTTATTATTAACATACGCATCATTTAATCTAGACAACGTAGTTAGTTTTCAGCTATTTCAAGCTTAAACGTGACCTAATATTACACCGGGTTAAATTCCTCGAGACAAATTAATTATCAACAATCAGGCGACGATCATCATCATCTATCAGAGATTTTAATGAATCTTGTCAAGCGCGATGTGTCACATAATACGTACACGATTAATTCGATAAAAGCCCCCACAAATACGACCTATTTTTTATTATTACACGCTTGTAGATACGTGTATTGGGGAGAATATCCCTTGAGTTTTGCCGCATGCCTTGGTCAAGAAGAATGTTACAGACTTATACTCGCTAGAGGCGCGGATCCGGACAAGCAGGACACGAATGGGAACACGGTTTTGCATATGTTGGTGATATATGAAAAATTGGCGAGTATTATACTCTCCATCTTTATTCGTCTCAAGATACACTGTCTGAATAATTGATTTAATTAGTAGTGCTTGTCAGAAAAAAATGTCAAGGCAAGCCAGCTTGCCTGATAATTAAATAGTACAAAAATAAACTCA
This sequence comes from Anoplolepis gracilipes, assembly GCF_047496725.1. NCBI lineage: Eukaryota > Metazoa > Arthropoda > Insecta > Hymenoptera > Formicidae > Anoplolepis > Anoplolepis gracilipes. The sequence continues at coordinate 7,774,168 of NC_132979.1, read as the reverse complement.
AGCAAAAAACCATTATTTAAAAATGGCATTTATTCGTTTTTATATTTTTTTGTTTATCAACATTTAATTTCACAGACTACGTTCGATATGGCTTATGAAGTGGGGGCTTCTCTAGACATAAGAAACGTCCTCAGTCTAACTCCGTTGACTTTGTCAGCGAAGCTGGCTAGGATAGAAATGTTTTTTCACATTCTGAATATCGAGAGGGAGATATACTGGCAGATCGGTAGCATAACTTGCGCAGCCTATCCTTTGTCGCAAATAGATACCATCGACGTTAATACGGGAACGATCAATAACAATTCTGCTCTAAATTTAGTTGTTTTTGGCGTAAGTAAAAATAAGTTACGTAATAATTATTCCTTTTTTTTTTTTTTTTTAATTTAATATTATATGCAGAGCTTTATATTTGACAATTGTAGGAAAAAGATGAACATTTAGAGTTAATGGACGGCGTCTTAATCGATCTTTTAAATGCCAAGTGGAATACCTTTGTTAAATTCCGGTATGTGTATACAAAATATCTAATCTTTTATAGAAAAAAATATAATCTTCTCTATCTCTATTTTAATTTTATAAAAAAAATAATATACAGGAAACTAAGGTTTTCCAATTTAATATAAGAAATAATTGTAAGGCATGAGAAAATTATATATTTAGAAAATATATCATAAAATATTGAAATTTTCAGATTCTACCGTCAATTTATTCTCTTCTTCTTTTACTTCGTGCTGTCGCTGATTAGTTTCACCCTTCGTCCTGGCCCGCAAACAGACGAAAATGCGAATGATACATTGACAAGCACGAACTCGTTTAACATAACGACGATGGAATCTGTGATTCTCAAGTCACTTCAAAGTTCGGATCTGTCAGAGCTGGTTACAAATAGTTTCACGGCGGCTTTCACTTCAAATCTCAAATCATCCTTAAACGTAACGCAAGAGTCATTAGAGAGGATCCAGCTGCAAGTGACGTCAAATATCACATCGGCCCTGAGAAGTATTTTGCTTTTAACGCTGAGCAATAATGAGGGTTCCCCTGACGAGGCCGCCATTCGTACACTATGGTATACCGATAGCTCTCAAAATGCGTCGGATTATTTCACGAATATGTATAACAATACTATTACGATTGATGCTAACTCTACCGCCAACACGATCATCGACGATGTCACACCATCAGAAAAATTTAACAATCACGACACGTGGTGCGTTAAATATAATATTACGAAGATTAAAACATTTTTATAAAATAATGCTATTTGAAAAAATTTTAATAATATGTTATTAAATATATAATAATAGAAAACAATATTTTAAGCTTTAGAATAAAGTTTGAAAATTTATAGATTCTTCTAGATATACGTATTTCTGATATTATAAAAAAATGTTTAACTGCCAGATCTTTTATCTTTTACGCGGCAATGTTATATGCTTGGACAGGTGGGACGATCTTACGGAGGAATGCAGACTGATGCAGTTGACAACAATAAGCGCCAAGATTCGTTTGATTGCGGAAATTGCGATGTATATTGCAGCAGTACTCTATATTTTCGCCGCGTTGCGAGAGGCGAGATTTTTAGGACTTAACATGTTCATTGAAAATCTCGTAAGAATCAATGAATGTCACTGAACACACGTTTTTCACTATACAAGAGAGAAAACAAAGGAAAAAAACTTAAAATAATTAATAAAAATGAAATTAAATAGAATAATTAATAAAAATAAAATTGCTAATCTTGAAAATTAAGATTTGTGTATTTTTACTCTAATAATAGGTATTAATTTTGAATTAAAGATTTTGTAACAGATTATAAATCAAATAATATCTAAAAAAAAAAAAAACTACTGGACTGATATAATGAAATACTCGTGTGTATAACGAAACACGTGTTAATATGAACGCGATTTTTAGATGACGGCGCCGTCGCGTGTGATGTTTCTGTTCTCATGCTGCATCTTACTATCGTTTCCGGTTTTGAGATTTTCCTGCGCCGATGAGGTCGAAGACGTGCTGACAGTCGTGGTGATGCTAACGACGGCGCCGTATTTTTTATTCTTCTGCCGAGGATTCAAGACGGTCGGTCCGTTTGTCGTGATGATTTACAGAATGATCACGGGCGATCTCCTCAGATTCGTCTGTATCTACCTCGTCTTCGTAATGGGATTCTCTCAAGGTAATAATACTCATTGTCAGCGCCTTTTAATATCCTTTGAATTTCACGTTTTGCACGACAGTCGCGTTCCTTTATTATCTTCATGAATGGATTCGAGCCTAGAATAGACGGACAACCTTGTTGCCAATTATCGCAATTGATAATCGAAATTAAAAGAGACATATAGTGGCACGTGTAATGGATATATAAATACATCGCTCAATATGGCGTTCCGTTCCCTTATGCCTTATTCTCTATTGATTCCCAACAATTACTAATTAGCCGCAGGATTAACGGCACCGCGTACGACATATGATCTAATCGACAGTTTTACCATATATTGCAAGGCGACATTGACACACATCGCCGTCGCCGAAGGTTTCTTGTACAATGGAAGAAGAAGAAGACTTATACGAGAAATGGTGCGACCCATTATTATGCAACGAATATCGTGGCCGCATACTGTGCCATTGTGCCTTTTATTTTTCACCATATCACGGTCTCAATTCTGGTGCAACCGCTGCCGCGGCTTGAATGGAACGTCTGTTCGCTCGTAGAAATAATTTACCGTCAATAGAAGATCACAATAGGAAATCTTGATCGATACGTCATTCGTAGCGATCGATTAATTTAATACTGAGACTCTATAGATACTCGAAATGTCATTCTATATATTTCTACGCAGCATGTATTCTCGGGATTAATAATATATGTAAATTTTATACTGATTTTTTTTGCAGCGTATTATATCATATTTTTGTCGTTTGACAATCCAAACACCCCGGAAGGGGTCGACGACTCGATATCGAATCCGATGCCATCGCCGATGGAGAGTGTTATGGCAATGTTTTTGATGAGCCTGACGAATTTCGGCGATTACTTTGGCGCGTTTGAAAGAACCAAGCATGAATTCGAAGCCAAGGTATCTTTGTTATGGAATATTAAATTTTTCAAAAATATATAAAATATATTTATAATTGCTTTGATCACCACTCGCGATTGTCACTCTATAAATTAATTATAATAATAATTAATACTACTAGTATTTTCAACAATTAAATAATTCACCTAATTTTCTCACGTAATGGATGTGTTTTGCTCCAAGCAAAAAACTGTCAAATGCATTCAACGACAATTGGATAGTATTACAGGAATAATTATTATTGTTGCAGCTGCTGTTTGTGTTATATATGGCGATCGTGGCAATCCTGCTCGTAAACATGTTGATTGCTATGATGGGCAACACTTACCAGAAGATCGCTGAAACCAGGAATGAGTGGCAGAGACAAGTATGTCGTTATAGTTAACACGAATAAAGTAGGATGTCGCATTAACTTCCATTCACGATGAATTTGTCTCATACATGTCAGTGGGCCCGTATAGTTTTGGTCGTGGAGAGAGGCGTAAGTCCCGCTGAAAGATTAAAAAAATTGACGGATTATTCTCAGCCCATGTCCGATGGTCGTACAGCGTTGGTTCTTCGATTAAATCAAACTGTGAGTATATTTAAAAATATATGGTTTTAATAATAACTTTCTATATATGATGTGTACGAGATGACGATATCGATTTTAGGAGGAAGACAAGGAAGAAATGAAAGAAATACTTGAGATGAAAAGAACCCACGATAGATTAGTGAAAAAGAGACAAGACAGAATGTCGAAAGAGAAAGTTTTATCTGAAACGGAAGCTATTATTACTAGGAAATAAAACAAATAATAAGCATTTGGTTTATTTTTTATTAAATGTGCGTATTTTACTTTTTTTTCAAGTGTTACTTGATTTATTTAATTTTTAACTATGTTAGAATTATATGCAATTTATGAATTATAAATAAATAAAAAGATTGTTATAAAAAAAAAATTATAGTACTATATATACACGATAAATTCCTAATTAATAAAGCTTATGCGATTTAGTACGAAAAATCGTACTAAACCGTGTGCCACAGGCTTTAGTTTCTATGACAACAAACAGCTGTACTGTTATGTCAAATTTAAGGCTCAGCTGGAAGACAAGAAAATGTACATACAGTGATAATGAGTGTGTTAAAAGCTCCAATAGATTATAAATGTTTAGAAGAAGAACTTCATGCAGCCCTCACAGCCGATGAATTGTATAAATTACAAAACGATGCTAAGATCCGAGCTGTTGAACAAAATGTACCGACATATGAGCATTTCAGACAGATGGTAATTAATTTTATTTATCTGTATAATTTATTTATATTCTTTAAGTATTTTATTTTCTTCTTTCTTTAATCTTTAAAAATTTAGAAATATATTTAAATAAATTTGGATTTTATATGACTGTATCAAATTTAATATAAAACCTATTATTTTTGGAGTATACAATTAAAATTTACAAAAATGTGTTTACTTTTTTACTAAAATTATAATTATATGAAAGGTGAATGGTGCTCATTTAAGACCTTTGGATCGTAATGATATGAAACCTAAGATTGGAGTCCAGTGGAATCCAATAATTAATGCTACTGGATCTAACTCGATTATATCTATTACGGGAAAATCGAAATTCAATGACAAGAATTACAAAACTATTACAAAAAAATCTCCAGAAACGTGCGAAGACTTTTTACAATCTTGGAGGACAATTATAGACCAATCTGAAAAATTCACTTATATATGGAATCTAAAGTAAGAATCATATGACGTATAAAGATGAATGTTATATTAATAGAGTGTTTTTATTACAGGAACAATCTGCAGAATCATATTTTCCGAGTAGAGATACCTGCATCTTTTTTCAGTGACTTTATGGATGTGTGTCTGCAATGTTTGTCAGACATGGACGATGTAACATCGATTACAGAACTTCTCAGTATACTAAGCACATGTAACAGATTCGATCTGACGATATGTTTCATGACGAAAAATGAGCGCTCTATATGCGAACAAATTTTCCGACAGTTGCAACTCAAAGCAACATCGCAAGATAAATCATTGGAAAGTGCAATCGAATCATTAGCCGTAAAATATCGAATTAAGATTAACTAATATAGCGTAAATAATGCATTCTTCCTATAAATAACACGATCAATATATAATAATCAGAGAAATATACTAAATAAAATAAATAATTGAAGACTATTGTCAGATAATTCGTCTAAATCAATAAATTAAGAATTGATCAAAGAATATGTTATTAAAATTAAGAGCCATTTGAAGCACTCTGTGCATGCGTACAGCTATTGACAAAATTATTAGGCACCCTTAAATTTTCCGTATTTCTTATTTTGTAAATACTAAAAAAATTAAAAAATTTTAAAAGACTATCGATAGCACTTTAAACCTGAAATTTCAAGCTTTAAAATGTGTTTTTAATTTTTCGTTTGCGATAATTTTTCGCCCAGTATCGACATGTCTGAAAAATACAGATTTAGTTTAAAAATTATGTATCTCGGCCAAAAAAAATTGTAGGAAAGTTTAAAAAAAAGCATTTTGTCGGCAAAGTGTTGTAGTTTATGGAACTTGACTTAGATTTTTCGAGAGAAATTTTTCTACCGAGTTGCAGGGTGTCAAAAAATACAATAAAATTTTAAGAAACAAAACAATGTAATAAAAAAAAATTTTTTTAATTACCGATAGCAACTTCAATGCGTTATCAGTACATTAAAAAATTTTTGTATCTTATTATAGTTATTTAAAATTTTTTAATCTCTTTAGTATTTATATACTATTAAGAAAATAAGAAATACGGAAAATTTAAGGGTGCCTAATAATTTTGCCAATGGCTGCATAATAATCGTAGCGTTCCTAGAGATCGTTCTAATCAGCGCGCCCAGAAAGCAGTAGCCGTCGCGCATGATGTAATCGTACCATTGAACGGTGCCGATCAGCTGAGCGAGTAAGATGGCGACACGCGGCGCGTTGCCGCGTACGAGAAGAATGGCGCAATTCTCACGTCAATAGCGATAACAATAAAATACACATCGACCTTCTATTCTTATCGCTTGCACGTCTGCAAAAATACGTTAAATGTCTCGGGAATATTTAGCATTCACCATCTCCCCCCACGTTTTTCAGTCGCGTCTCAGGAGACGCACGTACAACCCGGCGTGTACATGTGTGCGTAAGTGCGTGGTAAATAAGCCAAAGCGAACTCTTGACGTCTCGCCACCACTGCCGTCGTCGTCGTCGTCGTCGTCGTCGTGATCGCAATCGCGAATTCGCGCCGCCCGGAAACATTGACGGTGGACGTTAGTGTAACCTCGAAATATTGACATCGGGTCCGGTCGAGAGGATGACGAGATACGTGCCGTGGACACCGTGCGTCGGTTGGTCGCGCGATCTCGCGACGACGATTAATCCGCATCATCAGTTAACCGCGCGTTTCACCCTCTCGCCGCGAGACTAAGAGAGAGAGAGAGGGAAAGCGAGCCGGAGAGGTGACCCGTCGACAAGGGTAGATTGTGGGTGCTGCAAGGAAAAAAAAAAAAAAAAAGAAAACAAAAACAGGCAACGAGAAAGCGCGCCGCCGCCTCGACACCGCCATGAGGCTGGAGGAGATGCCGTTGCGGCTGAGCTCCGACGAGCGGGACTTTGAAATGGACGATGATGAGACAGACTACCTGCTGCAACCGTCCGAGGACAGCATCAGGCAACTGACGTCGAGGCGACGGCGCATCAAGGATTGCTCCAAGTACCTGAGAAACTGCCTCTGCGGGTGAGTCGCGGCTTCTCCACAGGGTGTCTCGCAACGCGTGACATCGCGCCTCTGAAATACACAACAAAAGTTATTATTAATAATCATGATAGATTTTTTTCATCATTATTTTTATCTAGTAAACTGGAAAATTTCATCTATCACGTCTAAATCTCTATTTTTTTTAAATATAATTTCAAGCAATCTTAATAAATTTTATTACTTTTTTTATCATTGTTTCTTGTAGATTAGAAAATTTCATCTATCACGTATAAATCTCTATTTTTCTTAAATATAATTTCAAGCAATCTAAATAAATTTTATTATTTTTTTAATATCGCTGGCTACAATATACAATAAAAATTATAAACTATAATTATGATAGATTTTTTCATTGTTATTTTTATCTTGTAGATTAGAAAATTTCATCTATCACGTATAAATCTCTATTTTTTTTAAATATAATTTCAAGCAATCTAATAAATTTTATTATTTTTTTTATATATCAACAAATACGTATTACTTAATATATTTGGATGCACGAAATATATAATAGTGGGTGCATGTATGTTTTAAAATCAATTTCTATATGTTCTTATTTGTAGAATTAAGGCATGCAGTATTATTTGGTATTTAATTAAAATATGAAATAAATTTTGGTTTAATAAAATAAAATTTTTCGCGACATACATTTATGTCATTTATCGATTATAAACAGTATATAATTTATTTAGAATTCAATTAACAATTATAATTCGCGTTATAATCGTTTCTTGCTAATAAAATCGATTCGAAAACATGACTAATTGCGTTAAAAACACGAGTCTATTGTTTGCTAATCGCTATATCTATATATACCGAAAATCGATGAAACAACGGAGCTTAATCTCACATAATACTAAAATGCGGTCGATCGAAAGCTACGCGTGCTCGAAATAGTATTCGGTCCTCGCATTTGACGTGGTATACTTACTCGGGATGACATTTTGCATATGTAAGACTTCCGAGAAGAAGAGTCTTTCGGTAATCACTGCCAATATTAGAATTGACATGTTTCGTTAGCACTTACAAACATATATTGAGCGTAGGTGTTTACCTTGTAGTTTTCAACATGACACCTAAATTTCAATCTCTTGACTTTTATATTCGCAATCTCTGAAAAAAAAAAAAAAAAAAAAAATGTATTTACCATTTTTAATAATGTAAAATTATTTCAAGACTTTACGTCTTGTCTTGTAAATAAAAAATTCTTTAAGTTTTAATGCAAAAAAAAAAAAAAAAAAAGAGAGAAATTTTCGGACAAATGCTTTCTTTTAATTTTTCGAATGTTATAACACTTTTTTTCGATAACATTTCTATCTAGGTTAGGTTAAGCTTCTAATAAATCCCTCAAATAACAATATAACATATTTGTTGAATTATAATTTTAACGTTATATATAAATTATTTTATCGAACTTAATTATCTTGTGTAATCCTACCTGAAGAATTTTTTATTTTTTATTTTTTTTTTTTTTTTTTTTTTACGATGGTCCAAAAAGACCCTGATGCTCGTTAATATTTTTCAAATTGTTTCGATATACACACTTCGATAAGAAAAAGTTGCCGTTGATATTTCGCGGGATGTAAAAACGAGCTAATATTTTTTACGCGATCGATTATTGGCTGCACACTGTTTTATCGACCGAATTCAACCAATCGCGAGTGGTTCAGCTTTTGCACTGACATTCCCGCGTTAGGCGCATCTTGCGCTCGTGTATTTCGTGAAGCGTGATGTCATAATATTGTTGGTATCCCGATAATAAATTGACGAGTCTCATCGGATAGTAATAGAGATTTCCGTGACGTTTGTGAAGAAAAGCGTGCGAAATCGTGCCATTGCAACCTTCCGTGCTCTAATGAAGCAATAATCTAAAAATGGAGACGCAGAGCAACGTTATAAGGATGTCCAAGGAGGACATCCCGCTAATATCCAAGCCACGGAATGACAGTTCTTGGTCGAGGTGACGCATATATCTTATCACGACTAAAAATCGAAGCGTCGATTTTTATACTTGACCTATTGTTCCGGACGTCTTTCGCGACGCGAAAATCATCGCCTTCGTGGCTTTTCCATTTACAATAACAATTTTTTATATTATATATATATATATATATATATATATATATATATATGTATATATATATATATATATATATGTGACAGTCGATGTCACACACGAATGCAACTTGGTTCGATCAATGCGTTAGACGACACATAATTTGTTTATGCTCTTCAGACTTTAAGACCTGCTCTACAATAGAGTCGTAAGAAATTAATTAATCTGATTAGATTATTCTTTAAATTTAACTTAGTGATTGGTTTACGACTCTATTGTACCAAGTCTAATGATTAAATCTACTTTTGTATGCTTGATTATTAATCACATCACATTGCAAATTAAAATTTTTATTTGGAATATAATACTTTTGCAAACGATATGTCAGATAATAATAAATATATATGATAGGAAAATTTGAAAAAAAAAAATTTATTTTGTCAACTTTAGATATAAACTTTGAATTGGAATTATTTCTTACGATTGCAGATGTTGTACTTGGATGTGGAGGAGATGTTGTAGAGAACGGGAATTAAGAGCCAGAGTTATCCATATTGGGCAACCTATGCACGAAAAGTTTCCCACCAATGTAATAAGAAATCAAAAATACAATGTTGTTACTTTCTTGCCTTTGGTATGTTTTTCTCATTAACGATAATAGATAACAATGATAATCTTTGTATTTAAAAAAAAAAAAAAGTGGATTAAACATAGCAATCAATAATAATTATATTTCTATTTTATAGGTTCTCTTTCAGCAATTCAAATTCTTTTTGAATTTATACTTTCTGCTTATGGCTATATCTCAATTCATACCAGACATAAGAATAGGGTATTTGTACACATATTGGGGACCATTGTGCTTTGTTTTATTTGTAACAATTTTCCGCGAAGCTGTCGATGATTTTAGAAGATATAAAAGAGACAAAGAAGTTAATGCACAAAAATATTATAGATTAGTAAAAGGTTTTGATACGCCAGAATTAGTACCAAGTTCCAAATTACGAGTAGGCGACTTGGTAAGTCGCATCAAAGTATTTCTCTTTAGTCGGAAAGTTTTACTTCAACTTGATATTTTTTCTTACACAATAAGAGTTATAAATAAATATTTGTACTTTCCTTTTCTCTAAGGTAATAGTGGAGAAGGGTCAGAGAGTACCAGCTGACTTGGTGTTATTACGCACAACCGAAAAATCTGGCGCATGTTTTGTACGTACCGATCAGCTGGATGGAGAAACGGATTGGAAATTAAGATTAGCAGTGCCTGCAACGCAAAAATTAGAAAACAACTCTCAGTTGTTTGATATTAAAGCCAGTTTATACGTTGAAAAGCCTCAAAAGGATATACATAGTTTTATTGGCACTTTTTCAAGAGTGAGAATTTAATTCTCTTGCATAATCTTATTCTGAAAATCTCTTTCAATGTTTTCTTTACATAATTATTTTCTCAATTTTTAGTATGACGGATATAGCAGTGAAGAGAGCTTGGGTGTGGACAACACATTATGGGCTAATACAGCTGTGGCATCAGGCTCTGCTCTTGGTATTGTTGTTTACACTGGTCAGGAAACGAGATCTCTAATGAATCATTCAGAAATCAGATCAAAAGTCGGTTTGCTCGATCAAGAAATCAATCAGTTGACAAAGGTATTGTAGAAATTTTTACATTAAAATTAATATATGTATAAGAACGTTGATATATCTATTAATTATATTTTGACAGGTACTATTTTGCGCAGTAATAGGACTCGCACTTGTGATGATGTGCTTGAAAGGATTCAGTGGACCGTGGTACCGTTACATGTTTCGTTTTGTTCTGCTATTTTCTTACATTATACCAATCAGCTTAAGAGTGAATCTGGACATGGGCAAGGCATTTTATGCTTGGTGTATACAAAGAGATAAGGATATCGCTGGTACGGTAGTGAGAACAACCACTATTCCGGAAGAACTCGGGCGTATATCGTATTTGCTGAGTGATAAGACCGGCACGTTAACGCAGAATAAAATGGTGTTCAAGAAGTTGCATTTGGGCACTATATCTTATAGTCAGGAAACGTTCGACGAAGTGACATCGGTATTGAAGACTTATTATCCAATCAATACGGAGACTTCTCCGGTGAGGCCGCTGTCTTTGCATAGCGGAAAAGTAAGAAGATCCGAGAATACCCGGATCTATGATGCCGTGCATGCTCTAGCGCTGTGTCACAACGTAACTCCGGTATATGACGAGGTAAACAAATCCTCAAATCTGGATTCAGTGAGCATACAAACGGTAGAAACTGGAGATACAGGTTCTATTCAAAGGTATTACTCTCTTATTAACAAATTGTAAAATAATGTCTTATATTTTTGATCAATAATTAAATTTTAATGTTTCAGTCAAACAGAAGCGGATCAACATTACTATCCGCCTGAACAGAAACGTAATTATCAAGCTTCCAGTCCGGACGAAGTGGCTCTGGTGAAATGGACAGAAGAGACAGGATTGGCTCTGGTCAAACGAGATCTAAATTCGATGCAGTTAAAGACTTTAAATGGTCAAATATTGAATTACACTATACTGCAAATATTCCCTTTTACATCGGAAACCAAGCGAATGGGAATAATCGTGAAGGAAGAATCCAGCTCCGAGATCGTGTTTTACTTGAAGGGTGCTGATGTCGTTATGTCCGGTATTGTACAGTATAACGATTGGCTAGAAGAGGTGTGTGAAAACATGGCACGCGAGGGTCTTAGAACGTTGGTTGTGGCAAAAAAAAATTTAACCGAAGATCAGTATCTTGATTTCGAAGCAAGGTAGCATTTACATTTTTTGAGAGAGTGAAAATATAAATGATAATTATCACTAATCGGCATTATGTATAGGTATAATGCGGCGAGAATGAGCGTCAGCGATCGTGTATCGAGGGTTGCGGCAGTAGTGGAGAGTCTTGAAAGGGAAATGGAACTGTTATGTGTAACCGGCGTTGAGGATAGATTGCAAGATAGGGTGAGGCCTACATTGGAGCTCTTGAGGAACGCTGGAATCAAAATATGGATGTTGACCGGCGACAAGCTGGAGACTGCAACTTGTATAGCAAAATCATCGTGTTTAGTTTCGCGCACTCAAGGGTTACATGTTTTCAAATCTGTCGTGACGCGCACTGATGCTCACTTGGAGCTGAATACATTTCGCAAGAAGCAAGATTGTGCCTTAGTTATCAGCGGCGATTCTCTGGAGGTGTGCTTGCAATATTACGAGCAGGAATTTCTCGAGCTTGCTTGTGGTTCACCCGCTGTTGTCTGCTGCCGATGCTCTCCGACGCAGAAAGCTGAAGTTGTCAGTCTTATACAAAGACACACTGGCAAAAGAACAGCGGCCGTCGGCGATGGTGGTAATGACGTCTCCATGATACAAGCTGCAGATGCCGGTATGTATTGTATATATGTGTTTGCTCTTTTAGATAATCCAATTATGTATATTACATTCTTCCTATGTATTATTATTGTGTGTATTTGCTTATAGGAATTGGTCTCGAAGGTCTGGAGGGAAGACAAGCATCGCTAGCTGCAGATTTTTCAATCTCTCAGTTTAATCATCTTGCTAATTTATTATTAGTCCACGGTAGAAGAAGTTACAAGCGATCGGCTGCATTAAGTCAGTTTGTCATACATCGTGGTCTGATAATTTCAACTATGCAGGCTGTATTCTCTGCAGTTTTTTATTTGTCTTCAGTTGCTTTATATCAAGGTTTTCTTATGGTAGGGTAAGTACGATCAATACTGTATCATGCTAAAAATTAAATTTAAATATTATATATCTTCTGATAATTGTTTTACAGTTTATATATGTTTTACTAAACAAGATATTCAATTTTAATGAAAACAATAACTTTTAAGATATCAAGTTTACGAGATACACAGCTGTTTTTATTAAAATGAAATATTTTGCAAAGTTCCTTATGTAAAGTTTATAAAAATTTTTTATAGATACGCTACAATATATACCATGTTTCCCGTCTTTTCATTGGTATTAGACAAAGATGTATCGGGAAAAGTGGCGCTTACCTATCCAGAACTTTATAAAGAGCTTAGTAAAGGCCGCTCATTATCATATAAAACATTTTTTATGTGGGTTTTGATAAGTATATATCAAGGTTTGTTTCAATTTCAATTATAATTCTAAATAATATGTGTAAGATGTAATATATATAAAAAAAATAAAAATATTTTATTTCAGGAGGAGTAATCATGTATGGTGCACTTATAATGTTCGAGGACGAATTCATTCATATAGTAGCTATTAGTTTTTCGGCGCTAGTTTTGACGGAGTTAATAATGGTTGCTTTGACCATTAGAACCTGGCATCATATAATGATACTTGCAGAAATCTTCTCTCTAGCACTTTATTTGTTGTCTTTGATCGTCCTCAAAGATTACTTCGGTAAGTTCGCAGCATTTGTTAACAAAAGATAATTAAATATAAATTCATCTCATTAATAATTTTTCTTAATATTTGATATAGATGCTGAATTTATTAAGACAACAGACTTCTTATGGAAAGTATTGGTGATCACGTTAGTTTCTTGCATGCCACTGTACATCTTGAAGTTTTTGAGGAAGAAGTTTTCGCCTCCTAGTTACACTAAATTATCCTAAAATTTATGCGAAAGTTCATAAATCTAGATATGAATGACAAGAGAGGATAAAATGACCTTGATGTAAAGAACAGAGAAAAAGACATACAAATTTTCTTTCCTTCTAATGTCTCTAATCCAATCCAGTTAATATAATAATATTGCTTAAATTAATTTTTAACGAAGTAAAAAAAAAAAGTACGTGAACACATTTTTATATCAATCAACTATTTTTGTAACAATCAAACGATTTTTGTAACATTAGTCTCAATGAAGACTTAATGTAACAGAAGAATGCTTATACTGCAGAATAAGATTAAAGTCTTTCTTGTGTTATATTTGCACACTGACTTAAAAAAAAAAATTGGGATTGGATTAAAATTGTTATAAAAGTAAAACTGACAACTTTTCATGTTATGTATAATGTTAATTTTTCCTGCAAGCTTCTCTACTATGCATCTTTGCTTTAGGTTAAATACATGACTCCTTTTATATCAATTTTTCTTTATATTTCTCTTTTATTCATATAATTTATATTTTCGAATGCATTGCCAAATTCACATCTTCCATTTAAGTATGTTATATATATATGTGGCATTTATATATTTGATCTTTATCGCTTATTCTTAAAATATGAATTGAATGTGTTCCAATTAAGCATAATAGAATTTTTCATGTAGTAACATTTTGAAGTATCTGCACGGATCAAACCATCTTGATCTGTGTAATCAGAAATATAAATGCATTTTACTCGAAAAAATTATTAGAAAGTTAATGTAATTAAATGATAGAACTTTAGTATCAGAAACAAAAACTGTGATTTTTGCAAACATACGTCTACTAAAAAACAGCATTTTTTGCACTAACGTTGTTATATAAAGAACTTCTGATATCTCCTATTTTCAAAGAGCTTATTTTTTTAAGTTATCTTTCAAAATTTGATTTCTTCTTTTCCATGAAAAGCACATATCTTTTATTGTTATTTATATTCTCAGTCATATATGTTGCGCATAAATAATAATATTGGATTACGTAACATGTTTTATATTCATGTATATACTGCAAGCATGTAGAACATACTGTAATCGTTGTTATCACTAATGTGGATAAAGCATACCACAGATAATATAATAGCTGTTTTTAGAAGACTATTATTTACTATGTATAATGCGTTTACAATTAATTTATTTGCAAATAAAATAATATATTCCTTAATCTGACTCACAATTTGTATGCTGATTACTCATACAATTTATGTCTACATTTTATTAAATTAGTTTTATTAAAATTAATAATAACTTTTGAAGTAATTTATTCATAGAGTTAATCTTCTAAATATATGTACAATCTATTTATATATAAATACTATTCTATTAGAACTGTTTTATTGTTAACTTTATCTAACAATTACATTAAGTTTAGCAGTTACTGTTTTTTCTATTTGATCATGAATTTCGTTGACTTTCTTTTGAGTTAAAGTACGTTCCATGTGTCTGTATACTATACTGTAGCAATGGGACGTCTTTTTAGTCTTTGGATGAGTGAATTCATCTTTCAGCAAAATTTGTTCAATGATATCGCCACCTATTTCCCTAACTATGTCATAGAAATCTTGAGAAGAGTAACTTCCGTCTTGTGGCAACCAGAAGCTTATGTCGTTTGTACAAGAAGGATATATGCTGATGAGCTATAAAAGTTACATATTTATGCGAGTTATTTCAAATATGTAGACATAATTCACAACATTTCGAGAAATATTTTTTTAAATATCTATCTTACCTTGTACTCTATATGTGCATTAGGATTGTCTACTTTAAATTGATTCAAGAAACCCGCATCGTTACTCCAAAATAATCTTATATCCGGAATATTGTACAAGCACATGGCCAAACGTTCTAAGCCAAGACCAAATGCCCATCCGATCCGATCTACAGCACCGGATTTCTGAAGAATCTCTTGGCGCATAATTCCACAGCCTAATATTTCGAGCCATTTGTCGTTATAGAATACTTCCAACTCCCACGATGGATGGGTGAATGGAAAATATTGATCAACCCATCGACATTGTATCTCTATTAACAAAAAATATTTTTAATCTCGATTTCAAGTCTCTTATTTTTATTGTAATGGCAAAAAGTATTTAAAAATTAATAAAAATACATGTGCTTTTATGTATTGTCTCCAAAAATATGAAATAAATACCTTTTCCAAAGACAACTTGTGCTAAGCCAATTAAAGTATTTTTCAGTTCCTGCTCCATTACTTTCACAGCTTCTAAGGTGTGACAACCTTGCTTCTCAACACTTTCTATTCCTCTATGCTCAAATAACTTGAGATTTTCAGAATTGTTCACTTTGCAAAATATTTCTTCCGATGTACGCAATCTGACTGCATCAACCTGGTGAAAGACCGGATAATGCGTACTATCAATTTCATCACGTCTGTACACGTCCCCGATGACAAGAAAATTATTCAATCCCATTGAAATTAACTCCTCCTGATGCGCAGTCATGTGTGCCCTCAGCAAAGTTTCTTGATTTATGTAATAACAATCAGTTTTCTTCCTACTTGGATGATCTTTTGGTACAAGAAGAGAGTCGAAATTTTGAATAACTGTCACAATAGGACATATATTGTCATAGATACTAAAGGACGGTGTTCCGCTTTTACTGCGAAACTGTCCATAAAAATAGTTTACAATGCGCTGGCGTAAGAGTGACAGTGGATGGTGTTGCTTAATATGCAAGTTTCTTCCTAATTTATTGATGATATTTGGAGTGACATTTGTCCAATCATCTGTCATATACTTCTGACCCAAAAGTACCAGTTCATTGGCAGTTTTATCAACATTCACTGTAATAGTAGATGTTCTCCTACAGATCGCTTTAATGTTGTTTACAAGTGTTTTCTTGCAAAAGTGACACTTATTAGTATACCTGCAAAAAAATATATTTTAAATATTAGTTAAAGAGATGAATGAAATATGCTCAGGTATTATTACATATTACATTACGTACCACATTATTGAATTAATTTATTATTTTCATCAGAAATATGTATCAATTCACATTGATATCTCTTGAAATTGTTATGTATTGTTTCAATGTAAAATTATGAAAAGCGTATATTGCATAAACTGCAAAGGAAAGATTTTCACAATTTTTAATACATATTAATATGGAGAAGGTTATGTAAATAAATGTAAAAAAATATTTAATATTACATAAAACACAATAGAACAGATAGAACTTGTAATTGAGCAATTATTTCATTTGATTGCGTGCTGATATTTTGAATAATATTTTATTAATAATATTGACAAAAAATTACGATTTCCACAGACACTATTCAACATTCAAATTATCAAACTTGTAGACATATATATATATATATCGATGCCCCGACATAACCACGTGCTACTGTTACAGCAAGTTTGCGTGATAGCCGGATAGCTCTATGTAAATTAGTATAAAGCGTAAATTTCGTTTTTTTATAAATAATGATTCCTAGTCGAAGCGCGATTTTGAATCTTTATCGAAATTTAATTCGAGAAAGCAAAAAATGGAGCTCGTACAATTACAGGTATAATATATTAGTTACATGTATTATCGTCATTCAATAATCTATATTAAATACTTAATAATTTTTATTTTGACATTTTTTAAAATAATATTTTTGAAAAAAAGATGCAATTTTTCAGTTCTGTTTCAAAAATATCCATGAAATTATATTATTACAGCTGTGTAAATTTAGGTTAAAATAATTGAAAAAAATAATAATTGTTGCAAGTAATGGCGACATAGATCTTGTGAAACATTATCACGTTTTATGTAATTTAATATTAAAAATAATATATATATAAATAAACATAAATTGTTTTATTTTTCAGAATGTACGCTCTGAGGAAGATACGATACGAATTCAAGGAGAGTAAATTATTAACTGACGAAGAAAAGATTGAGCAGTGTTACACAAAAGGACAAGAGACACTGGCAATGATCAAGAGACAAGTCATACTAGGCAGTCTTTACAATACTAGACCATTAGTGATTGAAAGTAAAAGCCAGTTACATGATACATAATGACATAGAATAGAAAATAATAGTTATAATACTTAAGGCTGTAATATAGATATTGCATTTCATCAAAATTTGTAAAGAGGGAATTTTTTAAATCACCTAGCTACAAATTTTCAAACTTGAAATTTCTCAAGTACAGCATATTCTTAATTTAATATCATTATGTCAAGTGTAACTATTTTTAAAAATTATTACAAGATATTTTCATGATTAAGAAGATGTAAGAATAATTTAACTAAGAGAAAAACTCTGTAATTACTTACTAATTTCTTCATAAAACAAATTCTGTAATTCTTTGCAACGATACTTCAGTTTTCATCACTATGTAATGTATATGGAGTCTTTCTATTTATATATGTATGTAAGATCATATATTTGTAAATATATCTCTTCAAATTGTTAAGAAATTAAATAATTTTGTTAATCCTATAATACATATACTGTATGGATCTGTTTTTCGACACGATATGGTTTTACAACTGACAATTGTGTGTTACAAGTAAATGAACAGCATAACAACATATATCTTTAAAATTATTTCTGTAAAAAAAAATTACTAAAAGAAATATTTGTCATATATATAAAATCTTGAAAAATAATAGTTCATACAATGTTAAATAAAAAAATACATTGAATATTCTGTGCAAATGTTGCAAAAATGTCTTACTATTTTATTAAACATATTTAAAAAAATTTTAAAAATGTGTATATAACTTTTATATGGAAAGATTTTTTTGCATCCTAAGTACATAAAATCTCCATTTAATTACGCTCCCGAAGCTTCATTTTCTCTTCTAAACAATTATATATATATATATATATATATATTCTCACATTCTCTATGCTAACACAAAAAGTGCAAAATAACTGTTCGTTTTAACTGGAAATATAATATGAATGAAAGAGTATACGCATATGATTGAGTAAATAATTTTTTCCTTAGTCAATGACGTATATGAATGATTTTTCAGTACTACCAAACTGGTATCGGAACGCACGGATAAAGTAGAAAGAGACAGAGAGAGTAGACCTGCTGATCAGCTGTTTCAAGATGACAGCTGATTCAGTGCGTTGCATGACGCGGCTCGCCATGTAATAATTACGGAATCGTGTTTATATCTGCGCGTCTTACGAAAGGGATAAATAATATAATATAATATAATAATAAAGTTGCCGAAGAATGGCTACGAGGAATTTGACCGAGCCCTTCGTTCTGATGCGAAATAATGCCCTGCAGACCAGGCATATCTACGCCGAACAGGTGCGTGCTTACTTAACCTGTTCCACACCTGTGTAAAATCGTGTTATCCTCGTTCGGTGGTTTGCTTTTTACGCGGGTGATTTTCATTTTCGATATACCTTTTCAGAATCTTACCGATCGAATGGCACTGGTGGAATCGGACTCCGGTGGATCCGATAATGTCGAATTGAAAGGCGTGAGTATTGACAGCGGTGCACCCCCTGTCTGGGCAGATGCCTTGGAGGAGACCCAGTATATCTTGAACAAATTACGTGTGAAAATAGACAGCCTGGTCGAGCTGCACTCCAAACAGCTCACCAGGCCCACCTTGGATGATACGTCTCAGGTTTGTTTAAGTTCCTGGGCCAGCAATTGTAAATAACACTGCCTGGATTTAGAAGAACCCCTGTATCGGCATGTCTTGTAAAAAAAAAAAAAAAAAGAAGTATCAACCAAGTGAAACATTTTTTCTCTTGTATAATAATTATATAATGCAAGAGTTTATAAAATATAACGTTACGTACAGGAAGAAAGACAAATGGAGCAATTGACACGAGAGATTGGACGTGCATTCTCTAATGGCTATAGACAAGTACAAACAATTAAATCAGCTGGCAGGCACGAAACTAAGCCTGCCGAACGTAGGCTAGCTGCCAGCGCAGTAATGGCCCTTTCAACTGCCTTACAGGAATTAGGTCTTCGATATAGATCGGCACAGAATCATTACTTGACACGTATGTCCTCTTTGCATAGCTAATAGAAATTAATAATACCTTAATAAACTGATGTTTTGTTTACATTATATTCAATTATAATAAATCCTTGCAGAGGTAAAATCAAGAGAAGAGAGGAACAGCCAGTTCTTTACAGAAGACCAGTCTCTTTTAGATAATGTAGCAACCGATTCTTGGTTGACAGAATCAAATGAGGCAACTGCTGATTATTGGCAGAAAAATGAGCAAAGACAGGACTCGGTTTTACTGCAGTTGGAGGAATCTGAAGATAGAATAAAATTAGCATTGGAAAGAGAAGAACAAATTGGAAGTATAGTTCAAAGTATAGCAGACTTAAAACATATTTTCAAGGTAAATTTATGCGAAATCTTCATAACTATTGATAATGATTTTAATTTAACAAGAATAAAATATATTACAATATATTCTTTCATTTGAAGAACATATTCTTTTGATACTTATTCCATTTATTGTCGGTAACAATAACATTGATAAAATTCTGGATTTTTATTACACAGGATCTTGCGGTAATGGTAGAGGATCAGGGTACTATTTTAGATCGGATTGACTATAACATCGAGCAGACGCAGGTGCAAGTATACGAGGGTTATAAACAATTAAAGAAAGCCGACTCGTATCAAAAGGCTAATAAAAAATTGTACTGCATCGTTGTTCTCGCAGCTGCTATTATATTGCTTAGCTTTCTGTTTATCATATTTAAAACATAGAAGTACTTACAATTAAAATAAATGTAAAAATATATTGATACACTTGTTGGTGTTTATATAATCTTGTTCCATAAAATTAAATATCTTTATAAAATCTGTTGTAATGATGGAAAGCTATTTTTTAAGATGGTATGTGCAGTCTTTTCTCAGATGTTATACCAACAAGAAGAATGTATTCTAAGATTATGGCAAATCTCTGTTTATTTTATCTGTTTTTTAATTAATCTGTCAAAAACATTTACTATAATTGTAGCATTAATATTTTTAATCAATATTAATTCTCGTTTGTATAAACCAATTTTAAAAGTGTCAGTATAATAATTGTGCAATTTTAAATGGCCCTTTTAATTTTTACAATGCATATTAAAAATAATCAAATAACAAACTTATATAATAAATATAATTTATTTATCTCATATTTAACTCTATATATTTTTATAGTGGAAAGTTATAAATTATTTTTATTTACATGTGATATCGATAGAAAATACTGCAGTACGACTTTTTATATCTGTATTGTAAACTGTTCTAGACTGTGTAGACATCCACAATTGTTAAGTAAGATCATTCCATGATAATAAAAAGATGACTGATTGAGATATATGCTACTTAATTTTCTTGCATATATAATACATATATATATATATATATATATATATATATATATATATATATATATATATATATATAGGGTTCATGTATAAAATATGATACAGGCTGTGTTTCCAAAAATTATCAGGGATAACGACAAAAAAAATATATATTTTTTTTTTTATATTTTAAGATTTGTCGGGATCCTTTACAAGGATAAACAGGTGCTCTATCAGATCCTCTAAGAAACAGGGACAATCTCATTTTTTTTCTTTTTTTTAACAGAACAACATATCTTTTCTTATATATACACATAAATTGATTTCTTATGTAAAAATATGTATTTACAACTAAATATAATGTGCTCAAGATTTGTTCTATTTAATCTCTTCTATTTCATTGCAACTTTTTGAACATTGCACCTCCTATCACAGATTGTGTATTAAGTATTTTTGTTATATTTATATTTTATCCCTGTCTTATTGGTTAGCGCACGCTAATCAATTTTTATGTCAATAAAACTTCTAAAAATTTCACGCATATGTTACTATGCTATACAAATTAATAGATTCCTCAATGTTTACATCATCTTTTGTGTACGCTATAGCACTTCGCTTTGCCACTAATATCAAATTTGTTATAACATTGTTATGTTAAATACATTAGGCTTATTGTTATAGTATGTAATGTATTATACAAGTTTATAGACATTGTGTGGTTTTGTGATGTAAAAAAAAAAAAGAATTTTTTCCGCATTTTAAATTACTATAATTACTAGAAAAAAATTATATATAATAAAGATAGTCTGAAAAGTAAAATGTTTTTTTTCTTTTTCTTAAGTAAATATTCTTAAGTAAAACGAGCTTAATATAACGTGTATATATCGTACATCATAAACAAAATCATATATAAACGACAAGATAAACATATAAATTAAATATAAATATAAGTAATAAAAAATTAGTAATATTAAGTAATAAAAATAATGGTAATATTTTGTACTAAATAGGTAGTATTATACTGAGATATAAATATAAGATAATAGTAGAGCATTACCTATTCTACTAAATTATAATCACAGCTTATTAATAAGAGATGCAGAGTCATATTATAGCAAATTATATATAAATATTACATAAATAATTAATATATACTAATATATAATAATCACTGGAGTCACTTTATGAGATTTGTTCTCATTCACAAATTATTAGAAATAATAATGAAAAATGTAGAAATGCGCTTAAATGTTTAATGCAACAGTTTGAGTTGCTCTAGTAAAAGTATATATAATTTCACACATAAAATTAAAAATGATTAAAAGTATTTCTATATAATAATATAAATAAATGTGCATTAAAAAATATTGAATTTAATCATCCATATATAAAAAGATAATCTTAAATATATTCAATAATTTGGAAAAAATTTATGTTAAAAGTCTCGTTGTATATGATCCGATTTTTTATAAAACTAGTTATGATACAGGCTATATTTTCATTAATTTATATATATATTCTATGAGAAATAGCATTTGTACAAAGGCTCTGTGTATGGATTTGTTAGTTGTGATAAATACATTTGTCAATAATAATTTTCAATGCAGATAATAAATTATGTAAAATTATTAAAAATCTATTGTTTCTCTGTCTCCTATAAACAATTCTCTTATCAAATGGAATGTTAAGAAGTGCAAATAGATCTAAAAACAGATCTAAGATAGCATCTGAAATTGTCACCTTCTATACATTGTATACTAACAAATAAACACTGATCTTTTTGTTCTTTATCTTGACTTTGTTATAACATATTTCGATGAAACAATTAAGTAGTCATATATACATGTAAATGTCGATTAAATTTTCTGAAGGACTAATATATGCAAAAGAATACAAAAATAATTTTAACAATATGTATATAAACTAATTTATATAAATTAATCTTTTAAATGTTAAGAACTGTTGAACATTCACACAAATTGAGCAGTAGAAGCCACATTCCTATTGTTTCAATACACTTAAATATAAAACAACTTTGCTAAGACACGATCGGTTCTCGTGAACGGTTGACAGATCTCTCAGATGTTGTGATGCACAGAATATGCGCAAGAATTCCAAGCGCACCGCCCAGAACAAAACGAACAAAGTTGTTACCGGCTAGAGGTCCTAGGGCGTAAAGTCCTTTTGTTGGCGCTTTTATTACCTCGTATGTGAAATCATCAATTTCGATTGGATTCGATTTACTATCAATTGGCTTGTCTGCGAATTTACCCAGCCCTATACCATTACCTTCCAAGTAAGATAAATCTGGTTTATATCCTAAAATGGAATTGTTCAATACACACATTACATTCTGTGGATTTTACAATTTTTTTCATTTATGTAACATTATATCTTGTATTAATAAATTTATAAAAATTCTAGTAACACATAGGAAAAAATAATCTTATCTATTTCCTCTCTTTTTCCGCCCTGTTTATCATTGTTATCAACAATTTTCCTATTTGATATTTTATTCTAAAGAGAGTTTCCTGATTTACATTATTTTGATTTACATATTGACTATAATAATTGTAATCATTTATAAAATAAACAATAAAAAATAATTTAGCATTTTATATGTTTTAATTCTAAATTTTTTGAAGTTTAAAGTTATTTGAAAATTATAATCACTTATGGTTCAATATTTATATTAGTTATGATATGCACCAAGAATGATTTTCATTTAAAAAATAATGTTGAAAATTCTAAAAAATGACTTTTGATGGAAACTTTTCCTTCAATGTACATCCTTCGAAATCATATTCAAATTTGAAATACTTTTTCATATTGTCAGAAATAAACAAATAATTAAATCCCGTTTTTCTGGGATATTTTATATCTGCTTACCGATAAGTATAGCCGCAACAGACACTTCGAACGTGTGCAGCTGACCGTCCGGAGTGGAAAAGGTAGCTATCCTTCTTATATTTATGTTTTCATCTTCGCGGTTCTCACCGAGACTGACGAGCGTGTATCCCGGCAGTGATTTGTACAGAGGATAATTTTTACCTCCGTCAGCCATCATTTCGTATACCTTGTGATATTCCGGATATATGGAATTCGGCAGCCATTGCAATCGATCGTAACTGGTATTTATCCTCTCGGCAGTTTCTTTGCCCCATTCGCTCGATGAATTGCGGAATGCGTGCAACACAGGTATCCCTCGAAAACGCGCGGCCATAATCGCGTCGGCCGCACTCAGACCAGCTCCAACTACTAAGACCGGGTGCATCTGCTCATCGGTCGAGCCTACGATTAATAATTTCTCAAATGAGACAACAAATTCTGTAATTCACGGATAAATAAATCAATTGTAATCTTGTGGAAAAGGAGATAATTTATAATTTTGTGATTATATGCATACCACGTTCATTGACCAAACGTCCCAATCGCGTTTCAAGATCATTGAGATCGTGCGTCACCCAGTTGGGATGAGTGTTCTCCCCCGGAATGCCTAAGTGATTAGACAAATCGGTTGTGCCAGTTGCAAGAATTGCCTTTTTACATCGATATCGAAATCGCTTTCCACTTTTGTTCTCGTATCCGTCCACGATCCAGTTGTATCCTCCCTTACTCTTGGGCGAGTTCAAATCCGATCTTACTGAAGTAACCGTAGTTCCGCTGCAACGTGAGTTCGCTTTCGTGAAATTTCGTTTTATCGCGTCACATAGTAACGAATACGCCTTATAAATAATTTAAACACATACCATCGAAAGTATTGTTTCAAGCCTTTTCTACGCACATAATCCTTGTAATAAGCAGCTACGGTGCCTACTGAAATCCGGCTAGAGGCCTTGCAAACGCTTAATTTTTCCGGCCGCGTATACACATCGTTTGCTGTGGTTAAAACCGATTCTTGTAACTGTTCGGCCTCGATAAGTTTCTCCCAATGCCTCAGATCCAAATCGGGAAGAGACATCCATCGACTCAAACTCAGAGTCAGCACATTAGGATCCATAAACTATAAACAAAGATAATCATGTTAAAAAAAAATTAATAATAATTTGCTAAGAAAATAAGCTAATGAAACTAAAGATTACTATTACTACTTGAACGTAATTATAGTATATTTTTAGTATCACCATTTTATCTATCAAGACTTATTTATATTTTTCTTCGTGCGGAAAAAGAACCAATATCTACTTATTTGTACAACTACGAAGAACGAAAAAAGAGTCACAATAAAATAGTGGAAATATTGGCACGT
The DNA here is from genome assembly GCF_047496725.1 of Anoplolepis gracilipes. Classification (NCBI taxonomy): domain Eukaryota; kingdom Metazoa; phylum Arthropoda; class Insecta; order Hymenoptera; family Formicidae; genus Anoplolepis; species Anoplolepis gracilipes. The sequence goes on along the minus strand of NC_132979.1, from coordinate 7,749,011 downwards.
ACCTGCCAGGAGCCGCCGGGTTGGCCCTTGCCAAGAACAACGTGGTCCACGACTCTGTGTTCGGGATACTCGTCGGCGGATCGCCAATCGAGGAGAGAGGCCACGTCAAGGCCGGCGTCGACGCACGGATGCTGCAGATGGTCCAGGAGAAGGGCCAACGGTCGACCACCGCCCCTGCCCTCGATGCCGGATGACAGGCATTCGAGTTTGCAACGCGTGCTGCGCGCCAGACCGCCTCCTCCCTGTATCCTGCCGACGCCAGGCTTGCCGCATTGATGCCGATTGTTGGCGACCGGGTCATCCAAGTGCGCATCGCCGCGATCCTCACTGCTGGTATTTGTCATGCAGAACTGCAATCGCGCCGTCAGCATATCGTCACCGGGATGAGGTTCGCCGGTATAGTAAGGCCAATTACCCGCAAGCATGTATGACAGACATATTCCACTGGGTCCGTTTCCTGGAGAAAAAAGTGTAAAATTTCAATTAGTATTATATTTTATTTATTATATATTATTATGTATTATAATTATTATTATAGAATACTATAATAATTATATATTTGTGTATAACAATTTTATATATTATAATTATATTTATGTATAATATAATCATATACTTATGTATTATAATTATAGAATATCATTTTCTTTATCCTTGATATTATATATTATATTTTATATTTATATTATGCTTTATTTTATAAAATGGGTAATCCCCGTAAAATCTACTAAATAAATAAAATAAATAAATAAAAATCGATTAATCTTTCCAAAAAGCCTAATTAAGGTCTTTCAATTAATTTCTATTTCAGAGAAGTCTCTTTTATTTACAATATTTGTTCCACGAATTTATGATTTTACGCGCTGTCAATCTTATAATAAAGAATTTTATTTTTATAATATTAATTTTAAACATCGATAAAACAGAGAAACAAATTTATCGAGCTAGCATAAAATTGCATAAGATGTGCATATAAAAAATGTCAAATTAATGGAAAATTAAAAGGGATTTTAAAGATAAATATTATATATTTTGTTTTTTTTTTCCAATCTATTAAATCGAGATATAAAATGTTAATATTCTGCAATATATTTCTTATTTTTATATCTCTATTTTTATATCCCGTTTATTAATCAAGTCATTAAATCATTTTTTAGTGAGATATTCTAAGATATTTCGCGTACTTACCTATAATGACAACATCTTTATAAATGACATCATTATCGTCGATCTTAAATCCGTTCTGCATTTTTTTTTCTTTTTTGCGTCTCCGATGTAAACGGATTTACTGCGATTCACACTCGGCGGCCTATTTGAGTGCTGCAAAGAGAATTACAGAACCATGATTATTATATTATGAACACGGTTGTATAATATCGCGTGCATGACATTTTAATAGTACATCAGTACAAAATTGCAGAGTAATGAGATAGTTGAGTCTACCATTTTCCTTGACATCGCGAATAATCTGTAATTGCGACAGAAAAGTTTCCACACTTATCATACTTGTAACTAACAAGAAGCTTATCGTTTTGCGGCGTCGATTATTCGTCCAGGATGTGATAGATAATCTCACATAATTCCGCATAAATTGTAATAAAGTGAGAAGAAACATGGATAAAGAAATAAATATTACAAAGTATGCAACGCAGTATAAAAAAAAAAAAAAAAATTGCAATAATAATTTTTTCGTAAGTAACAAGTCCTGAATCTCTAAATCATAATCACGTCTCTTATCAATAACATACAGTTATTGCATCCACTTTCAATTGTGTGTTAATAATAGAAAAAAAGATAATAAGATAAACTACGTACATTGAAATATTTAATAAAGATAAGATAAAATCTATCAAGTCATAACCAAAATCTTTTATCAATAACATGAGTTGTACTGCATATACTTTCAATTGTGTTAGTAATTGAACAAAAAAAGATAAACAAACTACGCATATTGAGATAGGTATTTTGCGCAATAATCTATCGTACTGCGTGTAAAAAAGTCGATAAGATAACTCGAAACATTTGTTCTTTTTTTCGAATGACGTTGCGGTTTATAAACGTATCGTCATAATAATCAGGAATACCCCCGCTGTAATTACTATGAAAACATCGTTACGTCATAATGAGGAATTTATGAATCGTCTCAAACGTATCGATCATGTCTCATGTTACGGTCATCGGTGCGAGATCTCAAAGATAAACTATGTTCATAAGATAACGAAATAAAAGTCGTGTAACCTTCGTTCTCGAAAAACGACCTTTCTACTCTTTGACGTTTAACCGGTCCACCCGACATAATTGCCATGACGTAAATTGGTAAATTTTCTTGCCAATCAAGCATTGAAAATATTCCATTACTCGATAAAGAGTCTTTAAAAAAAAGGAATATAAAAAAAGATATGCCAACAAATTAAAAAAAATTCATAAATAAAAATAAAAATGTGTAGATATAAGTGTAATAAATAAAATGTACTAAAAAAGAGAGAATAAAAGAATAAAAAGTAAAAAAGAGTAAAAAAAAGTGAAAAATAAAAATAATAATATAATAATAGAACAATAATACAAATAAGATTCTAAATATTACAAAGAAATAATGATAATAATGAAATAAATTAGTGAGAGGCAGCGCAGATATAAAGCGTAAAAGGAAGAGTAATTAAATTAAACAAAAAATATTTATTTATACGTTTCTATTGACGTTATTCCTGAAGAATCCAAAAAAAGGGCCAAAACGTATAAATAAATATTTTTAATTTAATTTAATTACTCTTCCTTTTACACTTTATATCTGCGTTGGTTCTCACTATTTTTATCATTAATTACTATAATAATAGAACAAAAATTAAATTATTCGCAATTTGCAGATGATTCATTGCACGAAAATATAAAAAGTGTTATTGAAAAGAGAATAGTTAATAGGAAGCTTCTACATTATATATACACGATTGAAATCCATTTATGCATAACTTGTTCCCATCATTATCCGTCGCTTCTACTCGAGATAACTTGCTCCACAAATAAACGAAGAGAACGTCTCATTAATTTGTACCGTGTACTACCATGATCCACTTTCATTATGACGCTTATGGGTTAATAATAGAGCAGCATCACGTATTCGTGAAGATCGTCGACCGAGACAAGAATTGACAGTGGTCCAACAGATAGATTTCGTCCCCAGATTATCACATCGTTGAATATATTTTTACGCGGGAAACGATTCAAAACTGCTACAATAAATATTTTTATGAAATAAGGACTGTTTTGAGAGACGGTTAAAAAAAAAAAAAAAAAAAAAAAGAGAGATATATAAAAGTGAAATTGTGTATACATACATATATATAACAGAAATAAAGAACATATACCAGTAGCACAAAACACTGTTGTTTTTATCAGACCTACGCGCGTGTATTCCTTCGAGGGAAAGAATTACGAAGCTTTTATCAGAGGAATTTTTCAAGAGAATATGGAGAAATCTTATCACGACAAATCAAAGACACGATTATTGTGCAATATCGATCGATATAGTTGACACTATGACGATAAGTGTGAGAGATTTTCTTTTAGTTGACAATGAGCCATTATTCGCTGCGCGTACAAATATTCGCGATCGATTTATATACTCTTGCATATCACCGAGGTAGAAGCGATAGCGCGACTTTACGTTGTATCTCTCACATGGGGGGGGGGGGGAAGCTAGGGAGATGTTAACGGACAATGTATAATTTACATACCTTCGTGAAAATGGCGTGTCACATACAGGAAATGTCATTGTTGAAAAAAAATTTTAAAAATTATTATCGTTATCTATGGAGGAGGAACATCTTACATCCCTGAATGACCATTAGTAGCTTTATCTCGCGTCTTTATTTATGAGAGAACTTCATTTCCAGAAATACTCAGAATTTGATGTCTAATATATGTATCAACTCTTGATAATTTTATCATTATGGAATAGTTGTCTCATTAAATTGAATAAGTAATCAAGTTGTCGTAGCATACGACGCAAAAGTAAGAATGTAAATGTGTATATATATATATATATATATATATATATATATATATTTTTTTTTTAATACAAAAACATTTTTCGCATTTTTTTTTCGTTTATAAGAATGTCCAAAGTGAGTTGAAAAAAAAAATACATAAAATAGAAGAAAGAAAAAACTCGTTCAAAGTCCGTTATAATCGTGAAATATGTAAGGACGCTACGTATTTATATTAATGATCGCGGACTAAATCGATAAGTTACATACCTGAACGCTTCTTTTTGCGAGATATGTATAAGTGCAAAACGATGTCTTCGCGTTGGGGTCAACTGGTCACACAATTCGCTCGATGTATATATAGCGTATATCTAGTTCACGCACATTGTTATTTATAAAAGAATCTACTTTATATGTATCTCTAGAAAATCGTTGAAATTTTAATTATGTATTACATATTCAATGTTGTATTATATTTTATATTATATAGAAATTCGATTATGTATCTTAAGTCTAATAAGAGTTGTGAAAACTGGGCCACGTAAATTTTAATACGTATAATTAATTATACGGGGCTACATCTCTATGGAATGAAACTTTATATCTGGGCTTTAATATTTTATCTATGTTTTTAAAATTCGATCTCACGTATCCCGTTTCTAAATTTCTTGCGCCGAAAGCTGTATAAATATTGGAGCATGCGTGAATGTTATCTCAAAGAGGCGCGATATATGATATTAAAGGCACACGCAGGTAAATTCTAAATTGTTAAATTTATCATGGTTTGGTTATATAACACACAATTATATGATTTTGTAATACAAGTGCGTATCTTCACGACGTTGTAAACAGGTGCGTTTATAGATACATATATTTATATCTTGGTGTCCGATGAGATTCTAACAACGTCGGCGCTTCGCTCTGCGTCTTCTATTCTTAATCGAAATTTATTCACAGTACGAGGCCGATTCGAAACGCCTGGACGGAATTCGATTAAGACCGACAAGATGTTCGATAACCGAAACGATCAATCAATGAGTCATCAACTGTTTCACAAGACGACTTGATGATCCTTTGTGGTATAGCATACTGTCAAATGTCACCATCAATCTTTTACGTTTCACGATATTTACAAGATTTATGTTAAGCCTGCGAGAAAAATTAATCAACGCGAGTGAGAAAGATCATTACGTTAGAGATTACCGAGTATTCTGTGTGCGATATGGATTTTGGAAAATGAAATTTTTCCTCTCATAAATATATACATCCATAAATAATATATATCTCTAAAGTCGTATATCTTTATTTCTAAAGTAATATATCACACCGCGTATATACCGGTCTTGTTGCACCATCTTTTTCCTGTTTCTATCGGACTCTCTTTCTCTCTCTCTCTCTCTTTTTTTTTCTTTTTTTCTCGCATATGCCTTGAATTTCAAAGAAAGCAAATAAAAGAATACGTCCAAAAGTCCAGCGGTTTAACTTGGGTAAGTCAAGTCACGAAGTATATTTCACCAGTTTCAACTTTTGACCATCGTCTTCAGAATGATAATCTTAGAGTTGCCATCAACTCAGAACATCACCTTACAGAATTTTTTTATGTATTTTTGGTGACATCTCTTCTTTTTTTATGAATATATTCTTCAATAAAGTATATCTGTTTTGCTTTATAAAGCGTGTACGTTGCATGAAAAGTTATCAATTATAATTAAAATTATCAGTCTTGAATTGAATTGATTAATTTGCAAAATGAGATACTACGCTTCTGTAGAAAATTAATAATAAATGCTGCGAGGTGCTGAATTATAAATCTGTTTTAAAAGCTTGGTGTTGCTAAATATGCTGCGAATAGCTGCTAATTCAGCATCCATTAAAAAAGATCTTAACGGAATATAATGCTTAGTTTGATTCTACATTTCTTTTCTTTGATTTTTAACGAACGAGTTATCGTTCAATTTATTTGTATTTCAAATATAAATGTAAACAAAAACAACGAGTCGAAGAAAAATTTCTTCGCCATCGTCGATATTTGTTTCATCTTGCAAGTATAAATTAATGAGTGCTATCAACATCATTAATAAATAAACCGCAATCGGTTTTCTTAATTTTTTAATGCGACGATTAAATACAAATAGACTCTTAAAATTAATATACGTTAACGATTATCTATCAGTACCTAACTGTCACCTAAATGAACAAATTTATTAAATGCAAATTTAATTAATAATGATATCGTGTTGATTATTGTAAAAAGAGAAAAAATATCTCGATGATAATAAAATGGAAATGCATTAGTGTTTCTGAAATAATATGATTGATATCGCGCGATGCGTCCTGAAAAATTTGATTGTCTGATATCTGTGCGATACACGAATGAATGTTAATCAATTTCACCGGACAATTCACTAAAAATAGTCTGCTGGAAACTATTATCCTTTTACTTGACACATCAATTATTTTAGCGTTTAACCCGTGTTATTATGGGTTAACTTACACAAATTTGCCCGAGGTATATTAATCGTGTGTGATGTTATAACACGTTGTTACGTTCATTAGCCCAATATATATAAGTGATCCTATGACGCCTACGCCATTCTTGTACATAATTATAATTATATTTGTCATTCGCAAATTTAAGTATTAGCCGGCGAGCAATAAATCGTACTGATCAATAATCTCCATATTAATTCCGTAATATATATATAATAATAATAATAATATAAATCAAATTATGTTAAAATTGTAATTTAAACTAATAAATCGAGCGTATTTTTTAATTAATAATAAAAAAAAAAGAATTTGTTTATTAAATTCTCTCGTTTGATCTACCTGATATTATCTTCTGTGAATTCTCTATTAATTCCTTGCTATCTTTCATTTCATGTAAATATCTCCTTCTGTTATAAATCTTTTTCTTTACGGATAACAGAAGAGTTATTAGATCTTTCTTTGCGCGTGTAAATTCCACAAAGACATCATCTCGAATTTCGGTCAATGGCAAAAGTAAGTAATACATATTTCACAGAATTTCGCGCAGCATATGCAGTTGCACTTTTGCTGCAGAGCTCAATAGTTATATAACGTACACGCTCGCTGCATCCTTTACAACTATCTTTTACAGCGTATAAAAAAAGATGTATTATTATGTCGTTGTAATTTTACAACATGATTCAGCGCAATTCCTAAAATATCGTGTTTCATCGTACTATGAATACATTATTCAAAATCGGAAAGGGGCAGATTGATAACTTTATTATCTCTTATGTCATACATCTTTTTTTGATTACTTTTCAGTTAACTTAACGAGATTTAGATGACTTTAATGTTCGCGCAATAAATGATAAAATAATAATTATTAAGAATTTATTTGTGTATTTGTTTTATTTTGTATATGTCAATATATTATAATATTATGTGCATACCTATGTTTAAAACATGTTTTTTTTGTGATAACTCGAACATTGGTCATGTCCTTAACTTTTTTTAAATTTTAAACACTCTTGCTTTTATTCAAAATATAACTTTCCATTCAATTATTATTAGTAAATACTTGGAAATATTTGAGACCGCGTATATACTTATCGCAAGCATAAAATGCATAGAAATTTTAATAACTTAATAACAAATAAATCTACAGATAAATCTCGAGTTTGAGATTGGTTTTCTTCTTGCAAGTCACCGTTTGTTCCCACATTTAAAAGTGCACACGTATCTACATGATTTCGACTTAAGTTAAGGATTGACACAACTTAGTACAAAGTATAAAAATTATAGAGCTTTAAAATAAGTAAAAAAAAATCGTACAAATCATAAAAGTATTTGCAATGTTAATTTCTTGATAAAGTAATTTTTTTTTCTTACGCAAACCACATCTTTTGAATATTCGCCAATATCAACGGACTAAAATACACGAGCAATTAAATTATATTATCTAGGTGATATACCCATCGGTCGTTGGCTTTTGTAATGAAATCTTATGAGTCAAAATAAAATTACTATTAGACACAATTTTTGCAATTTTTAATGCTAATATTGATATCTCGTCAATTCAGATATACGATCGAAAATTTAATTATATTGATTAGTTGCCATTATTTCACAGCCAGATTAAGCGCATCCGTTCTTACGAAATACAAAACTTTTCCCGCTTTGAAAAAGTTCTCAGAATAATTGCCATTGCATGCTCCATTCGGTGCACCGACAATTATGTCACCTGTGTTATACTGAAAAGAATAACGCACGTGACCAAAAATATGCCGCGAGCGTGGAATTTCTCGCGAATCTATCAAAGGAATTTTTTAACGATAATTTATTCTAACAGTGTCCTTCAATCTACCCTTCCCCCGGAGTTCGTATAATTATAATGTCTACGCGCTATGACATAAATAAATAGATGACGAATTGCTGGAGCGATAATTTCTGCCATTACGATATTAATCCTAGAGGGCAAAAGTAAACTTCCAGCGTAAATACGTACATGTAATAAGGTCTATGTAAAAAAAAAAAAAATTTTAAACAATTATGAGGTCATTTTTCAAAGTATCTTATTAAAAAGAGAATTTTAAAATTCATTTTTTTGCTCATATAATATAAAATTAGAATTTAATAAATTTTCAAGGTTGAAAAATATAAGTTTTCTCTGTCGTGCTTTTTAAAAATTAAATTTGAAAAGTTTCTTCGATATTCACGTGATACAATTTACGTCACGCGAATCGCAACGAAGATCTTAGAAAGTTCCACAACGTACGCGCAACACCTTTTTCCCCATTTCCGTTTTATTTTCCGACCGTCAATCACACTGTCACTTTATATCTTCTTCGATATTCCAAATGGATATAATTGCGGATCGATAAAACAAATGAATTGCTGTCCACGTGGCCAATTTCTCAATGTCAAAAGAATTGCGTAAACGTATATATTAAAAAAAAAAAAAAAAAAAAAAAAAAAAAAATAGAAAAAAAACTTTGCAGAGATAAATGATATATGATTACCGCACCTGGGGTTCCTGTTCCAAGAGGAACCAATTTCATCCACCGATTTTCTTGCTGCTCCTCGACGCTCTATAACCGATTATTATTGTTGAGAACGCTCAACCTTGTTGATCGACGAAGGTTTCCAGAGGACGAACGCAACAACAAAACCGCTCCTCACCCGGCGACGGTCGGCGTCGTACTAAAGCGTGTAAACCACGCGCGATTGCTTTTTCCGCGGAAGCGGACGCGTATCCGAAGGCCGCGCGATGAATGGCGATTTCACGAGGTAGTTTCAGAGCCGCGAGATATGCATTAATCCTCTCGGTACGACCGTCACGGTACGATGATTTTGCGGTACAATTTTCCTATAATTATAGTAGTTCCTGTATTTTACAATCAAAGAGTTTTCTTAGAAAGAAATACAAAGGTACGAAAGAGAAAGGGAGATTTTTATAATTATTATTGAAGTAAACTATTACCATATAATAATTTATAATAATGATTCTCTAAATCTAATGAAATATTTTGGCAAGTAAATTATGTAAGAAAAAAAAAAAAGAACATTTACACACGAGCATAGATGTTTTATCTTTGACAGTTATAAGTGATAAACTGACATTCAGAAGTTTGATTAATAATACTAGTAAAAAAAAAACTCCGTTTTCTTTCTCATTGTCGTTTCATTTTTATATAGTTTTACTATAAGATACGAGACAAATACTAAAAAGGTTAATGTATTTAAACATCTTAATCATTATTATTATTTTTAATTGATGCCGAGCAAGCGAATTTTGATGATATATATATATATACGGTAGAAAAAGAACTTATTGCGATGTATTTTTGCAGAACCGATCATATTTCTACTACGTTACAATACAATGTTACATCGCGAATATCTTTCCCACATAACATTTATATGCATTGATCGTTTCCTTATTGATCCAAGCTATCCACACATACGACATCGATAAAAAGATAGCCGGGACAAACGGTGTTAAAAGTTAAATAGCATCACCCTTACACAGCGCCCCATTTTTTTCTGTAATCTAGAAGGAAAGTCGCGTCTCACAATCAGTTGTAACTTTAATTTTCAGTATTTAATTTTTTCTGTAATTAAATTTGGGAATTAAAGTCCTAATTAGAGCGGTATGATAATTCATCAACGAGATTGCATTATCCTATTTACATTCTTGAAAATTAAAAGCTAGCTTTTTTATTAATATGAAGAATATAATACTTCTTGATAATGTTAGAACACAAAGAAATTATCTTACACAAGAGAGAGGCTCGTGGTTCTTTTTTTCCCAACAAATACATTCCTTTCACTCAAAAAAATAGTCTTGCAATTATAGCAAAAATGTTCTGGATGCGAAAAATTAACCGAGGTAGATAAATGATTAGAAAATACTCTGATACCGCATACGTTTTGTACTTTAATTAATTTAAATGACAGAGACGGGATCTATATCCCATGTACTGTTAGTGTAATTTAGATAGAAAATTTTTCTGTGGTGCCTATCTTGTTAAAGACAATTATATTTGTCATTAATATTTGGCAATGGGATCTCAATTTTCTAGAGGTATATTGTTTGAATATTGTTGCTATAAATTCTCTATGTGTTTCTGTATACAAACAACAATCTAGCAGATAAAAAATATAGCATTAGCAAAATATTTTTTTGAGTGTTATCATCGTAAGCCCCATATAAAACTTATACAATTAATTTTAAAAATAATCTTTTACAATTAACAATTAAATCGAATTAAAACTACATTTTATAATTAATATAAAATTGTATTTTATAATTATAAAAAAATATATAAGATATATGCGTAGATAAAATTCGTTAATTTAAGATTTTTATATGATAAGATAAAAACTGTGAATTAAAATTATTAAGATAAAAGAAAAAAAAACACCATTTTGTACGTATCAGTAGTATAATTTTCGGAAAGATTGCAGTAAAATTTTATTTATTTCGCTTTTTCGGGTGTAAGTCAGGCAAATGTTGGGATATTTTCATCGTGTTGTGTTTTCAAGTATTCGATCACAAGGTTATCAAATTATCGCGATGTCTAAGTATATCATTATAGCATTAACGACAAAATTATGAAATTAGAAAAAGATGTCTAAAGAGAGAGAGAGAGAGAGAGAGAGAGAGAGAGAGAGAGAGAGAGAGAGAGAGAGAGAGAGAGAGAGAGAGAGAGAGAGAGAGAAAGAGGGGAGAGAGAGAAACTCCATAATCATTATCGCTGTAGTTACAGCAAACATATCGCGAATTAATAACGCGAATGGACCTTGGTAATAAATAATGTTCCGTTTAATGTGAAGCAAGATTTCGATTTAACATTTTTTTTATCACCGAGCATTTGAATCACAAAGTAACTATGATTCCCGTGTTAAATAATAAATATGTGTGGTATTAACATCGGTTATTGACTATTAAACAATATCGATCGAGAAACTTGAACAATTTGAGTTAACAATATATTTAGGCAAATTAATGGAAATAATTCGCGCAACGTTTACCGGAAATTCAAATAAAAAATCGTAGAAGTTTAACAATTGTTTGCGAAAATATCTCAAAAAAGAAAAAAAAGTAAGTATTAATTTCACACGTGCTACAAATAAAAAATAAAATCAAATAATTTATTCACGCGTAATCTCTAGCAACCATTAATTAGTTGCTAAATTTAATCAATCAATTGATTAACTCAGTTTTTTCTGATGTTATACTTGTCTATTTATATATCTTACTCTGCTAACTACGCAATAAATATATATAAGATATATTTAATTTTACACATAAATAATGTTTGCAAACGCAAAGGCGCTTCTGTGACTAATGAATTATTTCCAAATATTATGAAAAATGATGTAACGTAACTAGGACCGACTTGAAAAAGCTGTCTACAATTCCAAAATTAGAACAACTGCGCATATATATAATCAAAGACGCGCATAGTAAAATATTCAATTACTATCCAATAGGTGTACATCCATATTCATATTTCTGATAATTTTCTTTAATTTAACACAAACTTTTTATCCGTAAAATTGCAAATAACATTTTTTAATGAGACTTGAGAGATATGAATATAAAAAAAAACTTTAATAAAATAAATATTATATATGGAAATATATATCATACATAAGCAGATATAAACAGATATTGCTGTTATTGATATGATAATTTTACGATATCTGTTTGTTAAAATAGTGTGAAATATAATTATATCTCATTGTGATGTAAAATCATAAGAAAAGATTATAAAGCAATAAGAAAAAAATTGAGATAATGTGCAAAAAAATATTCGCATTAATTGCATTATGGACTTTGATGTTTGATTATGTCTTTATATATAAGTAAGATATAATTTGCATAATTTTCGTGGAAAGAATCACATTTTTTTATCTGTAAAGTATGTAAAAATCAAATGGTAATCGATACGAAATATAATCTATATGAAACATTGTTAAGTTTAGAATTAAAACTGCGATAACATAAATCGTATCGAATTTCTCGTGGATTCGAATTACCCGAGAATAGATCATCGCCATAAAAACGAGAGGAGTCGAATTACTTTAGTTATAAATCTTATTCGTTTATATTCTATTAAATTACACGAATATTATTCAATATAATCTCTCATAGCTAGAGAAAAAAATACAAAATTTATGATTATGATTCCACTTTAATTTGAGCTTTACAAAGACAATAAAAAAAAATAAAACATCTAATAAAAAAGAATTGTAAATTCAAAATTTTTAGATTTTTCTGGAAAAAGCAAGCTTATATATATATATATAATCTCGAATTTCCATTTTTCATTTTCCATCTCTTCACACATGTTATGTGCTTAATTTCAATTTCTTTGTATAAACACTTTTTTAATTCCCTTTACGTGATAATCTGTAAACTAAAACACATAATTACCTGCTCTGTCCAGCATGTCCTGTCATTGCGTTTAATCCGGATTGCAGACTCTGATTCGATTCGACGTCGCGCGGGGAATCCGTTGGATATTCGTGCCGCAAACATTTTCGGTACGATTGCCAAATTTCCGGACGTTTTCGCGTATCATGATGATGAAGGACGCGAGGTGAAGGTTGCGATATCCACCTGGTGAACAGGCACGGTCACGACTATCAGCACGCGGTGGCGGCAGCGGCGACCCGGCCGTGTAGGATCAAAGCAATCTCGCTCTTTCTCTCGGAATCTTTTCGCGAAAACACGTGACGAACGTTACTTTCGTTCTCAGGGCAGCAAGAGGGTTTAAATTCCGAGACCGTCGTCGCCGACACACCTCGTCCCGGCCATCGATTTTTCCCTATTCTACTGCGGATTACGCGCATCTCTCACCGACGTGTGCCGCATACATGTCACTGGATGCGGCTTGAAGCCGCAAACGTCATCGCGTCAGCGCTCGGGTTTCGCACGCTCAGCTACATCTAGCGGTGAAATTTGCTACTTCTTAGCCAGTTCTATTTTTCCACGCCGTAGATAAACAAACGTCATGCTTCAGGTTAGCCAATCAGAATAGGATTTTGTTCAATACGTTTGATACGTATCGTACGTAAGTATCTGAAACAGGTTGCGAATAAAACGGAATTGAATTTTTCTTTTGAAATTTCCAAATATTAGTGCCATGTCATATTAATGACTGAGCCGGCGATTCTAGGTCGATAAACAAATTATGTCATTCGCAAAAACTCGGAGATAAACCGATAATCTGGATGACGTTCCACGAGCTTAGCCGGCAACGTTAGATGATGCAAGAAATGTCAGGCACGTGCAAGAAGAAGGTTAACTAACAATAAGATACCGTTAGGGACACTTCGTTAATTATTACATGACGTGCTAACAAAAAATAAACCTATCGCGATGTCACGAGTGTTATCTTTTGATTTCCACGATATATCGCGCCAATGACGGCTCGTTTCTAGAGTTTCCCTCGGGAAAATTTTCTATTTAATTGTCAATGTGTGGATTTGATTAAAGTGTGTATGAGAGACATCATCTACGCGATGAATAAACTAAGTAACATGTCAAACGTTGACTTGGATGACCCAAGATTTCGTATAAGACCATACCAGCAAATTATAGCTTCTTGCACTGGTGCATTTATCACGTCAGTGATTGGTAAGTTTTTCTATTGATGTATTAATATATTTAATAAAAATGTTTGTGTGTTGCTTTGTATGTAGAATATATTCCTTATAAAATAATTAGAAATTTATATAAAATATAATTTAGGAAAAAGACGAAGATATATATATATTGTATCAATATTTCAAATTTTATACAATTTTGGAATCATTTATTGCAGTTTGATGAAGATCACAAAATTAAATTGTTTCTATTCTGTTATACAATTTTTAATTAATACAATATATGTGTAGATTTCTTGATTTTTGAATTATATAAACAACATATTTATATCATGATTTGTTAATTATGTATTTTTTAATAGCAAATTAAATGTAATTTACAATTTAGAAATATTTATATATTTTTAGTAACTCCATTGGATGTGGTAAAGATACGTCTTCAAACGCAACAAAAAGCAATGCTTTCCAACAAATGTTATCTTTATTGCAACGGTTTGATGGATCATTTGTGTCCTTGTGCCAATGGTAATATGCCCGAATGGATGAGAAGAAATGGAAAGTTCAACGGAACAGTGGTATGAGATAATTGTGTGTAGTGCAATTTAATGCAATGTTCAATATTTTAATGTCTTGGTTATATCCATTTCTTTCTTTTTCTAGGATGCTCTGATAAAAATAAGTAGAACAGAAGGTGTAATATCATTATGGAGTGGCTTGAGTCCCACCCTTGTTTTAGCTATACCTGCAACTGTTGTATATTTTGTTTCCTACGAACAATTGAGAATATATCTCAAGGTAAAAAATATATTTTTTCCTATGTTTTATTAACAAATATGTAACTAGAAAGTCTGAACAAAATATTACTATTAATGATGTTATATCATTTTTAGGATACATATAATAAAGAGTTCAGAAAAAAAAGTACTAATATGGAACAACCCTTTTGGATTCCTATCTTAGCTGGTAGTACGGCACGTATTTGGGCTGCCACGTTAGTGAGTCCAGTGGAGTTGATAAGAACAAAAATGCAATCACAGAAACTGACTTATGCAGGTAGGGTAAAAAAATTATAATATATGTATGAAATTAAATTATTATGGAGAAAGAGAGAGAGAGAATGTTTGACATAAAGTTTTATCAATTTGCTTTATATTCCAGAATTAACACAGGCATTAAAAACAGTTGTGAGATATAGTGGTATTTCCGGTTTGTGGATGGGACTGGGTGCAACACTTCTTCGTGATGTTCCTTTTAGTGCTATATACTGGTTAAATTATGAGACTATAAAGAAGATTTTCTACATTTCGCAGCAAACTTTCACTTTTAATCTGGCAGCAGGTGCTGTAGCTGGATCTGTATGTATATTTTCTTTGAAAATATATTTCATTATTATATAATATTTCATATATTATCATCTCAATTGTAATATTATTACTGTTACAGATAGCAGCAGTTTTCACTATTCCATTTGATGTAGTAAAGACTCATAGGCAAATTGAAATGGGTGAAAAGGAAATTTATTCAGGTAAATATGTACGATGAGCACATCTATAGTAATTTGATTAATATAAATTGTATCTAGTTGTGTATAAAAATTTGTGTGTGTAGTTATCTTGTGTGTCTATCTCAGAAGTTTTATAATAACTGGAATGTAAACAAAGAACCTATATTGCAAAATATTTTATGAATTTGTAGATAAACCTATTCGAAGTAGCAATACATGGTCCATAATCCAAAGGATCTATCATCAGAATGGATTGAAGGGTTTATTTGCGGGATTAACACCACGTTTGGTAAAAGTAGCCCCTGCTTGCGCAATTATGATTGCTACTTTCGAACACGGCAAGCGTTTCTTCCAATCGTATAATGCTAAAAAAGCCATTGGATTTGACATTGAACACGATGTACACTTATTGCAACATAAACCTAGTAGTACGGAATGATGTACCTGCCATAAAAAATTGTACAGATTCACAATAAAGCTGTTTTAATTTAGTTTCTTATTTTATATAGAATTATTTAAACATATATATATGGTATTTCATTTTAATCTTACCAGACAAATATCTCGAAAAATGTGGAAAATGTAGAAAAATGTTTAAATATAAGTTGTTTTGATTTGACTTTGAATCTTTTATATTTTTTGAGATATTCTGCTTGGTAAGATTAAAATAAAACACTATATACAAAAGGAATTAATATTTTTTTTTTATAAATTTATGATTTTAATCTTTTTCATTCTCTTTTACATTTTAATAGAACAAAAAATATAATACACATGATTATGGACCATTTATTAATTTTTATACAGCTTTGCAAATTAAACTGAATGTAACAAGTTAATGTTTATTTTGAAGGTTGAGAAAAATCGTATTATACAGACGATATAAAAATGTTGGAATAAGGGAATTGAGCTGAAGAGATTACATGGAAAAGTAAAAAAATTTGACATAAATCATGTTTTTTTTTTTTTTTTTTTTTTTTTTTGACAGGCCGAGAACCTTTCGAATTACCCTCGTCATGCATACTTTACGGAAAAGGAAATCGGACAAACTTCAGACGTTTGCACCGGAACTTAACGCCATATCACACGCGGCGACAATCGACGTGGAGTCAAACGAGCTATTAAAGGTGAGCCACAAAAAATCCATGCGTTACCTCCGTCCGTTTAAATCGAATGCCGATTTTACGGGACGGCTCACGATTTGACAGACCCAAATAAAGAGGCCGGCTGGCCCTCGAGGAAACGTCCCGGTGCTTGCACTGACCATCCGCCGCGCACGAGTCGGTCCTCTCGGCTAAATTCGGTTGGTCGATAAACCGAACGTCGGTCAGGGAGACGGCTCTCGCGGAAGTCCAAGTCCAAGTCGGTCCGTTCAGTTGGCAGTCGCGCTCGAGATAGGTCGATCCTGTCGCCAGTTTCAGGCCGTTTCGCACGCGCTCGCCTTCCACTCATACGCGACTTAACATTCCAAGGGCCGTCTCTTTGCGACATTGCTACCTGGTAAGTGCGACCGCCCGCTGCTGCTCGGCAAGTGAGTAAAACGGAATCGATCGCGTCCGCGATTTCGGATCTGGCTCGGTCGGGGAAGAGGCAGCCGCGTGTCCGCGATCTCGTCGGGAACGCGAGGCTCGGTCCGGGATATTGAATCGCTCGCTTTTTATTCATCCGTCGATCGATTCTCTTGGTGCGGGATCGCCTGGGAAGAAAGAGAGAGAGAGAGAGGGAGAGAGCGAGCGGCCATTTTCTACCGTAACGTGCGTGGTCGAGAGAGAGAGTTTGCCGCCCGGCATTTGTCGTCGTCGCCGTCGCCGGGATTAGATCGAACGTACGAACGTCATACGCGCTCATCCGCTCGAAGCTGGTCGCGGGCGAGCTCCCGGGGGGGACGAACGAATTTCCCGAGAAATTGTCGCGAGAAGGATCGACCACACGACTTTGAGGGCGTTACGTAATATACGTTCCCTCTACGGTTCGATTCCACGGCTGTTTCACCCGCGGCCAGCTCTTTCACGAAGGTCGCGAGGGTGGTGGAGGTGGTGTCCTCTCGCGAGGAGTCTCTAACCGTGCGCGTATTTTCGGATTTTTTTTCCAGGTTCGGACTTAGAAGTCATCTCACAGTACCACAGCAAACGTCATCATGTACGCCTGCAGCCGATTCATCGCGCCCGTCGTCAAATCCACCGTGAGTTGAAAAAGAAAAAAAAAACAGAAAAAATCCATCCCCGATTTCGACAAGTTTTCCTATATATATATATATATATATATATATATGTGTATATATATGTATATATATATATATATATGTGTGTGTGTGTGTAATATTATATAATGTTTCCTCGCATCTTTTACCAAACGTGCACGTTTTCTACTTCCGTTTGCAGTTGATCTCCGGCACCAAGACCTATCTACGGCCACTGAGTAATGCCGTGATCAGTCATAGCCAGTACTTACAACAGCAGAATGAAATTCAGACACCCGTCAGTTTGGTGAGTAGATTGTTCTTTCATTTTTCTCCCCCCTGCATATTGCATAACTTTTCTAAGATCAAGGTTATATAAGTGGTGACTGGCGTCATCGACCGATGATTTTGAGTTTTATTAATATAAATTGAGATATTTTCGGGATTTTCGTACCTTTGTGTCAATAAAAAGAAATATAGGTCACCATTAGTCGCCTCTTTGGGGTCAAAATTGTACAACAATTATGTGAAAATGAGAATGTATAGATGTTTCAATTAGATATCAAGTAGCATTGCTTATTGATTTTTTTTAAGATTTTATGGGATTTTAATATTTTTTTAAGTCATGATTTTTGACAAATGTGAATGTACATCTCTTGTATCTCTTTATGACAAATTGTTAATGGTTTTTGATTAGTGTATAAAAGTGTTGCTTTGATTATTAATTTATTCAATTAGAGCAATTTTTTACTAAATATTTGAGTCATACTCTGAAATCAATAAATGTGACAGAGAAAGACCATGAAATAAATTTTGTTATATCCCTGAAATATTATGTATACTGAAATTATAAAACAGAGTTCCTTTTGAAAAAAGAATATTATATCTATTTTGTTGTGTAATCTAAGAATTAATATTGAAAATATCTAACTTGTGACATTTTGGTGTCAGTCACCGATTGTGCGTAGCTTCCAAACTTCGACAGTCAGTCGTGACATTGACTCTGCTGCGAAATTCATTGGTGCTGGTGCTGCCACTGTGGGTGTAGCAGGATCTGGTACGTATCTAGCAAAAGTATCAATACACAGTTATCAATTGTTGAAAAACAATTTTGCACAATAGCATGAAAAATATTATTTTAATAAAACAATAGAATCTGTATAGTAACAGATTGATTAATAAAATATTTAATTATTTGAATTGGTTATATAAAAATCTCTTTGCAATTTATTACACAGTGATTATGTGTAATCTGTTATTATGCAATGATTATATAGATTATATATAATCTGATGTTTAGTAATTTTGAAATAATTATATGCACTATAATGTACACAAATACATATGCTTTCTATCAATAACATGTTTAATTAACTTTCCCACAAGTGTTCTTATAAGAACTTCAATACTTTCCAAGTAATTAAAACTTGTAGTTTTTATATATCCTTATTTGTATTTTATATATATATATTTTTTTTATTATATCAATTTGCTAGGATACTTATATTCAGAAATGTGATATATTTACTTTGTTTTTATATGACATGAATAATTGACAAAATATAAATTGAATAATATTATATGTTTGTTTTAATTTAAGTTTACATTGTTTTTAAAAAAGTTTATTTGTTCTTATATTATAGGGGTTGGTATTGGTCTGGTTTTTGGATCCTTAATAATTGGTTATGCACGTAATCCCTCCCTGAAACAGCAAGTTTTCAACTATGCTATCCTTGGATTTGCGCTATCAGAAGCAATGGGCCTCTTTTGCTTGATGATAGCGTTCCTCATACTATTTGCCTTTTGAACCCAACTCTCCTTGGACCAGATCCCTATTTATGAAAGTGAAGTTATTATTTGATTTTTTTCATTTGCAATACATGTATATGATATGATATGTAACAAAATAAATTCAATTATTCGATTCACATATTGTTTTAACATCTAGTTTTAAAGTAGGATGCATAGATTGTTATGTAATACTTTATATATGTACAGTACATGTTGCAAACATCAGTATCAGCAATAAAATCCTTTACTCTGTTCAAGAGATAATTCTGTTCCATAACAGTCGACGAATTGCTATTCCAGGTGCTGGTATTGGATCCGTATTCGGTTCGCTGATCATCGGTTATGCCAGGAATCCTTCCTTGAAACAACAACTATTCTCGTACGCCATTCTGGGCTTTGCCCTGTCCGAGGCTATGGGTCTCTTCTGTCTTATGATGGCTTTCCTGCTCCTGTTCGCCTTCTAAGCCACAATATCTGCATAAGAAATTGCTGATATAGTTTTAGTGCGTCACTGCCAAGGCAGCGTCGTCTGGCTCGATGGGGAAAGGCGGCGGCTGTTTCTGGTGCGCGGGATGCCATGAAATCATTAGAGAAGCTCAGATTTTCGTGGTTTGGTGGGGTTGCGACGGCGCGGCAATGAACAAGAGTTATAATTATAATTAAGAGCTACATGTAGTTACATGTCATCATCCGCGGATCGTCCCGGCCCCCTCCCAAATCTTCAGCTTGTTGTAATTATTTCATGGCCTACTGTCTCATGTAGCGTATAATTCACATTGTTATAAAATAATGGATTTCAGTGTAACAAAAACAAGAATAAGACATTATTGAAAGTTAAAGAAAAGAAAAAAAGCGACAGCCTCATCCATCCGCATACCTATGCACGTAGGTACTCACACCCCGTTATAGTATCCTACGCGAAATAGTATACTTTTTCGAAAAGATCCTCTTGTCACCTTGAAGGGTTCATCATTGTTGTGCCGTCGCGTACGCACGTTGTTGAGATAACTCTTGACGATAAAAAAAAAACAAAAACTGTACAGTGATACCGAATAAACATCTTTGTCGTGAACATATGGATTTTTATAAATACTTGTTTGCATAATTTCCTTTTCTGCCTCTCTAGATTCGAAGATATTTTGTAGTTTCGAAAAATAAATCGAATCTGCTTTTTCTTATATTCACATAGTTATATAAATTATGTATAAATGTAAGCTTTTTTTTTGTAATACATACTATATAGTACGTACTAATTATTATTTTAGTAACTATATAATCTTTTCGAAATATAAAATTTTGTCTCGTAAAACTTGCATAATAATGATTCAATGTGTTCACAAAAATAAAAGTGATAATAATGAAAAAGATAATACAATTATAAAGGAATATATCTCACTTTAGCAATAGTATAAAGATATAATGTATTAAGAATTTATTTTTAATTATTGTATTTATATTTAATTATATAATCAAGTTTTTAGCAATTCCTATTCTAAGCAACAAAAGTTATTCAATGGTATGTATATAAACAACGTGCGCATTATCCACTTTAGAGATCTCAAATAAATGAAATTTTTTTGCTTTAATAACGAAGATCCGCAGATATGTAAGCTTTATAAAAGTTTAAAGATGAGTGGTGTTATATTTCACAAATTTGCTAACGTATACTCAATTGTGACTGCAGTATAAATCTTCCATAATCGATTTACTATTGTGTACTAGATTGTTCAGCAAAAGCATACTCGAACTATTTAACTATTATATTTAAATTGTATATATGCATGAAATGTAATATCATTTACAAATGTGATAAAAACATTACTAAGCATTTAAAAAATTATTAATATTGAATATAAACTAATATATCACAATCACGAATATAAAATTAAATCTTGCAATTACTTCTTAAATCAAGCTTCACACACACATATATGAATATGTTAGAATACATATATTTACAATGTTAAAGTACATGTAATTACAATGTATTTTTGTTCAAAATAGACATAATTTAACAATTATATTACTGAACAAAGATAATGCATTCTGATTTTCATAATTTGCTAATTTTCTTAATTCTAGTCTCAAGTTTAACATGCACATAAGTGCAAGCATAAATTTTAAATATATATATGTGAATTATATATTTATATTTTATTTATGAATTATAAAATCTATAATTTATAAAAAAAAATTATAAGCTAAAAAACTAAAAATTTCCAATTAAAGAGAGAATTCATTTTTATTGATATGTAATGGAATATCAATAAAAATTAGTCCTGAAAAATTATTTTTAGATAAAGATGAAACTGTGAGTATTATATAATAATTAGGTTCTTTCTTTCTCTCATTATTAACATAAATTATTAACATAATTTAGGTCCTGTAAAGTGGCAAATTTATAATTACTTTCTTAATAAAAAAAAATCTTATGTGTTTATACTTGAATATTATTCAGACTCAAACTTCTCTGCATTAAAATCTATAACTTAATCTCAATATTGTTGAGAAAATATGCACGTTCAATTTCGGACCAAATGTGTAACATTTACATTTATGTGCAATTTAATTTTCACAATACACAATTTTTTTGTATATTAAGTCTATGCACTTTTTAATCTAAAGAATTAACAATGTACACATATTCTGAAAATACAGAGTATTAATGTGTTAAATATTTTTTACAGACATTTTTGACAGATTGAAGATTTTAAAATCTGTATTATGGTGTGACTATACGACATATTTAAGAAATATCTTCTTAAATTATTTCGTTCTGTTGTATAAAACCTATAGATTCTACTAAATTATTTGGTAGCATTTAATTGTTCCAACAAATTCTCCCTTTCCCGTAGACATGCCCACGCTTTCTCCTGGTCCTTTTTCGTTAAGGATTCCTTATTTTGTTTGGCTTTACTCAGTTTCTTATAATGCTCTATCACTTCGTTGTCTGCGGTATTAATTTTCCGTTTCAATGCTTGCCTTTTACTTTCCTCTTGGGCTAGATTTAATAATCTCTTTAGCTGTTTAACATTGTGATTAGATAATGCAGCTAGTTCCTGTTGACATCTTTTAATTTCTGCAAGAATCTCATCATCCTCTTGATTCTTTTTCTGCGCATCAGGTTCCAAAATTCCCTGCTCAACCAATTCCTTGTGCATTCGTAACTCCAAGCTAATAGAATTCTGAATAGTCAGATCCTTCAAAACAGGCGAGTCTCCATCTCGGAATAATTTACTCTCTGTATTATTATTCCCGACGTACACTTTCTCTTCCAGAAGCGCAGAAACGAGTCGTTGAGTAAGAGGTCCCGCGATACCGTTAGCTTTCTTTTCGCCTTTGGATATCAAGTGGGACATATCTGTACGATTCTTCCTCTTTTCCCTGTTTGGGTTGGCTGCATCTTCCTCTTGCAACAAATCGTTGTGTGCCCACATTAGGCTATAATGACGACCAAGGGGTGGAATCTTCTTAAAATCACTTATGTCACCATGCGTAGCGATTAAATCCTCCAACAATTTAATATCATCGGGCATAATGTCAGTGCAATAGGGATCCACCGATGCCCAGAACTTGTTGGGCGTATCGTTTTTCGGTAGAAGCAGCTTTGGCGCATCCGACTTAGACCCCTCTATCCTTCCAATTTCATGTAGATTCGACGCTACCTGGGTGGCTGAACTTCTCGCTGCCCTCTGCGTGTACAGTTTCGTATACAAAAGCGACTGATTTTTAGTACTGACCTCCTTTGGTTTAAACTTCTCCTCGCGTACTTTCTTATTGAGTAGAGGCACGCTCTTCCCGCTTTTCGATCTTCTGTCTCTGCGTTCCTCTGCCTCTACGTTCTCTATGTGTTTTTTCGACGACAAGTTGGCGATCTCGTCTTGAAGAGTGCGGTGTCGTACAACAACCGCTGACAGGAGCGTCTCCAGTTCCAATTGCAGAATGTCGAGATCTTCCATGCCCACACCTTCTTCCGACGTACGTTTCAGGATGTTGGTGTATCTTGGCAGGTGTCGACCGTTGTCAACCGTCTTTAATATTGCCTGAGATGTCGTCGGTTCTGGCGTCTCAGAATTCGTGTCAGTGTTTATCAGCGAAGATTGCGCGGTCTTTCCGGACTCGCGTACCTTGACAACAGCTTTCTTAGAACTCTGCTTTCCTTTTCCCGACATATTATCAAATGACGAGAGTCAACAACGAGAAATAATCAAGTTGTCACTTCAAATACTGTTGTTATATTTAATTAATTTGACATCTCTCAGGCAGATATCATGTTACATCTGTAATTATGATTATTTAACATTTCGTTAAGAAATCTTCAGGGATTAGTATCATCAAATTATAAATGCTATTCTAATCACTTACCTCATCTTATTTTAAAGAATAAAATGTCACGTATAAATAATATAAATAATATAATTACACAGATTATAGGTTATAATCGTTTTCAGTAAAATATTCTCGTATTACATTCACATCAGTGATTCTCAGAATGTATATACACACACAAAGTCGCTTTACGATTGTCGTTACGTGTGTATAAGCCTTAAGTCCGTGGTTCAAAGAAATTTCCAATCACAGTTCAATGTTAAAAGAATCCTCCAATATGATTGGTTAATCTCTTACTACTTTCGACATTGCGACAGACCAATATCGTACCGGCTTTAAGACTGAAATTTGACCAATCATTGACATTTGAGAAAATAAATTCTATCTATTATATGAAACTTACATTAAGAAATAAAGAAAGCGTGTACTTTGAAAAAAGGATGAATATTTATTAATAAAATTTTTTTTTCTACCTTCATGGGATCTATTAATTGCCTACATACATACATCGTATGAAATCTTCGAAATCACCTGATTGTCAAATTGGCATCCAACAAACTTATATAACAGCCTAAATTTCTCTCGCTTTTTACATTCGTCAAAATAATTTTTTTTTTCATATATAATCAAAAGAAATAAATGAAAAAAAGGTTTGATATATGTAATGTATGTATGTGTGTGTATATTATATATATATATATATATATATATATATATATATACTTCAAAATTAATTTAATTGTATCTAAAATTATTAAATTATAAAACAGAAAAAAAACAATTTTTTTTAAACATGATATATTTGTATCATAATATGTCTACGCTAAAAATTGCTAATATATTAATTATAACTTAATTTATATGATAAATTATATGATTTGTAATTATATAACAAAACGCATGCTATTATTATATATCTCGACACAGAGATTTAATACTATTTATATTTGAAATCACACAAATATTCTTGTAACTTATCACCCCAATTATAATTTAATTTTTTATCTAATACAAAGAAATATAACATATCAAACGTCTTTTATATATTGTTTCAGCATTAAAACAAATTTCCCTCTATTTCCATTTCAGGTGCTACTAAGAATTTCTATTGCTAGCAACTAATAAAAAACAGATCAAAATGAAATAGAAAATATTGAAGTACTACCAAGTATCAACTTGAATAAATTTTTATACAAATATTGAAAAATTCTTTTATCAATTCTAGAAATAAATATAAGATTTTATTAGATATATATCATTCTATTATTATTAAATATATATTAAAAATTTTTTATACTTTTTTTAATATATTAAAATTGTGATAATCTTAATTTAACTTTTCAACAATACTATGTCAATGCATAATATATATATGTTCTCTATAATTATAAAATTGATATAAAAAATGTCGAGACAAGCATAAATTTTTCATGAAAAACGATGGCAATTTGACATATTAAGTCTATTTTTTTTAGCTGAACTGACACTGCATTAATTCAGTTAAAAAGAACAGACCTATGTTGCCTGTATTTTTCACTTAAATTAAAATATTGCTTAAATTTTATATGTGTTTATAAAATCATTAACTATAATTCAATATAGAGCTTAAGAGACTTGAAAAAATAGCTAATGATTGAGAATTTAAAATATCTAGACATATATATCCTTATCGAATTACTTTTCTCCTTTAAATTGTGTAACACAAATTTATTTTTAAAAATTGCCAAAAATGCATATACCAATAGGCCACTGTGCTATAACATTCCAAGTATAAATATATAACTGAGATGCATTTATATTTTCTCAATTACAATTGAAAAAAGTATTATCATGAAATAAATTGTGAACTCGCAAATTCGTGAAATTATATACATATGATATACTCATTCATCTAAGTTATCTATGTATGAGTGTGACTAATGAAAGTACTAAGCTTTTATTTGACTCACGAATGAGTACTCAAAATGCCCATTAAATCTCCTAAGAATGTGTTACTGCATCATAAATTTGTATGAAAAGTTCAAGAAGCATTATTTTTTCTATATATGTATAATTTTTAAATAATTTATATATATATATATATATATATATATATATATATATACACATGGTCTATTCAGAATCTGGTGTGAAAAAATGGCAGAAAAAAATTAAAAAAAAAAATTAGTTGCACTAAATTCTAAACAGACTGTGCATACAAAGTGTCCGAAAATCAATAGAGGGTTTAGATTTTTATAAATTTTTATGTATATTAAGTAAAACAAACTAAATATTAGTATAAATTTTTTTAATAATTATTAACTACTCAAACAGTTTTATTATCTATTTGTTACAATTTGTTACGATATATGCCACGACATTAATAGCATATTGAAATTTACTGAATAAATAATGAAAATGGAAAATATTTGAATTGCTGATTATTATTTTTAAAAATTTATACCAATTTTCAATTTGTTATTTAATATATATATATAGACAATGTCCAAGAATGAATAGTATATATATATATATATTTATATATACTATTATGTATATTTAAAGAAATAGGAAACTACGAAAGAAATTTCCTTTTACATATTTTCATTCGTGCGAGTCCAATTAAAGAATAAAACTTCATTCACTTTGCACAATCAGTCATTCATCATGCAGTTTATAATTTATAGAATAAACAGCTAAAAAGTAGTCCAAATATGTTTTTTTGTGTGGACTTTGAAATACATGATTTACTCTCCAGGTGTATAGAAACTTGATATATGTAATTGCATTTTATGTCAAATTTTCATCACACCCAAAGACAATTATATTATGTATAAATATAATATACATCTATCTACAATAGACTTCTATTTAATTCACATTTTTTGCCTATCAGAGTCTCTCTTGCAGTTCTTGTATTTTCTTACACGAAGGCATTTCGAGATTTCTAGCTTTCAAGAATAAATCATGATCTCCGAAATTACGGGCTTTCCACATCATAGCTTCTCCTAAAAAATAATGTTTTTATAAAATCTCTTTCAAATCTCTCTTCCAACATCTTGTTTCTCTTTAAAGAGAGAGAAAGAGAGAAGAAAAAGGTTTATGAAAAGAAAATTAGATAACTATTGTAACAACAATTAAAGACATGTTAGCTATATTAAAAAGAGAAAAAAAGAGAAATTATTTTATATACATACTGTAATTCTTCTCTCTAGCGCAGGCTTGTCTTAAATTATTGAAGTACTCTTCTTCAATTGATATTTCTAGCCTATGTAAACTGCCTTGATATTCACTGTGAAAGTTTTCTTTAACATAATATGGAATTTGTGAACCTTGAGTTGTTCTAGCCACAGAATATTTCCTGCAGATAAGAAGACAGTCATTATATGTCTATTTTATTGTACAATGATTCCCATTAAATTAAAATGCCAATGTTAATTATTCTTACGAATTTGAATGCAGACTATATACTGGATCAGATATGAAGAAACTACTCATCATAGTTAACAATATTAATAATAAAACTGGTAACATTTGAAGAAATGTTGTATATCCATTTGCTTGCTGTAAAATTTTATTTGTTATAAATAAACAATGAAAAAATTGTTTTAGTAATACAAATGCTGTTCTACTCTACCTGAGCATGAGTATGTTGCGCTTGCGCGTCTTGTTGCCTCGTCCATCTCCCACCTGGTCGACGGACATAAAAATCTTGTTGTGGAAAGCCAACGCCAAAGAACATATTAAATAACTCCTCAGCTGTGATATCAGCTACAAATGTACAGATATTTTAGTTATTACTCTCTAATGCATAAATGATAATAATGTATATTATTATATTTAATCAGTATTTTCTTTTGTTGTTACCTTCAAATCCGCGAGTGTAATTATAATGTGTATGACCTTGGCGGTGTTGTGCACTCTGCATTCGTTCTTCTTCAGGACCATACAGATCATATTGTTTTCGCTTCTCCGCATCAATTAGAATAGCAACTGCATTACCTATAGCTGTAAAAAAACAGATAGATTTCTTACTTAAATGTACAAATAATTTGCTACAAACAATTCTTTTGTCACAACTGTATCAAATATATCTTACCTTTAAAAGCTTCAGCTGCACCTGGTGCTTTATTTTTATCAGGATGTAATTGAAGGGCTAATTTCTTATAAGCTTTTTTAATATCACTATCTGTAGCATCTTTGCTGACTCCTAAAATCTCATAATAATCCTTGCATTTCTTTATCCTGAAATAATCAGTGTTGTTGTAGAAAAAAAAATTTCATATATAAAAAGTATTAAGCAGATAATGAATAATAATTAAATGAACAAAACAATCATAATATGAACAAGAAATGTTTCATGAATATTACTTTAATTAATCTGTTTGAGCTGTTAAAACAATTTCATCGTTAAAGTATCTACCTTTTCACATGATCCAATTGTTCTTTTGTATATTCAGAATTAGTCTGGGAATGTGTTCCATCTTTAGTTACATTTTGACGTTTTCTAACAGTAGGCTCAGCAGACTCAGGTTTTTGGTTTTGCTTTGAAAGTATCGCCACTTCCGCTAACAATTCTATAAACATACAATTATTTGATTATTCTTTCATGATACTTGTTTCACCGCTCTTTGCCAGAATAAGTCTTCAGAAACTTGCTTTTGCGAGACGAAAAATATAAAAATCGTGCGTGCATGATTCCGTTTACAATCAATGTATATAAAATCAAGAATTTTTGTGCCGCCAACAAACAATACGAATACAATGCAATAAAAAGCGAGGAAAGATTCTCGCCGATTGATTTGCAACATTTGTTTAACGATGTTACTCCGCTGGAAGCCACACGTACCCTCAGCCTTCTTCGTCGGATAAAGCTTTTGGGCTTTACGGACAAACTTCTCAGCCTCCTCGTATTTTCTCTCTCGCATAAACCGCTCCGCGAGTTCCGTGCATCTCTCGGCCTCATCCTTATTGCTGTCCATCTTGTTGGTCTCGTCGGGAACCAAATTACTAGCTTATATTATATATCGTTCACGCACGGTGACAGGGCAGAAATATATGTTAAATAAGTCGCGAAGGGAGTCGAACTCAACACTCTCCACCGTGGTGTGCGACTCGATCACACGTCACGAACATCGTTGCGACCGAATAGGTGGACGATTAACAGACGCGAAGGGCATAGACGAACGCCATCACGTCACTTAATCACCTGTGATTATTTTGGCCGCGCAATTGGACATATATTGGAAAGGAAAAAACTCTCGCGCGATCCGCGAAAACTGATTCGGCGGATCCCAAAAGTTTCCGAAATATCGGTGCTCAACTGTCACACATACTTGTTCAACGCGGATTGGGTGAAGTTTTTATCTTTCGCCGCGTTTTCATAGACGGTGAATGTAAAGTCGCATGACAACCACTGACACACACATCACCATTGAGATTGGATACTAGCGGTGCATACATATATTTTACGATCATCTGGAACTACGTAGTCACGTCCACTTTCGATGATAATCAAGGAGTTATGGATAGCCAATCGGTTCATGTTCATGTTATATGTATAAATTATATAGATTAGAAATACGGTTTAGATCGATTTATAAGCATATGCAATAAATGAACTATTTTTTTAATACATGTACAGAAGATAAATATTGTTTTTTTTATTTTATTATTTTTTGAAAAAAATAAAAGCTCATCATCCAAAATGATAAAAAATCAGAACATATATTTTGTGCTTATTTGATTATTCTCTGTACATTCTTTAAATATTCCAGAATCTTTTGGAATATTCTAATTTTGAATTTTAGGAACATTTTATAAATATTTCAGAAATACAAATATCAATGCGCGCTAAATGTGTGTACTCTGTGGTTTAAATGATTTATGAAAATATTTAAATGATTATGAAAAATACAACCTACTTTGCATTTTATTCATTTGAAATTAATGCTAAAGGATTGAGAGCATATCGATTAAAATATATTTTATGCGCTTTTTTATACGTATATTTTTGTAACCGCTATTTGTGTATGCTTTATTACATTCAATATTATTTTTTAAAATCTCTGTATATATTTTAACGCGTATATTTTCTCGTAGTATTATCGTACGTATTATCGTAGCGAAAAATGTTTATGATATGCTCGACTTTGCGGTGACAGGTGACCGAACGCGAGTCTGCGATGCACGCACTGGCGACGGAGTGGGAACACGTGCGGACACTATGCCTGTCGGACTCGAAATGAATGACTCACAGCCGCCACCTGTCATGGCTACGCGCGTTCCCCCTCTCTTACTACGTAACGCATGACGTCAGAGAGAAGGAAAAGTATGCGCGATCTAAGCGCTCTCCCTCTCTCTCTCTCTCTCTCTCTCTCTCTGCGAAAACAATATTCTTTATATGCGCGTATATGCATAATAATTATAATAATTTATTAAATAAATATTTTAATAATAATATATATGTATATTTTTACATATTTTATACAATATATACGTACATAAAATAATTTTAATAATTTTTATAATATAGTACATATACCTATTATTATTCATAAAATGTATTAAAATGAAAATAGATTACGCGCAGCTAAAATAATATTTAATGTAATATATATTAATATAATATTTCTGTGTACTTTTTTTTCAAGTCTACAATATTAATAGATTCAACAAGAACATGAATCATCGTTTTATTGTGACACGTGGTACAAAATAATATTTATAATTAAAATATATCTTAAAATGCTCGAAAATTCGCTTCTGAATGAATAGGAAAACATATTTCGCTTTAAAGAAGATATCGCTTTTCCCGCGGATTATAGCGATACCTTCTTTGCGAAATATGTTCTCCCAATAACTCAGAAGCGAATTTTCGAGCATTTTAAGATATATTACTGCTCGTGAAGTACATTGCCGATATTTATGTAAAATATTTTATTAATAAAAATTGAACTTTCGAGAAGATTAGAAGACACATATTATTAATCGCGTACGAGTATGTCAATTGCATAATTGGCATTAATTAACAGTAATTAATAAAGCTTCTTTTCCCGAAATTAATATATCACACATCCTGCTTTTATAATTGTAA
This sequence comes from Anoplolepis gracilipes, assembly GCF_047496725.1. Taxonomy (NCBI): domain Eukaryota; kingdom Metazoa; phylum Arthropoda; class Insecta; order Hymenoptera; family Formicidae; genus Anoplolepis; species Anoplolepis gracilipes. The sequence continues at coordinate 7,718,061 of NC_132979.1, read as the reverse complement.
ATTCAAAGCGACAAGTAGATGAATTAAATGAGTCAACTGATGAATAGAATTACAATAATTAAATAAAATAAAATTATATATTATAAATATGCATTTATATATCATATATGTAGTTATATAAGTGTCTCTTGCAACAATAATCTCGGTTAATTAATTTCGATGCCTTATTAAAAATTAAAGATAAGACATAGTCAGAAGGATATGTGATGAGAATGCTAGAAGGATGCGCAAAAAAAGAAATCAGAAAGTCAATAAGATATTGAGAGATGTTCCGCGGTAAACGAAATTCGAATTTCGATCAAAAATCGAAAAGATTGATTAGCTATCGATCGAGTCTGCATGAATTATTCAGTTCAGGAAATTAGAAACGCCATACCGAAATAAGATAATGTATTCGCAAAGAATGAATATGATATAAAATTTAATATAAAATATATTACAAAATGTATAAAATACATTGTAAAATGTACAAAATACATATTATATATAATTAATTCAATGTTACATATAGAGAATTAATTATATTACAAATATATTTTACAAAATTTAATTAAAACGTCACCGAGAAAGGCAATTAGGAGCTAGCGCAGGTGTATACAAAATTTAATATAAAATATAATTTTAATTTTTAATTCAAAATAATTTTATTACATAGAATTATACGAAATATCCGAAATTGACCTATATAATTTATTAGAAATTTTTAAAACGTAATTGATATAGTCTATATCACGACCAAAAGATCGAATTATTAATAAATTTATCGATACGTCTCTCTCAATTAAGAAAACCTAGAATTTTAATGGAATTTTATGTTATTGTATGTATTCTTCCATTTCGTGTAATTTTACTTTTTACAATAAGTATAATACAATAAATATAATTCATACATATAATATAACGCAACTTAAATCTATCTCTTACGCAATAATATCTTATACTATTTTAATAATATAATATAATATTTAAAATTCATATTTAACGTTCATATAATCTTATGCAATATAATATATAACATACCATAAATACAATGTTATACCTGTATAATATACATCTTAATATAAAAGATATGCATATAATATACATATTATATACGTACATACAATAAGTTACATGTACAATAAATAAGTTACATTTTTTTACGTTTTTCATAATTAAACTAAATTTTATTACAAATATAATTTTAATTTTTATCTAATAATGTTTTAAAACTTGTTTTTACAGTTTTTATATGTAATTTATATTTAATTAATTTTTTATTTTATTGAAAAAAATATTAAATTTTTATATTTTTACAATTTTATATTATCTTATATTTATATTTTTATATTTTTTTCCTTACAAATAAATTTAATTTTATAATAGCTATAATTTTTCTTTTATTAAATTTTATGTTTTTTTTTAATTGTCTTAATAGCCCTAGCAGACCTAATTCTACTAGCTACATCAGTAAAAATCCGATAAAACAAGATTTGGGGAGTCCTAATTGGAAATTTGCGATTACATATTTTTTACGCATTGTGGCCAGAATTGACCACGTATCTTCAGCCAGTTGGACCTACCTTTTGTTGCTCCTGGCTATTCATTCTGACTCGATTTCTACGAGCCAAGAATTGAGGAAGAAAAATAACTTCTTCTACTGCCGGTAATAATTATCACCGGCAAATAACACGACTTATATTCATTTAGGATCGTATGATATTATAATACAATCGTTTTGTAAATGCGTATCATTAGTCGTCGAAAGTTGCAAAAGATATATAACAAATATAATCATGTATATACCGAAAATATTGTACTCAAAATGTAGACTTTATAAGCCTTCTTAATAGATATTCTTAATAAATAAGAGTAATTTTTTACCGTGATATATTTTAAAACACCTAATTTATAATGAAATTAAAACTATTGTATATATTAATATATTATGTATATTTAACTTGTCAAAATTTTAATAAATAGCAAATGTCCATTTGTAAAATTGCTTTTTTTTTGTTATTGGGATTCATAATCTCAAATATTAAATAATATAATGATAAGAAAATATTCTATTCAGTATATAAGTATATTCTTACTTGCTAAAAATATCTGAAAGTACTCTTTAGAAGATTTCTCTCTTAAACTAATTGTAAGAAGATCTTCTTAATGTTTATTTTAAAGAAATATATTATAAAGTTAAATGAAATATTCTTAAGCTGAGAATATAATTTTTTCGGTGTATGTAAAATATATTAGCATGCATATCAATCCCTCTGTCGGCGGGTCATTATTTGTCACATTTGTACCTCTAAAATTGTTTTATAAAAATCTAATATATATAATTAAAATAAATATTTCATGTATGTCTTGCATAAAACTGGAATAAATCATATATTTTTATTTTTTTTAATATTTTTCTTTTTCTTTCAATTTTAATATACAAATGGTATACCTATTTTAACAAAAGTTAAAAAAAAAAGTAAATGAAAAATGTAATATAAAATTTTCTTTTGGAATACGTACAAAACGAAATTTTTTTATAATTTAAAATTGACCCAGAGTACGGCATGCATGCATTCCGCCGTCCGAGGGTTAAAGCAACGAATTTATCTACAATCTACATCTTTATCTACAAGTCTATTAATCTACATCTACAAATCTCTACACAAATCCGTTGCTTTAAAATATAATAAAAGCTTTTGGTCACTCACCGACACTGATGCGCAACAGCGGAGTTGTCGATATTGAAGCTATATGTTATCTGTAACATACAAATATAAAGTCTAAATTATAGCAGCGATTTTAAATAATTAATATTAAAGAATTTATTATTATACTTAATAAATTTATATTCGACGCGTACAATAATAAGCAGATATATATAAATATGGAACAATTGTGTAAATTAAAAAAAAAATTTTTTTTAAATAAAAACTTTATAAGATTTATGTAAAAATCTTTATCTCTGAGTTTCTCTTTATTAAATCATTCAAATAAATGAATCGAATTCATTCGTGTAAAGGATTTATAATAATTAATCTACAAATAATAATATACAAATTATATTTACCTTGGGGTTGCTCCGCCGATGCAGGATGCCTCTCCTAGGCCTCCTCCTCCTCTCAGATTGTAAGGGACGTCAGGAACTATTGTTTTATACGAGCGATATACTTTTTTTAATTTGTTGAAACCGCACAAAAATAAAATCGCGCAATATTTTAAGCCGTACAAAAGTAAAAACGCGCGATAGTTTGACAGCACTCCCGAATTTCGGAACGATCGAAAATTCAATTTCATCACGCGCGAGAATCATACTTGGAGTCGACAGGTCGGGCACGATCAAACTCCAACGAAAGAAAGATTAAAATCAGTATAAATGAACGAAAACATGATCGCGATCGCTACGAGGTCGAGACAAATGTCAAAAACAATAGCGCTCTATATGTCACTAACGTCGAATATTATTATCTTATTTCGGAGTCATTTTAGACGTACTTTAACACGTTATGATTTATCGTAATATTATTACGTATATTATCGTCGCGAAAAACGTGTACGGCGCGCTCGACCTCGAGGTGACCGAACGCGAGGCGCACGTGCCGGCACCGGCGCCGACATCGGAGTAAAAACACGTGCGCACACTACGCCCGCCGGAGTAAGAATGAATGACTCATGGCTGTCACTAGTCCCGTACGCCGTATGCGCCGGGCTCCCCTCCCTTACTATGGAATGCGTGACGTCAAAGACAAGGTCGAGTATGCTCATTCTCTCTCTCTCTTTCTTCTCGCGCCAGACAATAACAAATACGCACTATACTACGTGATATAATTTAACGCGTTGAAATATGTACAATCAAATGATTCTAAAATACATATAAAATTCCTTAACAAAAATAATATTATTATTCGATTTAATGTGATATAAAATACATGAAACGCGATGAAACGAAATTTGTAAAATACTTCAATGAAAGCAATCTTATGACTTACTGTATGACTATTATAATTGCACGATTTATTTATTATATTCGTAAAAAATTATATCAATGATGTGTGTGTGTGTGTGTGTGTGTGTGTGTGTGTGTGTGTGTGTGTGTGTGTGTATGTGTGAACAATTATTTGTAAAAGAGATTATTATATAAGAGTCTCTTGCAACAATGATTTCGGTTAATTAATTTTGATAAGTAATTTTGATAAGTAATTTTCCTATTCTTTTCAAATCACGATTACAGTTGTTACAGAAAGCGTCTCGCATCAACTTTTTTATTAATAATACAAGTATTTATAAAATTAAATATTATAAATTAAATTGCTTGTTTGTGAAAAAAAGATAGATAGAGAGAGAGAGAGATAGAGAGGGGGGAAGAGAGAAAGAATATAATTCTTCGTTGTGTTTTCCCAATTTTTAATGTTATATATAATTGTTAATGTGAAATATATGGGAAACATATCTCTACATTTGTTTAAATATGAACCATATAATCCATCATATTATATCATCTCTCATATTTTAATCACAAAAATGTTAATCCATTAAAATTACTTTTAAACTAATAAAATGCAAAGTGAAAGTTTGATTAAAATGATACGCCTCATAATTCAAATAATTTTTATTGTATCGCAAAAGTTACGATAACTTTAAAATTATGTTTTCAATAAGGCGTATAACTAATCGTGGATAGTATTACCGATCTTTATATATATTGTTTTATTAATAAAAATCAGAAAGACGAACTTTCGAAAATGTTAAATGACGTATATTACTAATCGCGCACAAGTATGCCAACTGCATAATTGGCGTTAATTAGCAGCAATTATTAAAGTTTTCTCTTTTCCCGAAATTAGTATATCAAACGGATTCTGTTGTTAAAATTGTAATAAACCAAAAGAGTGAATTAAACGTTAAAGGGAAAATTTTATTAATTGCTGCTAATTAACGCCAATTATGCAGTTGGCATACTTGTGCGCGATTAGTAATATGTGTCTTTTAATATTCTCGTAAGTTCGTCTTTTTGACTTTTATTAATAAAACAATATGTATAAAGATCGGTAATGCTGTCCACGATCAGTTGATTGTCGCAAAATCGACAGTATTTTTATATATCAATATGTACATAAAAAGTCTTGAAACATAATTGGTTCATTAATAAGATTTTTAAATATAATGCATCGCGAAATATATAAAATGTCTTTAACATATAAGTAATAAGATATATTGCAAAAATATTGCGATTGTTCGCATGACATAATGCGAAAATCATATAAATTTCTCCTCTAGACGATCATACAATATAAATGTGAAAAAATTGATTATTACTGCTAATGAATAAAACTCTTTTCAACTTTTAAAACTCGATTCTTTAACAAGGTAAAAGAAATGCAGTTCACAAGTAATAAAATATCTTTTAATATGTTTCATTTCTTATTAGAAAAATATATTTCGCAAAAAGGTATGCTGCAGTAGTTATTATGCACATCGAACTATAATAATATGCCGTCAAATATTTTAGATTATTCCTCTCTGAATTATTAGAAAATATTTTGCGAGAAGAGATCGTGAAATAATGCAGTTTAAGCGGTACGCTCGGAAATTTTTATTCTGAGTTACTAGGAGAATATATTTCGCAAAGAAGGTATCGCTCTTGCCGCCGACCTTGCCTGTAGCGATACCTTCTTTGCGAAATATGTTTTCCTAATCATTCAGAAGCGAATTTTCGAGCATTTTAAAATACATTACCGCTCGTGAAGTACATTGTCGATATTTATATAACATCTTTTATTTATAAAAATCGAACTTTCGAGAAGATTAGAAGACACATATTATTAATCGCGTACGAATATGTCAATTGCATAATGGGCGTTTTATTAACAGTAATTAATAAAGTTTCATTTCCCAAAATTAATTATTAAACGTCCTGCTATTAAAATTGTAAATCCAAAGCAACAAATAAATGAATTAAATGTGTCAAGTGATAAATAGAATTACAGTAATTAAATAAAATAAAATTATATTATAACTATGTATGCATATATTATATAAGAGTCTCTTGCAACAATGATCTCGGTTAATTAATTTTGATAAGTAATTTTCATATTCTTTTCGAATCACGATTACAGTTGTTACAGAAAGCGTCTCGCATCAACTTTTTTATTAATAATACAAGTATTTATAAGATTAAATATTATAAATTAAATTGCTTGTTTGTGAAAAAAAAAGAGTGAGAGAGAGGGGGGGGGGAGAGAGAGAGAGAAAGAGAGAGAGAGAGAGAGAATAATTCATCGTTGTGTTTTCTCAATTTTTAATGTTATATATAATTGTTAATGTGAAATATATGGAAAACATATCTCACGATTAGTTATACGCCTTATTGAAAACATAATTTTAAAGTTACTTTTGCAATACAATAAAAATTATTTGAATTATGAGGCGTATCATTTTAATCAAACTTTCACTTTGCATTTTATTAGTTTAAAAGTAATTTTAATGGATTAACATTCTTGTGATTAAAATATGAGAGATGATATAATATGTGGGATTATATGGTTCATATTTAAACAAATGTAGAGATATGTTTCCCATATATTTCACATTAACAATTATATATAACATTAAAAATTAAGAAAACACAAGGATGAATTATATTCTTTCTCTCTTCCCCCCTCTCTCTCTCTCTCTCTCTCTCTCTCTCTCTCTCTCTCTCTCTTTTTTCACAAACAAGCAATTTAATTTATAATATTTAATTTTATAAATACTTGTATTATTAATAAAAAAGTTGATGCGAGACGCTTTCTGTAACAACTGTAATCGTGATTTGAAAAGAATAGGAAAATTACTTATCAAAATTACTTATCAAAATTAATTAACCGAAATCATTGTTGCAAGAGACTCTTATATAATATATGAATACATAATTATAATATAATTTTATTTTATTTAATTACTGTAATTCTATTCATCAGTTGACACATTTAATTCATCTATTTGTCGCTTTGAATTTACAATTTTAATAGCAGAACGTTTAATATATTAATTTTGGGAAATGAAACTTTATAAATTACTGTTAATTAATGCCGATTATGCAATTGACATACTCGTACGCGATTAATAATATGTGTCTTCTAATTTTCTCGAAAGTTCGATTTTTATAAACAAAAAATGTTATATAAATATCGACAATGTACTTCACGAGCGGTAATATATTCTAAAACGCTCGAAAATTCGTTTCTGAATGAATAGGAAAACATATTTCGCAAAGAAGTTGTCGCTAAAATCCGCGGGAAGAACGATACCTTCTTTGCGAAATATGTTTTCCTATTCATTCAGAAGCGAATTTTCGAGCGTTTTAAGATACATTATTGCTCGTGAAGTACATTGCCGATATTTATATAAAATATTTTATTAATAAAAATTCATATTTTAATCGAATAAATTAAATAGTATAAGCTATAATAAAATCAGGCAAATCTAATAAAAACTTTTTTATAATAAACAAATATTGAAATATTAATAAATTGTATTTAATACATTAATTTTTAGTTTATAGAATATCTGTTCTTTTTTATCTTTTTTTTTCTTTTTCTGATAGAAAAAAAACAAATATACGTAATATATATATAAATGAATAATTATATAGTTACGATGAAAGAGAGAACATTTATTTAATATGATATGACAAATTTCTATAATTACAGAGAATTATACATATTTAGTAAATGTAATAAGTACAGGCAGTACATTTGTGTATATTTTTTATTATTAATTTATATTTAATTAATATACGTCTATAAATATATGTGTGTATCTATAATATAAATTTCTATCTCTTTTACAAATAATTGTTCACACATACACACACACACACACACACACACACACACATCATTGATACAATTTTTTACGAATATAATAAATAAATCGTGCAATTATAATAGTCATACAGTAAGTCATAAGATTGCTTTCACTGAAGTATTTTACAAATTTCGTCATCGCGTTTCATGTATTTTATATCACATTAAATCGAATAATAATATTATTTTTGTTAAGAAATTTTATATGTATTTTAGAATCATTGATTGTACATATTTCAACGCGTTAAATTATATCACGTAGTATAGTGCGTATTTGTTATTGTCTGGCGCGAGAAGAAAGAGAGAGAGAGAATGAGCATACTCGACCTTGTCTTTGACGTCACGCATTCCATAGTAAGGGAGGGGAGCCCGGCGCATACGGCGTACGGGACTAGTGACAGCCATGAGTCATTCATTCTTACTCCGGCGGGCGTAGTGTGCGCACGTGTTTTTACTCCGATGTCGGCGCCGGTGCCGGCACGGGCGCCTCGCGTTCGGTCACCTCGAGGTCGAGCGCGCCGTACACGTTTTTCGCGACGATAATATACGTAATAATATTACGATAAATCATAACGTGTTAAAGTACGTCTAAAATGACTCCGAAATAAGATAATAATATTCGACCTTAGTGACATATAGAGCGCTATTGTTTTTGACATTTGTCTCGACCTCGTAGCGATCGCGATCATGTTTTCGTTCATTTATACTGATTTTAATCTTTCTTTCGTTGGAGTTTGATCGTGCCCGACCTGTCGACTCCAAGTATGATTCTCGCGCGTGATGAAATTGAATTTTCGATCGTTCCGAAATTCGGGAGTGCTGTCAAAGTATCGCGCGTAAAAGTGCGGGAGTACCGTCAAACTATCGCGCGTTTTTACTTTTGTACGGCTTAAAATATTGTGCGATTTTATTTTTGTGCGGTTTCAACAAATTAAAAAAAGTATATCGCTCGTATAAAACAATAGTTCCTGACGTCCCTTACAATCTGAGAGGAGGAGGAGGCCTAGGAGAGGCATCCTGCATCGGCGGAGCAACCCCAAGGTAAATATAATTTGTATATTATTATTTGTAGATTAATTATTATAAATCCTTTACACGAATGAATTCGATTCATTTATTTGAATGATTTAATAAAGAGAAACTCAGAGATAAAGATTTTTACATAAATCTTATAAAGTTTTTATTTAAAAAAAATTTTTTTTTTAATTTACACAATTGTTCCATATTTATATATATCTGCTTATTATTGTACGCGTCGAATATAAATTTATTAAGTATAATAATAAATTCTTTAATATTAATTATTTAAAATCGCTGCTATAATTTGGACTTTATATTTGTATGTTACAGATAACATATAGCTTCAATATCGACAACTCCGCTGTTGCGCATCAGTGTCGGTGAGTGACCAAAAGCTTTTATTATATTTTAAAGCAACGGATTTGTGTAGAGATTTTGATAGATAGAGATGTAGATTGTAGATAAATTCGTTGCTTTAACCCTCGGACGGCAAGATATAGTGCATTCTAGTGAATTTTAAATCATAGAAGAATTTCTTTATATATGTTCTTTTTGTACGTAAAAGATAAAGGTAACATGTTTAAGTCTCACTTAAATCTAAAATAATATTTGTGCGATTGAGCCTAAAACTATTAAAAGCATGTCTGGTATAAAGCATTCTTTATTATATTTTTTTGACTAGTTGGCATATTGTAAAAAAATTTGTTTATTCATGAATGATGCGGAAGGATATCCCGTGCTCCTTGAATGTGATTATTCGTACAAATAATACAGTATTTGCTAGATATTTATACGTCCATACGCAAAAATAGTGCGATGTGTTATACATATATATATATATACACACACACACACACACACACATATGTGCATGTATGTATGTATGTGTTATATATCGTGAAGACTATTATCACCCCTTAAGATAGATGAGCGTAGAACGACGATTCGCATTCGCGCGCACAGATTGAACCAAAACACATAAGTCATCGTGATCGGTTCGGTCAATTAAGGAAGTGCAAAATTAATTGTGGATTGTCAGCCGATCCTTTTCGAACTATGTTCTCTGCATCTTTGTCTTACTTTTGTATTTTTTTTAAATATCGCTGGACTAAAATTCTCTCCCTTAATGCGATTACAGGATAAGTCTTATTTAAGCTAACGCGCGTTATTTGTTCTCGTTACACATCGATAGCTATAAAAACATGTATTTCTTCTCAGACTTGCGTTAAAACTTGTCGATCAATTGTGAAATCGAAGTGGCATGCGTGATTGTAGAACACAATTTGCAAAATGGCGAGTTAATTATAACTAGAACAATAAAAACGAGAAATATGCAAAATAGTTGCAAAAAGAAAGGAATTCGCGAATCAAAATTTAAAATGCAGATATACATCAACGTGTTTTTCTACCTGTTTTACATTCCTGATTGTCCTAGTTTTAAATAGCGTTTTAGTAAAAAATTTTTAATAAAAAATGTATAAGCTTCAGTGTTTATATTTTTAAAAATATTTTTGGGACACTTTTTATGACTTTAAAATAATTAAAGTATTTTAGATTTATTTTTATGGTCATTAAGTTTATTTATCCAGACAGCTAAATATCTTTCTCATTATGTTTTTTTTTTGGACTTTGCATATATATATATATATATATATATATATATACACACTTTATAAAAAACAAATTTTCAAATATTTTTATTTAAAAAAACGTATTTTCCTGAAAGAGAGATGCAAAATTTTTTCTGCATTAATCTTGTTAAATATTCCATAATTTATTAAAATAAAAAATAAGAAAACATATATCGTACTATTTAAATACACAAACGATCTTGTGTGACGCATTTGTAATTATAATCTATAATAGTTTGTATAACGAATGGGAGTCTGATTTTTATTGTTAGAGCGAGAAGTTCTGTCCTATATGTTCGATTAAATTACAATAAATCTCAAATTATTTTTTAATCGTATAAAAGTAAGATATCACGAATATTTTTTTAACAACGAACAAAATACTATAACTAAATTATTATAACTAAAGTTTAATAAAAATATATAAACAAAATTTTAATATTAATATTAATATCAGATATTAAAAATGCATAATTTCTCACATTGCTCTTTGATAAATCTTTTTGAGAATTCATTTTTTTCCTGAGGAAGATTCATTTCAACGATGAAAAATCGTTCTAATTTAGGTATATAATTCTATTGAGTAACATTCTAGTGTATTTAACTAAAACTAAAGTTAATTAATAATTAACAAAATTTGCATTTGTTAATTTTTCGCGTAAAGTAATTTTTAATTTAAATTTAGCTCAAGTTATATCGTGAAAAATAAAGAATTTAAATGTGACACAAATTGGCATTTTTGTTTAAATAATACTTCAAAAGTTTGACGCTAGAAAAAAAATTCAGACAGATTACTTTATGCATAAATGGACTTGATGAATTTTTTAAGTAATTTGTTTTTTTAGTGTCCAGTTATCATTAACATTTTTCTTATCGAAATACATATCATATGACGTTATTGAAGCGGTATTAAAGGAGAAAGGGAGCCAATGAAAAATGATTAAAATAAAAATTAAATATGAAACGTGATTAATTATATTGTTTTATCTGATCTTATTGCTCTCTGATAATCCGTCGAGGAAATAAATGTTTTACGAGAAAATGCATTTCTCTTTACTTTCTTCGTTTATTCTCTTTCATTCTTACTCAGGAACGCAAATACGAGGAAATCGCGCACGAATCCTTTGGTTTGTCGATCTATCAATATGACCGAACGCTTAATTAGCGCTACTGTTACCAATATTTCAGTATAAAATATACACTTAGGACTAAATATATCATATATACATAAGCGACGAAGGAGAACATTGACATCGAAATTGACGTAGCGTACAAGTAGGACGTTATTCTTATCCTCGCCGGAACAGACGTACACCGTATCACTGTGTCCAGTTATTATATTCGAAATCTCTTTCTATCTCTTTTTGCTCTCTTCTTACTTAAACATAATTCCATTATAGATCGGGTAGTAGCGCGATTTGTTATGATTATGTATGTCAATGACGAAAGGTTCATCGCAACTTTTACGTAAAAAAAATAGATGTTTTAAAATGAAGTGAAAATAAAGAAAGAAGAAATCTTATTTTGAATATAAATTTAAAAAAAAATAATTAATATTTAAAAAATGATTAACTTTTCATTTTTAATTGTCCATACGCAATTATTTCGTGATACAAATGTGTATACATACCGTATGGACGTCAATTCATCCGTGTACATTGCACTTTCTCTCTTTCCTCCCCGTTCGTTCTTCGTCCCATACTTGCACTTTTAATCCCTGTATCTTACTCTTTCACCATTTCTCCTTTTGCAAAACAAGTTTTTTTACGGTCGTGGGTATGGGCGAATCGATTGAGAAGTACGAGAATGGTTATGCGAATGATGTTGTCGGAGCTAACGAGTATCAAAATAAATTATTAACGGTAATATCTCTTAACATTGATTAGATTAATTTTTAATATCGTGTTATCAATACTAGTATCAATATTATGCTAATCCAATCGCGCGAGCGTCACAGCTGGGTCGATGTAATGGAAAATTACATTTTTTGTACGTGCAAAAATTATTTTTATAACAAATAAGAAATTCAAATTTTTTTTTCGATTTGTCACTCTAATGTGCGATCTGCAATCTGCATACAAGATTAAATCAGAATCAACATTATTGAAACATACCATACATTACCAAATATTCCATATGACAATAGTGTTGTGAAATAAATAATCGCAAAGATCTAAGAGAAATTAATTAAAAAATCATTTTTATTCCGGCTGAAACGCGATGATGTGTTTTCGTGGGCAAAAAATAGGAAGCTTTGCCTTATCTAGATCCTAATACTAGGTACATTACATCTTTCCGTTACAAACAATCGTTTCTCTCTATCTATGATACATCACCGCCGCGATGACGATGATGATTGCGTCGTCATCGTAGCAGTGATGATTTATTATCATAATCGATATGTTGCCGCGATATTTAATGGTATGCTTAATCTCCTCCCTTCGCGAAAATGGACGATTATTAAATGCGATCTGATACGTGCAATTGTAAGCCGTCTCGTGGGAGAATTTTTTTGTATGACAAAAATAGCGACTTTATTTATTTTTGCAAATTGTCCGGATGGGACGAAGGAGGAGCGAAACTTATCGCTGCGTGTTGTTCGCGTAAAGAATATAAATTCACGAACTTACACGCCACGATATACTTTTATATCGTGTCTTCTAAACGACTACCAGTCTTGGGCGTCTTCGAGTAAACGATACTAACGGCGTAGAATATCTAAACTATCACTTTATGTGTAATTAAACTATCTCTGGAACAGCACAAATGTCCGAAAGAACCATGTTTACAAAAGGCATTTAAAAGACGTTTGACATGGATCAAGGCGTCTTCTAGATAACTTTACATGGCTTTTAGATTGTATTTAAATGTGAAAAACAACTCATATTTCTTCACGGTAATTTAAAATTGCGCTACACACTTATAAGGTGACAGTTTTAATATTTTATGTATAAAGTAATTACTGACCACTGTAATTATTGATCACTTGCACTTATCAATTTTTATTTAAACCGCGAGTTTTTATTTGTCTTTAATACTCGCGATATATTTTTTTCTTTAAATAAAGTATCGCAGATTCTTTTATAAAATAGATTTTTAAAAGTGATTAATATATGTAGCTTTTATATTTTAACTTTTAATGTAAAACTCGCTCTACATGCTTCTTGCTTATGTTTTACATTGTCTACGAAAAACTTGCAAATAAAATTAATATTTTTGTTTACCACATACATACAATGAAATATAATTACTGACAAGATCTCTATCGATTATTTCATAATTAAGAATAAATATTTCTCAAGTGGTCAATAACTGTGTCGTTTACCTAATTCTATCCGTAAATGCTCAACACCGTTATACCGTAAAATAGTGTAAAATTTTTAATATTATATATAATTGTTAATGCTAAATTTGTATATAAAAAACATATCATTTGTTTAAATATGAAACATATAATCCAACATATTATATTCTTCTATAGTAACTATATATATATATATATATATATATATATATATATATATAGTTACTATAGAAGAATATAATATGTTGGATTATATGTATATATATATATATAAAGTATGTAAATTATATATAAAATATATAAAGTACTATATATATATATATATATATATATATATATATATATATATATATATATAGTTACTATAGAAGAATATAATATGTTGGATTATATGTTTCATATTTAAACAAATGTAGAGATATGTTTTTATATACAAATTTAGCATTAACAATTATATATAACATTAAAAATTTTACACTATTTTACGGTATAACGGTTGGGCATTTACGGATAGACTTAAGTAAACGACACAGTTATTGACCACTTGAGAAATATTTATTCTTAATTATGAAATTATATATATATATATATATAAATAAAAAAAAAATATATATATATAAATACTTTATATATATATATATATATATATATATATATATATATATATATAAATACATATTAATAATTTAATTTAATTTAATTTTATTTTATTATTATAATATTATTATAATATTATTTATTAGTTTAACATGTTTAATTCACCTATTTGGTTTGTTACAATTTTAACAACGGAATATGTTTCATACACTAAATTCGAGAAAAGAAACTTTATTAATTACTGTTAATTAATGCAATTGACATATAGTCGTACGCGATTAGTAATATGTGTCTTCTAACATCTTCGAAAGTTCAAATTTTATTAATAAAATATTTTACATAGATATCGGCAATGTACTTCACGAACAGTAATATATCTTAAAACGCTCGAAAATTCGCTTCTGAATGATTAGGAAAACATATTTCGCAAAGAAGGTATCGCTACAGGCAAGGTCGGCGGCAAGAGCGATACCTTCTTTGCGAAATATATTCTCCTAGTAACTCAGAATAAAAATTTCCGAGCGTACCGCTTGAACTGAATTATTTCACGATCTCTCCTCGCAAAATATTTTCTAATAATTCAGAGAGGAATTTTCTAAAATATTTGACGGCATATTATTATTGTTCGATGTGCATAATAACTACTGCAGCATACCTTTTTGCGAAATATATTCTCCTAATAAGAAATGAAACATATTAAAAGATATTTTATTACTTGTGAACTGCATTTCTTTTACCTTGTTAAAGAATCGAGTTTTAAGAGTTGAAAAGAGTTTTATTCATTAGCAATAATAATCAATTATTTCACATTTATATTGTATGATCGTCTAGAGGAGAAATTTATATGATTTTCGCATTATGTCATGTGAACAATCGCAATATTTTTGCAATATATCTTATTACTTATATGTTAAAGACATTTTATATATTTCGCGGTGCACTATATTTAAAAATCTTATTAATGAACCAATTATGTTTCAAGACTTTTTATGTACATATTGATATATAAAAATACTGTCGATTCCGCGACAATCTGATCGTGGACAGCATTACCGATCTTTATACATATTGTTTTATTAATAAAAGTCAAAAAGACGAACTTACGAGAATATTAAAAGACACATATTACTAATCGCGCACAAGTATGCCAACTGCATAATTGGCGTTAATTAGCAGCAATTAATAAAGTTTTCCCTTTTCTCAAAATTAGTATATCAAATGGATTCTGTTGTTAAAATTGTAATAAACCAAAAAAGTGAATCAAACTGTTGAATAAAATTATAATAATTAAATAAAATAAAATTATATTAAATACATATAAATAATATGTATTTATATATATTCTAATATAAATATATATAAAATATAACTTTTCAATCATTCAATAAAATCATTTAACTTTGTGCTTATATATACATTACTCTACTATATACTAAAGTAAAAAAGGCTACGCGCTATTAATAATATGTAATAAAACATACTAATATAAATCCATATTGTTTCATATTTTGAGTAATAATAACTCAACATTAAAAATTGAAAAAACACAACGATGAATTATATTCTTTCTCTCTTCCCCTCTCTCTCTCTCTCTCTCTCTCTCTCTTTCTCTCTTTCTCTCTCTCTCTCTCTCTCTCTGTCTTTCTCTATTTTTCACAAACAAGCAATTTATTTTATAATATTTAATCTTATAAATACTTGTATTATTAATGAAAAAGTTAATGCGAGACGCTTTCTGTAACAACTGTAATCGTGATTCGAAAAGAATAGGAAAATTACTTATCAAAATTAATTAACCGAAATCATTGTTGCAAGAGACTCTTATATAATATATGAATACATAATTATAATATAATTTTATTTTATTTAATTACTGTAATTCTATTTATCAGTTGACATATTTCGCAAAGAAGTTGTCGCTAAAATCCGCGGAAAGAACGATACCTTCTTTGCGAATTATGTTTTCCTATTCATTCAGAAGCGAATTTTCGAGCGTTTTAAAATACATTACCGCTCGTGAAGTACATTGTCGATATTTATATAACATCTTTTATTTATAAAAATCGAACTTTCGAGAAGATTAGAAGACACATATTATTAATCGCGTACGAGTATGTCAATTGCATAATCGGCATTAATTAACAATAATTAATAAAGTTTCTTTTCCCGAAATTAATATATCAATCGTCCTGCTCTTAAAATTGTACATTCATAGCGACAAATAGATGAATTAAATAAGTAAACTGATGAATTAAATTACAATAACTAAATAAAATAAAATTATTTTATAATTATGTATTCATATATTATATAAGAGTCTCTTGCAACAATGATTTCGGTTAATTAATTTTGAAAAATAATTTTCCTTTTCTTTTCAAATAATGATTAGTTGTTACAGAAAGTGTCTGGCATCAACTTTTTTATTAACAATACAAGTATTTATAAGATTAAATATTACAAATTAAATTGTTTGTTTTTGAAAAAAGAAAGAGAGAGAGAGAGAGAGAGAGAGAGAGAGAGAGAGAGAAAGAGAAAGAGATTTAAAGAAAATATACTTCATCGTTGTGTTTTGTCAATTTTTAATGTTATATATAATTGTTAATGCTAAATATGTATATAAGAAACATATCTCTCCATTTGTTTAAATATGAAACATATAATTCAACATATTATATTCTTCTATAGTAACTTTATATATATATATATATATATATATATATATATAAATACATATTAATAATTTTATTTTATTTAATTATTATAATATTATTCATCGGTTTAACACGTTTAATACATCTATTTAGTTTATTTTAACAACAGAATATGTTTGACACTAATTTCGGCAAAAAAAACTTTATTAATTACTGTTAATTAATGTCGATTATGCAATTGACATACTTGTACGCGATTAATAATATGTGTCTTCTAATATCTTCCAAAATTCGATTTTTATTAATAAAATATTTTACATAGATATCGGCAATGTACTTCACAAGCAGTAATGTATCTTAAAACGCTTGAAAATTCGCTTCTGAGTTATTATTACTCAAAATATGAAACAATATGGATTTATATTAGTATGTTTTATTACATATTATTAATAGCGCGTAGCCTTTTTTACTTTAATATATACATATAGTGGAGTAATGTATATATAAGCACAAAATTAAATGATTCTGTTCAATGATGTAAAAGTTATATTTTATATATTTTTATATTAAAATATATATAAATACATATTATTTATATAATTTATTTTAATTTAATTTTATTTAATTATTATAATTTTATTCAACAGTTTGATTCACTTTTTTGGTTTATTACAATTTTAACAACAAAATCCATTTGATATACTAATTTTGAGAAAAGGGAAAATTTTATTAATTGCTGCTAATTAACACCAATTATGCAGTTGGCATACTTGTGCGCGATTAGTAATATGTGTCTTTTAATATTCTCGAAAGTTCGTCTTTTTGACTTTTATTAATAAAACAATATATATAAAGATCGGTAATGCTGTCCACGATCAGTTGATTGTCGCAAAATCGACAGTATTTTTATATATCAATATGTACATAAAAAGTCTTGAAACATAATTGGTTCATTAATAAGATTTTTAAATATAATGCACCGCGAAATATATAAAATGTCTTTAACATATAAGTAATAAGATATATTGCAAAAATATTGCGATTGTTCGCATGACATAATGCGAAAATCATATAAATTTCTCCTCTAGACGATCATACAATATAAATGTGAAAAAATTGATTATTACTGCTAATGAATAAAACTCTTTTCAACTTTTAAAACTCGATTCTTTAACAAGATAAAAGAAATGCAGTTCACAAGTACTAAAATATCTTTTAATATGTTTCATTTCTTATTAGGAAAATATATTTCGCAAGAAGGTATGCTGCAGTAGTTATTATGCACATCGAACTATAATAATATGCCGTCAAATATTTTAGATTATTTTTCTCTGAATTATTAAAAAATATTTTGCGAGAAGAGATCGTGAAATAATGCAGTTTAAGCGGTACGCTCGGAAATTTTTATTCTGAGTTACTAGGAGAATATATTTCGCAAAGAAGGTATCGTTCTTCCCACGGATTTTAGCGACAACTTCTTTGCGAAATATGTTTTCCTATTCATTCAGAAGCGAATTTTCGAGCATTTTAAAATACATTACCGCTCGTGAAGTACATTGTCGATATTTATATAATATCTTTTATTTATAAAAATCGAACTTTCGAGAAGATTAGAAGACACATATTATTAATCGCGTACGAATATGTCAATTGCATAATGGGCGTTAATTAACAGTAATTAATAAAGTTTCATTTCCCAAAATTAATTATTAAACGTCCTGCTATTAAAATTGTAAATTCAAAGCAACAAATAAATGAATTAAATGTTTTAACTGATGAATAGAATTACAGTAATTAAATAAAATAAAATTATATTATAATTATGTATTCATATATTATATAAAAGTCTCTTGCAACAATGATCTCCGTTAATTAATTTTGATAAGTAATTTTCATATTCTTTTCGAATCACGATTACAGTTGTTACATAAAGCGTCTCGCATCAACTTTTTTATTAATAATACAAGTATTTATAAGATTAAATATTATAATTTAAATATTATAAATTAAATTACTTGTTTGTGAAAAAAAAGAGAGAGAGAGAGGGAGAGAGAGAGAGAGAGAGAGAGAGAGAGAGAGAGAGAGAGAGAGAGAGAGAGAGAATAATTCATCGTTGTGTTTTCTCAATTTTTAATGTTATATATAATTGTTAATGTGAAATATATGGAAAACATATCTCTACATTTGTTTAAATATGAAACATATAATCCAACATATTATATTCTTCTATAGTTACTTTATATATATATATATATATATATATATATATATATATATATATATATATAAATATATCTTAATAATTTTATTTTATTTAATTATTATAATTTTATTCAATAGTTTGACACGTTTAATTCACTCTTTTGGTTTATTACAATTTTAAAAACAGAATCCGTTTGATATACTAATTTCGGGAAAAGAGAAAACTTTATTAATTGCTGCTAATTAACGCCAATTATGCAGTTGGCATACTTGTGCGCGATTAGTAATATGTGTCATTTAACATTCTCGAAAATTCGTCTTTCTGATTTTTATTAATAAAACAATATATATAAAGATCGGTAATGCTATCCACGATTAGTTATATGCCTTATTAAAAACATAATTTTAAAATTATCGTAACTTTTGCGATACAGTAAAAATTATTTGAATTATGAGGCGTATCATTTTAATCAAACTTTCACTTTGCATTTTATTAGTTTAAAAGTAATTTTAATGGATTAACATTCTTGTGATTAAAATATGAGAGATGATATAATATGTGGGATTATATGGTTCATATTTAAACAAATGTAGAGATATGTTTCCCATATATTTCACATTAACAATTATATATAACATTAAAAATTGAGAAAACACAACGATGTATTATATTCTTTCTCTCTCTCTCTCTCTCTCTCTCTCTCTCTCTCTCTCTCTCTCTCTCTCTCTCTCTCTGTCTCTCTCTTTTTTTTACAAACAAGCAATTTATTTTATAATATTTAATCTTATAAATACTTGTATTATTAATGAAAAAGTTGATGCGAGACGCTTTCTGTAACAACTGTAATCGTGATTCGAAAAGAATAGGAAAATTACTTATCAAAATTAATTAACCGAAATCATTGTTGCAAGAGACTCTTATATAATATATGAATACATAATTATAATATAATTTTATTTTATTTAATTACTGTAATTCTATTCATCAGTTGACACATTTAATTCATCTATTTGTCGCTTTGAATTTACAATTTTAATAGCAGGACGTTTAATATATTAATTTTGGGAAATGAAACTTTATTAATTACTGTTAATTAATGCCGATTATGCAATTCATATACTCGTACGCGATTAATAATATGTGTTTTCTAATCTACTCGAAAGGTCGATTTTTATAAATAAAAGATGTTATATAAATATCGACAATGTAATTCACGAGCGGTAATGTATTTTAAAATGCTCGAAAATTCGCTTCTGAATGAATAGGAAAACATATTTTGCAAAGAAGTTGTCGCTAAAATCCGCGGGAAGAACGATACCTTCTTTGCGAAATATGTTTTCCTATTCATTCAGAAGCGAATTTTCGAGTGTTTTAAGATACATCATTGCTCGTGAAGTACATTGCCGATATTTATGTAAAATATTTTATTAATAAAAATTCATATTTTAATCGAATAAATTAAATAGTATAAGCTATAATAAAATCAGGCAAATCTAATAAAAAACTTTTTTATAATAAACAAATATTAAAATATTAATAAATTGTATTTAATACATTAATTTTTAGTGATAGAATATCTGTTCTTTTCTCTCTTTCTTTTTCTTTTTCTGATAGAAAAAAAACAAATATACGTAATATATATATAAATGAATAATTATATAGTTACGATGAAAGAAAGAACATTTATTTAATATGATATGACTAATTTCTATAATTACAGAGAGATATACATATTTAGTAAATGTAATAAGTACAGGCAGTAAATGTGTGCATATTTTTTATTATTCGATTAAAATATGAATTTTTATTAATAAAATATTTTACATAAATATCGGCAATGTACTTCACGAGCAATAATGTATCTTAAAACGCTCGAAAATTCGCTTCTGAATGAATAGGAAAACATATTTTGCAAAGAAGGTATCGTTCTTCCCGCGGATTTTAGCGACAACTTCTTTGCGAAATATGTTTTCCTATTTATTCAGAAGCGAATTTTCGAGCATTTTAAAATACATTACCGCTCGTGAATTACATTGTCGATATTTATATAACATCTTTTATTATTAATTTATATTTAATTATTATACGTCTATAAATATATGTGTGTATCTATAATATAAATTTCTATCTCTTTTACAAATAATTGTTCACACACACACACACACACACACACACACATAAACACACACACACACACACACACACACATCATTGATATAATTTTTAACAAATATAATAAATAAATCGTGCAATTATAATAGTCATACAGTAAGTCATAAGATCGCTTTCGTTGAAGTATTTTACAAATTTCGTATTCGTGTTTCATATATTTTAAATACATCGCATTAAATCGAATAATAATATTATTTTAGTTAAGGAATTTTATATGTATTTTAGAATCATTTGATTGTACATATTTCAACGCGTTAAATTATATCACGTAGTATAGTGCGTATTTGTTATTGTCTGGCGCGAGGAGAAAGAGAGAGAGAGAATGAGCATACTCGATCTTGTCTTTGACGTCACGCATTCCATAGTAAGGGAGGGGAGCCCGGCGCGTACGGCGTACGCGACTAGTGACAGCCATGAGTCATTCATTCTTACTCCGGCGGGCGTAGTGTGCGCACGTGTTTTTACTCCGATGTCGGCGCCGGTGCCGGCACGTGCGCCTCGCGTTCGGTCACCTCGAGGTCGAGCGCGCCGTACACGTTTCTCGCGACGATAATATACGTAATAATATTACGATAAATCTTAACGTGTTAAAGTACGTCTAAAATGACTCCGAAATAAGATAATAATATTCGACCTTAGTGACATATAGAGCGCTATTGTTTTTGACATTTGTCTCGACCTCGTAGCGATCGCGATCATGTTTTCGTTCATTTATACTGATTTTAATCTTTCTTTCGTTGGAGTTTGATCGTGCCCGACCTGTCGACTCCAAGTATGATTCTCGCGCGTGATGAAATTGAATTTTCGATCGTTCCGAAATTCGGGAGTGCTGTCAAAATATCGCGCGTAAAAATGCGGGAGTGCCGTCAAACTATCGCGCGTTTTTACTTTTGTACGGCTTAAAATATTGCGCGATTTTATTTTTGTGCGGTTTCAACAAATTAAAAAAAGTATATCGCTCGTATAAAACAATAGTTCCTGACGTCCCTTACAATCTGAGAGGAGGAGGAGGCCTAGGAGAGGCATCCTGCATCGGCGGAGCAACCCCAAGGTAAATATAATTTGTATATTATTATTTGTAGATTAATTATTATAAATCCTTTACACGAATGAATTCGATTCATTTATTTGAATGATTTAATAAAGAGAAACTCAGAGATAAAGATTTTTACATAAATCTTATAAAGTTTTTATTTAAAAAAAATTTTTTTTTTAATTTACACAATTGTTCCATATTTATATATATCTGCTTATTATTGTACGCGTCGAATATAAATTTATTAAGTATAATAATAAATTCTTTAATATTAATTATTTAAAATCGCTGCTATAATTTGGACTTTATATTTGTATGTTACAGATAACATATAGCTTCAATATCGACAACTCCGCTGTTGCGCATCAGTGTCG
Organism: Anoplolepis gracilipes; assembly: GCF_047496725.1. Taxonomy (NCBI): domain Eukaryota; kingdom Metazoa; phylum Arthropoda; class Insecta; order Hymenoptera; family Formicidae; genus Anoplolepis; species Anoplolepis gracilipes. The sequence goes on along the minus strand of NC_132979.1, from coordinate 7,695,247 downwards.
GTGAGTGACCAAAAGCTTTTATTATATTTTAAAGCAACGGATTTGTGTAGAGATTTGTAGATGTAGATTAATAGACTTGTAGATAAAGATGTAGATTGTAGATAAATTCGTTGCTTTAACCCTCGGACGGCGGAATGCATGCATGCCGTACTCTGGGTCAATTTTAAATTATAAAAAAATTTCTTTTTGTACGTATTCCAAAAGAAAATTTTATATTACATTTTTCATTTACTTTTTTTTTAACTTTTGTTAAAATAGGTATACCATTTGTATATTAAAATTGAAAGAAAAAGAAAAATATTTAAAAAAATAAAAATATATGATTTATTCCAGTTTTATGCAAGACATACATGAAATATTTATTTTAATTATATATATTAGATTTTTATAAAACAATTTTAGAGGTACAAATGTGACAAATAATGACCCGCCGACAGAGGGATTGATATGCATGCTAATATATTTTACATACACCGAAAAAATTATATTCTCAGCTTAAGAATATTTCATTTAACTTTATAATATATTTCTTTAAAATAAACATTAAGAAGATCTTCTTACAATTAGTTTAAGAGAGAAATCTTCTAAAGAGTACTTTCAGATATTTTTAGCAAGTAAGAATATACTTTTATACTGAATAGAATATTTTCTTATCATTATATTATTTAATATTTGAGATTATGAATCCCAATAACAAAAAAAAAGCAATTTTACAAATGGACATTTGCTATTTATTAAAATTTTGACAAGTTAAATATACATAATATATTAATATATACAATAGTTTTAATTTCATTATAAATTAGGTGTTTTAAAATATATCACGGTAAAAAATTATTCTTATTTATTAAGAATATCTATTAAGAAGGCTTATAAAGTCTACATTTTGAGTACAATATTTTCGGTATATACATGATTATATTTGTTATATATCTTTTGCAACTTTCGACGACTAATGATACGCATTTACAAAACGATTGTATTATAATATCATACGATCCTAAATGAATATAAGTCGTGTTATTTGCCGGTGATAATTATTACCAGCAGTAGAAGAAGTTATTTTTCTTCCTCAATTCTTGGCTCGTAGAAATCGAGTCAGAATGAATAGCCAGGAGCAACAAAAGGTAGGTCCAACTGGCTGAAGATACGTGGTCAATTCTGGCCACAATGCGTAAAAAATATGTAATCGCAAATTTCCAATTAGGACTCCCCAAATCTTGTTTTATCGGATTTTTACTGATGTAGCTAGTAGAATTAGGTCTGCTAGGGCTATTAAGACAATTAAAAAAAAACAAAATTTAATAAAAGAAAAATTATAGCTATTATAAAATTAAATTTATTTGTAAGGAAAAAAATATAAAAATATAAATATAAGATAATATAAAATTGTAAAAATATAAAAATTTAATATTTTTTTCAATAAAATAAAAAATTAATTAAATATAAATTACATATAAAAACTGTAAAAACAAGTTTTAAAACATTATTAGATAAAAATTAAAATTATATTTATAATAAAATTTAGTTTAATTATGAAAAACGTAAAAAAATGTAACTTATTTATTGTACATGTAACTTATTGTATGTACGTATATAATATGTATATTATATGCATATCTTTTATATTAAGATGTATATTATACAGGTATAACATTGTATTTATGGTATGTTATATATTATATTGCATAAGATTATATGAACGTTAAATATGAATTTTAAATATTATATTATATTATTAAAATAGTATAAGATATTATTGCGTAAGAGATAGATTTAAGTTGCGTTATATTATATGTATAAATTATATTTATTATATACTTATTGTAAAAAGTAAAATTACACAAAATGGAAGAATACATACAATAACATAAAATTCCATTAAAATTCTAGGTTTTCTTAATTGAGAGAGACGTATCGATAAATTTATTAATAATTCGATCTTTTGGTCGTGATATAGACTATATCAATTACGTTTTAAAAATTTCTAATAAATTATATAAGTCAATTTCGGATATATCGTATAATTCTATGTAATAAAATTATTTTGAATTAAAAATTAAAATTATATTTTATATTAAATTTTGTATATACCTGCGCTAGCTTCTAATTGCTTTTCTCGGTGACGTTTTAATTAAATTTTGTAAAATATATTTGTAATATAATTAATTCTCTATATGTAACATTGAATTAATTATATATAATATGTATTTTGTACATTTTACAATGTATTTTAAACATTTTGTAATATATTTTATATTAACTTTTGTATCATATTCATTTTTTGCGAATACATTATCTTATTTCGGTATGGCGTTTCTAATTTGCTGAACTGAATAATTCATGCAGACTCGATCGATAGCTAATCAATCTTTTCGATTTTTGATCGAAATTCGAATTTCGTTTACCGCGGAACATCTCTCAATATCTTATTGACTTTCTGATTTCTTTTTTTGCGCATCCTTCTAGCATTCTCATCACATATCCTTCTGACTATGTCTTATCTTTAATTTTTAATAAGGCATCGAAATTAATTAATCGAGATTATTGTTGCAAGAGACACTTATATAACTACATATATGATATATAAATGCATATTTATAATATATAATTTTATTTTATTTATTTATTGTAATTCTATTCATCAGTTGACTCATTTAATTCATCTATTTGTCCCTTTGAATTTACAATTATAAAAGCAGGACGTTTGATATATTAATTTCGGGAAAAGAAGCTTTATTAATTACTGTTAATTATTGCCGATTATGCAATTGACATACTCGTACGCGATTAATAATATGTGTCTTCTAATCGTCTCGAAAGTTCGATTTTTATAAATAAAAGATGTTATATAAATATCGACAATGTACTTCACGAGCGGTAATGTATTTTAAAACGCTCGAAAATTCGCTTTTGAATGAATAGGAAAACATATTTCGCAAAGAAGGTATCGTTCTTCCCGCGGATTTTAGCGATATCTTCTTTGCGAAATATGTTTTCCTATTCATTCAGAAGCGAATTTTCGAGCGTTTTAAAATACATTACCGCTCGTGAAGTACATTGTCAATATTTATATAACATCTTTTATTAATAAATATTGAACTTTCGAGGATATTAGAAGATGCATTTTGTTAATCGCGTACGAGTATGTCAATTGCATAATCGGCGTTAATTAACAGTAATTAATAAAGTTTCATTTCCCGAAATTAATATATCAAACGTCTTGCTATTAAAATTGTAAATTTAAAACGACAAATAGATGAATTAAACGAGTCAACAGATGTATAAAATTACAGTAATTAAATAAAATAAAATTATATTATAATTATGTATTTATATATTATATAAGAGTCTCTTGCAACAATGATCTCGGTTAATTAATTTTGACAAGTAATTTTCCTTTTCTTTTCAAATCACGATTAGTTGTTACAGAAAATGTCTCGCATCAATTTTTTTATTAATAATACAAGAACATATACATTCATTAATATTTTATTACATATTATTAATTGCAACTGCGCGTGATCTTTTTTCACTTTAACATATATATATATATATATATATATATATATATATATATATATGTTAAAGTGAAAAAAGATCACGCGCAGTTGCAATTAATAATATGTAATAAAATATTAATGAATGTATATGTTTCGTACTTTTGAGATCCACAGTTATGAATCTAGCACGGACACGAACCATAATTTGTGGATCTAGCACGGACACGAACCGCTGGAAAGTCGATCCAGCTACGTAGTTCCACCGGCTCTAAAATCGATCCAGTTAGCGCCACTGTACCGCGGTGAAAATGGGTTCCCTCAAAAACGGCTTCATGGCGCCTCTCAGGCTTCTTTCTGATTGGAAAATGGATCTGGCCATTTAATTCTGCCCGCTCTAAAATGGATTCAATTGGCTAGTGTGTTGCAAGAAAAAAATGAGAGAGTGGCCCCTCTCAGGCTTCTCTTTCACTAGGTTTATGGTCTATGAATGCCACATACATTTCAATACAAGGAAAAATGGCGAGTACGGCGTGTTCCGCTTTCTCTCCGGACGGTCAATATTACGCGAATTGCGGTAATGACGGCAAGTTGAAGATCTGGGAGACCACGAGCGGCCGGTTGAAGCACGAATATATACCTAATCATCATTTATCATCGCCGTGCAGCGTTATAGAATGGATCTTCGTGAGCCAACAATCGGCGGGCAACGCATCGGTAAAATGCCATGTGCTCTCTGAAAAGCGCGGTTCCTCTTCTTTCCCATTTTTCCCTCTACTTACGCATTTATCGAATACGGTTTCGTCTCAGATCCACGATTATTTCCAATCCTTATCCCTTTCGAACATTTTTCCTGTTTGCGTTATTATTTTTCTTTTTTTTTTTTTTAATTTGGTTTACACCACTATTTTGCGAAGGTTATGTTAAAAACACGCGTGCTGGTGTATCTCGAGAGCTTTGGCAAAGTCTCTCACTGATCGTGGAGAGAGAATTTTAGATTTCGATATAAATATGTCAGAAAAAGGAAGAAAGAAACAAAAAGAAAAATACACTTTTTTTTTTAAATATTATCTTTCCCAAATGTGTCATATATGAAACGTTTTCCATGTCTCTTTCAAGCCATCGTCGAGGAAAAGACGCAGAAGAAAGTCAGTTTCGGAGGAGGCTGAGTCCAAACCTGTTGTAGCGATGGGTTCAACTAATGGGAAAGTCATGCTGTATGATGTAGCGAGCGCTCACATCAGCGTTGTATTAGAAAATGGTCATTCGTCTACTGTCACAGCGATGGCCTGGACAACGTGCAGCGGACTGATCACTGCGGCTGACGACTGTCACATTGTCGAGTGGAATCTACAAGAGAATGGGATCAAGTGTAAGTGGAAATCAGGCAAAGCGAAAGTCACAGCTTTGGCAATTCCGGTTGATGGAAAGTCTCTGCTGTCTGCTGAGAGGATAATCAAGTGGTGGAGCTTGACCACGAAACAATTGATTCGCACGTTTACCGGACATGCCAATCAAGTCACCTTTCTTTATACTATCAAACTAGATGACTCGACTAGTTACCTAATCAGTGGTGCTCGTGCAGATGGTTATCTATCTATATGGCCATTAGACAAGGTGTGTTATATTTAATTTCTCTTCTCAGTACATATATAATATTTGATAATTATTATATAAAATGTTATGGATCTCCTTGATTTAATTTTCAAAAGAAAATTCCTATAAAAAAGTAACAATGCATTAAAAGATTTTGAAATTAAATTGTTAGAATATGGGTAGGTAACAGGAAATAAATTCTTTATATAATTTTAAGCAGAGAACTTACTTTTATAAAATTTTAATTTATATAAAAACATTTAACTTTAAAAATAAAAAGCACTGCAATAAAAAAACTTATAATACTAAAAGAAATTTTTTTGATGTTATATTTATTAAAGATTTTATATTAATTAATTATGAGGATTCATCTCAGATTTCATTAAAGATTTCGATTTTCTTCAGTATTATAAAATAAATTTTACAATGAAATTGTTTTCGATTTTGTAGCATAAAAATGACAAAGCGTCGATGGCAACATTAGCGATGCAAGACGAGCCTATATCCGTTTCGACAATTATTGTGGAAGAATCGCAGCAAGTTGTTGTATTGGCTATTACTCGATCGGGTCAAGCACAACTGTTCAAATATCAACCAAACGGTCATACAAAACCATTGAAACCATCTCTAAACATTGCAGTTGCAGCGGATGTCAATCAAAAGGAGACTGTTCAACAAATTCCTATCTTAGCAGGTCATTTAACTGAAGATGAAAAAGTGTTATTGATGTATGGTAGTTTCTTGAATTTGACATTCGAAAAAGTTACACCCGACTTTTCGGATAAAGTGCAATGTTTAGTCAGATCGGAAAAGTTGGACACAAAAAAATTAAAAGAAAGGAAAGAGGAGACAGTTTCTAAAGTAAAATCTACCTCGATAGAAGGAGATGTTGAATATCTTGCACCAGGTAATTTGTCATATTGTATTTTCTATTTCTTTTTTTCTCTTTTTTATTATGGAAGTAAATGATTGATGATAATATATTAATCAATGAGAGAGAGAGAGAACAAGGATAAAAGAAAAAAAATATATATATAAAGAAAAAAGGAAGATAGAAAAATATTCTCTTTTACAGGAGCAGGAGTCCCAACGTCGAAAAGAAATAAAACCAATTCAGGTTCTCAGTTACTCTTAAAAGATAGATTGGAGAATCTTAGTTTGAATGCGGACGCGAACACGCCAGGAAGACCACCGACGAAAGGAGCCAATATGACACAATTGCTAATGCAAGCATTGAACAGCAAAGATAAAACCATTTTGGCGACAGTGTTGTTTACAAAGAACGAAACAGTAATTCGTAATACAATTGCAAAATTACCGGTACAAGCGATAACGCCGTTACTCAAGGAACTAACCACTATGTTACAAGGCAAAACATATATGTAATTATATTGTTATGCTCTATTTCTATACATATAAATTTTCTGAAATTTTTGTTTCTTATGAGACTATGTAAAATTCATATTTAATTTTACTAAAACATTTCTGTAAATTAAAACAATTTATTCGTTTGCATTTAGGAGTAAAATTGCAGCGATGTGGTTGCAAGCTTTAATCACAACTCATGCAGCACACTTGATGTCGCGACCAGATGTTGCGGAGACGCTTAGCCCTATTTTAAGTTTTATCGACGCAAAGTTGACACTTTTGACGGCTGTACAGAGATTAAGGGGTAGGGTTTCTCTTATAACAGGACAAATATCTCAAGCTAATGAGGAACACAATAAGGACATAATGAAGGAGTGCTTGTTTGTTTATCAAGATCAAGGTAAGTTTATAGATAATACAAAAGAAATTGTGATTTAACTTAACTATTACATTATCAAAAATGTATGTACAGATTCGTCGGATGAAGGTGCTGACAAAGACGATGTTGATTTGAGTAGCGAATCCGATGACAATTGGGAAGAGATGTCAGATCAGGATGTTCAAGATGAACAGGATGAAGAGGATATTAAAAGCATTAAGTCCGAGAGTGATGATATGGATGATGAATGTATGCATAGTTGAATTCAATCAAGTTAGCTAGTAACAGAATAATTTATCCAATTATTAATTCATTGAAGGCCACAAACATAAAGCTTAAAACTTTAAACGACTTTTAATTTGTTAAAGTATTCAAGACAGAAATCCATTTACGATCTTATATATATATTGTATATCCTATTTATTTATATATATATCCTGAATATACAGGGTGTCCGTAGAGATTGAATCAACGTTCGTGAGCACGTAGATTCAATCTTTACCGGACATCCTGTATATAAATTTTTTTTTTTTTTTTTTAATTCTTTAAATATTTTTGTATTATAAAGGACGTATAAAATTATAAATAGATTTTTGTCACAAATTATTATTTAGTGAAACAAGTTTAGAGAGCTTGTATCAGTTAAATCATAATTTTTTTTTTTAAATTAAATTATAAGAATCTTTAAAAAAGATTTTTACTGATCTCATGTGCCTCAAAAATAACATTTATATTTTTTTGAGAGAAAGAAAGAGATACAAAATAAAATAAATAGAATAATAAAATTCTTGCTTCAAGAATGAAATTGGCCAAAAATGATTTCTCTTGGTAATATTATTCTGTTCAAAACTTTTATACTCGTTGAATTGGAGCAGTTGTTGTCAACAACATTATATATAAACGTTAATAATAAAAAAGAAACAAGCGAAGTACTGCCTTTTACATTATAATTCCTTTCAGTAATTGCTTTGTCATCTTTGATAGGAACGACCGTAATAAAGATGATGCTGTATAATAAAATGCTCTTTTCTTCAAGAGACATTTATTTTTGTTGTTATGAAATAAATCTAGGAAAAACGCAAAATATATAATATATACTTTAATAATTTTACAACTATCATCCATGTATCCAATTTTTTCACAATAAATAAAATATGAGAGTATATTATTTTATATTTACATTTAATAAATAATAGATGCTTTTCGTATACTTCTTATAAATATTTATCGATTTGTTAATAAAGATATATATTTGAATATAAAAACTAATATAAAATAAGAATCAAAATATATTTTATAAATTTAAAATTTATAACGCGCGACTCTCATTGTATAAGCCATATATTTGCATCAGTTTCTTTTTTGAGAAGTGTATTCCACTGTTTTCTCAATTTCAAATTTATATAATTTTCGATAATAGTTTGTACCATAGATCATCAACAAGTCTGTTCCAATAGTGTTTTTTTATAATAATAAATTATGAATAATAAATATGAAAATTGTTATATTTTACAAATTTATTTTGTCTAACTTTAAATTGCTATTATTATTTTTTTAAATAGAGTATTGAAGACTCAGTATTTTGATACTTGCTGAAATACATGGAACAATTCGTTTTTTTTGCCAGATGTCTAGAAATTATTTAAAATCAAAAAGATTAATCTTTTCTACTTAGAAAGTTTTTTTTAGAGACAAAGCCTTCTTGAATGTATCACCATTGTGTATTTTATTTAAAAAATTTTTTTATTTAATATTATTGCGCTTGAATTGCGAAATGGCTCGATCTATGCAAAATTATAAGTATTCGCATAATCTCTCGTTTACATTTCATTCGAACTGTGTGGAAATCGTTTGTGCGTTATCACGTAAATTCTGTTATTTACGAGAGACTAAATCATCTGGCACGTAATTGTCGAATTTGGACGAGAAGGCTCGATAAACTTGATAAACTTTGAGAGATTGGCTGGTGGTGCGATAAAATGGCGCGTGTCGTCAAGTATATGTATACTGACAAATATATATATATGTATATTGACGATACATTTATAATGGATGTGTTAAATGTGCTTAAATATTCCGACTTGTTGGATATAAACAACCTCTCTCAATATCACGTTTATCGATGATTTATTGCTGAAAAGTTGGAAACCGTAAATTTCCAACTCGGCAGAATTTTTAGTCAGCTAATTATCATATATACACACATGCATGCATACACATATACACATGCAGAAGTCAACAAGATGTTTAAGTTTGTTATATTTTTGTGAGAATTATATTTATAGATTTATATTTGATCGCGAATTAATTTCTAAATTTTTGTAGACTTATGTGATTACGTGGTCATTAATTTCCTCCAATCTTTTCACTTATGCCTACTGTCTTTCTCTTTCCCACTGTATCTTACATACATATTTACATAATATTATTTCTTTATTTCTAAAAAAATTGCATAGGTAATTATTAATAATTATTATGGATAAAATATTATTGAACTCTGTTGTGTTTTTGCGATTATTAAAATATAAAAATAATATTAACATAATAATATAATAAAATAATAATATAATAATATAATAAAATAAATAATATAATAAACATAGAAAATTATTGTCTTTTCAGATATTTTCAGATTTTTATCTCGCATTGAAACTATTTTTTGCTGATAATTTCTAATATCTTCGTAATCTTTATCAATTTAATTAGCAACAGATATGTGCTGTGCAGATATTTAAAAAAAATAAGATCTTTATGATTTTCGAGACTTTTGCGGAAAAGAAGAGCAATCCTTTTTGTTCACGATAATTATAATAAGTAATTTGTATTTGATTTTCTTAAACAAACACTCAATTTATGTTTTGTTCAATGAAAAAGGTTTTTGCTATTTAATATTTTTTCCTATTAAATATGTATTCGTATCTCTCAATCAAGATTTTCTCTCTCTCTCTCTCTCTCTCTCTCTCTCTCTTTCTCTTTATAAAATTAAAGTAGTGAAATTATATATATATATATTTTCTTTTTTTTAAATTTATATATAAACATTTGTGAAACGTAATTCGTAAAATCTGTTTTTCATGTTTAAGAACTATAAAAGAATTATCGATATCTTGGCGTGTTATTGAGTTAAGAAAAATAAAGATTTCTGAAAGTGTAAGTAAGAAAAAAGTGAGATGAACCTGAGACGCTTTATATATATATCTGAGTGATAAGCACCATTACAACTGCGAGGCTAACAGAGAGCAGTTCCGTTTCTTTTATTATTAATGTAATCATGTTTACGTAGAAATTCTATCCAAGAAAATATAGGTATCACTTTAATTAATCGTTATCTCATTAGTTTTGCTTGCAAAGCAAAGCAAAAATCTGAAAAATATTGAGATAACGACTAACGAAAAGCAAACGTGTTACGAAGATGAAATAATTTCCACTACAAATTTTTGATTAATGTAATTTTTATACAATTATAAATAAGCTTTTAGTCAAACAGAATTTTAATTCAAGATATTAAATATTAAAAAAGTATGACGTAAATCAAGACATGAAATCAAGATATTGAAAAAGTAAAATAAATTAAATTTTTTATATAAAACGTTCAGATTGAAAAAAAAATTGAATTAAAGAATCTGTGGATCTGTTATCTAGAATTTAGATCGCAATAGATACCTAAAAAGAAAAATTCCACATGACTGGAAAATCTTTTCTTTAGAGTTGCGAGCGATCAAATTTCCGAGAATCAATCATTATTGCTTTAATAAATTCTTATTTGTCATTTAATTATAAATAGACTTTTAGTCAAACAGAATTTTAATTCAAGATATTAAATATTAAAAAAGTATGACATAAATCAAGACATGAAATCAATATATTGAAACAGTACAATAGATCAAATTTTTTATATAAAACGTTCAGATTGAAAGAAAAAATTGAATTAATGAATCTGTGGATCTGCCATCTCTCATTTTCTGAGATTTTATTAATCATCATTTTATGACAATAATATTATATAATCATATTAATTAATTAATATGATTATATAATATTATAGATTAATTAACATCATCGATCAATTCAATCGTTTTGAATTCATAAACATTATGACACAAAAAAATATAATGGTCTCTTATTATTAATTCACATTACAATTATAAAATTGAGAGATAACTTGATTGCTTCATCGATGTTATGCTGAACTGTCCGTTTTCCTGACCGTCACAAACAAGTGCTGAGGGGTGTGTCTGATCGGAAGGTGTGACACGCGAACGAAGATAAGGAACGAGAAAAGCAAGTAGGTCTAAACAGGTCATGACTTCAGGTCAACCGATTATAGCGAAATCTCACTGTTACCGGTATAAAAGCTGGTAACAGTCCATCTGTTAGCTATCCGTTCTCCTCTGCTAAGTTGCAGAGGTAGCCGAGGTTTGCGTAAAGACACTGAAAGCTGATCACGATGCTGAAGGAGCTCTTGTTGTTAGCGCTGGCAGCGCTATGCATGTCGGAGGGGTTGGTCACCGGTAAGACTGCCGATTTGGACTTTCTCCACAAGCAGAAGAAGGTCTACGAGATGCTGTTATTCGTCAAGCAGAACACCCTCACCGATATGGAGTTCTACGAGATTGGTCGCAACTATAACATAGAGAGCAACATAGATATGTACAATGACAAGGTACTTAAATTAATTTGAAGATGACAGATCCCATACAGCGCAGAAAGCCCAAAAGACATCTTAAAGATATCTAAAAGACAATCAGACGTCTTTAAGTCATCTTTAAGTAATCTTTTAGGGACATGTGCTGTCTGGGATGTTACTTCCTCGAATAAGATGTCCAAAAGGATCTCAATCTTACAGATGTGCTTTAAGCATGTGCTTTTCTCGCTCTCCGAATTTTTACATATGTTGTTAGTCATTATAATCTCTCTTTTCCTACAGTCAATCGTCCAAGAGTTCCTGTACATGTACAAGAACGACGACATGCTTCATCGCAATGCCATCTTCTCGCCATATTACGAGGAACACCGCAAGGAGATGAAGAGCCTCTTTAAGCTTTTCTGGAGCGCCAAAGACTTCCAGACCTTCTACAAGACTGCGGCTTGGGCGCGTCTCCATCTCAATACCGGCATCTTCACGTCCGCCTTCACCGTCGCTGTCTTCTACCGTCCCGACTGCAAGTACATGACGCTGCCGGCCCCCTACGAGATCTATCCCAATCTATTCTTCGACAGCAACGTAATCCAACAGGCTCACGATATCAAAATGACGCGCGGTAAGTAAATACCGCGCATCCTGTAAATTAAAAAAAAAAAAATTTACTTAATGAAATGCACAAGTGAATGTCTTTCTTACGTCTTCCAAACAGGAATGATATCTACCAACATGGATAACGTCGACAGCTACATGATCTACGCGAACTACTCTGGAAACATGGTCAAACCCTATTTCGACGACGAGTATAAATTGGACTACTTTATGGAGGACATTGGGCTGAACAGCTTCTACTACTATGTCCGGAAAATAATGCCATTCTGGCTCGATATGAAAGACATCAAGATACCGTCCTACTTCCGCGGCTATTTCTATTACTTCAAACACAAGCAATTGCTGAGTCGTTACTATTTGGAACGCATCTCCAACGATATGGGCGACATCGAGGACTTTGATTGGGACAAGCCCTTCTATCCGGGCTACTATTCAACCCTTATGTACTATAACGGAATGGTTATGCCGCAACGCTCTCGCGACATGAACGTGCCGTTTTATAAATACAAATATCTAAAGGTGCCATTAGTCGTTCGTTATTTTTGCGCTATAATTATTTTATTTTTTCTTATTTATTTATAAATTTATCGCCAACAGGATATCGAGGCTGTGGAAATGCGCATCATGAATGCCATCGATCTCGGCTATGTGTACGACGAGGATGGTAAACAAGTCAACGTCTACACTCCCAAGGGCTTGGGCATCATCGCGAATCTGATCGAAGGCAACGTGGACTCATGCAACCGACGCTTCTACGGAATGTACGACGCTCTCGCCAGGGACATCCTAGGTTTTAACGTTGACTACAAGGACAAGAACAACGTAGTCCCGAGCGCTCTCCAGTGTTACAGCACCTCCATGAGAGATCCAGGATTCTATCGCCTGGTCAAGAGGATTATGACGTACTTCTTCAGGTTTGTATGCGCTGTTCCTTCTTCATTTTCCTGAAATTATATAAAAGTTTTAATTAACTCGTCTGTTTCTTTCTCTTTCTTGGTATTGACAGATATAAGAAAAATCTGCCGCACTATACCTACGACGAATTGAACTTCCCGGGCGTGAAATTCGAATCTGTCAACGTTGACAAGCTGGTGACCTACTTTGACAACTGCGATACGTTCATCAATAATGCCCTCTCCGTGGAAAACTTCAAGGAGGGAATGAAATTACGCGTGAAGGTTCGCCGTTACTGCCTCAACTACAAACCCTTCACCTACCGCTTCAACGTCAACAGCGACAAAGAGACCAAAGCGTTGCTCAAGATCTACCTTGGACCCGCTTTGGATGACGTTAACAAGGAGAATGATCTATCATACCTTCGCGAGTACTACAAATACTTCTTCGAAATGGATAAATTTGTCGTGACGCGTAAGTCTTGTTGCAATTTAGTAGTTTCTCCTTTCTACTTCTTTTTTTTTTTTTTTTTTTTTGAATCGCCATTAATGTGCTGATTCTTTCAGTGAGACAAGGAACGAATACCATCGAACGTCATAGCTCAGACTCGATCCACACCATGCCTGACTTGATATCCTACGACAAGTTCCACAAGAAGCTGGAGAAGGCTTTGAGTGGCGGTGAACCATTCACCTACCACGAAAAGTTCTTCACTCTGCCCGAGCGTCTGACTCTGCCCAAGGGCAAACCTGAAGGCATGCGATTCAAGATGTTCTTCTACCTGAGCACGATCGATGACAGCAAGATCACACACGTAGAGCTGCCAGTCTTCGGCAAGGTGATGCTGGATGGAAAGCCGCTCGGCTTCCCGCTCGACAGACCGATGTACCCATGGAAGTTTTTCACTCCGAACATGTTGATAAAGGACGTGGACATCTACCACATGACGGAGACCGAGAAGACGATGGGCTTTTAACTTACCTAATTAAGTCACATGACTCTCCAAAAAAGACTTTAGACATTATTACAATTATCGTTTGGCACTACATATGTATCACGCGAATGTGGTACGCGAATCAAAACGTTTCTTTTAATAAAGAATGCTGAGAAATTATTTGTCTCGTGAGAAAAGATATTCACTTATGCGAATCCATGAGCCTCTCCTTGTGCTTTTCACCCCAAATAATACACGCGTTTCATAAATGTCTTCTCTTTTAATTAGTGAAGGCTTTACATTTTGCGTCTCTAAAATTTATTTTCATCCTATTCGAACTTCTCATCATGTTGCATCAATGTTTCTTAATGTCTGTTATTAATTTAATTATCATTTATTATGAATTATATTAATTATGAATTTATAATATTTGATATCTTTGAGAAAAACGTTTTATGTCAAAATTTTTATAAACTTTTTAAAATTTTGAAGATATATATTGAAAATAATTTATTTGGTTTTGTAACTTATTGTTAGAAATTGAACAATTAAGAAAAAAATAATGATAATATAATAGAAAAAATGTTACTAAAAGTACATTATAACTGAACAGCATATACGACTAATTAGCAATTGTAAGACATTATTTTTACACATAGATTTAATGTTATCAAGTTTTTAACGAAAAGATTAAAAAGAAATTTTTTTTTCTGAATTAAGCATCTTTAGTCTTTATAATAAGATTGAGAAATGGATTTTCATATTTTTATATAAAAAGGAAAGAAATGAAATAAATTACACATTATACGAATATTAATAATTATATTATACTCAACACAATTCCTACCGACACATTCGATTAAAACTTTAGGTATTAATAAAGTGATATTAATACTAATAAAAAATTAAAGTATATTAATTGATATTAAAAATATATTAAAATCTTAACTTATATAAATACATGTTCTTTCCTTGTTTTTGTGCTCTCATAATAAGCTCCTCATCTTTTCTTCCATTAGAAAAATAATTGGTTGAGCAATTATTTTATCAGAAGAAATTTTATCGATATTATCTTGAGACTATCTATTGCAATAATTTTTTAACATTTAATTATAATATCTTTATTTAAAATAATATAATAAATATTGTCATATAATTAATCTTCAAGTTTACAAATTCTGTTTAAATTTATTTAAAATTTAATGAGAAAAATAAAAATATATATTTTCGCCTGTAACGCTCATTTTATGAAATTTTTAATTGGTTATAACAAATAATTATTTATATCTGTAAACATTTATAAACATTTATATTAAAGAAATAAGATCGTGTAAAAACGAGATAAATAAAAAGATATGTGAATATATCATAAGTATGTAGAATAATTCATTTATTTAAAAAAAATAATGAGTAGCTATTTAATTCTATAAACTCTATTTCTCTTCTATCTCTGTTTCTTTTATATTAAATATTTCTAAAATATAAAAATTTCTGTTTTCAATATACGTGTATGTACATATATTTAAATCTACAGAAATATTTTAATATCTTTCTTTTTTTAGCTAATTTGTTCTATTTTTATCATTTAATACAAAACTCTGTATATTTGCACAAATAGTACATTATATAATCATTAGGTAACAGTTTATCGTACTTAAAGTCGTACTTAATCGAAAAAAAACGAGTTATATTTGAATTATCGCATTCGTTATCGTATTATTTAAGTCTGTCTGTAATTAAAATGATTATTATTTATTAATATAGATATATTCTCAAAAATATTTATCTTTTAATTCTCGAAACAACATACATAAGAGATCATACATAAGGCTTATTACATTGCAACATCTTTTAATTCTCGAAACAACATACATAAGAGATCATACATAAGGCTTATTACATCGCAATAGGCACACAATCAGGTTAGTATATTAGTCAAATTAATTTTATTTCTTTCTTAAATTTAAATTATTCTATTTTATTATATGAATACAATAATTATATCAATAAATAATCTTTCTTTAAACTTATCTAATATTTAATTTATGAATGTAAATTAAAAGATCAATATTTATCTTTAAATTCCAATATAATCTTTCTCAAACACTTAAAATATCATTGATGCAAATTTAATTGCCTGTTTAAATTAGCTTTATGTTGCAATTTCTGTTATCATCTTGCAATTTTTTTATGTCTACAATTACTGTTCGAGAACTTTTGCATATATAAAAATAATATATTTTAAAATCTCACTTCTCTAAATAACTATTATCTAGCTAAGGAAAGTTAATAATAGTTTGTAGATGTAATATGCGTGCTTTAATTTTTTTTATCACAAGATTATACTGCAAAGTTTTGCCGTGTTATCTCAATTCTATTTCGTTTCGTAACTAAATTTTAATCCATATCTGTTAAAAATATCCAAAAAGAATCCAAGTATTTCGATATACTTTAAAGAGAAATATTTTGAAAGAAATTATGTTTTTTTCCGCAAAAACAATAACGTAATACTACGACAAAAACTCCGAGTTCCATATTTTTTAAATGTCAAAGGGTATAAACACAATTATCAATATGAAGATAATTATTACACAAACAAAGATTGGTCGCTGGTTATCGGTGTCACTATCGGTTACCTCATTCGGGATGCCACCAATCGTTGCACCCCGAATTATTTTTATCTCCCCAGAGACCACTATATATAATGTAATTCGCGCGAGATGCTGCGAGCCGGTCCTTCTCGAAGCAAACACGAGGATGAAGGCGATTGCGTTGTTCCTGGCGGCTGTGTGCCTGGCTCATGCCACGCAAGTGCCCACCCACACCGCCGACAAGGCGTACCTGGTGAAGCAGAGGAACCTCTACGAGCTGTTCTGGCACGTCGATCAGCCGACCGTCTACCATCCGGAGCTCTACCAAAAGGCGCGAACCTTCAACCTCGAAGACAACCTCGCTTCTTTCACGGATCAGGTATTGGACGTAGCACAATCAGAGCTACATATGAGTATTTAAAAAAAAGTATAATTGCTTTTTCCATATATATTATATACAATAAAATTGCAGTATAACTTCTTGTAACTCGAGGAAGAGGGAACGATTTTTTTTCCAATTTACATTTATTATTTGTTTCAATGATAAAATGCCTAAAGTTGATAGATAGAGACTTTCTTATTGAACGAGAAGCTTGCTGAAATGGTTTCATTCCGATCCTGATTAAGCAACGCTGCATTTCACATCGTGGTCTGGTTGTTCTAGGCGGCAATAACCGAGTTCCTGCAGCGATGGAAGCACGGAATGCTCCCGCGGGGAGAAGTGTTCACCATGACAGTTCCCCAACATCACCAGGATGCGATGAGCCTGTTCCGCGTCTTCTACACTGCAAAGGACTTTGACACTTTCTATAATACTGCCGTATGGGCACGCTTCCACGTGAACGAATACATGTATACTTATGTCTTGAGTGTCGCCGTCTTGCATCGCCCGGACACCAAGAACATCCGTCTGCCCCCGATTTACGAGCTGCACCCGCAGTACTTCTTCAACGACGAGGTCATACATAAGGCCTATCGCATCGCAATGGGCGACACACAATCAGGTTAGTATATTTAATTATATCAATAAATAATCTTTCTTTAAATTTAAATCTGATATTTAATTTATGAACGCGAATTAAAGTTCTGCAGAAAAATATTTTTTTTTTCCGATATATTAATTATCAGTATGTTAAGAATTCTTCAGATTAGAAGAATTCTTAACATACTGATAATTAATACATCGGAAAAAAATAATATTTTTCTGCAGAACTTTAATTCGCGCAAAAAATTAAAGCACGCATATTACATCTATAAACTATTATTAACTTTCCTTAGCTAGATAATAGTTATTTAGAGAAGTGAGATTTTAAAATATATTATTTTTATATATGCAAAAGTTCTCGAACAGTAATTATAGACATAAAAAAATTGCAAGATGTTAACAGAAATTGCAACATAAAG
This sequence comes from Anoplolepis gracilipes, assembly GCF_047496725.1. NCBI lineage: Eukaryota > Metazoa > Arthropoda > Insecta > Hymenoptera > Formicidae > Anoplolepis > Anoplolepis gracilipes. The sequence goes on along the minus strand of NC_132979.1, from coordinate 7,677,327 downwards.
CTAATTTAAACAGGCAATTAAATGTGCATCAATGATATTTTAAGTGTTTGAGAAAGATTATATTGGAATTTAAAGATAAATATTGATCTTTTAATTTGCATTCATAAATTAAATATTAGATAAATTTAAAGAAAGATTATTTATTGATATAATTATTATATTCATATGATAAAATAGAATAACAAGATTGATGCAGAAACTGTCTATTTATAATATTTTATATATCAAAACAAAGTCTTTTGAATCAACAGGACAAATGTAACAAAACGCTATTGTATATTAAAATATTAATCGAATCTACTCTACAGTTGGCCTGAAGAAAACAATCGGAGGTGTGGATAATTACTACATTCCTGCCAACTACAGCGGCTGGTACATGATGAACGACGAAACTTTGGAACAGCAAAAGTTAAGCTACTTCACTGAGGATGTCGGTTTGAACGCTTTCTATGTCGCACAGTCCTACGAGTTCCCAACTTGGATGAACACCGTTAATTACAACCTGCCCCAGAACGTTCGCGGCGATTTTTACATGTACATGCACAAGGTGTTCCTCAATCGCTATTATATAGAAAGACTGTCGAACGATCTCGGCGAAATTGATTACGTCGACGTGACCAAGCCTATCGTTTCTGGTTACTACCCGACGATGCAGCATCACAATGGTCTGCCGGTTCCGCAACGTCCCGTCGGTTACGTGGTTCCTCTTGAAGCGTATAAGGATGTCCAGGTCGGTAGTACGTTCCCCCTCGTCGATTATCAAAACTAACATGCCCAAGAAACGTCGAAAGGCGGTTTCGAAGATGAACTATCATCTTTTTACGCTTATCCGACACAGGCTCTGCACGACCACCACATTCGCATCTCCAACGCAATCGACAGGGGCTACATCGTTGATACGAACGGCAAACATATCGACATTTACAATTCTGTGGACGGTTTCAATCATCTCGCCAACGCTATCGAGGGTAATGTTGAATCTGTCAATCCCATGTATTATGGACACATTGATGCATTGTACAGGAAGATCCTCAGCACCGGCCTGGTACATACCACCAAGCACAACCCTGTCCCTACCGCTCTTGAGATGATGAGCACTCGTATGAGAGATCCTGTCTTCTGGAGAATATACAAGACTATTCTCACTTACTATATGAGGTATGGCTTCCTAAATCCAATCCGATTTACTTCTAATGAAGAACATTGAAGTAAATTATTCAACACAATTACATTCTCTCTAGATACAAACAACACTTGCCGAAATACACGCACGAGGAACTCGTCTTCCCGGGTGTCACGATCGAATCTGTCACTGTTGACAAGTTGTTGACATTCTTCGATCATTTCGAGTCGCTGATCAGCAACGTCGTGTCCGTGCGTAGTCACAAAGAGGCGCAATCGATGCTCATCAAGGCTCGTCAGTACCGTCTCAACCACAAGCCTTTCACCTATCACATCACAGTCAACAGCGACAAGAATGTCAAGGCAATCATTCGCATCTTCATTGCACCGAAATACGACGTTCACGGCCACGAGCTGGACATGACCGAGAATTACATGAACTTTTTAGAGCTGGATCAGTGGGTCGTCGACCGTAAGTACTGAATTACTTCCCAGCGCGCATCTTCTTTTTACGAGAGGCCAAATATATTTTTCGAGTTTCCTTTCGGGGAAAGATAAGGTTTCAAGTTCTTCGATCGCCGTTAATAATGTTAATCGTTACAGTGACAACTGGTGTCAACAAGATCGAGCGCAGTAGCCACGAGTCCATCTACGTTGTTCCGGACGAGGTGCCCAGCGACGTTCTGTACAAGAAGATAGTGAAGGCTCTCGAGGGTGGCGAGACCTTCAACTACTCAGAACAGCCTTACGGTTTTCCTGATCGTCTGATACTTCCCAAAGGCAAGAAGGAGGGCATGCCATTGAAGCTCTTCGTGGCCGTGTCGCATTTCGACGAGACGATGGCTATAAAGTTGGATACCCCCGTCTGGGGTCTCAGCGTGGTGGACGTTCGTCCGTTAGGATACCCGCTTGACAGACCGGTTTCCTCCAACTTCACCGTACCCAACTTCCACATCAAGGACGTTCTAGTTTATCACAAGCAGGCGGAGGAATTGAATCTCACCATGTAATAACAAAGTCCGTTTTGCAATTGTCTCGCTACGCGATGACATATCACATCATACTTTTCACGCTTATAACTTGTAGTTATTTAACACGCGTGATTGTGTTAGCTTTGAAAAGAGATATACAGATAAGAGAGATACTAATATTGCGTCCTCCAGCATTTTATATGTAACGCGTAAATTTCATTTCCCAGATGAACGAAATTTTATGAGACACCTTCTCACATTTATCTCGTCTCTTCTGCCTTTCTGTACTTTCGTCAGATCTTTTAGCTTCATTTGATCCTCTTCGATTCCTCTCGATCTTCTGTTTATTCGCGAAGTGGATTCTATTAAAAACTGCAAAATTAGAATTAAAGCACACGTTTATTTACTATTTCTTTCGCTTGATAATTAAAATGAAGAGTCGAATTAGAAATATTTTTAGTGCATCAGCACTTATAATTGCTATCGTGTTTTTTTAACGATTGAAATTTGTTGACATTGTAGTTTGACCAAATGTTGTCCAGCACGATTCGATTTATCATGATACAAATATACGATAAATGTGCGATGTATAGCCGTTTATAAATGATTATGCACGACGTTCTTTTAATCGGAACGCATATGTTGTAATATTATGATAAGCAATAATAAAGATACTTTGCATACGTGGTTTATATAACATTTATTTTTTCACTATAGTGATAAAACCTTGAAATTATTTTTCCACTATAGTGATAAAACCTTGAAATTAATGAGATGTATATAGATAAATATAACGCAATAATATTTTCTAGTGCGATGTATAATTTCTTGATAACGATTAATTAAACATCTTAAATACCTTTGGTATTTAAATAATTATTATATTATTGATATTATAAAAATTGTTAGATTTATTATCAAAAAAATATTCTAATTTAATCTAAACAGTATGTGTATTATGCAAAAACACATTAACTAAAATAATAGTTTTAATAAATCAAGTTCAAAGCGCAGACTTTCATACCTACTTCTATACGTAATGTGTTCTTATATGGATCAATTACTTTTTGCATAATACCCCTCATTAATGCCACCAAAGAGGCAGACGATTATGTTATCCAAGGCATAACAACAATAAAAGCCGGCTGTTTAGAGCACTTATCACAGGTCATGACACGAGGATCTTTCGAGAGAATGGTTGGAATTATTCCGCGAATGCGCTCGCGGATACGACCATCCCAGACAAAAGATTCAAATAAATCGTGATAATATGTATATCTCTCGTTTATCGTCTAAGCACAATTGTTAACCTATCGATCTGTCAGGCGGAATTTTCATGACGCATCATCAATCGTAGCGTGATCCATGATATCAAATTCTTAATGAATATTTTTTACAACAAAAGTTGCGAAACCAAATTATCATATATGAGCTATAAATCGCTTGTTTTTTATTTAGAATTTTCCTCGTGCGTACAAATGATTGCAACAGATATAAGAAACTTTTTATTTTATTTTTTGAAATGTATTTTTGAAATGTAGTTACTTGGTCACACAAACAAAATAAAATATAGCATAATAAATAAAGTAATATTTGTTTCTTAATTTTTAATAGTGTGAGAATATTTTTGATGATCAGCTGACATCGCGACACGAATATATTTGCAGCAAGATAAATTTTTTAATTTAATCACACAATATTTAAACAAAAGATAAATATTTATTAAAGACTCAAATGTGGTCAGTAAACGATAAAAATTCTAAAAATGAATAAATTCAAGATCAGCGCGAATAATTTTCAATTAATAAAATGTATCCGCCTCTAATTGATAGGAAAAATGTAATTTGCAAAGATTTTATTTAGGAGAATTTATGATTATATCGGATCTACAAAATCGTATTTGTACGGTTATACTCACGTATAAAAAAATGCTAAAACTAAATTAAATCGTCATGTGGCGATATTAATACATAGTATACATTTATAATTTGGATTCAAGTCAAAAGTTATATGAGATAAGGCATATTTTTAGACGCTTGAATGAGATTCTGTATTATTCCTCGAGAGACGATTTAAATAATTTTGTTTATATTTGTCGTTATAAACACGAATGCATAGAACTTGTACAAACATATTTTTGATCGATTGCGTAATAAGATATATTATTCAAACACTATATATATATATATATATATATATATATATTATCTAAAAAGTGATGTCCTTCTCGGCAAAAACGAATCCATTAACAAGTATAATTATAAAATATTTTTCAAATTATTAAGAAATTTTATTTAACTGGCACAACACAGAGGCAAATTATTAGGCTGATATATAAGGTAAATTTAATTACTTAAATATATACTTTGAAGAACTTTCTTGTATATGTTAAAAATTAGAAGAAATATTATTATGATTAAAACTTCATTTATCGAGAAATATCAAAGTTATAAATTAATTTTATGTTCTATGGCTTTTGTAACTACACGCTGGAAAGCAAAACTGTAAAATAGTTTCAACTAGTATCCATTGTACGACATATAGTATTGCCAAAAAGAATAGTGTTTTAAAATATATTATTTTCAAGAAGTATAAGAAGACTTGATAATAACAAAACACTGTTGATCTAAAGAATGTGATAAAGAAATTTATAACGTGTATTTTGATTAGAAATAATATATATTTCTAGTACATTGAGAGTTTGAAAATATCGATATATAAATTGATGTAATAAACACCTCTAATTAAAGAATAGCTTAAAATATCCCTAATTAAAGCATTTGCTTATCGGCAAATAATTAATTGCAGCGAAACGCGATTAATAAATGAGATAAATAATCGCGATAAATTTTGCACACTCCCATTAGCAAATTAATCATTCATTCGTGTAAGAAACGAGAGCAAAGAACTTGGCGGATTCGATATCGAGCACGTCCACGATTCACCCTTATGACCCATCGGTCATTTGATTGCGCGCTCGATTTAGATGTATAAAAGTGCGCGCGCGGCGTCGTCTGTCGCATAGAATTGGCGAATTCTCGTCTCGGCACGTCTCAGGGAAAGTTTTGCCTAAGATGCAACTCCTGACCGCACTGGCCGCCATCGCGGCCGTCGGTTTTGTAGCGGCCGATTTTAATACCATCAAGGTCGCCGACAAGGAGTTCCTCCATAAGCAGAAGAAGGTCTACAATCTTCTGTACCACATAGCGCAACCCTCCCTCGTGAATCCCACCCTGTACGAGGAAGGCCGCTCGTACAATATCGAGGCCAACATCGACTCTTACACGAACACGGTAAATTAATCAGTCACGCAATTGATAACGGATCGGAGATTATTACGCTTGCTCTTCTTTTTATTTATTTACTAACAACCGGGTTGCTTCTTCATTAACTCTGTACGTGTTTCGAAACCGGTCGAGTTGTGTGGAATTAATAACTGTGTTTCGTCTTATATAATCGTATACATGGTTGATAATATGCGAGTAATTTGTTCGTTTCTATACACGGGAAGCTTTCAAGTTTCTAAAAAATAAAAATGATACCGCGCATATAAATTATCCTTTAGCACACATTTTGCAGGATACTTATCTGTCAGATACTTATATATATCTTCTTTTTTTTCTCACCTGATTTTTGCAGTCCGCCGTGAAGAACTTCCTCTACCTGTACGAGTATGGCATGCTTCCACGCGGCGAGCTCAGCTCCTTATATTATCCGAAGCAGCTGAAGGAAATAGAAGCCTTGTTCCGTCTATTCTACTACGCCAAGGACTTTGACACTTTCTACAAGACAGCGTCGTGGGCGCGTGTTCACATGAATGAGATGCAGTACATCTACGCCCTGTATGTCGCCGTCACACATCGCGAGGACACGAAATTTATTCAGCTGCCACCCCTTTACGAGATATATCCGTACGCATACTTCAACTCCGAAGTACTCGAGAAAGCGCATCACGCGAAATTCTTCGGCAAACTAGGTGAGCTGATGTTGGAAATTCGTTTTTGCAGATCGAAGGGAGTCCAAGTTTCTCTCATTCATATCTCATTTGTCTGCATGAATCTGCAATGGAGTTGACAGAACGTTTTGTTAAAATTCTCTCTTCGGAAACTCGTAAAGGATGTTTCTTATAATCTGTAGATACGAAGAAGTTCGGTAACTACGACACTTACATCATCCCAGCGAATTACTCCGCATGGTACATCTCGCATGAGTACGACATTGAGCACAAGCTCAATTACTTCACCGAGGATGTTGGCTTGAACACCTACTACTTCTACTTCCGGCTCGACAATCCGTTCTGGCTCAAGAGCGAGGAATTTGGGCTGCAGAAGTGGCGCGGCGTAGAATATCTTTACGGTCACAAACTGCTAATGACCCGTTACTACCTGGAACGGTTGTCCAACGATATCGGTAAGATCGAAGATTTCGATCTGCACAATGAATTCTACACCGGGTACTATCCTACCATGACCTATCACAACGGGCTGCCCTTGCCGCAGAGGCCTTACTGGAGCAAATTCCCCTACTACAAGTACGGGTATATAAAGGTGCGATTGAATTTTGACAGTTGCAGCGAGAGAAAGAGAGAGAGAGAGAGAGCGAACCTTTTTTAATCAAAATCTGCTTCTAGAACTTAGAGGACATGGAATCTCGAGTCTCAGCCGTCATTGATTCCGGATTCGTCGTGGACGCGACCGGCAAATTCATCAACATTTACACGCTCGAGGGCCTCAACATCCTCGGCAACATCATCGAGGGCAACATGGACTCCTGCAACCGCGACTTTTACGGCAGCATCGATTTGTTGGCGAGGAAGATCCTTGGATTCAATCTGGAGCCGTCAACTTCGTATCAGATTATACCCAGTGCCCTCGAGTTTTACAGCACATCTATGAGAGATCCCGCGTTCTACCGCCTCTACAAGAGAATATTTAAGTTCTATTATTACAGGTATCACACTTGATGATATACTTAAGAAATTTTCTGCTCATGCGTTAAATTGTTTTGCGACATTAATAAAACATCTTTTTGACAAATACAATTTTTTTTTTCAGATATAAAATGCATCAGAAGCCATACAACAAGGACAAGATTATCTATCCCGAGCTGAAGGTCGAATCCTTGGTTGTGGATAAATTGATCACCTATTTCGATCAATTCGACACAACGGTCAGCAACGGTATGATGATCGATAACGTGGAAGAGGCCGAGAGCACGTTAGTCAAAATCCGTCAATATCGACTTAATCACAAGCCGTTCAGCTTCCATCTTGCCATCAACGCCGAGAAACCGATGAAAGCCACGATACGCATTTTCATTGGGCCGAAATACGACATTCATCATAAACCGATGGATATTTCTGATGGCGCAAAATACTTCTATGAAATGGACAACTGGATAATCGATCGTGAGCAGCAAATTAATTCTTTCCTTTTTTTACGATACTTTAATTTTATTCCACGTAAAAAAAAAAGAGAAAAATAGCTGGCACAAGCAAAAATTACATATTAAATACTACGCAAATTCTAAAACGGCCGTGAAAATCGTTTGATGCAATATTAAAAAGAAAATAATTTCTTACGTAAAAAGTGTAGGAGAAATCATTTTTTGTAGAATATTTCAATATTTGAAAAATTTTTTTTTGAAGAAAAAATTTATTTTAAATAGTACCTTGAGGTATATCAATATAATATATCCTTTCTCTTTTTTTTATTACATAATAACTTTAAATAATCATTTGTTGCGCATTCTTGAATTCGTTTTAATAGAATTTCTCGAGTCACAAAGAAATAATTAAAAATATTTTTATTAAAAAATAAAATAAAAATAAGCTTATATATTATTATTTATTTTTTTCAGTGTTTTATATTATTTTTTTATTAATCCTTTAAAAGCGTATTCTTTGTTCTTTTAATTACCATCTTAATTGCTATCATTTAATTCTTGATTTTTAATTTTATTTCATTGTCTAGAAAAATAAATTCATTCTTACTGAAAGGAGTGACAGTTTCATTTCAGGGAATTTCTGCAACAAAAATTTATTTAGAGTATATAAATAATTAGTGTCATTAAAGAGTTTGGTTTACATTTAGGTGAGGTAGGAAAATTCTCTTTTTTCATGTGTATAGAGATACTCAATTTTTCGATCCGGAGGTAAACTCTCTTCCATGTTGTTTTACAGTGAATGCCGGTCTAAATAAGATCATCCGAAACAGCCAAGATTGTAGCTTTACCATACCCGATCCGGAACCGAGCGAGGTCTTCTACAAGAAGGTACTCAAGGCCCTGGACGGTTCTGACACCCTCTCGTACGCGGAACGAATCTACGGATTCCCCGAGCGTCTACTCCTGCCCAAGGGCAAGAAGGAGGGCATGCCCTTCCAGATCTTCGTCTACGTGAACCCACTCGAGGAAGAACCGTACCCTTACTTGTCCCGCATCTTTGGTGGCTATAAATTCGACAACAAGCCGTTCGGATTCCCACTCGACAGGCCGACCTTCAATTTCCGCTACGATGGATCAAATATGATGCTGAAAGACATTATGATCTACCACAAGGACGAGATGGAGCTGAATGTCACTTATTGATATCTTGTTTACCTTACTAAGTCTTTGATCATTCGAATCAACGTAATTGCGCATCCACGATTAAACGTATTTGAATAAAATATACAAATATATATGTTTTGTATAATTTATTAATTTTCAGAGATTTTATACAAAAAAACATGTTTACTGTCATTCGTATAGACGACGAATTTCAAGTTATAGTGATTTGGCTTATAGTCATCATCTTTAAAATTTAATAACGCTTTATTAACATTTCATACTTTGATACGAGCTAATTATTTTTTTTCATTTAGAAATCTTAGAATTATTGTAATCTAATTAAAATTTGTTATATAGAACAAGGATTATAATACAATTAAGAGTGGAATAATTTCTTGTAAAAATTAAATGAAACTATATTTTTGAGAGCTTTAAGAAGATTTTGAAAATTAAAGAATTATATAATAATATTTTCCACGTTTTATAAATTGAGAAAATCCTTATTAATCTTATATAAAAGTATATATGCATGTGTTTCGAAAGTAGTTATCAATTTTAAACATAGCTATTAAAAATTAGAGAATTAAATTGTAGCAATTAAAATCATAATTAAAAGAATAAAGAATACGCTTTTAAGAGATTATAATAAATAATATAAAACACTGAAAAAAATAAGTAATAATATATAAATTTATTTTTATTTTATTCTAATAAAATATTTTTAATTCTTTATTTGTGACTCGAGAAACTCTATTAAAACGAGTTCAAGAATGCGTAACAAATGGTTATTTAAAGTTATTATGCAACAAAAAAAGAGAAAGAATATATTACATTAACAGACCTCAAGGAATTATTAAAATAAATTTTTTCTTCAAAAAATTTTGAAATATCCTACAAAGAATGATTTCTCTTACACTTTTTTGCGTAAGGAATTATTTTCTTTTTAGTATTGCATCACACACGATTTTCACGACCTTTTTAGAATTTGCGTAATATATAATATTGCGTAATAATTACGATCTATTTTTTTTTTAATCGGGTCAAGTCTGACACCTTCGCGCGTTTCTCCACCGTACGACGGTCAAGTACACGGCCGAGATGAAGGTAACTGGCTTCCTCGAGCGATGCGGGTGACGAGAAATTCAGTTTTGCTATAACCGTTGGCCGGTAGATACGCGGCTCTCGCGCGTGTCATCAGTGTCGAGAAGAACTTGACAAGTCGCTCTCGCGACGTGTTTTTATCTCCCCCTTGTAACAAGGACTAACGCGCCATGGAATTTCGCACGTTTGTCGTAAGTTCTTTTTCCTCTTCTTTCAATAACTTACTTTTCACGATCGCGACATATTCTGGGATCAATGATCAGGTGAATATCTGAATTTTGTTATTCTTAATGTCTTCTTTAATTTAATTACGGATCTTTTGAATTCAACATTTCGTATTATCAAAAATTTAAATTAACATGAGATGCTGTTATTATTTATGTATTATTTATATAATATTTATGTATTATTTGTAATTGCCGTTTTATTTGTGATTTCTCAATGTATAATAAATTTTTTATTTAAAAAATAAAAGAGAAAAAAGAACAGTTTTAAATAATGCTGAAGAAGTAAATAAAATGAACAAGTTTTTAATCCATTTACATATTTCAGACTCCAATTGACCTTTTATTTTCTAATATTTGATTTTTATCGAAAGAGCCTTATTTATATACCATTTTTTATTATTTTTGACATTTATTGCATGTAAATCCCTCTCTAAATCGCTCCATTTCTGACAAAGTAAATTTAAACTTCAAATCGAGAATTGAGAATTCATAAATAAAAGGAAGAAGAAGAAACTGTAGGACTTTATATATATATATATATATATATGAAAGAAGTTTATAAGAATAAGCGATTGCAAACAAAAATTCATTAAAAAAAAAATGAGAGAAAAAGAAATCTTGAATGCGACTCTAATTGGTATTTATTGTATATTATAAAGCAATTAGAGGAGTTTTGATGATCATCGCTTTTTTATAAAAGTGATGGAATTGAAAAAAAAAATTAATTTACAAAAATGATAATTTTTGAATTGCGTCCCTTATTTTAACCAATGTCAGGTATTTTCGTGCTCACCCATATGAGCTATGCCTGGCTAAATGAGGATCGAGTCTACCGTTTCTGTCGATACCGGTTCGGAGACGTCATTGTCCTCGTAACTGTATCGTAACTTCCTAACGCTCGAATCTACTCCAAGAAAGTAGGACGTCCACCTTGTACGGGCAAAAGAATTTCTACATTAAAAATCCTCAAGCCCCATTGAGCTGCGTCTCTAGTAGAGAGCCACTCGTTAATTGATAATTACATTTTATTGTATTGATTAGGTATTAGATATAAAGCTAGATCGCATGACTGAATAAAGTCGGGCAAAATATTCTGCGACATATAATGTCGACAAATTAATGTTTTAATTTTAAGCCCAAATATATTTCTCTCAATAAAATCTATTTTTTCATCCTAAAAAGAGACATCAATGGAGATGAAACGTCATTGAGGGTGCTGATATACAAAATTGTTCTTGACCAGCTGATTATTTTCAAATTCTGCTTTCTTGCGAAATAGAAAGATGACGATCATTGCATCATGGTAGAAATTTTTTTTAATCTTGAAAAAATTAACAGACAGACGTACAGAAATATATCGTGACGTGAACCATATCTCAGGGATGCATTTGAACGCTTTGGAAAAAAAAAAAAAAAAAAAATAGAAAATAGAAAATAAAATATTTTTCCTCTCCGATTCTTATCAGTTTTTGAGCAAAGCGGGATTATCAGTAGAACCGTATAATGCACCGGTTAGTAGGGCAACGATCGAGTAGCACGCGCGTTATAAAATAGGCTGAACAGCCCGGAGACGCGAGAGGCGCCGACCGTGGACCGTGTACCGTTAGCATCCAACGCATACCTCGGTAACTACGAGGGGAATACCTCTCTCGTAATCGCGATGTAACGTAATACTTGTTAGCCGTTATTATTAAACGCGGATAGAGAAATCTCGTATAGAGAAACTGAAAAAGAATCAAAGAAAGATGAAGAGACCTATTATGACAAAAACAAAAGCTTCATATTATATTATATAATTACTTTATATATGTATACTCGTCTCATGTTTTTTTAAATTGAATTAATTAAAGTACGATTAAATGCGGCTGAGTTGTGGATCCTTCCGGCAAATTAATTTGAATAATTAATTTTGTATTAGAAAACAGATTAAAATTCTTTTTTTTAATATAATATATTTATTTTATCATTATTTATTTATGGCTTCCGGTCTATTCATACATATTAATTTTTACACAAAATATTTCGGCTGCTAAATATTTGAATATCTTACTAACTAATTCTTAAACTAAATTCAATTTCAAATTCACATTCACATTCCAAATAAATAAATTAAACTGAAAATTAAAATTAAAAATTAAAATTAAAATCAAAATTAAATCAGAATCAGAATCACAATTTCAACATTTAAAATTAAATTAAAATCAAAATTCAAAATTAATATCCACATTTCAATTGCAACTGAGATTATAGACTCTAAAAACTATAAACTATATAAAAATCAATAAAAATAACAATATATAAAATAAAATGAAATAAAATATAATGAGAAATATATTATTGCCCTATAAGATAAATGCAATTGTATTTTTATGTTACTATTAAAATGTAATCTGTTTCTTTTTGTAAAAATATGATTATTATTGTTTAGATGATACTCTTGTGCGCATCGTCTTACGCCGAAGATCAGTCCAAAAGTTCTAACGATGCCAACAACATTGTTGATAACGAATCCACTAAAGGAGGAGAGGATGAGCCGCCAGAAGGATATTACGCGTTTGTCGAATCCCCGAATGCGGAACCACCCAGGGTACGGCCACCGCCATACATTGACAGCGACAAGGAATGTTATGGTAGGTTCGAATTATATAAAAGGCCAAGATTCAATTTGTAAAAAAAATTGAAATACCTTTGCTTTTAAAAATATGGGTATATCTTTAATCACGCGTAGATCGATAAAAAACACGTAAGGATAAAATTTTATTTATTACCTCTCAGATAAAAATTCCTCATCGAATAAAGTTGGCGGTGATAATGATTTATGCCTCTATCATTTAATTGTTTTACTTTAAAAATTTTTGTAGTATAGTATGTGTTTGTATTCGACGGCGATTAAATAAAAAAAGGAACTTTTCTTGATTGATTGTATCCCCGAAGATTAAATCGCGAATGGATCTTCAATTTTAATCGCCGCTATCTGACTTTTAGGCAGCAAGGATAAACAAGGAAAGGGATATGTTTCGATACATAATATTTGCGGTGATTTAAACAAAGGCTATATTCCACGGAACCCAATGAATCAATACGTGAACGGCTCATCGTATCCTTTGTAAGTGAGAAATATATACTTAAATCAAATATATATATATATATATATATATATGTGTGTGTGTGTGTGTGTGTGTGTGTAAAAAGAGATTTTTATTGTTAAATGAATTTTACTAAAATAATAATTTGTGTAAATTTTTTTGCAGCGCGCTGATAAAGAATCATACTCTCAAATTCCTCAGCAAGGCGTTGCCGATCCTCAAGGCTGATGATTCGCTGCCAAAGGTTGCCAAAGTGCATTCATTGTCGCAAAATTCGTAAGCAGTCTGAGATATCTTCGTTATAGGATGCAAATTTTTCTATAAATTAAATTCATATTTGTATATTTGTTATCTTTTTTCATATAAACTTTTAGTCATCAATTTTCTCAAGAAATACATGGGTAAAATTTAAATTTTTAATAAATACATCGATATTATCAATATCAGTATTTATTTGAAAAATAAATATATATTATAATATCAGTGGTGGACAGTTTTTGCTTTAGCTGCAAATTGCGTTTATCATTCGATAGCAAACAATTTCTTTTCTTGTTGATAGTGTTGATACGGATGAAGAAGAAACACATGGCAGAAGCAAAAGATCTACTCCGGAATTAGCTTTAACCACGGATCAATTTTCCAATCGAAGTGGTCGCAAGTTTTGCGAAAATAGTGGCGGAGTGTAAGTACATCTTGTTTCAAGAATCTCGACAAGTTTAACATTACTACAAAGAAGATACATATCTCTCTCAGATCTAACGATATTACGTTTCATCTACGGAACATTTTGGATTCAATTTTTCCTTGACAGAAATATGTCGAGATAATTAATTTTAAGTTTCAAGCGATTCGAAGTGGAAATCTATTCGGAAACTAGATGTCAAAAAAATATAAATAAGTAATAAAATCTTATTATTCATTTAAATTTTTGAGTTAACTTTCGCAGATTTGTAATTGATTATAAAGATATTTAATATTGAAAAAAAAAAAATCAATAGCGGCCATTAAAATTGAAGATCCTTTTAGAAAACATTTTTGGGGAGACACACAAATTTTACACATATATCTAGATCTTTCATGTTGATTATAAAATAATATCGTGTTCCCTCTTTGACACATACACACGAGCAGAGTGTGCATGTTGTACAAAGCGATCCAAGGTGAGCCGATCGCGTCGCCGGCGTCGGCTATCGAACGTCGGGACGAACCTTCGACGTCCGAGTATCGTCGAGGAGAACGTATACCTTCCCAGGAGAAGACGGAATATACAGGTCCGCCGACACCTTGCCCGGCCAAGGTTGAGTACGCGACCCCCGTGTTCGCCAAGAATTACCAGGGTGTCTGGAGATACGTGGTGCAGATACCTTATGAGGGTTACTTCACTCAGACCATCGAGCTTACCAGATGCATGTAAGATGTACATCGCGCTTTCGAGAGATTTACGCGATTTCTCTTCAAGTTCATATGTTCAATCTGCTCCTGCTGACTGATATTGTAGGCAATCGAGATGTCACTACCTGGACGGCGGATGCCTGTCGTCACCGAGATGGACGAGTCTGTTGGTAGCCGAGATATTTTATCCGGACACATTCTTAGAAGAGAATCCAGGGGTTGGCATCGGATCCGGTACCCGGGATCCCGTCGCCGGTTCGCCACCACCGGTCCACGACTTCCAAAATTATCAGCAATATCTGCAGAAACGCGCGAGTACAGGAGAGGCGCGTAATAGTGGTGGCTCTCAGCAACATCACTGCGACGGTGTCGACGAAATGGGTTGCTTCCAAGTAAAACCTTTTCTGCAAAACATTTCGAAAATTAAACTTATATCCTTATAGTTTTTCTTTCTTGGGATATTACTTAGATAGCCAACTATTTGTAAGACTGCTGTCACCTTGCCAACAATTATTATATATCATATTATTGTTGGCGATATGACAGCAATATAATTAATCACGCTTGATTATCTGGGTAATCGATTGATCTTGCTTCTCTGTCATCGTAGAGATTTTACTACTCCCTTAAATAATTTTTTTCATTCTTTTTTTTTTTTGATTCTTGTGCAATGGATTTTTATTATAGATAATGACAAAATATTTGTCGCTTTTTATTTTTCTTTTATATAAACTAATGATGAGTTTCAAGTTGAAAGTATTGAAAACAAGAGTCTTTGTGATATATATATTTACTAATTTTTCTCACGTCTTTTGATTTATCCTTTTCTATATTAATCATATTCTTCTTTTCAGATACGATTGTATTACGATTGGTTCTTGGTACCGGGCAGCTGCAAGTGTTGGCGACCGGATTACTTTAATCGATATGTTCGTCGTAGCAGTTCCAACATCGAATTATGATGAGTTTTATATCCGGATAACTTCCATCCCGAGAAAATTCTACTTCATGGAGTGATTATTTTCAATCGCCGTTGTATGAAGCCGAGAAGTGACACTCTCTCACCCAAGTTGTTCGAAATATCACGCATAGTGACAAACGTTGACGCGTTTACCTATTTATATATATACTAAGTTTTATTTATTCATACATTATAAGCTGTCGATAATTACCCGATACTAGGTTGTAAGCGCGATAATTTGTAGTATTATTATATAATATTAAAGCGATCGAACTCACGTATCACATACATCTACACACACGCACACATAAACACACATACAATTTGTTATAAACGGGCATACATTAATTCGAGTTTAGCCATACAAAGAATGAATCCAATACGTTATACTAATTAGAATAATTATATATAATATATTATTTGGATACAATAATACGATGTAAGAAATAAATAAGTATTGTGATAAGAGCCTTGGAGTCCCAAAGTTCAATGCTTATTTTCTCCTAATCTTTCATTGATGCATCTTCAAAAGCACTCGCAAATATTGTTGCCTCTTTTCCGAGATACTAATTGATTGTCTCGATGTCAAGTGCGTTATTGCGACTTGTTTCGCGCGTGTCGTCTGCAGCTGTCAAATTTTGACAGTTTATGTGACAACTTGTAAAAATATTAAATTGAAGAAAAGTGAAAAAAAAAGTTAAAGAAAACGAAGAAGAGAAAAAAAGGGAGACAAAAGAAAAGTACATATATATTATACTTATGTATAAACTTTTCCCATGATATTATATGTATATTTAATGTGTAATTTATATTTGTGTAATTAATAGAAAAAAGAACAGCTAAAAGAAAGAAGGAGAAGGGATATAATATTAAATAAAAAAAGACAAAGAGAGAGAAAGAAAGAAAAAGAAAAAAAGGATGCCTTCTTAAAGCCAACTGTAAATATTAAAATTAAATATTCAACAATCAATTAGCATTGCGGAAAAAAACTTTAACATACACAATAATAACCATTCAACACGATATAAACACACATACTTAAAATATAATCTAATAATTCATACATTCTTCTGAAAAAAAATATAATTGCTGAAACGTTTAATTTTTTTAAATATTAAGCATTTTTATTATGCTTTTATATTTTAACATTTAAGTATACTTTTATTCAAAAGTTATCAACTTTTCTTTATTAATTTACAACGATAAAACATAATTTTGTTGCTTTGTAAAAACTATTGCATTATTTATTTTTTATTATTGCATATTAATTAATATTTATAATTAATATTACGCCAATCTTTCGAAACAGATTATCATACATTATGTCTGCTGCATTAAAGATTTTACATCAATGATTTCAATTATATGTTACAAATCAAAATTAAAGATGATTTTCAATCACAAATATTCTCTCTTTCGTATTTATTATATGTAAAACAATATAATATAATAAAACAATTAAACATGTTGTTATATAATAATTATATAATTAAACAAACAACATGTGGAAAAATTACTTCCTTAGATACTGCATTTCTGAGATTCCACGTTTTTTTATCTATTTAGACAAATTATACTTAATTTTATCTTTTTTTTTTTATTTCTGACTGTCAATAGTTACGTGACAAAAAAGTAGGAGAGTGTATAATAAATTCATTCTAATTTTGAAAATCTCAATTGAATAATTTATTATATAAATTAATAATTATATAATTACACATAAGTAAGATATAATGTAGACTAAACAGTCAAAGCTTCTTTGCGAATTCTCTACTCGCGTTTTCGATATTCGCGGAGTAAAAAGCCACTCTTTTCATTCACGACTAGAAAATTCTATATTTGCGGTCAAATTTTCAGTTCTATTTTATTATCTTTGTGAATTTTTCATAAACACATTGATATCAACCGAGAGAGAGAAATTTGATTTTTAAAAGAAAGATAGAAAAAGCAATGGCAAATATAACGTTGAGTTTAGAAGGCTGCAAAAGTGCCATAAAATAAGATAAAAGTGACCAAATTATTAAATCAATTTCTAATTAAGCTCAATAAATATTTTTAAGTAATTTTGTGGCAATTGTTGCAGTAATTTTAATAACGTGGATATCAGAAAATATTATGCAATCATATTGAGTATTAGTTATGTCTAATTGTTAATTTGAAAAAAAAATTATCTTTTTAGAACGCACATACTTTTATACATTTTACCATTCCATATAAGTGTTTTCTATATTCGAAGTATTTTCATGGAATCTATTTCTCGTAAATAAAGATCTTATATATAATTTTTTTTTTAAAATAGCAAATTATAGTCAGGCTAATAGTTTTTTTTTCAAATTATATATAGAGCAATAATTCTATCTTAATTATAATAAATAATATGTGACTGATTTTTATTAAATATTTCATTTAAAATTCTTAAAATTGCTCAATTAAGTAATTGATAAAATTTGTATAACAAATATAATCAAATTAAGCACATCAAAATATATTATTTATGGTATTATGCAATATATATAATCATATTTCATCACTAAAGTAATTTTTAAAGTAATAAATCATAAATTATAGTAATAATCATAACTTTCTAAAATATTATGTAGTAAACGAAAGATATAAGAGCATACAAAAAAGATATTGTTTTAAGATATTTAAAGCATATTTATTACAGACAAATTACTATACATATACATTGGTCTACACATACAAATTAATGTTAATAAATTTTCAATGTTTGAATACGTCATATATATTCATTAAAATTCCATTCGAAGCTTTTAAGAGAATGATTTTTATAGTTTGATGTAGTAGTTAGGAAAGTGGCCTCTGAAAATAATGAAAAAAACGTAATTTTATATATATATATTGATTAAAATAATTTGACATTTTATATCACACTACACATTTCTTTCTTTTATTGAATCTCTTTTATTAACTCTACGATATGGAATGCTAGTTTCCCCTTTATTATCAATGCAGTTTTCAATAAAAATTTAACACATTATTGTACGCAGGAAAAAAGAATTACTATTTTTTATTAGTTTAAACCCGCATACAATGTGTATAATATTAATCAAATTGTAATAATTTTATTATTAAAATATAATCGAAAATATAAAGTTGTAATTAGTTACACGAATCATGACTTATATATATAGTGTAGGATGTAGCATCTGCAATCACCATTCTTGCAATCTCCTCCACTTAAGTGTTCCTCATAAATACATTTACTATTGCAATAATCGTTAAAAACACGATCACCATCGGTACAATGGTATTTCTCATTGAGTTGTTTGATAAATACAAGGTGCCAAGTTTTGTTTTCCTCCTGCGGCCGCAAGTCCTTATCGTCGTATATCGATCTTTTTTCATCTAAAATACACATAACAGAATAATGGTGTTATAATATTAAAACAAAATCATAATAATTATGAAGATATAGTTATTAATATTTAAAAAATTAAAGTAATTACAAAATATAAAGTAAAAATATAGACTTAATATATTTCAATTATTTTTATTGTAATATAAAAAAACATAAAAACAAGAAAACTGTCGCATATATTATATTTAATTTAGACACGCATAACACATCATCATTTGCGTGTGAACATTCTCATTAGACTGTATATTTGCGTTGAGATTAAATTATGAAACTGTAAATATATTTAGCTCCTGATTATATACCTTTAATAGGAAATGCGATGACGACCGCAGTCACGACCAAAAAAGCGAACACGTAGATCTTCATCTTGAGGTTGAATATTTCCCAAAACTTGTAGTAGAATCAGTATTATCCAAAGGTGATACGGGATGACAGTTTCGTTGCGACTCTATGCAGACAATTGTCTATTTAACACCCTTGTCGTCCATATTCATTACATTGGTAATTTAAGACTTCTCGATACTATTGAAAAGCATTTATTATAAAAAATAAACAAATCTCTTACCTCCTATGTATGCGAATGGAGTTGAGGATCCCGGGTAATCTCGGTCTAATCTAATTATGTATAAGAAATTTTTGACAGATAAATTTTTATTGCTTAATTATCGTGTACAAGACTATAACACACTATCTCTTTGCGTCCCAAGATCTAAATGCATGGGAGCGGTCGTCCGAAGGAGATTTTCAACCATAGGTATTCGAGAACCTTTTACAATGTTTTTGATTTGTTCGTTGAATGATGTATAGAAATCTCAAAATTCTTATTCTGCTTTAATGTTATTGTTTTTTCAGTTCCTTTAGACGACCGATACATGACAAAGTCGAATACGAATCGAGTCGAAAAGACGACTTTTGATTCGCGAAGCATAACTTCGAGGCGCGCTAGGATTAACAAATTTATAAATATAATGTTTGAATAGTACATATAATTCTCATAAATATTGTTGATAATAATTTTAAACTGCTTTTAAGTCATAATTTTAACAATAAATATTTACTATTATGTGTAAAATGATAGGGACTTATTTTGACAGTTTATTTATCAGCATAAACATCACGCATTTCGAAAGCCTCTACAACTCTTGTAAAGGATTTTCTTTTTAAAACAAATCTAATTAAAAATTTACTTATATAGAGAATATTTGTATATTCTCTTTTAATTTATCTAAAAATACAAATTGAGATTAATAGAATTAACTATGCATGAATGATAAATTGCTGATTTATGTTATTATATAAGAGTTAATTTTGAAACAATTTTTGTAATTCTTAAGAGACTTTCTTTTTGAGATAAAAAATATAATACATATTGCACTCAACTTAATTTATACATAATTATATTTATACAATATTTTAGAGAATAATAGATTTTTCGTGACAAATTGAGAATTTATTAAATAATGATTAAATAAAATTCTTAGCCTTTAAATTGCTCACCTAAATAATTCATAAAGTTTCTACGATATTGAACAAACAAATTGCATTATTTACGTAGTATAAAATTTATTAGATCATGGAAATTTTCTTAAGTTATGACTTGACCACTGTGAATTTAAGCGTGCTTCTGAAAATGTACAATGTACAATGAAAAACAAAGATCTAATCTAAGCACATATATAATTGATTTAATAAATTGATATAATATCAAGAGATTTGATAAAAAGAATATTTTTTTAAGTACATTTGTTATGTATTTCTAATACACACGCACATACACAAAATGTATATGCATTATGTATTTTTGATATATACATTTGTATTTAATAATGCTAAATATAATAACTATAATTCAAATAAGCAAATTATATACAATATACGTATATATCTATTAAATGTTAATTTTATCTGTCTAAAAGAACAATTGTCATAATCGGATTTAGCCGAATCATTTTCTGAAAATAGTGAAAGAAGACTATATTATATTAGGCTATATATTATAAAATTAAATATAAAAACTAGCAGAATATGTTAATTATCTTTTATTAGGCGTCTTCACTTTTGATATTGGAAATTTGAATATATGTACGTATACCTTTTTAGAAGAGATAATAGAGATGTCTACATGTTTATGGAATTAATATGACAGACGTGTAATTAAAAATGTTAAATAATGTGTATTACGAATTATTTGTACAAATCATAATTTATTAAAAAATATTTTATATATATATATATATATATAAAATAACTACACTAATTCTCCACAGGCAGTTATGACGACTTTTTGCGCCGGTGTGCCTGCTTTTGTTCCACATTTTTCAATCTTTTTGACCACATCTAATCCACTAAGGACATGCCCAAAGACTACATGCTTTCCATCCAGCCAATCCGTTCTGGCTGTACATAAGAAAAATTGCGATCCATTAGTGTTTGAGCCGGAGTTTGCCATTGATAGGGTCCCTGGACCCGTGTGCTTGAGGTCGAAATTTTCGTCGTCGAATTTGTTGCCATAGATCGACTTACCACCTGTACCATTATGATTCGTAAAATCGCCTCCTTGACACATCTGTTATATTTGTATTAAGGATTTTGTAGTTTTAATTTTATATTTGTATTAAGAAACGTGAAATTAATTCAAGAGATGCATAAAACAATACTTAAGGATACAAAGTCTGGAATGATTCTGTGAAAGGTGCTACCCTGATATCCATATCCTTTCTCGTGCGTACAAAGAGCTCGAAAATTTTCTGCAGTCTTTGGCACAACGTCTGCTCGTAACATCATGATAATTCTACCAACTTCTTGCTTTCCGATGCTTATGTCAAAATAAACCTGAGGATTCTGCTTTGCTTTCTTTGGTTGCGTAACATCATTTGTCTTTGTATTATCGTCATTTTTCAACGTCTCGCCTGCGTGTTCTTGTAACCAAGCATCATCCGCCCATACTGGTTTCGATGAACCTTCTTTTATCTTTTGTGGCTTAGCAATATTTACCCTTATTGTCCGGCCAAATAATTCCGAGTCATTCTGTTAATCAAAGTAGATTATTTTTAATCACTTATCGTGATAAAAACATAAACAAGATGACACATTGCTCATATAAATGCTTAAGATTAGATTAGATAAGAGATAAAAAATTAAAAAAGTATTCTGTATTCATCCCACATGTATCCTTCACGTTACTTGGTACAAATAAAATTTATCAATGACTTCAGAAGCTATTATTTCAATATTCAATAAATTGATCATGAAATTAATTATTTATAGCAGTTTAAAAAAATCTTGAAACATTAGATTACTGTTCTATTAAACTCACAACAATACAAGTGTTGTTTTACAAATCTACCATATTATCTATAGCTGCAGCTGCGTCTTCTGCCATTTCGAATTCAATGAATGCAAATCCTCTATGCTTTTCAGATTCATAATCCAACGGTATTTGAACATCCACAATTTCTCCAAAGGGTATAAATGCTGCGTGCAGTACCTTTTCGTCGACCTCTTCGGCCAGACCACCTAAAAAAAAAAATAGGCAAAATTAAACTATTAATTTCCTGCACATAATTAACGTTTCTCGTGATATCGTAACGTTTTCGAAAAATCATTTCCCAAATACAGGGATGAAATGTGCATCACATTTGAGGTTAAGGTTCACGTCAAACGCGTGTGTTAAAGGTTAGCGGTTAAAGTTCTTAATTACTTAATCCATACGTGCCTACATAAATGGTTCGCTTTGTGTTGCCGCTCATGGTGCGTTGTACGTTGTTGTTTAAATGCGATTCTCATATAACTTGAACAATCAATCCGCCGATAACGAAACATGTATATATTGACCGAAAGACGCCAACGCGCCGGCAACGGCGAAGGAGCGCTTTATAAATCGAGTATACATGATGCAAAATTACGCCGCTCTTATATAAGTTCGTTCTGTCAATTGCCACCTTCCAATTGTCAAGCGACCGGTGAAACGTCAGAAGCAGCGGACGCGCGAGTCATTAATTTAACAACCCGTGGCTGGAGGGTAAGTTTTATCAAAATATATAACTGCTGGATTTTTTGGTTCTGATAAAACACTTGTACGATTTACCTTATGATATGCAAAGTGGGTTAAATTATACTTTATATACGCGTGCAAGATGTGAAAAGATATGTCACATAACAGGAAACGTCGAATGTAAAAAAGTAAGCTGCAATCAATTACATATTAACTTTTGATATTACACAAGGTTATCAAACAAGGAGAATCTAATCAGAGATTGGAAATAAAATATTTATACATTCAAGTCAATGGAACAAATAACTTGTATTTGATAATTTCAGTTTATGACGTTTTTCTTTAATTTTTCATATCTTTTATTACATGATTCTGCATTTATTGCAGGACACATCTGGTTGCGAGCAAGAAAATGTTTGTTAGAACAAGGTTGTTACGGTGCTATCTGTCTCATCGTGTGCCTTGGAATTGTAGAGCAATGCATCTTTTAAGAGATAACGCATATGTCAATGGAGATTGGATAAGTGCCAGTAGCAAACACACATTTCCCGTTTGCAATCCGGTTGACAATACTGTTATTGCTCATGTTCCTGATATGAGTGTTGCCGATACTCGAGTAGCCATCGATGCTGCTGCCACAGCCTTTGAATCGTTCAGTAAAACTACAGCCAAGGAGAGAAGCGATTTGCTTAGAAACTGGTACAACTTGATGGTCAAACATTCGGAGGATCTTGCCCATATTTTGACCAAGGAAAATGGAAAATCCCTCGCTGAGTCTAGGGCAGAGATCAAGTATGGAAACTCCTTCGTGGAGTGGTTCGCGGAGGAAGCTAGGAGGATAGAGGGTGAAATTTTGCAGGCTCCTGCGTCTAACAGGGAATTATTTTTATTGAGACAACCAGTCGGAGTAGCTGCTTTAATCACACCATGGAATTTTCCACACGCTATGATTACCAGGAAAGCGGGCGCCGCTCTTGCTGCTGGCTGCACGTGCGTCGTGAAACCGTCTGAAGACACCCCGTTGACAGCACTGGCATTAGCGGAGCTAGCAGACCAGGCGGGTTTCCCTGCAGGAATCTTGAACGTGCTCACCACGAGCGTGACAAATTCCGCCGCCGTTGGCAAGGAACTGTGCGAGAATCCCAAAGTAAGGGTATTATCGTTCACCGGTTCCACAGCCGTAGGAAAGATCCTGTACAAGCAATGCGCTTCGACTGTCAAACGACTCGGCCTCGAGCTGGGCGGTAACGCTCCTTACATCGTGTTTAAAACCGCAGACGTCGGTCTAGCTGTAAATAGCGCTATGGCAAGTAAATTCCGCAACACTGGTCAAACGTGCGTCTCGGCGAACAGATTCTTCGTGGAGGAGAGTGTTTTCGACGAGTTTGTTGAGAAATTTGTCGAGAGGATCAAGGAGGATATTAAGCTGGGAGATGGTAGTAAGGAGGGTGTCACTCACGGACCTCTCATCAAGAGGAGCCAATTGGACATGGTGAACAGTTTGGTGGAGGATGCGGTCCAGAAGGGTGCCAAGGTACATTGCGGTGGTAGACCATTGCCGGATCTCGGTCCGCTGTTTTATGCGCCTACCCTCTTGACCGGCATAACTAAGGACATGCAAATATACAACAAGGAAATCTTCGGACCCGTAGCTGTGATCAATAAGTTTTGCAACGAAGAGGATGTATTAAGGCAAGCCAATGACACGCCGGTCGGTTTAGCCGGATACTTTTTTTCACAGGATATATCGCAGATATTTAGAGTAGCTCGCAAGCTGGAGGTCGGTATGGTGGGCGTCAATGAGGGATTAATTTCATGCGCGGAGGCCGCCTTTGGTGGGGTGAAGGAATCTGGTTTAGGAAGAGAAGGTTCTAAGCACGGGGTCGAAGATTTTCTCAATATCAAGTATGTGTGTATCGGCAATCTTAAACGCTGATCATGCAAGAAAAGAACGATATAGTACACCTTTTAAATAGCAGTTATTTGATTATCCGATAATGGATGCTATAATTCAATGATAGACAATAATAGGCTATATAATTTAATTATATAACTTACACATAAGTGAAAGGAGACGTGAAAACAAAGATTTTACAGATTTTACAGTCTTTTAAACATCTGTAGAAAGATTTCTGTATAATTAGATATTTATCATAAAGTATTATTATTTTTACATTTACATTGAAAATAATATGCTTTACTTGTATGTATATTAATTTAAATTCAAGCAGCTTTATTAGTTAGTATCACATTACACTTATTAAAAAGTACAAAATTTGCTTCGTTAAAAAACTTCCACAAAATGGGAGTTTTAATGTTCGCACAGAAAATTTTTTTATACATTACAAAAAAAAAATCAAGTTACTAAAGGAAAAACAATGGCGATGTTGGTTTGTTTTTAAGATTAAATAAAAGTTATAGTTTTTTTTAATGAGATTATACATATTTATTTACATAGAAGTTTATTAAAGCCTTATGAATTTTCAAAATAATAAGTGCTTACCATTATCTAGAAGCACTATCAATGATATAGATGATTATGAAAATATCTTTCAAGATCAAATTGATATCACCATTATATTTTACCTTTAGTATGAAATAACTTTTGTCTAAAAGCCTTCTTTGACAGCAAGAAAAGAAATTTTAAGATATTAAAATGATTTACCTTATATATTTATTAAATATTAATGTTAAATGTTAAGTATAGCAGTTTAATATAATAAGTAAGATTATATAAGTAAGAATAATATGTGTATTAAGTTTTTATAGATTCTAATATTAATTATAAAAGAATATTGTTTGTATTTTTCTAATCTATTTTTTCTGTTATAAATTTTATATTTTCTATATAATATATTATAGTACAAAACAAGTCTTCCAAATTTTGTAAATGGAGTACAATATACATGTAAGAAGCACCTAAAAACACATTTTTCTGCATATACATATTTTTTCTACAATGAAAGCTATATTTTAGTTTAGTTTTAATCATATCGTTATTAACAATAAGTAGATGAGAACTCCAGAAAAGTTTAGAGTATATAAAAACAAAAACATGAAGAGAAAAAAGAAATTATATTAAAAATTATATTTAAAAAAAAAATATATATATATATATATACATTTTGTTTGTTACACTTTCATCTTTCTTGACTACATCACATTTTGAAATATTGTTCAATTATCATATTTCTTTACAACTTAGCTGTCAATATCTATAATGCAATATAAAATTGAAACTATTGTAGAAGTGATTGTCAATTTTATAATGAAGTACAAAATTAACATATTGAAACTCATTTAAAACTTTATAAAAGGGGACTTTTATTATATCTATTATTTAATTCGTCAGAATCTTCTAATCTTCATTCAACTTGAAGATACATAATATTTCTCTATTATAATTATATAATATATATAAAACACGTATATTATATATATATATATATATATATATATATATATATATATATACATATATATATATATATATATATTAATTATATTATATTATGCTTATATTTTATCTTCTGATATACAAAAAAAGTAATAATAATGTGTTTGTAACGTGTCCTGCATTATCTACCACAAATTGATAATCTGATATATAAAAGTCCCTTAATCTTCCTTGTTGTTGTTTTTTCATGTGCGTATTCCTTTATTTTCTGATTATGTAATAACACTGATAATTATATAGAAATGACAAATTTGTTGTCATTTGAGATTGTAATGAATAGGTATTTGTATAATTACATTATCATATTTTAGAAATAAAGATATATTCACATAATGTAATAGTAAATATAATACATATGCAGTAAAACAAGTTTCATACATGTTGTCTTTCACAGTGTTATAACCAGAATAAAACAATAATAAGAATGTCAGCAATTTGTCAGTCCATGTTTTTTAATATACCTTTCTCTGGCCTCCTGTATCATTTTAGCTTTCTTTTCTTGGAAGGAAGAAGTACCGAATGTTTTGTCTTTTGCAGAATTTGTAGATCCACTAGATGATGTTACAGACGATGGAGTTTGTGGATTTGGCTCTGGAATATAAGTAACTATGCCATCAAGAATATTGGCAATCGTAACATCAACATTCCGAGTTTTCACTGTAAAACAAAATAGCAAATTTAATTTAATAATTGTTCCATCATCAAACACTACTATAAAATTGTAAATACTAAATATTAAATACTATATATAAAATTAATACAATTAAACTAAGGTAGATATTTTAGGTGTGTGTATAATACATACAAAGATCTCGAAGAATCACATTATGTGGGACTAATGGAAGTACTTCACTGACTTGACGAACCATCCTTTGTACCTCTGTGCTATGTATAACTTGTGAATTCGGCGTACTTCTGTTAGAACGGGTGTTGCTAAGTATCATTTCCATTCGGTAACGCTTTTCATACTCTGTTTTGTCCGATACAGTGTGAGGACTTGTTTCAAGTCCCAAAGCATCCGCGATATCCCTCTCCACCTCCCGCACAAGGGCCTCATGATCAGGGTTTCGTCTAATTTTCAGGTACTTGAGTGTGAAAAGTGTATAAGGGACGAACATAAACCAAAACACTTCCGTCCACCATGTCGAAGCCAATGAGGTAATGTGCACAGGTACAAACTCTGGTCTTGACGCTTTGATGGCGATCGGCTGAACAGACGTTTCTATGCTGAATGGCCAAGAATTAAATTTCAACAGAGCGACTTTGCTATTAGTTGTGCCAAATTCGGGTTGTATAGCGACGCTATATGTGGAGGTGGAAAGAAATTGCTTTATGTTGGCGATCAGTATCTCCTTGCTGCTCATGTCCATCTTTTGTAATCCCAGCGCATTGCTCAGAGCAGCAGGTAATTCCCAAACACTGGGAATCAGCGTCTCCGTTGTTCGGTGTATAGCAAAGTGATCCAGAACAGAGACATTATTAGCAATTATTATTCTCGATTGCTTATCTCTGAGTTCGCTTTCGCTGTCGAATTTAACTATGATTCCAAAGGCAAAGCTGATACCGTAATTTAAGAACGTTTGAAGAGGATTACAATCTGGTAATAGCGATGCAAAAAGCCAAAGTTGTAATGTTACGAATAATCGCAGTAACGCAAGTAGAACACCCACTGGAGAATATAATATTACAAGTAGAAGACGCCAACCACTAGGAAACCTAAATTCACAATAATTCACAATCGGTTACGTATTTCAATGCAGTATAATATGCAATATAAAAAAAAAAAAACTTTGATGTCACACATGTAGTGAGGAGTAGATTTAATTCCAACTTCTACTTTTTTTTCCTCCAAACTTCCTTTTTACTAAACTTCACATATGTGTCAAAAGTAATATTCTTTCTCTTAAGATAAAAAAAACTTTCACTTTTGACGTTTCTCGATTAACATTTACAACAACAATATTTACGAGATAACGCAATTGAATAATAATGGCTATGGCTCTATGCTTTTATATTTATAGATATATTATACAGATCGTTTTACCTGCTCCTGTTAAACAAATACTGGATATCAATTTGTGTCATCTCTCACAACAAACATCTGTTACATTTAAAGATGCAGCTTCCGTTCGGTATTTCCTTTGCAGTATTTAAATCGTCACGTTAGGTGCCGTTCAGACAATGACACGATTTTTATTTAATCCTTTTTTTTTTACATGCTTCTCTTAGTAGTAACCTTCTAATTGATGCGGATTTTCCTTTTCGCCACTTTCTACAATCAGCTGTTCCATATGTCACGACGCTAGGGATTTTTGTTTTGACAGTCTCAGCGGGAATTTCAAGTTTCAAGTGCCATGTCCAGTAATCGGCCAAAAACCATCCCAAGTAGCACATGTTTGTTTTATAAACGTTTTCTAAACGTATCTTTTCGTATTAGATACGTTTAGAAAACGTTTATAAAACGAACAGTGCTACCTGGGACCTTATAAAATTCCCTAATTTGATATAATTATTTATAACAAGTTGAAAGATATAAATCACAAGTCACGTAATTTAATTGATAAATTACACATAATTAATATTCCTGAGATTGATGAAATAATATACACGATATATAATACGTTCTTATAATAGTTTTGTTATACTTGTATTAAACAAATATTCTTTTCATTCTTAATTAATTATTTTAGTTGTTTTTTATATGAATAATTTTTTGATCATCAAATTTATTTATATAAAATACACATTTGATTTTTTACCAAAACGGAATTTATTTTTCCAACAAGTGTGTAACATCTTTCATTGTAAAGGAATTTATATAGGGAAGAGACGTTTATAGAAGGAAGATTTATATTTAAAAGAGTAATGTGTAAATTATAAGATGAACAAGCATCGATTAGCACTACAAGAAATATATTTTTATTTTCACGCCTGACGCCAAGTCGCATTCGCATATCCCTTCAACGAGCTAAAAATTTCGTGCAGTATTCTCTGTGTAATAATCGTATTTGAGTTTGTATTAACTAATCGCGTTATTTTGATACAACTAATATATACACTCATACACTTGTAT
The DNA here is from genome assembly GCF_047496725.1 of Anoplolepis gracilipes. Classification (NCBI taxonomy): domain Eukaryota; kingdom Metazoa; phylum Arthropoda; class Insecta; order Hymenoptera; family Formicidae; genus Anoplolepis; species Anoplolepis gracilipes. The sequence continues at coordinate 7,648,012 of NC_132979.1, read as the reverse complement.
CTCATACAATTTTTCATACATGTGTCAAGATATATAAATCGAGAAATGTATATTTGAAATATTTTTTTTTTTTTTTATGTTTTTCGACACTTTACAGATACTCATGTATAGAATAATGTAAAAAAAGATTTAAAAACAAAATTTGCATAGACTTATGTATGAATTTTAAAATTTATCATATACCCATATTTGGAATAATTATGAGCACGTTTGCACTTTGATTCTATTTATGTGCACTCGATACGCGTAATGTATTGTAGAAAGCTATATATATATATGTATAGAGTGTCTATTCTAGTCAGTAGAATGAAATTAAAAATCGGAGCCCATGCTTAATTGATCCTATGCTTGCATATGTAAAAAAGTGCAGAGAATCAATTCTTTATAAAATAAGACTTCCGAGAGAAATTTCCTATAATTATATCTTACCTGAAGAAAGCATTTCAAATTCTGCCTTCTTTCTGACCACGAAACACGTTCATATGTGTATGCATATTATATAAGAGAATGTATGTATACATGCATTATTATTATTATTATTATTATAAACAATACAGATCTGCATATGCACATATGGCCATGTATGTGTGTGTATATTTATATATATATATATATATCTTTCTTGTCTTAAAACGAACTTGAGATGTCACATTACTATAAACATTTGATCTAACAGATTATATGACATTCATTTCTCAAGGGGACTCTTTAGTGTCGTTTTTTTAAGACTACATGGGACCCTCTATCAAACTGATTTTCATTGTACAATAATAAATGCTGCGTCCCAAGCACAAAATTGCCAATAAAAATGCACCTAAAAACATATCCAAAATTAGATGGACGAGATTTTCAAATAACAACAAAGTGCTAAGAATAAACTGTCAACTTACCGACATAAGCAACATAAATTCCACCACTCGTCTTTACGTATTTGTAGGTCCCAACCTGTAATTATTTATAGCGTAAAATTAATATTAGAAGATAGACTTAACGCTTAATACATAAACAGGAATTTAAGTTGAAATACTTGCCGTTACAGCTATAGCAATTACTAAGGCTACAATTCCAACAATAATGAATACAATTCCTCGTCCTCTGGCAAAATCTGGACCAACTGAAGATATCTTACGACAATGTGGACATCGCGCCAAAGCATTATTTAATGTATTAAACTGAAAGACAAAATTTCTCTCGATAGAAAAATAACAATTCTCTAATATTTGCGACGCATATTTTTGCTCACCAAGAATGTATCATGGCAATGGGCGCAGCCTACTCTGCACATGCCTGGCATAGACAGAACCGGTGGTGTGATGGGGCTCGGAGCTAGATTGATAATACGTTTACAATTTGGCCTTGGACAAGCAATACGTTGTGAGGAGCTCTTGCATATTAGCAGACAATTACACGGACATCGTACATATTTCTTTCCAGGCGGAGCGTTCCGTATAGGCTGTGCATCCACGAAAAAAAAAAAAAAAAAAAAAAAAAAAAAAAAAAAGAAAGGAAAAACATTGTCATTTATTTACAAATATAATAAAACAAGGACAATGATTTCCGACACGTACCGTGGCCTCGTTACATTGACAGCACTTAACAACGTGCTGATCCCTCTTGCCTGATATATCTATCATCGCCTGACAGACTCTGCAGGTAACCATCGGCATGCCACCCTGAGTCGCGGACTGATACGGCGGCGGTAATTCATCCGGGCCGATCGGCGAGACGGTGTTGACGTTGGACTGCGTCTCGTCTGGAACGGGATACGATACCTCTCAGGGAACGTACATACAAACAGGGCACTCCCTTCGGGAGAGAGTCGTGAGAGAACGATAGCGGCGGCGTGTCCGTCATCATGGTACATATATTTTAATACGCACCGATCGCATCGCTGCTGTGCGAGCTGTACGTGACGTTTTCATTCTTCAGCAGCGGCTGCCGCTCGCTTTCCTTGCCGTCACCCATGTCGTCACGACACGACGCGATGGGATCGATTCGCTGCCGCGACAATTCGACAACAATTCCGCACTTATTGTTTGACAGAACTGCTCCCGGTGCATCGATAACAAGGATGACAAAATACGAATTCTTCTGGCCACTCGGTGTCCACGGTGTCGCGAGACGACGTAGAGCGGAAACCCCCTGTCAGCTGTCAGCTGCTCCTGTCAAACCAGCGCGCCTGTCATTATTTCCGCACGCCCATAAAATGAGATGGATTTATAACGAAGAGCCGAAAGGGAAGAGAGAGAGAACGAATCGAGATTGGAAATGAAAATTTGGACTTTTTTTTTTTTTAAACTAATCCAGGTAGACGATGCTGCGAAACGGATGCGTTTCGGAACGTCTCCTCACCTTTCATTCTCACGTGAGTCACGTTGGCTGCAATGACACACGAGTGAATGTGAGTAATGGCGGTGGGATGAATCACGCGTGTTGAGATTGGTTATGATGATGCTCGTATAATTTAATATATAATAAACACACGTACCGAAAGCGGATTTTATTATTAGACTTTTTAAATCAAATTTAAAAAGTGGAATCCGTAAAGTATACCAGAAGATTTTAATCATATGTTGATGACCATCATGGAAACTGTTAAACCTTCCGGGAACGTCAATCAATTTATGGAAACTGTTAAACATTTGTGGAACGTCAATCAATTTATGACAAAGCTCAAGAGCCCATTGACCACGGAGTTGCAAACGTTTTATATGTAATTTATTATATATTTTATATTCATATTATTTGATGACATATAGTATACGAAAAAATTATTGGAACTTTTCATATGTTGCACTTGGATGCTACTGTACAATGTTTATTGTTATTAAATATAATTAAATATTTTTTTGATATAAATTTTCAAATAATTACTTTAATAATTTCAATAATCTAACGATAAATAATTCTGTATATAATTATATTTATAAATAATGAATTTAGATATCTTAAATATAATAAATTAATATTGCATTTTATACTAATATATATCAATATATATTAGAGTATAGAGTACAATACGGTATATAATTAGAATACAGAAGGATAAATCTTTTTTCAACTTTTGTATCCATTTTTAGGCAAAAATGTAAAAATCTCAGCAATGTAGTGGAATTACCAAAGCAGAACTTTGGGCAGTCGGCAATGTGTTCGCATTGTGGATCACTTTGGAGCACTGTGGATCATCAAGTTCGGATTTCACGTGGTAGAAAAATGTCTAAATCCATAAAAAGGATTGTGCGACATATGAATGAAAATCCAAATCAGAAGATTCCGAGAGTTTGTGCTTCTTTGGCACAAAAATCCATAAAAAATGAGATGAAAAAATTAGTTATCAAGTGCTCTGTCTGCTCTAAAAACACCATGTTGCCGTTAAAAAAGAAAAACCGGTTAAAGCCAGTCAAATTAGACAATTCCCAGATAGAGACACCGCAAAATAATCGTAAAAAGAAAAAGAAGAAATCTAGAGACAAGACTGCTGGTTTGAATGTTTCAGGTACGCCTGTATCAAGATTGAATAAGAAAAACAGCAGTAAAACATGTACAAAATCACCTTTAACGACGCCTAAAATAATATCAAGTAATAATAACAAAAAGATATCGACTTCCATTAAAAAATCTAAAAAACTGAATATAGAAAAATTAAAAAACATCATGGAAAAAAGTACAACAACCCCAAAAGGAAAAAGCTTACATAATTTTCTGACAGAACTATATTGAAAATTTAGATAATGTAGTGTATTTTATTTGTAAATGGACAGATATTTATAAAACTGTATAAATTGATATTGTTACATTCTATTTAAACTGATAAATCTTTTACTATTAAAATTCAAAACTTTGTAAACTTTCATTTAGAATTTAAAGATATACGAAAGGAAGGAATTTGCATAAAAATTTTACAAGTTTTAATTAAACCGTCTATTTCTTGGAAAACAGTCATATAAAGACAAGAAATAAATACATATTTTCAAACACTATAATTATATAAATTCTATCGAGATAAATATTTTTTCCATCATTGAAGAAACATTCGATTATTACAAATCTTTGGTTGTTAACAAGTAGAGCATTTAGAGAGACGTGAACACACTATTTCTTCTCGTGATGTTTCTATCACGAATAAATTGACGCTACGTGAATTAACGCATAAATCGCACATCACCGTCATGTCAAAATATAAATAAATTTTTTTTTATGACGAAGTTATGTCCACATTATTCGTTTTTTATAGTCCTATATTAAATTCACTTGCGGTAAAGGGGAGGCTCTTTCACATAGTGTATACAAATTAAAATAAATACACGCTGTACGAGATACACGCTCTATCTCTTTTGCTTATGTACTTCAGCTGTACGAGTGTTTTTTTTTTTCTGAAATACTCTTCCGCAGTCACTCCAGTGGAATTTCCTTTTTTACGACCTGCAACATCGGAATATACTTTATGCACGGTGAAGTTGTAGAATGTATTTTCGCGGTATATACCACGCTCGTATACCTTATTTATTTCGATATACCGTATAAAAAAGCAACTCATAGAGGAGAGGAAAATCGTTATTTACGCAGAAAAAAGCTGCGAACGGCCCATGCGGATCTACAATATTATATATATAGCCGAGATATAATGTCGGCTATTAAATTTTTATTTTTTTTCGAAATGGTACAGTGCGCAATATCTAATCCTTTCAATATTATCGAATCAGAAATTACTACCAGGAATTGATTTAATTTTTTTTTTACAATACACAGATGAAAAATAAGATTCCTTTCTCCAACATAATAATTTTATATATGTAACAAACTCGAATTTTTTTAAACACATATATGCATTATCAGAGAGCTCTTATAATAGCTTTGGATAAAAATGTAAATTTAATTAATTGATAATTTAACACATTATAAAATTTTTTCAAATTCATATAAAAAATTATCAATTATAATTGATAATAAAAACTTATACGATATATATAAATGAAAAGATATTAGCTTCTCTTTTATCGTATATTATCTTTTTTAAATTCTTATTAAGAAATCATTTTACATTCTAATTTCTCTTTCTCTCCAATAGGAATTTTAGCCAAAATAAATCCTCTTGTGGAAAAAAAAAAAAAAAAAAAATGAAAAACAATTTCCTCCGCATTACGTAAATTATAGATCGAATTCCACGTAGAGAGTGGTTCCTCGTTAATATTTTCCAGCTTGTCCATTTTTCACAATGCATTCGGAAAAAAAATCGTCCAAGCGCGACGATATATCTCGGGAGATTGACGCAGGTGCGGCCGTTCGGCAGCGTCATTCGGTCTATTCGCTTTTACGATTTTTCGGCGCTGGAAAGTCTCGTGCACGCAGGAATTCTACTTTCATGCAACTGCTGTTAATTCGGTCAGTGGGTCAAACGGCGGGGAGGAGGGGGCGAGCGGGAAAGGAGTCGAGTCGAAGAAACGGAGGTGGAGGTGGAGGAGGAATCGTGTTAGTCACCTGAATGCACGCCTCGAGATAATCCCGCTCGGACATTTCTTGGTCCTTCGCAGGGGGAACTTTTCCCCGTCGGCGCAGCTCTTGCTTGGCGTCGTTCAAGTCAAAGATCGTCACCGGGTCCAGCCTGCCCTTGAGCACCAGGCCCGCCAAGTACTCAATGTAGTGCTGCCTAAGGGGGAAAAGTACCCAAAGATTTTAGTCAGGCACGTGGGTGTCCTCGCACACTCGCTCTTTACCTCGACCAGGTCGTTCCTGTAATGCTGCGGCTCGCGACCGTACCAGTTCGCGGGGGGTTTCAGCCCCGCGCGTCGCACGCACGTTTCGAGATCGTCCACGTTTAGCAAGGGCAGCGGCTCCAGCCGCGTCATACGGATCTTTCGAACTAGATACTCGACGTAATGAATCCTGAATACACGGAGGAGCTCTCGTTAGCGAACGGACGGGGTTGCCGAGGAGTCGCCCCGGAAATTGGCAGGGTCAACGAAACGCGTCGCGCAATTTTTCCTTCAACGCAGCTATCGCTCTCTTCTGATTGCGAAGAATTAAATTGAACAAAGTAATTTCTTGGCTGAGATAAATGCGAGCAGTTCTTAATCGAAGAGACTATAATGATAGAGTCTCTTCAAACTGTTCCTATTTAAAAGCGTACCGTATTGCTTGTCGATATAAATGTTTAATTTTTTTATGAATTTATATAACTTTTAATTTTACATATAAATATATATATATAAATTTTTTTTTTCAAGTCTACAACTTTTATAGCAGATTTTTTCACACCACTGAGAACTAATGTATGAATATCGTTCGATGATTAATCTTACCTGCACAGACCAGCGTGGCCCTTGATGACGTCGGAATTGCATACAGTGTCCACGACCCCGGTCGGTGTTTCCTTCTGCAGTTGCACCTTGCACTTGCGTTCCCCGACCGGACCCTCGGTGTCGTAATCGATGCCGTTCTCTTTGAGTAACTGTTGCAGCTGCGCGGGTTCCTTGTCGCGAAGGTAGAAGAGACAATTGCGGGGGTGGTGGGCGTGCAGGCCTAGTTTGGCGCAATAGGGGCTAACCGTGCACTTCGCCCCCATCATGAAAGCTTTGCCACAACCGCAGCAGAATTCATATTTACACTGGCTGCAGGTGAAATGCATGCAACCTATGAAAATTCACGAGTCTCCTTTCAGCGAGCTCCGAAAAATATGTCCCTGATATGCATATCGAATAATTTAGAGAAAATATTTCTCTTTCCACACACACACACACGCACAAATACATATATGTATATATTAAACTCTTATGTCCGCGAGGTTGATCAAATATAATATTAAAATAATTCATATATGCATTAAGATAATATTTAGAATCATCGTATTCATAAATTCTTTACCATATTGTTTTTCTAACAATTACTAAAGTCTAAAAGTGCAACCCTTCATAACATTCAATTTTATTTAACAATATTGAGAGAGATAGATGAGATAAAAAATGTTATTAAGAAGCGTTTCAATTCAATCATTTTTATAAGAGATACTGATTAATAATCAGTATCTCAAGTAATAATAATAATAATAATCAGTACGTCAAGTTTAAAAAAAAATGACTTTTTTATAAAAAAAAATAATTCATAAAATAAATTATTAATTGCTTAAAATTCTTGATCTTGAAACACATACTTTTACTTTTAAAGTATAATAGTGTATATCAATCTAATTGTTCAGAATATTATTCCAACAACTGAAACATAATACTTCCACGTTTTATATTAAACGTTATAAAAAATCTTATATATATATATATATATATATATATATATTAATTTAATTTTAATATTATGTAATTACGCAAATCATAGAATCACCTCAATGAAATGATTAAATTTCATCGAAGAAAGATATAGATTAATCATATTTGTAATAGAGTCAGGGTGTAATAAGTTATTGCATTATTACCTCCTCGAGATAACGAATAACGAAATTTGCACTTTGGACAGTCGATGCCATTATCAGCGAGATGTTTGGCCAAACCTGCAGCTTGATTGTCAGGATCGTTCTCGTCCTTCCAGGCGGCAAACTTCTCGCACGAGATTCTCTCGTGTTGTTTCTCCCACTGAAAAGAGAGACTGTTAGAACAAAGCATTTATGTCTTTTAATTATAAACAAGAAAACATACCGGTCTTCGGCAAAAGGCACAGGTGACAGATCGGCAATCGGGACAGATCAGACGCTTCTGATCAGGATCGGCGTAGAATCCACTTGAACACTAAAGAAACGGACGCAATAATCTTGATAGATTTCGATATAAAAATAGACGATTGTAATAATAAAATATTTTGTTACCTGAATGCACCATCTGAAGTTTGGATCTTGCATCAAAGTCCGATCTCTGAGCTTCCTCTGGAAAAGCTCGTGGATCGGCGGGTCCAGCAAGGTCTTCAATTGTATATCCAGATTGCTAAAATATTCGAGCACCTCATCCTCGCTGGCATCCTTGAGATTAGGCTCTTTGCAAAATGGACAAACGGCATCGGTGATGTTCCTGTCGCTAATTTGAATGGTGAAGTAATTCTTTGCGCACTCGTTGCAGCAACGGTGTACGCACTTCAGCATTGATATCATCTGAAATTATGTAATAAATATAATGACAACTTTGCGAAAAAACTTAAATCCTAGTCTTGGTCTCGAGTGAATCTTTGTAGGAAAAATCTTCTTGTCTAAATTTTATCAACAACTTTTATCTAATTCCGAACAAATAAATATTTAAAAATTGAAATATTTGTTTAACACAATCTTTATGATATAATTTAAGATGATTCTTACTATTTTTTCTATAATTGTCTAAAAAGTTTTTACTTATCAAATAAAATTTTTCAAGTTTGTATATATAATTTTGACAATTTTAGTCTCGATAACTAATTAAGAATCCTGTTGAATTTCGAGACAAGATAATATTAAGACTAATCTTGGTATCTCGTGCAACCTTAATCTAAATAAACTGGAATTTCGAAACGAGTTTCATATTCTTGTTATTTCTTTTCTGGAGTTAAAAAACTTTGTCAAGCTTTATACTTTTCACAATTTGCTTTCTCAAGACCTCTTCCGGACGTTCCTCGTTTCGACGACACTCACTTGACTCATGGCGAAACGACCGGTGCACAGCTCGCACTCCTGCTGCAGGAACGCGAGCGCAGACTCCACGCTGGAACACTCCTTCGCGGCCTGGAGCGCTTCGGCATCCCCGAACTTGAGGGCGAGCAAACTAGCGGCGACCTCGGCCTCATCGTAATTCGCCGCCCGACCTTCCGCCAAGAGACGACGCGCTATTCTCTGCACACGTGACAAACATAATATCGGCACGTATAATTTTCACATCTCTTGTTTAAAAAGAGAATTTTAGTTTCTCGTTTTACAAATCTCGACTTGGGAAGATTGGGGATTTGGCCTTTGTAAACATTTTATAGGTCACTTATAAATAAATGTTTTAATTTAACGTGACACTTTGAAATAATGGTGCGCAGAAATTTCTGTATTAGCCTGAGATTTAAGGGTTTAAATCTATTATGAAAGAATATAAAATATAGTAAATATAAAAAATAAAATATTCTGTTGCCCAAATGTATACGAATTGAATTAGTAAAATTAATTAGTTTCTCCTTTCTTACTGTCAGTATTACCGAATAATTATTTCTACCTAAGAATAATTAAGTTAGATTAAACAAAATATTAAGAAAATATTTAAGAAGAGAGATATTTGAAGATGAAAAATATTTTGAAAATGAGAGAATATTAAAATCTTATCATGTATAAGAGAGCAAGGGATCGCATCAGCGTCTAGAAATCAGCTCTCTTTTATTCGACATGTTTAAGATTATCAAGGTAAGAAGTAACTAATTGAATAATTTACAGTCGAGAGAATTAATTGACGTACTTTCATATAATCGATGTTTATGCACGAAGGATATCTTAAATACTTTATATGTAGAACAGGGAACATCCAGGATAATACATCTCACCTCTCATCTCTTTCCCCTAAATAATCAAGTACTATTACATGTTATACAAGACACACGTAACGCCAACTTTCTCGACAGACACTTAGTTAGTCGCGATACGATACTTACCTTCGCGTTAGCATATGTACATCGTACAAAATTCTCGTCGCAGTCAAAGTGATCAACGATCAACACGCAATTAAAAGTATATTAAGGGACACCCGATCAGCATTTCGAGCCGTCGTCTGTCGAGACATCGATCTGTCAACGGTTGGAAAAAGTCGATTCTCGCGGCGAGCAGGATCTTTCGGCGCAACAAGGGCGTCTACTAAGGGGTTGTCATGTCACGTCACTTGCGGCAATTCTCATCTACTGACCTCCCGCTCCGTTCTGGGAGATCCCTGTCTCTTGCGCCTGATGCTATCCACGCGCGTCCTTTCGGTTCTCTCCTCGCCCTCGAACCGACGGATGCAACTGGCTACGAGGGAAAATCGTTTCCTCGGCGCCCTCGCCCGATCCACCCCCTTCGACGTGTCGTCGTCGTCGTCGTCGTCGTCGTCGTCGTCGTCCCTCCCGAGTTTCACCTCTTTGCTGCCTGTACTCGCCCTTCGACCTATCTTGGTCTGTTTCGCGCTCACCTTCGTCACCTTCCTCGTCTTATCATTCTGCACGACTGTCGTCGACTGATCTCTTGGCACGATTTTGTTTGCATCTTCGAGCCTCGACTCGATCCCCTTTGGATCCGTACTTTCCTCGAGCTTTGCTGAAAACGCTGTCGCGGAATTCGCTACAGCGGTGCTAGAACCCGAGATTTCAAGGTTTTGAGAAAGTTTCGGTGCCTCCTCATCGATCCCCTCGGCGATTATTTCCGGCTGAATTGCTTCCACGATAGTTTCTTTCAATGGGTCCAAATTATTCCCTTCATCATCCTCTCGCGCGACTTCAGAATTACTTTCCGCTCTTCTCGAAACGTCGACTTCCTCGTGTATTGTATCACCGGCTTCTTTAACGGCCTCGCTCACGAGCTGTTGCTCCGAGACTTTGTGTTGTATATTCGTCTCCTCTCCCTCGGACGGTAGCTCCTCGTACATATCTTCCTCCGTCGAGTCTTCGAGCTCGCTTGACTTAATCTGCCGTTCATCGATTGTACCTTCGGACAATACGGAATCACGATCGTGGCTTTCTGTTTCGTAGGAACAAGTGATATCTCTGCCGCTCTCCTCCTCGGACTCGCTCGTCCGTTCCTCTTCGGATTCCGATATTTCCGACCTTATCTCGTTTAGCGTTTTCTCCAACAACAATTCCGCATCCGTGAACTCCTCGTCGACGGAATTGCATTCCGAGTTATGATCGGAGATGTACTTGGCCGTTTCCGTGTCCTCGCCGCTCTCGGAATACTCGGAATCGGTGCTGAAGGCATCGGAGCTATCCTCGATTGGGTTTTCGATTTCCGATTGTTCGTTAAAATTCGCCGACAGATCGTTGTTATACGTCGTGCCCGGCGCTTGCGAATTTTCTGCGTCTAATGTGAATTCCAATTGTATCGATTCGAAAGCTTTCGCAAGCTCCTCGGTTTGCTGCCCGGCCTCCGTTTTAGCATGATTCCCCTCCAGAATCTGCTCGTCTTTCGCATTTTCTATAATTTCAATCGTCCCCGTTGGATTTAATTTGCCATTACTAGATTCAATTCGATCCGTCTTCGAATTATCCTTGGAATCGGCTTTCCGCGCGATTGCTGGACACGGTACCTTGGGTTTTTCCTGGGCTTTTAAAGATAATTTCGAAATTGCTTGCGACGCTACCGGCAATTTGGTCGATATGCTTTTTAACAATAGCGTGTCGTTTAAATTGATTTTAGAGGGGCTCGACGGGACGATACTTGTGGATCGCGCGATTTTTCGACGCGTCAAAACGGGTATCTTTGACAGCGAAGATACCTTAGCTTTCGAATTATTATTCCCCTTTTCCGCCGATAGTGCTTTCGTTATAGGCATTTTATTATCTTTCGACATTTCAGTCTCGTGATTTATAATCTCCTTTACTTCTTGCTTCTCAGAAATATTCATTTTAATATTTTTTGCCACTCCCGCTTTTCTATTCCGATTAACATCGATCGTTTTAATTTTAAAATACTCGAGTTTTCTGTTTTCGTTAGAATTTTCCAATTTTTTCACGTTAGTCCGCGGTTCGGGATTATCGATCGCGAGTGTTTTCTCTGCATTAAACGTGCCAAGTTTCTCGCCATTTTTATTCATTTGGTTGTTCCCCGCGGTTTTCCGCGGATCGGCGTTGGTTAAGGGTGGCTTAATAGATTTGCCCGATAGCTTGGCGACCAATTTACCTGCGCACGTCGATTTTACGGATTCCTTAATTCGCGACTCGTTGTTTCGCATCGCACGATTCGACGTCCTGGTAATCTCGCTGGCCGTTGCCCTCGCTTTTCTGACGGTCGTACTGTTGGGGCTCGTGCTTTTACGCGGTGAACCCTTCCTGGGTACGCCGGTCGACCTTCTCACCACCTTAACGGGCGACTTTCTTCGTCGGACGATTTTTTTAAGGGCCGACCTATCCTTTACGACCGGCTTGGCGATTACGCTTTTACGAGGCTGTCTCGTGGCCTTTTCCAACGACTCGTTATTCGGTAATTTTGATCTAACCGGTTCGTTAAACCCGACGGTTCCAACGTCATTTCCGGACGAATCAACGTTCTCTCGCGTCCCGTTTCTATCGACATCATCGCCGATTCGATTCGTTTCCACGATATTCGCCGCGGTGTCTTTTATCGGCGCGCAATCATTCACCGTTATTACGGGCGATTCCGATATCTTTATTTCAAAGGTATCGGATACGCCGGGTGCCACGTCCGGGATACTTGTCGTAATAGGATCCTCGACGATGATCGGGCCGATGGGTTTCTCCTCGCTTCGCGATGCGAAGAATGTATTGAGACTTTTAAGCGCGCGTAAGATGCTGCCTGTCGCGAAGTTTGACGTTTGCGCGTCTCGCTTGCCGTGAGATCGAGAAACCTCGTCCCCGGGACACGAAACGCTATCGTCCGTCTTCGAGGCAGGAACGGACGTGTTATTAATCGCATTCATTAATCGATCGCGCAGATTTTCGTCGGAGAGTGAGTTGGTACCTGCAATAGAGTCCTCGTCGACAGTATGACATTTTAAAGTTTCAGAGATATCGACAGGTTCTACCTCCTTGTCTGAAATTTTCACATCTTTCAAAGATTCAGAATCGCGTGAGGCATTTGACGTTTCGGCATGCAAAGTACTTTTGCGACAAGCGTCGATCAAAGGGGAGGATCGTAAGCGATCGTGCTGAATTATTTCTTGATTATTTATAGGAGCGGTTGGTCCGTCTGGAATTAAATCGTCCGCGGGATCCTTGAGCGAGCTGTGAGGTTTTACCGGGACGACGGTGCTCTCCTTTCCCGGATTATTAAAATTCATCGCAGAGTCCGTTAATGACGGTGGAACACTCTCGTCGGTTCGTAATTGAGTAATGGATAAATCGTCGATCATACTTGGCTCGACGAGCACGTCTGTTCCTTTCAGCATGGTTTCATCTTGCCCGTAGCTCGCGGGAGTGTGATATGTGACCGAAATTGTCTGTTCTACTTTTTCCGAAACGTGCACCGCATCCTTCGAGACGCTCGGCTTTGTATCATTTTTATCCTGACGCAACGTCGTTTCGAGATTATCGAGTATTTCGACGGACGGTGATTTCGCGTCGGGAATTTTCGCGGCTGACGAAGCTGGCGAAGCCGATGGGGTAGCATGGGATGAATCGCTCGCGATGTATCGTTTTAGTTGCTGCGTATTGTTAATATCTCGTTTATTTATGGATTCCGAATTAGTAGCGTGTGTCATTTCGCGCGAATGATCGGCCTGAGAGTCGCGGGCGGTGGCATTTTTCCGGCGGATATCCGCCGATTGTGTTCGAGGGACAGATCTCTCCGCGTCTTTAGAGTCGTTCGTAGAAGCGGATGAAATTGGATTTGGCGACGAGCCGTGTTTTAGAAGCGGATCGATGATCGCGAGAGCGTGATCGGCGGAAAGCTTTTCTTTAAGCGCGATGGAAGAGTCGCTCGCTTCCCTTGATGGTGATGATGATGATGACGCACCGATCAGCGTGTCGTCGGACGCGACTGTAAGCTCGTGATGAGCTTGGACGATGGATCGATTATGTGTCGCAGATGATGTTAACGCGTGAAAACTCGATGATTCACCTGAAGACGCCTCCTCCACTGATCCTTCCGTCGATACGGTCTCGCCTCCAGCGGTTCTTCCCCGGCGGCTATCATTTCCCCCGGGCGCGTTGATTATCTCTAAAGAATTCTTACGTGAACGTATGGCGATGTCCGTTGCCGTCATCGGTTCTGCTATCGCGACGTTTGACGTTGTTGCTTCATTCTCAGTCAGCGGTTCTTCCGCAACTTTGTCCAGGTCTACCGAAGACGTTCCGGACGTCAGATCCGTCGTCGCGATGTTAGTCTGCGAAATGTTAGCCTCGTCCGTACTCGTGCTACCTACCGATCTGACATCCAGCTGCTGGTGTTTGATATCCGGAACGCTCGAGCGGGACTTTGCCATCCGAGAATCTGGAAGCTCGCACGATCTGATGATCTCCTTCTTCATAATCTTGCTCGATTTTCTCACGGGATCTCCCGCGTGTTTATCACTACTCTTCTGCGGAAGAAGCGACTCGTTAGTTTCGTCCCCGGTTGTCGGAGCAGACTTCTTCTCGTCGACGCTCATCTCGGCTGTTTCTTCTTCGGGCTTGGTGCTGCGTAAAGTATTCAATCGGTTCATAATTCGAACATCAGCGGTCGTTACATCGGCATCACCTTTCTTGGGCGACAGGACTTGCATCGCCGTAATGAAGGGCGTTAGAAACTGCTCCGGCAGCGATCTCACGGCGGACATCAGAGCCTCCATCGCCAGGACGTGCGACGACTCGTCCTTTTGCTCGGAAACTTCCCTCGTGATATGCTGATCGGATCGCTCCGGCACGTCATTTTGCGACAGCTGTTGCTGTGATATATCGGCCTCCTGTCGAGGAGCACTCGAATCCCGAGAAGAGACGCCAAGTGTTTCGTCCAATTCCGTCGACTTCTCAACTTGAACGAGTGACCCGTTGTTCGCCGTATTAACAAGTAATTCGGGAGCACTCCGAGTTTGCGGAGAAGAGGACTGACCTGGTTCCGTGCCCGTTGTGTCGGACACAGAAATTCCGGGCGAGGAGGAGGACACTTCGACCTCAACGTTATTCGACGACAGTCCCTTCTGTTCTACTTCTTTCGGTGGCACTTTATTCGTTTCGTTGATCGATATCGCAAGGTCGATATCGACGGGTCGCGTCTCGCTCGCTTCCTTCGCGTCGACATCGCCTTCCTCGTCGGCGAGTCTCGGCGGATCGGATGATTCGGCCATTCGTACGACAGTCTCGTCGATCGTTGACGTTTCACCGATCGTCAAACGATCGGCGCTGTCGGTTCCCGAGGAGTTTTCGGGCGCGAGTGTCGACTCTGTCGCGTTCTCTCCCGCGAGATCATCGATCCTCGTGGTTGCCGCAGGAATTTCGATGTGCGACGCGGCATCCACTTGGTCCAGGTGCTCGTCGGACAGTTTCGCAGCGTTCAACTCTGAGCGCGAATCTACGGTTGCCTGTCTTTGCCGCGTAACAACAAGATCGCCCGGCATCGCTACGGCCTCGGGCGCTTGTTGCTCGGCCCTTGGGACCAGATTTGCATCGATTAGAACAGTGCTATTACCATCGTCAGCGCGGTCGTACACATTATCGGACTTATTATTACCCAGTTTATTATTCGGGGGATCTTTCTCGTGTCGCCAGTTATCGGTCAGTTCTCTGAGGGCCGCCAGTTGCTTTTGAAAGTCGGCCTGCAACGCCACGAAATGATCAACAATTGGTGACATTACCTGCTTCCGCGCCTCCGTATCGGACACATTCTCAACTTGTTCCACGTTCCCCGCCCCCGTCCCACCACCGGCCGCACCCGCTGCATCTGCAGCAAAGAGAGGAGAATCGGTGCGTGATCAATTATTTTTATTCCTTTCTCGATAAAAGGTTGGAATAGTTTTGTTTTTTTTTTTTTCTTTCTCGCGTAGGAAAAATTTATTTATACAGAACTTGTATAATAAGTAATAATAAATATTCAATATCAAGCAATTCTAATTAGTCAAATTTCTATTCTACATTTTATACAAAATGTATAATTAACCAAAGTCGCTTTTATGTTTTAAAAATGCGCGATGAAATGTTAAAAAGTAAAAAGAAACCTAAAGCGTATCATGCTTATTAAGTAAAACAATACTGACGTACCTAAAGTAATAAAAAAAAAAAAAAAAAAAAAAAAAAGATATTGGAAATCGTTAATAAAAATAATTAGGTCGAGAGTATCCACTAACCTTCGTGCGGTGCAGCCTCATCGTTCTCCACCCCGACCGGAGGACCCCAGATCCTCATTAAGAAGGGCTTGAGCTGATTTTTCTGCAGCTCGAGCAAAGCGGCGTCCTCGAGCCCGGCGTTGTTATCGAGAGCTCTGACGACGTCCGCGAGCGCAAAGTTTCCCCTCGCTGTGATCTGCTGGCACTGTCGACAATCGAGGGAGGGAGGGGATGACAACGGATCGTTCGCTCGTCGAGCGAAGAGTTGTCGCGCCTGCTTATTTTATACGCACTTTCTGCTGCCTGCGCTGAATGGCGGTCGCGACAGCGTTCCACACGTCACCCTTGGCCGATCGTAGAGCCTCTCTCGCCTCGGCTGGTGACAGCACGCCGATGCTGTTCTCCCGCAGTTCCTTGCCCTGAGCGGTCACCAGGACCCGCACCGTCTCCACAAGGTGCGGCCACTGCGTGTGAAGCCACTCGATCGGATTTGAGGCTCCTTGAGCCAACGCGACCTGAACGTCATCGGTTGTGAATCCCTGCCTCTCGGCTTCTCGCAGAAGCTCCACGATCTCCAATCCCTGACGGGTCAACGTGGAAACCCCATGCTGGCTGGAACTGGCACCTGCTTCCGCAAATCTCGGTTGACTGGGTTCCTGAAATGTGGCAATTACGTCGCCGTTGGAGATCGTTTTATTGGAATCGGCGAAAAGGACGACACAATAGACGGTGTTACTTAATTTATGGCTAGTCAACATCGCAGGGTTCCTCCATCCGTAGATTATTATCTTTGATATTTGCTGTTAAATGCGTGGCTATAGATTAATATTAGAATTATATTTAGTTGTAGCTGGAAACGCACTTTGTGAATAAGCGTGATAAATATATGACAAGTCGTCTATTTAAGCGGTTGGACGTTGCTAGAAAAAAAAAAAAAACGAAATAAAAATATCACCCTGCCTATACGTTCACACCGAGGCTAATTATTGCGACTGGATTGGATTAAGGATCGACGAAGTATACAAAAAGCCCTTGGATTGTAAGCAAGTTTAGCGGAGTTATACCCTGGAACGATAATAGAGATGAGACGAGTCGATGGAGTTTCTTCTGGTCCGTTCTCTGCTTCTCTGATTGGATATCATCAGTTGCTGTTCCTGAAAAGCCCGCGGATACAGATCGGGACTGTTTGCGAATCTGGTCTGCTCCTGAAACAGACGCTCCCCCTTGTCTTTTCACTAGAACGCGATCGATCGTGGCAACGCGAAAATAAGAAAAAGTGTATTTTATTTGATAATTGGCATCCAACATACGTCTTTTAATCTTTATTTATACATATATATATATCTTATATTTTACTCATTACTTTCAGCTATTCATTATAATTCGTATTTGTTGAATATATATATTTTATTTGCTATAATTATGTAAATAAATATGGTAAATAGTGAAGATAATTATATAATTAATTATATAAATATATAAATTGTATATAATTATTTAAATACATATTATATAATTATATGTCATATTAAAATATATATACATGTATATATTATATAATTATTATAATAAACTATATATATGTGTAAATGACCTTTTTGTGTTATTAAATTACGAATTTATTTCTTTCGATTGCTCTTATTGGATGCTTTGATAAAACTTGAATTATGTTTATTAATTCAATCACAATCTTAAGCTCACCTCTCCGTCGCTTTCATCGTAATACAAATAACTCTTTGACGTTGCCACTGACGCGGATCTTCCAAGAGTCCCTTTCGGAGGGAGATAGTCGTAGGTCTAAAAGATTTTATACATATTATTTTATTAATCTCCTATCTATATCATTTGTTTGTTTGTATTCGTTCATAGAATATTTCGATTACAAATATTATCTTATTTAGACGATATGCACGTACTTGGGTCGAAATGTTCTGTGGTGGAGGAGATGTTCCCGTAGACACCGAATGACTCTTTAAAAGTTTCCCTCGCGTCGCTTTTACCTCCTGCGGCGTTGTATCTATTTTGGAGATATTCCTAGTCGAAGAAGACGACAATGTTGATGCTGATGGCGCTGCCAAATTCTCAGCAATCGGTGATGACACCACGTCTGCCGGTTTCGACGACGTTTCTTCTGTTCGCGAAGTTACAGCCGGGATTGTAGATCCCGTAAAATTCTCCATGAAAAAATCGTCTGGAACGATCGTATCTGTAAATCACAAAATTTTTTCATCATTCAGTACAAGTTATTTTATAATTTTAAATTGTGGTTTTAAATAGACAGAACGAGGTCTGAATGATCAGCCATTGCTGCTGAGTTTCTAACAATTTATTTTAATATATATATATATATATTTTCATTCTCAAGGTCATCCAAGAATGCGCATTTATAACGCTCTCATTTCATTTTTAGAAACCGAGGAATAGATGATAAAAGAGGAATGATGAATAATCTGTTGGCAAATTTTACGAAATTCGATTTTACAAGATATTGTTTCATTAATGTATGCCATGTAATCTATG
Organism: Anoplolepis gracilipes; assembly: GCF_047496725.1. NCBI lineage: Eukaryota > Metazoa > Arthropoda > Insecta > Hymenoptera > Formicidae > Anoplolepis > Anoplolepis gracilipes. Next base: position 7,629,614 of record NC_132979.1, on the reverse strand, counting down.
ACAAATATTATAATCTATTCAAATATTATTAATAATTTAACAGTGTATTGTTATAATAATGTATCCAAATTACTACAGAATTGGCGAGCTAAAATTTTAGCTGGGCAATTTAGTCTTTCGAGAAAATTTATTGTCGCGTGAAATTTTTATCTTGGAAAAAAAAAAAAAAGGAAAATAAATCTTTTACGCGTCGTCGACGCGTTGTATCATCGCCGAGCCAAATGCTTTGGCAGTGATTTCCATCGATGGTTCGCCCCGGAATAAAGGAACATATGCCAAATGCACGCTCGTGCTTGAAACCGTCGCATCACTTGAATGAATAATATAGTGCCTCAGACATGAACGCGATAGATGGCCGAATTTCAAATACGACTATGCATTTGGTCCCGTTGTAGCCTTGTACGAAAAACAGTTTCCATGTCTCTTTATTATTCATCCAAGGGAATACATCGAAGGATGGAGAGCAACCAGTTGTAGTGGTTCGTGACTGCACTGCTTTACGTATAAAAAGAAAAGAAAGAAAGAAAGAAAGAAAAGAAAAGACGCGTGTGCGTACAAATATAATCTGGGTCGTTCGCATTTCTCTGGACGGGAATACACAGGGGCAGAGGCGGGGAGGGAGAGAACGAGGACCCCGGAAACGTCACTTGAACAACTTGGTACCGAAGGAGAAGCTGATTTTGCGCTTCGGTCTACCTTTGTTGACGGATCCGCTGTCACCGCTCTCTTCGCTGTTGGAGATCTTCAACAGATTGACTCGCTTCTCGAGATCGGGGCCGGGATCGCGGAGGTTCCTCGACGTTGCTTCGCTTTTCGACGCTTGCAGCTCGACCGGATCGTCGTTCAGGGTGCTTGGTGGTAGCGCGCTAGTCTTGGTTTTACAGCAAACCACGCAGACGCGATCCTTGATCTTGTTGATGAAGGTGCAGTGTTCGCAGGCCCACTCCTCTTTTGGGATTTCCATCGGGCCAGCCGTCTCGGAAGAGACCTTTTTGGACGATGCAGTTACTATCGCGTCTTTCTTCGCCATTTTTGGATCCTCTCGGGTCTGAGAGCTTCGCAGCTTTTGCTGCTGCTGCTTCTTTTCGACGCTATCCTGTCTCTGCTGTTGAACTTCTACGGCTCGTGTAGAGTTCTCGAGCTGTTGATTCCTCTCGATCGATCGCTGGCGATCTTGAAGATCAAGATGAAGATCGGTCGCTTTTTCCTCGTATTTTTTTTTCATCTGGGTTTCGTTGGAGGATGTTTTTCTAAGACCTTGACTGTCGGATTCTACCGAGGATCTACGGGAACTTCGTTTGGTGGAGAGTCTCTCTAGATCGTCGAGAGTGTCTCTTCTGAGCTGAGACGACTCTCTCTTTGCGTGGCTCTCGCGCTCTCGCGAGACGTCAGGAGTCTGCTGTTCTCTTTTCACCGAGCGTGATTCGACTTCATTTTTATTCACGCGATTCCTGTCTCTGTCCGAATCTCCTTGAGAGGACTGCCTTTCCAAAAGGCGCGCTCGTTCAGGTATCCTCTTCGGGGAGGTCACATCTCGAGAAGGTGTCTTCCTAACCGGACCGTCACTCTCGAAGGACGACCTACGGGAATCGCGACGATGATCATCCAGCATTATGTCCCTACGAAGGGACGACGCTCTCTTTAATGCGTTCTCCACCCTCTCGAAATGATCGTCGGACGAGCTCGTCACTCGCGTTCGATTCGGCGCGTTGATCCTTCGATCGGACGACTCGTCGTCGGTGCTTCGTCTTCGACGGTCGCGATAAGTTCCATTTTGTACGCGTTCCAGTCGATCTATTCTGGGAACCGAGCGATCGTCGCAGCTTCTCGAGGGCGTCGAGTATCGTTTACCAGATGGACTCTCGGACCATTGATCCTCGGTACTCATCACTCTCTCCTCAGACATTAATCTCCTGGAAAAAGCGTCAAAGTGTGAACGTGTGATTGAAGATATAAAATATGCAAGCTTAATATTAACCAAATTAAATTTATATTATACTGCAGAAATTAAGATTCTACAAATTATAATAAAAAATTAATCATTCTAAAAGAAAAAATTGGATTATATGTTTATATATAATAAATATCTTTAACAGCAAAGTTTGTAAAAATTTCAAAATTATATGTTGTTCAAACACGATAGTAAATGATTTAAATCTACAAAATTGTTTGCAAAATGTTCTTCAATGTTTACATATTTTTAAGCACGAAATTTTATAGAAACACTTTGCTGTCTTAATTTTAATCTCAAATGAAATAACTTTAATAATATCAATAAAACTTTTATAGAAAAAATATTTAATTAAAGAAAATTAAAGTGGATATTTTAAAAAATATTTAATTTCTCTTTTTTTTTTCACTTACTCTCGACGACTTCTAGACATGAGACTTCTGGTATCGTCGTCATGATAATTTCGTTGTCGTATGCTTCTGGATACGCTGCCGCGTCTACTCCTGGACCCTCGGGAGAGTCTGTCATCCATATCGGACTCGTCGGAATTCTCGGAACTCGCGTCCGACGGTGATCCAGGTGATCTTTTCGATCGTGATCTTGAAGCGTAGGACTTTTTAGATTTCAGACTGGGGGATGGTGACACCTGCCTCGATCTTCTACTGGACTTTACACTCCTAGCCGGACTGTGCCCTCTAGACAGAGATCCCGGATAATGAGGGGGAAGCATCTGCGCTGACGGATAGCCCATGGGATATCCCCACATGCTTGGATGATGCAGACTCATGGTGGAACCGCTCATTGATACGTCCCAGGAATTGGTCGGAGGATACCACATCATCGGCATCCCGCCGGGTCCTAAGTGTGCTATCGACTGAGCCTGAAGAACAATTTTATTTATAGGTATACAATATTATAATAAAAAAAATATTTTTCATACGTGTCGAATAAAATTTCTTTTATTAATTTAATAACATTAATACAAAAGCTAGAAGTTCTAAAATATTAATGTGGCATTTTTATTCTGATAACGTAAATGAATAAAATTGAGCGAACAATTGTAATGTTGTAAGGAATGCGAGAAAATTATTCTGAAATTTATTTATACGTAATGTAATAATATTTTATTTTATTTAAAAAAATATTATTATATTTTAGCATCACAGAAAATAATTGAATTTTTTTAATATGATAAAAAGAAAACAATTAACTTTCACGTATCAAACAAATTTACTTTATGTACAAGTTTTCACTTTATATATATATATATATATATATATATATATATATATATATATATATATATATATATATATAATATTTCTATATATAAAAAAAAATAAAGATGTATATAAAATATACATCTAGTTTAGTTTGTGTAAAAAATATTAATCAGTTAATTCAGAATCACATATTTATATTTTTAACATGTTTTTTTTTAACACTTCGACTATAAAAGGCTCTTAATATTTACAAACAAGCAACTATAAACTTGGCGAATAAGAGCCAGATGTTAATGCGTCGATTTCTTTTTTTTTAATTAATTTACTTTGATTAAAATTGATGAGCAATCAAAAATAAGAAATTAATATAATAAAAATAAAACTAAAAACACTCGTTCGAAAATATAAAACATGCCTGATGCATTCCTGGATTCCACATGTGAGCAGCGGTTAAATCACAAACGCTGGCCGATTGTATCATAGCCCTAGGTGGAGGCGGAGGTGGAAGCGGCGGTGGCGGTTTCACGCTGCCTAAGCTAAGTGGTCTTCCGCTCAAAGTGTCCCTCGAGGTGTCCGAGGATGGGTGTCGTCGCCTATTCGCATCTTGAGCTCTCATCGCCTCCTGGTATTTTCTGTATCTTTCCTGAAAATAATTCACAGTGTTTGATGCTCCAATTTTTAAGATAAATAATAGATCGTCTGCTTTTCAGATTTCGAAGTTAAGTAACGATGCAAAAAGAAATACATCCAAAATGTTTAATGAATAAAAATGAGGCACATTTATAATTCGAATAATTTTACCAAATCAAAATAAAAGTTAGCTTTTGCGAATTAATTAATGAATTAAATCTGTAGAAATAATTGTTATTTGATTCTTATCTATTTGTAAATAAGCTTTATAATTTTTCAAATATTCTAATAATCCCCTGGATTTTTTACCTTAAAAATTAATTCATTAATTTTTTTTAACAATTAAGAAAGATTTATATAACTTCTCACTTGTAGAGTAGACATTTTGTCTGTTCCTGAAGCATCGTTGGAGGATGTGTTTAAAGTATTCGTAGACTTCGACACTCTTGAATCCGGCGGTGCTTTCGGGTTGGCGAGGTTGCGCTTCAAGCTCCCGACCTTGTCGAGCAAAGGGAGATGTGTAGAGCCTTTGACTAGCGCCGACTTATCGTTAGCCTAAGCGCGAAACTTGGATTTAATTATATATCGTGAATGAAGGAACAGCGCTCGGGATTGTCGAGGACTCTAGATGTTCGCGAAACTGCGTTGATATGTCATTAAATAAAGAAAAAACGTGGATCAGACATGTGGATAATCATGGACTGTGATGGACGAATCATCTCTAGAAAAACAGAGTCTCTTCTAAAAAAAATATAAAAATAAATGAATAAATACAGATACATAGAAAGAGCCTTGCATGAAAAATATGACAAATAAAAATCTAGCGAATCAAACACGTCGTGTAAGATTATTATTTTAGACGTGGCAGGTTCAGCTAATGGATGGATCCAGTCCGTCTAGTACGTACATGCTGAAAAGAAATTGACACACCGAGTGTGAAAATCAATCAGGATGATACCTGTAACGGTGTACAAAAAAACCAAAGAGAAATACGGATTGATACGTCGTCGATAAAGGATCGTGATCGTGTTCACCGTGTTCACCGTTCAACCTGCCATATTCACCGCCCCCCGCGGAAAATCATTCGCGGTAAACGATCCGATTACACGGCACGACAAATGTCCGACATTACGACATTACGGCGCCGACGCGCCAACGTCCGTCTTTTCCGCGTCATTACGTGAAACGATGAAACTGGAAAGAGAGAACAGGTTCAGTGAATACGGCATCAGTGTTTTGCGGTAACATGGTGTATTAAAAAACATCAACGACAACATGTGTACAATAAAGTCTGAACGTAAAGTAAAATCTAATAAATGTAAAGAGAAAGAGAATAACGATCATTTCTCGAAGCTTGCAAGAGGACAATAATAAGAAAAGCTCTCGGCTGCCTCGGTGTGACGTTTCGAGTTAAAGCTACGTCATCGTGTTGTAACCAACAACGTCGTAAAAATCGTGGCATTTCGTTGGATCAGGAAGGGAGAGCACCGACGGAGACGAGGTCGGATAAACGACGATAAACAGCTTCTGTGAGTCAGTCACCGATCCAATCTCGCCGAGAGATGGGAAGCTCGATCGCCGAGTTCTCGCCAGTCGCAACCCTATCTCCATCGAGCTCGAATGGAAGGATCCTCGGCTGGGGTAGGACTCGTGCGGATCGCACAAACAGGTGATCTTGCCTGGAACAAGATTTGACGGAGTTTGCAGTTTCAGGCGAGGACGCAGCCTACCTGGGTAGCCTTGCGATTCCTTCGGGGTGGTGGCACCGGCGGCGAACACGTCAGGTGCTCCCCCTTCGGCGGAAGCGGCGGTCTGCTCCTGCTCGCGTTGTCGGTCAGGATCCTCCTGCGAACGTGGCCCTTTCGCTTCGGGTGCTTGTGATTCATGTCGTCGCAGGCCTCGCAGAAGTTTTCGCGGCACGTGTCGCATCGCGCGAACACGTTCTCGGTGCCGCACAGGGCGCACTTACCGACGTTCCACTGGGGTGTCGGGGGTGACTTCTGGGTCGGAAACTCGATGATCTCGTAGTCGGGGTCACCACAGTCCCCGGAGAGCGACGGCGGTGGGACTTTCGGGGGTGTCGGGGGTCGTCGTTGCTGCTGCTGCTGCTGCTGCTCCGTTTCTCGCTGTTGCTGCTGCGTCTTTTTTAAATATATACGCCGTTAGAGATACTGTATCAATATGCAAATATAATAAATTGAGATTTGTTCGTCGCGAGAAAATTCAATAAAAATAAGCTGCGCTGCAAATAAATTATTTTGCTAAATATCGGGAGGAAATAAAAATCTATGGAAACATACCATGACCCAATGGGGCATGGATCTCGCCATCCGCAGCTTGGTGGACGGATTCGATATGGCCATCGGTCGCCATCTTTCAGCTCCCGGATTCTAGAAAATAGAGGCAGAATTTTCTTCACAATATTTTCAAAACGACAGAGTATTTCGGAAGCATTTATCAAAATATTACAAGAATTTTTTATATAAAAAAAAAAAAAAAAAAATATTACAATTGCAAATTTAATTCCTAATTGTACAGAGCTAAATATTTCATCGAAGCCTAGAGAGGATTTCCTAGGAAGAAGTCTGGCAAACTTCTACCGCCATAATCAAGTGCCAAGTGTGAATTGATGTCATCACAGCTTGTAGGCTCGCGCTTATAAGGCCCCCGAATAATCTCGACTGTGTAATAAATTTTTCCCAAAGTAGGCATCGTCGCGGGGAAAGCGTGACGTCAGAACGGCGATCCAGTACGCCGGAAGCCGGGACCGACCGGGGATCTATTTCTGCTGCCGGGAAAAAGCGGCGTGTTCCGCGTCTAGAAATAAAGTCGAGGCAGCGGGATGTGTGTGTGTGTGTGTATGTGTGCGACACATTTTTCTCCGCGTGGGTGACAGCGACGACGGTACCCTTCGTCCTACGTGAAATATCGAGCGCGTTTCGTGACGGATTTAAATTCGAGATATATTTCCGATCTTATTTCTGTGAACAACGGACTGGTAATTAAATAAGAAGCGGATCTAAATATATAAATCGGCTTCACAAATACTCGAGATTAATTTTTATTCATTTATTAAGAGTCTCATCATCCTCCCACTCGCTTCCTCTATCGCGCTTCTTTATTATTGCATCAGAGAATTCGATCGATTGAAGGCGCACATATAATCTTAGACAAACGTAGCCTTGTCGTTTCGCACGCGAATTAGTTTCTTGAATTAGAACCGTTCGTATCTTTAGAACATTCACTTTCTTCCGTTCTTCTTGCGCAGATGTTTTTGTATGTATTTTGTAGCGCAGAATTCCCGATGAATCCACGAAAATCCACATGAGAGATGCACAAATTGCATCTTGAAACGCTTTTTATTAAAACTTTCATAACGTAATATCACGATGATGAAAAGGAAATAGATAGTTGAATTTTTTGTTGCAATTAAACAAATATATATTTGCAATAATTATTATATTTGTTTATACTCTGTTAGAAATAAATATCTTCTTTCTCTTTGCTCACTCAACTTTATTTCTTTCCATCCTGATATATTTTGTCTCAAAGCGCGACGAGATCAGAAAAAGGAAAAAGAAATGCAAATTGAGTGCTCATCGCAAGACTATTTCTCGCTGAAATTGCACACGTCTATGTGCAAGTTGGAAATCATCCAACTTCTAGTTTATCCAAGAGAATTTCTGCTCGTAAAACTTCTTTTTCAAACCCTCAGACACGTCTCCCGCATTTGATTAGTGTTTAGAATCGAAGCATACTGCAGGCAATTTGAAGAACCGCTTATGTTTTCGTCACATTTTCCCACAATAACGCATAATTTCAGAATAATTAGATAATGGTATTAGTATGCAAAGTACAATCTCTCCGATAAGGGTTCTTCAAACCGGAAGCAACTGTCACACAGTCGGAGTACAGATAACGCGTACACGTTAATTGACCAACGTAACCTTCCGCATAGCACAAGTGTGAGAATTCTGCGCTTTATCTTTTGTTACTTCTCATTTTAGAGAAAATAAACTGGTACCCGCATATAGAAGATAACTGCGTAAATGCGACGCTACAAGACTGGCAATCGCGAAGCAAAAACTTGAATAACATAATTATTTTCCAGGTAGATTCTTCCCTTCATTTTTAATAAACAGAATATTTTAAAATAATAAATATTGAAATTGAATATTCTGTAAATTTTCTGTTATAATTAAATTGAGTTTGAATGAAAAGATTTTCTATTTTTTGATCATATATTTTTATAAAAAATATCAATAATATATATAATATTTATACACATATATATATATATATATATATATATATATATATATATATATACAAAAAAATATACATATAATATATATTATATATAATATTAATATATTATGAATAAAAAATATCTTATCAAAATTTGTTTTTATACAAAAAATAAGTAGACAGAGAGAGAGGGAGAGAGAGAGATATGATGTTAATAGTTGTGTTTTTTACGAGACGAGTTCGATCGCGTTATCAGTAATCCTTTGTACGATATAAGATATTTGAGATGTGCCGAGAGTAATTTGATCGAGCTCATCCGGTCTTAAGATTGAAAGGCACTCGTCGAGATCCGCATTAGGTCTCACGAACAAAGTTAAATGCATTTTCTATTCTATCTTCCGACGCGCATTTCGGAGTCGATGCACTACGCGAGCTCCGATTTAGATCATCTGTATCTAATGTCTGAGACGGGGCACTCGATCTCGATTGTCTCGTAAACTGTGGACAAAACACTGAGATCTCTCGGGAATCGATCACTCTTTTATTTTCGGAAAAGATGTCTCTATGATTTTATATTTATCTGAGATGACATTTATAAGGAAAATCGCAGCCCTCTCTTGTTGTCTTGATCGCAAGCTCTTTTATCTCCCAATTATTAGACGGAGAGAACAAACGGTGCTAGAACACGACGATATAGGGGATAACTGTTAGGGGAGGTTTCCCGAGTGTCATGTCGGCAGCCGCAAATAGTCATCGAGGAAACGATGCACCGAGGAAGGGTAGCACTCTCTCTCTCTCTCTCTCTCTCTCTCTCTCTCTCTCGTGAGACGGATATCGGCACTCACGTTCATGTAGGACACCTCGCCGGCGCGGCTTCGATTCTTCCGGTTTTCCTCGGGAACTGGTACTGGCCGCCTCTGTGCTGGTGTGGCCTCTCCGAGATTCGTTTGCCGGGCGTTGCATCTCGCCGCCGAAAATCTATTTCCGGAACGCTGGACCGCTGCCACCACCGTTCCTCGTCGGCGCGAGTCTCCCCGTTCGCGTAAATATATCGCGACGCCGCTGTCGTGTAGTTTGGATTTGTTAGAACAGACGTCGCGTTAGAAGCTAAACTGTTGTGTAGTTTAGGCTTTTATATTCCGCGAAAAAACGTCGATAACTGTTCGCGGGACGTTCCTATCGCGCAAACATTGCGTTTACATAGCTTCAATTATTCATAGGCGATAGTATCTTCATTCCAAGAGTTATGTTTTAAAAAATATTTTTATTATTCCAGTATTGTGCAAAATTTGAATTTTATCCCATGAATATTTTGTTCTCTCTTAAGGTCATAAAAGTAGTTTACTTCTTATGAAACGAATTTACTTTCAAGCGTTTATGTTTCACAATCTTCATCCAGATGGAAAGATTAAAATATCTATTTTAATTTGTGAAACGCTAAAAATCAATTAATACTGAAAATAATTATTTTTATATTAAAATATCGAGATTTTTAATTATTTGATTTACAGGTTTTGTACCAAATGAAAAAATTCTAGATAAAAAATTTGGAAAATCCTTTAAAATCAGTTTAAAAATAAAGTTATTATCCCATAAAAGGTAAAGAGATTTTTCAAGAAGGAAGAGAAGGAACTTGAAAATCCAGATTAAAATTCTGGAAAATCTTTTTAAAATCAGCCTAAAAATAAAGTTATTATCCCTTAAGAGTTGAAGAGATTTTTGAAGAAGGTAGAGGAGGAAAATTAAGATCAAGATTTAAAAATCCTCTTTATAAATCTCTTCAAAATTAATTTAGAAATAAAATTATTATCCCCTAAGAGGCTTTTGAGGAAGGAGCAGAAAGAGAAACACATCTCTCGATATGTAACACCAAGAAATATATGTAATTATGCAAATCGCGTGGGTATATGCTAACGGAATGCCGGCGCGAAGTTGACCGGTCGCGCAGCTGACTTATGTCCAGCCCGCAAATTTACATGGTAAATTGGCACGCCTTGCTCTGTCACCGTGAAAATTCGCATTTCACGCGATGATCACACGAAAATATTATTTGCCTATCACGTCACCGAATTAAAGCAGATTTGCGATACAACTCTATTAGGCAAGTCTGTTAAGCCTTCATTATTCAATTGGCACTCTGCTGCTTCGTTTGCGAGAGAGAAAGTTCTGCGTGTCTGTTATTTTTTTTTTTTTTCGTCTTTCTTTTTTTTTTATAAAACGCAATTATTACGACAGCTCGGCTCCCACAGACATTAGAATTAAATGGATCGTAACGGAGTCGGGACGAATCTCTCAGCAATGTTAGAGTGAAATATGTATAATCTGTCGTTGCCTCCCTATTGCATCACTGCTTATAAAATTACTTCCCACGCACGTTTGTATGTGGGCGCACACACGCACTTTTGCCCGCTGGTCTTGCGTTTTTCTGCCTAGAAATGGTGGCAACTTGAAGGAAGCGAGCGAGTCGTTTTAAGGATAAGCAGCATTCAACTCGCGTTTGATGCAAATTTTGCAAATTCATGATTCATAAGCCGCAACTGCCATCGCTGCTAAATAGTCCGCTATATTGAACTTTGTCAGCAGCATTGTTAACTACATGTAATCCGTCCTTGCGCGTATCTATTCCAACATCTGTCGAATCACTTTGCTACGTCATTCCATTAAGTCATTACATAACATCGATTGCATGAAATCTCTCGGTCAATTTGCTCTTCATATTTTGGATATAAATAGGAAACCTTTTTATATATTGTCGTAATCAACGTATCTAATCAGAGATCTAACGTGAAAGATCCATAATATGTAATTTTTTAATTTAATAATGATATATATTTATATTATATTTATTATATATTTTATATATATTTTGTATATTTATATTTATACTATATTTTAATATATTTAATAGTAGTATTTTAATAATAACAACTGTTTGCTATCAAATTAGGTCGACGCAATCAATAAATCACTCAGAAATGTGATAATCTAACACAGAAATTTATCATAGAAAGTTATCGTTTTGTCTTTTCCAAATGTAATTTCTCTAATATTTTGATCATCTATTCTTGGTTTGTAATTAAATTAAAATTAGAATAAGAATCAAAATTATAAGAAGAAAAATCAAAATAAAATGTATGGTATTTCAAAATCTATAAACCTGAAAATATTTTATTTCTGTCCATTTTTAAGAAAAAGAATTTAGATGTTGTAAAAAGAGAGAGAGAGAGAGAGAGAGAGAGCAGCAGCCGTTCTCAGGGTACACCTTTGTACGGATCCGCGCCCATGAGATCCTCGCCAGGTGAGCGCGCGCGTGAGAGTGACCGTTACCGCAGGTAAAAGACGCAGGTAGGACACGAGGCAGGTCGGTTCTCCAACCTCCTGGCGCCACCTGCGCGATCCATCGACGGTGCCCCTCAAAATGGCCGTTTCTCTCACCTCAGACCTTCTCGGAACGTCGTCGGAGGCAGGTGGCGATATTCAGGCCCGATCCGAGTCGCGGGGCCGCCTCGTCTCATCGAGTGTCAAGACCTCATTCCAGACGGCGGACTGGCCGAAAGCGTGTCAGAGACGGTGTTGGTCGCGCCGGAAGGTCGAAAGTGGTCGCGCGTGAACCGCGAGAGAGAGAGAGAGAGAGAGAGAGAGAGAGAGATACGCGAGAAAATCGCGGGATCTTCGACGCGTGCGTTTCATCGGGATCGCCGATCGATATCGCGAATCGTTTCAGAAACAGGTGGACACCTCAGTGGTACCTGCCGATTCCCTCCGCCTCTCCTCCTCCTTCCCGAGCCGCGAAACCGCGAGCGAGACGTTCGAGCTGGTGACTTCGATGCCCGGTGCGGAGACAATCGGTGGATCCAGGAGGATCGCGAGGATACCGCGCTTGTTACGCGGTGCTCGAGGCACGTCGTCGTCTGCGATCTTTTACCTGGCCGCGGAATAGGGGTGCCCAGGGCCAGGCCAGATTCCAGGAGGACCAGACGAGTCGAGAAAGAAGGAGCGAGAGAGAGAGAGAGAGAGAGAGAGAAGGAGAGGGAGCGAGACATGCCTGGCAGTCACGGAACCAGTCATCAAGACCGCTCGCGGACGAAGCGAGGATTATGAGGACGTACGTATCGGCGTGAGATATATACATATTCGCATTTTCGAGTGGAACAACGTTCGCTCCACTTTTACCCGGAGCGGAATCCGCCATTCCGCGATTTTCGACCGCGCAAGCGGAATTCAGGCAAAAGTGCGTACCGGGCGTCGCCGCAGTTATATGCAATATATATATATATATATATATATATATATATATATATATATATATATATATATATGTGTATATGTGTATATGCGGTTTATCTATGAATCATCTGTTGTCCTTATCTTTCGATATACACGACCATATATCTGGTACTTTTCACAGTTTATCTATTTACTTTAACTCTTTCTTCTTCCTCTTAATTAACTTTGCAAATTATAAAGGTTGAATCTATTCGCAGATGTTTGAGAGTGATCGGAGAAATTTTCTAGAGAGTATTCTTTAGATTCGATGATTATTCATCTATAATGGATGTACGTGAAACCTGTCATGGGACTAAAATTAGGACACGTGCCTGAAGCGTCAATGAACGTGTATCGCGGTGTTCTACAAATTTAAATTACTCCAAATTGCGTACATCATTGTTATTTAAATTTTGCACACTTTTCTGGTGAAAAGTTTTCAAATATTCCTTTATCAGAGCCATCGGAATAATAATACGTTTCACCATCATAATTAAATAAGAAATTAAGAGACCGTTATTTATCGGTCACGCGCTTTACGCGGGTTAATTGACTTTTTACCTCGTTAATCAAAGCTGTAATTAAAGTTAATTATCAAAACGGAAATACTTTTAATATCCTGATCGCAGAGGATGCCCGGATAAATCGATGTTAAATCGCTCGTTAAATTTACGTTACATCAATTAGGACAACACGAATGGCGACATTATTGCGTTTTCATGAGTCTTTTTTACAACAGATTCCTTTATGCTACATAAATACATTTATATCGTTCTGACATGCTTAACACATGCTTATATCAAATATTCTTTTTTTTTATTATGTAACACGTTCTTGATAAATCGTTGGAAAAACTTGATAAATCTACTGTCATCAGATTAATGACGTCACGATATTTCTTTTTTTAGACTGAGTACACCCTAGAGAAAGGGCATTAGGAACAGGAATAAATATTAAATATTCGACAGAGTAATTTGAAATTATTTTACTTCAAACTGATAGAATGTGGATTAATTATTCCTAATTAATATTCATTACTTTTGGGAGATTATTCCGGATTAATATTTATTATTCTTAATTTATTATGCATTAATCCACTCTCTTTTCTAAAGTAAATTAATTCCAAAATTTATTTAATATTCATTCTTATTTCTAATAATTTTTCTATGGGGTCTTACTCGTCCCATGACACGCGTCCCGTTATTTCGTTGTCTCGGCGAAACTGCGTTTCGCGCGCATAGGTATCCGAATCGCGGCCGCATTCCCCGTGATTTACCTCGTAATAAAGTTGCGTGTGCGTGCGTGGCACGGCGGGACACGCGTGTTTCGTCGGTGGGCCTGGCGTGCATGCGCGTGCGGCGGGCGTGAAATACCTAGGAGAGAAGGTGGGCCAGAAAGAATGGGGACACGGTGGGCATTCGAATGGGCATTATTATCGTGCGATAAACCAAAGGAATGCGCGTAAATATAATATTCGCGTCTCGCTTTCTTCCTTAAAAAAGAGAAAAAAAAAAGGAAAAAAACAGAGAGCTTTCTTTCTCTTCTCGTCTCGAGGTGCGATGACACTTATCGGTTTTTTTTTTTTTTTTTTTTTTTTAATTTAACGAGCGATAAATGACGCCTCGGAAGACGGTGGGATTTATAAAGGAGGACCCGTATTATGCGACCAATCGCACTTGGCGGCCGCCCGTTTCTCACTCACGGAGTTATGCAATTCTCGTGCCATAATCGTGCCGCTCCGATCGCATTCCACGGAGAGTCGCCGTTCTCGGCGTACGCAAGCCGCGGACTCTCGCGAATGGTTGTCGACCAGGGACGGATCTAGGTGAATGGAAAGTAATGAAACTTGAGCGTCAATAGATCTCGGAAGCGAAGAATAATCTTGTACGGCGCTTGTCAAGTAGGTCTAGGATTAGACACGTGTTTTTCTATACGTGTCTTCTTCGGTCAAACTTTCGTTTGAAATCTCTTTGTATTTTAATCTAAAAGAATCTAACAATCAGAAAATGAAGGTAATTATTCGTTGTAGTTTGTTGATGATCAATAATCTTAGAAATGTGCTCCATCATGTCCCAAATAATAATACTTTAATACTTTTAAAATTGTTAAAAGAGGCTATTTTTTTAAATATAATGTAACGTGTTGTTATGGGATGTACAATATACTAGAAGAGTTTTATTTCATTCAAAATTAAGCATTTTTTTTGTTAAAACTTCAATACCAAAGAAATTGGTCTGATTAAAATTATTAATATTTCCAAGATCTCTCAAATAGAGCTGTAATTTCAAAATTTTTAATTTTTTTGTGATGTAAAATAACACAGAAAGTGTCTAAACAAAACCGATTCCTGTACAAAAATATGCATTTTAATTAAAATACTATACTCAGCTCCTTTCTATCTACATTTTAAAAAATACAAAATTTATAAAATAAAACAAAACATCTAGACTTATTATTAGACGGAAAAACTATTTTGTCTAATACATAAAATATATTTTTTTATATTTTCTGAAGGAAAAATTTTTTGAAAGAATATTTAAACAGAAATGTAATATGTATTTTTCGAAAGTACAATTAATATTTTACGTACAAAATGTTGTTTTGCATCCAAATCCTGATATTTTGTTTTATTTTATATATTCGTGTTTTTAAAAATATGAATCAAAATACGGTTAATATTTATAAAAAAACACACGTTCAGGAATTGATACCTTAGAAAAAATGTTGGTTTAAAATTACATTTAGGATAAAAAAACCTATACAGGCAATGTGTGATTATTGTTATTTTTCTTAAAAAAAAAAAAAAAATATTTATCAAACTATTATTATCAGCTTATCAAGACTCTTCAGCCACACCTGCGACTGCTCGCGCTGATAAAGTTTGACGAGAATCTTACAATTTCCGCGGTTCGTCAGGCACGCAAAGTAAAACGCGTTTAATGAGACGTGTTAATTCCGTTATAAGAGCGCAATCTCTCTCTCTCTCTCTCTCTCTTTCTCTCGGCAAGACAGACTCTCGTTAATCGAATAGGGTTTCATTACGAAAATATATCGTCTGATTGAAATACAGTAGTTGTGTCCGCGACGGAGACGTATCAAAGAACCGCGACGTGCGTTTAATTTATCACATTCTGTTATCCTGCGGATAACAGGACTGGTAGAGTTGTCTGCGCGAGTATCGCGTATTCACCGGTAACTCGATGCGAAACGTTGTTAGCGCTATCGGGCACACAGTTACATCATAATCAATATTACGCATTATTAGTTCCATCGCCGGCAGTTACCGGCATAGATATACTGGGCTTATACATATATAGCGAGGCGGTATAACAAGTAACACAAACATTAGCTCGTTGATGAAGCGATGTATTTCGAGCCAGATGGTAATGACCGTATCTACTTATGCATCGTGTTATAATGGGAAATTCAATACGAGAAAATGCAAAAGTAGGCAAATCAACCAATGTCGATTACCTTTCGTTTCTGCGCCAGTGGAAATATATATATATATATATATATATATATATATGTACTCTCTTCAATCGAATCAGTGAAAATGTTGCTGATTAAAGCGGCGACAAGATTTCACCGAAGATCGGTGAGTATGTCGTTGATCTTCAGTGAAAACGTTCACATTTTGCTGTTACGTGTCTCACTAAAGCCAGTAAGATTTTGTATAATTAATATTTAAATTCAAAATTGTATGTCCTTAAAATGTGATAAGTTTATCAAAAATAAACAAGATATTTTTAAACTCATTGTCGGATATTTTTTTAACAAAATATAATATGGCTATGGATTTGTCTCACATATATATTATAAATAATTATATGTATATATTATATACATTATATATTATAAAGAAATATTATATAAGATACATTTTTAAACATCATTGATTGAAACAGCCACTATTGCTGATTCCTTCGATGAGATTTCATTTACAGTGTGATTTTTGTAACTGAAACCACTATTAATGATACATCGATTCAATTAATAAGAGAGTGTATATATTTAAATCTTGATTTAAAAGTTTTTTTTTTAACATCTTTCATTTTTTATGCTGCTTCTAAATAAAAATAATAGCAGAAAAGGAACATTTGTTTTTTTTAAATATAAAATGCACATTTATTTTGAAATATTCTTCTCGGCTGTCGCGTGTTTAAATATAAATGTAAATTTAGCAAAAATCATAATTATATTATAAATGCACTTTACAGTGCTTTTTTGATATATTTTGTACAGAGCCGTCTGTGCGGGGTAATAAACTATAATATCTCGCAGTGGCGAGAGCAGGTCATGCACACCGTGGCCTCATTTACAAAGAATTAGCTCATACCTCGCCGCGATGTGTGAGGATGTACGCGATATACGCACCGCGATGTATGTGTACATAAAATCCTTTCTCCCGATATGGCGGTGTGTGCACCTCGCTCTTCGGAAGAGGAACTTTCTGATACGTTCCATCGGTATGGAAAGCGCGTCATCGTGAGATCGCGATCATCTGCATGTGACCTGTGCATCGATTTCGTCGCGGCAGAGATTTGATGTTGGTTGGAACTAGAAAAGGGGAACGACCCCTCTCGGTCAATTGGCTGCGAAAAATTCCAATTCGCTGTCCCGTGAGAGGGAGAGAGAGAACCGCAGGCTAGGCACGTGTCGTGTTTGATGAATGCATTGCTAATAGCGTGTTGCAAGTGCTATTGTTCGAATCGTTTATCGACTGTATAGTGGACACGTTTCGAATGCAGGCCGTTGAAAATAGTCATTTAAATAGTTTCGTTAAAATCAATTATTTGAAAAAAAAGTTATTTTCCGCGAAATTTATAGAGATATACACGTACATGCAAATACGTATATATGTATAAAAAATATTTATTTTAAACGCAAAAATTGGTAAATTGAAATAATAATTTTAAGAGAATTATTGGAAATTCTTATTTCAAATAATATTTCAAGTTTTTAAACTTGCATTAACTTGCATTTTAAATATTATTTCTTGTATTTTTTTAAATATTTAAAACGTAAATCGTAAAAGAAAAATAAAGAGGCTGAGTATAAATTAATGAAACTATAGTATTTAAATATTTTACTGTCCATGTAATATGAGAAAGGATGAATAATGATTTTAACGGATTATTTAAAATCTCTAATGAGAGAAGTATTTATATATTTTATACATTTTAATTATTTATTTATAATGCATAAAAGCAACTAAATTTTTCAAGCGAGATTTTAATAATATACAAATAAATTATTTTATTGTACATTGATTATTTATAAAATCTATATATTTATCTATATATATTATTTATAAAATAGTAAAATAGCTTATATAAATATTTTCATTTTCCATTTTAGATATATTATTTTTTTGTTTCCCTCTTTTCTCGTTGTTCTCGTACATGCAAATTCGTTATGAATAAATGCTAGAACAAAATCGATTTCAAAAATTTTGATAAAGAAATTTTCATTTTTAATTCAAAATTTCAATATTATTTCAAGACATTGCATTTTTTTTAATTTTACTTTATAACATTCAAACCACTTTTTAATTTTGTATTTATATTTGTATAAATATTTTATTTTTATTTTAGACATGTTTTATTATATACATATAAAAGTTTTTTCTCTCTCACACAATTATATATTTAAAAAATATAAATTTATATATTTTATTTTTTCTATTTAATAAGAAATAATGTTTTTATTCGAAGATGTGTGAAATAAAACAATATTACCGTGTCGTTAATTTAATATTAATTTGTCAAAATATTTTTATTGATGAGAGAAAGAAAGAATTTATAGATTCAAAATCTTTCGAATGACATTTATTTGATTGCTAATAGCCTCAATACGAATAGCATTCTATTAAGGATTTAGAAAGCATTGCGGGCCGATAGATGCAAGAAGTAGTGCGTTTAACTAATTTAAGCAGTATGCTGTTTTCATAGACAACTGAGAATAAATGGCGCTTGAAAAACAACAATTTCTACGGTACAGTAGAAATGATTTCTTTCTAAAGCAGAAAATATCGATATTTCGTGCGATATTCACTTTCCATTTATTAATTGCGCTTGCATCTATGACTTTCTATTCTTATAATTGTATTGATAATATGTAATCATCTCTCGCGCTAAAATATAGCAATAAAATAGCGCGGAAATGATAGATTAACCGATTCGCAGATGTATTGGTATCGAGAATCTCGTAGTGAAAAATCTATTGAGTGCCCGCAAGCTGAATGATACGTGGGAAAATCTCGCCGTTACATTATCGTAGGCATATCGCGGTCATTAAAGGTGTTGTAATTTTTCCTCTCCTTAGTCGCCCACCACGAGAGCTATTGGCAATGATTCGTTGCAAAATTTCGCAGGAAAGTGTCGGCGATTCAGACTCGCCTCGCATACACCTTCATTTTCAAATCGGAATAGATCATTTCAATCTGACTTGACATTTCCTCCACTGCGAGAAATCAAATTCAAATATATAATTATGAGCTGATTTATTATTCTGATCATAAATTTATTGAACATATCAATTAGTAAAAAATTATTAATAAAGATGCTGGGACATGCTTAAATTTAATGTGACATCTTTGAAAAATGCTTACAACGAATCGTAAATCAAAAATAAATATGAAACATAACATATATAAAAAATACAAAATATTTAAATAATCCAAAGAATTGTATAAATTTTAAACGTTACTTAAATATATATATAAAAAGTATGAAAAAATTATAATCATTTCATTAAACATTTCAAATATTAAAAAAATAAGAATTTTTAGAATTTTTTATATACATCGTACAATCATAAAATATTAAAACTGAGTTGTTACCGCGAGGATAGCAAGCGCAATTAAATTGATAAATAATAAATTAACAAAATTAATAAATAATAAATAATAAATTAACAAAATTCTCACTTTTAATGCGCCGTCATCATTCGATTCCTGCTGGGCTCCTTCCTTCTCTCTCGTTTGCTGGTTCTTCGTGATACTCAATTGCGAAAACGATTAATTACAATCGTGCGGCACTTTACACAGCACTCTCGACATTAATAATACAGTCATTATTGATCTCGTAGTTTAATATAGCTTCGTGTTAAACGTAATTTTTTATGTTCTCCAGTTGCAATATAAAACAAGCGCACGGCGTGCATTTTTAATTAAACGCATAGCATCGATGTTGCAGCAAGTTCGTTTAGCATGCGCAAAATATTTTATTAACTTAATAACTGAGAAATTTGAAAATTATGAATCAACAATTTAAGAAATACGAGGAATGGTAAATATATATATATATATTCAGTATAAAAATTTATTTTGTAATACATGTATTAAATTTCGTGTCAATAAAACGATTTTTATCGCACGATATTCGGTCTCCTTTTGTGCAGTACTATTATTTATATGTAATTGTCAAAGTAGGCCTACTGTTATTTACGTGCGACTATTTTTTTTGTTCAGTATCGTCGATTTATTTTTTACAATTGATCACGCGGCGAACTCTAGGAGATGATAAATTATCATTTCCTACGAACGATTCAAGATTGTCAGTTACCGCGGGTAATTAATTTTCGCGATTACCGGGTCTTAACTAGTAATTAACTCGCGTCTTGACTAATAATTAACGATAGTATCGTGCAGTATCAGGATGAGGTTGGCAATAATAATTTTCAAATTTCTCAGTCACATCAGTATATAACATCGCGAGTAAAATAAAATCGAATTGACTCAAGTGTTTAATTGATCAGTAGTTAGACATAGTAGTTTAATATAACTTTGTGGCAAGCTGATTTTCCTGTTCGCCCTTTGTAATATGGAATAAAATGCGCGACGTGTATGATGTTAATCTTGGCAGTGCTGTGCCAAGTAAAGTGCAGCGTGATCATAATTAATTGTGTTTTTGCGAGTTAGTGTCATGTAAATGCCATGAAGGAGCAGTAAAGGATGAAGGAGGACAGAAGAAGGAGATTAGACGAGGACAGTAAAGTAACGTAACGAGGTGAATAATTAATAATTTATTCGGCTGCAAATAATCGACGATAGTGTTAGAAATTAATTAATTAAAAATCCTTGGCCATTTACAAAAGCACGTTAATTATCGAATTGAAAACATGAAACAACTACGAATGCTAAGCGTGTTCCAACTGCTGGGAAAAAATCTACTGATATAATTAACAGTTGCAAACTGATTCTTACGTAGAATTCCTTCGCGTGCGTACGTTTGATTCCCACCTTTGGCATCTCGCACATTCATATCCTGTGTTGGAAAAGTAGACCGAAACTATATAAAAATATCTCGTACCATAAGTAAGAGTAAAAACTAACAAATTCTAAAGTATGGATATGAGTATGAAAATTTAAAAATTTTTAATAATTTTATATTTTTACAAACCTTACGTATTTTATTATTATATATACATATTATTATTATATTTTATTATTTATTATATATATTTTTATTATTTCTATAAAGTTTAATATTCGGATAAAAATTCTTTGATTTTAATCACATTTTATGATAGTGAAATCTTTCTCCATGGTTTTTTGTTATTATACATTAAAACTCGTGATGATAAATTCACTTAAATCGGGTGAATTTTACAAATTCGAAATTAGAAATAGATCAGTTTATAATGCTTTCTTTTGAAGAAAAATCCAAGAGAAATTAGAAAAGAATGGTAAGGCTAGGTGAGTCATGCTTCGATCTCTAAACAGCCTGTAATGCCCGGTTATTCGTCTTGCGCCGGCGTCGCCTTGTATTTATCTCAATGGTGAGAGGTAATTTCTCTATTCCCTGATCGAGGCCTTTAATTCCCAAGGTCGCACGCATCGAGAAGGAAACACTGCGCCGTGCGAGATCGTAGCGAGCGGTGATCAGGACGACGGAGTCGTGACAGAGTGCCGGGAGTGCGCGAACAGAGTGGTCCTAAGACAAGCGGGTTGTCAGTCATCATGTATCGGCCCAACTTCTACGAGAGCACGTGTCTGAGATGCGCTCAGACTGTCTACCAGGTGGACAGGGTGGGTCCCCTCAAGGACTTTACGTTCTTCCACGCGGGTTGCTTCAAGTGCGCGATCTGCGGCACCAAGCTCACCCTAAAAACGTACTACAACAATCAGCACACCATCAACGACAAGGAGGTGTACTGTAGCAGTCACGTGCCCAAACCAGGACCCGGGACCCTGGACGGTTCCAGTGTAGGCATCAGGAGCGCCCTTAACGTACCTAGAAGCGGTTACGTCAACGAGCAGATCAGGGCGGGAGGCGCGTCACCACGTGGCGTCTATCCACCTTGGTGAGTTGTGTTTTTTTTTTTTTTTTTAATTACGATATTTACAGTTTTGTATGCATGAGATCTCTGAAAGTCTCTCTTCATCTTCCACCTTGTTAAATTCCACGCTAACCACGTAACATTCCTGCATTACAATAACAATATCAGATATCAATTCGAAAAATTCCGCGATATATCGAACAAAAAGTGTCACCTCTTCGTTACCCAATCGAGAGTCTTGAATAATTACAAATTTAATTGGAGTTTAATTTGTTTGGTTTTTAGTCAATCATTTTTCTTTCAATCACGATTGTAAAGTATAATATTTCATTTTTTCTCCTTTATCCGATTCACGCTACAGAAAGAAGGGTCAGTGAGAAAATGATGCTGAGGACTACTCGACTTGAAATGTCAACGAAATTAAATGAATCCAAGTTGAAAACGCGCGCGTGTTTTCCTTCAACAAATCACCGTTATTGTCCGAAATGTAAGATAACAGTATGTATCTGTAAGAGCTATTGTCTTCGTGGGAACGCTAAAAGTAATTTCGGTGCTATCCTAAGACAACAAATGTCAGCGTAATAGCTCTTTAATAAATGCCCATCGCGTGAACGCATCTGTTTTCTTTCGGCAAATAATACTCTCGAGTCATTCAAGTTTGTAGGACGCTGCATAGATTTAAATACGTAATGCTTTCAAAGATGGGCTCATTTGAATCGTAAATGGGCGCGAGGAGCTCTAGGCTCTTCACCCCAATTTTCTATATATTTAAAGAACAATGCTATATATTTTGCAACACGAATTACATTCTTGCATCACTGCATTCTTGACTTCCGATGCCCCTCAAAGATATTATTTATTTATTCAAAATATTTAAATATTTAATTATAATAAAATAAAGAAATATATATATATATATATATATATATATATATATATAATTGCACAAAAAAGCGTTGGCCTTTCTCTCAAGGTTTTGCGAACCTTTAATCTTTTTCTCGTTGAGCTTGCTTTCGCGCAAAAAAAGGCGAATATATCAAACGCAATTTTAATGATGGTGTTTCGATATTAGGGATACAATACCGAGGGCACGCTTGGCAGAACTTACGTCTAATTTCTCCACTTTCCCTTCGTCGAGTCTGATCGAGATCGAACGCTGCTGGAAATAATTGCACGACGTCTCGAAATTGTATTTCGCACGAAATACGTACAAGTGTAACCAACATGTTTTTCATTCAAACCGCATTTTATATTGGTTTTATATTAATATCGGTATAGATACTTTATTTTTCGATCGATGGAAAATTATATTTTATAAAACTTGAGAGATGAAATTTTAACAATCAGATATATTTTTGGAAAAGTAGTAAAAATGTTTTTTTTTTTTTTTTTTTTTTAAATTGATGAAACAAGTTTGATATTTATATATTTTTTTTAGTTACTTACGGATTTACAATAAGGTTTCAATAAATTTATTTTGTTTTTTTTCTTTTTACTATACTTTACTGGCAGCGAGTAAATCAATCGTTTGACGTCAGCAAAATTACGCGAAAATAATTAGTCATGTACGTGCATTCTTCGACTTTATGTCATCTTATGGATTCTTGCTTTAGTCACTTTACTCGTGTTATGTAAGAAAATTACGTTGGCCTTAATCCGACAAAATCTTAGTGAATAAAGTCTCAGTAGTTGAGCGAATGCTGCATCACTCGGTCTTTAACTTGAATGCTAATGAGCTCATTTCTATAGGGACTCTGTTAAGCGATCGTATAAGATTATTATCAAAATTTTATTACATTTTGCACTTGCATTTATAAGAAAATTCTTACTAACTCAAGGAATCAGAATCAAAAAATAAAATCATTTTTTTATGAAAATAAACAAAAATTATATATTAATAAATCAAAATTGTATATATTTTTTTGTTATGTACATAGTATATTATATTGTTAAAAGACAAACTAACGCAGCAGAAAATCTTGACCAGTTGTCAAATTGAAAGAATCATTACAAAGTTATCCGCATAAAAATGAAGAAATCTCTGCGTTAAATTAATAGAGAAAAAAAAAAGTAAAATGTAAGCAAAAATATTTGGATCTCCAGCATAGAATAATCTCAAATATAAAATTTCATAGAAGAAATCTAAAGTCTAATCTATACACTTGTGTTATCAGCAAATTCGACTTGATCTCAGTGTGTCAGTATAATATAGAAATCGCGATCGCGAAGTTTGATAATCGCGATTAAGTAAACTAGTCGCGGTGTTGCAAGAAAGCACGCTGCACCCTGCCATACATCCGCGCATTATTGCGCATCTTATTCTTGCATTCATAGAGAATGCAATGCCTCATGCGATACATATAACACGTATGCATTCGTATAAAGGCGAAGTCGCATATCGCCGGGATCTCTCTTAAGAGTCATCGTTATCTCGATCGCGCCCGCCTCGTCTCTGTCGCCCGTTTTAACATCTCTCAATGCAACACATCCGTGACACGCACGCGTGTCTTTTGTATGCCTTTTTATGGCCACCGCGCTTCGTAAAAGTCGCGCCTACATGCGCGCGTATGCGTTACGCGAGGAGTTTCTTGTCAGCGTTTACGTGACTTTCCTTCCTACTTTCAAATTTTCTTCTTTCTTTTTTTTTTTTTTTTTTTTTTTTTTAAATCGATCATTTTTATGAATATTATTTTGATCTAGAAAGACGTTGGATAATTCTTTGAATTTTACATAAAATTATACTATTAAAAAAAACCGCCATGTTAAAGGTCGCTTACAGAGAAACAAATGTTCTCTCTATTTTCTTGTCACTTTTAATTTATTAAAGTCGCTCGCAGATGACGGAGCGAGTTTTTATTTCTTCTATCATTACACGTACATTACACATTTATATATGTATATTTTTAATTACACGCATTTGTTCTACTTTTATTTTTACAAAGACTGATCCGCTGATTTAGCCGACTCCGATGTTGCTTCTCGTACCTGCCTTTCGCGTGGTAAAAGAGCAAATATCGAAAGAGAGAGAGAGAGAGAGAGAGAAAGAAAGGGGGGAGGGGGAAAAGAAAGAGAGACGAGCGTAGGCTCCGTTGCGTGAGTGAATGAACCCAAGAGAGAACGAACGAGAGGTGTAACACATTCATTTAAACGATACACTAAATTCTCACAAACAGCGCGCGGAGGCTATATCGCGCCTGCGGTGTGAGATTCTTATTGCAACCCGTTGAACTTAACCGAGACGCTAATTGCAACGCTACTCGGTGAGTAATTGCGTCCATTATAGTTATCCGGAATTATAGGTCAAGCTCGCGCGCGCGCGAAGGAGGGAGGGAGGGGGGGGGGCGGCGGCGGCGGCGGAGGAGAAAGAGGTGGCGATTGTGTTGCACAGATATGTGGGTTAACATAATCCACGGACGACGGCATCGACCCGGATTCTTTTCCGGCATGTAACGCCGTGTAACGAGCGACGTTAGCGGCCGTATCAAGGACACCCCGCGGAGCTAGTGTTCGCTTTTTATCTCCAGTGTTATTGTATTGATAATTAATAACACCACCGATGACCGAACGATTCCTACGAAACGAGAGCTTTTACTCCCGCGATATGTGGGAATTTTTTGGAAAATGAAACTGATTAAAAAGCTTTGAAGTTTGGGAAACGGTAGAGGCAAAATTAGTTCGATTTGCATGAAAATTGTCATGGGCAGAATTTCCACTAACTGGGAATATGGAAAATTTCTTATCCTTAGAGCTAAGATAACAAATTCAATAAGCAAGCGTTGTGTTAGAAGACTAACAATCCAAATTTTCCTTTTGCTATTAAATCCATTTTCTTCACAAATTATGATTCGCAGCCTTCCATGAATCCTGTAGCTTTAATTTTCGTAAAATTTTCATAAAATTCTTGTTTTCTAATAATAAAAGAAGTAGCTCTACTTGTCAAATAGTGCCTTTAGCAGAGTGGTTCCTAGAGATGTAAATAGAAAGAGAAACAAAATGTCACAAAATACGATTTCTTTGAAAAAAAAAAACAGGTCTTTTTTCCATAAAATTTTGTTTTGTTTCGGTTTGTTTTCAAATATTTAATATCTTTATATTTTGATTATTGCGAGTTGGTTTTTTATTATTTTTAACTTTTATTAAAGATTTGAAAGATTCAAACTAATCGCTATTTTAAATGCATTATATCTTTATAATTAACTTTTTTCGACAATAATTTTAATTGATTTTAATAAAATGCCTGTGATTAAAATGATACTAAACATGACATAAATCGGATAATTTTTATATAGTTTGATGTATAATAAAAATTTTTCTTATGTATCTAACTGATTTCTAAAATTATCTTAATCATGTTTGATGTAATTTGCTACAAAAGTCTCATTAATTAATTAATCCAGTAAAATTTACCTTTCGAAAAAGGTAAATTAAAAAATAAAGAAAAATAATATTATATTTAAAAAAATAATGAAAAAGAAAAAGAGAATTTTGCATCTCTGGTGGTTCCGGAATTTATTTTCAAACAATGAGCTTTCTACCTTTTACGTCTATCGTACGGCAATAAAAATTAATTATCCGAGATTAGAGAACACGCACGGCTATTCGTCCCGATAAAGAATCAGTGCGCGTTGTCGTTTATCTCGATCTCCGGCAAAAGCTACCGTTTTTATATAGAGACCTCGCCGAGGAGCCGGTGTGCTCCTGGTGCGCCCGGGTGAATGAATCCCCCTCGCAGTCCCCTGAACACCCGTGTGCACGCTTCTGTTGCAGTTACGATAATGTAGACTCGCCTAATTATGCCAGGCACCTGAACGGGCACGGCTCGCCGCCGACGACCAACACGTCGTCCCATCCGCGCGACGGCGTCCACGGCAGCGGCACCGGCGGCGCCTCCTCGCCGTACAATCACAATAATTATTCCGGGGACGGCAGCTATCAGTACGGCAGGTTCGACGCGAGTGCCCTTCACATCGCCCATGCTCTCAAGCAGACCGAGCTACAGAAGGGCTACAGCAAGGCCCGCGAGAAGCCCATCGATTATTACCTGGTGAGTCACTCCTTGTCGATTGACGTGTGTAAAATCCCCCACCCTCGCTCTCTCGTCATGGTCGTCGCCGTATAAGGACGAGAGCGTTACCGCTGGTTCTTCGAGGCGGCTGACATGCTGACGGACACACGCAATTTCCGCGGAGAACCGGAAAAAGCTTTTCCTCCGTGGAAAAGAGAGATAGCGACTCGGTGTCTACAAATGGAGACACCGATACGGCACATTGTTGTGCTAATTGGCCTTTTAGTAACAGTAAGGCTTTTCAAATTGCCTCTAATCATCATCTGTTTCTAATCTGAGTAACTGAGAAATCGTTAAATTTTTCATTAACTCCAAAAAGAAGAATTTTCTTCTGGACTTTCTTTGCATTTCTTATGTTGTTTTTTTGCGTTGATTTATTTTTCATAATTTTATAGAACAATTTTTCTGCAAGATTTAAATAAATTATAAAATTTTGTGTCATTTTAAATTTTATATATCTTTAGATATACTTTTATACTTTGGTCTTTTTTCATAGGTTTTGATAATAAATTATTGGAGAGTTCAATATATCTACCACTCCCCTAAGTACAATCATCCTAGAAAGAATTTCTGAGGAAAAATATCAATTAAAAAAAAAAAAAAAAAAAAAAAGAAATAAAAAGATTATTTCAGGAAACACTTTTAGCATTTGATTTAAATTGTATAAATAGTTGTCGAAATTCTGAAAATTAAATTAAAAAAGTCTCACATGAAGACTGTTGCAACGATCATTTTCGCGATCCAACAACCGCATTCCTCTTCTGTGAAAATAATTATTAATTAATAACGCGAATTAGCAATGATAATTTCGAAGAGGAGGCGAAACAATGGCGATGTGGTAATTGACTTTTGCGCGCGTATACCGTCCGCTGATTATTAGCTTCTTCCTGAAACGGGGAAGCAGGTGGGGAAAATGCATTGTGTGCATGAGCGAAAATACGTACAATAGGCTGTGCTCCAAGTACTTCCGTAGTAATAAAATCCAGATCAATGGCGTGTGTAAAAGAGATACATAACTTTTCTTCCGACTTCCTTCGCGAAACTTGCAAAACTCTGCTGTTGGCCAACATTGTCAGTGAGCTTTCTTTCGTTACCGAATTCGTGTTAACGACAATTTTCAACTACAGTCTAACTTATTATATATCTTTCTAGACTCTATTTACACATAAAAGATATTTCATCTGATAGGAATAAATTTAATTGCAATACGAAGCCATTCAAATAATTTCAACCTGATCAATATTCGCCATCGCTAATAAATCAAGTGAAATAATAAATGTAAAGCGTATTTTGAATTAAATTACGTTTTAAATTATAATAATAATAATAATAATAATACGTTTTAGATAATGATAAATAATAATAAAAATAATATTAATATTCAATTGTATTTAATTTAACAACTACGTTATATCGATAAATTAAAACAAAAAAAAAATATATATATATAATTCTCCGTCGTAAATTTATTAAGAACAGCAAACATGTTGAAATCCACGATCGCGAGGATTTCGCCGGGAATGCGATTTGACGTATAGGGTATATAGGTATACGGATTTCGCGTCGCTCGCCGTCGCGTGACTTCCATACGTCCGTCCGAACCGAACGAGCGAGGCGAATGCAGGAATGCAGGCGAGCAGGCGAGCAGGCGAGCGTCTCTGTCCACGTGAGAAACGGACTCTACATGAAAATGAGATTACCGCTTTTCCCATTCGCCGCGTAATAAGGCCGAGCCGCTAGCCGGCTCCGCTATCGGCCGCGTTTTCTCCCGAACGCGCTTTCGCACCGATCGCGCTCCGATCGATCCTTATTTATATACATAGTGTGTAGTTATCCCCCGTGAAACGACCTACGTATACGTGTTTTATTTATTTTTTTTTTTTTTGCTCGGCGAAATATATAAAATTCGGGTCTTTTAAAATTTATGCGACGCGCCAACCGGATGGTAATTTGCGCGGTAGCGAGTCGTCCGGGGGGGAGGGGGAGAGGGAGACAATCGCGATTTTTCTCTCCCGGGGCGGAATAATCCGCCGGCGTGATTTATCCGGTATTTTCGTATCGCGGGGGCTCCTCCTACGCTCGCAAACACCGCGCCGACGACACCGGGGGACACGGTCGAGCCCTGTATACCCTGAGGAGAGGCGGGTCTGCCCACACACGTGCGCTGCCGATGATCAGATAATCGCATACGTGGCGCGGCGGATGGTGGCCCCTTCTCACGCCAGTCGGCATCACCGGCATTACGTTTAATTGGCGGAACAGCGGGGCCCCTTCAGGAATCCCGGGACCCCCGCATAAACGGATCGTCGCGCGTGACTGTGATCGAATGACTGGAATTACTCCGATATGTGTCGTGATGAGCCTTTTTCAAAATCGAGCAAATAAGAACGGCGCAAACAAGAGTCACGTGGTGGAGATTTAGCATAAGCGAGAATCTCGTTGAGCCTTTGTATTTAATCCCTACCCCACGTACTGTTATTTTTGGCACCCTCGAACCGTACAGGTGGGTCCGACGCGGTTATCAATAAGTGTGAGAGGGTTAAAAAAGTCGGAAAAAATGTATATACATCTCTTTTGAGCCTTTTTAAATATAAATTAATTGCAAGCAAACAGATTAAAAAAATTGATACTCCTAAAAATTGCGTGAACAAAAATCATCCACCAGTATAAAGATTAATACCAGATTTTCTCGTAGAAAGGAATTATACATTCGGTTATAAGAAAATTAAAAATCGGAAGAATTCTTGATAATAAAAAAAAAAAAAAAAAAAAAAAAAAAAATGTAACGTGACAGACGGGGAGGTGTGAAAAATTGCGGGGTAAAAAGGAGAAGCTATTATTCGATCGATCAGAGCGCGACGCGGTGTCGAAAATTCGCGATTTCCTGCGGGACAAATGCGGAAATAAATCGCGGCTGCGCGTCGTCGTTGGCGATTATTCAAATCGTTGCCACGGAAGAACGCGTCGTACACACACACACACACACACACACATACACACACACACACACACACACACACAGTCGTCTTATTTTCCCTCGTACATACGCGGGCAGGACGTGCACGCGAAGGAGGAGAGCCTCGCGTTCGCGAAACGCGCGGTGAGACGACGAGGGTTGGAAGCAGAATTATTTCCGCTTGCGGTACTCCTGCACTTGATGGCTAATTAGAGAATCGTTGCCGGGCCGCGGAAAGAGCCGGCGGGGATAGCGCGTGTATTCGCGCGTCTCTCTCTCTCTCTCTCTCTTTCTCTCTCTCTCACGCGCCTCCGCGCGTAAAACGCTTAGGGGGAGAATTAATCCATTAAAGGCTGTTGTCTCGTTTCCGGGAACAAACTCGCACTTGTAGGCAAAATGGAATACATCTTGCAGCGAATCGAAATATACATACATATACAATATACATGTGGATAATATATTGTGTTCCTCTGTCGCGGCGAGGTCGGTTTATCCGAAATAATATATGTATACGTGTGTTTACGCGCGTGACTTGCACCTGTTTCTAACGTACGTAAACGTGAAAACGCGGAATTAAAGAAAAATAGCCTTGAATTACGTCAGGGACTGAACTCTCGGGTGTTTCATGTCACAGGCAGGTTTCCTCATCGTAAAAAAATTATACGTGAAAGTCTCGCACACGTTTTTTATGCTCCTCTTTGTGACCTTTCTGGGCAATCAGCATTAAATCTGACAACACATTTATTGCAAGATTATATTTAATGATAAAATAGCCTTTTCAACGAGCATGCAAATTCTTTCCTTTCCTTTGTCGTTAGGATTTTTTATTCGAATTATATTAAGATAGATACATCATTATGACATAATTCCAGCGTGGGCGACGCTGGAACGTCTTTGCCGAGAAAAATTATTAATGCAATGCCTATTAGAGAGTTCAAGATAGATTCTTCAAAGGTATACCGAGCTTCGTTGAATCGTATTTCGATTATTTGCGGCGAACTGTTTATGCGCAGTAAACCGTTGCTCCGAAATTGTATCGTAGAGAAATTGCATTGGGGAAATTTCTCCGCGTGATTCTAAAGAGGGGAGCATGCTCGTTTCTTTCAACAATAACATATTGGCCCGGGCATATTTTCATTACATCAATATTTCCGGTCGCGACTACAACGAGCGAAAAGAGAGACGCAACGTGGCATTTTTTTAAAAATACACCGGAAGAAGATTAGTTCGCTTTTGTCGACGAGTGGCGGGTTGTCGTTCCCCCGAGGAGGACTTTGTTGGAAGCGAATGAAAGCAGAAACGCGACGTGAAAGTAAATTATACAAAAAGTAGAGTACCTACCTACCTACCTACCTACCTACCTACCTACGCTCCGGCTCTAAGGCTACAACGTTTTGCTGCGGGCGTTTTAAGAAATAGAAACGTTCCATTGCGTCTAATCGTATCCGCAAACTCCGCCTTCCGCAACGATTAGCGGAATGTTTCCCGGCACGTAACGATAGCTTAATCCTTAATCGGCAATTGCATGTTTGTTTTTTTTCGAAATTACAAACGGAACGACAAAAGTTCGAAATACAATTCCTATACAACCTTTACAACTTACTTTTATCGCAATAAATTATTACGTACTTTATAATAAAATTTATAATATAATTTTGTATTAAAATTTTTCTATTTTATATTATGTAAAAATTTAATTAAAATTTATTATAAAATTTTCTATTTTATGATAAAATATTATAAATTTAATTTTACTTTATATAATAAAGTTATTATTATATCATTGCACATATATTGCGATAATATTTTAAATATTTTACACAATGCGACAACACCTTTTAAAATAAATATATCATCAGTCACGCTCAATTATTTAATTTGCGTTATATCAATTAAAAGACAAATAATAAAAAGAATTGAATGTTTATGTAATATGTTTCTTTCTATTTTACCAGGATCGCGATGAGCAGACGCGTCTCGAGATGAAGCACCGGAAAGAAGAGGATGATTTATATCGAAAGTTTGCCCACCATCGCGAGGAAGAAGACAGACGAATTCGCGAGGAATTCCGAGTATGTAATGAATCGGATTCTAAGAAAAATAATGCAATTTATTGTTCGTACATTTTCGTAATTATGTAATAAATTATTTTTTGATACGTATATTTTTTTTATTTGCAAGAGAATGATATATGTGCCTACGTTTAAAAAATTATTTTAATCTATTATGTATGACTTAAAAAGGACGAGTGGGAGAAGGAGCTGGAACAATTGTCGGCGAGATGGGAACGGGAAAAAGGCGGAAGAGTTCGAACCCAACAATTTCAACAGGAGAAGGAAGACTTGGAGAAGAACATGACTCTACGCAGGGACAAGAAGAAGGAAAGTCTCACGCGCAAGATGTTGGAGCACGAACGGTATTTATTATGTAATTAACGTAAGATAGTACATCTTGCTTTTAATTCGGGCAAGTAGCGCTTATACATCGCGGGTCATAGTTTACTACATTAAACTATGTATAATTTTTTTTCAGCTCTTAGCGAGAAAGTGTTTTGAGACAAAAGATTTCTGTCTCTCGAAAGAAAGATCAAAGAACTAAACAAATTTAACAATCAAATTAAATTAAATAAATAAAAATATCTGTTTAAAAAAAGAATAAAATTAAAACGCACGTGTAATGTCAAATTACACATATATTATATCTAAAATTGATGAATTATCAAGGATTTATTTTAATTTTGTATTTATAACTCGATATAGTTTGTGAATATTTTATAAATTACAATTTACCAGATGTTTTAAGGGAGTATGTTAAAAAAAATATCGATTTTGGCTCCCAAGGGTAAAGCGAATAGACCTTGAAAAATCATTGTTCGTTATTCCTGATTAATTTATTTATAGAGCGGCGACCGCCGCGTTGGTGGAGAAACAGAGCTCGGAGATGCTGGAGCTGATCAATGAGGCGAGAAGCGAGTATATGCTTCAGGAGAGTTTATATCTTGACGAAGGAGACGGTTATATCCAGGAAGCGCCGCCCCCGCCTTATCCGTCGCGCGCGCCACCCCCGCAGCCACCGGCCCTGGCCAAGTACCACATCTACAATGATCCTCTGGAGTTCGCTGACATGGATCAGATAGCTATTTCGGTAAGCTCTCGCTACGAAATTCTTTAGCGCGCTTTCAGCCTCTCTTCTCTCGCGAATCGGCCTTCAAGATCTCGCGATCTTTATCGCCCTATCGTTGCCACTTCTTTTCATTTTATACTCTAGTTTCTTTAACAAGATATATTTTAATTTGGTTACAGGCGAGAGTGGATTTATTATCTTGGCCGATTTACAAGTTTATATTTCATATTTAATATACATATATTTAATTTTATAAGTAAATATTCTCTTTCTAATATTTTTTAGTTTTCACGAGGCTATTGTAAGTCGGAAAATACTGTGCCGGATAATATTCGCATTTTATCAACGCAGATTTCATAAGAGAGAGAGAGAGAGAGAGAGAGAGAGAGATGTTCATTCTCTGATACTGGCTGATTTATGATATCAATGTTATTCTTAGGTAGCGCAAGAAGATCAGAAAACCTTCACCGATCTGGTGCGACAGTTGGTGAGCAGATGCGGATCGGACATAGAAAAGGCAAGGACAATATTCCGGTGGATCACCGTGAAGAATCTCAACACTATGCAGTTCGACGAGAACTTACGAGGCGACACTCCCATGGGTCTGTTGAGGGGTATCAAACACGGAACGGAAAGCTATCACGTTCTATTCAAGCGATTGTGCAGGTAACAATATGACAAATGTGATTTTTGCCATATAACGGAACAGAGACGGTTTCACTTTGCGAAAAATATCAAGAATATTACTCGTGCAATTTTGCAATTATATATTGAACGCGTCAAATATTTTGCGGCGGAGAATCGCGTACAAGTCTTTTAAATATGAAGGGCAGAGGAGGAAATTGTAAGAACTTTAATATAAAATTCGATTGTTTTCTTTTTTTTTTTTCACGAAAATAAAAATTTTATAGCAAAGCTTTTCACGGAGAAGAGAGGAAAATCTAAATAGAATGTCACATCGGTGTAATAAATAAATGGAAGCTGATATGCGGGATTTATTTTACTTTTACCGACTTATATCGCGTCAGTTTACGCAACTCGTAAAGAAAGGCGCGGTGGAAACGATTTATAGGAGTAAATCGCCCTGTGTGCGATATTTATATCGCGTATATAAATATCTTACACGCCCGTAAAAGAAGCGATCGTCTAAATTGTGTTTATCGAATACAGTTACGCGGGCTTGCACTGCGTGGTCATCAAGGGTTACAGCAAGTCGGCGGGCTACCAGCCGGGCGTTTGCTTCGAGGACAATCGATTCCGGAACAGCTGGAACGCCGTGTACGTAGCAGGTGCCTGGCGATTCGTCCAGTGTAACTGGGGGGCGCGACACCTTGTCAATGCCAAAGAGGTTCCCCGTCCAGGCCAGGCGAAAGCCAAGAACGACAGTCTCAGGTAGGGCCTGAAAAAAAAATTCCCGCGCACGTGTTGGTATGACGCGACAAAATAAAACGATCAGCTGATCATATCATGAGACGAACGGTTCTACTTTTAGGTACGAGTACGACGATCATTACTTCCTGACGGATCCTCGTGAATTCATATACGAATTCTTTCCGTTGCAAGAGGACTGGCAGTTGCTCAAACAACCGATTTCGCTCAAAGATTTTGAGGAGCTGCCCTTCGTGCGGTCCCTATTCTTCAGGTAAGAAGTGTTTAAAAAAAAAATAAAAAAAATTAATAAACTTGGCTCTTACGTTATTACGTAATTCTAATGTCACGCTGATTATACACTTTCTTTATTAATTATATTTAAATCTATCAAACGCAGTAACGTGCTTGACAGCATTAAATCCTCGTATTAAAGTGCGCGCGAAAGCCGTTAGAATGCGCAATTAAATCTCGATGATTTCACGAGAGACGTCTCTACTAACAATGCCCAATGTAAGAGAGAAAGAGAGAATACCGTTCGGATAAATTCTGCGCCTACAGGTACGGCCTCTATTTTCCGGATACGAATACGAATGCCGTTATGTACACGGATTCCACCGGCGCCGCGACCGTGAGGATAGCGATGCCGGCGAATATGCAATCATCCCTTATCTTTCATTACAATCTCAAGTTCTACGACAACGACGGCGATGGCTACGACGGCGTGTCGCTCAAGCGTTTTGTCATGCAGGTAAATTTCGTAGCCCTACCTCTCCCCCGCATTCGCGTCGTAATTTTACCTCAATCGTAAGACGTGGCGAGAATTTCAGAAAACAATTCACACGTCTCTACAGAAAAGTGTTAACTCATTATTAGTAAAATGTCATATTTTTATTCGAGTATTTATAATTAAAAAAAAATAATTATGACAGAATTTTTTAGAATTTTTTTACTACATGTATAATAAATAATTATAAAATCACTATGAGTATTTCAATATTATTTTATAAATTTTTTATCATTTTTTATACCGTTGCGTATTTATTTGTAATTCGATAAGAAAATGTGTATTATATTCGCGTATTGTATAGCGCATTTTTTATCTTTCGATAAAGCTTAAAAATTAAAATGTTTACAGTCGGTCGTGGGAAATATAGTGGCCTTCCGAGTTCACGCACCGTGTTCCGGGGCCTTTCTCCTGGACATATTTGCCAACGCGGTAACGCCAAAGGAGTACTTGACCGGCGAGCCGATGAAATTCAAGAGCGTCTGCAAATTCAAAATTGCTTGCGAGGAACTGCAGACGGTGATGGTACCATTGCCGGATTGCGCCAGTGGTGAATGGGGTCCTACCAAAGCCACCAGATTATTTGGGCTTATACCTATCACTCATCAGGTAAGTCTAGTTAAATCGATTTACTTATATAATTAATTTAGATTAATAGCTGTACAAGATCGATATCAACGTCAAAGGTACGGGGTGACTCGTCGAAGATACGTCTGAATTTTT
This sequence comes from Anoplolepis gracilipes, assembly GCF_047496725.1. Classification (NCBI taxonomy): domain Eukaryota; kingdom Metazoa; phylum Arthropoda; class Insecta; order Hymenoptera; family Formicidae; genus Anoplolepis; species Anoplolepis gracilipes. The sequence continues at coordinate 7,593,989 of NC_132979.1, read as the reverse complement.
ATCTTGTAAAGATGCGAGTTGAAATATCAATAATAATATAATTTCATTGAAAAATATTTTTTTGAAATTTATGGGATTATACGTCTTGAAAAGTGACAAGAATAAAGTTAAGTTTGAAAGACTCTATAAATAATTGTATAGAATCTTTTAATAATATTTTTTTTTTCATTCTTTTGAAAAATGTCAAGAGTAGAAAAAAGGATAATTTGTCAAAAAAAAAAAAAAAAAAAAATTGTCGAGAAAAAAAGCTTGCGATCTTATCACCAGACGGACGTTTTACGATCTATCGATTTTAGGAGGCTCTGGTGTTCGCTGGACGTGAGCTCGAGATTCAATTTCGCATGTCGAGGCCGTTGACGGATTTTATGGCGACCCTACACAAGAACGGCATCGAGGAGAAACGTCTGTCAAAGTACGTGACGCATTCCATCGCCGACGACGACGTGGTCACCTTCTCCATAAGCTTCCCCGAGGAGGGCCAATACGGCCTGGACGTCTACACCAGGGAATCCACGGCCTCGCCCGTCGCCCAGCATGACGTCACCGGAGAGAAGCATCTTCTCACGCACTGCTGCAAATATCTCATCAACTCCAGCAAGAGGAATTGAGAGTGGATTTCGAAACGTGCAACGTCGTCTCGGCTTCGGCCGGAAATTTCCGCCCGTTGTAAAATCTTCGCTAGATGTTCGTTACAAGAACCAAGCCAGGGGTTGGTTGAAATAATTCCCGGACAAGGTGAACGTCATCGCGCGACTAGACGACGTCAACAAGTTTTACGATTTCGAGAGACGTCTCGCTGCTTTTGTCGTATCGACAGCTCGTCCACCCTTGCAAAACAACCCTCGACCATCTCGGGAAGTGCATTCATTAACGATGAGCTATCGACGCTGTGTGTCGTGAACCGAGAAGGGGAAAAGAAAGGCAGCGACGGCAGGGCAGAGACGAAGAGACAATGGTGAAAGCACAGTGACGTTTCACGCCTTAAGTCTCTAAGGACTACTTTTAGGTCGCACGCGGATAAAGACGACACGGCATGCGATTCCGAGCTGACACGCTACCTCGAGTCTAACAATAGGCTTACGACCTGGAGATAACCGTTTAATGTAAAATTAACTATACGCAGCAGAGAGTGTCCTTCTTGAAGACGTCTTTCTTTCGAAAGAGAACCCCGAGTCGAAAAGGGTATCACCTTCGGGTGATCTGCGCCAACTTTTCTCAACACCCGGTATTTCTGGAACGCGAACTTAAAACGATCGTGCTTGCATCAGCTGTCAAGTCGATATTTCCGTATAATGATCTTTCTCTATCCTTGTTTCTTACGTAACGTCAATCAAATAAATTATTGCGATCTGCGATTTCGTCTCGTAAACAATTTCCACTATAAAGCTCTCTTTACACATCGAGATATATTTATCCTGCTCTAGAAATATTATATAGTACACATCCATTTTATTCTCACAATCATTACTATTATCCTTAATCGCGGATTCTCATTGTCAGATTATGTCATGCGTGACGTACATATATATAGATCGGATAATATATAGCAAATATAATATATTTTACGTACGACAGATGCTTTTGTATATATAATATACGTATACGATCATTACGACTTGAAGAAATATCGTCAAATTATACGCTTAAAAATTCTCGTCCAATTCTTTTTCCACAGAAACTTTTTTATTCTTTCGTTCTTTTGAAATAGATCATTAAACTTCTCGTCAAATCTTATTACTTAGTTTGTCAATTCGGTATATTTTCAAGTCGTAATTTTTGAAATGCACAGGTGCTATACTTATTATACCTTATATAATTATTCGCACACACTCGGAGTAGCAGTCATATCATTATATTTAGTAATAGGATAATATTTTCGCATCATCGACTATATGCGAGCAGCAATGTTGTTTGCAATAGTTAGGAAGAAAAATAGTATATATTTTGTTATATATATATACAATCGCGTGTAATATTATATAATATATTATATAATATCCCTCTTGTTGTTAATTAAAATTTTAATCACGCTTAAAGGAGCTCCTATATATTATTGTCTTATGTAATAACTCGAGCTTACAATGAATATATGATGTTATCCATTAACGTTCGTAGCTATGTAAATTAATATTTTTTTACACTACAGTTACTTAACGAAAAATTGATATTCTTGTATAAAGACTTAATAAATCGATTTCCACAGAGAATTATTTCCCTCAGTTTAACAGACTAATTCTAGCAAATCCGATTTCCAATGTATTGGATTAGGTGTTATTTAATTGGATAATCTTCTTTAAATACACAGATATGAAAATATATCTGAACATTTAGTTTTTGAAATCATATAAGATCTTATAAATTAACACAAAAAACTGGTAGAACAAATCACGCAAAAATATTAAAAATATTTTTATAATAATAAATATGTAACTTGTTGTTAAATATTATCATGTCATTTAGAATTGTTTACTATCGATAATTTAAAAATACGTAGAGTATACGCAGAAAAAAAATGACAATAAAAATTTATAAGAAGCGCACAAAATAATTAATTAGCTCAACTTCTGCAGCAGATTTCCTGTCAAAGAGCAACCCGTTTCACTACCATCAAGCATTGAAGAAACGTAACGATACGGCCATCTTGTGGCAAAGACAGAATATATTTTCGAATCAAGTGATACTTTTTATATTATGTACCCTGGACAAAGAAACGATTTTTTAAATTATCGATCTTATTATATTGTATTATTCTCATTTTCAAGTGGAAATATATATATATACGTATGTATGTGTGTGCGATTTTAGATAAATTATATACTTGTAAAAATTTAAAAAAAAAATGTATTCAATGAATATGTAAATCGTGTAGTTACTTTATTAAGAAATTAGGTCAATTTGCATTAAAAATTATCTGAAATTCGTTGTATATATAATTCAAAGGAGCACGTCTAAATGTTCCAAAGATGTAGCAGTCATTTAATAATCAGTTTTACGTCAGAGATATTGAGTACTTATATAAATCATACAAGCCATATATCAATCTCCATTAATCTTAATTGATTCTTATTTTAAGAGGTGGGTTTTTTTTATATACAATTATCTATTTTATATAAATAATTTAAATACAATCCACCTGTTGAGTAAATAATATCGACGCTGTATCGTGACTGCATCCTACCTTGTCGAATGAAAAATTCAAAGGCGGTGACCTCCGACGAAATCGAATTCTCGGCAAGTTTGCAACCGCAACCGAAGTAACTATTGATACATACATCCGATAATCCGGGCATCCGGCATCGATTCGTTTATCAAATTACAACCGAGTAGGGTCCGTGCGACCGCGATCGAACAACAGTACTAAATAAAGTTTCGCGAAGCGTGGGCGACCCTAACTTCTTGGATCGCACTCAAGCTCCCCCAACCAAGTCTGGCCCCGCTTCTTATGAAAACTAATTATCGGGATTCGTCTTGTGCATTAACTCTCGGCGATGAATTGTCATCTGCGACGGGGATTCTTTTCGCCGCTAATTAAATAGAACCGATCCCCGGATTGCGCAACCTCTCTCTCCCCCGCGTTAACTTCCGGAATAGGAGGACGTGCCCCGGAATTGGACGGGATGGGAAAGAAGTTTTCCCTTATCTCGCGCGATGTGCGGAAAGAAAGATTTCATCGCGCGGGCGGGCACTCTTCGCTTCGCGTGATTTATTGCCCGCTAACTGCTATATTGTAATTGCAGATGAGGGCATCCATTATTGTTATTATCAGCGGTCGGGCCAGGGCGGGGGACAGGACGCGGGATTTAGAAAGTCGCTCCCGCCTTATCGTTGCGCGAAATGAGAATTTCTGTTCGTCGCGGTTAGAATTTTTAATGACAGTGGAACTTATCGCGCGCCGCGGCTTCTCGTCCTCTATTTCTGTTAACATAAAATTCCCTCCTTACACCCTTGCATTCTTAAATATGCATCATCATATTACATTTCAGATCGCGAGCGGCAAATTTATATTACAACGCCTTTAACATAATAATCAAATTAGTACCCTAATTAGTTTCTGATTATATTGAAATAAAATTCTAATTTAAAAACAGCAATATTTCTCCCCCATGATTGGGTTTTTATTATTTACAGAGAAAATAGCAATTTAAATCCATTGATATTTGCAAGATTATTACGATTTTATATGCAAAAGAAGTAACATGATTTTTCATCAATGATTATTTAAAAAATACATATAATATAAAAGCATAATTATTTTTTGATAATAAATAAAATTCTAATTTAAAAACAGCAATATTTCTCTCCCATGATTGGTTTTTATTATTTAGAGAGAAAATAGCAATTTAAATCCATTGACATTTGCAAGATTATTACGATTTTCTATGCAAAAGAAGTAACATGATTTTTCATCAATGATTATTTAAAAAATACATATAATATGAAAGCATAATTATTTTTTGATAATATAAAGACAATTATTTTATTATATTGTAATAGACGAGCTCTCCCATCAAACATGAAATATTTGATCGATCAGTTTATTGTGATACTTTGTGATATTAAGACAGTTAAAAGAGAGGTTTTGATCGCTAATGTTAGTATCGCCCGTGTTCTCTCTTCGTTCCAGTTTCTATTGTTTGATGATGACCGCTTGTTAGTATTTCACGCTCTATACGCACGCCATATAGAGACGATATGGACTCAAAGTGTTTAACGAGCCTCTTCCTTTGTTCTTTTTTTTTTTTCCTTATTCTTCCTTCCGTAGCCCGTTAGACGCCACGTCTTTATAATTGCTCATCGCAAATGGATGGCTATTAACGTGTACGTTCATTCGTCGTTCCGGCTGCAACGTCTTAATAACCGCGATGTGCAAATAGTCATCTCTTGATACACTCGCTAAATAATTCTATATAGCGTGTTTTAAAATTAGTTTAGCCATTGAAAAGAAAAATGCTCCCTTAAACGCTAATTATTAATTCCATTACGGGCGGATAATATATTCGTCGAGGTATAAAAAATAAAATGTAGGAAAAAAAGGGGTCAAGATATTTTGACGAGAATTTCCAGTGCGGAATTTCAGACTCGAATACTCGGTCATTGAAACGCCAACTATAAACATGCAGGTAATGCACCACGGAGGTATACAACCGTTCGCGTAACAGTAATGCCTCAGGGTCAATTGCATCAAAAGCCTGTGCAGCTAACTGTAGTTCCTCTCTAATCTCTTTGCGGTTATATTATAATATAGATAGAAAATTTAGCTCGTTACACGATAGCACTAATGAACGCTGATGAAACAGATTTTTGACATGCGCGTGATAAACAATAATATATTTAGAGGAATGAACGTGATATAATATTCTTATAATAATTGTTTGCATAATCTGGAAATACGCGAAACTTACCAGCAGATTGTAACGATCATAGCATTTTTAATTAATTACTTAGCTAATTAAAAAAATTTAGCTATTATTTTTATTTATCTAATAACGATGTCAGAATTAGATATCTTGAAAATGTTTTTGTTATTGAATCACACATGTTAAAAATTTCATATCGACAATATATAATTTTACAGCATACAAAACAAATGATATTAAATGCCTGATAATCTCTGTAATTAGGTACCTCCACTCATCGGTAAAATATTTAATTCTCTTATCTTAAGTAGCTTACGTCTTAAGAGATAATACGAAGGTGTCAATAAAATAATCGATCGGGTAAAAGAAAACACTTTTAGCGCAAAAAATTCCTTACAAGTTACGAGATATAATACATATAAACGATGGCAATATAATATATATATATATGTAATACTAAATATTTCTCTTCCTTTAATAATTTTGTAAGTCTCGGGCGAATGAAAATCGGAAACATCATTGCATGCATCGCATCGGCTCGCTTTAAAATACAGAGCCGTGGAACGTGAAAGCTATTGCCTTTATGAGTGGACTATTTTTGCCGGGCGCCACGTTGCCCCGACCCACCGCCCCCTCTAATCTAAGGCGCGAGCATCTATAATGCATGCCGCTCGGGGCCGTGAGGGTATTTCTAATCCCACGCAATCCCCCTCTCGTGGGGGTTGGCGGATAGAGAGTCGAAATATCGGGCGTCGAAGTAACACGCGCGCGCGCGCGTTCTGTTTTCCAAAGGGGGCGAGAACCCGGCTGTACACCCTCGCCAACCCTCCGTGAGTCACGCGAGAACGGCTACTCGATCGTCGAAGATCTCTTGCGACGAGACGGAAACGGTAAAGGGATAAGATAGCTTGGAAACTCGATCCCCTTGCGTGCGAATTTCCGTAGCCGGGCAAAAAACTTTAAAGCCACCCTCCTCGATAGTGGCGTATATTACACGCGACGAGAAGTTGCGGGCTATTATTTATCAACGACTGATTTGAAAGAGAAGAAAAAAAAAAGAAAACAAAATTTAGAATAGCAAAGGTAAGTATATTTTATACACAAAGCAATAAAATAATCTACTTTTTATATTATGTAGTTATAGTCGGCACTAAATAAAATTAAGAGTGTGTGGTTTGTTATTTCTATTTTTTCTAATGCAAAGTAATATAAAATGATATATAATAAAATATTGTAAAATATTATAAACTAATATAAAATAATGTGAAATAATGTAAAATAATACAAAATAATATAAATATAATATTATATTAAAAAATGGAAAATAAGGTAAACTAATGCAAAATAATATCAAACAATATAAAATAATAAAAATAACAAAAAACTTTTTTTTAATGGTTTCGGGTACATCAAAAAGTAATACGTTTAAAAAAAACAACAATCACATAGTTCATGGTCTCCAGGGTTTGTAAAACCCTGTTTTCTTTATTTTATATATTTTTAATGTTTTCTTTTTATCTTTTCAGAAAACCTTTGTTAACCCTTTTACATATATCTATGATGTACGTCTTCCGCAGTTGTATGGGATCTACAATTTTAACGCTGGTTTTGAATGGCCTAAATTAGCGGGGTTCTCTTGGCAAGAAAGTCTCGGTGATTTGCCATCGCCACTTCTCGGAAGACAAACCGCCGAGAACTGTGAACTGATTTCTGTGTGGTTCGACTCTTGACATACCCGGAACTAATCGAATAAATTTGATGTTTCTTATCAGATTTGGTTCTTCGGAACAGAACTGCACACAACTGACTGCGCCACGATCGCACACGAAATTATATATTCTCGATATGAAAGATATAAATTTTTATACAAAAAAATATCACGTATAAGAAAATTAAAATAAAATAAATGTAAATTAAAATTAAATTCAAAGAATTATTCAAATAATTTATGTTAATTATATATTCTCGATATAAAGGATAAATTTTTATACAAAAAAATATCACGTATAAGAAAATTAAAATAAAATAAATGTAAATTAAAATTAAATTCAAAGAATTATTCAAATAATTTATGTTAATTATATATTCTCGATATAAAGGATAAATTTTTATACAAAAAAATATCACGTATAAGAAAATTAAAATAAAATAAATGTAAATTAAAATTAAATTCAAAGAATTATTCAAATAATTTATGTTAATTATATATTCTCGATATAAAGGATAAATTTTTATACAAAAAAATATCACGTATAAGAAAATTAAAATAAAATAAATGTAAATTAAAATTAAATTCAAAGAATTATTCAAATAATTTATGTTATTTATATATGTAGAAGTGCAAAGCTTAAAAGTAAGTATCAAATCAAAATTTATATACTCATATAAACGTGTTCATACGCAACAATTTATAATCTTCTCGAAAGAATTTGAAAATCTTAAATTTCAACAATATTATAGTCTTACATATTTCAATATTATAATTGCCATGTTTCAAGAATGCAATAATTATTTTGGCTCTAAAAATTATTTTTAAACAACAAGAATATATATTTTTTTCTTGATTAAACTATACAAAATGTCTTCATTGAAGCAAATTTTCTTTCTTTAACGTAATATAATCTCATTTCGAGATGTCCGTTTTCAAATTAAAGATATCGTCAAAATAAGATTTTTTTTTTTTTTTTTTTGTATAAAGAAACCCATCGAGACTGTTAATAGAACGAACGGTACGAGCCGAGTGTTTTCGCTGCCGCGAAATGAGAACGCGATCGAACGGCAGAATAATAGCAATATAATAACGCGAAACGCATTGTCGGACCCTTCGATACCGCGATCGCGTACAGAAAGCGTCATTTATTTCTAATGGCAGCACATTCTGTGCGCGCGCGAATCTCTTCCCCCGCGTAAGATACAGGGTAGCCGCCCTCGACTTCTCGATGATACACGTCCGCGTCGAGCTTTTCCTCCCGCTTTTCACGGCAGGGGCACAGCATCCGCAGGACCGCAGATCGAACGATGCATTATTTATCCGGAATCTGAAACGAGAGTAATTGGCTGCGTCGAGAGATCGTACGCGAGCTCATTTCGGGAGAATGGAACGGATTTCCACAAACCAGGGAGTCCGGTGTGCGGTCTCACGATCCGAGAAAGCGAGCAGCGGATTCCTTCGATCATTGTCCGATCGCTGAAGCATCCTTGTCGCAAAATCGCGATAATAAGTGTACGTACGAGAGACGCTTTCTTTTATTTCGATTGCATTTAGCGCGAGATAATTTCAAATAATAATTTTAAATTATAAATGATTAAAAAATAAAACGACATTAAATTATAAACAATTAATAATTAAAAATAACAAAAATAATATAAATAGAGTAAGCGTGCCAATTACTGTGGCCCTTAAGCTAACGCTCCCATGATTTTTATTAATTTAAAGAGTTTTCCTAATTTCTTTTTTCTTCTCAAAGTATATTAAATTCATAAGTCAACGGTTTTTTAATATTATATAAATTTTTTTGTAAAATATAAAGAAAAACTGAAAAATAATTAAAATAAATTAAAAAAGATTTAAGTCAGTTACTAGACATTTAAAAATCGCAAAAATGAATTACTGTGTCTCATATACTGTGCCCTCTTCCCAAATACGGTGCTTCAAATACTGTGAACAATCGTACTGCGAGAGAGCACAGTAACTGCCACATCGACAAAAAACTTGTTCAATTACTAGACACGCAGTAATAGAAACAAGTACGGAATTCTTACCAATTATTAGATTCATTAAAAATAAAGCCATATATATATTTCAAAAATTAATTAAACTGCTATTTATTCATAATCTGTATAGGTTTTAATAATGTAGTAGTATTTATACTTTTTTACATTGTGACGCGTGTTAATCTATTACATATCGTCGTGCAAATATTCGCTGTTTCTTAAGCTTTTGAACAAGATTAACAAGCTACGTCGGGTATAAAAAATTTTAATTATTATTTTTATTATATTAGGTATTTAAAAAATATAAATATGTTATACATAAATTTTAAATTTTATTATGCAGAAAAATAAATTAAGGGCACAGTAACTAGTTGACCCACAGTATAATTGGCACATTTACCCTATAATAAATATTTTATTTTTTTATTTGTTATTTTTTTTTTTTGTTAAACGGGAAGCAAGTCCCTTTGGTATACAATAGTATGTAATACATCAAAGACAGAACAAAAAGTAAAAATATAAACAAAAGAAGAAAAAAATAAAAACAAAAAGAAAAGAAAATAAGCTAATTAGGATAACAGCTTAACAAGAGATTATTTGAATGAGTTTAAACATGGGCTAAAGAAGTCTATATTATTGGATAGTTCACTGCCACGCATAGCAAGACGTTTAGAGGTGAAAACCTCTAAATAATTAAAAATAAAAGAACATTAAATTATAAACAAAAATAAAAAAACAAATTTAGATGGTGTGTGGACGCGCACACATAAACGAGAAAACATTATTAACGACTGATATGAATATCTCACTTTTCGATTCATTTTAAATAATTTATCTTCATTCCTAATTGATTTTCAGCCCTGATTATTAAAACGTTTGTCGTTGATAAATAAGAACAATTTTACAATGATATTTCTCATAAATGTAGGATATATTTATGCGACGGCATATAAATTTAATACCGTTGTATTCTTCGAAGACACAATTTCGATATTAGAATCTTTGATTATAAAACTATGGAAATTCGCGTGACATTATTTTGTATTTTGTCCGTAAAATATAAATTGAAACGAAACACACAGAAGGAAACAATCTAGATACTCGTCCGTCTCGATAATGCACTTTATGCATCTCAAAAGGAAGCATTCCAAAGAAACACCAATAGTCGAACAATGCTACGGTTTCATAGTTCTCGGGGAGAAACCTTATCGGACGATAAATCGAATCGAGATGATTCGACGTAAATTACGAGCGTTCTATTCTCTAACGAGTAGTGTATTCGTGTCACTCTAATATGCATGGAAAGAGAGAACTCGCATCTTTAAATTCTTTCGCTTCACATTATACGGTTCTGGTCAATTGTTCTCTCTCTGCTTTTCTCTATGATATTTTGCATACATTTTCCCACACAATATTTTCTATAGAGGAACTTTTAGTCTTTAATTTTACACGGTTTCACTCCGTAACAATTCGTATCCATCATTTAGCTTTTATTGAAATCGTAGATTCGCATTACAATAAAATTAATTATTTAAATCTATAAAAAGAGTAATCATTTTATTTTTAGAAATCTTATCAATTAGAAAAAAAAAAAAAACTAAATATAACGCAATATGTATATAAAATAATAAGACTTTATGGCTCGTCGAACCTAAAAGCGGAGTAAATTATTGAGAAGCGAGACGATATAAATATATATAATCCTTTTTAAAAATAAAAATGGAGCGACACATGTTGTTCGTCGCGAAATCTCCACAAATCTCTCGTTACGGTACGGAGGATATCTTTTTGATAGGGATGTCGCGATGAAATTTTAAACAGCATCTATGGGGCCCATAAATAGAATTTTTACAAAGTTTCGCGAGACATTAAGGGTCCGTAAGGTTTTATTTCTCCCGGGGAGAGGAGCAAACTTTGCGCACCGCTTAAACCATCGTCGTGGTCGTCGTGGTCGTCGAGCTTGCACTCGGCTATGCACACAATAGCGGAAGGTATCAGCCGGCTTACATTCCCGAGGCAGATATAAATTCATACGGATGACGAAGTGGGGACCCATTAGTCGCAGCCTAACGCGGGATCTAGCCGAAAGCCGGCGCGAATCTTTTCATTTGCATGTTTACGGTGGCTTGGGTATTTATCGTCCGACAAAAGTTTGCGCGGCGACCACCCAGGGAAGGAACGAGCACTGTACGAGGGGGTGGGGGTGCGGGGCAGGGGGAGATAGAGAGAAGCATTTATTATCGTCTGACACGAGACAAACGAGTAGTTGATTACCAGCCATATTGTCAGCGATATCCCGCGGATCAAGCGAATTTCACAAAAGCGTCAACCAGTACCGTACAATTTGCGCGCGTTTAAATATATTTCGTCCATAATCTGCGGACAAATTGAGATACTTTTACGTATATAGTTGAAATAAAAAATAAGTATTAAGATTTGATAACTTGAAAAATTAAATAATTAATTAATTAATTAAAAAATGATTTTAAAAATAGTAAATTGAAATTATTTACAATTAATTAAAATAATACAATAATGATAATGCAACAGATATTTTAAAGATAACAAAATAGATAATAATACATTAATATTATGATTCTTTAAGACTGTGGTTTTAATAGTGACTATTTTTTATTTCCTGTATGTGTATAACATGCCGCTATGTTGAATCTTAATTTCAGATAGCTTTATGATTATAAAGCTAATATGAAATCTCCAATATGATTATATTCGGAGAATTGATGTATTAATGCTACACGTGATAATTATAAAAATTGCTACACGATGGGAACGAGATTTGTCAAAGAAAATCGAATTTCGATCGACTCCAAATTCTGCTGGTATATCTGAGAATATCCCATATAAAATGTATGTCGATTTTATACCGAGATTCTTTGTCGATCAATATTAACGGACATGTATGTATTATTCAATTTTTCTTTTGTCCCGTGGGAATATATTTTTTTGTTAATTTTATTGTATAGTTCTATATAGTTATATATATATATATATATATATATATATATATATATATATATATTGTTGAATAAGAATTTTTAATATTTAATGTATGAGGTTCTTTTTCCCCATACAAAATATATTCTTCCCCGAAGAATGCCTGAAGAATCTGTTAGCCACGTTAAACGCCCACGTAATTGCTTGTCAATACTGTAACCTCACAACAGCACAATGACGTGTCGGATGATACACGTGGAGCCTGACATGGTCATGCCAGCAGATTAAAACGCCGCTATACACAGAGTATAAATTCCTGCGGATATTACAAAATTTCCGGGCGAAAGAAGAAACCTTGATAAGATAACGTTTTAATCAGAGAGTGCAATATGTATATATACATTTAGCCTGTGAATTTATATTTTCAAATCATAAAATTAATTATATAGACACACAAAGATTCGAGATTAGTTTTCAAACGTTATGATGCAAAAGCCGGAAATCCTACCAGCCGGCTAATTATAAAATTCAGCGGTCTCACGCAGACCGCTGGGCATGGAGGTTGTTTTCCATTCGCCTTTATTACCTTATCAGCCATACGATCTAGAAAATCCGGCGGCATCTGTTCCCGAAAAAAAAGGCTGATGAACGAGAAAGACAGAAAGAGAGAGAGAGAGAGATTCACGCAATCCGAGGCACGCACAGTTCATTTAGGAAAGAGGTGCAATCTCGCTGGACCAATCGTGCGTTCAACGATTCTCATCCCATGTGCCTCTGCCTCTCGATTCCCTTAAAAGTATTTGGAAAAAAATTCTAGAGCCACTTTCTCTCTCTCTCTCTTTCTCTCTCTTTGTATATATATATATATATATATATATATATATACATGTATATGTGCGATCACTCTATACATATAAGTGCGGGAAAATCCCTGAAAGAAAAAGATGGGGCATCGGTTATCGATCGACCCGATCTTTCAAATATCCGGTTATCGATCGGATCAATCCCGCGCGAGATCCGAGAGAGCGGCGGGGGGGAGGGAGGGGGGAGGGGAGGGGACCGATCGATACTTCCGACCCCGTCGGGTAGAAAAAAAAATGAGACGGGGTTCTCCGATTTTATTATATTATACGGCTGAATGTGCGTAAGCGTGGGCCACACGCACTATACACGCGTCACTTTTCTCCCCGTCCAATTATCGATACGTCACTCGCAAGTTAAGCGACCTTCCAAATGAACAGTTTCGTGCCGCCGTCATCGATCCGTCTTCCGTCTCCCTAATGCTTATCTAACGCTTATCTGAGCTTCGATAAAATTGACGGAAGTCTCGGTATTTTATAATAGGGGGGTCGCGTGACTTGTAAAAATTGAAAGAAAAAAAAAAAAAAAAAAAAAAAGAAAGGGAAAATTATACGTCTGTTAAAATTGTCACGTCGTTGAAAACGGAAGCGTAAAGTTATCTTGTTAATGGTGAATGATATATAAGTCAAATTTACGATGACATTTTCATTACCTTTCTTACTGTGTCACTCAACTAATATATGACAAATTTGTCTTTCATTATTTCAGCTTGGCAGCTGAAAAACGCTCTATCCGAAGGAAGATCCGTTTCTTGCTTTGCGCGAATTGAATTAAAGCGATTCAAGCACTAGCCGCCACTAGTCGTGCGCATTTAATTAGTCGAAATTTCGTAGCGCTAAAATTGTCACGTTCTTCGCGGTTTCTTGCCTGTCTGCGCGTTATCAAATATTTGCGTCTTCCTACACACGTATACATACATTACGCGTCCCCGCATTATTATTATTCCAGCGTCTCTCTCACTCTCTCTTTCTCTCTCTCTCTCTCGCGATACTTTGGATCGATACACGTTTTCGTGTCGACCGCGGCAGGAACGTGCGTGTATTTATTATCGTTTAACCGAATGTCGATTCGAGGACGACGGCAGCGCAAGGACGCGATCGGCCATTATCGGAGCGAGTAAAATCGAGATAAAAAAAAAAAAATGTAATAAAAAAACAGCCGAGACAACCGTCCTATGTGGATTATTTACTCATCCGGTCCCGTATAAAATCGCGCTTACGTCGCGTCTTCCGTGTCGTTGTCGGTCGCGCGTCGCGAGGAAAAAAAAAGAATGAATCTTATTTTCCGCCTGATAGCGGAAAAAGACAGAAAAACGAGAGAGAAACACGCCCGCCCCGGTCACCGTTATATGACGATATAATATACAGTGACGCCGCAGACCTTTTATGAGCGAAATTTATGTGCAATATGTGGCGCATCGTTTCTCTCTCTCTCTCTCTCTCTCTCTGTCTCTACAGGCGGTTCTTCTCTCCTCTCGTGGCGGAAAAAAATCGCGCGCGAACTCGAGGGAAGTCACCGGGAAGCAGCCGTATAACGTAGTCGACGAGAATATTCTGGGGAGAGGACAGTGAGAGAGAAGAGGAAAAAAAAGGAAAAAAAAAAGAGGCGTTGCAAAATATTACAACTGTCGAGATTTATGCGGCGGTAAATAAATCCGCACGGTATACCTAATTGGATCCTTCCCGCGTAGCCGTGTCGAATAACTTCGATTTTTGCCGATAACTCGCCCGTAACGAGCCCACCGTCCGGCCCCGATCGTTTCGCCAAATGACGTTTTTTTTATCTCGTCGTCGCCTCGGATTTAGATACCGTTTGTCGCTTAATGTCGGATAATTGCGGAGAACCGAGAAGAGGCGAGACCAAACTTAATATGCCAGTAAAAAGCAGCTGTATTTATTAAAAAAAAATTATTTACGTACAATTGCGATTAATGATAATAATAATAATAATAGTGTTAAGAGGATATATAAAATTTGCGAAAATAAAAAAAAAAAAAAATATAATGCCACCTAATTTAACGTATACAATGTTGCACGAGTAAATAACTGCTATGGGATATGAATAAAATTATAGTGGCAACGTTTTGATAACCATTGATACCGTCGAAATCCAGAGATAAAGCTTAAACGCTCCTTGCAAAGCACAATCTTGCAACACCATTTGCATGTACAATAGAAACGGTCGTTTGCGCACTCTATGATTTTATACGCGGTCAATGTATTGTGCGAAATGGCATTGTGGAAAAATAAGCGCGTAAACGCGTAAAAGGAAATTTCTCGAGACGCGCAGTTTTATTTTGTGAATTTCCCTTTTAATCCCCACGGAGTACTGCAAATTCTCGGTGAAAAAATTTCGGAATTGCAAATATTAATCCTTCCCATACACGCACGCACGCACGCACACACGTACACGCGTATACCGCAGAGAGTATCAAAGAATGTTTTCTGCGTTTGCGGGGTGACGGGAGACGAGCAGGGGAAAAAAAAAGATCTTTGTAGATCTTAAAGCGTCCACCCGGAGGCTCTTCGCGACTCTCGGAAATACACTCTTTTGTCGAGGCAGAACGCGAGTCATTCTAGGATTCTAGACGTACGCAAAAGAAACTCTGCGTCTCGCTATATTGACTCGGGGAAAGAGCCCTCATCTACCCCTCACCCTCACCTAGCCCTCTTTCTCTTTCTCTCTCTCTCTCTCTCTCTCTCTCTTTTCGCCAGTCTCTCTCGCTGGGGCGGTTCTGAGGACTGGGATTGCGGGTCAGCTGTCATTTCCCAGGCAGAGCAAACAGCCATAACGACTGACCTCCCCTAAACCCATCCACCGATAGTTAATTCCCGGGGTGAGGAATATTTACACGGGCTATACTATACTAGCTGCCGATTTGTACTTTACGATCTTCCTTCCTAATGCGAACAGTCGATACACTATGCGTACCGATCCGTGCGGTCACGAATTAATTGCTAAGGTACGTTCAGAAAATGTACTGCAAATGTAATGAAAATAATTATATTTATTTATTTATATTTTATATATTTTATTATATATTTTTTTACTTTTAAATACATTTTTTTATTAAAAAATTGTTTTTCCTGTGAAAGTATAAGTAAAATAATATCTATTTACAAAACGCACAATAATTACAATTATTATTATTGCAAATAATAATTTTAAAAGATTTATTTTATCAAAGAAAAATATCTTATTTAAAACATATTTATCTAGTAGAATAAAAATTCTCGTAATGGTAATATTGAAATATTTTATTGCCTATTCAATGAAGAGCGGAATGATTATTTCAATTAATTACTTAAAAATTTTAACGAAATTTATTTATTTAAAATATTTATTTCTGATATGTACAAAATAAAGTAAATGTTTCACAAATAGAATTTTAATTAACATGTATAACTAAATTATCTGTATTTATTTCACTTTAGTGCTGTTATAATTCAGTGCAGGAGAAATATAGCTTACGTAAAAATATTTTTATTCTTTTATTTTATATACTATATTTTGCTTTTCTGATTAATCGTATAAAATGTATTGAAAGCAGATTCTTTATTAACGTAATTTGATTGCTAACAATGCAAAGTGACGTACGATTCTACTTTTATACAGTAACACAAACATTTAATTTAAATACATTTTTTTCTCTTTTAGTAATTTTGTTAACTTTTCAAGATAATTTTAAAAGCGAATTATTCTACTCGAAAATGACTGATATACTTGTCATTTAAACGCAATATGAAGATAGTTCATCAAGCAAACTGCGAACAAAATGTACGAATGTGCTTGTGGCTTATGCGACGAGAGGAAGAGAGACAGCATACATCGTCGATTAACTCAAAGGTTTACTCAAAAAATTAAAAAAAAAAAAGAAAAAAAAAAAGATAAAATAAAAATAAAGAAAGAGAAAGAAAAAACAAAAAAATATGCACGTAATATAGCTCGAAATTGCGCGGGCGAATATGCATATTCTATATGCAGTTTGGAGAGCGCGTATGCGAATACGTCATACATTACTTAAATATGCGAGCTTTGAACTGGGGCTCCTCTCTCACATGTTATATATGCATATTCGACATTTCTGCGGTTACACGGCGTATGTATACGCGCCGCGACTATTATACATGCAGTTTATACGTATAACACACACTCTTTCTCACACACTCTCTCTCTCTCTCTCTCTCTCCTCTCTCGAACCTGGAAAAATACGGTCGGCGTCTCGTTTAACGGCGGAGATTTGTCGAAATGGTATGTTTCATTTCAAGCCCGGGCGTTTATACACCGATCCAATGTTTATCGAGCAAAAAGGTGCATTACGGAATAACGTGCCGCGAATAAATTGCCACGAAAATATTTTCGTACCCGTGTTTGCCCTCGTTTACCTGATATGTGTCTGCGAATTTACTTCGAATTCCTTTTACGTGGATACCTTCTCGGATCGATTGGCGGTGGTTTTTAAACGTCCCGGGTTCTCGTAGGCCTAAATTAACCGGTGCCCGGGCTTTACATTCCACCATATCATCGAGTCGAAAGGGATTCGACAGAATTTTAGTAGCCATTTTAATAGTCGTAAGAATTTCGCAAGCTTAGTATTCATGATGCTGCTAGTAGCATAATTAGTACAAGCACATCGGGAAAGAGAGAGAGAGAGAGTCTGCAAACTAAATTTGAATTTAAAATAAAACCAATACAAAACAGCAGTGTATAATAGTTTTGAGAAAACGATCGCGATTCAGGTAGAAGCAAATAGTTGTTTAATTTTTTTTGTCACATTTTTTTATTATAATGTGCCCTGCGAGAACTCGGACACATTTTTGTCTGAATTTTCAGATCCGGCTGTCAAAAGTAATTTCAGACAATTTGTCTTAATCATCAACAAGCTATCTTAATTATCGGACTCATTTTTAAGAAAAATGTCTGAAAATTCAGACAGTGTCTGTAAGAAAACTTTAGACACTTTGTCTGCAGTTATTTTTTTTTTTTTTTTTGTAACTTTAGAGATTTATTTTCACAATATTTGCAAAAAATTACATATCTCAAAGTATCTAAACCACACACACATACATACATTTGACCGATTTAAATTTCTTTTTGCGTTCGCTAGAAGCGACAGCAAAAAGCGGTGGCTATAAATAATAACGCAAAAGGGCGCTTATAAATTCATTGTTTATAAATAAAGACGTTGTAACGTCTCGGTTATCCCGGACTAACTCCCTAATTATGCGCCAAGATAGAGCCGCGCTGTTTAAATTGGCGTTGGCGTTAAGAGCCCAATAGAAGATAATTTACTCGCCTGGCGAGCTGGGTATTTTATTTCACGCGGCTCTCGTCGGCGCTTGGGAGAGACGGCCGTGAGAATAAATTAGACGCTTTAAAATTAACAAGCCTAGACGATAACCTTTCGCTTGGGAAAATGAAATGTTTATGAGCGTGCGCGCGCGCGCGCGCGCGCACGCACGCGAGAGAGGTCCCGCGAGAGGTCCCGCGAGCGGTCCCGAAATTTCGGTCTTCCTTTACGTAAACGGGTTTGTGAGAGACGTCAGATCGGACGCCAGATAAAGCGAGAAATCGCCGTCGAACGGCGGATTCGAGGCCGAAGTAACACCGGCGAGTCACGTTTGCCGCGCGAGAAATCCGGTTAGATTCGCGATTCCGGAGGGAACCGGTTTTTATCGAGACGCGTAACGGCAATCCTTAACAATCCATTCGCATGGAAATCCGTTTTATCCACGTGAGCCGCAGAGAGATTTGGGAGGATACCGGTATTGACGGCCCACTGACGGCGCAGGGTATCCACCGCCTCGAGAGTACCTGTCGGGTAATTAACCTCCGTAACCTGACGTGACTTCGCGATCTGACGTATCGATCATAACGTGTATCTGACTGAATTTTTTACTCGGATGTATCCCTCGCGAGAAGGACAGCAACTTAATTAAAGGTTTTAATATCGATACACGCCGATATTTCTCTATCCTAGTTTCGCGATTCACCTCTCTCTCTCTCTCTCTCTCTCTCTTTTTTCTCTCATTACGAGGTGAGGATAGATCATAGCTATTATTATCGGTTTGATTTAAAAATCGGCCTTGTTAGAGCCCGACATTGATAGACAGGATCTTTGGCGGGCTTTCTTCGCCGGCTATTTTGTTTATTCCACGCTCTCGTCGCGTCTTTAGTAACAGTCTAACCATAACCCGCTGTCACAGAAACGACGGCCCTCTTGCTTAAACGGGTGTCCCCGAGCCCCTTGGGTGGGCCCATACGGATTACGTGCTGGCAAGAATGCTACGGGGCGCATTGTGTAGCCGCGAACGTGTGCCATCATCGCGGGTCTTTGAACACCAGGCCCGATCTCGTAACGTCCAACAAACGTTTCCGCTCTCGTCGGACCCTCCGTCGACAAAAGCGAATATACTGAATTGAATCGGTGACTTCGGAAGCGCGTTATGTGTAAGCTGAATTTTGACGATTTTAACTTTACATTCGTCCCTCTTTTCCTCCATTACTTTAGTGATGTTGAAGGAGAATTATTTCCACTATCAAGTAACAAATTAAATTCAAAAGGTTTTTATATATATATATATATATATATATATATATATTTTTTGTTTTTCAAAGAATTAGTTGTTTTTATAAACGCGAGTCTCCCAAATCATTCACGATTTAATTATTAATAAACAGAGTATTTTAATCTTGTAAAGAAATTTCCTAATCTAGATATGTATTTTTGTTCAAAATTCCCGGTAAAGAGAATATTTTTTTGATCAATCTATTTTTTTTTTATTGTATGCGTTTTCTTCACTCACACGGAGGAAAAACAAGAGCCACTTAAGTTTCAAGTGTTAGATTTGCAAATGTACTGAAAAAAAACTGAATAGCTTTCGTAAGAGAAACATTTTTCATTTGCGTTTTTTTATCACTAAAAATTGCAAAAAAATATCTGCTGCATATTCTACATTTTATTAAAACATTGAATAAATAAACATATATATATTCATATATTTTAAACGTATAATTTACAACTTGACGCATTGAATAGTCTATAATAATAGATCCAATGTAAGAGCAAAATTATAAAAAAAAGAAGATTTATTTAATTTCCTGAGTTTCAATAAAATTCCACGAGAATTTCTTGATTTTTCAGATACAAAAGAAATCCCTGAAAACTCCATGTTTTTTTAGGCAGCAGACACCCTGAATAAATAAATGTAGTACAACGAAATTGATCTGGAACGAATTACCGCAATGTTCGAGCTCCATCGTAACAGCTAAGAAAAGAAAAAAATCACATTCGTGATGGGACATTGTTGTAAAGAATAGAAGAGAGTCTTGGTCGTTTCGCAACGATTTCACGACATAACGGATTAATCATGAGCGGCGACTCTTCTCGTGCAGAGCTCCGTCGATTAGGGGGATCGCAAAATATCTCCAAACAACACCGGCTGCGGTCGACGTTGGATCTCGTTCGGCTCTTTTATGAAATTCAAATTCCAACCGGGAGGAAAAATTCGCGCGGATCTCGAGCTTCGGAGAGAGACGAGCTACATATTTTCCCGTGGGAAGTGCTCGTTATTATTTACATTTGATCGAGAGACAGACGTAAGAGACAGCGTGGCAGCCTGTAATCACCGACGTATTACTTAGCCCCGTTAACGTCGAAATTGCACACGCGATCGCGCGCGCGGAACCGAGAGCTTTATCGCAAGCTCGCGATACACCCGGGGCCCGCGTGCAATCTCGCGAGATACCGTAATGAGCACTTGCGGATGAATTATCGAATGATCGCGGATTTTTTATCGCGAGAGATCCTTCCGCGACCGAGGTCTCTCTCTCTCTCTCTCTCTCTCTCTCTCTGTCTGTCTCTCTCTCTCTTGATCGAAAAAGAGGTTTTGCGGGAGATGAAATTAATCGTTTCATTCCCACCGAATACCCACCTTTACGATAATTTTCACAACAAATTAATCGATATTAAATTTTCTTATTTTTGTAATATTTATATATTCTAATTTCCTTTTTATTATAATATTTTTAATAATAATAAGTACAAAATATTTGGCATTAGAGCAATAATATGTAAATATATAAAGGTAACTTAAGACAAGATTGAATTTTTTTATAAGTTTACAAGTCATAAGTTACCTTTATATATTTATATATTACTGCTCTAATGCCAAATATTTTTAAGTACTTTTTATTATAATTTTATAGAGCCTTTACGTTAATAATTATTTTTTATATATTTTTTGTGTATTTTATATATCGCAATTTTCACAATATATATTTCTCGCAAAATAAGAGAGTTGATGGTAAAATTAATTTCGTTGTCAAACATCATCTGTTGGATCAATATTTAGGAATAACTTAACTTTTTCTATCGGCACAATTTTGAATTTAAACATATGATCTACATTTATAATTAAATTCCCACGATCCAAATTCCCTTTCCCGACTCCTCGATACAATAAATTCGGTTTATTAAAGGGATGTTTTTGATCGTAACACAGTGGGACATAAGGCAATATAAGTATTGCTTTCTTGTTCTCGACGAAACCACTGACCGATTCGTCGCAGATACGCCACTTTAAGACTTAAGGCCTTCAAAAGGGCCCGCGAAAGGGTTTTCTCTTTTTTTTTTTTTTAGATCGTAGGTGTCACGTTTCTCCCATCTTTACCGTAATTTTTTTTTACGTTGCGAGTATTTTCATCGCAGTGGGGGTGTCGGTCTGTTCTTCCGTTCACAATGAATGCTAAATTCAACGTCGTTCCCCTTGCCGTATACGACGTCCAAAACGATTCGGAGACGGAGAAGATAGCCAGATACGAGTGCATAAAGGAGAAGGAATCGCCAACAATGAGCTAACAATGAAGTATCGTGCACCCCGCTGCCTGTCAACCGCCAGACTTCTCCGTTTTGTGGGGAACCTCCATTTATATATTTTCCTAACATACCTACCTGACTTGGTGCGGTCAGAGTTTCTCAAGCTCAAATCACCACTCGACTCTGGTGAGAAAACCCATAATTCTCTCTCTGCGTACATATTTCACGAAACGTGAAGATGCATCTTTACAACGGAACCCGAACTGTATAAAATATCACGATTTCGCTGCCAACGGATGTGTGCGAGGAGAAATCATTTTAAAGCCAAAAATTCATATGTGTTGAATTTTTATCTTTTAGAAAAGAAGGGAAAGGGATATTTAAGGGATTATTAATATAATTTTATTTACTATTTTGTATAATTTTATATATATATATATATATATATATATATATATATATATATTATAAGATGTATTGTATGAAAGAAATATCTCCTCACGCAAAATTATTTTTTAAAAAATTAATAGACGGATCATAACAAAAAAAAAATACATATATTATATTATATATAACGATTATTAATAACGTATCAATCTCTTTTTTATAATAATGTCGAGATTCCAAATTTGTATGTAAAATAAAATATCACATTATATTCAAAAACTATTACTTTTTGACAGCCAGCTTCAATTCGAGTGAAATACACAGGTCTGAGGTAAATTTTTAGGAACGTATTAATTATGCGAGCACGCAATCGCGTTGCCAAGTATTTCGAAGGAAAAGCCGCTCGTCGTCTCCACCGCTAGAATGAGCATCCCTGGGAATGTTTCTTGAGCGGCACAATACGGAATAATAGGATTACATAAACAACGGCAACAAGGTATTGTGGCCAGGTAGATAGGTAGGTAGGTAGGTAGGTAGATAGGTGGGTAGAAAGCTAGATAGGTAGGTAGGTAGGTAGGTAGGGAGATTGGTAGGGAGAAGACGATCGCCTTAGGTATACCGGACCGGAGGTGCAGTTGGCAGGAGACATTCGCCAGATTGCATCCCGTATTGAGCTTGATACTTTGTGGATTTCGGACAATAAAATCGCTACCACCACACCGACGCGCTGTCGTTGGCGGTCGATTCTCCGCGGTTGCTTTTCATTCGAGCAGCGGCGACACGGCGTTTTTCCCTTCAACGGGGCATCCCATTACCCGGAGGGGGGGGGGCCCGCGGGTTCTCCCCCTCGGGAGGATCCTCTATGCTCATCTATACCCGCGGCTCCCCATGCGCCAGTCAATGGTCGGTGCATTGTCAAAATATTGGCGGCGATCGAATCGCGCGGTCCATTGTGTTTCCCTTCCATCTCCTACCCCCAGGCTGACTTTTTCCAAAGCCGCGAGGGGGGAGGGGATGGGTAGGGGGCGCGGGCCCGTAATTTTCCGAGGATCTTCCTACGGGACTAGTCGCTCACATACACATGTACATCGCGGTCTGCGGTCTCCTGGTATGTATGTATCTCCTACCGCATTGCGTAGCCGGAGGCACGTGACTTCTTTTACCCCGTCGGCGCTCTTCTCTCTTTCTCTCTCTCTCTCTCTCTCTTGCGCGCGCGAGGATCGTCGATGTCGCGACCTTACAGCCCCGGTAACTCGAGATACCGTTGTTCGCTCGCGATAAACACATGGCGATTACGAGCTTTCCGTCCGCGCCGAATATTACGGCGAATATGAGAATATAAGCGTTGGCAGGAGAGAAGAAAAGAATTGAGATAACGCGCGTTATAATCTTGCGCACTGTTGTTGCAAAAATCGCTATTGCAGATGGTTTCTTCAAAATGTCAATCTCGTTATCACAGAAAAAAAAATATATTTTTTTTTTTTTTCTCATTAAAAAAGTTTCTTCACATTTGTAAGAGATATTTATAATATTAAATTTTGTTGAATTTTTCGCTAAATTGATTGTAATTGTACTTGAGTTTTTCTATCCAGATTCAATTGTATAGTCTGAAAACAGTCTCAATTGTATAATAAATAGAGACAAAATGTTTTATCCTTAAATAAGCAAAATCTGAAATATATTTATTTGAAAAAAATCTTTACACAAGTATACATAGAGGAAATAGAGATATGAAAATAAAAGATGGGGTAATACAAACAAATTCGTAAAACAACATAGAGATTTCAAAATTTACAATACAAGGTGATTTATCATCCAGAATCAATATATGCAAATATTGAATGTACTAGTATTTACAGAATTTTTATCCTGTCAACACGGTGTCGTTACTTTTGCGTTCAAGATAATCATCAATATGCGCTTTCAAAAGCTTTGATGTGTATTGTAAATATTCCTGTTTTATTGACCGACGGATCGTATATACCTCGCCACAGGAATACGGTTTATCAATCAACAAACGCACGTTATATTTATTTAACACCTATGTATCCTAGGTACACGCAACTGCAAATATAACTTTCGTTTAATTTGTAAAAAAAAATAATAAAAAAATAATCTTTCTACACAAAGCGAAATAAAAATATCCAATATGAAAAAAATATATTGGATACTTTGAAATATGTAGTTGTACCTCTCTATCTCTCAAAATTGAATAATAAAAAAAAACATGCCTGGTAAAGTCCTTATATGTATAACATCAATAGAAGTGTTATACAGAGCACATTTAATAATTAGCACATCCGTGAGATAATATGCGTGGCGATCATATCTTTGAAATAAGATTGAAACTGTAAGCAAAACTTTCTCTCAAATTATTTAATAATAATCTGCAATTTAATTAATTAATAATATTACGAATTAATAATAATCTGCAAATTATTTAATAATATAATGTAATGTAAATAGATAAATAATACAAAACAGTTGTCAGATTTTACATTTTTGCATTTGTTTACTCCAACAAAAAATATTCTCATATAAAAATTTTATTTTATTTAAATTGAACTTTATTTATATTTTTATTTTAATCTTATATAAAACGAAAAATAATTTACAGAAAATTCGTGAATCTAAAAATATATGTAATTCATAGACGCTAAAAATATCACGAACTATATATTATTACATCTTCAGATATGTAAATATATATTGCGTGTGAATATGTATGCACATACAATATTTTGCCTCAAACGATCGAAAAAAAAAAAAAAAAATCTATCAAATCACGCATTGATTCTTCATCACTTATTGGTTTCGCGATTCCTGGGGACTCGAAGAGACGAACCGGCGTCGCTTCGAGTTAAAAGAGGAAGCGTACAGTCGCTTATCTCGTCGATCGTTGAACGAAACGTCCTCCGGCAAACCGCAAACTACCGGCCGTAATCTAACCGCAACGCGGTAAGGACGAGGAGGTTTTGAAAAAAACCACGTGCTCGTCGACGAGGAGAGGCCGAGAAGAGAGTGCCTACTCTATCTAGAATAGGCATTCCTCGAGCGTACGCGGGATAATCACGCGCATCAATTACTCGGCGAATTATGATGCGCATCTGCGGCGGCGAACGATTTATGACGAAAATTGGACGTCCGCTTTATCTGCGAGCTATCTCGCCACTTTTTACACGCGGACCTAACTCACTCGCTTTTAGCGGATATCATCCATTGCAAAAGTATCCGTATGCGCGTCTCGTGCACGTCCTTCGGCGAGAGATTATCTCGTATTTCCCCATTTGCGTGCGAATTTCACGTATATGTATGTAGAAAACGTGTAACGTGCGTCATTCAAAAATTGTCCTACTATTCGCAAATAGAGAGGAATTAAAAATTGATTCGAGTGTCCAAAATATAAAAATCCGATATAGAATCATCAATCTGGAAATGTAGTTTCGTTATATTTTTATGTAAAAATAATAAACTTTTGTTTTTTACATTACAAACAATAAAAGAGATTTTTTCTCACCTTCTGGCCGATATAATCTCTGAAAACTCGATATAATCTCTGAAAACTTGTAAGTAAAAGCAAATCCATATAAGAATTTTATTAATTTAATATTGAGATCACTACATAAACTCACGAATCTTTTTATTATCACTGTAAGAAACTGCCTACGAATTTAGAAATATTTTTGTCTGAATTTTTAGATCTGAAAATAATTTCAGACAATTTATCTTAATCATCAGAATTATTTTTCTGAAAGTTCATGAAATTGCCTGAAAATTTGGACAGTACATCTGTAAAAAAAACTTCATTGTAAAAAATAATTGCACACAGTGTCTAAAGTTTTTTAACAGACTATCTGAATTTTTAGACATTCTTCTGAAGCTTCCTGTTATTTACAAATAAAGAGGAATTAAGAATTGATTCGAGTGTCCAAAATATAAAAATCCGATATAGAATCATCAATCTGGAAATGTAGTTTCGTTATATTTTTATGTAAAAATAATAAACTTTTGTTTTCTACATTACAAACAATAAAAGAGATTTTTTCTCACCTTCTGGCCGATCATCTCGATATAATCTCTGAAAACTTGTGAGTAAAAGAAAATCCATATAAGAATTTTTTAAATTTAATATTGAGATCACTGTATGCACTCACGAATCTTTTTATTATCACTGTAAGAAACTGCCTACGAATTCAGAAATATTTTTGTCTGAATTTTTAGATCTGAAAATAATTTCAGACAATTTATTTTAATTATCAGAATTATTTTTCTGAAAGTTCATGAAATTGCCTGAAAATTCGGACAGTACATCTGTAAAAAAAACTTCATTGTAAAAAATAATTGCACACAGTGTCTAAAGTTTTTTAACAGACTATCTGAATTTTCAGACATTCTTCTGAAGCTTCAGAAAAATAATTCTAATGATTGAGACAGACGGAAATTCTCTTGAGACATGGAGATCTGAAAATTCAAACAAAATTATATCTGAATTCTTAAATATTTTTTTCCAGTATTCAGACACTTTGCAGTTATTTTTTATAGTGTAAACCAAAACACACACACGTTATTTCACATTACGTCATGCTGCGAAAAACTTACTCCTTCAGGGTGCAAAGCAACCCTATATTACAGGGTATCACACAGGATTCACGCCGCAGATATTCTTTCGGGAGGATATGTAAACCTGTTTTTAGTGCGACTTTATACACGCGCCTCTCCATCTCCAGAAATTTCGGAAGCCCCTGATTACGTCTCGGAAGCGTCGAGCCATCTCATACCCGCTTGCGCGCGCCAAACGTCTTAATTATGAAAGGTAATCTCGCCCCGGCCGGGCCGGCTGCCTCGCGCGACGCCACTTCGGATTTAATAATCATGAAATTATTTTCGATCGCGCAATCAGCGCGCCCGTCGTGTCGGATTACGATCTCTGATCCGTGCGCTTATCGCCCGCTTTTACGGACTCCTCTGCGAACGAGGATCCATCCCACGATACCTCCGGCCCGAGGTATTAATGAGCGACGAACCGTTTAATTGGCTTCGCGAGGGCCAACCGCCTTTGACATCGCGACAATCGGGGAGACTCATATATATAATAATACGACTTTGTCGAAGAGAGTATCGGCTGTATTAAAAGCGGTTCTTCATCTGCATCAACATCTGACATACGGCGGACACCATAAGCGGGCCCATCTGCCGCCCTTTATTCCTGCCCTTTAAACGTCTCTCCCTTCTCTCTCTCTCTCTCTCTCTCTTTCTCTCTCTCTCTCTCTCTCTCTCTTCTCTCTCTCTCTCTCTCTCTCTCTCTCTCTCTCTCTCTCTCTCTCTCTCTGTCTCTCTCTCTCTCTCTCTCTCTCTCTCTCTCTCTCTCTCTCTCTCTCTCTCTCTGTCTGTCTGTCTCTGTCTCTCTCTCTCTCTCTCTCTCTCTCTCTCTCTCTCTCTCTCTCTCTCTTTCTCTCGAAGCCACTGCTGTGACAAACCCAGCGTCACGTGCTTATATCGAAATCCCGCGAGTCGGATACTTAGCATCCCCTATTCTTCACTTATCATGAATACGCGAGGAGGAATGTTTTATTTAAAATTCTGGCGGAGTCGAAAAAATGTGAAGCATCGTCTTACTTTCGAAGGAGACTCGCAAAGCCAACCGGAAAATCAGCTTGAAATAGGTTAAAATATTTGTTCTCCCCTTCTCGTGGCGAGAAGATCCCACCCTTTATTCGAGCACAGAATCATCGCGCGGATGTGTGACGAACGTAAAAGTATTTCCTCGATAAAGTCGCGTACACACACACACACACACACATACGCATAAATAGTGTATTCCGCGGTCTCCCTTTTGTTCATGACAGAAGATACGTATGAAGCGTGACAAAACGCACGCGGACTCGAGAAAGTCCAGGCGTTTTGTCACGCGGGAACATTTGGGCGACATATTCGTGGCAAACGAGTCGTGACGGCCCTCCTCTTCTCAAAAGAATATTCACAATGGGCATTCCGCGCTCGCGCGGGACCAACCTTTATCTTTGAGATGTTCTCACCGCATATGTGCGTGTACGCACACGTGTAGGCGCGCGCGCGAGTCTCTGAATCACTCGGTCTACTTATCAAAGACATGTATACGCGCGCGATAATGAATTATCGCGGCGACGAGAGCGAGCGTAACGCAACGATTATTCGTCTCCGTAGTACGGAACTGCGTGTGTGCTTTGTGTCCCGAAAAGATGCAGCCGGGTGATGTAACACGGTGACGGGGCCACGGTGTGTGACAGTGTTGCAGTTAATCTCGGTGTATTACGAAAGAGTAATGACACCCGCGACCTGTCACATCGGCTACCCGGCGGCCCTCGGGCATCATTTTCGCGGGCTTGTCCGCGGGATGGATATTTGCGTTATACAACACACGCGAAATTCTTGGAAATTCGCAGCGCTAATGAGTGCCGACATTGTAGTAATAATTGTTGTAATGACAAAGTAATAAATAATAAATACCTGTATAATTCATATATATATATATATATATATATGTATGAATTATATATCGCGCGATTTATGCGAACAGTATATCCTACGCTCGTTTACTTTAATTATGCGATTAAATTGTATATCTATGCACTAATCACATTGATTAATGTAGAACAATAGAAATTTGCCAATATTTAGAAATTACACACGCGTGTAATGATGATAATTCGATAGGGGATAATTCACATACTCGCCCCGATTAGATACTTTAATGCGATACAATATGAATATATATATAGCGGACAAATGTTCGACTAATTTCCATTCCGTGGCAGAAGGTCGATGATACGCTCCTGACCGCATACGGTGCACACGCAACATTGAACAAGCATCAACCCTTCATACGTAGCTTGAGCACGTCCCCCCTCCGTCCTCTCCTCTCCCCCCTTCTCTCTCTTCAACCAGTGGCTCCCGTTTTTTCCTCGACCCTTCAATTTAATCAGCTTCATTCAGTCTACCGCGAAACAACCTGCCACATGGTGGCCATTGTAGAACGCTGGAGATATTATTAACGACACACATGAAACACAGATATGACCGACCGAGTGCGGATCGTTTCGTCGTTTTCTCGTTTTGAGTTTTTTTTTTTTTTTTTTTTTTTTTTTTATACCGCAACGAGCTATCACCACCGCGAATAAACACCGGGGAGCCGCCATATGCACTCACCCTTGTCGGTGTCAGGTTTTATTGTCATTTGTCGCTCGACTTTTGCGTTCGTCGCGCTCGTCGTAATGTAAGTATGTAACGGCATAACGTAAAGTATGTAAAATAGCAGTAACGCAAACTATTCTTTGTGACGTTTCGGTAATCCAATCCAATCCAATGGTACGATACGAGAAAATTTGATCGTTTTCTTGGCCCGTGTATATAGTAAGTATATATATATATATATATATATATTCCAAATTCCACGCGTCTCCCCTCTTGTCATCTCAAAACTATCGCCATCTTGGCGACCAGCCAAAGGGTTCTCCCGGCGCCCTTTCGCGCGCGCGAAAGTAGAGCGCGAAACTCGGCGAAGTGCTAGAACGTCGATAAAACTTGCCTCACTTTGATAATGGATTTTCTCGCTGTGTCCCAGAAATTTCCGGGAAATAAATACGCTGTATATATAAATTGTCCGTCTTCCGTTTCCGCTCTTATTTAATTCGAAAAGACGTTTCCTTTTAGGTAATCAAAGCGCGAAATAAAGTAAATCTCCGGACAATTATCGATCATTCAGTGAGAATTTTTACACTTACAGAGTGGAAATAAGAAATAACCAGTCACTATTAAAACTGCAGTCTTAATGTATTATTTATCCATTTTATGTTATCTCTAAGATATTGCATTATTACTATTACTTTAATTAAATAAATTTTATAATTCATTAAATTTGGATACTATTTATTTTTTATGCTCATTATATGTCTTTATTGTGTTTGCAAATGACAATAGATTTCTCTCTGATTTCTTTAAAGGAAAAAGTCGCGTCAATCTCGTGATGAACGATGCCACATTTCGAAACCTTACAGTTTTAATAAAAGATAATAGCGATATCCAGTTAAGTAAGTGATTAAGGGATCCAGTTGAGCGCACGGATTATTTTCAAATTCTCATTCACGAGATCATTGAGTATTCAAAATCTCGACGAGATTGCGACTGAATAAGACACATAATGACGAGAATCTTGACGAGCGCTCTTTTATCCGGCCTTGATTGACCCACGGCCGAATATTGAATTCGGCAGAGAACACGCAGTGTTGGAAATCGACGCGCCTATCGGGTCCATTCGAGACGTCCGGTGATAATGACGGAGATGACTGTGGCAATTTTTTCGATGATTAACGACTATCGACCGCCGGTCGATTGAATTCGATTTGTCTTCCCGGACGCCTCAGGTAAAGCTATCCTTTAATCATTCCGGCGTTTCCGATCGGAATAATGAGTTTACACGGGACTTTACGTGAAGGAGTAGCCCGCCTATAACTTGATCGTGATCGATGAATCGCAGGCGTCTATAAAGATGTTACGACGTCGCTGTGAGAAAAAAAAGAAAAAAAAAAAAACACATAGGACTCGCCGACAAAACTGATGATTCGTCCACAAACTGTGCGTTCGCGATGTATAATCGCGCGCTTTTATTATAAAATTGAAATATCTGCGGGAGAGATAAATTCGTGGCAATTTTAAAGTTTTGCCATCGAGAAATTTTTGATCGTAAACGATTGAACGCGATACTTGAAACTGACTTTTATCCCGTATCAATTGTAAAAGCTTTCATATATTGTCTGGTAAAAACGACAGATCGATCATTTTGACTACCGGTCATTGCCATTGTCGTGTATCGATCAGTCACCGCCGGAGTCCTTTATTGTGACAGTGATACACAATGATGGTCGTTAAAAAAAAAAAAAAAAAAAAGAAAAAAGAACGTAAAGTTTATTTCACAATCGCCGCGCGCGTCCCCCATTAACTTTCATGAAACGTAGTTTCGGAATGTTGATGCTAGATACACGTCCCCGTGCACATCTAGGAGGCGACTCTGTTGGCGCACAGTCAAAATGGTACACGACTCGAAATTGTATAAACACACATACACTTGATTATTCAGTATAAATAAAATTAACGCTATATCGCAGAGCATCGTAAAATAACCGGATTATATTTATTTCGCTGCAAGAAATTGCCTAAGAATTTAGCTACATTTTTGACTTTTCAGATCTGAATGTTTGAAAGTAGATTTTAGACCATTTGTCTCAATCGTCAAAATTATTTTCGAAAAATTTTTCTAAAAATTCAGACACTTTTTTTTAAAATTCTTTCTGAAAATTCGAACAGTGTCTGTAAGAAAATTTCAGACACTTTGTCTACAGTTATTTTTTTCATAGTATTTAATGTAGAATTTTTTTTTATTTATATTTTTATTCCTTTCAAACTTGTAATTAAATATTTTACAAAATGGTAAACCACTGTCTATTTTTGAAACATTACGTTGCTTTTACTGTAAAAAAATAACTGCGGACAAAGTGCCTAAAGCTTTCTTACTGTTTTAATTTTCAGAGAAATGAGTTTGATTTTTTTATTGAATTTCTTTTTATGATCAAGACAGATTGTTGAATCATTAAGACTGGTTGTCCGAAAACTTTCAGAAATCTAAATCTGAAGATTTAAACAAAAATATATCTGAATTCTTAGTCAATTTCTTATAGTGTTTTGGAGGTCGATTTTTACGATTTTTCAATGATATCGTTGTGAGCGCGCGGGAGAGAATCGATTAAGCGCCAGTACGATTTTCTAGAGAGGAAAAAAATGGTAATGTATTCCTGAAGGCGATCGAAGAGAGGCGGAGAGGGCGGAGAAGGGAGGTCGGTGGCCCACATCTGCGGGACGAAAGTGCATTTCCAACACGCGCAACAGCCGGCCTGTCGTCTTTGGCTCCGTCGCTATCCGAAAATAGTCGCGTTCCGCGAGTTTATAACTACGATCCGAGAGAGAGAGAGAGAGAGAGAGAGAGAGAGAGGATCGATCCGCCAGGTAAACACGTGTGCGCCCTCATATCCGGCCCGGTGGGTCCTTCTGAATTCGACTTTGTTATCGGGACGCCCCGAGTCCAAATTGCAATATTCCGGCGATGAGATAGGATCCCCGGGTGTGGGCAAGCAATAAAAAAGATGGTAATGTATTCTAGAAAATGCAATAGAGAGCATTTCTCTCTCTCTCTCTCTCTCTCTTTACACACACACGTGCTGCGCATTAAATTGGGCCACCACTGCTGGAAGGAAAAGCTGCCGCTTCAGACGGGGTTCGCGCATCCCCGGAAAAGGGGCATGACACTTGGAGAGCTCTCGCTGTCGAGCGGGGAGGAGGAGGAGAAGGAGGACTCGGAGAGGGCTCGTCTCCTGCACCTACTTTGACACGTTCCCTGCCGCGGTCGCGGCCGTTGTCGGGTTTCGTCTTCAAGAGCTGCGGGATGTCGACGTATCCCGCGGCGTGTAACATTCAGCTTTCCGCTTTCTATCTCTTGGCCGAAACACTTTTGGAACACTTCAAAAAAAAAAGCTGCTGTACCTATACATACATATATACATATGCGATTCGACATTTCGTGATAGATCGGGGATGGAAGTAGAATTTTTTTTCTTTCGGCACTTTTATCGCTGATAAATATTGCGATCCAATCCGATCGCAAAAAAGATTGGCTTGAGTGGATACAATTGTGAGAGACAGGCGCCGAATATATAATACAATGCATGGGTTTGCAATTAATTCCATTTAAAACGTAAAAGAGAATTGAAAAAGTCATAAATTTCTCATTACAAGTATACATAATTAATTATTATATATTATAATATATATTATAGATAGGGTGTAAAAAAATTAATGAAAATTTTAATAAAAAAAGTTAAATGTCCGTTGTTGGAAACGGTAATATCGCGCCAACAGTTTTATTAATTAAATTATCTGAAATTGCTGCAGACGATGTGTTTGTAAAATGTGCCCCCTCTCCCCCTCTCTTCGCACGCGTGTCTGAAACTACCGCATGAGCGAATTCACGATGATGGAGCGATCGTAAAATTTAATTTGTATAATGGACCGCATCTTAATGCCCGTATCATGGCATTATTATTACGCGGGTGGATAACATACTTGATGGAAAATATCCTGATACGCTATCGATTACGCTGCATTTAGGGGCTTTTTATCTTAATTAGCCCGCGTCCCATTCGCGGCTATATTATTAGCTCGTTAATACGTTTTACAGGCGGCCACTAACAAGCCTTTGTCATTGTAATGTGAATTTGCGGATTAAGCTTAATTAAAATCTCACCGCGTGGGATCGTCACAATTATTTTCATAATCATTCCGCCATCGCTTTAATTATCGTATCGCGAACGTGCGCGATACTCGTTCGACGAGGCGCGTGCGATACCCCGGGATATAATTCCGCTCGATCGGGAAATTTGCATTTCGCAGGGCAACAATTACGCGCGGTTTACGAAACGCTGGCGGTTCCGGCCAGCGCGAGCTATCGAATTTCATCTCTATATTTTTCCAATGTTACGGCACCGATCTCTTTTCAAATCTCGCGCAGGATCACGTCTCGCAAATAATTAATTTGCAATTAACTCGGCATTACAGATCGCGCGAGCTCGACTACTAATGATTGCTCTTCACAATGGAATGGAGAAATAAATTCTTTTTTGTGTTTTTTTTTTTTTTTTTTATTTTTTACGGAACGTACAAAGTGATATTCCGCAGGGAAACGCAAATTTCGACGACTTATTTGCATGTCGAACGAGAAATTCGCAGTCAAATTCCTCGAACGTCCTGCATAGCTGCCGAAAACAACGTTGCATAGATCTGATGGAAAGAGATACGCGAACGTGAGTTACATCGCCGGATTGCGAGACGCACGCCATACCGGGTGTCGGATTAATGGCTTCCTGACGGGGTGTAACCGGGTGAATTATCTCGAGGGACGCGAGAGCAACCCCCTGATTTTTCGATTCGCGGAGTGCATCGATACCACCCCTCGTGATCGCGCCAATGCCAGATCCACGTGTACGTACAAATCTATAGCGGCGAAGGCGATTTAAAGCACTGTATATTGTGCGACACGGAAGAGGGAGGTCGTCCCCTCTTTTCCTAAAATCCCGATCGTGAAAACGCCTATTCCGGGGCTCGTCTCGTCGCGATTACATTCCAGAATCCGGTTCGCGTATATCTATCATCGATCGTTCCTAGGTGGGTGTCGCGATATAGCTTTGAGGTCGTCGAATATCTGATCGACTACGTAGCTTGTCAAATGGTAACGCTATCTTTGAATATCTTGCGAGGGTCCGGCGTGTTCGCAGAAATTGGTATTAAAGCTATCGTGGAGATATCTAAAATGGAGCACGTGCGCGAGATATATATTCGAGCGACGCGAACGAGACAGCGAAGTTGAAATAACAATAATTATTCAGCATAGGATGAAAAGCGAAAATATATCAATTTAATTTAATATATATTTTATTTCGTTTTGATTGATTGAGAATGATCCAATTCCTAAATATGTGTGCGACCGTATGTTTTATAGAAAAAAAAAAAAAAAAAAAAAAACTAACAGTAAGCGCTACGAGAGGAGTATATCTCGTGTCCTTGAATTAACTCCAAGACATCGGACATTCTCCAGGGTAGCTACTGGCGACTATTCGCGATAGGAAATTTACTTATCGGGCACGCCAAGAATTTCCGAGATTATCTGAAATTTTCAAATATCCCGGAACATTCCGAAACTCCGCGGCGAATCTTGCAATCGATTGGCGGAAGTCGCCGTGGGCGGTCTTCAAAATCAATTCATAATACCTTCGAGATACCTTCGCGTTCTGTGGCTGTGATCTCATTATAGCGCTGGAGAAGATTCAGTTACCAATATCCGACTATAACTTCCTTCGTCTCGAAGAGAGATCTTATATATTTGCAGCTGGTTTCCCAATCAAAACATTCCGATGTTTCTCGATTGCCGATATTTCGCATTGCGTAAGACTATATTGTAGTCCGAGTGTCATAATAAGACCAAAAAAGAAAATACAAGAGAGAAGAGAGAGAATAGACATGAGAGTTTCATCAAGATAAAGTCTAGATGGATTATGCAACGAAATGAGAGCCGTGTCTGAAAAATGATTTGAGCGACTTGCTAGGCAAAAAATATTTTACACATCGCGGTGTATTTACATTAATTTTTGTATGATACGGTTGATTGATTGATTGCAAAGTTCATAAATCAAGAATACAATTAGTAATGCGGTAATTTCTCCCTCTGCTTACGCATCTTTTATATAATAATAATTAAAGCCTTAAACTGGTTTTATAAACATTACTTGAGACTAAAATTTCACATCTCTGTGCGTGTCGACGAATAATTTATGCAAATAACTTAATGTGAATAATTTAAGTACGTCAAATACAAAACAAAAAAAAAAAAAAAAGAACGTAACGATGATAATTCGTTTCGATAATTTTCGAATTAGAAGAACAGACAAGAATGAATGTTTCCAGAATGAAATTTAAACGGATATCGGGAATATTGAACAAGATTAGTGAGAATTAATCAAAGGCATTAAACGCTTTTATCTTTTCCGTAAAATTATTTTTAGGATATTCACTCGACAATGGCTTGGCTACCATATACACTCTTCCCGAGCTGCGATATTTTCAACCGTTCTCTTTTCGCGGATATCCCAATGTCTCGGACCATTGGTATTCTTGGAGTCGCGCCAGTCGCGACTCGAGACTCGACCGCGCGAGATCTTTATCGTTACTAATCGCGTATTTTCTCGTGATTCATTCCAATGTCTTTTGCATAGAAATAATGTTACGAATAAATAGAGAGAGAGAGAGAGAGAGAGAGAGAAAGAGAGACGCACTCTTCAGGTTTCGTCCGGCGAATCGGCGTCGAGAGGTCGACGACGTTCTCGGGAGCGGATGCTGCGGCGAAAAAAAAGGCAACCGGTGAACTGTCAAACAGCGCCATGGAACGCGTGCATTCTTACACGCCACAATGATGAAACGAAACGCACATATACAGGGGCGGTCTGCAGGCGGTCTTTCCAGCGCAAAAGCTCCGCCTGCGAAATGCACAGCCGGCCTACGATGCATGCACGAGAAACGTCAACTTCTTCGAGGAGAGGCACCCGCTCTCGCCTCTCCGTCCGTCCCTTTTGCACGTCCGGTCGTGCCCGCTCGTCGGAGCGGCTGGCCTTCTCGGACGCGCCCTTCGAGTTAGTTGCCAGTACGTATGCTAATGCCCAGCGGCGTTTCGTGACGCGATACACTCATCGTCGTTAACCCCGCCGTCGTGACCTCCTCGCGAGTGAAAGTGCGGGCGACGCGACGTGACGACGTCCAGCCGGATCGATGCCACCCCCGAAACGGAAATTTTTTAGGAGCCAAGTGTCGTGTCCCAAGAGCTCTTGCACCTCTAGGGGACACTTCTTTCTCGGCTCTGTGGATTTTCGATTATCGGTTTTAACGAGAGACATTCGCTTCTCCCTTCCAAAGTCGTTGTCTCGTGTAAGGGAGAGTTTCGTCGACATATTTCCCGCTGTTACTTTCTTCTCTTCCGTCCTTTTTCGCGGCTGATTTACAAGAGAGAGAGTTTTCGGAAAAGCCTTTGTAAAAAAAAAAAAAAAAAATGTTTTGCGGGAAACGGAGATTGCGTGAATAGGCCGTATATCTGGTTGTTTAGACTGGTTTGCAACCTTCCGAGTCGAAAGGACGATCAAAGCGAGATACTTTCAGAGGAAATTCTTCTTCGTTTGATCCTACTTTCCTATGTATATTAAATAAATTACGCACGTACACGAAACTTGTTTTCACGTTAATTCGCTTACTCTCTGTGACCTACATTGTATAATATATTTTTAATCTTTGGGAGGAAGTAATGGAAAGAGTAATAAATTATGTATTAATATGATCCATAGTTAACGAGACGCTTTTGAACGCAGATTTTTCGCCGGAAATCGACTCTTCGGTCATTCAATGGCGATGCCACATTCCTGCAATGCATTCTCGCGTGCGGGAAGAGAAAAAAACCTGCTTATTCAAATAAGAGAACAGCCCATTCAAAGATTCTCGTGCACATAGCGGAGAACTAACGCGGGCATAAATTTCAACAGATAGTACGCACGTTGTTCTGGAACGAAAAGAAAGACTTCTCTCCCGAATTCTACGAAGGCTTGCACGGTTATTTAGATCTTTCATTCTCTCGCGGATAACTCAAAGACTTTGTCATCCATCGTCTAAATTATTTCTCCGATATTTTCATGAAGAGAAAAACTCATTTATTTATGACTATCAATTTTTTTGGCACGTTATCTCTACTAGTTTAGATATTTGGTATTAAATATTTTACCAACGTACATGGATTCCTACTTTACTTAAAGAAATAATAAAAATAAGAAATCACGTGGAAATCGATATAAGGATTCGAATGTGATTCAGAGAAACCGCTCATGCTTGAATCTCACGCTAAATGAAAATATGCACGTGGTATAAAGGACACGAGGGTTGAGAAAAAAAAAAAACCCGTTAATCACACTGATAAAATATTCCAATTGCGACGCGCGGTTTCAGTTCCTCGGCGGGAGTGACGAGGGAATGATATCACGCTGACAAGCCGTAAATACATAATGAAGTGTGGAAACCCCGTATGTTTAAATCCATGAATGCCTCCATCCGTCATCGCGAGTACGCGAGCGCGCACGGTGTACGACTTCGAATTTATAATCCCGCACGTTCACATCTAGCATACTCGCGTGATTCATCATCTCATATACACTATTACACCGCGACAGATGAAGAGCCGTCGCTCAGGATATAAGTTGAAGGAAAAGTTAGACGTTCAGGAATATGCATTTAGTATCGCTCGCACGTGAATATTAATCCTTTAATTAACAATCTCTCTTTTTTTTTTTTTTTTTTTATTTCCAAGCGTAACCCAGTTTCTAATTTAGATAGAATGTTGTTATTGTCCGATCTATAAATTAATAGTTTTCTTTTATGAAGAGAAAAATGGGTTATTTAGAGAATTAATATTTATATTAATCGCTTCTCTTCTGCAGTTGTTATAAAATATATAATGACTTGTAGTTCTACTCTCTCTAGGTCGTAATATTTCAAAAAAGCGTACATATATTAAATTTATTAAAAAATTTGAAATATAATACTATACAACGGTATTGATATAGAGATCAGAAATTTGAGAAATTAAAATTGTAAAATTATAGAAATTATAAACAATTTATAGAGAATAGCAGACGTACAGAGAAGGGAAAAAATTCAAATCATGGTAAATTTTTATTTTATTCTCATTCTTCAAATTTTCCACACATATTCAGAGAATATAATAAACATATTTTTCTCTTTAAATTTATTATTATTAATAAATGCATACATATGTGTACGTCTATTAAATTCATGTAAAAATAATAGAATACTGGAAAAATAGGTATGTATTACATATAAATTAGTTGAAGGCATGAAGTTACTTACGCATTTTTCTTCCCTCTTTTCACATACACATTTTGTAACATCTAGTTTTTAAAATATCAAAGTAGCACGTGTAAAGCGTAGGTAAAAGTACTATCATTATCTAAAAGCCTGTTTCAGTTCACTAGCTAAAACTCAGATGGCGGCAAAAGTCTCACTCACTTTTGGAGGTAGCTACCCTTTGCCCTTTGATGGGAGACGTGTTTCCGTATACAAATGCAACTGCTTTTTTCTTTTTTCGAATACTATGCAAAATTGCAAGGCTATTATTTTCAAAATAGTTTCGGATAAACTTTAATGGAAGGAAAATGTAGCAATTATATTATAGACAAAAAGTGATTGTACGAACGAAATGCCAATAATTATTTAGTTCAACAATTTTTTAAGTGCCAAAAAAAAGGTTTAATTTAATAATATCTTTTTTAGAGCAACTAAACAATTGTTGGCAAATTTAATTCGTACAACTAATTTTTTTTTTTCAGTGTACGAAACTTTAATTCCGAAACTCGTTGGCTGATATCGATTCATTACTCATTCGTCGCCTACTAGTCAGTAATTTATAAAACGAGTTCGTTATTATTGCCGATACTATCGATCTTCGATCGAGCAATGCGTGTAATCATAGTGTTATCGCATGCGTAGCAGGAGCGCTCGAAATAGCGTTTAAACTCGAAAAACTTGGAAAATTTATCCGCATCCGTTACGAAACTTTCTCGCGAGTAACCCGCTCACGTTTCCGCAACGAAGATGCAACAAATCTTTCTTGATCATGCAACAACGGTCGAGGCAGTTCTTGAATGCTCTCGGGAACGCTCTGGCGAAAGCGAGCCGAAGATGCGGACCACAGAATCGGAAAAAAAAAAAAAAATAACGAATCATCACTCATGGGAGAAAACCGAGTGTGTTTAGACCATAAAAAGTTCGTCCGGGACGATGCTCGTTGCCTATTAGACAGAGGATGAGGACAGTGCGCGGCCCGAGGGTTCGAAAGATCCTCGCCTGGGGAGGAGAGAAGTACTCGTTCTAGGGAGGGAAGGGAAGGAAGGATGAGAAAGAAAAAGAGAGCAAAAAGGAGAGAGAAACCGCTTGATAAATGCGTACCGGTCGTCTAGGAACTAGTTTAGTGTTTACCTAGTAAGTAGCGTTGTCAGTCAGCTGGTTTGTTGCATAGGCAGAGGCAGAGGCAGAGGCAGAGGCAGAGGCAGAGGCAGAGGCAGCCAACCTTCGTCTCTGTGTCTCGGGTCTCGGTGCCGATTGTGAGGAGAAACGTGGAGGGGCACGACGTGGACGTTGGTGGGAGCTAACGCGCCGGTGGAGGGGAACCGCATGCCGCTAGTTATGCGGGGTACGCCGTGATCGTCGATAGAACGACACGGACTCAGTTGCACTCCGACCGCCGCGGTGGAATGTCGTTCTCCCCGGATTGTAGTAGCCGTCGCCGCCGTCGTCGTCGTCGCCGCCACCCGGGTCGTCGTGCATAATCATCGCACCGTTGGATAGAAGGATACTTGATCGCGTCGAGGAATGAGCGTTCGGTGTCTGGTCGATTCGCGCGAGCGGATCACGAGATCATCGTGGTTGTCAGTGTTGTCGACGGTGTGAAGAGTGTGTTTCTCGCCGACGGCGAGGAAGAGTCCCGTTGGCTTTTTTTTCCCTTATACTTTTTTTTTTTTTTTCCACTCGCGATCGTCGTGTCGCTACAACGTGCGGGGAGTGTGAGAAGGGCGGTTAAAACGCAACCGAGTGCTGGTGACTATGAGTGCGTGACGGTGCGAGCGTCTATATTCGAGCCACCCGCGCGACTATCTTCCGGCCACAGGTGCGATCAGCGGGACGGACCGGTCGTTCCGGGATGGATAGCCGTCGCGCCCCAACGTCGACGATCGTCGTCGTCGTCGTCGTCGTGGTGGTGGTCCTGTGCACGCTTCTGTGTACGGTGCACGGGCGCAGCATTACGAGTCTCGAGGCACCGAGTGGCTGCGAATGGAGAAAGGACGATGGCGAAGATGGGGAGCAGGAGCTGGTCTGCCGCGTGAGAACAATCGCGGACGTGCCTGGTCTGATCGGTAATCTGTCGGCGATACAGGCAGACACGGTGACGTCTCTGGGATTGGAATGCAGCGACGAGACCTTCTACGAGGGCCAGTTTGTCGACGGTGGCGATTTCCTGCCGCCGTTGCCGCGACTCGCCAAGCTGCGCGTCGACTCCTGCAAGATCCGGTATCTGCCGGGCGGCGCGTTCGCCTCGGTGCACAATCTTCACGTTTTATCGCTGCGAACGCGAAACGGCGATCTACTGTCGACCATGACTCTGGATCTAGATCGCGACGCGTTGCACGGCCTGACAGGCCTGCGGCGTCTCGATCTTGCCGACAACAATATGTGGACGCTGCCGTCGGAGCTGTTCTGCCCGATACAGCAGAGTCTCGCGTGGCTCAATCTGACGCGCAACAAGTTACAGGACATCCGGTCCCTGAACTTCTCCGATCGGGTCGAATCCTGCGCGTCTAATCTCGAGATCCTCGACATCAGTAATAACGACTTCAGTGCCTTGCTCGACGGCGCGCTCAGCAGCCTGCGTAGACTGAGCGTGCTGAAGGTGCAGGAGAATGCGATCGCCGCTGTGGGCGACCACGCTCTGGCCGGTCTCGAATCCCTGCGTGTCCTCAACATGTCCAGCAATCGACTCGTCGCACTGCCACCCGAATTGTTCTCTCAGACCAAGCAACTGAGAGAGCTGATACTCAGCAACAACTCCCTCACGGTATTGGCGCCCGAGCTGCTCGACAGTCTCGAGCAGCTCCACGATTTGGATCTCAGCGGCAACGAGCTGACCAGTCACTGGGTGAAGCGGGGAACTTTCTCGCGGCTGATTAAGCTCGTTAATCTCGATCTGTCGTTCAACGCCCTCACGAGGATCGACGCGTACGTCTTCAAGCATCTGTCTAATCTGCAGATCCTGAAGCTCGAGCATAACAATATCGACACGCTGCTCGACGGCTGCTTCGCCTCTCTCGTCAACTTGCACACTCTTACGTTGTCTCACAACAAGATTATCAGATTTGAACCGGCGCACACGGTCGGCCTCGACGCTCTCCAGCAGCTCTTCCTCGATAGCAACAGGCTGCGCGGCCTGCACAGACATGTGTTCACCAATCTCACGGATCTACAGGATCTTTCTCTAAGCGGGAACGCTTTGGCGGAGGTTCCCTACGCCGTCCGAGTGCTGAGATCGCTCAAGACTCTCGATCTTGGCAACAATTATATATCGAGGATCGACAACGACTCATTCGCTGGCTTGAACGAGCTTTACGGATTGCGACTGGTAGACAATAAGCTGGAGAATGTGTCACGCGAAGCGTTCGCGTCTTTGCCAGCGTTGCAGGTACTCAATCTGGCGAACAATATCATTCGTCACGTGGAACAGAGCGCCTTCTCCGCTAATTCAGTGTTGCGCGCAATAAGACTGGACGGGAACAAATTGACGGAGATCCGCGGCGCCTTCACGAGTCTGTCGACTCTTGTCTGGTTAAACGTGTCCGATAATAAATTGTTGTGGTTCGACTACAGTCATCTACCGATTAGCATAGAGTGGCTAGACATTCATGCCAATCAGATAAGCGAGCTAGGCGATTTCTACATGCTGCGCAACACGTTGCGAATAAAAATGCTGGACGCCAGTTACAATCTAATCACCACCATCACAGAGTCCAACCTGCCGGATAGCGTGGAAACGCTGTTCCTGAACGACAATAGAATACAAAGCGTCGCGGCTGGTACGTTTCAGCAAAAACCGAATCTCGACAAGGTAGTGCTCTACGGCAACGAAATTCGAAATCTGGAGATTGGCGCCTTGACTCTGCAAACGGTACCGGACGACCGGGAGCTGCCCGCGTTTTACATCGGCAACAATCCCATCCTCTGCGACTGTAGCATGGAATGGTTGCCGCGGATCAACGAGATGGCTCGGCCTCGTCAGCATCCGCGCGTCATGGACCTCGACGCCGTCACGTGTAACATGGTGCACGTACGCGCTACGCCACGACGTCCGCTGCTGTCCCTCAAGCCCAAAGACTTTCTCTGTCGATACGACGCGCACTG
Organism: Anoplolepis gracilipes; assembly: GCF_047496725.1. Classification (NCBI taxonomy): domain Eukaryota; kingdom Metazoa; phylum Arthropoda; class Insecta; order Hymenoptera; family Formicidae; genus Anoplolepis; species Anoplolepis gracilipes. The sequence goes on along the minus strand of NC_132979.1, from coordinate 7,551,263 downwards.
CTTCGCCCTCTGCCACTGCTGTGACTTTGATGCGTGCGACTGCGAGATGACCTGTCCGGACAATTGTTCGTGCTATCACGATCACAGCTGGTCCAGCAACGTCGTCGATTGCTCCAATGCTGGATACAAGCACGTACCCGAGCGATTGCCTATGGACGCGACGGAGATCTACCTGGATGGTAACGAGCTCGGCGATCTCGGCAGCCACGTTTTCATCGGCAAACGTCGCCTGGAGGTACTGTATCTCAACAACAGCGGCATCGCGGCCATACACAATCGTACATTCAACGGCGTCGAGGCGCTGCGCGTCCTCCATCTCGAGGACAACGCGTTACGAGAACTCCGAGGTTTCGAGTTCGATCAGCTCGATCATATGTCAGAATTGTATTTGGATCATAATGCCATCGCTACCGTGGGCAATACGACCTTCAAGAAGATGCACAATCTCAAGACGTTGCGACTCGACAGCAATCGTATCGTCGATTTCCGACCGTGGGAGGCCCTGCCGAGCGTCGGCGGCGGCACCAGGATCGCGCTCGAAGGTAACGCCTGGAGCTGCGAGTGTGGAAACGCCGCCCGATTACGCGCCTGGCTCGCGGAGCACCGCGGCGATCCGGAGAAGATGTACTGCCGCGACGGCGTCGAGACTCTCGCCCAGGCCATGCTGCGATGCGGCGATCCATCCACGGAGGCGGTGAGTCGCGGTATCCAGGAGATTCCGCTGCTAGGCAACAACTTTGTGCCGCTGCTCGCCGGCGCGCTAGTAGCCGTGATCGCCATTTGCCTCTTCGTCGCCCTGGCCTTCGTCTTTCGTCAGGACGTACGACTCTGGGCCCACGCGCGTTACGGTCTGCGGCTCGGCAAGATGGCGGCACCGCCCGACGAGGAGAGGGACCGATTGTACGACGGCTACATCGTCTACAGCGAGCGTGACGAGGACTTCGTTTCCAGATTCCTCGCAGCCGAGTTGGAGCAGGCTGGCCTGGCGCTCTGTTTACACTGGCGTGACCTGCCGCCAGCCAGGCCGCAAGAAGCGCTGCCGCCGGCCGCGGCCGCCGCCAGGCGCATCGTCATCATCTTCTCGCCGGTGTTTCTCGCCAACGAGTGGCAGCACGTGGAGTTCCGCGCCGCTCTAAGAACCGTGCTGGATAACATCAGGCCGACATCACGGAAACGCCGGGTGCTTCTCTTGCTGGCCACTGAAACACCTACCCGGGATCCGGAGCTGCAACTGCTGCTGCAAACGTGCACGGTGGTGGTCTGGGGCGAGAAGAGGTTCTGGGAAAAGCTCAGATTCGCCATGCCGGACTCGGTTGACAAGCGGCAGCGCGACAGCAAGAAGGTCAACGACCGCAACCGCACGCTGACGCGATACACCGCGGCGCCGTCCGTCGCCGTGGACGTGTGGACCAAGCCCAATGGCGTCCTGGTCGCGCCGGTGCATCACGCTCCCACGCCGACGCCCACGCAGTCCACCTACGTCAGCTCAGCGTCCAGCCGTACCGAGGACGAGGACAGCGGCGCCGAGCATCAGCACCATCAGCATCATCATCCGCATCATCAGCATGGCTACAGCACACTGCACGCCGGTAACGGCCGGCCGGCCAGTCTCTTCTCCAGAAGCAGCCATCTCTACAGCACGATACCGGAACCGCCAGTGGTACCTACCGCGCCACCCGGGGAGGCCCTGGCCCCGGCGCATCCAGGCAATCCGCGTACTTACTTCGTCTAGCGCAGAAGGGCGGCGATCGTGCTCCGATCCGGCAGGAGATAGACCGGCTCTCTCTCTCCCCCTCTATCTTCCACTCTTCCGGTCGTCTCGTTTCCGGTAGCCGCTGAGGTGCGATCGCCCGGCCGTGTCGCAACCGGTTGTTCTCTCGTTTTCTCGCGAGCAGCTCGGGATGTAAAAAAACGAAAGAAAGAAAGAAAGAAAGAAAGAAATGTTTCACGACGCGACCGAACTTGTACAGCGTATTTCCGATTTAATCGGTCGACGTCGCCGTTGACGACAGCATTGATCCGGGATCAAACAGCTGATGCAAACGCGCGATACGCGCGCGTCTAGTAATATATACGTAAACGAAATCGATTCGATGCCTTGCGCTTATTATCAATGTAACGACGAATAGAGTTAACGAATAGGCTTGACCTTTCCTTTTCGAAAGCCGAGGCAGGACAGACGATGGTCGCTCTTCATTCCATTCTCGCGGTATCTACTTTTTCATATCGTTGCGCAAACGTTCTTCCAAGTCACGACCAAATACTTACCACGTTTCAAACTTGCTCGCAGAACTCGTGAGTTTTGACGACGCGGTTTGCTTTCTTCTCTTGTAAATAATGGCGAGAATCTAGGTTCTACCTTTTCGTATTTTTTTTTTCTTTTCTTTTTGACTTATAAATAACGAGCAAGACTTATAGTCGCGCGAGTATAATTAAGGCGCGACTATTAATTTACTTTTGTACATACGTACATCTATCTCCTTCTCTGATACTTTCCGCGTGCGAATCACCTTCGCGCGTCTCTTCTTTGATTAATTTATTTCGCCAAATCATGATAAATCGTCGACGAGGCCCGAAAGTGGGTCGCAATCGAGCAAATTTTGTTTCATCGCGATCCAATGGATTTCTAATTTAAAGTCATTTTGCTATTCGCGATCCCTTTCGCAAGCGAGTTCTCCCGTTTAGAATCGTGCTGTTTTCGATTTGCATTAATTGGCATAACTCTCGGTAAATTCACCAATAGGATTTTTATTGTGGCTTGCACAAATACGATGAATTACGTATACATCTGTGTGAATAACGATGATAATGATAATAAGTGAAAATAGTCGGCAGCTCATTCGCAATCATTTAGCGAATATTAATTATTTTCTTTTTTGTTCCTAAAGCATCTTTTTCATATCATTGAACAGCATACGGAAAACAATTGCAACAACAATATCAGAACGTTATTACAAAGGGTAAAAGGTTAAAAAAAAAAAAAATGTTCTCTTGATATAAATATTTATTTCAAATACGCTTGGAGAGACGGGGCGCATTTATTTTATATCCTACACGTGATACTTTATGTTACTTTATTAGCGATATAACCGTATTATATGCGTTTGACAACTTAATTGCAAATATTTATATCTTTTTTTTTTTTTTTTTTTTTTTTTTGTCGATGCTCGAATAACATTACACGCGAGAGAAGCGAAGCAATGTATACGCGCACAATATATACAAATATATTGTATTTTCGCTCTTTATTCATTTGATTTTCCATTTTTAAACGGGCATCGAAATATTGAAGAAATCATGGCTTACATGGTAGATTTCGAACGGTGAAACGCATGTGAGACATTTGTCAAGTAATAATTTTCAACGATTATAAAATGAAGATAGCGCACGTGTACGAAAATATATTTTCTCTCGTATATAAATATATATATATATATATAGAACTCAAAATTTTATGATAAAGTTCCTCGCGCACACTGACACTTCTTTGGAACCGCCTCGAGGCTTCATCCTTATGCCATTCCTGTCGTTTGTTCGTCAATAATCCGTGATGGGGGAGGTTGACAGCGAATCGTCAAGTGCTAAATGACAGAAAGAAAACAGGCAGAGAGACGCCTCGTGAAAGTTTGTTCCTAAAGATTCACGACTGTCTTGATAAAGTAACGGTCGCGTAACGCTTATTAGTCCGTAAGTGAACTCTCTGTAAATATTGTATCTAATTTTGTAAATACTCTTGCACATTTCCGAGCACACACGTACACACGCACGCACACACACACACACACACACACACACACACACACGAATATATACACACATCCCAAAGACCAGCGCTGCGTACGTTACTGGTCGTGGATACGTCTCAATTATAATCGCGCGTTTAGGAGTGTATAATTCTAATTAATACTATATTGTTGTAAATACGCTCATCGGAATCACACGCATTATATATTCACAGTCTGTTAAATACGTATTAAATTAATTGCAACTTTCCATTTCAGCAAAGAACCATGAAAATAAACACGTTTGTTTTATAAAAAAAAAAAAGAAAAAAGAAAAGAGTCGTCGCGTTTTCAATTAATCCTACAAAATTCCCGATTCCAATTGTAAAGTTAGCTGACGTTAATAATGCAAGATACATGATATATATTGGATAATTAATATTGAAGATATTTTTCTGCTTCCGAGATATTTCGTCTCAATATTAGAAATATAATATTAGCGAAAGATTCTCTTGTTGACATAAAGAAGTAATGCATCTCGCAAATTTATACAGTCGTTTCCTGATCGATAGCACGCCGACGATAGCGGAATTTACATTACGCTTGTATGTAGAGCAGATTTGAAATTCAATTACAATATACATACGTATACGTCGACGGTATTAGGGGGAAAAAAAAACGTACGGTCCACATCTCTCTCGGATATTTCCTACATTGGTGCGATCTTGCGCTGCGATTAATAATATCGCCTTCAGCGACTTTAGTTTATATTTTTCAAAGAAGAAAAAAAAAAAAAAAAAAAAAAAAGGAGAGGACAGCAATTCTTTTGTCGAGCAGCGGGATTTCGTTGTGTATTCCGGTGAAAAACGTGCTTCGCCGCGCCTTCTGATTATTTCTCAGATCTGCGAATGCGGTCGGGTGTTGAGTAACGATGACGGCGACTCGAGAGAAAGGCAAAAAAAAAAAAAAAAAAAAGGGGGTGGGGAAAAGATACGCGACGCAGAATAATTTACCGTGTAATTCCTATCGCGCGGAAAAACGGAAACTGTGACGCACATGTCGTGTAATATTTGGATTATGACGGGCGAAAGTGGAAGAAGAAAGAGAAGAATTTTCTCGCTAAATTATTACGTAAGCAAGCGTAATTTCTACCATTAGTGTCCAATAATTAAGAATAAAATATTTATGATACGTTGTGATTGTCAATTAAAGTGGATAATAACATTTAACGATTAAAATAATATTAAATAATTTATGTCAATTAAAATAATATGTAACATTATATCTCTCGAATTATTTTAAACATTTATAGATATAACGTAACAGAGTATGACACGTATTTAAAAAAAAAAAAAAAAATCTATTCTGTAAAAGAGGATTGAAACGATAAAGTTACGTAAGAGAATGCCAGTTACAATAATTGATCGCGCATTCCTTCTGGTTTCTCACCTCGTGATGTCGTAAATCAAGATATCTGGAACAGGCATCGCCGACCCTTAAATACAGTGCGTACGTGCAACACCGGGAACACCTTTATCAGGGCGGTCCACCGAGCGCGCCGCCGAGTCGTGATAACGATAGCGACGATTGTCCTCCCCCCCCCCCCCGTCCTCTCCTCCCGAGACAGACTCGGCGCCGCGAGAGAGAGTATAAATATACTCTCAGCTAGAGAAAAATATTAACAGCGTCCCCGCCGAATATTATCGCTTTCGTGCGCGGCTGGTAAAAAGTGTTCGAGATTTCCTCCCGGCTCTCGCATTACCGTTCCAGGTCACGCGCTTAAACGCAACTCGGTGACATAAGTTAGAGCTCCGCCGTCGGGAGCAAATTGCCTCTTTAAAAAAAACGAGAGAGAGAGAGAGAGAGAGGAACCGACCGGGAAATCGCGTCGCGTTCACGTGTCTTTCGCGCCGACTAAATAGCGTTAGTGGAGATGCAGGCGGTCGTTAGAAAATTGTGGAGCGAAACATCCCCCCTCCCCCCGACCCCTCCCGGAAGCGCGGGTGCATGCACTATATATATGTATATATATATATATATATATATATATATATATATATATATATATATATATTAAATATATATATATACATGTATAAGATTCAAATATTTGAACGCCCGTGGGCCACACGAATGCCAGAAAAGAGCCGTACCGTGGCTAATGACATTACGACTTCGGGACGCTCTCGGGCAAATTACATTCGCCAGTCGAGGATACCGGTATATAGCGAATGGTATAATAATACGATTCGCTGATATCTAGTGAAATTACGCGGCGCGTAGATGCGTTTGATAATTAAAGTACCACCGCACGAAAAAGAGATAATTGAACGAGCTTCTCTTTCGATTTTTCTCTACTTTTCGATAGTCTACAAATTTCCAACGGAATTAGAATCCACGTCTTTATCTTGGAGAGGAGACAAAACTACTTAGATCAAAAGTTGCTAAAAAATATTAACTTTAGTCTCTACTGATGGATCATTTTAACGGTATTATTAATTCTTAAAAAACGAATGATGGTAGGATAATAAATTTAAGCGAATTATTTTTTTCAAATTTATCATTTTATTTATTTAGTCTTTATTTAGAAAGATCAAAGAAGGTAAATATAATTTTTTTTTTCAACACTTTTATCTATTGACGAACAAGTGAAAAATACATTGACTTATCTGCACGATTTGAAAGTAAACAAAAATAACAGTAAAGGTTCATTTTCAACGTTACAATTATACTTGTCGTTTATCCGGAAATATTTCACCAATCTCTCCGCGACGAGACGATCGTTTTTTATTGTTTTCATAGAGTTTCCCCGCTTTGTTTATAAGCGTGTCACGCCCGCGATCTCTTTTTAGCCGCCACGAGTTTAAATTAAGAGAGACGCCACGTGTGTGTTGTGCGTCGAAACGGGCGGTGCACCTGCGACAAATCGTCGATGTTGCTCTCGCGCGCCGAGAATAATTATTCAATTGCAACACGAGTTGATTCCGAGAGAAATCTACGCCGGGATCGATGTCGGGAAATGCATTTGCGTTCGAAACGGAACGAAAGATAAATCCGCACGGAGCGGTTGACGTTGCTGAAGGATATTGAGCAAAATCCGTAAGGAAATTAAACCGCGTGTATATATGGTACATACATATATATATATATATACATCAATTTAATTGTCCCTAAACTCTTTGACGTTCGTCTAAGTGACGTCAGTTGCTTATTAACATATAACATGGATTCATTAGGCCCGGAAGCGTGCTTCGGCAATCTTTATCAGATTACGAATGCAACTATATGGGACCACGCCTTAGAAGAGATGTGGCTCTCGGCGTTACAATAATAAACCTGACATGCCGCTTGTTCACTACAGCGTATCAGAAAATTTCAAGTCACAACGAAATTAGTCCCCTTCTCTTTTGTCCGTTATATCATCGAAATCCATGGCTCTCATCTGCGTAGAGAAAAAAAAAAAAAAAAAAAAAAAAAAAAGAAAGAATGCTATCGTAGAGGCAAATTTAATTCCTAGAAGTTTCTTTCATTCCTCTCTATCCTTTAGAATCGCACCGGATAATTCTCGATTGATCAATTGAAAATTAACTTACAATTCAATTTACGCTAGAATCTCTTGCGTGGCCGCTCAAGAGGAGTACCGGTACTCTTGTTGTTAAGGTAAGAAATATCTTATTTCTCGGCCCTCTCTCTCTCTCTCTCTCTCTTCTCATCTCTTTGACGTATATACGTATTCATGTGCTGAATCGGATATTTTCGCGCACACACGAGCGGTTCGCGCGCAGAAAACGCTCTAGTCATTTTGGTATGCGCGGCTTAACGCGGGAAGGCAGCTTCACGTCTGAGTACGCACGAACATGATCCGCCACTTGTCGGTTTATCAAAAAGATTTGTGTGCTAAGCAGTTCTGCTCGTGTGAACGAGGCCGTTTCTCGCTGCCCGTTTGCCCCTCGCGCGCAAATAAATCCCCTCCCTCGCGTGTAGCGACTATTAATTATCGCGATAAAACAAGAACGCGCACATGTTTGTAATTTCGAAAAAAAATGCATCTTTATGGCTAATCTTTCTGGAACAGGTCTTCTCGATGACGATCGATTAGCCTGAAAAAAAAAAAAAAAAAAAAAAGAGTTTAAAGCAACCTTCTCAGAATCTTCTTTCTCTCGACTATTTACCGTGTATTAATTTTATTTATCACATATGTTTTTTTTTTTTCAATATATTTTATATACAGTACCGGCCAAAAATATATCACCTTTAGGATTTTTGAGTATAATTTTATTCAAAGTGCACATGGATATTTATAATATCATAATATATGTTTGGATAGTAAATACAACTTACCGAATAAAATATTTTTCATAAAATAATATAAAAACTTAATTTTAATAATATAAAAAATTAAATAATATAATAATATAATAATGTAAAAATATAATAATATAAAAATATTTTTGGCCGGTACTGTACATATGTATTGTTATGTACATTTTTTTTCTACGCATATTTAATTACTATATATAATACTTAATTTCGACCCAATTTCTTTTTCACACGAGAGATCGTAGACTTTTCAACATGCAAATGACACTTGGTTGTTTTTCTACCACATGGCTGACACCGATTACTATAAGAACAGATAAGAGGCACCGTTCCGGGACGGCGCAAAAATGCACAAGTCAGTACGCGGCTTATCGGGTTTTCGTCTTTTTGCGTCAGGTCGACGGAAGAAGCGGAGGCGCCGGTGCATCAATCAGCCTTCGATGGAAGAGCCGCTAATTGCACCGTCCGCTATATCTTGATCAATCGAACGTGGGCGTTGGAATTAATTAGAACGATGACGTGCTCGCTCACGAGGACAGCCACTCGGTCGCGATAGCGGCAGCCCGTCGATTCGACTCGGTCGTGTAAGAGGCAGATACTCTATCTTAAGTGAGTAGTTTTCTTTCGCCCCGGGATCGAAAACGAGGAACGCCAGCTGAGATAAAAGGAGCAAATCGCCTTACCGGCCTAACGTCTTTCCTGACGGTTAGTGTGATTCCAAAATAAATTTACTGCACTTGACGATAAGTAATTTCTTAGATAGCAGCTGCGCGTCTCACAGATCGCCAAAAGGAACACTTTGATTGCCGATTGAATCGCCGAGTAGTTTAATAAGGATGAAAATTACTCCCCAAGCAGACGTATAGATTGATAAAGCGAAGGGGAAGATAAGACAACGATATATTTAATCGAATAAATATCAACTGAAACTTGATCGAATAAATAACAAATATATAACATCTATATAAATAAATATAATTATACTATTTAATAATAATAATAATAATAATAATAATAAATGCGCGCGTGTAGATTGTTTTAAAAACTTATCAAATCTTGCCTATTCATTGAATTGTCTAGAATTGTCTCACCGTCTAAATTAATGAACTCACCCGCGTCAGAGAAATGATAACAAACTAGTCTCGCAGAATGCGGTCGTCGGGATTAATTATTCGCCGGCAACGCGACAATCGTCGGCAAATCGGCTTCTTGTTCCGAAAGTCTATTACGTTCTTGCGATACTTTTTGGCGCCCCAGCCGGCTACAAACTGTTCGCATAGATAATATTCAATGATTTATAACGGCGAGAGAGAGAGAGAGAGAGAAAGAAAGAAAGAAAAAGAGAGAGAGAGAGAGTCATCGTGCTCGTTATAGGTACACGCAACGCTAAATAACATCGATGGACGATAACGAGCAAAAAATAAATAATAATCGTCTTGTCGCGAATGCATAACAGCCTCTGCTTTGATTAAAAAGTATAAACGAGCCCGTCCGCACGCTCGCTCGCGCGGACCCGCCGACCCTGTGTCAATTTCTGTGGCAATTACACCGCCGGCAGATCCTCTCTCCGCCACGTCGATTTTCGACAGTCATCGTCGCATCACGCCAAGGAATCACACACGAGTTACTCCGTATTAAGTGCCCATTCTATCGACCCTCGTCCTTCCTCCCACATCGCTCTCTCTCTCTCTCTTTCTTTCCTCTCTCTCTTCGTACCTTATTCGGGTTGATTGCACCACAACGGGCCGTCAAGCAGCAAAAGAGAGAGAAAGAGATGCACATATGATTCCGTCACTTCCAAATCCTGACAGGGCGAAGAGGGATACATTGTACAGCAGTCGCCAAAAAGAGGATCTTATCGCGCGACGTCGTGTTTTCTCGGAGAAGGGGGCGTAACGTAACGTAACGTAACGTAACGTAACGTAACGTTTCGTTTCTTTCGTGTGTGTCGTAACGCGTGTCTCGTGTTACCGCGGAGTTGCCTCGCGGCGAAACTTTGAAATTTTCTATAATTATTGATAGCACCGATAATATTACGACACAAAATACGCTGACGTAGCAACTAAAAGTTCTCTCGTTATGCGCATACACGCTGTAAAGTCTGATTAAGATAGATTATCCACGATACGTTGAGCAATTCGAAGAGAATCGACCATGTGAAAAATACTTAACAAAAGCTGTGTAATAAATATTGCCTCCTTGTGCTCTTCCAAAAAAAGCAAATATATAATTGATTGGCCTCGCTCTGTACGTGTCAAGGCTAATATATGTTAAAGAGACGCTCCATTTACGAGAATATTTATAAAATACAAAAGCAAATGTGAATGCTATTATTTTCTAATTTTCTCCGAATAAATAATGCGCTGCCTAAAAGAGCATTATTTTCCGCGATATTTAATTTCCGTGATTGCAATCTGCGTACGTTAGGTTAAATCTTCGATCACTCGAATTAACTTTTGCAATGTAATCTAATCTAATACGTTTCGCTTGACATGTGAATCATTATTACGAGTACAGCTCGAATTCGTGTAGGAATAATAGGGGCGCCAAAGTCATTAAAGTTATAGCTTATTAGGCGACCGTCACGAAAATATTTCTTGTAATGGGAATGATAAGTGACGTGGAAAATCAACACTGAAAGATAAACGAGCGATAAATATGAATCGTTCTGGAAGTCAGTCCTGCTGACAGCAAAGATACGCTCGTAATAAAAGTAACAATAAACGGCTGCGTAAATTAGTATGTTCTAAGCACATATAAAAAATGTTACACATTTTTACAAATATTTTTTTTTTCAAGTATAATCAAATTTACGAATCATAAATAACTTGACATCGCCATTGGGGCAGAAAATTGTATCCCACTTTTGTCATAATTCTCAAAATTCGACGGAAATTAAGACCGTTAAGGCTGATTAGATATATATAGATAGAAAGATAATGCCGTGAAATTATATCTTAAACCGCGCACGTGTGTTGGACGGTAACCTAAGTAGGGTATCTATATCCGAGCTCTAATAAAGATGAGCGCGACGACGCTTAATTAGTATTAGCTTAAAAGATATACCTTTGTATTGCCCGTACACTGAGTGCGTTAACCATAAGCACTGACGATAAATGTCCCGGGAAATTTACTTGTCGGAGATAAAGGACGCTAATGGCGGCCGGGTAACGTTTACACGAGCAATGATATCAAACTGAGTGTTTCCGAGTGTTGGTTTATTATTACGGCGCACGTTCGTATTGCACTTTCCGCCGTTAAAATGCACGGCATGTGTGTCGAGAGGAGAAAAAAAAAAAAAAAAAAAAAAAAGAAGGAAAGAATCACCGACGAATTTTCCCCGACATTTCACACAGGTGTCATTCACTTTTCCGCTGGGAAATTTATAAGCGGTTAACTAATAGCGCCCCGAAAATCAGGCGTGACGTTTAATTGAAAATGTACCGCGCGATAAATTTGAAAAAGTGGCCACTGTGAATATTTAATTAATAGTAATTTGATCATGTCCAAATGCAACATTTACTGTATTTATTTACCATGAAACCTACGTGTCGATTATTAATTGTAGCGGATAATTGTCAGAAAATCGAGGGCAGGGAATGTGTCACGTGTGTCGCGAATTAAAGTGCAATTTTGCGTTAAATTTTTAACTTTTATCTTGTCCACCGTCTCTAGATCTCTATTCGAGTCAAGGATGCTCCAAAAGGGCATCGTCGGGGGGAAGAGGACATTGTGCCAATTGTGAAAGACAAAAGGGCGCGAAGGGTGAATCGGGGAGATGAAGGGCTGACGGAATGTTCCCTGAATAAAACGGTCCATTTGACAAGGGCACGGGCCGAGGATAAATATGTAAGAGCCCTCTTTCGTCCACGAGGGAGAGATGGCGAGAAAGAGAAGGAGAGAAAGGAAGAGCAAAGTTGTGTGGAATGTCGTAGCAAAACTTACTTTCGAGGCTTACGCTTCTGCCCACGGTTGTATTATTCCAGGCAGCCACGACTTATTTAAGAAATATTGGCCAACAGCCTCTATATTTTTCGAAATTACTCGCGACACGACAAATTTTATTCCTGGGATTTAGACACGTGTCTAATACGGATAAAGTTAACGTTGTCAATTTACACCTTAAACCGTACTTTTTAATCAAATTTCATTGCAAGTATAAAAATAATGGGCCTAAAATTTTGACACTTTTCGAATATTTACTTTATTTATCTTGAAGTGATGCGAAAATGTTTGCAATTTTGTACTGAAAAACGAATAAAATTGGTAAGCACCACAAATTCATATTATTTGAATTACTCATATATTATTTTAAAAAAATTTGCATAACTATGCAATTTTCGTTTGCATAATAAATATCGTGTCTTATAACCGCTGTTTGTGCGAAATTGTTTTTGTTAAATATGCATATTTCAAATTTATGTCATAGATAATTTCATGTGTATATGTACATACATTAGTGTGTGTGTCCATATATTTCTCTTTGAAAATTTTCAACCTTAAATTTAAGATACAATCGATTTTCGATTAAAATCTTATTTTCGCAACGCATCTATAATCGATTAATATTTTTTAAAATTTATGTACTCTTAGACATAATTACTAATATTTGTATAGTAAAGAATTCTCTAATAAATTCTTGAAAAGCCTATTTCTAAAAGAAAAAATAAATGTTATTAATAATTTATTGGATGATTGGATTTAGAGAATCGACAGCTATTGCAGATATATCAAGTAGAAATCACGCGCACATTATCGTTGAGGATCGTTAGTTTGTTACAAGTATATTGATCGTAATGTAAAATGAAGTAGCGTGTGACAGGAAGTCTAGGTCACCGCGGGTCTTCGATTAAAGTGCTTTATTGATAATGCACGTACGCGATGGGACAAGATTTCGATCTTGAATACAGATTAGATAAATAAAGTATTGTATAGATACAAAACGTGAACTTTTATAGTTGATGTTTTATATTTAACTGCCGTATAAATGTGATGACCTCAGCCGCATATTACGGATATCGGTTGAATATCGAAATCGTTACTTTTTACCGCTTCGATCGAACATTTTATGAGTGACAAGAACGCGTGGGGGAAAAAAAGTATCACGACTTTAAAAAAAAAATAACCGTCAACATCGAGCATTGTGTGCTGGATAATAAAACCTTTTTTTAGTCGTTTTTGTGTACTATACTCGTATACAGGTTTTCTACGTATTTTGTTCTGCAGAGAAAGAGAGAGAGAGAGAGAGAGAGAGAGAGAGAGAGAGAGAGAGAGAGAGAGAGAGAGAGAGAGGGGGGGGGGGGGCGATTCGATTTCAGGCGAGTTGAAAATCTGTGAATGGGTCCGCAATTTTAAACGAATCATGACATTCAATTTGTTCCGTTTATAAAAAGATGAAAATTCTTTTATCGTGATATTTTTTTAGCGAGCGTAAGATTGAAGCTAAATTAAAGTAGTTAGTGTTCTCATACGAGAATTTCGCTTGAAAAATTCTCGATTTCTCACGAGTAAAATGAATCTCTCGTGAAAAACACGCGCAAAGGGAACGCTTTTCTGATCATCCTGAAAAGCCCTGACCTAATAATAAAAGGGAAGCTGGGTGGTATCTAGACCACCCTCACGACTGAACACGTGTCCTTCATTTCCGTCATATAAACCAATTAGTCCCGCGCGCGCGTGAAAAAGAAAGAGAAAATGAGTGAGAGAGAGAGAGAGAGAAAGAAAGAAAATAAGAATAATCTAAAATATAGACTATGATTTAAATAAATTAAAACAGTTTTTAACAATATTTCTTTAATCTTACGAAAATTTAATTATTATTGTTAGCTTCTCAATCATTTTTAATATACATTTTAATTAATTTTATTTTATTAATTTTCTTGTTTGATTTTGCTATATTTAATTTCCGCAATTTATATATAATATATATATTTTTTACATAATTATTATATAATTATATACAAATCTATATGTATCTATAATTTATAAGTTATGCAATTTTGCAACTCGTGTCAGAAGGTCGAGAGCTCTCACATTTTTTTTTTTTTTTTTTTTTTTTTTTTTTATTACAACAACAAATGCAGACGCGAAGAAAGGGGAGATTATCGTTTCGCTCGCCCGCAGTTTCGCATTTTCCGCGAGTGGAAAATGGCAGCCTCACGGAATTAGATCTATTCAGCAGAACGTCTCTCGATAGAGGAGAGACCGGCCGGTGCATCCACTCGAGTAGAATCCCAGGCCAGGCCGAAAAGCCGGGTGGCTCGCAGTCCCCCATAGCCCGTGTCTAATCCGAGTTCGTCTCGCCCGCTCACGGGGCATCTCCCATGAAGCTTGTCCTCTTGCCTGCTCATCTCAGAGATCGCTGGGATCTCGGCCGTTCGTCCATCGGTCGCGCGGATACCGCTCGGTCGATCGATCTCCCCCCCCCCTGCCCCCCTCCCCTCTTCGATGCGATCGCCGATTCCTTATAGGCGAGCATTCTGAGAAATCACGCCGACAAAAAGCGGCAGCTGCTGATTTCATTGATGAGATCCATCGAGAGATGTTCCGACGCGCTCGAGTAATCAAAATGGATGGATCGGACCTTATTGTCTCCAGGATGGTATTTGTTATATTGTTGTATTTGTCCTTTGATATTTTTCTTTAATTGCATGAACATCCAAGGAGCATGAAATGTAATTGATCCTTTTTATCATCGAGACGAGGAGTATACTAAGGTAAATATAAATTCCTTTTAATTCTACGAGTAATAAAGTGACATTATCGTAAAATCCTATTAAAGTCCAACACGGATATCATCAATCTAATTATGCAAATATATAAAAGAATAATCGGGCGACTTGAGAAATTTAAAATTGTACATTGTACGTTTCAATATTTAAATTAGAAAAAAAATATATGTAATCTGTAATAAAAATTAAATATATTGATTATATATTTTTGCGAATCTCTCTCAAATTATTATATTTTCAAGACGATCTATTCATATTTCCAAATTTGGTTAACGTTTTATTTCAGAATATTTCCATATTATATTTTTACACTATACGTAAAATATTAATATTTTAAAGATATTTTCAACTAAATTCACATTTTCAGATTTTATAATAAAATTAACTTCTTTCGTTACTCTTTTACTAATTCCACAAAAACTATCAACTCGATTAATTTTCTACCAGCGTTTTATAACGTCCAAACGTAAAAGAGGTGTGTGGCATCTGGATAACGTTGTTCGCTTATAAAACGAATCCTTCGGCAAAATTTATTCCGCGGCACGTTCCCGCGCTTTCTCTGATACCAACTGACGAGCTCTCTTACAAGATGACGCCCAACGAACGTTTCAACGTACGTAATATCCCCTTTCCACCCCTCGATGTACTTAACAGCGACCCTTTATCTCCGATATCGCTAATGAGGAAAAGAAACGAGTCAGCTGAGCGCGCAAATGAATTTTGTCATCGGCACCGTGCTCGGCGCGCGATCGATAACCACCTGAGAGGGTAAGAGAGCAAACATCTTGGCTCTCGTTCACATACAACAGAGTCGACGTGGCCCCGTGACTACGTCCGGAAATATGGGGCTCGGCAAGGGGCGTGAAAAGTCTTACGAGAGGTCCGGATAATCGACTCACTGTCAAAAAATTTCAAGAGCAAACAAGAGAACGCTCGAGGAACCATCGTCTCGAGCACCGTCGTCGCTCGTGTTAGCACGAGTTGAACCTTTCGACGTTTTTTTTTTTTTTTTTTTAGGAGAGAGAGAGAGAGAGAGGAAAAAGAGAGAGATTGCTGTAAGACCTTCTCATACCTGTACAAAATATTTAGCCAACGCGTGCCGTGTTTACTCGGCTTACTTAATTCCGAAATGCGGAGGAAACGCGCCGGCGAATCCCGTCCATGTGTAACTTCCGCGTCGACGGAGCGAGCGTGAGGAGATCCTCCGTGTGTGGGAAAAACGTGACGCGATTCGTCAGGGATACCGGCTAACACGTGTTCCGGTCCGTGACCAATTTAACCGGATACCGCGGGACCGTGCGGGCCGTCTTCTATGAACCACCCTCTATACCAGCCGAACCAAGAAACGTCAGATGCACGCGTGCATCTGGATCATTGTCGGCGAGAGTTGTTCACTGCGGACGAGAAAATCGCTTCGAAATTCGTGTACCGTGACTTACGGCGCGGCGTCTTTCTTACGTCATTTTCCTTTCATCGGGTGCGCGTTTGTTCACCTTGTTCCTTAAAAATATTTTTTTTTAAATGTCATTAATAAAAAATAGAAACACGTGTTTTAATGATACCTTATTTTTTTTAATAAAAATATTATTAATTATTTTTTTTTTTTACTAATTCCTATAGTTCCTTAAAAATATTTTTTTTTTAAATGTCATTAATAAAAAATAGAAACACGTGTTTTAATGATACCTTATTTTTTTTTAATAAAAATATTATTAATTATTTTTTTTTTACTAATTCCTATTCACTGATTAATCTTTAGAAAAGAAATGAAGAATTTTGATGGAATTTTAATTTAAAGTCCAATTTTCCGAGGGACTTTACAGATTATATTTTTCGTTTTATAGATAAATATGCACATTTTCCTTAAATAGGTTCTTTGAATGAAATGACAGCGTGTCATCCCTGTTATATGAGCACGTATCGATTATTTAAAAATATTCTAAAAAGCGTGCACACAGAATGACGTGCCACCAGATAGCTCGGCTACACGTAATGTTTTATGGAAACAACGTACGCGTGTTTTATCTTCTGTCTAACATTCCTTTATGAAAACTAACCGGCAAGTTTTTTGAAAAACATTAAACATTAAACGCGAAAAACGTTACTGCGAAATGTGTAATGAATTCCAAACGGCTCTCTCGCGCGATAGACAATGTTATCCCCGGGACGATGACTGACGCGCGCGAGCGTTGAAATAATCGCACGCACGAGATCGCAGAGAGCGTGAGAAGAAAGCGGGCTTCTGTGCGTGTACTGGAATTACACGCGGTAGGTACGTACGTGTATTTATTCGCCTCTCTCTCTCTCTCTCTCTCTCTCTTGATAGTGCCGGGTCATAAACTTTGATTTCATAAGCGCACGCTCAAGCCACTATTGCGTCGCCGGCTTTGATTTAATAGAGGCTAATGGATAGGGGTGGATCCGCCAGCTGGGTGGTCCTGTCGCAGGACTTTGTTTAATTATGACGTATGGCCCGTGGAGTCATCTCCTTTCCTGCGATTCAAGTGGGATCGCGCAGAGAGAATTCTTTGTCACGGCCTCTCTTCCTTCTCGCCATCGTGATTCCGATAAACGTAATTGCGAAGTCAGGAGTGTCAGGCGGATTGAAAGAGCTAACGGTGCGAGAAAAAAAAGAAAGAAAAAAAAAAAAAAAGAAATAAGTACGTAGTGCAACGGACAAGATGGTGCGTCTTCTTCCTCGCGTCGTTGTTTTCTAGAGTCGAAATTTTGCTCCTATTTTCAACGTCAATTTTCTCAATCGTCTATGGATTTTATTTTAGAGGGGATTTCTATAGGGTAATATAATTTATATAAAAATTGAATTTCTATTTTGTACACCTCAATAATAGGCAGTAGCAAACAAAATTTCCCATTTATTGTTAGATCTACAACTTACTTTAAACCGGGTTTAAGCTCCTTTTTGTCTCGTTTTTTAAAATTTATCTAAAAGAGGCCCGTTTTGACCAACTCCGTTTTTCTTTTTTCTCTTATGCGTTTCCTTAGAAGAAAAGGAGAAAAAAAATTAACCAGAGTTAGAAACGGACCAGAGATAAAAAGTTGACTCCGGTTAAAGTAAATTGTGGAACCTAGGCTTTAAAGGTCAGTTTTTCTAACATCGGTTAACTTTAAATTAAATATACTTTCCTCTCTTTTTTTTACAACTTATTGTGAAGAAGATATGGTTTAAACAAGATTAAGTTAACCAAAGTTAAAGAAACCTTTAAGTATCTAATCTGATTACTTAAAGTGTCAAAATAGATGTTGCATTGAAAATGAAGAGCATAAGAAAATATAGGAGAAAAATTTCGACTCGAATCGAATATTAAGCAAACATGAGTCATACGTAAAACATATAAAAGCCATAAATGGCCCAAGAAATCTCGCGTTCCAAGAAATCGCGTTCTCGCGTCTAATCGTAACTGTCAGCTGATTCAACGACAATAAATCGATTTGACAACTAAGTATTCTGCGTCAAGATAATCAAGCTTGCTTCGTCGAAAAAACAGTGCCGTTACAGTCATAGTACATTTAAGTGACGTATTCGTAGACTACGTCAGCGATTAAATCACCACGATGTTGATTTTCACGTTAGACGACTTGTCACAATCTCGGTTTTGATAACAAAATAGCGTTGGTAAGTTTCTCTAAGAGACGATGAAATGAGGGTAAAACTTGACTTGTCGCATTCTTTATGCCTGTCAACTGAAATAATGATTTATAAAATAATAAAAAAATCATACAGAAGCAGATTACTCGAAATTCTGGGCAATGTATTCTGTATTCTTCAATGTATGTTATATAATTTGTATTATTAAATTAAGTGATTTATAATATATATATATATTCCATCAAGTAAAATTTGATAATCGTTATATGTCGTAATAATAAAAATGCACTGTTATGTTATATATACTGTTTGAGAATATAATTTCATCTAGTATCACATTAATAATTATTCAATTAGTAAAATTACGAAATTATATCATACATATTCGTAAATCCTTATTAAATTAAATTTCATTAAGAATAAACATTATATTTGTTATAATACAAATGTAACGTTATATAAATTTTGTTGAATACGTTACTCATCTAGGACTGCATTAATGCAATTAAATTATTCAATTTAATCGCGCATTTATTCCTCTGTATCTTGTAATATTAAAAATTTACATAGTAAATGGAAAAAGAATTATTTTTTTATCCGTTCTCTCTTTTTTACAACTCAAAGTTACAAATGATTTATTTGTCAAATAAATCATATTTCATCACCTGTGTGGCAAGATATAATATGGCTTTTCATAAATTTTTACAAGATTTTTGAAAAATGGATTATCTGTAGAAAGAATTAAGGTTTAGCACAAAGGCTTTGGTTGGCAACATCATCGTCGGAAAGTTTGGGAGACCGCCCGACGGTGCGTTATGCGAAAGAAATCACAGCTTGGTAGAATCTCAAAACCGTGACGATTAAGGGGCTCCCAATGGGCCTTCGAGAAAGGAGAAAAGCGGAAAAAGAAGCGGGCCATGGTTGAAGAAACTAAAACACGCGTGACGACCTGCGAAGCTGCCGCGTCGACAAAGACGACAGAAAACGTCGCGTCCTCTCGTGTGGTTTCGGAATTATTCCAAAAGAACGTAAATAAAAAAAAATCCTAGTGTGTGTCCAGAGTGTCCGAGAGATATATTCTCTCTCTTGTTAAACTTGACGAAACAAAAGGGACCCGCCGGACAAACAAAAATTATCCGACCGAGCCTCTATCTAAAGCGAATTAATTCGTCGGCGAAGGCGGGGGAGATTGAACGAGGCAGATTCGCGCTGATGGGGAACAAAGTCCGCTGTTACGGAAGCGTGACAGCCACGCAGCTGGATCGAGCAAGATCCAGAAGGGTGATGGAAGGGGTGAAGTGGGGGAAGGGAAGAAAGGAAAGCGCGCGCCGGCTCGACGGAGGCGCGATCGGAGGGGCAACAAAACGCAAACCAGAGTCGCGAGCTCTGGCAAGTCTCGGTGAGTTCTCGGGCTTTCTCCTTCTCACCTTCGGTTTGAGGAATGACAGCCACGACGTGATCGCGATCGGCCTGACAAAAACCGCTAGCGCAGAAACAACGTTCCCAGGACGACGCCGTCGTGACTCATTGTCAGACGCGGGGGCGTAGGTGGATCCGGTACTCCAGTGAGCGGGCGAAGTGGAGGAGGGGGGAGGGGGAGGGAGAGGGCGAGAGAGGGAAATCTTGACCGGGGGATTCCGGGGATCTCGCAGCGCGACTTGATTGTGTCGAAAGAGACTAATAAAAAAGAAGATTGTCGTGTTGTGTAATAAAGTGACATATTGTTTTTTCTAAAAAATAAATTAGCTCTTTCTCTCTTCCTCGCAGTTTAATATTTTATTTGTTTTCCGTTATGTAAGAGCTCTGTGTTTACAAATTGTTTATTTACAAGTTTACCGCCCGAATATTTACACGCTGAAAATGCATTATCTGTTTTCTCTATTTGAAAAAAAGGACAAGTATGTATATACCAATTCGAAAATGTGAAAGAAAATAAATACAGAAAATTAAATGAAAAATCATATACTGTATAAGAAAAAAATAGTCTAAAATAATATAATATTTAAAGATTTTAATAATAGTTAATAAAAATAACGGTAAAATTAAAAAATGAAATAATACAGACTAAAATGTGAGAGAGATTTTGACATGTTACAATTTAATAAGTTTTTATTATTATAATTAATTTTATAATTTTGACATTATGACAGCTGAAAATTAAAAAATCTTGATACCTTATAGATGACAATATAGAAATGAGAAATTATGTCTAAAATGTAAAAAGAAACTTTTAATTATCTTTATATAATATTTGCATTTTATTTAAAAAATTATGTCTTCAAAAATATCATAAGAAAAAAAATATCTTTTCGACTTTTAATATATATATATATATATAAAAGAAAGTTTATACTTCGAGCGAACTTAATCTTCTAAACATTTTCTAATCACTCTGCTTTCGTCCGTATATAACAAGGTCGTTATTTTAATCAGTGAAACAAATTAAAACAGCGACACTAATCATTTTGTCAAATATCGGGGGACAAGTAATTTAAAAAATGTTTTCAACATCCTAATAGAGATTTCTACGGCAAGAAAAAAGAAAAATGCAGGACAGGAAAGTGCTTTCTTCGCGATAAGATAATCCTCGTCCCCCGAAGCGACGACATCTCGGCGCGCTACCGCGCGCCTTAATGCTTTTTCCCCTGATGTCCGTACCTGCTATTTCGCGCGCGACGCAAATTCCGCAGCACGTCTTATATACTCTACGCCGAGAGCCAAGCCCGAGGAGGAGAGGCGCAGTAAAGAAGGCATCCTACGAAGGGAGTAAAAACGCGTGACGTACCTGCGATCTACGTATGCCGCAGGGGACCACCCGCACGCAACCTGCGTCACCTTCTTTTCTTTGCCTCCCGCCTCCTTCTCTCGCCTCTTCCGCCCCTACCTTCCCCTTCGTTTTCCCTCCCATCCTCTTCCACCACCGAGCGAGCGTTTCCTCGCCTAATCCACTGGGTCTCTCGGCCCACTGCCCCCCTTTTGCGGCCTGCGGATCAAAGCCGCACCGGATTTATGAGCTGGCCGGACTTTACAAATGGACGTTACCCCCCTTGCTCCTTTCCGGTGCGTGTGGCGTCGCACGCGGTTGCCTCCCTGTCACATTTGCAAAAAATTGCCGCGGGAAAGGGAGGATGTTCCGAAAGACGTTCCGTGTAATTTCATGCAAAATGGACGCGTTACGGCAAGCTGTGGTTACACTATAAGCCTTTGTTCTTTCCTAGAATGACGAATAAAAGAGGCAAAAAAATCAGTCGATAAACAGGATTCACGATCGTGAGTTTAAATTACTTGGAGTTTTGATCATAAACTTTTTACAAGTTGTAATTTAATTATGATTTACGTGGAGCCTTTTTCCAAATTGCATTTTTATTAAGAGAAAAAAAAAAAAAAAAAAGCACCAAATCTGTGTATATTTCTTCTAAAATGTGACAGCTGCGGGCGGTATCGCCTGCTATTTTTTGATATGTATGTACGCACATTTCGATCTCAATCTGCCATTAGAGAATAAAGTGACGTAAGATCGCAACGCTTTTCGTATAATTCCGATCGTTACAGTTTCGCGGGATTTAATTTCACGCCCGGGCCAACAAATGTCCGTGGCACAGCTGTTTTTGACAAATCCAGTAATCATATTTCATCCCCGCGATACTCTCGGGGGCGGCCGTCTAGCATTCAACGTTTCCGAACGACAGGGACATATTTTTGCGCGGCAAATTTCACCAGCGATTTTTTTTCCCCGAACACGGACACGCGCGATTATATCTCCTTTTTTTTTTTTTTTTTTTTATGTTCGTCCCTCCTCCATACACACGACTTCATACGAACGAAGCGGGGAGTCCGCGTTAATCTCGTTAGTATTCCCGATAGTAGAAGGAAGTTGAAGTTGGTCGGAGGGCGCCATCCGAGACCTGCAGCGCGGCGCCCTTTGTTAAGATTTAAACAAGTAGCTAGCGGTGGCGTGATAAATTTTGATTACGTGGTCGAGACTTCCGAACGGGTTGAGATGGCGCGCGCGTGCGCACAGCAACGCGGAATAATTAGGGTCGAAGGGGGAAAATATCTAAGCCCGTCACGTATCCCGTCCACGTAGTCAAAGGAGCGATGCTCCTCAGCGGGGGTGGTCGCCTCGCGGCAGGGAAGGGAAGTCTCTTCTCGCGGTAAAAGTCGAAAAGGCATTAACCACAAAGAGCCTTTTCCCTGGAAGAAGGACCCTTTCGTAAAGCCGTGTCGCCGCCGCTTACAATTAGAAAGCGGATTACCGTATAATGACTCTTTCCCCGGGTTTCCGTCCGGAAGGTAGCGTGGTTTAAGCCGCCTAAATGCGGAGTCTATACGTATGTATGTCCGTAACCGCGACGAATGCCATTCTTCTTTCACGGGGAACGATCGAACTTCCACCGTTACGAACGGCAACGTAAAAGCCTTGAGCATTATTTACGTCCGCACTCAGTCTGAGTGCATGCAAGATAAGACACCTTCGTATATTATCGCGGATTGTGTGGATGTAAACGGAGATATAGGAGAAGAAAATTCACATTTCGAAGAAATTGTGCGTTATGTATCAAAACCTGTGCACTGGCTGGGCTATTTATTTTTTTGTAATATTTTATTAATATCATTTATTAATAATAAAATTTTAAATTCTTTACGTTTATGAAAAATGCGCTGGTCAATAATGTATTAACCCTCAAACTGAACACGTGGGTATTTCGTGCCATTTTTATATAAAACATTCATGTTTCCAAATCTTGATCTAACAAATAACAAAAATATAGTATTTAAAAATATTTTTTCTTTGACTCTACTACATAAACTTTTTTAGTTTAAACTTAAATGAAGATGTGTAAATTTTTCTAGAATTTTTGAAGTAATTTTAGAGTACAAAAATTTACTCAGACTTTAGTTTGAATTTACCACACATTTAGGTGTCAAAAAAACGTGTTCAGTTTGAGAGTTAAATATATTTGTTATTTTTGACATCCTTAACTATACAGGTAGATTAATATGTTTTCACATTTATTAATATGAAAATGTTTAAAGAATCTGAAAAAGAATTGATATACCTTCTTCTACAAAAACTAGGATGATAAATTTGAAAAAAAAGTTTGCTAAAATATATTGTCTTCCAAACGACCATTCGCTTTTGAGAAATTGACACTGTTAGAAAAAATCACGGACCAAAAAAAATGATTCACCAGTACGGAATAAGGGATACCATAAATGTCAGGGAAATGATCCTTTTACTTAAATAATGTTTCCATGTCACATATCTCTTATATGGATATGAAAAAAGATAATTTTTTAAGATTCGATAATTTTTGCAAACAACAGAAGAATTATTATATATTTATATATTATCATATTAATGTATACTAATATTACATTAATGTATTATATTAATATAATTACTTGTTATAATATATTTATAACTGATATTAATAAAATATAATTAATATTATATAAATATAATTAATATTACTTGAATATCTCTATATATTTCTCTAATTCTTTAATTTAAATGAAATCGTAAAGTAGCTTTGACAATTAACTATGAAAAGAAATCATGTTCCCTTTGTAAGCCATCGAAACATTTTTCCTTCAGGTTTTCCGTCGCAAGACTGAAGATATTCTGATATTCTGTTCCTGGCGGATCGACTTGTCCCGTAACAATGCTATCTTTCTTTGCCGAGCAACTCAAATCGCGAATATGAAGGGTCGCAGTCGAGTCCTTCGGCAACCGTCGCGTCGAAAGGGAAAAAAAGCTCGCGGCACGTCAAAGTCCGCGGCGCGAGGCGCAAAGAAAATTAATTAACACTCTTTGAAACCCCGCGAGCGTGGAAAGTTTGCTTTCAACGGAACTCACTTTTTACTCTCTGTCGCCGAGAGGGCAACTGCAGCTGCAGCCCTGCAGGAGTTGCTTTACCTATCTACATCTATATTACTGAACGGCCGATTTAAAGCGGAAGGAATCGGACGACGAGTCGGAAAAAAGTTATTCGACAAATTCGTTTATCCAGAGCAGGCGGTCTCGCTTTAATTATACTCGCGCGAGGCAATCGATGAGGACGAAATACATAGATACATGATAAATTCGATGAGTCGTCGAAATTTCAGTTTCTCTTTCGCGTCGAATGCTCGACCAAGGGCTGAAGGCAAGGGATAATGTTCGGGGATCGTTGAGCACTTGCAAGGGAAGATGGTGCCATCACCCCCATCATTTTTTTTCTCCGCCTCAGCGATCTCCGTTATACGTTTTTATTTCTTCTCGTTTTTTTCACACTTTTTTTTTTCACACGGAGATGGCCTCTCCAAAGTGCATTAACAGGCTATGCGTTTCACGCGACACGTCGTTACCGACGTGCGCTGTTTTTGTTGCAAATGAATCGTTTGGAAGGTAAATCCGCGTAAAAAAGATCGAGAGAACGCCTGCCCGTTCAGAATTATTGATCCACATGGATTCTAGAAACGGACGTTAAAGCCGCGAAGAGAGAAATTACGAAGGAAAAGGATGACAACCGATCCAAGATGGCGGACGCGGAATGCGATTTCGCAATGCATGGCAGGTATCGCGTACAAAAGAATATGTTAAAGGGAGGACGAGGAGAAGGAGAAGGGAGAGAGCAGATACGTCGGCCGCCCCGAGGCTGCCATATTTTATTACTTAAACGGCACGCCAAGGAGAGGAGGGGGAGGGGGGTGGAGCAACCCCGTTTGTTGGTTAAACAAGGAATTAATGCCACGGTAATCCATCATTATACTCGGATACCTCGTGCACGATGCAGTGCTTGCATGATGCATCCTCCTCGACTCACTTTTCCGCTTCGTCGCGTTTCTCTCTTCTTTCCGCGTTTCAGCATTCCTTCTTTTCTCAAAGGACGTAAAAGATCTTTATGAACTGACGAAACCCAAGTTTCAAGGATACGCTGACCCGAGATGGAATCATTTTTCCCCAAAGTATTGGTTTTTTTTATTAGGCATGGAAAGTGCAGGTTTTTTTCTTTACCCTTTTCTTTTTTTCTGCCTGCTGAGGAGGCCTGAAAAAGTCATTAGCTGTTTAGAATGCGGAACCTTTTTTGGAAGTCGTCTCTATAACGGTTCTTTGTTGCAGTCTAACGGACGCGACGGAGAATATGTCATTCTTTAAGAATTCTACGTCTTTGCAAAGTCACTTCTAACATTGGTCGTGCATTATTTCTAAAGCGCAAAAAAGGATGTGTACATTGATGCACTGTTAAAGTAATTTTGAAACGATACAAGAAAATATTTTTTAAATTTTAAGGCAAACATTTAACGCCCCCGAAACGAGAATTAATCGAAAAACTTGTACTCGCTTTGATGAAGAATGATTTTCATCAAACGCGATCCTGAACAAACCCTATCCTACGTTCTCGATTGGTTCGTTAAAAGAGAAAAAAATGACAGACAAACGAAACGTGACGTCATTCGAGTACGCACCTATTGCACCTCTATCTACGCGAAATACGCGTGCCAAGCGCTTTCGTCATTCGACCGATCGACCAACGCCACCGGCGATCCATCATCGGGAACGTCAGGGATGAATAATGGGCGAATCAATGTCGCGAAATCGGGTGAAGGGAACCGCGGGAGCCCTCCCGGCACCCTGTCGGATCACCCGGGAGCGGTCGCGAAATTTACGAGCCGTACGTGCGGCACGTAAGTGCATCGCGAGACGCGCGACTGCAAATTTATGGCGGCGATCGAAGCGGCGATCTGTCCGAAAGCCGATCGGAGTAAACTGTTGCGCCGATCATCGCCAGCGCGTTATATTCTGTAGCTGCACGCACGTGGCACAAGTAAGACGGAAAGCTTTCGCGATATTTAAATTAAGCTTAAAAAACAACACCCTTGTTATTAATAAATTATTAATTATTATTAATATTAATAGGTAAAAATGATTATTGACTCATTATTATTATAAATTAAATATTATTAATAAATTAACTTTTACTTCGTGCTGTTGGATGATTTTCGTCCGTGCAATTTCTAACAATATTTCTATAATTTCTCAGAAACTAAAGATAATATATTTAAGCAATTTTTTTTTTAATTTATTATTCTAGTCTTTATTTAAGATACAAACAAGATATATAAATTCTTTATCTATTGATATAACGTGTTGAAAATATATCCATTCACCTGTACAATTTGAGGATGACAGAAATAATAGTAAGGATTAGTAACAATTAATTTAAAAAAAATATACGTCGTTTCGTGAATATTAATACATTAAAAATCTGTATTATTAATAAATTATTATTAGATTAATGTTATTTTAAATTAATTTTAATTATTAATTATTATTAATCTTAATTACCAGATGTACCTCTCGTGAGCAACACATAAATATATATATATACACGTAAATATATATATATATAAATATATATATATATATTCATCTTTATTGCGATTCCTCGAGCGCCTCTAATTGGTCCGAGAAGTCGAAAAGTAAAAGGACGTTCGTGCCGCCGTTCGGCTTTCAAAAAGGCTTTTAACTAGGGGCTAGAACGACGGGAGGAAGCGCGCCCTGCCTGTCACAGGTTGTCGGTCGGCCGATGACGCGATGGGGCCGGTTAGGTCCGCCGCACCCATCGCTCGATCGCGGGCTCAAAATCGCGCGGCTCGTTTAATAGCCCTCAGGGCGCGGGCACGGGAATAAAAAGTCTCTCGCGCCACAGAAAGGAAAATAATAATTTCATCTTCTGGGCGCGTCTCGTCTCGTTACGCGTTAACGTGCCACGTCCGAAACTGTCCGCATCCGGTCCTCGCCCTCTCCAGTCACGCATCGTAGCACGATTTTTGTCTTTCCGAACACGATGATAAAGTTACGAGGCATCTCTTTTTCTCTTTCTCTCTCTCTCTCTTTTTCAAGATGTCAATATGTTCTTAGAGAGCTTGTCCTAGAACGACAACAAACACCTCCTTCGTTCTCTCTCTCTCTCTCTCTTCGGAGAGACGTCTCTCCTCGATGCTATCGCCTGGGTTTTAGATAATATCGAGGCGGGTCTCTCGGATGATCCGAAGACTCTTCCTTCCAGTCGGTCCGGCTAATTGCGACTCGACGGACCACTCGATCCGCCGCGAATGCTCACGAAAACTCACGCATCATCATCATCTCCGCGATTGCCGCCCCAAACTGTCGTCGCGTTAAGCAAGAGGCGACGCGAGAGAGATGAATGGGTATAAGACGGTGGAGAGAAACGTGGAGTGGATCGCGCGGGAGAGATCGGACAATTTAATTGTTCCAACTTAAATGGAGGAGAACAGCAGCTGCCTTCCTAACAAGACGGTAATAACCCCGTTTCTCTGAGAGGTCTTCTTCTCTTTCAGCACACGCGGCGAATTCTCTCTCTCTCTCTCTCTCTCTCTCTCTCTCTCTCTTTCTCTCTGTCTCTCTCCTCAATCGTTCGGTTCGAAACCACTAAGCGTCTAACCGTGACGCCCGTGACCCTGAGATGGCGTGCTGGATTTATAAGCGAACGCGGGGGCCTATCCGTGAAACGCAGCAGGTGCTTCCGTTGCGTCGGACGTGGTTCGAAAAAAAAATAAAAAATCGGTCGCGGTCTTTCCTCCTAATTCCGTTTTACGATCGTACGCGAGATCGTTTACAACGTGCGAGAGCCTCCCGCGTAGAAGAGAGCGGAGTTAAATCTTACGTCGAATCCCCGTTCAAAAAAGGTTCCCGCTCTTGCAGATGGAACCATCGCGTCTCTGTCGGCGAACTCTTCCGCTTTATCGGGGTTCGAAAAAAAAAAAAAATAAATAAATAAATAACTCTCTTGCGATATCGCCTCACGAGGATAATTCCCGTCGGAATTAGGCAAACGATAATGAAGAGATGTGTAACGCGCGACGACGTCCGACTGGAGAATACCTGGCGGAGGTTAACAGGTTGCCTCGAAATAGATTAGCTATTCGCGATGGATAATGGAAACAGCGTGTGCCTGTTCCGAAGAGAAGGATCCTGAAGTTCTGAGAAGCGATATATCCTGCTCGCCTTCCAGCACACACATACGCATATGTGTAACCCCCGTGATTATTATTAATGAACGTGGAATACGTAAAATATCCTACCTATGTATGATGCGTGATATTTCAGCTGATTATGTTCAAAGTGATGTACGTCGAGTTCTGTTACTTGATAAACTTTGAAGTGTCCAGATGTTAATGGGCTATCGATTCTGATGACTTTTTATTTATTTATTTATTTATTTTTTTTTTAATAAATATAATTCATCCGAGAGGGAAAAATCTCACTTCTCAGCTGATTGATTTTCGACTTTGTAATATCAGTAGATTTTGTATAACATCTTTTTTTAACGGTTGTAGCATGAAAATATGACGAAGAGCTTGAGATGTGGTAAAGTAAATTAAAAATTGATAAGTCGTTTACACTGATTCACTTTCACTTACGTCAGATTATTCCATCAGCCCTCTTGATGGGCAGGAAGTAGTTATTCTTGTGCTCGTGTACGTTATACTTTCTCTGGAAACGCGCTTTAACTTTAACCTGCTCGTTGCAACCAATGCATCCATCTATCATCTTGCGCACTTAGCGGGAATATCGCGGGTTTTAGATCGAGGAAATTTGAGAATCGTTAAAGGATTAGTACAGACATTGATGAAAGATATTGTGATGAAGAGTGAAACCTGACGGTGAGATAAATTCAAGCTCGAAGAAATAAATCGCGCATTCATAAATAATCGATCGATGCGACGGTACTGATAGCGAATCCATTGTGTATGTAAATAGTTTTCACATTAAATATTCACTATCACTATAGACCGCTGGAAAGAGTAGTGATTCATCCCCGTTAAACGATGCGGTAATAAAATTTCCGATTGAAAATTCCACTGAAAATCGATTAGAAGTCGAGCGATTGAAGTAAATTAAATTAGTTTACCTTTAAAAGTTAAATATCGTATTCGAAAAAGTGTTTAGAGTTTAGAGACAGAATTGCGATATTGATATCTTGAGTATATCTATACATTTTGTCGAAATCTAGAATCTTTTAATCTCTAAAAAACTTGCTTTATTATGCGTAAATATTAAAAAAATATACATAAAAAAATTTTTGTTTCTATTGTAAAATTAAACACTCTCAATATTTCAAGGCAAAATATTTTTCATACATATAGACTTTGCAAATATATAATAAAAAATAGAAATACACAGTATTTTAGTTTTAAAAATAAGCAAGTGTGTGTCCTACAAATATCACAAATAATTGTGAAAAAAATATGGAAACAAACAACGTATTTATGTGACCTAAAAGTACGGCTTTCAATCGCGTCCCATGATAGAAAATAAAAATTACTTATATTAATAATACACAATTAAAAAAAAAAAAAAAAAAGAAAAAAGAAGAGACAGGCTCTGCCTGGTAGATAGGTATAATAAACTTATTTACCGATCTCAATTTATCGCGACAACGAAACTATGCGATACTCGCTCCTTCTCCCTCTCCCCCCTTATCTTTTTTTCTATCGTATTTCCGAGGTTAACAAGCTAGGTAGTCTCACGCAGCGGCGGATCGCCATAGAGTGGGGCTGGCGTATATAATAATAGCGGGGTCCAGGGATCGTTTCCATGGGCAGCATTAATACTACTTATCTTGCGCGCGGTACAGCACGTGGTAATTATCGTCCAATCTCCGTAGGACCACCGGGACTCTAGAATATAATTCTTCCGAGTTGGCTACTTAAAAAAGTGCGCGAGCGCGCGTTTTCGTTTTTGGATGCCCCGCCTGATGACGGTGGCCGATGCTGGTGATGCTGGTCGCTCGCTCTCCCTCCCTCCCTCGATCCCCTTGCGATATCCCTTTTCCGTTCTCCACCCGCGAGACGACTCTCCACCGAGGGGGGAGGGGGAGTTTAAATTTAATTTAACGCATTCGCGTCTTCGCGTGGCACGGCTAACGAGCTACTGACAGCCGATTATAATAATTATCGTTAGGAGGAAAGCATTTTCGTGGGACAAGCGCGGACTCGTAAATCGGCGAAAGACGGCCGGAAAGAGAGCTGTAAAGCGCCCGAGAGATTAACCCGTCAACGTTCTCCGTTATATTCTCCTGGCTGGCGGTGTTGCTTGTAATTTGCGCGCGGTTTTGCATGAGAACGCGCAGAGAGATTCGCGAAAATATAATTATTAAATCCGACGAGAAAAGAAGGAGGAGACCGGGAGGAGAAGGAGAAGGGGGGAGGAGGGCAATGGATAATTAATATTTATTAACGTTTAAGACGCCGCGGCGCTCCTTGAGATAGTTATCGGCCGATTCGCGGTAGCTTCTTACATCGTCGACCCTAATATTTCATTCCGAGAGACAGAGAGAGAGAGAGAGAGAGAGAGAGAGAGCCTGGCGGGTCCCACCTCCTCGACTTTCCTCCGTATTAGTTTGTTAACGGTGAGCGACGTGTCCTTCATGCGTCCTGCGGCGCGTAAATTAATAGCAGTCCTACCGGAGAGAATCCTAGCAATGCGGAAATCTTGACATTTTTTTTTTGCCCTTTTTTTTCTTCTTCTTGAACGAAACAACGTATTGCGCTCGCAATAAATCTCGTCTACAAATCAATCCTCGACATTTGGAAACTGCGGGTGGTTGTCATTTTGGAAGTGAGGGGGGGAGGGGGGGGGCAGGTACGGGTGAAGAAATTAGTCGTTGCCAGGCCTCCTCGGTCTAAAACCCTCGTCAATGATTCTTTCCGTCAACAAGTTTCTAAAGTCACATTCTCGAAGTAATAACGCGAACAATGAAATTTGCGCTGCCGACCTTGTAGACTGACGGCATACTTATTGCTTGTTTAAGACGAAGGGCACGAAGAGGCCTCTGCGAAGGGATCACTACGCGTCTTTTCTTAGTTAAGGCTATTTCCGGAAACCAAAAGCCCCCGAGAGAATTACGGACGAATCGTATATTTAGACTTCACAACGGTTAGACAGCATAGTTAACTAGATACAAGCGTCTCATAAAGAGACATAATGGACGGCCTTAAAATCATTTAGCTGCCGACGATACTGTATAGGTGCCGCCTACAAAAATGGCATACGCCGGTCGTAAAAATGGCGGACAGATACGCCATCGTACTGCAATAAAATAATAATAAAATAATAAGTAGTCACGCGCACGCAGAGTCGAGTGCGTCACGCGTACAGTATTACACCGGTGATCATAAAGATAGTGTTTATTGACACACAATATATACTTTAGCTCTCTCTCTCTCTCTTTCTTTCTCTCGTAGGGCAGTTAATTAGCGTTGCCACATGTCGGCGATTTATCTTCTCCGTCTTGGTGTGCGATTATAATTCGAACGTCGAATATATTCTACGGATATTCGCGACCATAATTGTCGACGAGACGCATTAACAAGGTGTCGAATGCCTTTAACGCGTGGCGTGAGACTTGGAAACGTGGGACGAGATTAAGTTACTCGGCTTAATCGTGGAAAGTTGTCTCACTCTCGTGGCAGCCATTCGAGGGTGTAAAGTGGTACACTCTCGCGAGACGAATGAGGGTGGATGACGATCGTCGGTAGATGTGTCAGCCACGGCTTTCAAATCGACGCGAGCTCGAGCGTCACCGCGAACTTGTTAACGCGACGGACGATGACAGAGTGGAGAATGCGACACGAGTTGTCGGATGCTCGAAAAGTTTCGAAATCTCTGATGAAAAGTCGACGCGAGATACGTCGGGATAACTCTAGCGAGATATATCTATATACTATAGTATATCGAGAAATATTGTACACGTCGAATGGCAATTGATCAATATTTCAATTTTCTTTCTATATACCAGCCGATTTTTAAAAGATATATATACGTATTTATAGAAGAATAATTGTGTGTGTGTATATATGTACATTGAAAGATATATTGGGCGTGGATAGTGTTATGTACAATATTTTGCCAAAAATAATATTTATTAATATCAATGAGTAATAATTCTGGATTAACTGGTATTTTCTAATGTTTCATAAACTTAAATATATAGGTATCTAATATATGCTTTAATGTTTATTTTATATAAATTTCATTAAAATAAAATAAATAGAAGTTTATTTGTTTAATTATAATATAAAAATTAACTCTCTTCTTATATTAAAAAAGATCTAGACAGTCGTAAAGAAAATTCATTAAGTATAATGCTAATATATATTTTTTGATATATGTAAAATATATGAAAAAAAAATATATATATATATAAACTCTCTTGAAATAAATCGAAAATATTACATATAAATAAATAAAATTATCTAAATAAAATTTTACATACATAAAATCCAGTTCTTCTGCCTACGTGGAAATTATCTGGATAGTTTCATAAAATCTTTTTGACATTATAATCAATTTTATTTATTCACATTTTTATAAAAAAAAGTCTGAATAATTATCTATGTTTTTGAGACTCCACTTTTTGTACACAATGTCATAACATTATAAAAATGTGTAACGTTCATAAATTATTTTACATAAGACTTGTTCACGTCAGTGACGCGTGTGATATTAATATTAATTATATAAACTGTGTCGAGATAAGGTAATTTAGATTTTATTTTTTTCAATACGATACTGCATAAGAGTAATAATTCTGGATTAATTGGTATTTTCTAATGTTTTATAACTAAAATATATAGATATCTAATATATGTTTTAATCTTCATTTTATATAAATTTCAATAAAATAAGATAAATAGAAATTAATTGTTTTATTATAATATAAAAATTTATAATTATAAAACTCTCTTCTTATATTAAGAAAGATCGAGACATTCATAAAGAAAATTCATTTCAAGTATAATACTAATGTATAATATAATATATTTTTTGAAAATATGTATAATACATATATTAAAATTAAAAAAAGAAATATATATATATATATATATATAAAACTCTCTTGAAATAAAACGAAAATATTACATATAAATAAATAAAATTTTACACACATAAAATCCAGTTCTTCTGCCTACGTGAAAATTGTCATGATAGTTTCATAAAATCTTTTTGACATTTTAGTCAATTTTATTCATTTACATTTTTGTCGGTAATTATCTACGTTTTTGAGACTCCACTTTTTGTACACAATGTCATAAAAACATTATAAAAATGTTAAATAAAAAAAAAGGTTCATAAATTACCTTATTTAAGACATTTTCACGCCAGAATGCGTGTGATACTTTCTTTTTTATAAAATTACGCGAATCTTGCGGGTGGTGGTTTTCTCTCCTTTACGGTGTACGACAAGTGTTCATTACGGGTCGGAAGCGTCCACACACTTCGTTGCGGGGTAAAAGAACGAGGAGCAATAAAAAAAAAAAGGTTACCAGTTCCCTATACGGCACCGCTCGACCGCGTGAGCGGTAGCGCGGAATGGTCCATATACGGCAACATCCGGCCGCGTGTGAGGGGTTAAAATTATTCTGTATCAGAAAAAGGCATCGGTTAATCCGCGTTGCGAACGTTTCTTTATCTCCGCGTTGGGAATTTTCACTCGGCGCGCGGCGTGTGCGTGACATGTAACAAACGGATGCTCGACCGACAATTTTCCAACATTCCTGAAAAGAAACATGTCCTCGACATTCGTCCGATAGTCGATAGACCGATCCTGATCGATCCAGCCGGTCGTTACCGAAAAGACGGAGAGACCTGACGGGAATTTTCTCTCTCTTTCTTTCTCGAATCCCGATGGCCAGGGTAGGCGGGTGCTCATGAAGCAGCGATTCCGACGAAGAAGGAAACGATAAGGCAGCCCCGTCTACCTCCCTTCGTCTCCGTCCGAGAGAGCGCCTCAGCATCTCTCCTGCTTCGGGTCTTCGGGAGAGAAGCTGGTCTCAAGTGGGCCAATGTGAACGCGGCTTTGTGATGGCATAACGAGCGTGGAGAGCCTCTCCCATGCCCCGTGTAATCTGGTCTTCAGGTAATTGTATGTTATACGTCCGGGCACAGGAGAGCCTAGCGAGCCAGGGAGAGAGGGAGAGAGGGAGAGGCGAGCACGAGGAAGGGAGAAGGGACGAGCTTGGGGAGAGCTTGCGAAAAATCGCGGCTCATTCGGGTACAGGCACACAAGTCTCTCTCTCGTGATGGTCGGCAAAGAAAACGAGCAAGAGGAAGAGACCTGGACGACGTTATAGTGGCGAGGGAAAGGGAGCAGGGGAGAGGTGAGAGAAGAGGAGCCGCGAGAAGAGGGGGCGAGGAGACACCGGGGAAGGGGGGGAGGCGGGGGGAGGGAGAGAGAGTGACGTGTTGGTAGAAGAAGGATACGGAAGAGGAGATGAAGAGGAGGAGAAGGAGAAAGAGCCACGGAGAGAGTGTGTGAGAATGCTATCAGCGGACTCCTCTC
The DNA here is from genome assembly GCF_047496725.1 of Anoplolepis gracilipes. Taxonomy (NCBI): domain Eukaryota; kingdom Metazoa; phylum Arthropoda; class Insecta; order Hymenoptera; family Formicidae; genus Anoplolepis; species Anoplolepis gracilipes. The sequence goes on along the minus strand of NC_132979.1, from coordinate 7,516,528 downwards.
GACCTGAGGACCACACGAGGCGAGACCACCGTGCGTGGCTTCGGCCCTCTTTGCCAATATATCCGCGATCAGGCGGAGCGAGTAAAAAATGCGTGAGTTTGTACTACATTTTCTTACGCGAACACGTTTCTCCGTCTTGTCGCTCGAGCGAATCGGCGCCGTAGCATCATATAATAGCTGGACTTCCGGCCCGGGAATCTCGGGGACTCGACGGGGACCCGTCACTCGTCGCTCGTTCAGAGAATAACGATTCTCGAGTAATCGATCGGTCGCGTAGTCGCGATTATCCGCAACCGTTTCCCATCGGCCGCATAATTATCAATCCGCGGTCCCTTATGTAATTATAGTAAGCGCTCGCTCGACGTCGTGTCGTTCCTGTCGTCGACGTGTAGCCGGGGACGCTTCATTTTAATAGAGACTCGATAACACCAATCTGCCATAATAATACCACGAATATCAATATCAAATACTCGATTATTTCGTCAAGCTGCGTAGCATAAAAGTCGCTGGTAATAATTAAACATGACATTGTACAATAATGAATTCAATGAAGATCAAATACATGTATGAGATTGAAAATTCAACTTTTTAAGGAAATCGTCCGTCTAGAAAATTGTAGAATGTATTTTTGCACATGAATATATCGTTTAAAATAATATAATAAACAAATCAAATGTTGTAGATTTCATATTACGAATTCATTCGTTTCTACTTTTCGGAAGCATAATTCATAATTCAAATTTTCTCTCTACATTTTATTAAATAGAATTGGAAAATAATTTCAACGTCCATTGTTGTGCTTAAAATTTTGACAAATCAATAGAGTTTGAAAATCTATATCAAGAATTTTATTTAATTAAGTGTCAATGGCATCATGCAGATATTTTAAGAGACAGATGATTTGCCAGATATAGTCAAATCATCGCTGCTCTTTTCATTGATTATTCACGACCGTTCTCCTCCATTGATACTCCAGGGTGGTAACGCTCGTCAGATCCTCGCAGGCGCGAGCGCAAATTGAAGCGGTTAAACAGATACGCGTGCGTGACGTCGTGCGGGACTCGCTTGCCAAAATATCGGAGGCCCTCGTTCTTGTGAAATTCATTGCGGCACGCAGGTGTTATTACGACCAACGACGGCGTATCTTCTTTCAGGTAGCAAAATCGCTCATTGACAGTCGTTGTCGAATTATCGTGATCGCTCGTAGCACGAGGACAGAATAACTCGAGGGGGATTGAATCTAAAGCTGCGACGTCGGTAAAAAGGGAAAAGGGGGGACGGAGTTTAACGGATCGACGCTCATCCTCTAGTGTCAAACGACGAGGAGGTCAAAGAGCGAAGAACCTATGCCTAAAGAGACGTCGCCGGGTCCTCCGCGCCGTAATTGAAGGGCCTCCGCGATAAAGGGATTCGCCATTTTCGCGTAATTGTCGCGTAATTATTTCTCGCAATTAAGCTTCGCGAGATATATCTCCTTCCGTCCGGGATCTTCTCTTCTCTCTCTCTCCCTCTCTCGGGTCGCGATTATTATTATACGCGCCGAGATTAAATATCGGCGCACGCCGGGCTACGTGAGCAGCGCTGATTATGCCACTTGCCCTCTCTCGCATCAGAACGTATATATGTATATACCTTTAGGTCGCGTGAACCGAACTCGGGCTTTCGATCTGACCGAATCAAATTTTCACGCCCGGGGCGGGTTCTCTCGAATGAATTTCGCCCGCGGGGCTGCGTCGGAGAAATTATTACGTACGGCGTGTTCGTGCGCCTTCCCTCTCCCCCCGGTGCTAATCGAAATCGGTCTTTCTCTCTCGTAATCAGCACTTTATCGACGACCGGCGCAATCGTTTATCGGATAATTCTCGAATAACTCGTTGCTCAGCAGGTGTTTTAATACCAATTAGCCGCCAAGGCCCTTCGCCTCTCTTACAATCTTCTTTCGTTCCGCTGGATCTTTCGACTCTTGATAAGTCAATTATGGCCGTAATATCTATGCGAATGCACAGATAAAACGGCGAATATAAATGTCGGTCATTCGTAGAATATCAACGTCGTATTTATGTGTCCGCGATGTACTTTCCTCCTCTTTAATGTTCTTTATAGAACCGGGCAAAATGGCGAGCGGCGTCGATAACAAGGGAAATAAAATTTCAGCTCGATTCCCCACGGGTTTTATGCATCGCCCTCCTTGCGCGATATTAAAGAAAACTATTAGTTTACCTATCGCCAAAGGGGGCGAAAGGCTTTCGCGTGGTCGCGGAACTGACATTGCGGCCAGTAAAGCACGTAATAGAAGTCTGTCGTTTTCCATAAAAAGCGGACGTAAAAAGTGTCGCTTAGCTTGTAAAAATATACACCGTTACGTAAGGATCTCTTAAGAGAAGGGGGGACAGAAGTCCCCTCAAGTCTCTCAACAACGTAGTAATAGAGGCTTGACCGATCCTTCCTTCTTCTCCTTTTCCCTCTTATTTCCCCTGTGAGAACCGCTCGTCCAATTACTGATTAACGATCTCACCTCCGTGGAAATAATTATAAAAACTTAGGAATGCCACTTAACCCCGGGGGCGCGAGCGCGCGACAGCCAGGAAAGGATCCGAGAGGAGGGTGGGGGAGGAGGGGGACGCGCGCGACCTTAGACTCGCTAAGGCAGTTTCGATCGACGGTCCATAAAAGCGATAAATCCGTCGCCACGAGAACCCACAACGAGCAGCGGGAGGGGCAAAGTTGCTCCATGATATGCCGCATCAACGAGCCCAACGTGGCTCACCTGGCGCTTAATGACGTGACAAGAGAGAGGGAGAGAGAGAGAGAGAGAGAGAGACGTGTCCCCGGTTAACCGACCGCGATATCGAACACACGCCCTCGGTCACCGGTTTCCGGTATGTATTTGCGGCGAATGCCCCAAATGTATATATTGTACTTTGCGATTGGAAAAGCTTCGTACAAATCTCGATTATACTCTCGACGATTCTTTTGCTGTGATAAAAAAATTGCCCGAGATTTCAGACACATTTTTGTCTGAATTTTTAGATCTGGAGTTTCTGTCTGAAAGTAAGTTCAGTCTGTTTTAATTATTAGAATCATTTTTCTTTGAAAGTTTAGAAAAATGAAATATGAAATTTCAGACACTCTTCTGACAATTCGGACAGTGTATCTGTAGGAAAACTTCAAACACAGAGGCGAGGAATTGCGTATATATAAACAAAAAAAGAGACTAATATTGTTTTGAAACTATCTTTTTATTCTCGACATATAAATCTTGAAATGTGATTATATAGCGTTGAACGAATACAATTGCTTGTCCCAAGGCATTTTAATATAGTTTTACTAAAACAAAAAATATTTTTATTATTCAAGAATAATTTTCATGAATAAAGGAAAAAAATATTAGATGGACAAATAGTATACATATTTCAAACCAAAAAATATTATAATTTATAATAAATTATAAATTAGGATAATAATATTATATTTTTAAGATGACTATTATAATATTAAAATAAAATTGTAATATTATTTAAATTTAAAATTATCAAATTTTTCTAAGAAAATTATATATTTATTTATGTATATGAAACAATAACGCGAATTAACTAAAGTATATAAATTTTTATTTTTTTTCGTATGGATTGATGAGATAAACTATTTACTTACTGCTACTAAAATTTCTGAAACAATGACTCTATTGAAATAAAACAGATTTTCTCATCTTTATTCGCGATCGTAAATTCGTGAATATATATGTGCTCGTATATACTTTATTATTATAATGTAAAAATTATTGATTTCTCGCGAGATGTTGAAAAATTCATTTTCATTCATATTTTTGTAACTTAATTCTTCGTCACTCATATCACGGATATCTTTGACTTTCCGACATGAAAGAAAAAAAAAACTGTTCTTTTTACTTTAGCTTTTGGCGTCTTCTATACAAAGAAGTTGCGATGAATCTGATACCAAAGTATATCTCAGCAGTTCTTTTGACTTGCGACATTATTAAATTGCTCATTAATTATAACGTTTACAAGGTAACGGCTAGGAAGATTAATTTGATGTCGTGAAGGCGCGGAGGGAGAGAAGGAAATGAGGCGTCTTTCTAAAGTCACGTCTAATCATCGTGAATAAATTCATACCGTGCGTAGATAAATAGATAGAGGCTTTATTATAGCATCATGCTTTAAAATAGCATCTATGTATTTTAAATAATTATAAAATGTATATTTTAGAAAGTATAGGTAGTATTTGTAACGAAATACGAAAACAAAGAGAAAAGACTGTAAAAAGAAAAAGAAAATTTATATTAAAATTTAAAAAACATATATATATAATATATAAAATATAAATTATCAAAAAAAAAAGACCTACAAAATGATGTGATGCGAAGTAATCGCAAACTCTCTTTTTTAAATTTAGCTCTTTTTTCATAAAAGATTTTTTAAAAGAGGGATTTTTTTAAATCCGTTAAAAGAAGGTCTTTTAGATTTTTTAACCGTCCAATAAAGATTTAGTAGATGATTTTCTTTTACAAAAATCTTGCAACATATAAGAATTGTTTAAGCTACGATGATCTTTCACACATTTCTAAGCGTTAATGAAAATATTCCTTCAGAAATACAGAAGATAACATAACATAAAAAAAATATCAATTTTTAATTAGTTTATACGATCGAGTAATAATAACACGTGTCGGTTTACTGTCAAAAATGAAACATATGTAGGTAATTATTTTTGTTTTAATCTGTTAAAAGAGAGTCTTTTAGATTTTTTTAAACGTCCTATAAAGATTTGGTAGATGATTTTCTTTTACAAAAATCTTGCAACATATAAGAAATATGTTTAAGCTACGATGATCTTTCACAATCTTATCTAATTTTAATTAGTTTATCGAGTAATAACACGTGTCTGTTTACTGTCAAAAATGTAACATATGTAGGTAATTATTTTTGTTTTAATCTGGTAAAAGAGAGTCTTTTAGATTTTTTTAAACGTCCTATAAAGATTTGGTAGATGATTTTCTTTTACAAAAATCTTGCAACATATAAGAAATATGTTTAAGCTACGATGATCTTTCACAATCTTATCTATTTTTAATTAGTTTATCGAGTAATAACACGTGTCTGTTTACTGTCAAAAATGTGACATATGTAGGTAATTATTTTTTTTTACGACAATTTCGAGCAAACACGAAATTCTCATGCGCCCGCATTACGTCATACGTTTCAAACTAATTAAGCACCGTGTCGTATACTATATACGACGCGCCGCCCCAACCCTCCGCGACCGATATCTCTCGGTGTGCCGTCATTTTTCGAATTCGCCGAGAATCCCCAGGCCAGATAGTCTCACGCAGATAGCGCGCTCGCTCCATACACAGGTGCCCGAGGTGATCCCTGTTGCCCGAGCGCGGTGAAACGAGCCACGGCGGAATTGAACCCGGCAGGGGGTTCAACGACGCCTAAGTTGTGGGTGGCGGACGTTCGCTCCGGGTGGGGGATGGGGGTTGAATCCCAGGGAGAGGGGGAGTAGGGGGAAGACAACGACCACGGTCCGCGTAGTCCGTATATCCCTTTGTTCGACGCGTGGCAAGATAAATTCAGCTAATAAATGACCGGGGGCTATTTACCGTGGCGGTAGCGCCTCGTTATCCGGCTCGGGACTCTCTCGTATGTACACACACACGCACACACATAAATATATACACGTATATATACACATGCACGTACGTACACAACGACGGCGTGTTTTGCAGCATTTTGAGCATGGCTCAGTATCGGTAAGAGGCCGATAAATCTTGGCGCGCTCGAGTCCTCCAGGCGTACACCGAGGAGTCATCCCGTCCTCCTCTCCTCTCCTACGTACAAACGTATATACGTGTGAGTGTATCTCCTCTCTGTCCCGCTACGTCTACGTAAACCACGACTTCCTTCCCATCATTCTCCTGGTAGCTACCAGAGAGCACTCCGGAGAGCGAGCTGGTATACAGTTATGTCCCGTACTTGTGAGAGAGGGCGGGTATCGGTCCTCTCGCGTCGTGAGAGGACCTGGCCTCTCGCTATCGCGAAATCAATGTCCGTCTTAATTATCGCCCTCGGCCTCTCGCTGCCCTCTCTGCCGCGTCCCGCCCGCATAGATTCCTCGCACGCCCCCTCACGCACGGCTTTCCTCCGCGGGAGAGCTTTTTTTTACACGCCGTCGGCGCGATATCGTAGACGCCGCGTTGCCTCGTCGAAAGGGGCGATAAGGTACGGTTTAAAACCGCGTTTAAGGTATGTGAACCGCATATGGGAAAGGGATCAATGCGCTCCTCGCTTGTGTGCACTGCGTGATTTGTACAAGAGATTTCTAAGCCCTCGATATTACACTTTGAACGCTAACAAAAGGGATGAAAAATATAGAAAGAATTTAAATTGTCGTCATATTTTTATCTTTACTTTTTTAGTTTTTGTTTGTTTTTTTTTTTTTTTTTTTTTTTTTTTTTTTATTGATTTATAAAAGTCATAGTTATATGATATTTTTATTTAATTTAAAAATATATTTCGAAAACATCATTATATATATTTTTTTTTAATAAAATGATTAATAAATTATAATAATGAAAAATAATGATTACTAAAATCGTTTAAATGTTTAGGATTAATTTGATTTACGATTAATTTAGAAAATGTATTTTTAAATTATAATTGATCACAAACAAAGAATAAATTCGTGTGGAGTAATAATAGCAAAAATGCTCGCAAGAGATCCCTTAAATTCTTAACTTCAAAAAACAATATTTAGAGAGAAAAAGAGGTAGAGAGAGAACTCTGTTACTATCTTTCATTTTATAATGAAGGACTCGTGCGTTAATGATCGTTGCGGAGTACGCAAAAATCGAGGAGAGATCGCGAATAATGTTCCACTCAACAATAGGAAGAGGTGGCCGTTCCCATTCTGCCCGCTTTTCGAAAACCGCGGAAGAGCTTGCGAATGGAATAATAGCCGCGCGAGGGTCGGCTATTAACGCGCCCCGCGTTTGCGGCCTGAGAATCTCTCAGCGTTTGGACAATTCGACCGTTGCATTCGTAGTTCGCGGATGCGAATCCGCGACGTCAGCAAATGATGGTAGCGAGCAAGCATTCTCCGGGTAACTTTAAACCACGACGTACCTCGGTTTAGCGATTACGGCTCTTCAACGCGAATCTTTCCCGCGGCTTAAAAATGTTTCGCGAGAAATTTCCCTCTCAAAATCTGGACGAGTGCGTTTAATAATTTACGCAAAGAAAAATAATGAGAAAAAGACGGGTTTTTTAAATAAAATGAGATAATTATGATACTTAAGAGACTATTTTTTTTTTAATAAAATAATATTAATAACATTAATAAATCTATAATAATGAGCAATAAAATTACTAAATCTTGTAAATGTTTCAGGATTAATTTAATTGATAATTAATTTAGAAGTGTATTTTATTATCGTTTCTCTTCATTGTTAAAAAATTACAATGTTAAAAAAGGACACTAATATTTTTTTTAAATATACATAGTACTGATATATACATAGAATATACATAGAACCGTCTGCCCATTTTTTTCTCGCTAATTGAAGCAAATCCTTTTTTATTCGGTAGATGACGGTAAGCTTTGCCAACTAACCAACTAGTTCTTTCTACCTTCCGTCCCTTATTTATATAACTAGATATACTTTCTGTCTGGCAACGACTCCTCTGCCGTGTACACCATTATTGCGTACATTATTCTACGCAATAATGTACGCGTAGTGGAAATAGTTTTGAGTAAAAAGCATTTACAGAGACAACCGTGAGACCAAAAAAAATTGTGATTTTAAATTCACGGATAGAAAGGGAGGATCGAAAGAACGAAAGAACGAGGCGACACACGTGAAATATTTCACATCCCTCGCAAGGCCGTTTGTCGCGAAATTTTAATCGCCAACTCCAACTTGACCCATTCGGTAATTCGCGCACTGATTCTTCATTAACGCGCATTCAATTTCAACTTATTATTTTAATTAGCATACGCGCGAGACACTTGAAAATGCGCGCGTCCCCCTCGCTGAAGTATACCCCCGCGGGAATTCGCATAAACTAAATGCGGCAAATTGCGCCCGCGATGGAAATGTCCCTCCGGAAATTATTTTAACGTACGCTTTTAAATTTTACACCAGCTGGCGGGAGATGGCGGCCAAAGTTTTCATCGGACGGTCCCCGATTCCCCGAACAAAGATATTTCGCGACGTCAGCTACCTTGTATCGCTATACCGTCACTCGTTCGTCAACATATGCGAGTTGAGCTTCGCGACCGAGTCTCTTAACTCAAGTCCCCATCATTGAAAGGGGGGAAAAAAAATGGAATGGAAACGCGATCCTTTTTTTTTTTTTTTTTCTTTTTTCATAATTAACGAATCGCGCAAATCAGACGACGGGAAACAACGGGCGAAGCCGAGACTTATAAAAGGGACAGATGTCGGAGTCAAATAAACCTTCGTTCTTTTGATCAACGGTAATCCGAACGCGTCCACGCATACCTCTGTCGGATTAATTCGCCCCGATTCGAGTTTCAGCAGCCGGGCATCGCGTAATAACCCATAACAAAAGCGCCCGTTGTTAAAACGACTATCGTTTGTGATAAACGCCCAGTTTGTTGCGCAACAGGGGATTATCGACGAAAGCCCGATAACCCCGTAGATTTTATATCGTAAACAAAATCCAGGAGGTAGGGAGGAATATAAAATTTCGATGCGCGAATTCCCACGCATTTTCATAAATATCTGAGGCCGCGCGCCTATTTATATATTTCTCTTAACGTCCCCGCGATTTTATTTTTCCCCGATATATTTCCGCATCGTCTGTTTTTAATTCAGCGTAATAATCGATCCTACGTTCCATCGAGGTTATTGGATTCTCACCGATATCTACGCTAATGTAATCACATGCGGGTGACGTATCCATTAATCGCGTTTTAAAATCCAACGAGAGGGAGAAAGAGACCGAGAGAGAGAGGGAGGGAGAGGGGAGGGGAGGAGTTCATTACCATTTCAATTTTGCATTTTACCACTTTGGCCGTCGCGGAAAGTAGGAAACCTCTACGGAGGATGTAATCCGACTGTATAATGACCGTTGCGTTGCGCAGAGATTCACCGTTGCGTCAAATGCACTTACTTTTCGACGTCTATAAAACGCGGGACGACTTTGCCGGTCCCGCGTAGTCGGTCATTCGGCGGGTTTTAATCCCCTCGCGGAGAGAGCACACATAGTGGTGCGCCGGCTATCTGTAAAAAAGAAAAATAGCCGCTGTAATTCCGGAACTTTCCAGACTGTCGGAAATCGGGAGGGAGGGAGTGAGAGGGAAAGAGATGAGTTCGAGACAGTTTGCAGCAAAGCCGATACTCTGCAAGAGAGGAATTATGGTGCGCGATTTGGAGTGGCCTCACGTAGATTCGCGTTCCGTCGAACCTTCGCGATTAAATCTAAGCCCCCGCAACTTATTTGAAGCAAATAATTACTCTTCCGCGACTCTACACCCCTATACGTACGATAATAGTATATATATACGCGTGAAAACTTTATTAGAGACAAAAATGTAATCTACTTTATATCCGTGTATTCATCTAACTTTCCTTCCAACGTACGTTACATCTAGTATTTTTAAAACAAGGTGTCCGAAAACCTCTAAATTCTCCTAAGGGTGGATATATTCTGGCTAATTTGAAAACGATTTTCCCTCAGCGGAAATATTAATAATTTCTGAATTGTAAGCGATGAAAAAAAAAGGGTTTTTCATTATTAGATTAAACTTTTGTAGAATTAAAAGATTTACACAACTATATTTTTCAGTTAATTATATATACACGTATATGCATATAGATGAAGTTTATTTTAATAAAATGCTAATTTAAAGATTGAAAAAAAAAAGTTTTTCATAAATTAAACTTTGTAAAGTTAAAAGATTAACAAAACTATATTTTTCAGATGGAGATTACTTTAATAAAATGTTAATTTAAGACTTAGTTAGAAATATATATAATGACAAAAATTGGAAGCTTGCAAAAAATAATAATCTCCCCCGACATTTTCGCTCTCGAAAGGAAATTCGAAAGTTATTTTAAAACATTTTATATAATGTGTGATTTTTTTCAACGTCGCGTTATTTGTAAATAAAATCTTGTATTATTTTTAGATTCCTATCCATCTCTTTTTTATTATTTTTTCTATAGAAAGCGTAAAACGCGCAAACTTTTATGTAAATCAGAATTGTAAAATGTTGGTCGGAGGCATAAGATTTCCCTTTAACACACGAAGCCGGAGCCTATTTATGAGCATGAATTATGCGCTCGGAATGCGTCATTTCGAACGGAAATCCCTCGTCGCCCGTGTGTTATAGAACATCGAATTACCAGATTTTCTCAGAATCGAAGTCTTTCTGAACGCCCCGTGATCCGGAATACAATATGGAAACCTCCTAAGAAAGAAATATTTAATCGCAAATTCAATTGTCGAATTTAATACATTTCGTGCGCCAGCCTCCTCTTAAAACAATCGGCGAAATAATAACGGTGACGTCGACGGTGCAGTAAATCGCGACGCGAACAAAGATTTCAGCCGCGTCTCACGACTGTGAAAAGTTCCATTTGGATTACACGCCTCGAATAACTTAGCGAGCGATCGCTAAGTTTCCGCGCGATATGTCAGTATACGTTAACGGCTCATAATATGCTAATGTTTAAAAAGAAAAAGGAAAACCACTGTGTATTGCACGAACTTGACACGCCGTCATCTCTGCGTGCACTCTACTATATATATATATATATATATATATATATTGCACGGTATATTATAGTGCACTAAATTGGCATATATTTACGCGAGATACATAATTAAAAATATAAATTTTGACATAATTTATTTTTTTAAATTACGAAATTAAAAAAAAAAAAAACAAACAAACAAACTGTGTCGAAAAATAAAAAGTGTTTTTTAATTATAAAATTAAAAAAAATAAATTGTGTCAAAAATTTTTTTTAAATTACAAAATTAAAAACAAACAAATTGTGTCATACTATTTGTACATCTATACATTTGTTGTTGCTCTTTTTTTTTTTTTTTTTTATATAGATGTTGCGATAAACGCCAAAAATAATCTTCACGCGATTTTGCATTTTATTGTCAGCCTACTTTTTTTTATTATCTCACGCTTTATATTCCACAATAATGTACTGCGACTGATTTAAAAAATATTTTGCTTCTAACTGACAGAGAGAGAGAGAGAGAGAGGATATTAATGACGTGTTTTTTCTTGCATCTACCTGTCTGGAATATGATCGCCTTGAGATATTAATTTACATAAATACATGTGTTTTAATTTGCTAATTGATTAAATGATAATTTAATGATCAACGACGTGTGGCTGGAGGATTATGCGTGTGTCCCGTTAGCTTCGCTCGCGCGCGCGAGAAGTCCATCGCGACTGAAAAAGCGCGATTTCAAAACGGCCGAATGAGCACCTTTCTCTACCTGTTTTCCAATTTCCAACCGTGGACGGAGATCGGATCTCGTTGCGAGAAGGGGAACGGGCGCGATACAGGACGTTTCACAATATTGTTGGTCCCCGTATCCGTCGGGTGTACGACAGTCGGGGAGGGAGGGGGAGGCTCTTCGAACCCTTGTCACCACAAAACTCGACTGGAAATCGAATTCTCAGGGCATCGAATGACAATTTAGCCCCGGCCGTGTACGAGCTAGGGAGACGGGAGCGAATAGGGCTGATGCGACGAGACAGTACAGGAGGTGGAGGGAAACGAGGCGGAATAGAGAGAGAGAGAGAGAGAGAGAGAGAGAGAGACGACGTAAGGGCGAAAGGGAAGGAAGGAGAGAGAGGAGATATATATATATATATATATATATATATATATACCCCCGATGTCGCCCGATGTTGCAGAGATGTTATCATCCCTGCGGAGGAGGTTATATACCACCGCAGGGACGTAAGCGATGAAAAGGTGCCCGGGCAACTAACCCGGGGCTCTAACAATCGTGTCGCGCATTCTTCTCCGGATGATCAGCTCGCCCCGATAGTTTCGACAGAGTTGCAATTTGCTCGGATGCGGTCGGCTCGACCGATCCACCCTTCCTCCCCCCTCCGCTGCTCGGCCGTAAAGGCTCCTCTGCACCACCGGTGGTGCGGACGACAATGAGATCCTTATCGGGAGGGGTATGTATGCATTTCTTCTCTTCGCTCTCCTTCCGTTCCGCGTCTTGCAGCAGCTGCTCCAGACGCGAATCGCATTTGTATATACATATATATATATATACGAGAAGATGCGCGAGTCCTCGTAAAACGTTTAAAGCCGTACATAAGACGGGAGAGGATCTCGATCATTTCGCGAGCTTTCTTTCCGTCGCGTCGGATCGAAAGGAAATCTCGCTGAGGAAACGAGAGAAATCTCGAGTCGAAATCCGTATATTCTCACAGATTCGCGAGCGTAACGTCTTATCCAACCTCGCGGAAAGTTTACTCACCGATACGCTATATACACGCTGTATATATATATATATATATATGTGTGTGTATGTATCTGTAGATTATACGCGTATGATTCCCGTTTAATGGGATGACGTTTAAGGGTTAACGTCCGCGAAAACGCGAGTCGTTATTAACGGGAGTTTAATCGCGTTTCCCTGTTTCCGCGATGCGATCGACCTGTCCCGTGCCTCCTTTAAAGGTTCTCCCCACACTGGTACCACCACCGACGACAATGAGAGAGCCTTATCAAGATCAGCGGAGCTTCTTTCTCTCGGGGCTACCACCAGCTGCATCGGCTTCTTCTTGCACGCGATCCTATGCCGACTGTACAGGACGAATATCTTGCAACCAACGTCTTTTTCTCTGCAAAGTTTTTTTTTTTTTTTTTCCGGAAAAAGGACGGAGTTACCTCTCTCGGGGAAAGACAGAGGCAGAAACTATTCCTCGATAAAAAGAATGGATCTTTAATAAATAATGGGCCGAGTCGTCACTTGAGGAAGAAGGAAAGACAGATTGTCCATTGTAAAAAGTTTCTTTCGCTTCGTTTGAAACCAGCCGGAGAAGTTCTCTTTCTCTCTCTCTCTCTCTCTCTCGGCGGGAAAACGGACTTTTATACGATTCATACGGTTTTTTCTTTTTTTTTTTTTTTTTTTTCACTTTCCTTTTGTGAACGATCCTCGCGCGGAAACGGGCGTTGCTGATGACGTCGACCGATACGATTTTCCCAAATTTTACTACGGCAAAGAACGACACAACAGTAACATTCTTCCGACGCGTACTGACAATCGTTTATAACGTAGTATCGTAAAATATTTCAACGGTCGGAGACGAGATGGTGCCCAATTTTATATGCGACGTTATTAGAGGCGAATTTGATCTCTCAATCGATCGAATATATAACTGCATCGTAATTAACAATAATGATCGTAGAATGGAAGTAACCGAATAATACGCTTTTTTCCCCATAGAAAAAATAAAAAAAGAGTGATTATTCATACTCGCGAAACGACAACGAGCGGATGCCTTGCACTCGGCGATGCATGCAAAATTTAACGTCAGCGAGAATAATGCAATGAATCGCCGACGAAAAAGCGAATCAACGTTGTCGTCGCGCGGACAAATTATTAAATTTTATTAGCATATCGCGCGCATCAAGAATAGACGAATAATTTCTGTGTAACTTTTAATTCGGCATCGGAGAAATCCAGGAAGGGGCGGATTATTAAATTTTCCCAATGCGATCTTAATTAAGCCAGCGATCGAGCGCCCTTAATTAATAGCGGATAAGTTCCACGGAAAGGATTGTCGAATGGCCGTAATTGAAACTAGACGAGGGGACGGAGGGGGGGGAGGGGAGAGGAACGGGCGTTAGCGAAACACACCGGGGGACATAATTGAAGGGGCAGGTGGACGAAAGTGTTAGCTCGCATTTAGTAAGTTGCGGGGGAGAAGGGGGGGAGGGCGACATTGTAAGACGGGGTCCAACTTTTTTCCGGCTTCATCGAAACTTTAGAGAGATCCGTGGAGCGGCCGGCACGACACCCTCACTTAGAATATTCGTTATAAAAGGGAAGGAGCGGAAGAGGACGGAGGGGGAGGGGGAGGGGCGCGGAAGGAAGGACGGGACGACAAATTTACGGTACACTTTCGCGGGACTTGGTAAGTGCATCATAACGCCTTCGTCCACTATATTTCCGGCTCTAAACGATTATATTCCCGTGACACGTCGTTCGTTGCTGGAACTAGTTAGCCGGCGGAAAGTGTCGCCGCGAAACAAAAAAAAAAAAAAAAAAAAAAAAAAATATATGATTTATCTTAACGAGTTTTTTACGTATGTATTTTGGTGTGAACGGAATCAGCTGCCGATAATTCGATTGATTAAAAGCGTCAAAACTTAAATTATTGTTTTCTTTTTTTTCGATAATTTATTTCGACGAAAATGGAAAAGTTTTCGCGAAACGTAGAGAAAGTGTGTATTTTTAATATAAATATAAAAATAATAAATATAGAAACAATAACATAAATATAGAATAAAGTGACATAATATTGAAAATTAAAAACATTTTAATTAAATAAAAACAAGGACGATAATAGTTATAGAGTTGTGTTAATGAATAAAAATATACAGTGATAATTATATAAAAACAATATTGATCGCTGATTAATCGCGATTAATGTTTTATTGCGCGTATTACAAATTTCTCTGATAAAACGGAGTGTTCCCAGAATGTGTCAGAGATAGTATACATGCGGAAGAAGATTAATGCGAATTTTCCCGTAGTCTTCTCTATCCTTGACTTTTATTGGGTTTAGCAATACACCATAGTCGCAAATAATCCGAATCTTTGTTTTGGCCGACGTAAAATTTGCGTTAACGCGTGCTCTTTACGATCGCAATCATGGGTGCCTCGAGTCGAGGAGCGGCGTGGCAAGAAATTGTCGAAACACTGTAATTTACCGACGATAAATTTCTCTCGAGAGTCTCGAACGGGGAGAGAGTCGATCTCGCGATCTCGGTTCGCGCCGGGATCCGGAACGGCGTTTTAGAGAAAGAGAGAGAAAGAGTGAGGGAGCGAAGAGAAGCGATAACAAGGACGCGGGCCCCGCGGACGAATAAAGGACGGAAGGGCACACGAGAGAGGAGTAATCGATAAACGGGGCGCACAAAAGTTAATTGTGTACGGGATAATGCCGGGCGCATGAGCGATTTCTCGAGCTCGGCCTCGAATCGTGCGCGACCACGTCTTTCTTTATCCTCGTTAACCTCGAGGAAGAGAGAGAGAGAGAGAGAGTAATTCCTCCGCGATATCCCTCTCTCCTTCTCTCATTATCCCGACTGTTATACACGTGCACTCGCGGGCTCCACGGGCTCGTGAAGGCCCGTTTCGCTCTTTTGCCCGTGATCGTAAGCGCGTGCAGCGAGTATAACGGACATTCCCGCTTCTTTCTCCTCGGTCGAGCGACGAGGCTGAGATTTTTTCCAGAGGAAATTAGCTGCCGATCGTCGTCGTCCTCGTCGTCCCCGAGAACGAGCGACCGGTAACGGTCTCCGTCCGCTTGTAAAAGATACGCGATATTGCCGATCGGAAATGCGGAACTTGAACGTGTCAGCGACGCGAGAGACAAAGAGAGAGAGAGAGGGAGGGAGAGAGGGAGGATGAAAGAATCAGTCGCGGAGTCTGCGACACGCAAACTTTGCGAAACGCGAATAATGAAGGCCGAGGGACATCGATAATGGACAAAAGAGCCCGGAAACAAAGCGACGAGGACGTTTAATCGAGCGACGTCACAATATTTACGTGAAAATTGCTCGCCGCCCCCGCTTATCCCGTCCTCCCTCCCTTTGTTCAGCGGGGGGGCGCGCACGCTTTTATCTACGACCTGCATTCGTACGTTTCTGCGAATGCGTCAGTCTCTGCGACCTCGACACGTGTTCGCACATCTGCATGCGTCTCTATATACCTATATATATATATATATATACATATATGCGAATCCGTATAAGCGCGCGACGAGAGCCGAGGCTGAAACTGGTTTTCCGCCGGGAATCAATGGGTCACCCGCGCGCTATCTGATCCACCGGGGCAACCTCCAGTGTACGTGTCGCCTACCGTACAGATAAACGCATTAAATGGTGTCCCACGGAATGTGACCCGCTGTGATTTACGGGAAACCGAGGGACCGAACGCGGGCGGCACTCTTTTTGCCGTGGTGTTTCGTCGACGTTGAGCGGGGGAAGAGAAACAGCTTCGTCGAAAATTGACTCGATCGGCGAAACGATACGGAGATAAATGCGCCGTCGTTCTCTCTCTCTCTCTCTCTCTCTCTCTCTCTCTCTCTCTCTCTCTTTCTTTCTTTCTTTTTATCTATCGATCCCCGCTATAAAAGCCGGACCTACACATATCCCGCGCGACGATAGTTTGCGGAAAATTATAGCCGTGTAGCACGTGTTCGCTCAGCAAGAGCGATACAATTCCCTTGACTGATAAGTACAAATCTAGATACATCTCTTCTCCTCGGCGAGCGCGTTCTAAATGCACAGTCATAAGCGATCGATATCTCTAAAGGAGATATAAGACATCTCGTTTTAATCAGTTTTCCGAAGGGGCCGTGATTTAGACTCTCTAGATTAGTCGGTGATTGAAATGATGTAAACGTCATGAAAAATGTAGTTTCAACGAAAAGAATCTAATCCGTACGAGAGTATATTTTCTCTCTTATAATGCCACAATTAAAAGAAAAGTGACCAAGCTGAGAAGATTAAATGACGATGGTACGTAACCGATCGTAATGAAAGAAGGAGAAATCGCAGAAACTGGACGGTAGTTTCTCGACAAATCGCACACCTCGAGGCTCCCTTTATCTCCTTGGCAAGGCGTTTTACTGCGCCGTTAAAACGACGCGTCGGCTATTAAAGAGAGAAAGAGAAAAAAAGGATGCTTCTCTTATTATAAAGCTTAAAAAAAAAAAAAAAAAAAAAAAAAAAAAGCCGCATACACTCGACTACGAGGACTTTACATCCCGCGACACTCCAGGGAGAATACGATGGCGGCTCTCTCTCTCTCTTTCTCGCAGCATGCGTTCCCGCATTCGCAGCTCGCAAAGTAGGCGGGAAGTTGACGTCCGGCCAGCTGACAGCCAGGAGACGCGTCGTCGCGCACGTTTTACGGCTCTCGGTTATGATTCTCGGGCGTTTCCCCTTTTCGATATATCGAGCGACGAGAGACGAGGATAAAAATCGAGGCCTTTGAGAAAAATCGCCGGCGGGCATCTCCGACGAATTTTATCTCGCCGACCTGGACCACGAACACCGATCGACTCCCCCCCCCCTCCTCCCCCCGTCTTTATCGCCCCCCGATGAAACCAATGAAACCAATCTCGTTAGCGCGACTCCCTTTATCACCTCTTCCTCTCTCCGATTGCGTATGCGTTTCTTTGCGCGTCGACGGAGTTCACACACGAGTGGTAAATAGTTTTCGACATAAATTTCACGAGCGTGACCAGCGACTCGGGATTATCTGTATTTGTAATCGAGTATCGTGATTATATGCGTGAAGGGAAACGCTGATGGCGTGTAATTGGAGAGAGGAGTAAATTTTATTAGTATCCCCGCTTGCGCGTATTTTGTTTCCAGGGTTTCACGATAAAAAATAGCGAAGCCGAAACACACCGAGGGCCGGGGGAAAAAAGTAGCAATTGAAAGTGATGGTGCACTGGAGAAACGCTGGCGAAGCGAACGCGGGATGTTGAGATATACAGACGAATTGACTGCATTACTACTACACGCCGGAGAGGAAAAAAAAGAAATAAATCAATTTCGAGAGAGTGAATTTCGAATTAGCGAGAGCCCGGTGAATGGAAACAAATGAAAGATAAGAATTTATTGGAGGGATATATATTGAAACACACACCCTCCTTGCAAATTAAGCCCCGTGGATATGACTTTCGACGCTCTTTCGAAAAATACGGGATAAATGCAATCGCGCGTGCGAATACTGGCTTTATAAATTGATAAGAAAAAAAAGAGGCCCTAAAAAATTGCATTCTAAATTTGTATACTTCATGAGCCTTCTTAATAATATTTTCTTCTTTACGGTATTAAGATATTTTTTTGAAAAAAATATCTTATTTATAAATTAAATAAAAACTGTATATTAAATTGTCTGCATGTATATAATCTTCGATAATAAGACAGTATCTCCTATTCAGTATATATTCTAACAGATTAAAAACATCTGAGACTATTCTGTAGTATATAACATATAAAGTAAATAATAATATTCTTAAAATTTTACGAAAATATAAATTCCTTTATCATCAAATATATTTTTCTTCATTCTAACAGCGATGTATCGGCAACAACTAACTTTCCTGCACCCTACTTATCGTTTTTCTTTCTTCAAGAGAAAAAGCAGCCACCACCGAGACGCGAGGCTGAGCAAAGTATCTTTCCTCCGCGAGATACTCGAGCGACGGGACCTTGACCGACACGATGAAACGCTAATTACGTTTTCGTTCGTGTGCTGAATTCCAATCGCTCATGGCTCACCGATGCTGCCCACGTAGAAAGCTGAAAAGCCTCCGCTATCTGCGGCAACAGACGACGACGGCGGCGGCGACGGCGATGTCTAAAGGCTTCGCACGCGCGTGAAAGAAGTCCTTTAAATCATCCGAGGCTTCGACGGTCTTAGGGACGAGAATGCGAGGCATTACGTCCGACCATAGGTACGCGAAACTCGCGTCGCTCGCTACGAAATCTCGCGTATTAATGGCAAATATCCTGAATTTAGTGCCGTCTATACGTTACGTCGCGATAATTGGATTTAGTGCAACGTACACGATACATGTACAGGTATTTTCATTATCGAACGTTCGACAGTTCGCCCGCTCGTAAAGCTTCGAGCCCGAGATGATTTACACGTCTCTCTCTCCCTTTCCAACCTTCAACGCGCTATTCGCCCTCGTTCGCGTGGAATCCTTCTTTTTTTTAGCCGCTAACAAAACACGTCGCGTTATATATCCGTGTCTAGTGTGTATATTCGAAAAACGCACGCGGGCGCGAGCAAGCTGTAGGTATATATATAAATTTGCCTAACAATACGATCGGATATTTCGTCTATATTCCCCGCTTAAGGGCAAGATATATATATATATATATATATATATATATATATGTATATACATAGGGGCCGGCCACGCCTAACTTATTTCTCCTTCGAGCCGCTGTCATTTCTCCAACTGGCTAGAGGGACTTTCGATCCTTCTCGCTCTCCTTGTCTCTTTTGCCCCTCCCACTCGACCAGCGTTTCTAATTACAGGCCGCCGCATTTTTCTTTGACCCGTCGATGCGCCCCGTCGAGGGTGGCTTCTGCCAGGAAGAAACAAAAATTACAGATTCTGGGCGCCACTTAATTTCCGAGCGCATCGTCTCCTAACTCTTCAGACTACATATTATATTAAACAAAAAAAAAAAAAAAAAAGAGAGAGAGAAAGAGGAAAATGGATACGTAAAGGAAAAGCTGCGCGTTTCCTGCGCGTAGCTTCTCGTCACCGGTACTGTAATGCGTTTCCCTCGGTCGTCCTGCGCTCTGCAATTTGGTCCAGATGTATAGCGTTTTGAGATCAAACGTCAGACCGGTACGGTAGAAATTTCTCGAGCTAACGACGCGCTCTCTCATTTACTGCCGGACGTATTTTACAAATCCCTCCGGTCTCTCTCTCTCTCTCTCTCTCTCTCTCTCGAGGTTCTCTGTCTCTTTTTGAAAATACAGCTGTATAACGTCGGAAGATACGTGAGATACGTGTCGAAATATTCAAAAATAAATTGGAAATACAGCGTAGAGGGTATTATCTCGTTGTATCTCGCAAGTTCGTCTCAGATATCCGGATTACACAACGCGAGAATTATATAACGCCGGGAGTCTAGTAATTAAATGCGAATAAATGTATCCCCATGAGCTCTCCCCGAGCTGCCCGCTGGAGCAGCGCACACGCTTTTCAGGTGAGAAGTCTATCGATTTTTCTCTCGGTGATGGTCGATGTTTCTCTCTTAAAGTCCCTCCACGAATATTTATCGCATCTTCGATCCGCTATTACGTACACGTGGAATTACTCGAACGCCGGGGCCGCGTAGATATCCGCGAAATAAAATTCCTTTGAAATGTGATTCGTTTGCATGACTTTATTGGATGAGCTGCCAGCGATATTGAATCGCATGAATATTTAAAGATACGTCTCGCGCGCGCGCTCGCGTCCTGGTGAATTTCCCTCAAATTATTATCCTTTTATCTCCTATTAAATGATACTTTTTAAACCGCCGCGCCGAGACTGGGCCGCGAGTCGTCGCAACTTTTATCGCTGCTTTTAAATACCCCACTTCTATTTATTATTCTCACTTGGCCGCTTGAAATTTTTCGCATTAATTATTCATCGGCGTTAATTCGGTCCGGCTACATCAAACACCGCGGGAGGATCTTCTCTCTCTCTCTTTCTCTCTCTCTCTCTCTCTCTCTCCAACCCTCCCTTCAACCACCCGTATGCCTTTAATCTCTTTTACATCGATCCACTTTCGAAACGTTAATTCGCGAACGATAAAACGAGCCGGCCGGGGAGCTTAATGAAAGTACTCGATTAAATTTCTTTTTCTCTTCGAAGAGACCGAAATGTTAATTAGAGGAGGTATTTCTCCTGTAAGAGATCCTTCTCTTCCTCCAACTACGCGGAAATGAAAAAATTATCGCATCTGGCATAATTGCACGCGCGCTATTAATGAACGGACGGTTTGTCGGCAAACGAGATTCCGTGGCTTTCACGTTATATATATATATATATATATATATATAGGGGTGGCGGCTCCAAAGAAGAAAGCACTTAAAAATATTATTCCGCCCCGCCTAGGCCCGTCTCGCGGCTCGCCGAGGTTATCCTAAATAGCCTGCCCCTAAACTGTGGTCTAAAGTATAGTCCAGACGTGCAAGAGAAGGACGCTAGACGCTAAGTAGCCTGCCGGGGCCGTCGCGTTCGCTACATCCATCCATTTTTCGTTAATTGCGTCGGGCAGGCGAGCACGCTTCTCACCTGTTGCAAAGGAATAAATATGTTGCGGTCCGTTATACTTGACGATTCATCCAGTCCTATAAAGTACGAAGATAAGCATCGCGTCTGTCGTACGCCCGTATTTTATTTTCCGACGTACGTCGGGAGGAAAAGCCTCGAAAAAATGGAAATTAACGTGTCGCGGCACGCACGACAAAGAGTCGAGCTCCCGGTAAATCGCCCTTCTACCGTTGATCTTTCAAAGATATAATAATTATTATGTACTATATATATATATATATATATACATACATATATATTTTATATGTTACTGATTATTATATATATATATATATATATATATATATATCCTTCAGTATATAACGATTATTACATCTTTGAAATATCAACAAGCTAATTATATGATAATATATATTGCATTACGAATATATTTAAAAAAATTGATAAATGGCTCAATAATTAAAATAAATAAGAATATAGTACTAAGGCGTAAAAAGAGCTGGATATAACATTATAAATTTAAAATAAATAAATAAATAATTTATTGCTTAGTCAAATGAATGACATTAAATAAACTTTAAAATGATAAATAGAGGACGAAACGAAAACTTTTAAAAATCAGATATAAATAAACGATAATAGTAACTAAAAATAAGTAATTAAATTTACACTATTATATCTGGCTCTTTTTATGCCTTAGTACTACATTCTTATTTATATTTAAAGAGTTGATTGTTCTTTGACATCTTATATATATTTTGCTAATTAAAAGTTTTTATTAAATGTTTGTTGAAATATTTGCTTTGAATTGACAAAACAGAAAAGTTGTGGTATTATTAATATCTCTTGAACAGAAATAATATATATATATATATATATATATATATTTTATGTTACCGATTATTACATCTTTGAAATATCAACAGGCGAAATGTGATGTATATTGCATTACGAATATATTTAAAGAGTCGATTGTTCTTTGACAAAGCATCTTACATTTTGCTAATTAAAAGTTTTTGCGAAATGTTTGTTGAGATATTCGCTTCGAATTGACAAAACAGAAAAGTTGTAGTATTGTTGATAACTCGTGAACAGAAATAATCATGGTAAATTAATTTAAACAGTATATTTAAAAAATTTTTTAATATTTATTAAAAACTGGAGTTTAGCTCACTCTAATTTCTCTATTTCTCTGTCTTTATAATAATTAAATATAATATATATATATAAATTAAATATGTATATATAATTATTTTTTTTCTTAATATAGTATCGAATATATATACACTAGTATATATATCGAAAGAGAACATATTCTTGTTAAAATCAACTTGTTACCATCAACCTATATAACGCGCGTTACATTTTTTATTTCTCACATACCATCACACATGCGCGCTTCTATAAACGTCAGACACGTCCAGTGATATTTATCGGCAGGTCGCATCGGTTTATTCAACAGTGGTCTGCTAATAAAGCGTGCTCTTTTGTCAGCAACCCCAATTTTCCAAGGATCATTCCCCCTGATAAATTTTGACGTAAACGGAGGCGCAATCGACGTGCTGATATCAATCGCGAGATCACTCCCCGGGCGGGAGTGCCTAATTAAACTTTCATGAGAAATAATACTCAACGCATCCCTCAAAATCTTCTCTAATCTACGAATCTCTCCTCGTTTACGTTCAAGCTTGTTAAAGGCTCCTTTTCTTTCCTCTCTCTCCCTTCCTCCACGTCATCTGCCTCTCGCGTTGCGTCTGCTACTCTACACGCGTTACACCTATGCGTCTCTCCTTCGGTCGGCTAGGTGTATCAGATTCCCGATGGCCGCGCCGCACACGTAACATACTCTCGACCGAAGGTAGATTAGATTTTAATAATGCAATTTGGGTTTATACGGTAGCGGGGACGACGACCCCCCACGGGGGAGAGCGCGGCCAGGGGAGGCAAAGCGCGGAACGGCGGCCGACCCGGATTCGGGGGTAAAGGGGGGGGAGAGGGGAGGGGGATAACACGGGCTGGTTTTCGCCCCGAGGAGGTAAGCCCGGCCTGGTAATTGTTGGAATTTGATTGAACGCGTCCCCCGCACCCTCCGCGCGCGCGCGCGCGCGCGTTGTATGCAACTCTCGACGTCCTCCGGCAACTCCGCGAGAGCCTGCGCGCACGTTTGCGGATACGAGAGGGGACTTTCTCTCTGATATAATTGATAGCAGGGGCCGTGGAGAATGGCACGGGAGAGAGGGGGGGGGGAGGGAGGGAGCCCCCTTTGTTTCAAGGGAAACACATCGGGAAATCGACAATATCCGTAAGCGCGCGCGCAAACGGTCGGTGCGATGCAGCTCCCGGTGTTCGATCGCCGGAAGTTGGATCACGGGTACATATTAACAGCTCGATCCCTGGGGTTGACCCGGCGCGGTCGTTGCGACTCGTGAAGGAAAAGGTTTTCAACGCTCTTTTATACGAGGCTATACTAAAACTTTTTCGTTGACACGTTGAAATGACACTTAAATGACACTTATTATATTATTACACTAATCGATCTGTTTGGTTCTGTTATAAGAATCAGTATTTTCATATGAGAATGTATGATCTATTTACATTTCAATTTGCTTAGCGAACGTGTTATTATTATTTTTAAATTAATTAATTTATTATTATCATTTCGCGTAAAATGAATTATTAATAAATTATTGATAATTATATTCTCTCTATATTTTATTAAGAGTAGACGTCCGAACAGATGGCATTTGGATCTTTTTTTGTAGAAATATTTTTAAAAGCGGTTTTTTTATGCGAGAGAAAGAGAGAGAGAGAGAGAGAGAGAGAGAGGGGGGGAACTATTAAATTTTTCCATTAAATGTAAACATAGAACACTTGTTACCAGACTAATCGATCTGTCTAGTTCTATAAGAAGAATTAATTTTCTCATATGAGACTAACTCTCTTTTAGCATGATGTGATCTATATTTACATTTCAATTTACTTAGCAAATCTATTTATTATTTGACGCGAAATTAATTATTAAATATAACTGTTCAAACTGTTCTCTTTATATTTTAGTACAAAAGACATTCAGACGGCTTTTTTTATAGAGATTACTAAAGCTTTTTATTGACCTGTAAACACGTCATTTGTTAGACTAATCGATCTGTCTAATTGTTTTATAAGAATCAATATTCTCATGTGAGGCTCACTCTCTTGCAATATGATATATTTACATTTCAATTTGCTTAATGTCAGTAATTCAATTTATTATTCGCGTGAAATTAATAAATTATTTAATAAAATTATTTAATTATTAATAAACTAATAATATTCTATTATAAGAGGAAGCAGACATTCGAAAAGATGACATTTGGATCTTTTGACAGAAACATTTCTAAAATACCCGAGAGTTCTGAAAATATTTTCAATTTAAAATGATTTAAACTGGCATATGATTGATGAAAAGTTTATCAGTGATTTTAATAAAGACCTATTGCATTAAAATTTATGCAATACTTAATCAGACAAGTTGCTTTTAAGAAATTAAATTTACGTAATATTACAAATTTATATATTAATTGAAGTATACGTATTAATAAAGGAATTATTTCTGATTTTACAACAATCAATTTCCTCGATATATCTTGGGGGGAAAATAGAAATTTCAACCTTTTTTCGACGTACGTATATCAAATGCGAACAATATTATACTGGCAAGTTATATCTGACAGTCTATCATGTCATTCATAATTGCGTTCTTCAACATTTATCAACATTTAGCATCAACGACAAAGATGAACAACACAATTCAATACTGTCAATAATCATATGACAGTAAAAGAGACGCATTGTAATTTCTGTCGAGGATTAAGAGAAAAATAATAAATTGATTTTCCATCGGCGAACGATGGAATCGTATGTAGACTGAAATAACTGCGTTATTTTTAAAACAAGAATAATGCGCACATATGTCTCGTTTTTCTTTTCTCAGAATCGCTCGCTCAATATCAGAATTATCGGTCGACGTAGCACCCGTCGATTTTTCAAGGAAGGCATTCAACACCTGACGGATACGGGAACGCAAGGCACGCGTAATGTCATATCGACGATAGGCGGTAAGTCAATGCCGCGAGTAATGTAAGCCGAGTATGTCGAGTATAAAAATAGTCGCAGAGCAATCAGAGTACGCGACTAAATCCAACCAGCACTTCCCTCACCTCCCTCGTCACGGATTAAATCCGCGAGCGTTAATCGAGATCGAGAGGCACGAAGTGCCACGAAGAACAGCTCACGAATCTGAGAGGATAGAAAAGGGAAAGAAGGAGATCCCGAACGGGAAGATAGAGGAGGAACGGAGCCGAGTGAAGGAGAAAGGCGGACGTGGGGGAGGAAGAGAGACAGCGAAGCGCAAGTGCGGTAGCACCGTACAACGGCCAGATAATTTATTACGGCATTACTCACCGGTGGACACCTCAATGGCCAATGGGGAGGCCAAGTATACCCAAGTGGACCCCTTCCACCCCTTCCACAGCTTCTCTCTCTTTCTATCTCCATTTCTCGCGCGCATAGTTGATATTATTTAGTTCCTCTCCCGGAGAAGCGAGAGGAAGGTGACGGTGGATGCACCTTGGCCGTGGTCCCCGAGGGCCCAACCGCGTGTAGATCATTCAGGCCCGATAGACCGGTTTCGTGTCACGCGCTTCCACGATCCGTGGCCGGCGAGAGGATTCGAGGAGTACTATATCGCGCGGATGCTACAACATCGTCGTAAGAATAGACAATTTCGAAGAAGCTATGAATTTTTTATCATGTTCCTACTTATACATTTGATTTACGATTAATAATTCAAGAATTGCTACTATAATATAACCAGAGGAATGTGGAATTCAATTATTTATTATTATAGTTTGAAGATTGATTCAACGTCTTCTCTCTCTCTCTCTCTCTCTCTCTCTCTCTCTCTTTCATATAATTTTTGGAAATATATACATTAGAGAAAATAGTTGCAGACTATTCATAGATTCCAGACTTGATAAATATTGCCGATATTAATTAATAAAACTGACATAAAATTAAAATAATCGCAAGTGACTTTTTTCAATAAATGAGTATATTATATTTTCCTAGAAAATTATTGTCAAGTTATCATTCCTTCTTGTTCACTGCTTCTGAAATTCGAAATGTATATCTGTGTGTAATAGCGACCGTTCGCGATAGAATAAGCCACATCGTGTTACAAATAACGATTTGGCCTCCCGTAACCGCGTGGAGTTAATCCGAGGAACAGTTTACGATCGCGACCAAGTGATTTTCTATTTGTTTCTAAAAAAAAAGGAGCCGTAAAAAGCAACTGTTCGCGTTCTCCGACCGCCGTAAAGTGGCCAGTTGGCGAAGGGCTGAAAGGGAGGGTTACACGGGCCATCAAGGTTGCACAATCTGTCATAGAAGTTTGGTAGAGGGAGCAGAAGAGGGGAGGAAACGGCAACCTGTTGCTTCATTGTTACTCCGAGAATGTGCATGGTAGAGAGTATGTATATACATATACATATACATTATACAAACACACACACACACATACTATGTATACATAAATAATATATACATAATATAGACAAATATATATATATATATATATATATATATATGTATGCGTGTGTGTGCGTTTTATACGTAACTCGCACACACACATACACACATACATATATATATATATATATATATAAACTATCTTTTTCTAGCACTCTCACCACACATTGACATTATACATATAACACGCACCGAGTTGTACGTTTCAAGCGCGACTCATTTTCGTACACGAGGGCCGTTTGTCATCGCCGTGAGAGCAGTTAATCCCACGTTTTTCCTCCATGGTCCATGATCGAGATACGTGGCTTTAATAAAGTTTCTGCCTCGTTAGAAATAATGGTCGGTCAACATATGTCTGTCATGACAATGAGTCAAACATTTTTCCATTTTTGTATAAAACATTCGTATTCTCTCTGTACGTATTGACAAACTGTAACGATGTTATGATTATACTCAACTCATATATATATTTTTTTTTTTGTATACATGTATATGCAAAAATTTTTTGTCAGTAATTCTATATTCTAATTTTACTATAAATTTATAATGCATTTCTATTTTTATCTTGAGTAACTAGAGAATCTGAAAAAACATTTTAATTTAAACTACATGTATTTTCATATTTAAGATAGTATTGTATACATATACAGAGAGAAAGAGAGAGAAGAGATTATATATACGTAGGTACATATATATATTTGTGTGTTGAATTTAAATGTAAAAAAGATCATAATAATAATAAGATTATGAATAATCCTTTAGATAAAAACTGTGTAAACTCAGAAGAAAAATTATTTTTATTACATTTACTACAAAAGTTTGAAATAGTACATTGCTAAATTATATATGTAAGTGTAAAAACATTAATCTACATTTCCTCCATATCATAAAGTAACATTGATATTTTTGCTAGGAATTATTCAGATATAGAAATATTAATTATATGAATGCACATCAAAATCAGGATGATTATTAATAATAATTTTCACATATATTTTAAATTATAATTCAAAATTGTTTTATTAAGCTGCGAAATTTTTCAAAATTGTTTCTCGTAGATATTTGCCTTATAAATTATTCCCTTTCATTAAGTAAATGTAATTTTCGATCGATATTAAGTCTCTCTCATACAGAGATAACTTTGTTGATTTTGTAGAATAGCATTTAGGAAGAAGCTCCGATAATTCGAGTATTTTGATTAAACATTATACTCGGAGGGATGAAAGTAGAGCCAATTTCACGCTGCGCTGAACTCAATAAGGACACGGTAAGTAAACTACGGCGATGTAAAGCAATAAAGGATTTGACACTGTCTCACGCATGACAAACAAGTCCACTCGCGCGTGTTCATTTCGCTGTGTATAATTTTTTCTTTCTTTCTTCTCCAAATACACGAGTTATATCCAAAAGCGGCTTACGCGACATGAAAAATCGCGCGCGCGCGCGCGTCGAAAAGGATAAACGATTAATCCCGCGCATCACGAAGGACGAAACATTCGTACAACTAATTTTCCGTCAATCCTGCACCGCGCCGTCGGGAGCATCGAACCGTGAATCCTTACCAAATTGGCTCCCAGGAGTCTGAGACTTTAATCAGGGTGCACGTCGAGCTTCACCGAGCCCGTTCCACGAGCGACCGATTATTTCGTCGATTAAATCCCAAGGTATATCGATCAGCAACTTTGCTCTGCCTTTTATGATTCCGGGACGCCACTGAGTTACCAAGTTTCCAGCCTTTCGCTTATTGCTTAAAGAGCATGTATTTTGCGAGGGGGAGGTGAAACGAGAAAAAGCAGACTCGTTACATCGATATATAATAATACTCGTTTCCGGAAGGCGCGCCTCGAATTAAATTCTCTACCCTCGACAGCGAAGGGCGCGTGTGCATTACCTTTAGAGCATGCATATATTGCTATAATAGAGGACCCTCGCCCAAACTTGCCTCCTCCTGTGTACTTAAGAATTTAATAAACGATATCGCCGTCGGATTGCCAAACACACGGGTTAAGACTTCTCAACACACGGCACAGGTTATTACCCATCTATGCGCCTCTACATTCTAGCCTGTGAACCTAACTGGCGGAGTTTAAGGACTTTTGCCATTAACCGTATAGTCGGAAACTTTCAGGTTCCTCGCCTGCTTACAGGCGGGAGGGAAGAATCGAGAAAGGGTCCTGATATTCACATAATTTAAATCCAGTTAACACACGATTGCCTTTTCGAGAAAGAGGGAGAGAGAGAGAGAGAAAGAACCCCCGACTTCCTCCCCTACCCTGCCTCTTCCCGTTTTCCGTACTAACGACTTTAATCAACCTACCTACCTACCTACCTACAACCTGACTCTCTCCGCTCGGTCGAATGTGAAACCGCCATCGATTTGTCGCATACGAACGCGTCCGATCCGGTTCGCGTTTCGCCGGTGATGGGATTATTGATGGGTTTTGTTTAGTGTATATAACACATATAAATATACACACACCACGGGCTCGCATCTCTACCTCTACCCTTCCCGAATTTCGCCAACGCGACGAACCTTTTCGAAACTGCAGCATTTTGCCGCACTCTGAATTGTTTGTTTTTCGAATATACAAATGAAACGCGATGCGAAAAAAAAAAAAAAAAAAAAAAAAGGTAGAATGCGAAGATACCAAAATATGCGAGTGAAAAAGTGGAAATAAAAATAGTAACAAGTTATCAAGAGTTTCTAAATACATTATTCGAAACGATATCGGTATAGTTTTAATGTTGTCGTAAAAACTTGTATATATCTGCGTAACTGTATCACGCATCATTTTATAACAATGTAAATAAATAAATCGTCACGTTTGAAATGTGCACATATGGTACAATAATAGTTATAATATTGTCAGGCGTTTCACGATGTGATTCACGTTTCAGAGTTGAATAAACGTTCCAATAAACGTTATCTCTCCGCTCGGAGTGAGACAAACAGATGAGTCAAGACATTTGGCCGACACAGAGCATTGTTAACGTACGGTCGTTTACCTCGCGACCTGACGCAGATAAAGAATTTGAAGAATTTCCCGTATTTTTAAAGACTTTTACGCCTCGTAAACTAGTTTATTAAGGAACAGCGAAATGACATCGCGACAGAATCTAAACGAAGCGGAAGCCTCATGCTCGCGCGCGTCTAAAGGACAATTCACCGTTCTGAAAAAAGGACGAAAAAAATTTGGCTGGTGTGTATGAAATTCTTGCTTATACAGGCTATCAATTTTTTTCCCATATCTAAAACCAACATCTCAGAGCGAATGTCTTCACATGTATCTTTTTTTACCTTTGAAATTTGAAATAAACAATTTTTAAAGTAATAATGTATTTTTAAAGGTAGGAGTTTCCGAGAAATCAATTGGTGATATTACTATTGAGACAAAAATATGTTATATTAATTATGAGAAAAATAATATTTTATTTAAAAAAATACATTTAAGGAAAATCTACATTAAAATAAAAATTATATTGGAAAATTTGATTATAGCCGGTGCGAATTCGCACCCAGTATGCAATTTAAGGATTTAATATTCGTTCGTCGATTCGGACGAGATGGGTCTGCCTTCAATAAAGCAAACATTACAACTGCGAGAAGCAACATGCTTGATTTTGCAACTATATCGCTACTGTAAATGCATCATGTCACATAAAGTTCTCCGGTGTCGCGCGTGTTCGTTTGATGCTTAAACTAACTCCCTGTCTATATTTTAAATCTCGATTTTATATATGAACGAGATTAATTTTCACCGCTTTCGATTGAAAATATTTTACAAATACATGCACTTTTAAAATATTTGCGTAAAAAAATACTAACAATACATTTTTGCGAAAAAGCTTTGTTATAATATACACAAAAGATGTTATGAAGGAAGCAGTTGTGTATTTTATTTGATTTTTTATTTCGCATATTTTTAGCGTACGTATATATCTGTAATTTCTATAAAAAAATTCAATTACATTTTCATCAACCATGTTTGCGTAGAAGAAATTTCTTTGCATACGTGTATTAAAAAATGAAAATAATTTAATGCAACGTAAAACTATCGGTATTAATTTTGTTTATTTATTCACAAAATTATTATATACGTTATATTAATAAATGGTTGTATATATATATATATATTGAATAAGCCTTTGTATGTGTGTGTGTACATACATATGTGCGCGTGCAATGTATACATGAAAACTCTGGCATTGTCTGTGCAATTTAATTTCTCCTTGTTGCGTCGCAATATTCGCTTTAGTAGTTTTCAAATGAAAACTTATGCCGTTTACTTTTTCCGGAAAATTTGCGGAATAAAAATTCGAAAAAACAACCTTTATGTGCGAACTCTCTTTTGCAAAAAAAAAAACAGTATCAATGCTGAAATATAAGTGGACGGGAATTGGCCGTTCGAAAGATTACGAATTACGAAAAAAAAAAAAAAAATCATATAGAGACGACGACACTTCCCCCGCATTTCTTTTTAATAATGCGTACGTGTTAATAATGCGTAGCTAACGTGCATTTAATGGGCGAATTGTACGTGATTTTGCGATTTTATTTGCCGTTTGTGTGCGAAATTAATAGTTGTTGACGATTTTAATTGCAGTCGTGTTTACATGTGCGTGACGCTAATTCTCGCGTAACAATAAAACGATTTGCGTCGCGCGCCAAAGCCTCCGTAAATAACAATTTTTCAGCAAAGTGCTGTGCGAAAGGGCAGTAACGAGTCGAGGCGAGTATTGATCCGGTACTGGCGTGGCCCAATTACAATATTTTATTGAACTATAACCACACACGCGTGTGCTTGTGTGTCGAATGCGGGAGAGAGAGAGAGAGAAAGAGAGCGGGGGGAAAAAAAAAAAGGGAGAAAAAACCGTAGCGCCTTTTCATTCCGAACGCGCGATTAGAGCGAGGTGGATAATACACGAGCGTGTCTTATCACTTGTTCCAACGTCGTTATCATTGTCGTCTAGCAACTACCCAACTTGCCCGCCGGTCCGAAACATTTCTCGCGTAGCTGACTAATGACCCAATAGTTTAGATAGCGAGAGACAGACATTACTCGTTGGACAGCCGATGGTGGTGGACCGAGCTTGTTGCAGCTGGAAATCGGTAGGCGAAGTAGAACGCTCGGGAAACTATTCGTCATCGATCCTTTCGAAATATACATCCGCTAACTGCGTATTACTATATATATATATATATATATATATATATAATATTCATTTTAACGATCCCGCGAATCAGCGCATTAAACGTAACAAGCGCGAATGAATCGCTTGGTTTAACGCTGAAACGTAAGAGATGTTTCATCAATATGGACGAGCGGAATCCTTTTTTCAGTCAGTTATATCGCGTGTATTTTGCGATATAATGTGGCTTCATATGCGCTCCACGCGAAATAATAACGGCGAGAAATTCAATTCCGCACGCCATTAAATTCCATCAAGAAAGCAACCGTGTGAAATTTTATCGAAAAGAGGTCGAGTCAATCCCAGTTTATGTCGCTTTCCAGCTTCAGACTCATTGGCGTATATAAATTTATTATTTTTTTTCTTTTTCTCCAACAGAAGAGAAGGCCTGCAACAAAACGCAGATTGTCGACACACGAGATGTTTTTGTCGCGATCGGCGAACCGGCGAGAGGAAACGGAAGCCCGTGACGGAAGTTTTCCGCCTCGCGCTCGCGATGGAAGCGGAAGGGTGGGAAAGGGTGATATACAGTGGCTCTCAGCAAATTAAATGAGGGTGGTTTGCAGTGCTGACACGTACACCCGTCCGTCACACCCTAACCACATGGGCCAGCCCTTATTTTGCGTCAAAGGAAAGAGAGGGAGAAAGAGAGAGAGAGAGAGAGAGAGAGAGAGATGAACCACCCCCGCCAATCGTCGGACGTCCGAAATTGAACTGCGGCATCGATGATAACGGCGATGCATACTTCAGGTGCAGCAACCGCGAAAAAGAGGCCACCTCGAGATCTTAACCGTATGATCTAACCGGTTCTCCGAGACGTGAGCGGCTTGAAAGTTCTAGCGGAGAAGAGAGGAGAAGAGAGGGTGGCATCTCCGCCTGCCATCAGGGGAGAGGGGGTTGGGCGCCGGCCTCGTTAAAAATGTACGTAACCAGTGCGCCCTAAAACTTACTTTTTCGTTAGAAAACGCATCTAAGATGAGACGAAAGAATGTTGCGCGGCTTTATTTCTCTTTGCCCTTTGCTCTCGTGCCGACGAAGGCGGAAAGGATGGCGGAGAGGCGTCGTCGGCCTGAAATATTCATCGCGACACAAGACCTCCGCGTTGCGGAGGATTTCTCGTGAGCTCCTAGCGAGCGATTTTGTAATTTCGCTCCCGTTTTCCCCGCTCGATTAACATCATTATCTCTCCTTTCTATCGGAGATTCGATCATTTTTCTTTCAGACTTTCGCGCAACCTTAACGAGATTATGTTTAGACAACTTATTTCCACGCAAAACGCGATGAGATTTTAGATGAAATTATTATATCGGACATGTTATGATGTGATAGAAAGTGAAAAATAGAACAGTTTTGAAAAATTACGATTTCTATGATCGCGCAAATTCATTATCTGACACTGACCGCTGACTTGTGGGTTTCTTGTATAATTGCTTTACACATAATTGGATTTAATAATATACAAAAGTATGTAAGTTATTGTATTTTTTCTTCAAGAGCAACCATATCTTTTTAATCTTATACGTTTTTATTAGAGCTTACGTACATTCTTCTTCATTTAAGAAATAAAATAACTTGAAGCTTTAGAAATAATATATATCTTTTTAATTTTTTATTTATTCTTATTTTTTAAATTATTTTTCAGAATTTTTACATTATATATTATACATTTTATTTCATTCAACAATGCATGTTTGTGTATCCTTTCTTAGATCAATATTTACCATTTCAAGCTTATGGAAATGAGTAGTGAACTCGACGGCAACACAAATCACACTTGAAAATCTATTTCATGCAAGATATTCGAGTTAAGTTACACTTAATAATATAGAAGAAAATTATGCAAATTTTATGACTATAAAAACACTATAAAATGTCACATTTGTTAAAAAAAAGATATATATAAAAAATAGTTTTTATCGATTTTCTCGAAATTAACTCAACCGAGAATTTGTATAGTTACAAAATTTGCGATTTCAATTACAAATGTGAAAATTGTGTAAAACATCAAATAAATAGACATACTTGACACACACATTTATTGCTCCATATGACATTTTCATCAATGAGGGAGGTTGGCGTTGACACTGATATCAAAGTTGCGAGGGTCTTCTTTCTCTGTTTCAGAAACGAATTTGTTTTCACCGGCCAGAAGCATTTCGCAAATTAAATTACATTTGACGTATTTCGTTTAACGCGTTAGTCACAAACTTCAGATTAAATTTCCGACGCCATTGTCTCGGCCCTCGAACCGTGAATATCGCCTGGCTCACCTTAAATTCGAGACGCGTCCGAACTCGCAAACTTGTAAAATGCAATTTGCTTGGTTTAAGAGTAACATCACCGTGTCCAGTAATGTACGTACGAGTTGCATTATCGCCATTATTCTCTTCATTATTTATTACGCCAGACTGCACGTCAGTTTAATCTTTAAATTTGATTATGCATAATTTTACGAGATTACATTTCTATTATATCTCTATGTTGTACTTTGTAAATTTATATATTATTCATAATAAAACTCTCTGTGTTTACTAAAAAATTGGATAAAAGTTTCCGTCAAACTGATGTAAACTAACAAAAATTTATTTATTAATGATGATTATAATGATTATAATTAACACAGCTTTTTTTTTTTTTTTTTTTTTTTTTTTTTAAATCGATTACCTTTTTTTTATATTTATAATTTTAATCCAACGTTTTTCACTTATATAAAAATTTGAACAAGTGTAATAAATGTAAAATATTATTATGTAAATTGCGGGATATTTTCTACCGCTTTTCGATCTGAATTAATATCGAAATAACTACACGGATGATCTGAATAAACTGTCAATAAATAATGATTATTTAGTTTCATCCATTCATTAAATCCGTTTCAGCTCAATCTGGTTTATCGTGTAATATATTTATTATACGAGAGGCTTTCGCAACTTACACACTAAAACTTTGGGATATATAATTTCTGGAGCGGATGAATTAAATGTAAATTAATTACGAAATTAATTGAATTCTCATCCGATATGAAAAAGATCAGAATTGATGAAAGAAAGCACAGTAATTAAGAACAACAATTAATAAATTTTGAACTTACAAATACGCACATTCGCGTGTTTCTAAAATATCTCACATGATCGCACGATTATTATAATCAGAGCCAGATTATACAAGATGTTTATACAATTTTTGTTCGAGGATCATTGCAGTAAATCTCGGTTATCGATGTTGATGCGTCGCATAAAGCTATGGGACATCTCGCATGCATACATAACCGTATCCTACAACCGTATACCTTTTATGCATGCAAGGCACAATGATTCGCGAATATTTGCCGATAGCACGTTCGCCCGAGGAGATACATATTGTCTCACGAGAACATGGCAGAAAGATAAAAGCAATAAAGACCGCAAAACGCGTCCGCGGGGGCGTACGTGATTTAATTATTCAAGAGCCATTAGAGGGGCGTTATCAAGTCGTCACCTTTTCAAATCGTCGTAACTTTGCCGCAAAACTCAAAGATATGCCGACACAGGGTTACGTGTCGCCGAGCATTATAAAACGTGGCCAATTTCGCGAAATTATGGCGATCTCGGGCCGACGGGATATGCAAGTCTCGCAGTCAAGCAGTCGTGGAAACGGCCACTAATATCGAGCGAATTTTAAAGACGGCGAGCGGCTTTCTCAACCCTTTCTTATCTCGCGACCCCAACGGGGAATACGAAGCTATCAGTTTTAAGTCTCGTGGCACCACCAGCGGAAGACGCGACGCCAAAGTTCGCCGACTTGAAAATTGATATTGTCGGATATGAAGTTTCCGTTTACGGGCCGCAATCTTTTTCCACGCATGCGGCGCACGAAGAAAGAAAGAAAAAAAAAAAAAGAAAAAAGAATAAAGCCAGAGCTAACTTTCCGATAATATTGCGGCGCGAGACGCCGCGCCGGAGCGGGGGAGGGAGGGGGAGGCGAGAAGGCCTTATTTATGCGGCCGCGGCTTAAGTGCAACAAATCGATTAGCGTGGGCTTTATCTTCTTTCCGCGCGTTTCCAACCTCCTTCCTCTTTTTCTGGAACACCGTCGAGACACGCGAAAGCGAGAGAGCGAGCGAGCGAGCCAGCTAAAGCTACCCCGGCGCTACTCATTCACAGGGGTGGGGGAGGCCAGAATCGGGGCCGCGCGCGCGACTCTAGATACACAGTTAAGTACAAAATGTGGTAACGACGGGGGCGGGAACGCGATTTTCTCCCCTCGTGCTCGCGCGACATTACGCGAGGGCGGCTTCTTATCCGCGCGAGATATGGTACTAGCGGTTTTAAGTTGACCATACGTCAGATATTAGGCGCACGTGTTCAAGTTTGCCCAAAGTTTTCTCGCGAAAGAGACTACGCGTGTGTCGTTTTATCCCCAAAGTCCGATACACGAATCGATAAGTTTTTCTTTCTCTCTGTCTTACCTCCCCCCCCCCTCCTCTCCTCTCCTATACACACATTATTCTGTATGTAATATCGCGACTATACTGATTTCGAAAACTTCGACAACTTTTTCAACTTTGCCGTTCGCTTTTACCTTCTTTGTGAGAAGTTGGAGACACATCCCCATCTACGAGAGACGATATCCTCATCGACGATAATGGAAAGTATCGGAAGGCAAAGCCATCTTCCTGCTTTCCCTCGCCATATCGTGTTACCTGTTATCTCATTTTTGTCAGATCATCTTACATCTCTTATTTCGTTTAAAAATTTTTTTCATTAATATTTTTTTATTAAAATATATTTTGAAAAAGAGCTGCATTATTTGAGGACCTCGACAAATCTATTTTTAAAACAATATATCTGGCAAGGAAACTATGAATATTTCTGGACACAATTTTATAGAGTTTAAACACAAGTACATTGTTATTTATCGTGACAGGTATATTATATATATATATATATATATATATATATATATATATATATATATAATATATATATTGATTCACATGATTGAGAAAGAGGTTGTTTAAAAAAATTTAAAGATTATTTGGATAATTTTGAATTGTATATGAATTATATAAACTACAATTTAAAAAAATATATTATCGTATAAACTAATAATATATGTTCTAATTTTCTGATAATATATTATACTTAATTAAATATTATAATCTTCTAAAAATATAAACAAACTGAAAGTAATTTTTTTACATATTTACTCTCTTTTTTTCTACCTCCTTATTATATTAAAAATTTAATTTATATAAAATTTGTATACTAAAATTATTTTTTTTTTTCAACATATTATATCGTAAATACTGTCTTTCGTTTTCATCATCGTTCACGATTTCATATTCAGTTCACACAAGTCATACGCTCTCTCTTATTGAGTTCCAACTCAAAATTTAGCCGCACAGTTATTTTCGTAAACATATAACCAGCAAGGAAAATTATTCCTGATATTGCAATAAATGTTGTTTATATTTTTCTATTACGAAACACAAATTTGTATATACATATATATATATATATATATATATATATATATATATATATATAACCGTACACGGAGAAAATTTTATATTAAAAATTACTATAGTATGTAGTAACTGTGAACCATTAGAAACATTCCAAGTTAAAATGCTATGTAAAACTGTAATAATTGACACAATTTACGTAAAAATTACGTCAATAGCATTTTAACTTGGAATGTTTCTAATGGTCCACAGTTACTACATACCATAGTAATTGTTAATATAAAATTTTCTCTGTGTATACGTCGTATTTTGCTCGAGTAATATAGGCATCTGGTAATACGCATTTTCTTAAACCGCACGCAAACTCGAAAAGAAACTCACTCTTTTAATACCGCCCTCGACTTTCTAATACTTTTCACGTGGCTCATGCGCGGACATTATTATCAGCGCTAACAACGAGTTATGAATACGAACCTCTAGGTTTCTCCAAGTGCATTAAGTATGCGACCCGATAAGGGTAAAAGAGATTAAAGCGGTGTATAAAACGAACGTTATAGGAGATGCGATATCGCGTTTTATTGGCCGACACTAACGATTTTAAATGAGGCGTAATACGAGAAGACCGAGCTTGTAAGTAGATAGCGTGTACGATGCTCGTACAATATTGTCTCTCGCGAGTGCACGACAGATTAAACGGCGTAGCATCCCTACCGTGAAAATTCCTTATTTATGAGGCATGTGACGCGCGCGAGGGACGCGCTATTTCCGCAACACAACGTGGAGAAAGTCGCGCATGCGACATGTTATTTCACGGATTGTCGCCGGGCACCAGCATCGCTTTATTACGGACAACGACGGCGTTTATTGGCGCAAAATGCCTTTAACAGAAATATCTCTGTCTCTCGAATGAAACGTCGTTAATAAAACGCGATGATGAAGACAAGAATAGATAAAGATGAAAAATTGCTTTGTCGCGAGACTTTGTCGGTTGTTGTTTTTTTTTCTCTCGTTTTCAGCAATAAAGTCCAATAAACCCCGATATCATCCGATCACATTCACCCCTTTTATCGATTCCCGGAGAGATAGACGTCACTTGCGATTATAGTGAACACTTATTTCATCTAGAAATGCTCCGTCACGCGGAATATTCGAAACGACGAAAGAGAAAATCTGCATAATCGATTCTCGCGACGATTGATAACTTGTAATCTTATATTTATTTGGTAATTATTTTTTTAAATTAAATAAACAGGTTGATTTTTTCCTTTGTGTAAAAATATAACAGAAAATTGTAGATCTGATTTATATGTTAATCTAACAAATAAAATTAAAGTAAAGAATTAAACTTGCTTTAAACAGTTTATATTTTTTAACAAAATTCAAATTGGAAATTTATTTCAAATTTTATGTAGCATATTTTGTATGGTTTTGATATGTGTTTATATGTAAATATATAAGGTGTCTATTCAAATCTTGTAGAAAAAATTATCTGAAAATTTCATCATCCTCAAGCATTTTTGTTCAAAATTTTAGATGAAGAGACTATTTTAAAGACTTTTTTTTTTGTTAACTTTGTAACCTAATTCTTTTTTATTGTATGCGTTTGCTAATGTTCTTCACTTATATATGAAGGAAAACACAGAGCCACTTAAGTTTCAAGAGTTAAATTTGCAAATGTGCTGAAAAAAACTGAATAGCTTTCATAAGAGAAACATTTATTTGCATTTTTTTATCTCTAAAAGTTACAATAAAAATATTTGCTATATATTCAATATTTTGTTAAGACTTTGAATATATATAAACAGATACATATTTACAATATATTTTAAACATAATTCGCAATTTGGTTTCGGTAGATTTCCTACGATATGTAAGAACGAAATTATCAGAAAGAGAATTTTTTTAAATTCCCTAAATCCCAATAAAATTCCCAGAGAATTCCTTGATTTGTTCAGATAAGTATAAAAAAAAATTAATTTTTGAAAATTCCAGGTATTTCCATGAAATAGATATATCCCGGTATATATTTTACTTCTTCAAATTACGACACATAAAATTCTAAATAGAGTTTCATCCAGAATTATAAATTGTCTAAAATGCATTTTATATCTTAATTAACATTAAAAAACAAAATACAAATTTGTTGTGAATTTTTTATTTACATTGTTCGA
Source organism: Anoplolepis gracilipes (assembly GCF_047496725.1). Taxonomy (NCBI): domain Eukaryota; kingdom Metazoa; phylum Arthropoda; class Insecta; order Hymenoptera; family Formicidae; genus Anoplolepis; species Anoplolepis gracilipes. The sequence continues at coordinate 7,477,078 of NC_132979.1, read as the reverse complement.
AAATTATGTACTCGAAGAAGTGCGAATAGTGGCAGGAATCGAGACCGTTTTCAATAGAAAAAAAAAAAAAAAAAAAAAAAAAAGTATCGATCATCGCTTTATAGTTTTACGAGCAATATATCCGACATTGTCGAAGAGGTTGAAAAGAAATCTCTTGTATCGGTGCAAGAGTCGTTTCTTCTTCGGCGATGGAAAAACACATAAATATCCGTCAACGACTTTATCCGCACGCGACGAATATTTAAGTGTGCGACACTATATATACACGCGTCTCCAAAACTTTGCTCTCCTGCTTCCTCGCGAGTAGTACTCTCCGTCATAACGCGACGTGATGAAACGCGAGAGAACTTTTCACCCTCCCTTGCGAGGGGGAGAAAGTTACGACGTCGACGCGAAAACGAGACGTGTAAAAGTAGCAAATTGACCGTTTGATTCTCGATCCATCAGGCAACCACCGCCATTTGCGGCCATATAACCATGTCAGTCTTCCTTATTCCCATCACGCACATCGAGCGCTACAGCAGCGGCGAAATGGAAATCCGTGTGCGGAATTCGCGTCGGAAACTAAAAGTTGAGGCAGCAATATCGTCTACGCGTAGACGAATCGTTCGAGATGTTCGATCGAGTTTGCTGTGTACACGCTTCGAATCGACGTTTGATTCCTCGCCTGCGGCTTTCCCGTGTCTTTTTACCGAGAGATGCAGCATATTTTTTTTTTAAATAAAACGCATCTCTAGATATAATCTGCAGTATAGTCGAGGCTAGATACCTAGTGTATTTTAGTGCGGGACCTAAAATATATAATTTATCCGACGCTGGCACGCGGACATGTTAGTCGCTAATAAAAGCGTAGTAAAGTACTAGCTTTAGTGCCCTTTCGAAAGAGGTACACAACACATTTTCTTAATAAATCATTCCTCCTTCGTTAACAAAGACGGAATGCGCTAAGAAGTTTGGAACATGACCGAGGGCTATGCTCGAGATTAATTAACTTCCACTTTCGTTATACCGGGTATTACGTTCATGATTGCATTGTTGAAAAACTGTATGAAAGATTTTATTAACTACTCACCTAGTTTCAACATTTTTTTAAAAATAACAAGTTCGTACTCTGATTAAATTAATTCGGCGCGCGCGTTCTTCATTTTACTATTATTTCATAGAAATATATAAAGTTATATTTACTTTTGAGTCATTAGAGACATTTATTATAATAGCTTTTTAAAATTTTACCGAAATAATAATGTAACTGAGAAAATATGTAATGCAATCATATTATGTCGTAGTAAAAAAATATTCAATAAAATATATCACGTCCAAGTAAGACTTGTAACAATCGTGCAAAAATTATCTCTCGGTTGTTTAAAAAAAAAAAAAAAAATGTCTCGGCTCTAGTTTTTAAAATTTCACTCCCACAATATATATCTGGCGTATTTTTACAGACGGGAAGGTTGAAAGGGTTAAACGCGAAAGAAACTCGATGCAATCTGCCGATTCAATAACTTCCATCTTGCTTTACCCAACGCCACCCACGTCTGACTAACCGAAACGACTTCAAAAGGCCAAAGAGAGGGTGAGAAAAATCGCGAAATCTCACGACGAGGGCCTTTTCGAAAAACCAGAGTCAGCATGTAGGACACTTCTGGCTGGCCGGGAAAGTCCTTGAACCACCGCAGGAACGTCCACGGCAGTCGTAAAGTGCCCGCGCGCGCGCTTCTCAAGAACGTGAAGAGAAGTTAAGATGGTACAACGTCGAGATAAAACATGTACTTCTGACCGTCGTGCCTTTTGATCTCCACGGTCCACGGTCATCTTCAAAGAGACTCCGGCGCTCTCCACTTGCCAAATGATTCTTTCACGTGAATATATTCTCCGCCGCGTATAGCTCTCTCTCTCTCTCTCTCTCTCTTTTTCAGCTCCCGATATACCGTCGTCGCTCGCGCAATTAAATTAATTTGTTCGCGGCATCCTTTAACTATTCTGCTATTTCGCATGATCGCGTCGAGCCCTTTCGGCGATTGCGTTTGTTATATTATTTCATAATAATAATTAAACATAAATCGAATTAAATTTTCTAACATAAAAGAATTAATTTTAACAATCGTGTAATAGCTGTAAAATAATATTGTATTATTAAAATTTCATTTAATTCACGTTTTTATACATCTGCACAAAAATCATATGTTATTTATTATCTCGTTAAAATTATGCAAATAATTTTTTCATATTGTAATATATGTATATATTATTTAATATTAATATATATTATTACATTGTGTATTATTATATTTTAATATAATTATTTTTTCAATTAATTTTAAGACAAATATATTAGCACACACATACATATACACACATTAGAGATAATGATTTTTCTCTCAGCTCACATTTATACGAGTTTGCAAGGATATTGAACGGACGCTGAAATGGTTACGAATATGAGACCCGCGATGCGCTTCTACGCTAATAAATCGATTACGTGTGTAAATTGTATAAACGCGAAACTGCGGGAACTTGCATTAGCAGAGCGCATATTCGATCGTTACCGATAGCAAACTTTGCCTCATAATTACAAATCGCACATTTCTCGCTTGCCGAAGGCAGGCTAATCTCGAGGAGCGTCGCAAGAACGAGAGAGAAAGAGAGAAAAAAAAGGAATTCCTCTTCCAGCTGCTAATTAAGGTTGCGAGATATCAAGACTAGTTTTGATATTGTCATGTCTTGTCTGGAAATTCGAGACAAGATTAAGATAAGGTTTTTAATTAAGTTATCAAGATTAAGATTGTCAATTATTGATTTTTAAAAAAGCTAAAAATATGTATATTTGTAAATTGGATGAGAAAAAAATTACTATATGTATTATATACAAACTTCAAAAATTTAATAAATAAAAACATTTATATTAACAAATTTAGAAACAATTACTGCAATAAAAACAAAATAAAATTTGACATAATTATTTAGCTCTACACAGATATTATGTAAAAAAGTATTATTTTAAACAATTGTCAAGTATATTAAATAAAAATGGTTAGTAAATCCAGACAAGACAATACATTGTTACAAAGATTCACTCAAGACCAAGGCAAGCTTTAAGTTTTCAATACCAATACAATATTTTTACAAATATTGTCTTGTACAACCCTACTGCTGATGTAAAGAAGACGTCACGCGTTGCGGCTTCTTATTCCACACACGTGTCGCGGTTCACAATGCAAGAAAGACCCGGGAAAATCTTTGCACGTTACAGAGAGACGGTCCATCAGGACAACACACACATATATATATATACACACATACACGCCGAGAGAGGGAATGAAGAAGGGGCTCTCGGCCGCGGGCGCGGACCCCGGTCGTTAAAGGCTCTAAAAGCGTTTACGGCGCCGTGTTTCACCGGGCAGCGATGTGAAACAGTTACACAATTATCGAAAAACCATTACGCCGAACCGACGTTCTCGGCCGCGAGTGCTAACGGTACGCGCGGGTCGCCTAGTCCACATGTGTGTGTGTGTGTGTGCGTGTGTGCACGCGCGTGTCCGTCCCAGGCCGGACTCGCGTAAGCAGACGAACCTGTGATTTATAACTCCCGCTCCTCGTAAATATACGCGTGACAATATATCTCCCGGGCTCTCCTCGTGAGAGAGAAGAAGAGCAGCCGCACTTTTCTCGCGCGCGAGAGAGAGAGGGAGAGAGAGCGCCCCCTTTTCCTTTCTCTCACTTTGCTTCTCTCTTTCATCTCTCACGAGGAGATCCCTCCCTTCTTTCTTCCCTGCTACTGTTATTTTTTTTTTTTTTTTTTTCTTCTTCTTCTTCTTCCCCTCCTTCATTTCTTCGCCGAGAGAGCGGGTGACGTACGGAACGCGAGCGGGTTCATCGGGCGAGAGGACCGCGCGATCGAGTTTACGATTCTCGTAAAATAAATCAATAAGCGCTGTTTTAAGAGCCTACCGAAGAACCTAACGTTACGAGGCCTCTCTCTCTCTCTCTCTCTCTCTCTCTCTACCTCTATTCGACCAATCGGGAGAAACAACCTCGGGAAATTATTTCTTTCGCTGCCCTCTCGCGGGGCATCGATGTCTCCACCGGGACATCCGATTTTTAAGGAGGCGAGCCGTAACTTGTTTGCCGGTACGTCGTAACGATATCCTCGCGGATTTCCGAGATGCCCGACGCGATCGTGAAAGCCGCGAAATCCGAAATCGGCGCCGCCCGGACTCCTTTGAGGAATTTTTACGGCCGCGGTTACGAGCGCGATCGCGAAATACCTAATACTTTGCGCGTGACGGAAGGAGAGTTTAATTGAGTACGGAGGAAGGATTCCTCCGCTCGATGGACTTCGTTACATCGGAATTCGCGCGAGGAATCCAAACGGACAACCGAGTGACCGGGCTTATATATTTATAACGCGCAGCCATAAATCGAGACCGCATGCAGAGTAAATAAAACGCTCGTGCTAACGTAACCCCTTCGTATATATATATATCTCTCTCTCTTTTTTGTCGATAAATATTTATAACACCGCGCGAGATATACTATAAAGACCAATAACGTATATTATGTTTAGTCCAAGTCGGAAAGAAGCGCCCACCTTGAAGCGCCCATTCTGACCCGTAGTTATGTAGTACATATTTGAACGCCACGAGGATGGTTAGCCGGGTACTACAATGGTTATACGAGCAGCTGTAAATCTTAATTCTCGTTGCATTTCTCGGGTGTACGTCATCTCTAAGGGATCCCTTTCGACCTATCTTTATGCGGCATATTGTGAAAAGTCGTACCCTTTTTCAAGTAAATTTCCCTTTGTCACAACTCTTTCTTTTATCTCGCGGTAATAATTCACTCGTAACTCGTGTACGTTTGATGTTACAGGTATATGGATTCTCTCGAGACGAGGCCTTTTCAATGTAAATACAAAATGTAACTGGACCAATAAACACGTTTCGAGGGTCATAAATTATTCTCTCGATAAGAGAAAGTTTTGTACCACAGTTTGTTGTACAATGTATCGGGTTTGTTTGAGAAATTTTTCTACACACACATACAAAACTGTTTATATATATATTTTTCTCTACTATATATAGGGAAAGAAAACGTTTCAAATAAAATCCGCATTACATATACAAAAGTAAACCTACAAAAAAATTGTAATTTAAAAATGTTATAATTTAATTTTTATGTAATTATGTTGGAAATTGAATAACATTTCTCTATTTAGAGAACGCAAACATATTTAAAAAGCCTGTTAATTATATATATATATATATATATTTATATTGTATCGTTTGAAAAAAAATATACTGAATTTTATATTTATTGTTAGTTTTTTTATTTTTATTTAATTTATTCTTATTTATTATCCATTTCTGATTTTGTTGAAATAAAATGTTAATTAATTTCTCAATCACATGTACACGTAATTAGAATCTTATCTAAAAAATCTGATAATTTTATATGGTACCGTTTAGAAAATAAAAATACCGTGAATTTTTTATTTTGTCCAGCACATTTTATTAAAGTCAAGTTATATATTATATACTATAATAATTATTATAAGTTATATATCACTTGAAGAATAAAAATATCTTGATTTTTTATTTAATTTATTAAATTTATTCTTAATTTCTTATTCTACTGAATACTTATATACTTTATACGTCAATTAATTCCACAATCACGTGTATACGCAATTGGAACCCTATTTAAATAATCGAACGGTCATGGGGTATATAAATTTTTCACGTCACCTCAAGTTGCCTCGAAGAGAGTTCACTGACAACGTGAATAAACAATAAAATCGAATCATAACGCGCAGCTTTGTCGTTCGCCTTAGGAACTGTATACATGTCTCGTGGAAAAAGTTCATCCAATTACAAGGGGCGCGCGCCATCGTCGTCGCCGCGAAATAACAGCATCCAATTGCAGCAGCTCGTTTGAAGCAAGTGTTAACGCTTCCATAAAGTATATACGAGCCTGATAACCGCAGCCCCCATAAACGGAGGAGTTGCAGCGACCGGAGTCGGAGACTGGTGACGCTAACGTAAGGGAGAACAAAATGATCTCCCGCTCGCGTCGGGCGCGGCAACAACGTGTGTAATGATCTCTCCCTCTGCTACTCTGGGTCTGTCTGCGCGAGAGACGATAATCGACCGCGCTCGTGTGTCCGTTGGACCGATACCTGTTGCGCTAATATTTCGGGAGACCGCGAATTAAACCCGATGCTACGTGCGTTTGAACCGCGTCAGCGTGTCGGATTTTAACGAACGCCTCTCTCCCTCATCGGTGTAGTTGCATCTCACGGAGAGGAGAGGAGCGGATGGGTCGACCCCATGTGCGGTGGGTCATTTTACGTACCTTTAACACGCCGGGTTTCTGTCAGCGCGTCATCCCTTGCGGCCGCAATGTGTTGCTACTATAATTTATGCCGCGTCTACTTGCAACGTTAGAAATTTAATTAAAAAGTGCAAAGCGGTAATTAATAGAGCGAAACCGTATTTATGATACGGCTGATGTAACGCTTTCGCGCCGCAGCGTTACTTTCACCACGCCGTCTCGGTTGTCGATTAATATTACATTCAATGTTTTCAACTTTTACCTTTTACCTGCGACTCGTGACTGTCGGTATTATGGAAATATTTGTGGCCATGGTCCACGCGGCGCCTGAATACAAAATTAATTTCCTTCTTGAATATGCAAATATCATCTCTGATTAAGATTTGATTGTTTTGATTGATTAAAATTTCATTATTTTGACGCAGCATCCATAAAAATGAGGGTTCGAAAATCTTTCCAATCTTAAAATATTTGAACGAAATTAAAAAAAGTATTAGAGAGTATTATGTAAACTAAACTGGAAAATTAAATTTTTCTTTCAGTTAAAATCAAGTAAAATTATATCTTATAATCATGACGATTTTTTTAATGCAATGCAATAATCTTATACCTACTGAGTTTTCTTCAAAAACATTCACTTTGAGTTTGTCAAAATAATATATAGCTAACATATACAATATTTTATATAATATATTCATATTATTAAATACACGATTTTCGGCAAGAAACTTTTTATATATTGCATATATACAGAGTGTTCAATTATAATCAGTAGACTCAAATATCTTGGAAATAAAATTAAATAAATATTTTTCTTTTCACAATATTTTATTAGAGACAACATTCTGTATGTTCAACCTTACACATGTTTTTTTTTTACTATCACAACTTTGTTAAACTTCATTAATCAAATCAATTGAGAATTAAATTAAGCTATAATGTCAGATAATAAACACACACACACACATGCGCGCAATTTTTCTCCCTCGCTTCACCACCGCCATGGTCGACAATCTATAACAAAACGGCAATCTTTCATCACTAAAAGAAATTGATTATCGGCCGTTGTTTCCTCTGGCTGGCGAATCAAATTTCACGTTTGTAAATCACGGGCGGGTTTAATATCGCGGAGGCCACGTTGTTGCACCGGGCGGCGTGCAGCAAATAATCTCCTTTTTTTGCTCGCATCTCCGTTCTCGCCACCCACCCCGCCAGACGTTACGGACACCCTCGCCAACCCTCCTCGCATTCGCATACATCTCCCCGATCGGCCTGATTCCGGCAAAGCGAATTTTCAACACCGTGATACACGGAAATGAACTTTATGCCATCGATTATATCCGAATGGTCGTTATTTCGCTTTCATAAAGTCAATCGACGCCATTATATAAGCGTGTAAAGTTTCGTATTGAAATGTTAAACTTCGCGAGCCCTTGTAAAATCTTCCTTTGTCGTTTAAATAATATTACTATCAATCTATGATCTGAATATCTCCTCAAACTTTGTAAAAAAATTCCCCGATGTTCCAGATATTTTTACTCAAAATTCCAGGTAAAGAGAATATTTTAAAGATTTTTTCATACAAATTTCCCTAAATTTTTGTTGCATGCCATTTCGAATGTTTTTCACTGATACAAAGGAAAAACATAGAGACTGTTAAATTTCAAGTAAATTGGAAAAAATTGAATGACTTTGATAAAATAAGCATTTTTCACTTGAATTAAATTTTCACTTCTTTCATTAAAAATTATTTAATATTTTGTTATATTGCACATAAATAAAAATATATATATTTTATAATATATTTTAAACACAATTTGCTTGGCTGGTTGACTGTTTATAATATGAGAACAAAATTATATATATACATATATATATATCAATCAGAGAATTTTTAAAAAAATTCCCTGAATCTCAATAAAATTTTATGAGAATTCCTCAATTTTTCCAGATACAAAGGAAATTCCTGAGAACAGGTTTTCTATGTTTTCTAGAAAGTACATACACATCTTGATGATATAAACTTTTAAAGCGATATGTTCCTTTTTAAACGCTATTATGTAATCATTAAATTATTATCATTAGAAGCGTTAGAAAAATTTCAAGAAAAATTTAAAATATCATCAATATACATAAATTTAATAATAATTATAGGAAGGGAAATATGTTGAAAGAAATAAGTTTATAAGATTCTAAACTCTTAACGACTATATTTTATTAATTAAAAAACTCGATAAGGACTGACAAAGAATCTGCGTCTTATGATTAAAAGTACCTCGGGATTTCGACTGAGAACCTCTGTTGGTTCATATTGCATATATGCGACTCGCCTCGTCCATTCTCTTCACGCCATACGCTATTATCCGGTTCCGTGACAAAACGATACAAGACACGTACGCAGTCACCTACTATCGAAATTGAAAGTCTGTAAAGCTCGTTCGACCGTCAAGGTTAACGATGTGGCAAAAAGTATACCTAACGTCGCTATAACGATAAACGACGCAAATAACATCGTGGATGATGGTCCGTATTAATGTGAACCCTCCTCGGCTCGTCTCGCCGTATCTGCCCGCTATTTTTTTGTCGGTCGATTAAGAGCCCTGACGATAGGGGCATCGTGACGATTATAGAGTGACACAAGACAATTACGTATTGTTTTCAACCGGATAAGATGCGAGCGAGAGAATTCAAGTGCGAGAACCACAAGCAAGACAAGATCAATAATTTAACGTGGCCTGAAATTGAGTTTAAAACTGTAGACAAAAGATAACACACGAGGTACACAAGAGGTATCTTCGAGTAAAATATTAACGACGGACTATTTGACCAATAAAGCGCAGCAACTTTCTAATTTTCAAGATTAGATACCTTCTGCGTAAGTGACTTTCAAGTTAAATATTTGCAAGAATCACATCTCTACATTTCAAATTACACGGAGAATAAAGTTTCGTAAATGTACCTGAGAGAAAGAGAGAGATAAAGATAAAGAGAGTGCAACTCTTAAGTTTCACTAACAAGAAAGAAAAAGCCAGTTCTTCATATTCAATCACTTATTAATTCACGTAAAAATTTTGTACTCTCTTCTCTCTCTCTCAAAAGATATTAAAAATCTTTTTAAAATTAATTATTTCCAATTTATTGATAAGTCTATAAATTACGAGTCTGTAAATTTTTATATTGAGAATTTTTATATTTAATATTTCGCGCAGACACGTTTATTTATATAATTACAGGGTGACATTAATTATATACGTTGAATAATAATATATCAAAAATGTCAAAAAATTTTTGTCTCGTATATCAAAATTTTAAAAATTCTAAATTATTATACATATATGAATGCTGGATTTTTTTCCAGCCTATTCTTTTAACGGCCAGCGCTATTTGTTTAATCTACATATTAAAAATTATTTAATTAATTATCCAGGGAATAAACACTCTGATGCTAATAATATTCCTTACTCCGTATTGTTATTTTTGACACCTTCTAACTGTGGGTCAGCGTATTTTCATTAAGTTGATTAATATGTAAAAGTGTTTTAAAAAATCTAAAAAAATGTATATACCTTCTTTGAACATTCTAATAAAGACTAAAATAATAAATTTGAAAAATAATTTACTGAAATATATTATTTTATGATTATTTGTTTTCGAGAAACGTTGACGTTGTTAGAAAAATCACAGACAAAAATGATCCATCAGTACGGAATAAGAGATACAATGAAAATTATTTACTGTTAATTAAGCACATGATAAATATATGCAGTTCTTACTACATATAGAGAAAAATCGAAGAGTAGGACGAATTATGTAGTGTAAAATATTTTACACAAGCGTTTTAAAGCAGAGCAAACTTAATAAAAACTTTCATATTGAGTTGATATACATATGTATATATGTAGTGTCGTTATTCAGTCGATTATAAAAACTTTTACTAAGCACGGGACTATTCAACGTTGCACGCTACTCATCTCACAGGTACGTATGTACAGTAATATGTATTCATATGAAAGAAAAATAGGCAACCTATATACATACATACATCTAATAAAATGCCTTTTTTCGAATTATATAAAAGCTAGCGTAGAATAAATATAATAAAAAGTATGGTTGGTGGATTTTTTTAGATTTGAAGGGCCGTAAATTTTATACATTATAACTTTGAAAAACGCGTCGAGATAAATCCGGGTTGTCGGAGAGAAAGATAATGTTTTATTCTTCGCAAAATTATTGTACGAAAATGTCGAGGGGAGAAAACATGAGTTATAATCGTGCTCCTTTTAAAACGATTTATCGCATTGCGTTGCGGTTGCGCGATACTGTACGATACCCGCGCGCGCGAGTTTAATTAACTATCGACACCACTCGCTAATTATTGCGCAAGCCGCAATTAGAATCGCACGCTTGATAGAACGCCCGATCGATCGTACGTTCGTGATTTCTGCACTTGCATGTCCTGCGTAAGACCACTCGTATTTATAGCGACCGGCGCACGCTC